>NW_028327178.1:89211701-90461701 GCF_987537825.1 Furipterus horrens | reverse complement strand
GGCGAAGAAGAACTAGAAATAGAAAAATTATGTGAAAAAAATAATGAAGCAGAACTTCCCGAACTTGGGGAAGGAAGGAAGACTTACAGGTCCAGGAAGCAGAGTTCCACAAAAACTGGACCCAGGGAGAACCACTCCAAGACACATTATAATCAAATTGTCAAAAATTAAAGATAAAGAGAGAATCTTAAAAGCAGCAAGAGAGAAGAAGAGAATATGTACAAAGGGGTCCCAATTAGACTGTCAGCTGATTTCTCAAAGGAGACCCTGCAGGCAAGAAGGGACTGGCAAGAAATATTCCAAGTAATGAAAATCAAAAACCTACAGCCACGAATACTCTATTCAGTGAAACTGTCATTCAGAATAGAAGGACAGAGAAAGTGCTTCCAGGACAAAGTAAAACAGAAGGAGTTCATTAGATCCAAACCACTGTTATATGAGATGTTAAAGGGACTTGTTTAGAAGGAGGATCAAACTATGAACATTAAAATGAAAACTGCATTACACCAACCAACAACAGAAGCTAAGGAATTGGAACAAAGGCAAACTAAGTAGGCAACGAGAGTGGAAAAAGAATTATAGGTAGGGGGAACATATTCGGGGAAGGTCAGCAGGGAGGGGGAATGGGGAAAGGGAAGGAGATGGTACAGGAATTAAGAAGCATAGTAGGAGGGAGTGGAGTAGACAGGAAGAGGTTGAGAAGAACTATATATGCACAACCAATGGGCATGGACTAAGTGGGGGGACAACTGGAGAGGGGGTGGTCACGGGATGGAGGGGAGCAGAGGGATAAAATATTGGGATAACTGTAACAGTATAATCAATAAAACATATTAAAAATAAAAATAAAATACATAAAGTATTTTAATTTGGCAAGTCAACTGGAAAAGACACTAGTAATGGGGGATAAAAAGCAACCAGTAGTAATAAATAAACCTCAACAAAACATTTCTCCAAAAGTCAAATGTTTTTAAAAACAAAGGGCACTGTGAATTTAACAAGCCCCAAATATGAACAACACTAAAATTTAAACTAATTAAGTTTAAACTGCTGCTATTAGGTAGGTTCTCAAGTTAAAAAAAAAAAAAAAAAAGACAAGCAAATCTCAGGTATGTCTTTTCTTTCTTTATGGGTCTCATTCCTGAGCAAGGAATGAGTACTGTTTCTTAGGGAAGGCTGGTCTGAGGGCTATTTAACATAAACTGTTAAAAACTAAAAACATACTGACCATTCAACAGTATACTAAAGTTCCTAACCAATGCATAAGTTAAAAAAAAAAAAAAAAGAATTACAAAAGTGTCTTAATTTCCAGAAAGCATAATTACTAACATTGAAGATCCAAGAGATTCAGACCTAGTAAGAAATTCAGCAAGGTTGTGAGATTCAAGATCATATTAAAAACTTAAGTCATCCTAACATCAGCGATATCACCAATTAGAAAATGTAATTTAAGACCACAAAGAACATAAGTTACTCAGGAATAAATTTAACAAAACAAATACAGTCATCTTACGAAGAGAACAAAATTTCACCAAGAAAGCCCAAATAAATGGAGAGCTACAACATGTCCTTGATTAAAAAGACTCAACGCATTGTAAAAATGTCAAACCTCTCAAACTGATTTGTAAATTCAATGAAATTGCAATAAAACAAGGCTTTTTTTTAAAAAAACTTGGAATATGTGGAATACCAAGGGCCACAAATGGACAACACTCCTGAAGAAGGATAAGATGGGAGGACCTGCTTTTTAAAAAAGCTCTAGTAATTAAGTAAGTAGATCAGCAGTTACTAGGGGACAGGAAGAGAGAACAGAAAGACTGCTAAAGGGGATAGGGTTTCTTTGGGGCAATGAAAATGTTCTGGCATTATGTAATGATAAGGGTTGTGTAATTTTATAAATTACTCAAAGGCACTGAACTGTACACGTTATTTTTATTTTATTTTATTTAGAGAGAGGACACGAGAGGGAGAAAGAGGAGAGAAACATCAAAGTGAGAGAGAAACATGGATCACTTGCCTCTCATCCACTGCCCCCCATCCTCCGCAGGGCACCAAACCCACAACCTAGGCATGTACCAGGAAGTTGAACTAGCAACTTTTGGTTTGTGGGACGACGCCCAACCAGCTGAGCCACACTGGTCAAAGTTGAACTGTACACTTTAAATGGCAGAATTGTATGATTTGTGAGTTATATTCCAATTAAACTAGATAAAAAATGGCTTACTCAATTTAACAACAGTTCTGAAAACATAAGTGAATTTAATCAAAATTTGTAAAAACATTACAAACATGTATGTATACAGAAGTTTATAGATCAAAAGTTAAAATTCAACATTAGACAATGGAGGCTAAAATGGTCTATTAGTGATGTTTTAATTTTGTTATATGAATCCCAAAGAATTAAAACTAGTAAAGCAACCTCTGTGTATACTTGAGAAAAGGCTTCAGCATTTTTTGAAATACTTTACATAGAAGAAAAGTTCCATTGAATTTAAAATCCATTTGCATTATCACAAGCACTTTCACTATTACAGCTATCACAGAAAATAACTGTTATTTAAAAATAAACACTCTTGGCACACAATTTAAAGAGAAGAAATTGAGTTCTCATTAATGACAAAAACGTTTCCATCAACTATAAATAAAACAAATTTTTATCTGTGATTTGGCACTCACACCTGCCAACACAGCTTCTAGTCAATGGTGACCACAGGCCCATGACTCCTCCTCTGAAACCCCTGGGTCTAGATGTGTTTTAAAATTCAGGATTTCTTGAATTTTAGAATGGCAATAAAGCGATACAGTTTTAATATATCATAAATCAACACCACCAGCAATCCATTAATATTTTTGAAATAACATATATATACACATACCAAGTGAAATAAATAGGTTTAAATTAGCGCTGTCAGTCTAGGTCAGAGTTTTGCCACCAAAACTGAAAAGATTTGGAATAATTCTCCTTTTCTCATCATAGGCATAAAATCTAAAGAAAATTTAATGCAATGTTTTCCTCAAGTCTCAGAGAGAGCCTTGAGATAACCTCCACTGTACCCATTAAAAGGTAAAGAAGTAGTCTCCTGGGAAAATTCTCTGGCATTTGCACATGAAACCACAAAAATAAAAGGATGATTACTGCCACAGTGAAAAACTGGGAAAATAGTGGAAAATGTCCACAACAGAGGACTGGATAAAATGAGGTACACTGATATGGTACATTACTAAACAGTAGTTAGAAGGAATAAAAATACACATTCTTCATGGATACATGTGAATAGGAAGGATTCACATTAAATTAATGACAGTGGTTGCTACTGTAAAGCAACAAGGGTTACAGGCCTGGGTGGCAGGTGGGGTTATAGGGGTGGGTTTGGTGTAGAAATCGGCGCATTTCCCACGTTCTCTGCACAAAGGCTAGGCTTCCATTTCAAACGGCAAAATAGACACACTGTTCTTTGCATCCTCCCGAAGCCTCATTATAATGGCTATAAGGAAGTAACAAAAGTATAAATGCACAAAGACAAAGAGAAAGGAGGAGGAAAAGGCAGCAGATGAGAAATGTCAACAGAACTCTGGCAGATGGATTGCAGGAAGACAAGAAGTAACTGACTCAGCAGGAGAAGAAAGCTGAAGTCTAAAAGCTAAAGGAAAAAGCCACAAACAAGCAAGCCAGTTAGTACGACAAAACCCTGAGGGCGCAGGGACTAAGAGGAGCCGCACAGACAGAGAATGAGGCATGAGAATGGAAACAGGACAACTGACTGTAAGTCTGAACAAGAAATTGGTCCCCTTCAGGTCCCCTCTCTGTCCCCAACAAAAACCAGATTTCTATTCTGGTTGGACCAAAGGTCCTGGAATAGAAGACACCAGGCACAGTTCAAAGAGCTGAGGGAGGAGTGTGGTGCCACTCGGAATGGGAGCAGTGAGTCAGAGACAAGGTACGAAGCTCCCTCCCCAGACTTGACTCCTAAAGCCCTGCAAACAGTGGCAGTCCAACAACTCCAGCCCCAGCCTACTCCCAGCTAGCTGGCATGAGATGAGAGGACTTCTCCTTCTGGAAAAAATGACCAGACTAAAAAGAAAACCTTCAGGCACAGATAATTGGGGGATTCCAAAGAAGCATCTGGGACCCCACTCTGCATCACAGCCAGCAGACCCCACCAACACTGAGTCCGCCAGTTCTCTCACTGAGAATGACCTAACAAGGACCAACATATATTTGAGCACAACTGTTATATGAGAGATAGCAACTGAAAGAAGAGGATTTAAAAGAAAACAGATAAAAGTTCATAGTAACTGTTTTCAGAGAGATAGCCCAAATGCCAGTACAGAACACTATATTTTAAAAGTAAAGGAATATCAGAGAACATGAGCAATCTGCTAGAAATTAGAAATGAAATAAGAAAAAACCCCACACACAAACCAGCAACAACAAATAGGTTATTTCCCATAGATCTGATTCAAAGAAAAAGAAAGCTGGAGGCACCAAGAAAATCCCACATCCAACAAACAGAAGTTCCAGAAAGAGAAACCGGGAAAAGACGGAACTTATGTTTTTCCAAAATGAAAAGACCCAAGTTTTCAGGTTGAATAAGCCAAAATGCCCAGCACGATGGTATGAAAAAGACCCATCCCACAGTACCACACCATGACATTTTGTAACACAGGGCTGAAACCGAGATCCTAAGATCTTCCAGCCAGAGGAAACATCACAAAGAAATAAGAACAGCCTCCCTCTTCCCCAGGGCAGTTCTGGACAATGTAGTAGATTACTTACAATCTTCTGGAATTGAGTCAAACCAATAATCCAGCATAGGATTTAGGATTAAGACATGTAAGATTCTCAATTTACCTGCTATGCACCTTTTCTCAGGAAGCAACTGGAGAATGTGTGTTACATATATAAAGAAGTAACAACAAAACCAAAAACAACAAAACAAAAACCAAGTTCCACATGAGGCATGGGAAAGAGAGGATGTAACAGGAGAAAAGATAAAAAAGAAATCCCAAGGTGAGGAATTCTGGGAAAAGAGTTATATTCATGTCAAACAGGCCAACCAACTTGCCTCAGCCTGCCTGGGACTTCCCTGGTTTTAGCAACAGACATCCTGTGCCCTAAGAAATTTATCAGTCCTGGGCAAAACCTACCAAGAGTCCATACTGGGCTGGGAACAGAAGAAAGGACAGCTCCAGGACTGACCTTCAAAGAATTTTAGTTAAGCATTAGGCTTTATCTTTTCTGTTTGTAATCCATTTTGTTTTTCGTTTCTCATCTTCATCATTTTACATATTTATTTTTAAGAATGTAAAACATAACAGGATTATAAAAGTTAAATCTATATAAAAGGTTATACTCCAAGAATTGACACTGACCCCCATTCTTTCTCTTCCCACTGTCTCCCAACTTTTCCACTCCATTCTACCCACCTTGTTAGGTAACCAATCATATTATCTCTGGTTTATTCTTGTGTTTCTTTTTCCACCGATGATAAAATACACATCTATGTTATTTCCCCTCCATCCTTAGGGGGAAAATTGCATGCCGTGTAGTATTTTGCACTTTGCTTTTTTTACTTCACAATACATCCTGGAAGTCACTGCCATTTCATAGACAGTCTTTCTCATTCACTTCTCAGCTGCACATCCATGATGCAGATACATACCCAAGTTCATTTATATAACCACGCCCCCAGCATTTAGATGGTTTTTAATATCGTGCATATAGAAACACTACTGCCTCGAATAACCTTGTGAATTTGTATCTTTGTATTGCTGAAGGTATATCTTCAGGGTAAATCCTTGGAGTGGAAATGGTAAATTAAAAGATAGATGCAAGTGTAATTTTGTTAATAATGCCGAATTCCCCTTTTAAAAAAGTTGTACTGATTTGTGTTCCTAATGGCTATGTATGAGTGCCTGTTTCCCCACAGCCATTAAAAGAAAAACTGTAATGATACCTTAACATTTTTTTGCTAATATGTATTTCAAATGACTAACAACCACACAGAAGTGGGGCAGGGATGGATCTAATCCAAGTAACTCTTGAACACAGTATTTTAACTATGTACATTTAAGCTAAAGAACTAAATGAACTATAAACAAATACTGAGCTGTGAGCTCTGGTTAGTAGATTTGTTTTTCCACAGTGGAATGGGTTGGCAATTCTGACACTATTAAATGTTTATTCTAGAACTAAGCAAATAAGTAGATAATGGGAGGCAGGTTTCTCACTGTTTTGAGTAGCACATTACTATGTAAAGGGGTAAAGCCAGAATAAGTCTTATAGTAAGAGACTGGAATTGAAACTATCAGTAAGAACCGAGATATGTAGAGACAAATGCAGGAATAGACAGAGATGTGTACACGCACACTGTTCTAAACTAAAAGGACCTAGAGTTCCCTGGGAAACAGCTGATTCCAGAGCGGGGGCTGTGAAAATACAAGCTAAACCCAGACATCTTATTGGGCCAGAAAGCAAGTAAAAATTTTTAAATAATGTTCAGAATGGGGGACTTGTTAGAAGGACACAAAAACTAGAGTGAAAGGAGACCCACTGGGCAACTCTGTACACTTCGTATATTTAAGTTAAAAATGATAGCAACAGATAACTCAACAATAAAATAAGAACCCATTAGTCCATAATGAATAAACAAATGGGGAAGAAATGAAGGCTCTTCCTTACTGCTGAATGTCAGTTAATAAATGTCAAATGAATGGTGGAATTTTAAAAAGCACCACTTGACCGCCACTACAGTAATAATGATTGTTTCAGGAAAGAATCATTCATCACTGAAACTAGTGAATGGAAGTTTGACGAGAGCATCTATATCTCACACGTAATTGTATTTATAGTGGAGAAACAGGACAGACACTTACTTAACCAAGTGACTCAAGTTATCATTATCAGAAATCAGACAAATAGAAATCATTTGTCTCCTGATACAATTCACTGAGAAGAAACATCACTTCTGAAATTGTCCTGTCAAAACACTACCTAAATATGATAATGAAAAAACATCAGATAAACCCAAACCGGGGAACTTTCTAAAAAACAAATGGCCTGTACCCTTGAAAAAATGTTAAGGTCACAATAATACTGTAATAACTATGCATGGTGGGTACTTTTGTAAGTTATATAAATGTCTAATCACTATGTCATACACATGAAATTAATGGTATTTAATGCCACATGTAACTGAAAAATGAAAAAAAAAATGTAATATTAAGGTCACGAAAAAATTGTGGGAACTTTTCCAGATTAGAAGAAATGAGCCCTGTCTGGTGTGGCTCAGTGGACTGGGCATCATCCCACAAGCCCAAAGGTCTGATTTGATTCCCGTGGTCGGGGCACAGGCCTGGGTTGCAGGCTGGCCCACTGGTGGGTGCGTGAGAGAGGCAACCGATTAACGGGCAAAACGACGTTTCCCTCGCTTTCTCTCTCTCTTGCCCTCTCTCTATAAAGAAATAAAATATATATTTTTTAAATGAAAAGAAAGGAAGGAAAATAAATGCGCCTTTCTGGTTGGTGGGGAAGCAAAAGAACCTGCATGCTGGTGAAGGAAGACTCTGGGTGGGACAACAGTTGAACTCTAACGTAAAAACCATGCTGGTCCAAGTTGTCCTGCAGGCTATAACATACAGTTTAATCAAGAGTGCTATTTTTTTGTCATTAAAATTATTTTAATTACTAGAATGCACAATTTTTAACATGTAAATAGTTTTAAAACCTGAAAAAATAAAATGAAAGAGACTTGACAACCACACCATATGATCCAGATTTTTATTTAATTTTATAATTAGCATCAGTAAAATAGTAGGCACATTTTGACTAAAGTATGCAGATTAGAGAGCAAGCAGTACTGTGTCAATGTTAATTCTTTGATTTTGATAACTGCAATGGGGTTATTAAAGAGAATTTCCTTGTTTATTAAGTATTTAGTGATAGAGGGGCAGTAATACCTACAACTTTACTCTGGTACAAAACATAATATGTAGAGAGAAGAATGATAAAGCAAATATGATGTCAGAAATTATATAAAAATTAAGTTAAAGAAATCAACTATGTATATGCTAAAGCAAAAAAAAAAGAAAAACTATTTCCACTTTCAATAGTATCAAAATTTAAAAATACTATGGAACTATAAAACACTGCTAATAAAAAGTAAAGACCTACACAAATGAAGAGATGTACCATATTCATGAATTAGAAAAATCAATTTTGTTAAGATTAATATTCCCCAAACAGATCTATGGATTCAACACAACTCCCAATCAAAACCTCAAACAGACATTGTTTTTGGTAAAAAGTCACAAGATGATTTTAAATTTTATATAACAATATAAAGTCTTGAACAGTCAAAACAATCTTGAAAAGGAAGAACAAAGAAGACTCAAACTACTAGCACTATTTGATTTAATGACCTAAACATATCCACACAAGTACAGTCAACTGATTTTTGACAATGGTGTCAAGACTACTCATTAGGGAAAGCACAAGTCATTTCCACAAAGAATGCTGGAACCAGATAAACAAACACACAAACCCGAATCACTACCTCAAACTACACACAAAAATTAAATATGAACCAAAAAAACATAGGGGTCAGAGATATAAAGCTTCTAGAAGATTTCTAAAAACATTAACAATATATATTTTTAATTTAATAAAATGGACTTTCTCAAAATCAAACACTTCTAATCAAAGACACCTTAATGAAAACTGAAAACGCAGTTAACAGGTTGAGAAAAATGTTTGTAATACATATATCTGACAAAGGACTTGTATCCAGAGTATATATTTTTAAAAAGTCAACAAATTAGAAACAAAAAACAAACAAACTACTTTTTTAATAAAGGGAGGAGCCGCCATTTTCTTCCCCAAACGAATCTTTCCTTCCAATGGGAGAGTAGGATGTGGTGTGACGGCAGCAGCAGGCCAGCGGAAACCATAGTCACATGTTTTTAAAAGTCAGGAGGGACATCTGGGGAGCAATCCCAGCCCCAGACCAGACCACGCAGCTATGGGTCCCAGCACCAGGGAAAATCAAGCCTCGTTGCTTCTGACTGTGCAAACCAGTGGGGGCTGGGGTGGAGGCAGAAACTGCCGATCTGTCAGCAGAGTCCACCTGTTTAAAGGGCCCCCACGGTCCTACAAGGTCCGCAGACCCACCCACACTGGGAACAATGGCCAGTGCAACAGCTAGGGAGGCACCAGTCCCATAAAGAAGGGGGAGATATGCCTGGAAAAGGGGTGAGTGCTGAGCAAGCGACATTGTTTCCTCTCAGACCCCTTCCCTACATACAGCGCCACAACGTGGTGAAACGGGTCACCCTGTACTGACAAATCCCTAAGGCTCCGCCCCTTACAATGTCACAGGTGCAACAGCTCTACCTAAGATATAGAGGCAAACACAGGAGCCTGTCCAGTTGAGGATACAGAGAAGTATGGCCCAAAAGAAAGAACAGATCAAGGTTCCAGTGGGAGAACTAAGGGATGAGGAGATAGCCAACCTAACAGATGCAGAATTCAAGACACTGGTGATGAAGATGCTCACAGACTTGACAGACATGCTTCAATGCGGCAAACGTGTAAGGGAAGAAGTGAAGGCTATGCTAACTGAAATGAAGCAAAATTCACACAAAACCAATGGTGAAGGAAAGGAAACTGGGGTTCAAATCAATGATTTGGAACATAAAGAAGAAAAAACAGTCAACCAGTACAGAATGAGGAAACAAGAATTGAAAAAAGTGAGGAGAGGCTTGGGAACCTCTGGGACGACTTTAAATGTGCCAATATCCGAATCATACGGGTTCCAGAAGAAGAGGACGAGCAAGAAATTGAAAACTTATGTGAAAAAATAATGAAGTAAAACTTTCCAAATCTGGTGAAGGAAATAGACTTACAAGTCCAGGAAGCTCAGAGTCCCAAATAAGCTAGACCCAAGAGGACTACATCAGGACACGTCATAATTAAAATGCCAGTGGTTCAAGATAAAGAGAGAATCTTAAAAGCAGCAAGAGAAAAGCAGAGTTACCTACAAAGGGGTGCCTATAAGACTATCAGTTCATTTCTCAAAGGAAACTTTGCAGGCAGGAAGAGACTGGCAAGAAGTATTTAATGTGATGAAAAGCAAGGACCTACAACCAAGATTGCTCTATCCAGCAAAGCTCTCACTTAGAATGAAAAGGTAGATGAAGAGCTCCCGAGACAAGGTAAAGCTAAAGGAGTTCATCATCACCAAGCCATTATTATATGAAATGTTAAAGTGACTTATTTAAATGGGACTACTGTAACAACATAATCAATAAAGTATACTTAAAGAAAAAGAAATAATACAATATGACTGTACATTAAAAGCACCAAGGCTCTGTGGAGAAATGGAACAGTAAAGGCTAAGGCAGGGAAAGTACACAGTGAGTCTAGATCACCAGAAAGTGCTAGCACTTCCGGAATGATGGGAGTATGTCAGAGAAACAAAGAAGCCAGACTCACAAAAGTCCTACAAGCTCAATCAGGAACAATCTGAACATCTAAATAAGCAATAATAATAGACTATAATTTACTGAATAAAACAGAAAACTGTGATTTCATACAGATATAAATAAGTAAACCAAAATTTAGGAGAATGAGATGATCACACAACTTCAAAGCCCCTCCCCACAAAATAGTTATTAAAAGGGGTTGGAAAAAGGTGTTTTACAGTAATAAAGTCTCTCAGATGCTACTTAACCAGGTGATGATAAAGTGGACATTATTAGTAACAGGACAAATTGAAATAATGAGTCAGGTGACAGGATGCACTAAGAATATAGCATCACTTCTTTGATATATGACAAGAATGCATAATCTGAATCTAATCATGAGAAAACCCAAACTCAACAACCTTCTATGAAATAACTGATCTGTAATCTTTAATCAAGGTCCTGAAAGTCAAGGAAAAATGTAAGAATTGTTCTAGACTGGAGATCAAAGACTTATGAAACTACAGGAAATGTGTAATTCTGAACAGGATCCTTTAGGCATAAAGAACATTACAGAAACAATAGTAAAACTTTAATAGAATCTAAAGATTAGATAATAAAAATACCTCAATGTAATGTTTTGAATTTGATGGATGTATTTTGGACAAGTAACGTATGTCCTAAATTGTAACACATACTAAAGTATTAAGGTGTAATGGGGCATTAAAATGGTCTGGGAAAAGAGAAGTTCTTTGTACTGTACTAAAACTTTTCTGAAAGTTTGTCAATGTTACAAAATAAAAACAAAATAATCAATGAGCACATGAAAGGGTATTTATCACCATTTATTATCAAAGAAACGTAAATTAAAACAATGAGATATGAAGAAAAAAAGATCACATTCATTAATGCGAAAAATATGACAAAATTTAACACATGTTCATGATAAAAATTTCAACAAACTAGTAATAGAAGGAAACTTCCTAAACTTGAAAAATACCTACACAAAATATTTATAGCTAACATCATACTAATGTTGAAAGACTGAATGCTTTTCCTCTAAGACTGTGAAAGAAGGTAAGGCTGTCTCGGCACTCATCACTCCTACTCAACATAGCACCTGAATCCTAGCCAGTGAGATTAGTCAAAAAAAAGGAAATAAAAGACAAACAGATCAAAGGAATATCTATAACAGGATAGGAGGGAGGGCATCCCCAAAATCCCCACAGCCCGTGGTTTTGGGGATGGGGGAGGGAGACAGTACAGCTTTTAAGGTACTTTGAATCTCTATGGCAGGCTTGTAGCTAGGGCTGGTAAAATGGAGGGTGATACTGTTTAAGGTACTTTGCATATCAATGACAAGAAGATAGGAGAGCCATAAGGGCAGGCCATGCAGTTTAAAAGGATGTAGAAGGACACTGTCCGTCATGAGAAGAAGAAGCACGATGGAAGGAACATGATGGAGCAGGTTGTAGCAGCTCTGTGAGAAGCAGCAAGCAGCTATGCAGTTCGTAGGGATGATTCGGCCATGCGGCCTGGGCTAGTAAGGAAGCTGACACGCTCCAGCTAACTCCAGAGCCACTAAGGACTCTGCCTTGCAGACCTGGACTCTATTTGGACTCTGGGAAGTCAACACATATGGAGAGGACACTCTCTTAGGATTTGTGCCTTACCTGGACTCCACCATGATCCAGTGTAACATGGCACATGCTTTCCTGGACTATAATACAGAGGCCTAAGACAATGTACCCCAGATCCTGAAGGAGGGAGCTGATAGATAAGGGATGGGGAACTACTGGGCTTGATTTTGGCTTATAGCCTTTTGAGGAGCAAGGGAAGTGCTGGGTCTTGTGGGAAAGCAGGGCTCCAAGCTGAAGTGCTCACTGCCCTCCCCAAGCTGGTATACTGTAAATAAAGACCTGTTTTTCTCAACACTAACTGTTGAGTCTTACACCGAGGTGCCACATGAATGAGCCCCACTTTGCTTGGTAACATATATAAAACTGGCCCTATTAACAGATGACATGACAGTTTACAGTGAAAAGCCCCAAGGAATTCAGAGAAAAAAACTTCTAGGAATAATGAGTTTATCAAGTTAACAGAATATAGTGAACAGACAAAAATCAATAAGTACACTATGTGCTAGCAACCAACACTTAAAAACAAAGTTAAAAGCACAATACCATTTATAATAACTTCCCCCAAAATTAAATACTAAGGTATAGCTCTAACAAAACATGCAGAATCTGTATACTAAGAACTACAAAATGCCGATCAAATGTGAGAAGTATCACCCGGGCTACTTTGCGAAAGTTGGTATGAGGCATTACCACTTAAAGAGGAACCAGAGCTTCTGCCCCACTGCCATCCTTGATAAACTGTGGACCTTGGTCAGTGAGCAGACATTGGTGAATACTGCCAAAAACAAGACTAGAGCTGTTCCTCTCACTGATGTGGTGTGATCGGCTACTACAAACTTCTGAGGAAGGGAAAGCTCCCAAAGCAGCCTGTCATTGTAAAGGCCAAATTCTTCAGCAGAAGAGCTGAGAAGAAGATTAAGGTGTTGGGGGGGCCAGTGTCCTGATAGCTTGAAAAGCCACACAGAGAGGAGTTCATTAAATACAAGTACTTTTGTCCTCTGGTCTGAGTGTAGGTTCTTTGGCACCTCTACCTCCCTACCTGTGTGTCAAAAACCTGCCTGACAGGTTCTAGGATTTAAGGGTATGAGGGCCTGGGATCCTCTGCCAACTCCCCTGCACGTGTGCAAGAGACAGCACCAACACCTAAGAGGCCTTGGTCCATCACCTGACTTGAACGTTTCATTTATAAAGTGAGATTGATAAAAAACAGTTTTTTAAAAATAGTGCTGATACACAGCTTGGACACATCTCAAAGGTATTACACTAAGTGGAAAAAAAGCCAATCTCAAAGGGTAAACATACTGCATGGTTTTTATTTATATGACATTCTGAAAAGGATATTATAGTGACCATCCTACACCATCCAGTATTTTTCTATACTTGTATAGCAAATTACCACAAACTTAGTGGCTTAAAACACATTTATTATCTCAAGTTTCCAGGGGTGAGGAGTATGGGTGTGGTTTGGCTGGCTCTGCTCAGGGGCTCAGAAGGTTCACATCGAAGTGTCAACTTAGCTCTTTTTATGGAGCTCAGTGTCCTTTGCCAAGTTCACATTGTTATTGGCAGAAAACAATTTCTTGTGGTTCTAAGACTAAGGTCACTTTCTTGCTGGCTGTCAACTGGGGTCTGAACTCAGGGATCACTGCAGTTCTTGCCATATGGCCCTCTCACAAAATGACAGCTTGCTTCTTCAAAGCCAGTACAACTGCTCACTTCTTTCATCTCTGACCTTCAGGTCCTCTTTTAAAGGGCTTGCCTGACTGGGCCAAGCCAACTCAAGATAACCTCTTTGGTTTAACTTAAAGTCAACTGACCTTAAGATCTGCTAAATCTCTTCACTTTTGCCACATCCAATTGTAAGAAGCAAATTACAGCTCTCATCCCATGCCAGAGAGATTATAGAAAGACATGTGTTATTAGGGATCACCTGAGAATTCTGCCTAACATATCTAGCTTCTAGCCATCCCTCCAGCTGACAAGTTATTGTACACGAGAGAACCCAGCACAGATAATCTCATATAATTTGGGCCAGGCCAGACCAGAAAAATTGCCCATCCAACCCCCAGGGAACTGTTAGTTAAATATACAATTGTTATTTTAAGTCACCAAGTTTTGGGACCATCTGTTACACTGCAAAAGCTAACTGATACAAAACACATAAAATAATCAGCCATCCAGAATAATCAGGAAAGGCTCAAGGATCAGGCAGGTGTATCTATTAATAGGTCAGTCAAAATTAAATGTATATATACACAAATTTCTAATCTAAAGATAAAACAAGAAATTAAGCTTCAACCATTTAGTATATGGTTTGACACTGGCCCTTCTGCAATTCCTGCATCAGTCCTACATCATATTCAGTATTCTTAAATTCACTTATTTGTTTTCAGAATGTTTCTTAAGGCTAGTCAGGTGGATTAACAGACTTTACCTGGTTTTAATAAGGCTTAAAAACATTACTATAAAGAAAAGGCAGTCTGGAGAAAATACTGATAATGCAAGTACAAGAGACATTAAGAAAAGAACATTTTTACACCGAGTCTATATAAACTCTTCATCAGATACGTTATCAGGTAAAAATCAACAAAAGAGCATCCAAAATTAGATAGAACTAGTTGAAATGTAATATATCCTCTATCATTTAATAATTTCATTTTAATGTTAACTATTATCTTTTTAAAAAGTATAATTTAAAAAGTTTTATATTTGAGAGTATTTCATAATGGACATATTATAAAAGAATATATGCTAACTTACATCTAGCAGTATGTATATATAACGTATAAATAAACATGTGTGTATATGTGTACACACACTGAGGATATGAACTCAAAAAATTTTTAAAGATTTTATTTATTTACTTTTAGAGAGGGGAAGGGAAAGAGAAAGAGAGGGAGAGAAACCTCAATGTGCAAGACATACATCGATTGTTGCCTCTCACACGCCTTCACCTGAGGACCTGGTCCACAATCCAGGTATGTGCTCTGACTGGGTATCGAACCAGTGACCTTTAGGTTCGCAAGCCAGAGCTCAATCCACTGAACCACAGCAGTCAAGGATAAACTCAAAATTTTTTTACCACCACTAGGGGAATAATTTTAAAAATGTGAATCCCACTACTATAGGTTTTGAAAAGCTATGTAGTGACTTGATCAGAGATGTGCTTTAGAATCATTCTGACAGCAATTTGAACGCTGCATTAGTGATGGAAAGAGTCTGAAAACTAGAATACTAATTAAGAGACTACTGCGATATTCAGGCCACAGGTAATTACTGCCAGAGTAAGAATGTAAGAACTATAAAAAGCTAAGTAGCATTAAATAAAAATGAAAGAAAAGAACATATAGGCTATTTGTTTAAAAAAATAAAATAAATCATATTGTATAGCTTTACAAAATTAAACACAGTAGGATAAACCCCACCTAACAACTGAAAAGCAAGACTCAAAAGGAAACATTTCCAAGTAACTTTATCCACATTCCAGAACAAAGCTCAAAAGTACTGAGATGAATACAAAAATGTTCAGAACCCAAAATATAATTCACAATGTCTGTCACCCAATCAAAAAATTTTAACAATGCAGAGAATAAGAGAAATTTGACCCATGATGACAAAAAAAAATTTAATAGAAACTCAAAAATGGTATAGTAAATAAAAGTTATTATAACTATAACGTTAGATATTAAAATCACCCAAACAGAACTTCTAGAAATAAAAAAGACAATGTCTGCATTAACAGTAGATTTAACATTGCAGGAGAAAAGATTAATGAACGTGAAGGTATGCCAGTATAGACTACCCAAAACGAAGGGAGTAAAAAGGCTGAAAAAAATATGAACAGTTCATTAGTAAGTTGCAGGACAACCTCAAGTGGTCAAATAGACATGAAATTAAAGTCCCCCAAGAGGAAGTGGAGGTGTAGGAGAAAAATATTTGAAGAAATAATGCTGAATATGTACCAAATTTGATCCAAAAGCTTAGCAAAATCCAGGCACAAGAAACATGAAACAAACCACACCAAAGCACATCTTAATCAAACTGCTAGAAAGCAGTGATAAAAAGAAAACATTAAAATTAAACCAAAGGAGGACGATAAGATACATTCCCCACTGAGGAACAAAGATTAAAACAACAGAAGTCTCATCAGAAATAATGCAAGCCAGACACAACGTGGAGGGAATCTTTAAAGTACAGAATGAAAAAACTATCAACCTAGAATTCTGCATCAATGAAAATATCTTTTAAAATAGAAAATAAGCCCTGGCTGGGGAGCTCAGTTGGTTAGAGCACTGTCATCCCCATATGCCAAGGTTGTGGGTTCGATTCCCAGTTAGGGCACATATAGGAACCAACTGAGTGCACAGATTAGTGGAACAATAAGCCAGTATTTCTCTCTCCCCTCTTCTGCTCTAAAATCAATACATTTTTGAAAATTATAAAATTAAAAATAAAATAAGTACTACAACATTAAAGGAAGTCCTGGCAGAATGAAAATGATACCAGATGGGAATCTGGATCTGCACATAAGAAATAAAGAACACCAGGAATGAAAAACATGTAAATGCAAATAAGATTTTTAAAATTTCTTAAATCTCTTAAAAAGACAATTGACTATTTAAATGAAAAGCAGTACCAATGTACTGTGGGATTTACTACATATGTGTAGGTGGCATGTACAACAACAGCACAAGGACTGAGGGGGGTGGAAGTATACTGTTGTAAAGGTTCTTAAAATACAGGTAAAGTGGTGTAATATTACTTGAAGGCAGACTGTGATAAATTACTGTATTTTTCGCACTATAAGACACACCTGACCATAAGACACACCTAGGTTTAGAGGAAAACAAGAAAAAAAATATTCTGAACCAAATGGTGTACTAAAGTATTTCATATAATAGAATATTTCAACCATGTAAAGTGAACAGCAGTCAACAGTGGTAGTAAGAACCATCATCACTGTCATTAACAAATGAGGAGAGACTTTAAGGTTCAACTACTCGTCTAGTTTTCTGGGAACCCCAAGAACTCATCATCGCCAGTGTCAGAATTTATGAAGTTCAGTTGTTCACAACCACTGATATCACTTTCTTCACTATCTTCATACTGCCCAGAAGCCCTGAGATTCAGCAGTAAAGTCGGACATTTTAAGCATCTCCAGGGCTTTCGCATGGGCCACCGCTTCCTCTTCTAACAGCTGTCGCCACCACTGACAGGTCAGGTAATACACATCACAGTCTGTGACGCAATATTTGCTCCATAAGATGCACAGACATTCCCCCCCTTCTGGGGAAAAGAACCTGCGTCTTATGGAGTGAAAAATACAGTAAGTATCTAATAAACACTAAAGCAACCTCTAAAACAATAAAATAAAGTTATGACTAAGACAAAAAGATGTATACAAACTCCTGAGAGAATAGTAGTGGCCACTGCAACAATTCTTTCGCTTAAGAACTGACGAAGAGAAAGAACTGCACTATAGCACAAGACAATCAAAGGCACTCTTACCAATCAAGGCGCAGCATTAGTGATGTCAACCGACATGCCCCTTCAGCCTGATAATGCTTTATAGACAAAATGAAACAATCTCAGCAGTTCCACTGCTGTATCACCAGTAGCATATGAATTCTGACAGAACTCAGAAACTTGTATACTTCAGTGAGTTACACCTGTTTTACAGTCTATATCTACAAATCAGCAATTTGTCATAAGAGCTTCCAGTGAATATACAGGCCTGACATAAAAACACTCATTTCCCAATCCAAATACATAGAAAAGCTGTATAAAATGTAACACATATACACAGGCAATCTCAAAAGCAAGAAAGAAAAATTCCCTGATGCTATAAACAATGAAGCTACTCAAAGCCAAATAACTCACAGGGCTACTAAAATGAGATACAGGTCTTAGGGCTTAGGACAGGTATTTTAATGCCTACAGAAGACTAACAGATAAGAAACTGAAAATCAGTTAGATGCATCAGATACCAAGACGCAAAGAACTACACGAAATAATATGAATTCCAATTTCCAGATCATGAAAGAGACATTTGTCATTTGACAGAAGTCAGAAGTGAAAGTCACCTTTGAGAAACTGAAACTCCATGCCCCAAGTATAGGTTCCAAAATCACTCCATCCAAGTAGTCCAGGAACCCCAATCTAAGAAACTAGCCTAAGAACAGATAGGGCACTAAGGAAACCCGTCGGTTCAGCAGGAACTCACAACTACCCTAGAAGGGCATCCTCTACCACATGACTCACATAAAATATAAATCCCTTCAACAGAAAAAGATCAATACTATGAACATTAAAATGACAACAAATTGCCCTGGCTGGTGTGGCTCAGTGGATTGAGCGCCAGCCTGCGAACCAAAGGGTCACCAGTTCGATTCCCAGTCAGGGCACGTGCCTGGGTTCCAGGTCAGGTTCCCAGTTAGGGGCATGAGAGAGGCAACCACACATTGATGATTTTCTCCCTCTCTTTCTCCCTCCATTCTCCTCTCTCTAAAAATAAAGAAGTAAAATATTTTTAAAATAAATAAAAAATAAAACGACAACAAACTCACAACTATCAACTGAATCTAAAATATAAAAACAAAAACAAACTAATCAAACAACGAGAACAGGAACAGAATCATAATCATAGATAAGGAGATCATTTGGAGGGTCATCAGCTGGGAGGCAGAAGGGGGAGAAATGGGGAAAAGGTGCAGGGATCAAGAAGCATAATTGGTTGGTACAAAATAGACAGGGGGAAGTTAAGAATAATATAGGAAAGGGTGAAGCCGAAGAACTTACATGCACGACCCATGGACATGAACTAAGGAGGGTGGGATTGCTGGAGGGAATGGGGGTACTGGGCAGAGGGGGGCAAAGGGAAAAAAATTGGGACAACTCTAACAGCATAATCAATAAAATGTACTTAAAAAAAATAAACCCCACAGATGATAAGCAGTAGTCAATATTTTCAAATTAATAAAGAAATGAACCAGCAAAGCAGGGGGGGGTTTTCAGCAGATACAACGAAGCTGCAAATTTAGACATCAAGATCTAGGAAGAATAGAATAAAGAGGCTTTAAAATGTACAGAGATAAAAAAAGTAAAAACCACAAGACAAGAACAGGACAGAATGAGAAAAATAGTCAAATTTCAAAAAAGAATCAGGTAGAAAAATCTAGAAATAAAAATGTCATAAAAAGCTGAATCTTCAGTCAAAACTGAAGAATTATTGAACTATATTATTGATGTGAAATAATCACAAAGAATGTAGCACAAAAAGAGATGGAAACTATGTAAATCTCAGAAGCGCAAACAGGAAAGATATTCCAAAACATACTGGCCATAATTAAAGAAATGAGTCTTCAGATTGCCAGGGTAATTTACTGAAATATACACTACAGCAAAACTGCAGAATAAAGACAAACAAAAAACAGTAACAGCAATCAAAAAGAAAAGAGTAACAATAAAGCAAAAATTAAATACCAGACTCCTCAAATGTAACAATAGATGCCAGAAAACAAACAAGCAATGACATCTTCCCCTGAGGGAAAACAAGGCAGTGGGAAATCACTGCAGAGCTAAAATACCATCTAATAGTAAGGGCATAATAGAAGCCTTAAGATAGACAAAGGTAATTTATTACTTACAGATCCTTACTGAGTGAACTTGATAAATGATGTACATTAATTCAAAAGAAATTAAACAACAGAATAAAGGAGCGGGATGCAAGGAGCAATAGTTAGCCAAGAAATCTGAAATATCTCAACATAAATACTAACTTTGAAATTTTTTAATTAATGCCTAGCTTTAAGAGATCTAAATGTAAGGTGAAGCCGCAAAATTAGACAAGAGCATGGAAGATAAAGTGAAACGTTTAGAATTAAAACATTTTGAAATGCAAGTATTGTTCATGAGTTATTCACTTTAGAATGCCAAATTCCATGCTGAAAAATATAAAGGTGACCAGTATTATAATAGAATAAATACATAACTTCCAAGCCAGCAGAGGGTAAAAAGAAAATTTAAAAAATGACTCCGTTCTATAACAGGATGAACACCAAAGACATTATGCTAAGTGAAACAGCCAGTCATGAAAGGACAAATATTATATGATTTCACTTAAGTGAGGAACCTAGAGTAGTTAAATTAATAAAGAAATTGTAGAAAGTAGAATGGTGCTTGCCAGGAGCTCGGTGGAAGAGAGAATAGGAAGTTAGTGTTTAATGGGTACCAAGTTACAGCTGGAGAAGGTTCTGGAAATGGATGATTGGTGATAACTGCACAACACCAATGTACTTGTCAACACCACAAAACTGCACACTTAAAAATAGTTAAAATGGTGAATCTTATGTATATTAGTTTTTTAAAAGGTGGTAATTTTTAAAAAAGAAACAAGTCCAATAAAAACTATAAAAGGATCAACATAAGATAAAGCATGGCTAATTATTAAAACAAAACAAAGCAGACAAAAATAATTAACCACTTCTTTAAAAAACATATTAATCACAATCAAAGTAAATAGACTTAATTCACTTACTAAATCCAGCTATAACCTATTCATAAGCAACAAAAACAGCAACATGAAGTTTAAAAAGTTGAAAGACTTAAGGATCATATGGCAACCATATCCCACCCAAAAGATAAAAAGAATTTAAAGCAAAATCCATTAATATAAAAAGGAATTTTTTTAAACAATAAAGAAGCAATCCAAAATCTGTAATAAAAAACCTGAATGCTTGTTGTAGTAGCTAGTCTCCAAAAATGACCCCAATGAATGCCTCATATTTCTGTCCTTTAATAACCCCTCTAACACTGAATTTGGGCTGACTCCTTGATTTGCTTTACACGAAACAATGTGGTACAAGTAGTTCTGTGCCAGTTCTGGGCTTGACACTTAAGAATGTCTGGCAACTTCTGCTTTCCCACTTTGGAGAGCCCTGATCTGCCCTATAAGAAAGTTGGATATCCCTGCTAGAAAAACAGCATAGAAAGGACTGTGGGAAAGGGAAAAGCCCGGGACCCCATAGAAAGCAAGACCAGCCGTCTCAGCATCCAAGCTAAGCCCTGCCTTCCAGTCATCCCTGGCTGCCAAACCTGTGAAATGTCATGTACATTTCAATCTAAAGAGGTGCTATGTCTGCAACTTCAGTCAATCGCAGATAGAGGAGGCAAGATAAAAAGGTTATTGTTTTAAGATACTAAGATTTGGTGTGGTTTACTACACCATAATACGTATCTAAAAGCATCAATAGTACCGCCTCAAAATATATAAAGGAAGAACTGTCTGACCTCAAGAAGAAATATACAAATCCACAATAAAACGGACATTTCAAGTTGATACATAAAGCAGATTAAAAATTAAAAGAAAATTTAAAACAATGTAAAATCTTGACTGATAATACATATACAGAATACTGTGATAAAGAAAGACAAGTAGAAAATACACATACTATTAAAGCATGCCTTAAACATTCAAAAACCTGACTGCATATTAAGAGAGAAAAGAAGTCTCAACAAAATCCAAACACACATCCCAGTTCTTTAACATTGACTTAATAAAAACAGGTAAAATGGAAGGAAGGAGATACACCATGTATTGGGAAACTTAAAAACAAAACAAAACAAACCACTTAATTCATAAATTAAATTTCCTAATAGAAATCTCAAAATATCTAGAACTGAAGAAACATAAAAGCATACGTCAAAACTTGTGGGGTCATGTCTACCAACAGGGTAATTCAGCGTAAATACACTCCTCTCAATCCATCTGGGGTAAAGGACCAGTTTTGGTTTTCTCTCCAACCCATCAAAAGCCAGTATGTGATCCAACCTACCACATGTGACTTGTACAATGTTTGTGCCACATGTGTCTTGTACAATGTTTGTGCCACATGTGTATCACTGTGTGATCTTGAAAACACATAAGCTGATCTATACTCTCTTCTAGAGTAAGGAATAAGTCCATTGATCATCCTCAGGCATGTGGCAATGTCAAAATGGCAACAGAAGTTTCTAGCCCTGGCTGGTGTGGCTCAGTGGATTGAGTCCCGGCCTGCGAACCAAGTATGATTCCTAGTCTTGGCACAAGCCTCAGTTGCAGGTCAGGTCCCCACTTGCGGACATGCAAAAGGCAACCACATGTTGATGTTCCTCTCCTTCTCTTTTGCCATCCTTTCCCCTCTCTCTAAAAGTAAATAAAATCTTTAAATAAAAAATAAAAGTTTCAAAACACTCCCAATTTCTGTCCTGACCAGAGAAAGGTCACCTGTTCAATTCCCGGTCAGGGCATATGCCTGCATTGCAGGTTTGATTCCTGGTTGGAGTGCATTCAAGAGACAATGGATTGATATTTCTCTCTCACACTGATGTTTCTCTCCCTCTCTTTACCTCTAAAAATAAAATTTTTAAAAATAAACAAATACTCCCAATTTCTGTACTTAAATCATCACAGACTGGAGCAACAGTTCACAAACTGACACTGGTCTGTGGATCTCACTCTGATTAGCACTGACAATGGTAAATCCACAAAATACAGTACTATATTCCTGCAAAGAGGAATCAAGGACATCTCTACGTATGGCTATGGAGTAATCTCTTAAGACATATTAAGTAAAAAAAGTAGAGCGCGGAAAAGTGTGCATGACGCCATTCTAAGAAAGGAGGAAGATACAAATATGTTAGGAAAGAAGGAAAAGAATTTTAAAAAATGAAATGCTTACCCATGGGGAGGTGATTTTCAACTTGTTTCATCTTACAGCACACACAAACTAAAGTTCTCAGCATACCAAAAATATATGTATTTTGTTGATCTGACAAAAAATAGGTATAATTTCGAGTGACTTACTACTACGGCTGCTGCTGCTGCTACTACTACTACTACTACTACTACTACTACTACTACTACTACTACTACGAATACTGGGTTTGCCAAAAAGTCTATTATGTTTTTTTCCATACGATGGCTCTAGTAAGTGCTTGGTTGTCTTTAACTTCATTTGAAAATTTTTTCTTAGATTGTACTGTAGCAGCTGTCCTAACAGCGTGCATTTAAAAAATAAATCAAAATTTGTGAATTTTTGTGCGGCCATTTTAATATTGAAGATTGAAGAAAATCTGCAACATTTTCAGCATATTATGATTATTTCAAGAAAGGTAAGAAATCAACTGAAACACAAAAAAAGATTTGTGCAGTGTATGGACTGTGGCTGACTGAACATTTCTAAAGTGGTTTGAGAAATTTCCTAGTACTGTTGACATTTTGGCCAAATAATTATTTTCTGTGGGCCTATCCTTATGCATTGGAAGATGTTTAGCAGCACCCCTGGCCTCTACCGACCCACTATAAGCCAATAAGGGAGAAATAAGCCAACATACTCAAATACCAAAATCAAGTCATTGGTGAGAATGAAGAACGTGTATGCAATTTTACAGAAAACACCATATGAACTTTTTTGGCCAACCCAATAATAATAACCTACCCATTTTGCTCCAGAGTGACTTTTTAAAAAATCAGATGCCTATATCTGTATATAAGGATTTCTGGTACCAAGAATTAACCAATCAGATTTATGCAACATGACTGCAAGATGCAACTCTGTTATATGACCTATATATTTATGGTTCAAGGCAGGGCATTCACACCAAATGGCTATTATCGTTGGCTGATGTCATTTTTTAATCTGACAATCTAAGGGAAAAGAGGTCAGTGCCCCTGACTAGTCAGATATTGCATGGGGCACACTGGTTGAAAATCGCTGCCATAGGGAAAAGAGACAGGTGGAAGGGACTAGATATGAGCTAGACTTCACTGAATAAATGTTGTACTGTGTATTTAAACATAAACAAATATCTTACATCATTATAAAGCAAATTTAAATTTATAGAAGCACTCCATAAAAAAAAACAAGTGGATAAAATGAATAAACCAAACTGTATCAACTGGATGGCACAACCATGTACAAGTAAATTATTTCAAGTGACTTTAAGTTGCAGTAATGTGTAAACCCTAATGAGATATACCCTAAGACCAACAAAAACAACCCTTTAGAGTAATCATATTGTTGGTGATAGCATGCTATTTTCATTCTGAGGCTGTTGAAAAAAGCAAATGAGTAATTATGTGGCTTCACTGGGAAGCAGAACTTTCACATGAGAGAAAGGAGGCACACATGTAAGACTGAGAAAAGGTCAAACAAAAACTCTAGTCTTAAATTTAAATCAGTACTACAATAAGAAGTCCTGAAATAGTTTCTTAAAATACTAGTACATACAGAGGCTTCCAATCAAGATGGCAGAGTAGGTAAATGCAGTATGTACTTGCATCCTCCCACGAGCACCTCAAAATTACAACTGAACTACAGAACCACCACCACTGAGAACCACCTGAAGTCCAGCTGAACAGAAGTCCTATAACCAAGGATATACAAAAGCAGCCACATCAAGACTGGTAAAAAAAACAGAGACTCGGAATGGGCTGGTCCCACACACACTGTGTGGCTGTTAAAAATCAGGAGGGATATCACTGCTGTAGAGATTCCTCCCCTCCCCACCACAAGGATCAAGGAGGAGTCCCAGCCCCAAACCAGGCTGTCCAGCTCCTATTTCCAGTGCTGGAAAGACAAGTTCCCATAACTTCTGGCAGTCAAAGGCAGAAGAGATTGTGGGTGAGTGAGATGGCGGGCTTCTAGAGTCCCAGGCTTTCCTCTTAAAGGGCCCTTTGCAAGGACTTCCTCGAACTCACTGTGAGCTCTAGCACTGGGGCTGCGGCTCCAAAGATGCCAGGGACTAGAATTATACGGCTTCAGGGCAGCTTTCTCCCAGACAGAAAAGTGCCAGCAGGGGCCACTGCTCCTTTGCTGAGCCCTCCCCCCACAGAACAAGCAGACAGATGCCATATTTGAATCTCCACCAGCCTGGCTAACACCATTTGCCCTGCCCCGGTGATTCCAAGCCATTTCCCCACCCAGTTTGCAGGCCCTCCCAAGCAGCTTCCAGTGCTGTTTCCTACGAAGGCCTGTCTTGGCTCATGCTGCAGTCTCCTAAAATCTCTCAAAGATCCATGAACCCCAACAAGCAGCATCTGGCTTCAGTGTGCCCATACCTCTTACTAAGAAAGCCACAAGCCCGATATTAGCAGCAGCTGAACTTGGTTTAAAGCCTGGACTATCCCAGGCACCTCTAAGCCCAGCACAAGTGGCAACCATCTGCAGATCACTTTGTAGATCATGCCGGGGGACCACAGGCAGGGCACAGGCAGCAGCTGACCTTAACCTGCACTTCCCAAGAGGCCCCAGAGCCAGCACACCCAGCAGATAGCTTCAGACCAGGCCAGAGCACCACCCAACCATCTCTACCAATGACGCAGTTAAGAAGTAGACTCGGCAGGCACCAGAGCCCTGCAGCTCTTCCAGCGTAGATGCAGCAGTACTTGCAACTGATAGGCCTAGAGGTCAATCCCTTCCATTGACATGCCAACAGAAGTCAAGGCTCAACTACAACAGGAGGGTGCACACAGCCCACATGGAGGGGGAGGGGGCACCTGAAGTGCCCTGCTGGGGTGACAGGGGAGACTATACAAGACACCTACTACATAAGGCCACTCTACCAAGACTGGGAGCCGTAGCCGCTCTACCTAATACATAGAAAGAAACACAGGGAAACAGCCAAAATGAGGAGACAAAGAAACATGTCCCAAATGAAAGAACAGGACAAAGCTCCAGAATGGAGTTTAAACAAAATAGAGACAAGCAATCTACCAGATGCAAAGCTGAAAACACTGGTTATAAGGATGCTCAATAAACTCAGGGGAAGATAAGATTCACTCAGTGAGAACTTCAGCAGAAAGAAAACAAAAATGAAGATAGAAAACATAAAGAAGGACCATTCAGAATTGCAGAATACAATAACTGAAATAAATACACTAGAAAGAATTAGATGAAGCAGAGGATCGAATTAGCAATTTGGAAAATAAGGAACAGAAAACAGCCCATCACAACAGCAAAAAGAAAAAAGAATACCCCCCCCCCAAATATAGGAGGATAGGTTAAGGGGTTTCTCGGACAATATTCTCATTATGGGGGTACCAGAAGGAAAAGAGAGCAAGGAATTAAAAATCTATTTGAGACACACTGGAGACTCCCAGCCAAGATGGAGGCCTAGACTGACATGCTCCATCTCCCTCCACAACTAAGAAGGACCACAACTACCGCAAAACCAGAAATAACCAGAAGTTCCAGAAAATAAACGGAAGTCCAACGTATAAAGTTATAAAGAAGTGGTGCTTGTCTGGATGGGTAGGAGGGGCAAAGCCGGAGCAGAGAGGTCCAGCTGTGCTGGCGGCAGCGGCAGCAGCAGCAATAGCAATGGTGGCGGGACTGCAGTAAGCACTGACACCGTATTTAAGGGGAGGCGAGAAGCCCCTGGGGAGCACCCCTGGCTGCAGACCAGACCCATCAGTTTGCAATTCCAATGCCAGGGAAGGCAGACCCCCATTGTCTTGGACTGTGAGGCCCAGAGGGAGTGGGGATGAAGGAGGAGGCTCCTGGTCTCTTGGTGGAGAGTGAACGGCAGGAATCCATCTTGGACCCCCACCCCCACAAAAAATGCCACAGTGTGGTGAAAGGGTCGCCCAGCTGTGAGAGTGCATGGGGCTCAGCCCCCTATAGTATAGGAGGTGTGACAGGAGGTGTGCCCAGGAAGCAAAGGTAATCACAAAACTGTCAGGATGGCACAGATCATAATAGAGATCCCAATCACGCAGCTGACCAGACAGGAAATATCTAATCTAACAAAGCAGCAGATAGGAAATCTTTCTGAGGCACAGTTCAGAGCTTTGGTTATAAAAATGCTTACAGACCTAACAGCAGATCTTAAACAAGATGGGGAAGGAATGAAGGCTAGTCCTCCTGAAATGAACAAAAACACATACAAAACTAGGCGAGACAAAGAAAACCAGGGATCAAATCAACAAATCGGAACACAGTTAACCAGTGTAGAAAGAGGAAACAAAAAGTGAGAAAAATGAGGAGAGGCTCAGAAACCTACGGGACAGCTATAAGCAGGCCAACATCCAAATCATAGGGTTGCCAGAAGGTGAAGAAGCACTAGAAATTGAAAAATTATGTGAAAAAATAATGAAGCAGAACTTCCCAAACTTGGGGAAGGAAATACTTACAAGTCCAGGAAGCACAGAGTTCCAAAAAAACTGGACCCAGGGAGAACCACACCAAGACACATTGTAATCAAAATGTCAAATATTAAGGGTAAAGAGAGAATCTTAAAAGCAGCAAGAGAGAAGAAGAGAATTATGTACAAAGGGGTCCCAATAAGACTATCAGCTGATTTCTCAAAGGAGACCCTGCAGGCAAGAAGGGACTGGCAAGAAATATTCAAAATAATGAAAAGCAAAAACCTACAACCATGATTACTCTATCCAGTGAAGCTGTCATTCAGAATAGAAGGGCAGAGAAAGTGCTTCCAGGACAAAGTAAAACTGAAGGCATTCATCAGATCCAAACCACTGTTATATGAGATGTTAAAGGGACTTCTTTAGGAGAAAGAGGGTCAAAACTATGAACATTAAAATTAAAACTATCACAACAACCAACAACAGAAGCTAGGGAACTGAGACAAAGGCAAACTATGCAACGAGAGTGGGAAAAGAATTACAAGGTATGGGGAACATTATGGGGGGAGGTCAGCAGGGAAGGGGAAGGGGGAAAGGAAGGGAGATGGTACAGGAATTAAGAAGCATAGTAAAAGGGAGTGGAGTAGACAGGAAGAGAGAGGGTGAGAAGAACTATATGCACAACCAATGGGCATGGACTAAGGCGGGGGACAACTGGAGGGAGGGTGGTCACTGGGTGGAGGGGAAAAAAGGGAAAATAAATTGGGACAACTGTAACAACATAACCAATAAAGCATATTTAAAAAATCTATTTGAAAATAATAATGACAAAATTTTTCTCACTTGACATAGGAAATAAGACACCCAAGTCCAGGAAGTGCAGTCCCAAACAAGATGAACCACTCAAAGAGGCCCAAGACCAAGACACATCATAATTAAAATGAAAAAGATTAAAGAAAAGAATCTTACAAGCAGCAAGAGAAATACAGTTAAGTTACCTAAAAGGGAGCTCCCATAAGACTGACAGCTGTTTTCTCAACAGAAACTCTGCAGGCCAGAAGGGACTGGCACAAAATATTCAGAGTGATAAAAAGCCAAGGACCTACAACCAAGATTACTCTGCCCAGCAAGCTATCATTTAGAATCAAAGGACAGAGAAATAGTTCCCCAGAAAAGAAAAAGCTGAAACAACTCATCACCACCAAACCAGTATTACAAGGATTTTTAAAGGGTCTTCTTTAAGAAGAAGAAGAAAAAAAAAAAGAGAGACAAAGAAGGGCCCAGCAATTCCACTTCTGGTCATTCATCCAAAGAAACCCAAAACACTAATTCAAAAAGAAACATGCATCCATATAGTCACTGCAGCATTATTTACAACAGCCAAGATATGGAAGCAACCTAAGTGCCCATCAATAGACAAATGGATAAGGAAGATGTGGTACATATACAAGTATATGATGGAATATTACTTGGCCATAAAAAAGAACAAAATCTTAACATCTGTGATAACATGGGTGACCTAGAAGGTATTATGCTTAGTGAAGTCAGACAGAAAAAGACAAATACCGTATGATTTCACTAATATGTGGAAATCTAAAGAACAAATAAATTAGAAACAAACTCATAGATATAGAGAACATTTTGATGGTTGCCAGGGAGGGAGGTTAGGGAACTGGGTGCAAAAGTGAAGGGATTAACTACAAATTGGTAGTTACAAAATAGCCATGGGGATGTAAAATATAGCATAGGGAACATAGTCAATAATGTAAAAATTATATATGGTGCCAGATGGGTACTAGATTTAAAGAGGTGATCAATTCATGGTTATATATATGTCTAATCTTGCCCTGGCTGGTTTGGCTCAGTGGATTGAGCGTCGGCCTGCGAGCTAAGTGTCGCTGGTTCGATCTTCCAGTCAGGGTACATCAGAGAAGGAAAACTCTGACTCCAAAAAACCTCCGCTGCCTTGCGGCATACCTCTTCAGGGGAAAGGCTAAGGGAGTAAACCCCGACAGAAAATCCGGAGCCGGAGTCCCTAAGGCGGTTTGACGCTGTAGTCAACACCGGCAACTCCTGCGGCGCACCTGAAGCCAAGCTGTATTGACTCCGTCTTTCCCTTGGACCCTTCAGCTGCGAAGAGAGGAGGGGTCCGCTGCATGGGCAACAGCAGACCCTCCATATCACCCTGCCCAGGCTCTGTAGCTTCAGCTTCACTGGAGAGGACACTCCAGCGTCATCGCAAGATGTCGATTCAACACGGGAGGAGGCAGATACCGTGTCACTCCCGAGTCGGACTGCACAACCATTCTCGGCGGTGCAGATAGACTCTTAAGAAGCTACACCATCCTCTCTCGAGACGGACGGCTGCCGACGATATGTCTAATCACTTGGTCATACACCTGAAACTAATATAATATTGTACGTAAACTGTAATTGTAAAGTTGAAAATTACTGAAATATATATACACTCACAGAGATGCTCCTTGATGAACCCATTATAAGTTAAAAATACTGTTAAGTCAAAAATGCATTTAATACCTAAGCTACCGAACATCACAGATTAAATACTCATCTCTCAAACATGCTTATTACATTTACATTAGCCTACAGTTGGACAAAATCAAACTGCTGCTGCTGCTCAGCATCACAAGAGTATCATACCACACATATCACTGACCCAAGAGAAGATAAAAATTCAAAGTACAATTTCCATTGAAAAGTTGAAAAATTGTTAAGTTCGGGACTGTTTACATAGATATAGATACACATACACGTATATGTGTGTAGCAACTTCTGTTTTAGGACATGATAGACTAACAGTTGTCGAATTTATCCTCCCACCATAAACTAAGAAAATGGGCAAAATACATGAAGCAACTGTTTTCAACATTTGAAAACAGGCAGCCCAAGACTGTGATCCGAAAGATAAGAAAAACAAATAATCTGAATCCTGTTGTTCGTTGTCCTGGGTTTCTGCTTGGAGATACAATCCAGGCTACAGAGAAGGGGGGAATCCCAAGCAGAGCACAATTTTCCTAAATTGAGACAGAGACCAAAGTTCTGGGAGGCTGAGGGGGCTGAAGCTGCACAGCAGAATTCCAAAGAGGAGGAAGCTATGCAGAAAAAGGACCGTCAGAACTCTGCAGGGGGTCTCTGCATATGTCTAGGGTGAAATTCCACAAGGCCGGCAATGAATGAATGGCTGAATAATTCCCAGAGCAGAAGGCCAGGAAGCAAAGAATTAATTACAACCAGCCACCGTGGAAAGACATTGTTAAACATCTGAGGCATTTAGTAGAGACCCTAGAAGGGAATATCTTAGTAGTAAAACTATCCTTAGAGGTAGACTTGCCCTAACAAAGCTTAAAAATGAAGTCTCCAAGGTGAGTAAAGTCCATGGTCAGGTGTTCAGTTGGTTAGAGAGTTGTCCCAATACGCCAAGGTTGAGTACTCGATTGCCAGTCAAGGGCACATACAAGAATTAACCAGTGAATGCATACATAAGTGTAACAACAAATGGGTGTTTTTCTTTCTCTATGCACCCCTCCTACTTCTCTCTCTCTAAAATTAGTAAATAAAAAACTTTTTTTAAGGGAATAAAGGAATCCATATGTAACAAGCTACCAAAATAAAGCCCAACACTCTTGAAAGAAAAATAAATTATAACACTAAAATGTAAAATTCACATTGTTGAGCATGCAAACAAAAACTACTAGATATGCCAAGAAGCAGGAATGTTTGAATCATAAGCAGAACAATCGGTCAATAGCAACAGACCCAGAAATGAGAGATGGAATTAAAACAGCTACTATAAATGCATACACTATGATCAAGTATTAAAGGAAAGAATGAACATGAGGAGAAAAATGAAAGGTAAAGTAAAAAACAAATGGAACCTCTTTTTCTTTTTTATTGAGTCCACTGGGGTGACACTGGTTACAAAGTTATATAGGTTTCAGGTGTACAGTTCTATAACACATCATCTGTATATTGTATTGTGTGTTCACCACCCCATGTCAAGTCTCCCTGGAAACTCTAAAGATAAAAATGCAACGTCTGTAATGAAAAATTCACTGGATGAGACTAACAGCAAATTAGACACTACAGAAGGTCAGCAGCAACTGAAAGTATCCAAAGTGACTGGAAGTAATTAAGAGCATCAGTGATTTATGGGGCAATAAAAAGTGGTCAAACATATATATCGTCCAAAAAGAAACAGGACAACAGAAAAAATAAAAGATGGAATAATGGCTGAAAATATTTCAAATTTGACCCACAGATTTGAGAAGTTCACCAACATACATCATATTCATACTGTCAAAATCTATGATACTGAAAAAAAATTTAAAACATGCAACAGAAAAGAGAAATATAAGAAAACAGAATTATCCTCGGAAACTACGGTATCTTTAAAATGCTGAATGAAAAAAAAAGTATCAACCTACAATTCAGTACCTAGCAAAAATATCCTTCAATACAAAATACTTTTTCTTAAAAGCTAAGAAATTTGTCAAAGGAAGTGTTAAAGAATGTGCTTCAGAAAGGAAAACGGTAACAAATGAAAACTTGGGCCTCCACAAAGGAATAAAGAATACCAGAAATGGTAAATACGTAGATAAAAATAAGACCTCTGCCATTTTAAAATTACTTTAAAAGAACTGTTTAAAGCAAAAGTAGTAATAACCTAAGTAGAAATAGAGGTATGAAAAAAGAATAGCACAAAGGTTAGGAGAGAGAAAATGGAAGACTAGTATCAAAAGGATCTTACATTTTAGGTGAAATGGTATAATAATATTTAAAGGTGGTCTCTTAACAAGTTAAAGATGCATTTTGTAATAAAATTGTATCTCCCTGGGGGAAGGAGAGATACAATTAAGCCAATCATGGTGATAAAAGGAAATGCTAAAAAAAAAATCCAAAAGGCTGCAGAAAAAGAAAAAAGGAAAGAAAGCAGGACAAATAGAAAACATTCAATTTTTATTTCTTTTTTTCTGAATGAGGTTGAGCTTCTTTTCAGGTTAAAGAGCTACTTGTATAATTTAATATATATACAAGATCTGTCCATAAAGTCAAACCACTGTCAATATAACAAGAACAGTTTGTGTGACATCGATGTAACCTGGCAGCCAAGGAGAGTGGACTGGAATGCGCATGCATGAACAACAATGACTTCAATGTGTAGTCAGTGGGAGCAGTAGACACCACTGAGTGAGCATGTGTACTGTGTGGCCATTGCATTCAAAAGACTGAGTGAGTAGAGCAATGAATCTGCATCAAATTTTGCGTTAAGCTTGAACATTCTTCCACGGAAACTATTCAAACAGTTCAGAAGGCCACTGCTATGGGCAACTGGTAACTAGCAGCTTCATCATGACAACGTGCCTGCTCACAAATGATGTCTCATGCACAGTTTTTTGACAAAACATCAAATCATCCAGGTGACTCAGCCCCACTACAGCCCAGATTTCTGGCTTTTCCCAAACCTAAAATCACCTTTGAAAGGGAAGAAACTTCAGACAATCGAGATTCAGGAAAATACAACAGGGTGGCTGATGACAAATGGGAGAACTATGTGAGGTTCCAAGGTGCCTACTTTGAGGGGGACTGAGGCGTCACTGTCCTCTGTACAATGTTTCTTGTATCGTGTATCTTCTTCAATAAATGTCTATTTGTCATAGTACATGGTGGGTACTTTCTGGATAGACCTTGTATATGCCTAGTTTGCTACTGGGTTATTGACCTTTTTTATTATTAATTTGGGCTACTTATGTTTTTTTTAAATATTTACTTATTTATTTATAGAGAGAGGGGAAAGGAGGGAGAGAAACATCGATGTGCAAAAGAATACATCAATCGGATGCTTCGCGCACACCCCCAACTGGGGACTGGATGCAAACCAGTTTGATGCCCTCACCAGGAATCAAACTAGGGACCTTTTGGTTTGCAGGCCAGCACTCAATCAACTGAGCCACACCAGCCAGGGCTGGGCTATTTATGTATTAAAGAAATGAGCATTTTTGTCAATGATATGAGTTACAAAATTTTCCCCAGATTATGACTGTATTTGATTTTATGGTTCACCTAACTGAGCCATTTTTACTTTATGAAATTGAATTAAATATTAATGTTTTCTTTAAAAAAAAAAAAAAAGGAAACAAAGAGCTAGATGGCCAACTAAATCCAACCATATCAGGAATTAAAAGCAATAGTCAACCAGAAATATAAAGAAACCTTAAATAAAAAGACAGATTAACAATAAAAAAATAGAAAAACTACACCATGAAAAAACTAATTGTAAGACAGCAGGATCAGCTATATCAATATCAAAGTAGATATCAAGGGAGGGAAGTAGTGGGGGGGATAATATTCGCCAGGGAGAAAAAGGATATATTTTATTGAAGAACAAAAAACTTGAGTGTAAGATGGTATAACCACTTTGGAAAACAGCTGGGCTGTTTCTTAGAGAAGTTAAATAAAAATTATGACACAATTCAGCAATTCCATTCCCAGGTATCTCAAGAGAAATAAAAATGTAAGTCTACACACACATAGCCTTGTGTGAAAATATTGACAGCATTACTCTTAATAGTCAAAAGGAAGAAACAGCCCTTGATGGGTAGCTCAGCTGGTTAGAGCATGGTCCTGATATATCAAAGTTGTGGGTTCAATCCCAGGTCAGGGCACATAGAAGAAGCAACCAATGAATGCATAAATAAGTGGAACAACAAATTGATGTTTCTCTCCGCCCCCCGCCCCCATCAAAAAAAAAAAAAAAACCCTTAAAAAAAATTATTTTAAAGGAAGAATAATCAATCCAAATATCTATCAACCGAGGAATGGATAAGTGTGGTAGATCCATGCAATGAGATGCTGCTCAGCAATAAAAAGGAATGAACATTATTACAAGATGGCTAAATCTCAGATAACTCACACTAAGTAAAGGAAGCCAGACTCAGAGGGCTACATAATATATGATTCCATTAATAGGACATTCTGAAAAAAGCAGAACTGCAAGAATAGAAAACAGATCCAGGACTGCCAGGAGCTGGTGTGGGGAGAATAGCTGACTACAAAAAGGCATATGGGAAGTTTCTGGGGTGATAGAACTATTCTATATCTTAATGATGGTAGGAATTACACATCTGTATGTATTTGTCAAAACTCAAAGGATTATAATCTACGAAGGATGAATTTTACAGTATGTAAATGTAAAACTGAATTTAGGGGAGGGAGAAGCATGTTAGCACCAACATTTACCATAGTAACTGCATTCAAGCCATAGATGGCATACCTTTAAATAGCACTGTAAAACCGCCAAATAAAGTGTCAAACAAATGTGAACCCTAAAAAAAAAAAAAAAAAAGTCAAACACATTTTTAAAAAAGCCCATAGAACTGCTCTGGCCGGGTGGCTCAGTTAGTTGGAGCATCATCCTGCACATCAAAAGGCTACAGGTTCGATCCCCAGTTAAGGCACATAACTAGGTGGCGGTTCAATCTCTGGTCAGGGTGTGTGTGGGAGGCAACTGACTGATGTCTGTCTCTCTCTCTCTCAAATCATACACACATCCTCGGGTGAGAATTAAAAAAAAAAAAGCCTTCATAGAACTGTCCACTGTGTGCAAATAATGCCATAATTTAAATATAGGGGGAATAAACAAACACACAAAATACTGTTTTACACCTACAATCCTCAGGCCGAGGAGCAACAGGAATTCCCATATACCACGGAAGGAGTATAAATTCATACGCTCATTTTGAAAAACAGCTGTACTACCTAATAATGATGACCAGGTGCAAAACCTACTAGTCAGTCCCATTCCCAGCAATACAGACACCCTAGGGAAGCTGCTGCACACATGCACCAGGAGACATGTACAAGAGTACTCAATGCAGCCTTGTTACAGTGAGAACTGGAAACAACCCAAATGCACACCAAGTGCAGAATGGACAAATAAATCAAGGTATAGTCATACCATAAGATAGCATATAGCAGAAAATACAATGTATTTCAATTAAATGCACCAACATAGACCAAGCTCAGAAATAATAAGCAAAAGCAGCAAGTCAAAGAAAACTACACACAGTATCACACAGTACGATTCCTTCACATAAAGATATTTGTATAAAGAATGTTCAGCAATACATACATGTAGGTAAACCTGGAAATAAAAGCAAGGGAATGATTAATATGAAAATCAGAATAGTGGTTACCTTCAGCAGGGAAAGAAAGGGATATGCTCAGACTTCAAAGAGTGTAAAGGATGTTCTGTTCTTGAGCTGGCTGCTGGATACAAGAGTGTGCAGTTCATTTTTTAGCTATTATTATTTAAAATAACACAAACTTGGTATATGCTCCTCTTGTATAAATTACGTATTTCACAATTTTAAAAAGTAAAAACAATATATTCTCAAAATAAAACACACCATGCCCAGCAGGTTTTATACGTATGTTTTATGAAAAAGAACAAATAATCTCTTTCTTAAAGAGACTGCTGCAGAATCCAAAGAAGGAAAACAGCACAGCTTGTTTTGATGCCAAAACAGGGTAAGGTTTGAAATAGAAATATCACAGATATGTCACTTATGAATACAAATGTAAAAATCCTAAATAAAGTATTCACACTCTAAATCCAGCAATATGTATTTAAAAAGAAAACCAAGTCAAAGTGACATTTATCCTAGGAATACAAGGATGCTTGAGCCCTGGCAAAAGATATCTATTAACATAATTCACATTACCAAATTAAAATAAATAACTGATTCATCACATTACCAAATTAAAAGAAATAAACTGTGATTCATTTACTCACAAATATTTGAGTGCCTACTCTTCTCCTAGAGCTGGAGAGACAACAGTAACTAAAATTAAAAACCCCTCTCCTAGTGGAGCTTCTGTTACAGTCAAAGGAGACAGACAACAATAAACAAAACATATGCATAATATAGTATACCAAACAGCAGTAAATCCTGGAAAGGAAAACCGTAAGGTAGGAAACAGGGATTAGGAGTGCTATGGGGTATGGAGTGGTCAGGGTGCAATCTGAGCAAAGACTCAAAGCAAGGCATGCAGGTATTAATTGGGGGGAAATTGTTTCAGACAGCTGAAACAGCAAGGGCAAAAGGCCCGTGAGAAGTAATTGAGGCATGTTTACGGATCATGAAGGAGGCCACTGTGTTTACCAAGCAAAGTGAACCAGGGGAAAGACTAAGAAAAAAAGGCATGGAGTGAGGGTGGAAAGCAGATCCCATAAGGGTGTGCAAGCAACTCAGGATTTTGGCCCTTACCCTGAGTGAAGAGGGGCGGGGGTTAGGATGGGGGATAGTGGAAAGTTTTAAGCATAGGAATGACATGTTCTGATTGATGTTTTTTTGTTTTCATTTTTAAATCTTCCTAGCTCCAGTACTGAGGAGCATGGCAGGAACGAAAGCAAGGGAAACAGTTAGGAAGCTACAATAACCCAGGAGAAAGATAATGGTGGCTTAAACCGGGGTGGGGGGGTGGGGGTGGGGTGGGGTGAAACGGGATATATTCTGAAAGTTAAGCCAATAGGATCTATTGATGATTACATGTGCCATGAGAGCAAAAGAAAGGAATCAAAGAAAATTCCAAGGTTTCTAACCTAAGCAACTTAAAAAGTGGAATTCCCACTAATTAATACATATAGGGAAGTGAAGGGTAAAACAGGTTTGAGGTGGGAAACTCATGAGATTGTTTTGTACATGTAAATTGTGAGACATCCTTAGCATCCAAATAAAGATAATGAATAGGCAATTGAATACATGCAAGTTTGATGCTCAGGGAGGAATATCCAGAGTAGGAATATAATTTGGAAGTTGTCAGTGACATAGAAACAGAGAAGCAAAGAAGACGAATTAGCAAAACAAAGGAAGGTGAAATCTAAGTGTTGCAAAGAGAGATACTAAAAAGAACCGAGTATTCATCTCCTAAATTCCAGACAGGATCAGAACTTAAATTAGGTATTGGACAAGGATTGAGATAGGATGAGTTATGGAGTAGAGAAGCCACAAAACGACAACGCACTGAATTTCCCACTAGTGACCCTGGCAGGGTAGCTCAGTTGGTTAGAGCATTGTTCCAATACGCCAAGGCTGTGGGTTCTATCCTAGTCAGGGCACATACAAGCAGCAAATGATGAATGCATAAGTAAGTGGGACAACAAATCAAAATTCTCTTTCTCTCTCAAATCAATAAAATTTTTTTAAAAAATTCCACTAGTATTTAAGATCCTAACTCTCAAGACAGGCCCCTCAATCAAGGATAATTAAACATTTGAGTAAGGCACATGGGATGTAAAAATACCCACACTAAAGTATATAATCATGGAAAAGAACAGAGAAGCTATTAGGGAGAGGCAGTTAAAAAAAAATGGAGGGGCACATATAGAAGATCAGGAATCAATATGACACTAGATTTCGAAAGCTACATTGGACATTATTTTTTTTCTTTGGAGAAAATAAAGCCTACACTTTGGAGGTTTTCAAATACTCCATTCCTTGGAAAAGAGATCTTGATAAACACTCTATACTATATAATTCAATTTTAATACTAAAAATTACTATCCTGAATCAATTAAACTGTTTGGCATAGATAACTGCTACCAATCAGGTTATAATAATCTCTTTCTATATATTTGTCCACTGCACTTATCCAGCAAACATTTACTGAACACCTACTATGATAGATGTTGAGGATATAGCCAAAAACAAAATAATACAGATTTTCTGCCCCTAAGGCTTAGTCCCAGACACTTCAAATGATTAAGCAAATAATTATATAATTATAAATCTATAAGTGATAAGAAGTAAAGTTCAGGGCACCACAAGAAAATCCAATTTAGAGATAAGGCTCTGCTAAGGAACTGATATTTAAGTTGAGACCAGGCAAAAGTGGAAGGAAGAGAGTTCCAAATGGAGACCCTAAAACTGGAAAGAGCTCCAGGAATTCAAACAATTGAAAGAACAATATGGGAGCAAGGTTTGGATTTTGGGGATATATGCCATAGGAAACCATCAACAGGTATCAAAACAGAAATGTGTTATGATCAAGTTGTTGTTGTTTTTAAATCTCTCTTGCCCTGGCTGGTGTGGCTCAGTTGGTTGGAATGTCACATCATTCATAAACTGAAAGGTCATGAGTTCGATTCCCAATCAGGGCACATGCTTGGGTTATGGGGTCAGTTGCTAGTTGGGGCACATGTGAGAGACAATCGATCATCTCTCTCACACCGATGTTTCTCTCCCTCTCTCCCTCCTTTCCCCTCTCTAAAAATTAATAAGCATGTCCTCTTAGAGGATAAACAACAACAACAATAATAAAATATAAAACTAAAAAATTCCTCTTGTTGCTGTGTGGATTACAAAGGAGCAAAATGGATTCTTGAGGGGCAAAAGTGAAAGAAAGCAAGTAGACCAAGCAGGAGCTAGTTCATATCCAGTACATGGGGATAACTTAGACTAAGGTAGTGACAATGAAAATGGAAACAAAAAAAAAAAAGAAGTTCTAAAAGGACTATTGCCAGGGACTCATTTACCAAAGAATAACTGACAGCAAGAGTCAAAGAGAAGTCTAAAACAAAAGGACTAGCCGACACTTACAGGCATACATTTCAAAGTCCATCTAGTACAACTGAATCGAAGAAGACAGAAGCTTCACAAACAGAAAAAAAGACATCTTTTTTTTGCTCCATATTCTCTTCCAACCCATGGTGAACAAAGAACTTAAAAAGTTATTTGTTCAAAATCTTGAGTCTGAGAACCAACTCATTTAGTTGAAACTTAAAACCTCCAAACTTGTCCTCCATGTGTTAAATTCAAATCACTCAAAGAACCAAAAATGTGACTTTGTACCATTTATTTAAACTCTCCTGGGCTGTTTCCCCATTAGCAGACGTAGAAAACATATTTATGCTTCTAAAAGACTAATGTGAAGACCATGATGCCTGGCTGGAATCTAGTTAAAACTCAAACATGAGTTTCCATCTTTTCTTCCAGATTTAGCTATGCTAGATTAAAAAGCAACTTTCTTAGACTAAACAAGTTCCTCAAATAACTCTCCCAAAAAGTCTGATCTGAAGGACTGAAGAGATCAAATGCAGTTTTCATTTTGGCTGACCTAAAGAAAAGTATTTTTCAAATACAGTCGCAAGGAAGCCTGCAGCATGTAGTCTCTTCATCTTCCTAGAACCCTGGTCCTTTAATATCAGACTTTAAAAATGTTTATATCTTTGTTTTAAAAAATGCTCTAGCAACCCTAAAATTATCATCCTGCCACACACACCCTCCCCCCAGCTGTGACAAAATCATCCCAGTTGGTAGTGCTCTCCAAGTCTGCTACCTGACCGTTACCAATTTGTTCTTACAGGTCTTTGAACTTCAAGACAAAAGGCAGTTCATCTCTTAGGAATAGAACTCGAGTCTGACCAGGGCCCCCAAAACAATCAAGTTCTCTCTTCTCTCTGAGCTGGTTTGGAACCCTGTCAGATAATGGAATATCCCTTTTATCAAAGGCAGTTCTAGACATCCCTTGAGAATCACTCCAACAAATAAGGGAAAACTTTTATTGATGAGAGCTCAAAGCCTTCATCAAAACTCAACTGTTGCCACCACTATCCAGAGCAAATGGCACTGTCCTACTCACCAGGCCTCCTGTGCAATGAAGCAGTCAGCCTCCAGTACATACCAAGTGCATTACAAAAGAACAGGAGAGAAAAACATCCAGGGCTGCCTTACTTTTCACGCAAAATAGTCAAGATATGAGAATGTGAGTGCAATGAGTATCTTGACTGAATGTTTACTCTAGGAGATTGTCAACAGAGCTCCTGGTCCAGGAAAGATGCCTGGGGCACTTGGCTCATGGGGTGGGAATGGCAGAACCCAGAGATGGAGAAGCAGGGCCCTCAAGCTTGTTGCAGGCAGCGCAGTTTCAGTCATCTATATTTCGCAGTTCCACTTTATGAGATAAAAAGGTCTTTTACTTGATGTATTTAAATAACCAATTTAAATCAATTTCAGTTCCTTAACGTTAAGGAAAAAGTCATATAAATGGAGATATCTGGTAAGACGTGAGGCGCTGTGCTTGGAGCCTTGACTCCTGGAGTCCAGGTGCTCTGACTACCACCATGTATCACTCATTCTGCCATAGGAAAGAACACCTGTGGTCAGGAATGCCCCAGTATAATTAATGCAGAGTGCAGACATTCAAACTAACCAGCCATAATAACTCAAGAGTTTATACCTAAGGATATGAAACACTGCTTTTGCTGAACAAGAATTTTCATTACAGAGAGTAAAACGAACATTTTGAGAAATACCAAGCAACTCAACTCACAAGATGCCTCAAAAAGGTGACGTGGCCAAAGGTCATGAAACCTGAAGAAAAACTTTTTATTCTAAATTGGCATAATGAAGAGAAATCAAATTCAAAACGTGGGGCCCTGGGTTTTAATCCCAACTCAGCCACCTGTTATTTGTCACACAATGTATGATCACAGATAAATTATTTGATTTGTTTGTTACAAGCTCAGTTTTCAACCTGCACAATAAAGATGATTTGAGAGCCCCTGCTACACTAAAATTCTAGGATTCTAAGCATTTAAAAGATCATATAGTTAATAAGGCTAACATAGATTATAAAAGATATTGTCTAAGAATGTCACTACCATTTTAAGTGAAACTAGAAATTCATTTTTCTAACAAACAATATAAAAGTTCAAAACTCTAAAAGGAATAACAACATGATAACTAAAATATGCATAGCCCTGGCTGGTGTGGCTCAGTGGATTGAGCGCTGGCCTGGGAACAGAAAGGTTGCTGATTTAATTTCTAGTCAGGACACATGTCTGGACTGTGGGCCAGGTCCCCAGGTGCGAGTGTTTGAGAGGCAACTAATCGATGTATCTCTTGCACACTGATGTTTCTTTCCCTTTCTCCCTCCCTTCCTCCCTCTCTAAAATAAGTAAAATCTTTAAAAAATAAAAATAAATAAAACATACCTAAAATTTCAAATTTTATCTAATGATTCAGTTTCTGCCTTCAGCAATTAAGAGGAACCAGATTATGGCCACAGCCTGGGAAAGATTTGTTTCTAATGTCAGGTTTTTCCAGATTTATGTGGAACTGCTCAAACAGGGCAAGGAAAAAAAGGGTTTTTCAAAGACAACTTGCCAAGTGGAAGAAAAAATAACCCAAAAATACGCACATTCTATAATAAAAGTGATATAAAAGGTGAGTTACAAGAACTAGCTGGCTAAAGATTTTGATGATGCCATCTTCTACTTTCCATTCAGCCAGTATATGTTAAGTACCTATTATGTGCCAGACAGGAGACACAGTGAAAACAAGTTCCCTGCACTTACATTCTAATGAGGGAAGCTCAGGATAACCAAGTAAGCAAACAAATGAGGTAATTCCTGATACTGATATGAAACACGTTTAAAAACCTCATAATGTTGTGGAATTAGATTGTAGATTGATAGTATCTGAGAAGATACTTGTGGACAAAGAACCAAATGAGAAGAAGTTACCACAGAGCTTTCCAGGTAGAGAGGCTAGCAAGTGCAAGGGCTGAAATAGGGAAACAAATTTTGGATATTTGAGAAACAGAGTAAAGGCCAGGTGGCTGAAGTATAATAACCAAGGAGAAAATGCTAGGAGAGCAGATCAGAGAGATAGGCCAAGGGCCAGTCAGGATAGTGGCATGATGTGAATTGCATTCTTAAAAGACTACTCACTATGTTTGCTGTGTACCTATCAAAAATCAAAATGCATTCTGTTACAGCCTTTCAAATGATAGACTGTAATTTTACTGTATCTAAGTCTAGGATTACTCCATTTGTTCTCAGTATTTAATGGAAATATAAATAGTTTTGAAACTGCCATAAATGTGGAGTTACACATGAATATTTTAATTGTAGTTCTATAAATAACAGTGTGAGACTGCAATAATTATTTCCCTCTCTTCCTCCAATTGCTTTTCCCTTTCTTTTGTTTGCAAACTATGGATTTTAATGGATGAACATTTCAAATGCAGTTTTCTATTTATCAAAAAGATGTTTTTTATTTTTTTTAATTCTATATTATATATTAAAAAGCTTCAACTGAGCTTGACAAGTGACTTAAAAGACCTTGAATGCTCAACCCTATTATCCCCACATGAGGTATAATAGTGCAAATAGCCTTAAGTGACCTAAGTGACATTTTGATTTCAGCAACATCCCACAATAAAACTGAACAATGTTCAGGTGACTGCCGCAATGCCTGACAGTGGGCGCTAGAATGACTCTGCACCAATACAGGTTAAACTCACCAGTGACACAACCACCAGGTCACAAAAGCACAGTAGTTCAACATGAAGGTCCTAAAAATGTAGAACACTATGAAGAACTCACAGCGGTTTTATAGGAGAGTAAATCCCAACTGTAAAAAATGATATAAATCCTACCTCTAACCAAGCAATGATGGGCACCGACAGCTGACTTCAGGAACAGTTTAAGGAAAACAACTCAAATCAAGAATTCCAAGCATGGATAGACTGCATCTACCCCATGCAACCCTGAGGACTAGCTCTGTGGACTGATGCAAGCATCTACAACAGACTCACAGAGACAGAGAAGAGACTGACAGCTGTCAAAGGGGAAGCAGGTTAGGGAGCTGAGTAAAAAAGTGAAGGGATTAAGGGAAAAAACGTTCACAGACACAGACAACAGTATAGTGATTACCACAGGGAAAGGAGGGATAATGGTGACGGAAGGAGACTCGACTTGGAATGGCGAACACACAGTACAATATACAGATGATGTATTACAGAACTGTACACATGAAACCTATACAATTTTATTAACCAATGTCACCCCAATAAGTTCAATAAAAATTTAAAATAAATAACTAAATAAATAATAAAACAAAGTGCCAAACGTACCATCGCATTATCCAGGACAACTTTTATCAGACAAGGAACCCGTGGCATGCCTTAAAAAGCCTGCAGCTTATCAGAAAACCTTTGTTAATCATGACCAAGGCTACACAAATGTACCCAAACTGAAAAAACTCCCATTTTCAACTAAGTAGCAAAACCATATAGATAAATATAATTCTGACCTCGATGGCCCACTGGAAGAGGGTGGGGCAAGACTACCAAGCCATTCTGGCCGTGCTTTTTTCCTTAACACACAAGAGAAAACTTAGACCAAAGAAAAAGAAAAAAGCCACGAGATTTCAGAGGTGTCACTACCACCTTCAAAAGGAAAAATGAGAAATAGGAGTTAAATAATCTGTGTTTTCTTGTCCCTCATTACAGGCAAGAACCTGACCCTTAAGTAGACCACCCCACAAAATATTCCATCACTTCCATCCTTCACTGCTTAGTGGCTCTGGGCGACAACCTAGAACAACAGACTTGAACTAGCAATACAAACATAAAGGAGTCTGGAAATAACCAAGACCTCTACACTTTCATTAGTCTTTTAAAAACGTATTTACTTCTACAAGACAACTGACCTGGACTATTCAAAAATATCAATGCCATGAAAGACAGAAACAGCAAGGGAACTGTCCTACGTTAAAGGAGATTAAAGAGACATGAAAACCAAATGCAATACATGAGTTTGACAATGCTAGAGTTAATAAGCTATGAAGAATATTTTTAGAACCAGAAAAAATCTGAATACAGACTATATATTATATTCTACTGTATCAATGTTAAGTCTCTTTTTTTTTCTTTTTATTGGGGTGACACTGGTTAACAAAATTATACAGGTTTCAGGTACACAACTCCACAGCACATCATCTGTACTGTATTTTATGTTTACTACCCCAAGTCTCCATCCATTCAATTTTGTTTCTTGAATGTCATACTGATATTGTGGTTATGTAGGATAATATCCTTGCTCTTAAAACATACTTTCTAAAATATTTAGGGGTGAAGTACTAGTACTAGTTAACACTTCCAAATGGTTCTGATTAAAACAAACAAACAAAAAATACCCTATGTAGAGAGGGATAAAACAAATGTGGCAAATTTGTACCAATCAGTAAGAAACTTAGATAGGTGGGGTATTCACTGTAGTGCACCCTCCATTTTACTGTAGGTTTGAAAGTTTTTCAAAATAATAAAATGAAGGATAAAAAATGTTTAGAAAGTACTTAACACCGCCTTGAACTTGAGTGCTTTTTGGGCAGGCCTGGGTTCTCAGATGACCAGCATGGTAATCAGCTGGATCAGATTTTTGGTACCTTTCTCATTTACTCTTGAATAATAATAATAAATACCTGTACAAGTTTTGGGAGATAATGTGGTGATAATAAGGCATTTAACAAGAACTAGTAATTAACACATACTCATAACCTGAAATCTAGAATCCTACAAGAGTTTTTAATAATAATAAGGCATCTCTACAAGTATCAACATGGCAAATATACTAACAGAATAAAGGAAACAGCAAAACTTAAGAAAAGTATGATCCATTTTTTCAAATATTAATACAAATTATTACTTAAGTTGCAGACAGCAGAATTTATGGGTTATTTTTATTTTTTCTGTTGCTTTTGCATATATTGCTTTTATAACAGATTAAAATCAAAAGACACACACAGATAATTAATCAAACAAAAGTTCTACCAAGCCATTAACAGTAAAACCTTTCATTTTAGCTGAGATATGAGCCAGATGCCAAAGGCAGATCTAGGAATAGTTTCATCAAAATTATGAGCTGTATTAACGTCAAATGTCAAAACAAAAGGATAATAAAGTATAAGAATATAGCCATTATGTACTAATTCATTCATTAAATATGATTTGGCAGCTTCTAGTGGACACTGAAATGAGTAAGAACTAGTCTCTGCCCTCAAGGAGTTTAGTCTCCCTAGGGAAACCAGACAAGCAAACCATTAGCCAAGAAAGAGCACAAAGAATATCAGAGGGGTGATAGTCAACAATCAAGACACTATGAAGACTAACCAACAAACCCAAAGGCCAATGAGAGGACATGCTGAGCACATGTTCAATCAACTCATCTCAGACAGGGTGCTGCAGACCAACAGAACACCCCCAAGCTTACAGCAGATTCATACAATGTTTATTCAGATACATTAAAATTAAAATGAAAAATTTAATTCAGTTCAAATATTTATCAAGTATGGACTATGCCAAGAATTCTGCCAAGAGACAAATGACAAAGACAGATAAAACTCAGTTCCTACCCTTCATAGAAAAAGGTATTTCCCCTCCCTCTTAAAATAAAAACATGCCATTAACAAGCATACTGCAATATATATAATATGGATAATTATAATTATACATAATTACATCATATATAACAACATGTAATAAAAAACTGCCATTAATAAGCAATTATGGTTGAAGAACTTGTATAAAGACATAAAAGCTACCATTTATTAAGAACTGATCCTAAAAAAAAAAAAAAAAAAAAAAAAGAACCTGATTCTGTGTCAGGAATGTATATACTACCATAAGAGGGACTAAATTGTCCCGGGTTACAAACTGAGGTTTTGAACTCAAGGCTGTCTCTCCCAAAGCTCAGTTCCTACCATTATATTGGGTTGGGCAAAAAGTCTGTATGGTTTTTACCATAACATTAAAGGCACATTTTTCATTTTCACCAATAACTTGATTGATTTGGATATTTTGAGTATGGTGACTATCTCCTGCTATTGGCTTCTAGTGGTAGAGGCCAAGGGTGCTGTTAAACAACTTCTAATGCATAAGACAGCCCCACAGCAAAGAATTATTTGGCCAAAATGTCAACAGTACCAAGAAACTTCACAAACCACTTTGACACATGCAATCAGTCACAGCACCTTCTCCGTAACACTGCACAAATTTCTTTGTGTTCCAGTGGATTTTTACCTTTCTTAAAATAACAAAAAGCACTATATGCCGAAAATGTCCCACATTTTCTTCCATCTTCAATATTAAAATAGTTGCACAAAAATTCACCAATTTTGGTAAATTTTTTTAAATGTATACTGATGTAACAGCTGTCACAATACAATCTAACAACATTGTTTGGAATGAAGTTAAAGCCAACTAAGCACGACTAGAGCCATCATACGGAAAAAACTTAAAAGACTTTTTAGCCAACCCAATATTATACTGCCTCTTAACAAAAAAAAAAGTCCAAAATATTAGAAATAAAAATATAGAAAACATCACAGATATCCACAGACACACTTGATGTGACATTAAAGATCAAGTTTTATGACTACAGGTTATATAGTTGATATTTGCTCGTTTTTAACTTTGAATTCAAGAAAAGTCACGAAAACAATCTGGAAGAGAAAAGGTTATAGACTACTGCAATTTATAACTACATTATGGAAGAGCATAAGGGTCAGCATCCAATTTTCAGTTTCCTCACCATCAACAGGTCATCTTATGTCTACACCAGGAGTCAGGAAACTAGAGCCCTATGCCAAATCTGTCCTGTTGCTGTTTTTGTAAGTAAAGTTTTTTGGGAACACAGCCCGGCCCATTCATTGGTGCACTGTCTATGGCTGCTTTCCTGCTGCAGGGACAGAGCTGAATAGTTATGATAGAGATAGTATGGTCCATAAAATCGAACATATTTATTATCTGGCCCTCCACAGAAAAAGTTTGCCAACTCCTTTTTTAAATGATAGCTATCTATATCACAAACAGTTGAAAAATACAGAGGCTGCTCATTTCAGCTTTATTATGAACTCTACCTGATTTAAATTCTCTTCCTTTGTAATTAATTAGTGTCACTTAGTAAATGCTAACGAGTTTTTGAAAATCTACATGTTCACATTTCAGTTATTTTCCACAGAGTAGGTCTTCCTTTAGCTGCCCAGTAATTTATCCTTCACAATATTATTACAAACAAAATACTAATTAAGGCACATTTGCAATTACCCCACACGTACTTATCCCTCTATTGCATACAACCTACAAAGACATAGTCAAGGAAAAGCTGAATATAGTCATAACAGCTGATATGACTAAATGTTTCCTAATATCCTGTTCATACTAGAACATCTCAGTCAACTGCCATTTAGGACCAACAGCATCAGCCATCACCTGCTTGCTTATTAGAAATGCAAATTCCTGGGCCTCATTCCAGACCTACCAGGTGATTCTTATGTACACTAAAAGCTTAAGAATCACTGCACTAAAATAGAGTTTATATTACTTACCTTGAGTGTGAAAAGGCTGATTCGGCCAGGCAGTTTATAAAATAGCCCCTCCCCTCCTCTTGAATTGGAATGTAGCATAGCATTGAGACATGCGAGAGGGGATGTCCCGCTGTAAAAACATACAAGGATGAGTGAGTCACATAAATCCATACATCTACTTACTCAAAGATCTAAGACCCTCTGACTCATTCTTAAATCAGTAAGAACCAGAGCAAGAAATACAGAAAAAAAAAGATCCCATAGTAACAATTCCACTTTAAAAGCAGCAAAAGAGTGCCCTGGACAGTGTGGCTCAGTTGATTGAGCACCATCCTATAAACCGAAGGGTCGCCAGTTTAATTCCCGATTTAGGGCGCATGCCTAGGTTCCAGGTTTGGTCCCAGGTCAGGGTGCATGTAAAGGGCAACCAATTGATGTTTCTCTCCCTCTCTTTCTCCCCAACTTCCCCCCTCTCTAAAAACAAAAAGAAAAAAAGGGGGGCAGGTAGTGGAAAGAGTAACAGATGAAATTCACATAAATCACACCCAGAGAACTCAGAGGAGTTTTGAAAAAACCCATTACCCTATATTTAAATTAAAATTTTTAAATTAAAATTTAATAGTAATTAAAAACAATACCAAATGTGTCCTAGCCTCTATATCTCAACCAGCATCTGATGCCTGGAAACTGCCACATGACATAAACACAAAGACCACAGAATCAATGGTGCTGTCCTAAGAAAACAAGCACACCTGTTTTCCCCCTCAGTTAAATATTTTCTAATAAGCACACAAAAGAACATTATTTCATATGCTTTTTCTCCGTTGGGAAGAGGGAAGGAGGTGTTTTATTCTACACTTACCCAGGAGCAATCGTTTAAATTCAAATATAAAAAGAAAAGTCAAATGGATTTGTTACCCAATAGCACTCAAACATTAAACCAGAAAAAGTTATTTCATGGTCCTGCTATAACAATAGGCAGCAAAACAATGACAATTCAGTGAATCTGAGGCTACTTACTGGATCTTAAAATAGAAAAGCTGTCAAAAATACAGACCACTGCCCGTTATTAATGGTAACTGAGCTTGGCACTATAATGTGCTTAGTGGCAGGGTTCACCTGTGCATTTTTTCTTCCCTCTCCTCAGCATGTTAAATATATATATAAATGTATTAAGTAAAGCCTCTTAGCGTTTTTCAGAACTAGAGGCCCTAATTTATACAGAGTGTTAAAAATAATTTCTGAATCTAAAAAAGCCATTACAAAATCTATTACTTATTCAGCTTTGGAACACACTGGATACTAAAAAAATTTCCACCAAGAAACCAATCTCTAAAAGGAACCTTGAGCAGAATCTGGAGTATCAAGTGGGTGTGCTAAAATCTCTGTTACAAGGGGGAACAGCATGCTGGCAGAATCCTTCTGCGAACAGTGTGACTCCTACACACTATACCCCTGTCTACAAATGACAGAGCTGCTCACTCATCACAGCCACCATGACTGCTTTCAGAATTCCTATAAGAGCAAGAAGCAGAAACAAGTTAAGGTTCTTAATGCCATTTGTCCCAAAGGGACTAATTTACCTTCTATAGGCATAGTGGTCCAACAGCAGTGCAGACAGCAGCATGATGGGAAATAGCCCATAAAAACAAAAATAAAGCACAATTATAACACGACACAGTGCACAATCTTCCCTCCCCACAAAATGTCAATTTAAGAATGTCTGAACTGACAACTGGAAAGTGACCCTATAAAAGGTCATTTCCAAGAAGCTAAAGCTTAACCAGTGAAAACATATGCTGTTTATTCTGAGGCCCAAGAAGTGACTGTGTTGAACTCTCCTCTTTCATTAAAAAACAAACAAACAAACAAAAAAAAAACCAGTTACTGGTTTTCATGACTGCAATTCTTTTTGTGTTTCTAACTTGTTGCTTCTCCAGGAAAACTACCTCATAGGATAACAAAATCAAGGTCACCCCAGAATTTACTATATCATGAATGGCTAGAATCAGTAAGAGGAAAAAAAAAGGTTTTATGATGATGAGATCACCCTTCTTTGATTCTAAAACAAAGAACTTCAGAGATACAATATAAAGAGAAAGGTAACTTTTAATAAAGCCTATCAGAGTCCACCCCTTCTCTATTACCGAAACTTATAAAACAGTACAAGAGAAAATGTGCAGACTCTTACACAAACACACACACACACACACACACACACACACACACACAAAAGCTCTATGTCAAGATTTAAGGAAGAGCAAGGATGGGGAAAGCCACTGGACCTCTGATGAAAACAAAGGGATGTTCACACTCCCACCCTATACTTGGGAGGACACACAACCTGAGAAATTCCACATCACCACTAGATACAAGTGAGAGTATGTGTGTGTCTGTGTGTGTACCTGTATGCACGTGTGAACTTATCACTACATAACTACAGAAAGACACATGTACTATGAAACCCTCACATTAAGCAACAAAAGCAATACAAACCTCATTTCCTTTAGTCCTTCTGCTTCTATGACCTGCAGAATCTGTTTTGGTGTCATTGGAGCATCTGAGTAGTTTTCTAGTACCTGAAGAAATATAAATGTTCTGAATTCAGTATACTATTTCCATTTATAGCCATCAATCTATATCCTGGGCTACAGTTCTGCTATGAGGTATCACTGATGACAACTTAGATATTTCCAGTTAAAATTACTTCAAAAACCCAATTACACAGTTGCTGAAAATGACTGCAATTAGCTGAAAGATTCTAATTCTCAATTCTAAAAACATACATCTTAGCACACTTGTTAAGGTATGTAGGGTCTTAGTAATGTTGGTTACTGCTTAAGTTGATAATGTTAATATGACTAAACCAAAGAATACATAGTACTACACAATAATTTATAAGACAGAAATGCATTCAGATTTTAATTCCCAAGGAAGTTTGATTAGTACCCACATTTTTAAATGGTTTTTGCCACCGAGTTGTGAAATTCTGGTGTAAACTGCCATAACACAATTTGCCAGCCGGCAACATGAAGCTATGTTTCTACATGATTGGTGGGAGCAGAACAATGAGAGCTAGAACATCCCATTTATGTTAGAAGCATCTATAAGTCACGGTAGTAATTTCTCAGGGAGCAACTGCAGCTCTCGCTCAGACTTGAAGAGGTTCAGTTGTTTTAGAAATGTTGTCCTTCTCAGTGTCTCTGTACTGTCTACCCACGCAGGTGCTAAGGTTACTCCAAACCATGCTAACATCCCGCAGTCCTTCAGCAACTGTAACGAAGTGCTGCTCTGTCACAAATGCTGAGACAGCGTCAAACAGACCGACAGGACTGCTGGTCCAGGTTCCCACTGTGGAGAACGTGCGCCCTCAGCACAAAAAAAGTCACGTTTTGAAGAAGTAGGTGCTCAGATAAAACCCCTGTTCTTTGTTTCTCTCTTTCTTATTTTTATTCTTCTTGAGTAATATTATCATCTCTCACAATTTCAACTACTACCTAAACTCTGATAACTCCCAAATACTCTAGCCCGGATTTCTCCCCAAACTCTACGCTCACATCTTCAGTTCTGTACTGAGCACCCCACCTGGACTGTCTTCTCTAATTCCCCAGCCCTCTTCTTCCAATATTCCCCACCTAAGGCAGAAACCCAAGTGTCACCTGTCCTTCCATTCCCACAGCTAGTTTCACGCCAGACCCACCTCAACAGCCTCTTCGCTGGTGTCCCTGTAACCAGGCCTGCTTTCCTCAAATCCATTCTTACTCTGCTGCCATCCTTCATTCAATAAATACACAAATACTTTGTGCCAGGAACAATTCTAGGAATTCATCAGCAAACAAGACCAAATCCCTGTTCCAGCAGAACTCACCTGCTGTAGCCGGAGGGCAACCCAACAAAACAAACATGCCCTCACCACTTTCCTGCTTTAAAATCCCTCAGCAGCAGCCTAGCTTCCGGAGGACCCACTGGCCCACCAGAAAAACAGAACTGAAGTCAACTTCTGGCCTTCTGAACTGCGGAAGTAAGCTACCCAATCTCAGCCAAAGGTCCCTCATTTATAAAGGAAGGACACTGATGTTTTCCTCTCAAGAGTTCTAAACATCAGAGTTAATATAAGTGCCTACAGTGCCTGGCACAAAGTGGGTGGCCACTGGCCTGGCATACAAGGCCCTAATAATATGGTCTCTTTGCCAAACATGCTACACAAACTTTATGTTCCAATAACGACATGTCGTTCCACCCAACTCCCATACTCCCGACCCTGCAAATTCTCTCATTTTCCCTCTCTCTCATCTCTGTGATGGGACTAACTCCTACTCATCCTTCAAGATTCAGTTTGGAAAGCACCTTCCTCCAGGAAGCCTTTTCTAATCTCTGCCAGGCAGAGGTAAATTGTCTTTTCAGTGTCCCCATAGTTCCACAACTAATTTATCTTCCAAAGCAGGGCACTTGGAAGTGAAAGGAGGAACGGTTCAAAATGATGCCTGGACAATAAGCAAGAACCAGGATGTCTGTTTACCTGTATACATCTATCATGGCATTTATCATGCCTGCAGTAAAATTCTATTCATGTATCTGGATCTCCCCCATACACAGGGGACCATAAGCTCCTCAGGAGCAAGTCTTACACATCTTTGTATTCCAAGAACCTAACTAAGTACCAAGTCAGGCGCTGTTGACTAAACCCACAACACATCCTGGGACAAACTATCATGTACAATGCCACAGACAGAGTTCTTTGCTACTAATTAAAGTGTGAGCTGAGCCAGTGAATTTTTGTAGGATAACTTTTTTTAAAGAAGCACGAATCTGAAAAATCAATTACCAATTATTTAAACAATAATTAAGAAGAACCTGAGAATCTAAGACAGAGGAAACAAAATCTCTAAGGGGAAGTTGCATGAAAAGGTACAAAGTATTCACTTTTCTCAAAACTGTATATGCCTCCAGCTTTTAGTATAAGAACAATCCAGCAGTGTTCTATTCCTAGTCTGTCTTTCTAGAGGACACTTTAAAGAAAAGGGGAAAAAAACCTCTCTCCTCCTACTTCAAAGGGGAAAAAAAATGTTTGATGTAAGAATGGTCAGTCATGAATCAAAGTGAAAGATAAAGCCCTGCAATGAAGAGTTTCTCAAAGCCAGGGGAATCCATTTAAGGGCATTCAATCTAAAGGGAAATCCCCTTGGCCATTTTTCCCAAACAAATTGTCCCTAAGAAGCAGGAGGATTTACACCCACCCAACCCCCTAATGTCTACCTCTTAGTCTAAGAAAGACAATACTAAAAAAATGTTTGCAAGAAGAACAACTACCTCTCAGCAACATAATTAACATTTGCTAAAATCAGTCCCCTGGGGCACACTGCTCCACGGAAATTCTCCAGAAGTCTTTTCTTTCCTACCAAAATACTTGTCTAAAGAGATCCCAGGATCATGCTCTCCACACTTGAGCAAGGTCAGAAGCAGGTTGCAACGCTCCCAGGCAAGTGCACTGATTGCCCCGTTAGGCACTGCACCTTCACCTGTCCCAAGAGTAATTGAATCTACTGTCCTCCTGTGTGAGCTTACTCTAGTCAAGTTTCTCTGTCCTGTGTGAGCTCCCGCAAACTCTCCAGCACTCATTTAGTTACAGCGTTTTTTTTTTTTTTATGGGGAGGACTCTGAAAGTTCTCCCTCACCCACCAACAAAAATTCTAAAACGAAAAACAGCAAGATATGCAAAATTACGAACCACGTTCTCACGCGTTGTCTCCCATTTTTAGGTGCACCACAAAGTCATTTCTATTTGTATTATTATTTTTTAATAAAAAGTCACAGAAGAAAAAGAAGAGAAAGAAGTTATTCAGATAACCCGGCATAAAGTTGAGCTAATGATAAAACAGAAATAGCAACCTGGATACTGAAGTTCAGATCACAGTCAACTGAAGAACCTAAATAAAGAAGCTTAATAGGTCAGTGGACCCCAAATTCCTAAAATCTTTCAACTATAAGAGCCAAACCAGCAGAGCTTTGAGACAAACAGACTTCAGAATTTTGTCAGAACATAAATAACAGGATTTAAAGGTACTTTCACCTACTGCTAACAAGTAAAACTCTGGCAAGCAAATTTCCTTTTGGTGCCCAGGGCCTTAAACACCTGCATAACAGAAACTCAGAGGAGAATTTCAGTGAACACCCAACCTGGAGGGGAAAGAGAGCACCTCCTTTTGGCTCTCCTCTACTCTCCTTTAGGCCTAAATCTGTTTTTTGGTGGAGCAAAACTGGCAAAATCCTGAAAGCTAGCAAAGCTTTCCGTTTTGATTCAATCAGAAAAAAATAACTCAGGAACTTTCAACTTCATATGCCAAAACAAATGAACTGAAGCACAGAACTTCAGCATTCAAACAATTAATTATTTGTTTCGTGGGCAACAAATGCCCAGGGAAAATGACCAGGAACACCAGTGAATATTCTCCTATAAACCAGACAGCTTTAATTCTTGCAAGTCAATAACTGAGTTTTACAGGCTTCAAGCAAGAAAAAGGTGTACCACAGGTTTGTAACAACCCCCAACACATCTTGCATGCACACCTTTGAGGCAGGAACCACACTTCCCAATAAAATACATGATTAGAAGGTTAAGCTTCATTCACCACTGAAAGTGAACGATAGTAATTAATATAAACTACAGGATGGCAATGTCAAGAGACAAGTAATGCCTATCTGCACTATAACCCTGCTCTGTGACAGTTCTGAAGAGGTGACATCTCTGGGAGAAGTAAAACCCGTTACTACTGTCATCAGCAAGATTTTCTTACGAACATGTCCCAGAGTGTTGGATTTTTGGGTGCAAATTCAAAAGGAAGACTTTTCACTCACAAGGCCTCTGAGACTTTGAAAACAGAAAATGCACAACTCTCCTCACCAGGCAGCTTTCCTCAAACGACTCTCTCCCTTGCTAAATCCTCCACGAGCAGTGTCTTCAAACAGACACTTGGTCTTTGTCCAACACTTCATGTATACATGCACCAGGACACGAAGGAATAGAGAACACACAGATACATTCCTTGCAAAATGTAGTCAGTCCTCTGTCTACCTCGTCTGGTTTATGAAGTAAAACACCCTGGTGAGCGTTTCTCAAAGTGCGGGCCGTGCGCCACCTTCCTTAGAAATCCACCTGGGCAGATGGTTACAATGAAGATAGGCAGGCAGGACTCCAGAACCTCACACTCAGGTCTTAAGCAGGCCTTTGAACGAGCATTCCTAACCACCTCCCCAGGTGTCCCCACAAAGCACTCAAGTTTAAGGACCACTGCTCAGGGTTCAAGCTGGGAGTCAACACTTGCTTCCTTCCACACACCTGGTTTAGATTGTGAAAGCTCAAAATGCCACTCGCGTCCTTGCAACTGGGGGCGCTTCCCCACCCCTGGAGTCAAACGCACCACCCCACAGCCCACCAGGAAGCAAGGGAGGAGCTTCCGACCCTTCCCGGAAACCTAACTCCCCCGGAGTCCATAAACCAAGCTTCCCCAGACCCCCAGACGCTGCCAAATAATGGGGGAGGGGAAGCTGGGGCCTCACCGCCCAGAGGGGGAGGAGCCAGCCTGCCAGCTCGCCCCTCCGCAGGAATTTAGAGGTGGGGGGGTCGTGCAGAAAAAGGCGCGACATCCAACCCGGCGGGGGACCTTTCCCCACCCAACGCTTTTGGGGGTTGTCGAGTTCTTGAGGATAACCCCGCCCATTTTGCGGTGGGCAGGGCTTCGCCCTTCCCCCTCCCGATGGGGGTGCGCGGCAGGATCACCCCCACGCCCTCAACCGAGCCCCCTTGGGCGTCCCGCCTCACCAAGCGCGCGGCCTCGGCCCACGTGCGCTCCTTCTTCCTCTTCTGTTTGTCCTTCATCCTCCTCCTCCTCCTCCCTGGCGGCGGCAGCAGCGGCTCCACGCGGGACCTCCGGGCGGGGCGGACTGGGGGGGCGACGGTGCGGGGCGGCGGCGGGGGGCGCGTGGCGGCGGCGGCGCGCGCGAGAACTCGGGTGCGGCCGGGGATAGGGGACGGGTGCGCGGGGACCGGCTGGAGCAAGACCCGGCGCCAAGAGCGGTGATGGGGGAGGGGTGGCGGCGGCGACTCCACGCGCCCGCGCTGCGTCAGTCACCCACGGCGGCGGCGGCGGCAGCAGCAGCAGCCCCACGATCGCTAAGGAATGCGGCGGCTCTGCATAACCACGGGGTCAGAGGTCACTGCTCCGGCCTCCGCTTTCCCGCTCTGCTGAGGTGCCAAGACAAGACTGGCGGCGGAGCAGGAAGGCGAGACGCGGCTTTCCTTTCGGCGCCCGGGTGTGTGAGTGTCTGCTGTGGGTGTGTGTGAGTGTGTGTGAAGAGTGAGGCGGGCGGGGGGGAGTGTGGGGTTTTTTTTTTTGAACAAAAACAAACCGAAAGGGCTACTGGGAATCGTAGTGCCGGCTGCCTCTCTGGCCTCCTCCGCTCCGGAAGAATATGGCTGCACGAAACGCTTTGGACCACACTTCCCAGCGTGCCTTGCGCTTTCCCTTTCCGCCCTCCCCTCCTTTAGTCGGCCTCTCAGAGCTCGGTAAGGAAAAGAGACCGGCAGACGTTCGGGGAAGGCTGGGCGGAGTCTCGCGAGGTGCGGGAATTGGCTGGGGGCCTAAGGCATTCTGGGAGGCGATGCTGGGAAGAGGCGGTGGCTGGGCTCCCCCAGCCACGTTTAACCCCTTCGGTGTGTTTCGCTACCAAGCCGCTGGGCGTGTTAGGGTATGGATCGAGAGTTTATAGCTCCACTCCCCAGCATCCACTTTGTGTCTGTATCCGCCTAAGTGGTTCTCACTGACATTTCTCTTCGCTGACATGAGGCAGGACTTTTTTTCCCTTATGGTCCTCCCATAAATGACTCACTGCTGCATAATAATGAGACAAAAACATTCATATCAGTAAAACGGTTATTCCACAATTGAGGGACCTAAACAGTCCCCCATTTTTTCCTGTACCTTCCTGTTGCTGTTTGCAGAAGCTGCCCTCAGCAGCCTAGAGCGTTGGTGAATTCGGTGATATGGTGACAAGTAAAGAACTCGGATTTGGGTGCCATACTGCACAGAATGCGCCTGAGGCCTTTTTCGAGGTGGTACCCTAGAGAGTAGAAGGTCCTGGAGTCAAACACCTAGACTGAATCCTGGCTAAGCCATTCCCTGGCTATCGGCCTAAAATTAGGGGCTTAACCTCTCTGAGCCTCAATTTTATAGTCTACATAAGTCTAATACCTCAGCACTATTTGTATTAAAATTAACATAAACTTAACTGTCTGATTGGAAGAGGATGTGAAGGGGAACCTTGATCTTAGGTCCACATAACTTGGCTGCTGGCATAGAACAAGTGTTTAATCATTGGTAGCAGCTGAGAGACAATGGGCAATGGTACTTCGCCTCTTCGAGCCTTGGTCAAAGCATGAAATGAAATGCGGTAACCAACACATCCGTTTTCTGTTCCTATTCGTTGAATCAATGTCCAGAAACATGCCTAGCATCAGTCCTAAACTGGATTTATGACCAGCTCTTAAGTAATAGGGAGGCAGAGTCAATGGCCACATTTTAAAGGTTTTTCTGAGTGAGGAAACACGCCCTCTACTCCCTAGTGTCAGCACAGGGGAGAGTCAGTGCAGAGAAAAGGCATCCTGCATGGCCCAACACCACAGAGTTCCATGCTCTTGCTTCTAATGCTTGTCACACAGGCTTCCATAAAATCCTGCAAAGTGAATAGACTGTAGAAGGTGAAATAAGGCATATTTTTAAGTCTTCTCTCCCTATCTAACTTGACCCCAAGATGGAGGAAAGGAAGAACAACCAAACCCTCTCCCCCCACCCCAGCCATCAAAAAATGGTTAGCCTAATTTTTTACAAAGAGTTTTTGTTTTTAATTTACATCTGACACAGTAACCCAATTTGACAAGTCATTAGGCTTGTTTCAAACATTTTCTTCTTGAGTAGCTTCCCTGCCTCTAACTTCCAGGGAGTAACAAGATTCACCCTAAAATGTACATGTTTACTACAGGCTCTGGTAGAATAATGTCCCCCCTCACCCCACCCAAAACTATCTATGCCCTAGTCCCTGGAACCTGTAAATGTGTTACATTCCATGGCAAAAGGGGCTTTGCAGATGGAATTAAGGACCTTAAGATTGGGTGATGATCCTGGATTATCTGGGTAAACCCAAAGTAACCATATGGACCCTTAAAAGCAGAAGAGGAAGGCAGAGAAGAATCAGATTCCAAGTTTAAGAGGAACTCAACCCACTGTTCTGACTTTGAAGGAGGCCATGAGCCTGGCAATGTAGGCAGCCTCAGCAGCTGACAACAAACCCTGCCAACAAGTAATAAATAGGACCTCAGTCCTACAACCTCTTGGAACTGAATTATGACAACCTGAATGAGCAGGAAGTAGGCTCTCCCACACTATCTAGAGTCTGCAGAAAGGAACACAATCCTGCCAACACCTTGATTTTAACCTTTTCTGACTCAAAGCAGTGAACCAACTGAGTAGCACTGTGGTCAACTTCTGGCCCACAGAAAGTGTAAGATGTAAATGGATGTTGTTTTAAGCCCCTCTATTCGTGGTAACTCAAAATAGCTAAGGAAAGCTAATAAAGGCACTGTGAAAAACGCCTTTATCTAATTTGCAGCCAACACTGCCTAGTTTTCATAGTTGAGAGACAAGCAATGGTAGAATCCAGGTGTGAATATTTCAAGGTTTCTGTCCTTGCAGAATCAAACAGAAACTAATGACGACATCATAGTTTAAAAACAGTCTGTTGAGAAGACTGTACAAGATGTGTTGAAAAATTGGCTTTAGTCATTAAACCTTAAATAGCTGGGGGGTTTTCTTTATTTTTTTAAAGCCAATGACACTAGTGAGACTTGTCTGAAGCACCAAAAAACAAACCTATATATTTTTTGGTGTCTGTTTTTCCATTTTTATCACAGTGCTTTTATTACAAAGTATCTTTGAAGTCAAACAGGTGTCACAGGACAGTAAGATAAACAGGGCTGATATTCAACCCTGTTCCGTTTGGGGATGAGTCACTTCAAACTGCAGTTATGAGCAAAGCACACACTGAGGAATCTGAATAACAAATACACCACCAGCAGACACCTAAGAATTCCCAAGAGGACACATCCCCTCCCAACCTCACTATGAGATAATGTATTGCCACTATGAGATAATGAACTCCAGCAAGCCTAGGTTTCAATCTTGCAGTCATTGCCCAGTTGTGTGGCCTTGGTCAAGTTATGAAACCTCTTATTGACTCAGTGCCATCATTTAGACAACAGGGTATATCACAACTCAAAGGATGGAACTGGGATTAAATGGGATCTTTGTAAAGCGTTTTTGCACACAGTAGACTCAATAAATGCCAGTCCTCTTTGATTCGGAGAAGGTTTAGTGTCTGAAGTGTAAAAAGTGCTTCATTTTTTAAAAAAAATATGTATTTTTTTAGAGAGGGGAAGGCAGGGAGAAATACATCAATGTATGAGAGAAACATCAATGGGTTGCCTCTCGCATGCCCCCAACCGGAGACTTGGTCTGAAACCCAAGCATGTGCCCTGACCAGGAACTGAACCAGGGACCTTTCAGTTTGCAGGCTGGCGCTCAACCCACTGAGCCACACCAGTGGGGGGCAAAAAGTGCCTTATTTACATATCTCAGTGAACCAAGCCCCAGAACAGTTTGCCACCCTAACAATGTTCTCTCTCAATAATTCCACTTTGAAATGAAGGTGAAGTTCAGAGAGGTCAACTTATCTCCCTTAGGTCCAAGATGATTAAATGAGATCACATTTACTAAACTTCCAGCATAGCAGATGATCAACAAATGCGTATCTCTTCTGGTCCCTCCCTTACTTCATTTCTTTGTATGATCTTTGGTTTGGTGTCCGTGCTCTTGCTTTCATCTCATCACACTCCCAACATCTGGCACAGTCTTGGTGTAAGGTGAGCACTCAGTTGTGGAATGAATGACCTTACTCAATAATTAGTGCACAAATTCCCAGGGGACTAATTCCCCATTGAATGAGCCCTAAACAGTATTTAGAACCTGCCCAAAAAGAATTGGGAAAGAATAAGGCAAGATTACGCCCAAATACATTTATGCAAGTTGTAAAGGTGCTCAGTAATAGAGACTTCATGACTCCTTTGTCTTTAAGCACTGTGTCTGCTCCTGTAATGGACGGCCCTAACTCAGCTTACCTGCTATTCATCATTTAAATCCACTCCTGTTTTTCAGTCTCCCATTTTACTCCTTCAAAATGTTAATCATGGTTATTTCTGGGCCGTAAGACTATTGTTGATTTTTTTTTTCCTACAAAGGATTACATTTTTTAATTTAAAAAATTATTTTTCCATTGACCCACAAAACAGCATTCAGAATAAGCTAGTAGATGCAATGTTTTTTGCTTCTTTACACTTGTCTTTATTTTTCAGATCTTCTAGAATGAGTATGTGCTACTCATACTCATGTGACGAAAAAATAAAAATTTTAATGCTCAACAGTGTGTGAATGTTTTTAATAATAAATTATTTTCATTTTACTTTAAAGAATTTGTGAGAGCACCCCCACAAAGTGGCCACAAAGGATGACCTGAGCGAGTTTTCAACAAAACTGTGGAAAATTACAGCCCCCACTTGATTCTTTAAGGTGTTCAGGTGGAGATTTCAGGACTTGACTAAGGAGCTTATCCCAATTTTTAATCTCTCCTAATACCAGAGATAAAGATGTACTCGTGTCTACCACAAACCTTACTGGCCTCAGTTTAAGCCAGTTTCTCTATTCTTTCTCCGTGAAGAAGGAAAAGAAACTTTAAATTGCATTTTAACACCAGAATTCTAAAAGTGATGGTGCTAATGTAATAAGATTGTTAGATGGGTTATTTCTTCATTTTTAATGTTCTATTATGAAAATATTAACTTATACCCTGCCCCTAATGGCTTTTCTTCCTCCTCTTCTTTGATTGCTAATGTCTGAATGGGAAGTTAAGGGTTTTTGCAGGCCCTAACTCTTGAATGCCACAACCACCATGTGAGGGGAGTGAGAAAACTGGCAGGACCAGTAAAGCGAAGGAAGTTACCCAAGATTACACATTTTGTTGCTGGAATCAAGATTCCAACCCAAAATTCATTCCAAATTCTTCCTAAAGGCACTGCGGTCAGAAGCCAGCCTTCAAAACAGGCCTTGACATCTACATCCTTTCTAGTCCCCCCCACCCCCACTTCAAATTGGGCTGAATTGTGGAAGCAACAAATATTGTGGAAGTGACCATGTGAGGCTTCTCTGGGGCTAAGTCATCAAAGTCATTGCAGCTTCTGCTTTGTTCTGTGGATCCCATACTCTGGGGGAAGCCAGCCACAATGTCATAAGGACACTTAAGAAGTCCTGTGGAGAAGTCCACAGGGCAGTAAATTTAATCACTCCACCCTACTGCTGAGAAAACTTTGAAGAAGAGTAATGAGTTGGGACTTGTTCTAGATATTAAAATGCACTAGGTAGCTACACCAACTGAAACAGTGCAATTTTGACAAAGGTACAAACAACATATTAAACCTAACAGTACAGAAATAGGGCCAAGCATGTAAGGAATTGTAACATGATAAAGCTAACATTTCAGACTGGTGGAGAAAAAATGTAAGTTAATGAACAGAACAGGACCACTTAGTAGCCATCTGGAGAAAAATTAAGTTGGCATTCCACCTCCCTCTTTAAACCTAAATTTCACCTAGATCAAAGATTTATATGTGATACAAAAAGCAATAAAAGTATTGGAAGAAAAAAAAAACAAGTGAATATTTTTATAATACTGGAAGGTTTTCTTAAGCATAACAGTTTTTAAAAATCCAACAAGTTGGCCCTGACCAATGTGGCTCAGCTGATTGGGTGTCATCCTGCACATGCTTAGGTTGCAGGTTCCATCCCCAGTCGGTGCGTGTGAGAGGCAACCAATCGATGTTTCCCTCTCGTATCGATATTTCTCTCCCTCTCTTTCTCCTTACTCCTCTCTATAAAAAAAATAAATAAACAAACAAATAAATAAATAAAATCCAACAAGTTGCCCAAGAGTTAAGATTCCTAATAGAGTTCTTGAAAATCAATATGAAACACCTAAATAGGAAAATGGCCAAATAACAATGGCCTAACCAGGCAATTAACAAAAGAAGAAACACAAATGGAAATGCTTGAAAAGATTTTCAACCTCATGAGTAATCTGGGAACTACAGATAAAAACAAAATTAAGATTCCATTTTTCAATAGATCAGGCTGGCAAAAGTGGAAAAGATTGGCAGAACCCACTGTTGGCAAAGGTGTAAGGAAACAGACCCAACTTACACCCTGTTGGTGGGAATGCAAATTTATAGTTATTTTGAGAGGCAGTTTAGTAATATGTAATAAAATTATAAAGGGAAAACCCTTTAATAATTCTTTAAATGTTTCTGTACTGTTTCAATGTTCTGTCAGAATATAGAATTTTTATAATCAGAATATTCACTATCTTAAGTAAAAATAGCACTTAACTGAACACCTATTATACAAGCCTAGAAACTTTATTATCACTTTTATTCTCTGCCTCAACCCTACAAGGAAGGTATTATTCATTCATTCATTTTACAGGAAAGAAGACAATCCAAGCCTCAGAAAGGTTAAGCAACTTGCACAGGATGGATCAGAATTTGAACACAGGTCTAGCTCTTCCCATAATGCTGCACTGTTACTCATAATTGCTATTTCTATGAATATTTAATATACACCTTTTATTGAGTCCCTAGTAAGTGCCAAGTACTTGACAGATATGTCCTTTAATCCTTTCAGCAACTCTGAAAGCAGCAGCGTCAGTATTAACCCTCCCTTCCAGGTGCAACACCTTGCTGCGGGTAGTAGCTGCTAACCTAGGTTTGTCTAGCTCCAAAACTCCCTCCTCCATTTTGCCACATTTCCTGCTAATCTAGTATCGTGCTGTCTTCACCTTGAGACATTATTTGCCCTGAGGCCTTTGCTTGTCTACATGTCTTCCCATCTTCCTCTTGTAACTCTCTGGGTTTGATTGTAGTGCTTAAATACAGATTATGCACGTGGCCATAATACAAATGTTTACTTTCACCATGTAGTATTTAAACAAGAATGTTATGAAGTCTTACTTTATCATCCAGCTCAGAATCCTTCAGGTTCTCCCCTGGCAGAGTAAAACCAAGACAGCCAGGCTCCTTCATTCTGGCTCTAATCTGTCTGGCCTGGAGGTTCCCAGAGTGCCCTGGGCTCCCTCTGTTGATGATCACACTCCTCCTGGGTTTTCCAGCTTAAGAACCCCAGTATCCAGCAGGATGCCTAGCCAAAGTGGTCTTCAGTAAATATCAGCTGACGGGAAGAAAGAAGAAAGCTATACCTTAAGACACACAGATTTCAACCAGGCAATGTGACAGGGACCTTGGAGGCTGAGTGAAATGTAATTGAGCGGAAATGAAGTAAGGCTTAAATGAGGCAACGTGCTTGCACAGTCACCTAGAGACCTACCTCTATGCTGTGCTGGCCAGCGCTACAACATGCTTTCACATAATAATCATCATAGCAGCCACCGTTTATGGCATGCTCACCACATGCCAAGCACCAGATGCTTTACATATATTTTTTTATTTATCTTTTTTTATTTAGTATGATCCTTACGATTATTATTTACTTTCTGTCTCCATCAGCTCCATGCAAGATCTAGGAAGGCAAGGCTTTTTTTCCCTGTTATGTTCAAAACAGTGCCTGGCACACAGGCACTCTGTCGGTCACTGAATCTGCCAGAGCCCCATGAAGTAAGGTTGACATTAACCCCCACTTTACAGATAAGCAACTTGAGGCTTAGGGGAAACAAATGACTTTTGCAAAGGTACAGATCCAACAAGAGGACAACGTTAGAAATTGATCTGTGGTCCCTCTCTCTCTCCATTACCCTGGCAACCACCTGGATTCAAAAATGTCCGTTCCTGGCCTTGAAGCTGGAGTCACCACCTGTCTGTAGGACTCCTTACTTGACTACTAATGGCAACAGCACTGCAGCAATGACCCTTCACTGAGCACTTGCTACATACCAGGCACTGTTCCCAGTGCTCCACACATCTGGATTCACAGCAGCTTAGGAAGTACTTGCTATGGTCCCCTTTTGACCATTGAGGATTCTGAGGCCCCAGGAGGTTAAGAATCTGCTGTCATGACAAAACTAGTAAATGGAACTCACAACCCAGCAGTCTGGGTCCAGTGCCCACACTCATCGCCACGGCCCACACTACCAGAGTAATTTGGCAAATTGAGTCAGAGCAGTGGGAAAGGGCTGGCATTTCCAGAGCACTTATTAAGGCCAAGGCCAATCTGTGTGGCCCATTAGGCATACTCTCGAGTTTTCATATTCTCTTTTAAGCCTCATAATCACCCTGTGAAGTTACAGATGAGGAAACTAGGATCCCAAGACCGTCAAAGAGCCAAATGTAGACAGAAGAAACAGAAAGTAGATTAGTGGTTGCCTAGGGCTGGGCGGTTGGTAGAAAATTGGGAGTGGCCGCTAATGGGTACGTTTGGGGATGATGAAATGCTTTAAAATTGACGGTGGTGATGGTTGCACAACTCTGTGAACATAGTAAAAAACCAATGAATTATACACCTTAAGTGGGTGAATTGTATGGTAGGTAAATTATATCGTAATAAAAACCTCAACAAAAACAAACCAAAAAAAGAAAACCCTCTGCCTGCACCTAGATGGGTTTAAGGACCAGGGTCCCCCATCTTCTCAGGTGGCTCGCACTTGAATAAAAACCTTTTATTTTAAAAGGGGGTGGGTACATGGAAGGAAGTAGCAGAGGCAAAATTTCCACAGGCTTCATAGAAAACCTTGGGGCCATTGTTCCCTCTTCTTTTTATCTCACCCACAATTCCATTTTCAGCAATAAACATATCCTAGAGCAAGTTACCACTTCTCTCCTTTCCTACTGCTTGGACCAAGTCACCACCTCTGGTCCAAACTACTGCACCCCTTCTAAGCAATCTCCTTGCCTGATCCATATGCTCTGTCCTCCACAGAGCAGCTAGAGTGACCCTTTTAAAACATTCCTGCCAGATTTCCCCCTTTTGCTTAAAATCCTTTAATGGTTTTTCAAGGAACAAGTATAAAGGACCCATGGACATGGACAACAGAGTGGGGACTGACTGTGGGAATGGGGGTTGGGGGGTGGGGGAGGAAGAACAGGGCACTGGAAACCAAAGAGGGAACAATTGGGACAACAGTAATTGAACAACAATAAAATAAAATAAAACAGGGAAAAAAATTCTCTAATTGGTTTAAAAATAAAATGCACTTATAATTCAGAGTTGGCCCTGGTCACCTTTCCATTCTCACTTGTCCCCTAGCCACACTTGCCTCCTTGCTATCCCAACACACTCCCACCTCCAGACCTCTACACTGTGATTCCATTGCTCTGGAATACTCTTCCTCCAAATCCCAGATACCCACATGCTTGCTCCCTAATGTCACTGAGGACTCTGCTCAAATGTAACATGTCACTGTTGCAGAGAAGCCTTCCCTGACCTCCCACTCTAACCCAAGTTACCACCTCCCCAGCTTGTCACTTTAACCCTTGACCTCCCTTGTTTCCCTTCAGATACTGCACATACTTCTTTGTTAATTATCTTTCTCCACCACTAGAATGTAACAACCCTGGGGACGGGGACTTAATCTGGATCTCTAGGACTAAAACAGAGCCAGAATATTGTAGATCCTCAAAGAAAGAAAGAAATGAATCTGATGCCAAAGGCCGGGCTCCTCTTGCTGCCCCCGGGATAGCCTGGCGAAGAGACTGATCATTGCATTTAACATGCCCCTTACTGAAATCTGCGACTCCCTCTGCCCTCGCCAGTGCCATTTCTGTACTGATCACCTTGATTTGTACAGAATCACCTTATTTGTGAAGGGCGGTGATTCCCTACCAGGCTGGCCATTCTGTGAAGGGCAGGGCTCTGAGCTGTAGCCCATGACACCTAGCACAGAGTCTTGAACAACATATGTAAATCTTTTTTTTTTTTTTTTTAATTCTCACTGGAGGACATTTTCACATTGCTTTCAGAGAGAGAGGAAGGGAGAGAAAGAGAAACATTGATGTGAGAAACATTGATTGGTTGCCTCCTGTATGTGCCCCAACGGGGGATATGCGCCTCAACCAGGGATGTGCGCCCCAACCGGGGATCAAACCCACAACCTTTCAGTTTACCGGCCAACACTCCAACCAGCTGAGCCACACCGCCAGGGCTGTCAATCTTTTGTAGACTGGATGAGGAAGATAAAAGTTCAAAACCAATGGCAGGAGTTTTAATTTCTCTGTTCCTAAACACAATAAAGGGACCACCCCCCAGACCACTGCCCTGAAAAATCCCTCGGCCCCATTCTTGGGGAACCTTGAAGTCAAGTTCAAGTGCTCACTGGAATTCCTTGGTAGTGAGCTGTGCCAGGCAAAGCTTGCAGAATGGAATTTGCCAACTGAACCCAGGAAACCTGTGTCAGGCAAACTTAAAGCGGCACTTAGTGAAATTGCTTTCTTTTATCTCAAAGAGTAATAATCGCATGTGAGGCTGGCTTAAGGAGAAAATGCTAAACAGAGGTGTGCTTCACTCCCACAATGAAAAAAAAAAAAAAAAAGGCTTCAGGGGGTCTCCTATCTGAAGGATGTGCCAGGGAGTCAAGATTCCTCCCAGCCTAGTTCACATTCTCCACTCCCATCACCAGCAAGTTCCCTTGTGCTCAGTCACATTGTTCTTTGTCTGGCATGCTCTTCCCTCCTTCCCAAGTGGGTGAAACCCTACCTGCTCTTACAGAACACAACTCAAATGCTTTACAAAGCCTTTCTCCACCTCTCCTGGCACCTCACTCCTTCCTCTGACAGAAAACACTCTGTGCTGAGCTGTAGGTGTCAGCACCTGTCCAACCTTCCAACTCCTTTAAGTGTCAAACTTGGAGAGGACAATAGGACATGCCCTCAGGGAACTTAAGAGTCCAGTGGGGGAGACCAAAGCAAAGGAAACACAATTTTAAGCTGGGAAAAGGAGTAAGAAGGAAACAAGGTAAGGTAAGAGACACCATACCGCCGCCGGGTAGAGATGGCAGAAAACCAGAATGGATGGCTGGAAAAGGCTTCTTGGAAGAGGTGACATTTAACTGCTACCTGAAGGATGAGGAGGAATTAGCAAAGAGTGAGGACAAGCTTCCAGAATGAGGACATAACACATGTGAAGATGCCCAGGAATGAAGCTGCCAGCATAACCCAAAGGCAGCCTGTGCAGCCCTGGCCTCAGAGGGCTTGGAGAGAGTTAAGGAGAGGGGGCAGGCCTTCTGGTGGATCCTAATCACTCTGAATTCACCATCAATGGGTGTTTTGTCTCTTCTGTCCTCAGAAGGGCTGGAGTGCACTTTACTCCTCTCCATCCCCAGAGTAGAGCGAGACACCTGGTGCACAACAGGCACTCAACAAGTTCCTATGGGCTATACTGTCCCCAGAGGTGCAGGTGAATGATCTCTCGCCCTGCCCATTTCTCCCACCCTAAAAGCAAGCCCCCAGTTGGCTTGCCTAACTGAAGCACCCGGGGACGGTTAACCACAAGACTGGTGATGGAAACAAAGGATGAAACGGGAGCAGCTGTGAGAGCTACAGTTATTTGTCCTTGACAAATGCCACTGGCAGATGTGACCACAGCATAGTCCTTGGAGACCATTCTGGGGGTAACTTCAATCAGATGGCAATTCTAGTATGAGGACCTACCAAAATCACATGCCCCCAAACTAAACTATCTTTGTGGGATTCAAAATATAGTTTCCAAGGTCAACTGTTTTTATTCACAACACTTCTGACAGCCAAATGTATGGGTTTTCCTTTCTACCCAACGACCAATTCACTGAGTCTCCAGACATCACCTGGGTACCCTACAAATCTGACACTACCTGGAGTTAGCACAGACCCATCGGTTAAGGACTCATTCCCACAAGACTGCCACCACTTCAGATGCCAGTCGAAGTCTCAGGTTGCTACTTGTACTTCTGATCAACTATAAATCAGGGTTTCCTCAACCCTCTCCTTGGTTTTGATAATTACTAGAAGGCTCACAGAACTCAGGAAAGGGCTTTAGTTACTATTACCGATTTATTATAAAGGACGGAACTCCCAGGAACAGCCAAATGGAAGAATGCACAGAAGGTGGGGGTGGGCAGGAGCAGGAAGCCTCCATGTCCTCTGTGGGCATATTATCCCCCCTGCACCTCCATGTGCTGACCAGCCTGGGAGCTCTCCAAACCCCCATTGTTTAGGGGTTCTTATGGAGGTTCCATCACAGAGTCATGATTAACTCATTGGCTCCTGGTGATTAACTTGATCTTCAGTTCCTCTCCCCTCCCCTCCCTAGAGGTCAGGGGGTGACTTAAAGTTCCAAACCTCTAATCACATGATCATTTCCTCTGGCAACCAGCCCCCCATCCTGAAGCTATCTAGGGGCCCACCTAGAGTCACTTTATTAGCATTAGCTGAAAGGGGCTTCTTAGAAATACCCACAGATACTGCTATCACTCAAATTCCAAAAGTTGTAGAAGCTCTTCAGGGACAAAGGCCACATATATTTATTACAGAATCATACAAGGTTTGAATAATTTCTTGATTTTTCCTTTTTTAAAACACTCTAGAAGATGAGAAAACAACTTGGTGAGTGGCAGGAATTTCCAAGTTGCATGGCTGCCCTGCCCTGTACCACCTGCACAAATTAGCCCCTGGCCCACCCCAGAATTCTGTCACTTTAAAGAACACACTTGTAATTCTTCAAATCACACTTTGAACTCTTGTTTTCTGGCTAATGAATTTTGACTAATTCTAAACTAATAATTATTTAGGCTAAGCCAAACTATTGTTTTTAACTCTTTTTTTGGATGAAAAGGGGGGTATAGGGGTATTACACATAGTCTGAGGGCATCTTATGAAGAAACACAATTAAGAATCATTTGCCTTTGGCAGGGGGAGAAAATACGTGTTTTGGGGTGTTTTAGAAGGAGTGGGACATAATGGTAGAAACCCACTGTTATTCTGAATCTGTAAAACTTTTAAATAAACCCCCTTTCCTCTCCCACCAAAAAAAAAAAAAAAAAAGGATTATTTGCCTAAGTCACATAGGTCACTGTCCTTTCTGTGCTCTTTTAAATATCTTGTTGGTATTTTTAAAAGCCCTGTCCTGTAATCTTTTCTACAGTGGTTCTCCATGCTTCCCTCTGGTTATACAAGGCCTTCACTAACGTTCATTTTCAAAATTCCTTTCCCTCTTCTCTTGCCCGGCCAACTCTTTGTTCTCTCAATCTCACTGTAAATGCCATTTCTTCAGAAAGCCCTTCCCTTATTTACTCACGCAATCCCAATCGGGCTTCTATTGTTCTCTTATAATAACCTGTATTGTCACTTCATGGCCTTTGCCATAATTTGTAATTGTACATTTGTGTGTGTTTGGTTAACACTCCCCCTGCCTCCTTCCCCATTAAAGTACAGGCTCTGTGTCAGCACAGATGTCAGTGTTGCTCACGCCTGTACATCCAGTGCCCAGAACAAGGCACACAGGCACTCGACATATATTCGTTTAATAATTAGCAGCCTTTCTATAGAGGCCTAGGACTTTCTAAATGTAGTACGCCCAGTCCTAACGTCTAGTGTCTCAGGATACAAACTGTTCTTGGTATCTTCAGAACACAGGGCCCTGTCACAGCCATAAGCACGTTTTTAAATGTCTGCTCTAGTCCACACATCATGTGCTTGTTGCTTTAAATAATTGCTTAGCCTCACAATGGTCCTGCAAGGTAGGGATTATCACCCCTTTTTACAGACAAGGACCCCAAGATTCAGAGAGCTAAATTAAATTCTTCATGGTCTCATGGTTAGTAAGCAAAGGCACAACCAAAATTCAGATGTAGCTCAGAGGCCAGGGTCTGTGCTTTTCTACTCAGTGCCCACTTCTCAGCCAGGAAGCACCAATGCCCAGGGGTCCACTTCAGCAGGCCTGAAGCTATGAGAAGCCACAAGACCAACATTTGGCCTATGTCTGGTTTTTCTTTTCTTCCCAGTGGTAAATAGCATAAAATTTTTTTGTGTTAAAAAATACACATTTTAAAGTATAACATGTAATAAATTTAAAGAAAATTAAAAAAGCAATACATAAAAGGTAAAAGCCATTTCATGCCTGTTGTCCAGGCTGGTCCTAGGGACCTCCAAAGAAGAACATGACAAGCGCTTGTCTGTCACTCTGTCTTGTTTCATTTTATGTCCCTTTACCTTGTTGCTATATTTTTTTAAATACCAGCATTCCAACTCAATCTTCATTTCCACTCCCATCCTCCTTTCACTAGAAAAAATGTTTAAAGAGGGTGGCAGTGTGTCAGCCACAGGCATGCCATTTTCAAAAGTGTTAGTCATTTATGAGGACACCTTATGTAGGTACAATAAATCTGATTTTTATTACACATCTTAGTTTAGAATCACTTTTACATTCCTAGACAAAGAGATGATACAAATAAATATCAACTGTAAAATTCAGAGTCCCAAGTACTGGCATAGTCTTTGTCTAAAGGTAACCAAAGAGAAGGTCAAGATCAATAGTAACTCTAAGGAGCCATAAAGCCCACTGCCTCCTTCCTGCACCAGGATTACTCCTTTCATAAATAACCTCAAAAGCGTTTCACTCAAGAAACAAGGGCAGAGAGAAACGTGGCAGATTTCTGAACAGTCTAAGACAAAACCTTGCGAGATAGACAATAGCCAGGCCCACTCTTCCTATCCAGTTCCCTCTGAGCATTGTGATTATGGCTTTTAGAGTATATTAATAGCCCCCATTTTCAACCGCTGATGGTGTTCAGATGGCCCAAGGTGTTGCTTGCAGTAAGCCTTGACCTCAAGTGGGAAATATGAGGCAGAACTGATACCCGCTGTTAACAACAGGGAATCGACACTTCTCAGCATTGGCAACAATTTTACATTCAGTGAGGGAGGACTTACAAGAGTCAGACAGGAAAAGCAGAGAGCGGCCCACACCTGAGCTGCAGAACTCTCTGAAGCACTTGGTCATTGGAGGTGTGGGTGGTGCAATTCAAGCAGCATGCAGGCAGGCATTCAACAGGGAACAATCCAATGCTAGATCAGTCTTCAGAAAGTGCTTCATGCCTATGATTTCTGGCCTTGGGTTCTGAATCTGGGGGTCTGGGAGACATGTGACTTTAAAATATGAAGCCAAATACATTCCTACTGATTAGAGCAAAAAGAGGCCCGGTGAGGGTTGCACACACAGTCTCAAACTCCTTCTCCAGATGATCTTCTTAGACACTGTTAGGCTTGCTTCCAGACCTCACTAACTGCTGCTGGCACGAAGGCCCTCAGGGGGCTTGGAACATTCAAGCATGACTACAGACAGGAAAACCTGGTCCCTCGATGGGCTTGGGGGTGTCCTCACACATTTGGCTCCATTCAGAGCCCAAAACAGCAGCTTTCTGGCAGTAGTAAGACATTCTACTGTCCGCTCTATCCAAATACTAATCGGATCCACTTTGAGAGAAGAAAAGCACCAGAGACTGCTTGAGAAGCTTCACCTCCACACAGGTGTTCTTCCACTTTCTTCACAGACCACCACATGGACACAGCTGAGTAGCACAAGGCAAGCTTGTTTTACTAACCCTTGCTTGTCAACTTGGCTTTCTTCTTTTGCCTTCTTAGAAAAGTTCTACGGTCATTCAACCACCCTTGGTCAGAACAGCCACCTCAAAGACATCGATAATAAGGTATTGTGTTATCTGCAGTGTTCAGTTCTTAGATTTGCCGGATGAATATTTTCAGCCTACCAAATTCATACTAGCTTTGAAAAAATGTGGTGCAAGAGACAGGTATAACCAGCAGATAATCTTAGGCTATCACCTTGTCATTTGGTTCCTAGTCAAACAGGTAGTCTTACTAAATAACAGAGAAGCAGGGTTTGATCCCAGGAAAGATGAGGGAAGGCTCCATTATGCTCTGGGAATTACTGAAAAGGGCCCTGGGATCAGAAAGAACAGTAACGAAAAAAGAGATCAGCTGCCAGATGACAGATCTCCACTTGTAGAATGCTGAGACATTGCACTTGGTACCTCCTCTTTCCCACAGGTTCTGATCCAGAAATGTGCCCTGGGAACTGAGCAGCTGAGTTAAAATACAACTCAAGGCCCACCTGGGTCACCACGTTCCTGAGGCACCATGCCAGCAAGGTACACCAGTGTGGCAGACCTGGGGACTTACACTGTCCCCTCAGGCTTGGCTCATGGACTCAGACACTCACATGGGAGCGCTTCCAGCCTGCATTAGTCATTCAATGGGCCTTTAATGCAGACCAAGGCAACAACTATATATTAGTGTAGTTCTAAAACTGGGCAAGTTCTTGGTCTCTATCTCTCTCTTACAGACGCACATGGATATACTCAAAGAACACAGGCACCGTTGCGCTTGCACACCCACACACACCTATGAGCTTCTCTTGGGGGGAAAGGAGTAACATTCACTTAATGACCAACATAAAAATGAAGCTTTAAATTTCAATAATACAAAGAACTAAAACTTATAAACCAAACTAGTTTATGTAAACGGGAATTTCTAACTCTCTCCTCTGAGCCTATTCAATCACATAGCCACTCCTCACCACCGCTTTTGGTTCTACCTGGGGGGAGCTGCAATTCTAGGATTAGGTGACTTTCAGCTGAAGGCAAGCAGAGTTCCTATGCTTTCATCTGTTATGACTTACCTTCCCACTGTACTGAGCCTCATGTCTCTGCCTCTGCATCTGCCCTGTCACCCTTATGCTCTCTATGCAAATACGGAACAAATTCGGAATTCAAAAGTGCCACCATATGTCTCATCCCTCCGACTCTTGTTCCATCAGAGAAGGCAGAGCCAGCCTCCCCTCTCCCACAAAGCAGGCCCACTGCAGAGCATGCCCTGCAGGCAGACAGGCCTCGGAAGGGATGCTCAGAGTACGCGCGCTTGGCTAAAGATGGCGACAAATGAAGGGCAAAGTGACACGGTGTATGGACATGGCATCGGCTTACAGACTTACGTCTTTGACAGGATGGTCATGGTTTTGAGGTTTTAAAGATGCTGTTTCCCTAAACTCTCCAAGAAGGCAAAGGGAATGTGATTTCTATTGCTTCCAACATGAACCCTTCAGGAGCAGAAAGTGGCAACTTCCTTGGAAAACATTTCCTTATTCAGCAGATCACAAAGGCAGATCCACTTTTTACTGAGAAGCATGGATCACGCCCACTGGAGGCTTGGATCCAAATGAGATTCTCATTTCAACCTACAAGAACAGCACCTACTCACGTTCTAGGGCTTTCATTTTACAACTTCACTGTCACTCCAAAGACTTGGTCCCACTAAGGTGACTCCTGATTCTGCCCTATTGCTCAACAAGGGAGCCCAGTGTAAAGAACAGGCTAGAAAAGGAGAGGGGAGAGGAAGGAAGGCAAGGGGAGGGAGAGGAGAAGGAGGCAAGGGAGAAGGGAAGCAAGGTCACTGGTCATTCTCTTGCTTTCCACTTTGACTATCGAACTTTACCTTACCCATGCATTTCTGAGATGCTAATTAAAGGACGTTGCTGAGAGCCAGATTAGGACCAGCACCTTTCAGCCAGATTAAATTGGTTAATCTGCAAAGAGGCCATCACTTCTCCCCAGGGGAATGGTTCTGAGTTTGGGCTGGAGTCCTCTCTGCAGGTATTTGCTCATCTCTTCTCTCAGAAGGCAAATGCTGCTTAAACCCTGGGAGAGGAGAAACTGGCTTTACTTTGGAACCAGCCCTCGAGACTGTGGATAAAGCTGAGATGCAGGCGTTCCTGAGGAAGAAGAGGAGGATCCCGACTTCCTTCCGCTTTTAGGCCTGCAAAAGTCAAGCACACGTTCACGTTACACGTCCCATCTCAGATTCCTTTCTTATCAAGTGCCATGAACATTTCAAGGTGGCCTTTCCTCAATGGCCCAAAAGCCAGTGCCCTTTCAGCCATAAAACCATCAAACTGGCACAGCCTGACCCTTGGCACATGACCAACACGACCTGCCAACCAAGGTGCGAAACCTCAGGGAACAGACTCTGATTCTCAGCAATTATTTTTCACTGTCTTCTCCAAATTGGCAAAAAATAATAAGTTTCCAGGAAGAGTTTCTTCCATTTTTGGGTTTTCACCCAGTTTTCTTGTAATTTCTAATCCAGATTTTAATATGATAGAATTTCTAATTTAGCACCAAATTAAGTCTCTGGTGCATGGTCAGAACCAAAGACCATCCCTTGTTCCACTAGAACACATTTTCCTTAGAGTAGGACCTGGGCACACCAGTCATTCTGGTGTTCAGTCTACCTGGCATAATGCCTGAACCATAAATATTTGTGTAATAAATGAATAAACATAGGAGTAATACAGCAATGTTTTCTGGCATGTCCTGTAAAGCATTCTACGATAAACAAGCACTCTTGGCACCTTCTACCTTCATTTGTCCTTGTGCACACATGTTCCATTCAAACACAGGTCATCAAGAGCCACTCACCTGGCCTTGGATTTCTTATTTGCAGTACTTTCAAAGGATGACGCGTCCACCTGTATCTCATCTTCATCCTGCAGAGCTGCATCCAATGCAGCCTGGACTTTGGGGGCGATGGCGGGGCCCTCGTAGTCTCTGGTGGTCCGGCTGGGCATATCCAGCTCTAACAGTACAATGTTTTCTGCCTGTAGAAGCACAGCCATTACCAGCTAGGCTGGTTCCAAGTCAGAAACAGAAAGTACAGGCAGTGTAGACCCCTTCCGAAAACAGAACTGCAAACTGCTTCTCAGAGCCTACTAAGAACCTGCCTAGAAGAAGTGATGTAGTTTTATAACCTTTTTCCTAGTGAGATTACAGATGACTTTTATCTTCTTCTCTAAGCTATTCACTATTTTCCTTTTTAAAAAATAAAAAAATCTGCCCTGGCTATTGTGGCAATGGCCTGCAAACCAAAGGGTCACCAGTTCCATTCCCAGTCAGGGCATATACCTGGGTTGGGGCCAGGTCCCTAGTTGGGGGTGTGGGAGAGGCAACCACACACTGATGTTTCCCTCCCACACGTTCTCCCTCCCTTCCCCTCTCTCTAAAAATAAGTAAAATCTTTAAAAGAATAAATTTAAGAAATAATAATAAATAAATCTTTAACAATGAGCACGTATTACACCCTAACGGAAATAACAATAAATTAAGTAAAACCCACTTACTGCAGACAATGTAAAAATATAAAAGGTATAAGGAAGAAAATAGCAATCAGAAATAATCTCACTAACCACAGCAGCTCTGATGAACGTTTTGGTTGCCAAGGGAAGGAGACAGGTCTGGTGCACATGTGCGGAGGATGTGTGTGGCAGTGCATGTGCTTGTAACCACATTTTGAAAATCATAATTGGCCTTGTGGATGGATTCCTTCACTTGATAGCCTGTGGCAGGCCTCTACCTAGCTTCTACATACTGAGGCAAGTGCGTCCTTGGGGAAGAGGATTGTTTAAATATCTTGTCCTCTGGCTCCTCCCACTCGGTGGCATTCAGGCCCCAGTGCTCAGCCGGCAGGAGGGGAGGCACTGGCTCTGTTTATCAATTTTACCTACAGAGATACTGCTTAAAATTTATCTTAATGGAGTGGGTCTATGGCTAAAAAATCTGAGAGCCACTGCTTCAAATTCTACCTCTGAATCAGGTGAGCCCCCTGGAAACACACGTATTTGATTTGTAGGCTTTAAAAGCATGTTTTTGGATTACGACTGAAATAACCGGCAAGATATGCACCCTCTGAAACGGCTAGAAAAATGCTTCTGAGGACTCTGACACCTCACTCATCTTCCACTATACAAAATCCCATCTAATGCATCTCCTTTGCTTTTGTTTTCTTTAAATAACTCAGTGCCAGGAAGAACAGCACCTGAGGAGCTAACTAATCCTAGTCTGTTTTGCTCTGGCTGCCAAGGGAGACTCAAAAACATTTTAAATGAAAATCTTTCACTATAAAAATAATACAGAATCCCCACTGATAGTTAGAAAATACAAATAAGCAAAAAAGAAAAAAGAAAGAAAATTTAAATTGAGTGCTCTTCCATTAACCAGGGATAACCAGTTCATATTTTGGTATATTTTGTCCTCAGTTTTTTAAATTCATATATACACTTGCAGTACCAATTGTTTTATAACTTAACAATATATTGTGTCTCCTGGTTCATCCACTTACCCGCTACCTACTTAAGCCACAGGACTACTGCACAGAGTATGTGGGAGGGTTCAGGTAGAGAAAGCAATAAAGCACCAAGTACAGTGCCTGGCACACAGCAAGTACTTATCAATAGAAGCTCACCAGTACTATCATATGTTTGGGTCATTAAACAGGCCTTAATTATGGCATTCTAAGTAACTACATGACTGACCACATTATGTTAAAAACAAGTACTGTACCTTCTTTAACACATTGCCATCTCCTGTCACTGACACTTAATTTCTCCCAGTCTTCCCACAGAGCCATTCTAAAGCTTGGTGTCAATGTTTGTTGACCATTATGGACAGGATGCTTGTGCTTCCTCCTCCTCATCCTGATTTTCTAAATCTCATTCTATTTTACTGTTTTATGTATATGTGTTCTTATTCTTTCTGTTACTTATTATTTGTTAAAATCGTTATATTAATTTCTTCAGGTGCCTCTGTGACTTTGCAGAACGGTGCCCAAGAGTTTACATGAATCTGATCTCCTCTGTAAGAGAGAGGAGAGGAACACAAGAACAATCTTCTCACCCTGTATCGGGCCTCTGGACGAATCATCATGGACATTCTTGCATGCTGGCTCAATGGTCTCTTATATCCCACAGCTGAGACTGGCCGCTTCATCATCTGCTGGTTCCTGGAAATGCACTGCAGTGGTTAAAGCGCTGGCTGGCGTGTGTTCCACCGTCCTAGTGTCGGTCCTGTGGAACCAGCACTCACAAGACTCTGAGCCTGCTTACATAGCGCCTGAGGCAAGTGACTTCCTGGACTGCGGGCTGACTTGGAAATGACGCAGGAGCTGCTAATACTTTCTGCTTGAGCTGCTTTCTGATTCAGACATGAGCATCATGCATCTTTTAAGCTGGAAGAGATCTGAGTCATCTTCCAGTTCTTAGACTGCAGGCATGAAGCACACCTGTCAACACTCCCCACCCCTGCGTCCTTGGCAGACATCTCCCATTTTTCCAGGAGGACCCAGGCTTATACTGGGAGTCCTTCTCAACACTGTGTCAGACTGACATGCAAGATAACACCTGTATACCTCCCCTCATCTGGCCTAGCGTGCTTCACTTGACAGCCAGGGAAGCTGAAATGCAGGAACTTGGGAAAGGTCATTAGTTCACTGTGAGAAAGTCTCCCAGTTCCTAATACCATATTCATCATCAAACTTTCGTCTTGTGGAACTATACCATCACAAAATCAGGGATGCAATTGGGCCCAACTTTAAATGAATCAAACTGCGTGCTTATCATACCCCCCAGGCCAAGTCCAGCTTATCAACATTCTTTCCCTCCTCCCCACCTCCAAGTCTATTTAAAGTCAATAGTGACTTACTCCAGTCTGGTTATAGGATGTAATTTCCAATGATCTTCCTCTTCATCAAAGAAGGATCTGTTCATAATTTTACTTTTTTCTTCCAGTGGGATAAAGTTTTCTATAATAAGATGCCTGTAAGAGGACATATACAGGTGTCAATACAGAGAGAGAAAGAATACAGGTGGTCTCACATGTAATGACTAATCAGATAAAGTCATTCAGCAAGCATTTACTAAGCAGGTCCCACGGGCCTACCATCAGTCACAGAACTGAGATACAGACATGAATGATATTTGGTCCCTGCCTGAGACAGAAGAGTGTAGCACTCTTAGGTATGACAGGTACTGACAGGAGTCTGCCCTAGGAATATGGAGAGGTCACTTCTGCCCAAGGAGGAGCTGCTTAAGGAGGTGAAAGAACTGAAGAGGGAGGTGATGCCTGGGCCACACTGGAGTGAATCTGTGCTATTTGAAGTACCTTTCGGGGCACCATTGGTACTGCTAACGCAGCTCATTAATTTCCAACATGCTAAAAACAGGTTAGAAATTAAACTGCCTTCCTCCAAAGCCCTGGACTGTTGCCAGAGATGGAAAATTTCACATTCTGATCGCCAAGACAAAGAACAGCACCAAAAGGATTTCAGTCCCTTAGACTTCTGAGAATGAAGACCATTCCTGAGAAGAGGCTGCATGAGAAGCGCCCAGGGAACATGGCAAACAATGAAACTGGAACCCACTGGTTTGTGTCTAGCCATAGTGATGACTGTCTCCTGCCACCTCTCTGCATCTACTCTTTCAAAACCTCAGGGCAGAACAATGCCAAAGGGGTGTTAACGTGAGAGAAAACAAAACGCACAGCAAACACCAGACAAGACGGGTACTGACTATTAAGAAACAGATTGACTCACTGTTTATTTAAAAGATATAAGAGCTATAACAATAAAAATGTCTTCTTTAGGGGAAAAAATATTTTGGAGAGATGAAATTTTCTCTTCATTTTATTTGACATCTAAGAAATTATTTTTCATAACATACATTTGGTTTTTTCTTATTTCAAAGGTTCTATTTACATATTAGGAAATTGGAAAAATATAATTACACACAATTTCACTATCCAGAGATAGCTTTATTATTAATATTTTGGCACATTCTGGTCTGATCTTTTTTCCAGATGTGCATACCTAGAAAGAGGACTGATACATTTAACTTTAAAGGCTCTTTTCAAAATTTAAAACTTGGTCATTAAAAGAATCCCTTTGAAAAGTTCTTTAAAGAAAAATTCCAGCTAATGCTGTGGAAGAACTGATACAGAAAAACATCATTTTGTAGCCCCTAATGAAATGAAAGATCCAGACAAAGATCATTATTGGTTGAAACAATCAGCTCAATGGTTCTCAAGCCAAGCTGTACCTTAATATCATTTATAGAGTTCTGAAAAATATCTTTTGCAGACTTCATGACAGATCAATGGTTCTCAAAGTATGGTCACTGAACCAGCAGGAGCAACAACTGGAACTTGTTAGAAATGCAAATTCTCAGGCCCCAACCCAGACATACCAAATCAGACTCTGGGTAATGGGGCCCTACCATCTATGTTTTAAAAGCCTTTCAGATGATTTGGTGCCTGCTAAAGTTTAAAGACCACTGCCCTAGACCAATTAATCAAAATCTCTAGGGTAGGGCCCAAGCCTCATTATTTTAAAAAATTCCTGAGATGATTTCTGTGTGCAGCCAAGGTTGAGAACCAGTGCTTCAGGGTTAGCTTGCAGTTAAAGGAAAATAGGGGAGATAGAGACACAAATTAAATTGCACCATGAAGAAGTAGATCAAGAAATTCAGAATGAGATATTTCTACAGGCTAAAAGGACCCTATTTTTTTCAACAAGTCAACTAGTAAAAGGTTCTTAAGAGGAAAAGGGATTACTTCAGATTGAAATAGAGACATAATAACCAAATGCAGTATGTAGTCCACATACAGATCTTTCTAAACTATATTTTGTTGATTATGCCATTATAGTTGTCCCAATTTTTCCCCCTTTACCCCCCTCTACCTAGTACCTCCATTCCCTCTAGCAATCCCCCCGCTTAGTTCATGTCCATGGGTCATGTATATAAGTTCTTTGGTTTCTCCATTTCCTATATTATTTTTAACATCCCCCTGTCTATTTTGTACCAACCAATTATGCTTCTTAATCTCTGCACCTTTTTCCCCATTCTCCCCCTTTCCAGCTGATAATCCTCCAAATGATTTCCATATCTGATTCTGTTCCTGTTTTGGTTATTTGCTTAGTTTGTTTTTTCAGATTCAGTTGTTGATAGTTGTGAATTTGCTGCCATTTTAATGTTCACAGTTTTGATCTTCTTTTTCTTAAGTCCCTTTAACATTTCATGTAATAATGGCTTGGTGATGATGAACTCTTTTAGCACTTTATCTGCCCTTCCATTCTAAACCACAGCTTTGCTGGACAGAGTAATCTAGGTTGTAGGCCCTTGCTTTTCATCACTCTGAAAACTTCTTGCCAGCCCCTTCTTGCCTGCAAAGTTTCTTTTGAGAAATTAGCTGATAGTCTTTCTTATGGGAACTCCTTTGTAGGTAACTCTCTGCTTCTCTCTTGCTGCTTTTAAGATTCTCTCTTTACCTTGAACCTTTGGCATTTTAATTATGATGTGTCTTGGTGTGGTCCTCTTTGGGTCCAACTTGTTTGGGACTCTGTGCTTCCTGGACTTGTATGTCTATTTCTTTCACCAAATTAGGGAAGTTTTTCTTTCACTATTTTTTTCAAATAAGCTTTCAATTTCTTGCCCTTCCTCTTCTCCTTTTAGCATCCCTATGATTCGGATGTTGGTACATTTGGAGATGTTCCAGAGGCTCCTTATACTATCTTTGTTTTTTGAATTCTTTTTTCTTCTTGCTGTTCTGGTTGAATGCTTATTTCTTCCTTATGTTCCAAATCATTGATCTGAGTCCCAGCTTCATCCCCTCCACTGTTGGTTCCCTGTAGATTTTTCTTTATTTCACTTAGTGTAACCTTCATTTCTTCCTGGATCTTTTTTACGTTGTTGCCGTACTCAATGAGTTATTTGAGCATCCTGATCACCAGTGTTTGAAACTCTGTATCTGATAGGCTGGGTATCTCCATTTTGTTTAATTCTTTTTCTGGGGTTTTGTTCTGTTTCTTTCTTTTGGGCCATATTTCTTTGTCTCCTCAATTTGGCAGCCTCCCTGTGTTTGTTTCTGTGTATTAGGTGGAGCTGCTTTGACTCCTTGTCTTAGTAGCATGCCTGTTATAGAAAAGGATCCTGTAAATTGTGTGGGGTGGAGCCTTAGGTAATCTCCAGGGTGGGGCCGCCCACATCACTGATTTGTACTTCTGTGTGCAGAGAAAGTTTAGAGAGGGGACAATGCCTCTGCCTGACTTTCGGAGGTTTGCCCAGGACCTGCCCCGTTCCAAGTCACTTCACTTACTTCCTGTATGCAACTGGTGTCCTTCCAGCTGTTGCTCTGGTGCTGAATCCCAGAGGGGGTGTGTCTGCATATGTTCTAAGTCCCTGTGGGCCGTTTATATGGGGTCTCTTGAAAATCTAGCAGTTTCTTTTGCTGCCCCAAACCCCACTGGTTTTTATAGCTTGAAGTTATGGGGACTTATCTTTCTGGCACTGGAACCCTGGGGTTGTGCGGTCTGGCCTGGGGCTGGGATTGCTTGCTCCCAAGGTATCCCTCCTGAATTTTATCCACGTGTGGATGTAGGACCGCACATTCCACCACCGCTGCTTCTTTATGCCACACCACCTCTCTGCCCATCTCTGCATCTCCATCCCTACTACCCGTCTGGATGAATGTGGCTTCTTTAAATCCTTGGTTGTTGGACTTCCATACAGCTCGATTTTCTGATGGTTCTGGGTGTTATTTGTTTTTGAGGTCTACTTGTAATTCTTTCTGTGGTTGTGCGAAGAGGTAAAGTGTGTTTACCTATGCCTCCATTTTAACTGGACGTGTCCATATACAGACCTTAATATGGACAAACCAAGAAATCGGAATATGAACAGAGTATGAGGAAATACTAAGAAACTTAATGTTAATTTTGTTAGGTGGGAAGATATTGTGTTTTATACAAAAATCAACTGTATTTCTATATACTAGCAATAGCATTCGGAAAGAAAATTTAAAAAACAATTCCATATACAAGAGCATAAAAAATAGATTACTTAGGTGTAACTTTAACAAAAGAAGTGCAAGTAGTTGTGCACTGAAAGCTATAAATGCGACTCGATTGAAATTAAAGATCTAAATAAATGAAATGACATACTATGTTCAAAGACAAGAATACAACATTGTTAAGATAACAATACTCTCCAAATTGATCTACATATTCAACACAGTCCCTATTAAAACCACAGCTGGATTTTTTTTTTTTTAAGAAATTGACAAGCTGATCTTAAAATTTATACAAAAATGCAAAGTACCCTGAAATAGCCAAAAACACTTGAAAAAGAACAACAAAGTTGGATGACTCACATGTCCTCATTTCAACACTTACTGTAAAGCTATGGTAATCAAGAGTATGGCACTGGCATAAGGACAGACATGTAGCTCGAAAGAACAGCACTGAGGTTTAGAAATAAATCCTTGTATTTATTGTCACTGATTTTCAACAAGGATGCAAAGAAAATGAGAGAAGATCTTTTCCAACAAATGGTGCTGGGCCAACTGGATATCCACATGCAAAATAATGCATCTGAAACCCTACTTCAGATCATGCACAAAAATTAACTCAAAATAGATCATAGACCTAAATGTAAGACCTAAAACTATAAGACTCTTATATGATACAACAAGGATTGCCAGCCTGTGAAACCAACTGACTTGGAGTCTACACGATCCTTCCCCATGTGGGAAGGCCACCCTCCCCTCCACACCCCCACTCTTATTAGGGATTTCTGGACCCAAGGGTAGGTAGGACGATGATCATGTCCAGCTTGAAGCAGCTAGAGGAGCTCGAGACCTTCACCCATTGTCCTCTATAAGATTATAAAGGGTCTTAAGTCTGAGAAGGGGGATTGTTATTTTTTATTGTTAAAATAACTAAATAAATAAATAATTGTTTAAAAAAAAAAGAAAAGAATATAGAAAAGGGTGAATCCAGAGAACTTGTATGTACAACCCATGGACATGAACTAAGGGGGGTGGGATTGCTGGGGGAGGGGTGGTGCTGGGCAGAGGGGAGCAAAGGGGAAAAAATTGGAACTATTGTAACAATATAATCAATAAAATATACTTAAAAAAAAGACTCTTAGATAAACCGAAGACAATTAAAAACATAAGTCCATAATAAAACTCATAAACAAATGTTCATAGCAACATTATTCATAATAGCAAAAAAAGTAGAAACTACCCAAATGTCCATCAACTGATGAATGGATAAATAAAATGTGGTATACTCATACAATATTATTCAACAATATAAAAGAATGAAGTATTGAAACATGCAACATGAATGATCCTTGAAAGCATCATTCTAAGTTAAAGAAACCAGTCGCAAAAGACCACGTGTCATATGATTCCATGTATATGAAAAGTCGAGAACAGCACATTTACAGAGGCAGAAAGTAGATCAGGACTAGGGTGGGGAGAGGGGATAATGGAGGGTGACTGTTCATTTGTCTAGGGCTTCTCCTGGGGGAAAACAAAATGTTCTCAAATTAGACTGTGTTGATGGTTTTATAACACTATAAATATATATTTTTTAAAAACTGATGTGTACAATTTAAATAGGTGAACTGTACGGTATGAGAATTATATTTCAATAAAGCTTTTTATATATAGCATTGTAGTCATATATGTAAATATGCACGAATGCGATAACATGAAATACAATTTGCTTTAAAATATGCTTATAAAAGACATGACAAAAGATGGTTTAGAACTGCATCTAGGTGATGGGTATTTAGGTGTTCACTATACCATTCAGAAAATTCTAGTTAATAAAAGATTTCTTCTTATCAATAAATAACTTCAAAGGCTTTAGGAAGACAGAGTAGAAGGAAACTTGGAGATCATGGGGTGAAATCATTCAGTTAACAGACGAAGCCCAGAGACAGAGGGACTCTCTCAACAATAAGAGATGCCAGACAAAATGGCAGGAGGTGAGCTGGAGAGAAAGGGCCCTGTCCTCAGGGAAGTGTTGCTTACTTAACAACCACCCAGCAAGTAGCTGGAGGCGCAATGGAAGGCCCAGTACTTACTTGAGTTTCAGCTCCCTAGTGAGCTCATTCTGAGTCTGCTCCAGCTCCTGCCGCTCCTTGATGTGCTCTTCTTGGAGGTCATGGATCTCTGCCTTCACTGCCTGAAGCTTGGAGAAGAGCTGGAACGCAGAGGAGAGGCAGATGAGGAGGGCAGCCCTCCAGACAATGAGCTCTTCCTTTCCCCCACATCTCCAGACACCTCTGCCTGGCCTCGTTCCTTTTATATACCTTTTTGAGTTTTTTGGTCTTGATGTCCACCTCTTGCTGCAAAGAGCTGTATGTTTCTTTAAGTTCCAAAGTCTCCTCATCTCGACTTTCCATCTGTTGCTGGATTTCTCTTTCTCGACGTTTCTGGGCAACATTACAAAATTCATCAGCTTGCCTAGAGACAATGTCTGGACATGAATAAAAGGCAGGGCTGCTCCAGATCAGAGTCTCCCACTAGGAAGGGGCTAGCACAGCTTGTTTCCATTTCCTTTGAAGAGTCTAATACAAGAGATACTTGCTTTGTAGCATTAACACACCTTACCCCATCACATTCTCCCAAAAAAGGAATGAAAAGTTACCTGCTCGGCAATTTCCTGCCGTTTTTGCTCCAGGATTTTCTGCTGTTCGTTTGTATGATCTACTATATTTTTCCCTCCAACAAGCAGCTTACTTTCCATGGCCTGAGTGAGAAAAAAGTAGAATCCATCTTGCGAATGGTCTCTCTCAGAATACAGTAGTCCCTCTCTATATCACGGTTCACTTATCACGGCCTCACTGTACCATGGGATTTTAAAAAATATTATATTTAATTATTTATTGAGGATTTTTCACTATATCACGGGATTTTGTGGTATTGTATACGTATGTTGTTAAAGTTACGTAGGTTTAAGAGTGCAGAATAAATGTAAGGTTCCTACTTTGAAGTGGGTCTAGAACGCAATACCCGCAATAAGTGAGGGAATACTGTATAAGTCCTTATAGGCAGCTCAGAACTGAGCCAAAGGGGGTGAACTCTGGGGGAAAATTGTGTTCAGCTGTGTCCTGCCCATTACTGGGGTGAGGGCTGAGGTGGCTCCACTGCGGGGGGAGGGCAGACACTTTACCTTGGAAACAATGAAGATATAGCTTCTCTAGACATACATGAACTTCAGCTTTCTTTAATAAACAATGTTTTTGGTTTGTTTGTACAAAGTATTTCCTCTACTTAGAACATATTAAGCACCTCCTATATGCTAGGTAGTGGGGACACACATGTGAATATAAATCACAAAGCTGAGAGTCCACTGAAGGCCACAGGCAAGTAAGCACGCTCTAACCGTAAGGATCAGAAGCCATCAGGAGGAAAAGACTGAGTAATAATGAGGGAGGCACACTGGAGGGAGAGAATTCAGGCTTTTGGAGGGAGTTAGGGGAAGCTTCCTGTCTCAAGTGACAGTTGCACAGAAGGCTGAAGTAAAAATAGGAATCAGCTAACAAAAAAATTTTGTGTGACAGGGAAGGGTAGGTTGTAGTGATACATAAAAGTTGGCAGAGCGATCAGGGGTCAGTTCAACAATCTCAAAGCTCTGTTACGGGAAACTAAACTTGATCCTGAGAACTGCAGCGCCCACTGACGTGTTCTTTGAGCATGACGATACACAATCAGATTTATGTTTCAGAAACATTACTCCCATGTCACAAGGAGAAAGACTGGAAAAGGGCACGCTGAGTGCAGGGAGACCAGATACGTGGCTGTGTTGAGGGTCCAGGCCTGGGCTAGGGCAGTAGTGGTGGGGGAGAGCAAGGGGGTTGGGGTCCAAGAGGTCGTGGGACTGACTGGGCCCTGAGAGAGGGGGAGAGGCAGCTTCTAGGGAGTCTGACTTGACTAAGAAAAGGAAAGCAGGAATAGCCCCTGGGTGGCTGGGGGCATCTCCCTGGAAATGTCCAGAAGGTAGGGGCTAGCGGCTTGGATGTTAGGAGACAGCTCTGGGTCAGTTATAGACTGGGAGCCTTCAACATTTAGATGATGGTTGAAGCCACTGGAGTGGTTCGTACCCAAAATGCATGGAATCCAAAAGCTCCACAACCTTGCTTTTAAGAAACCTATAAACATTAACTGTAGCCCTGCTGGCATCTTTCAGTGAGCCCTTGAGACTGTTTCCTCTCTTAAAACAAAGGGGCTAGGCTGATTGTTACCCTGCAACCCAACACCCTCCCCTGCCCTCCACACACACACACACACACCTCCAGCAATAAATTCTTTCTCCTATGATTTTACCACAGTCAGGAATTGGGAAAGACAGAAGTAATGTCATTCTCCCATCAACAAAGCGTGTTAAGAGTTTCAGTGACCTTGAGGGAAGGATAAGTGTTGCCACACTTGGCTTCTGAGAGTTGCCGAAACACACCAGGTTGCTTAGAGTCTAGGTGTTCCTGGGCCTGAATAACAGATGTAATCCTAAAACACAGCATGCAAATCAAACATGGGCACACCCAGTTACACTTCAAGTGCAGGAGTGAGGGGTGATATGGTATTTGACATAATGGAATCCCATAGTAAGCCCCTCCCTGGAAGAAAGTTACCTCCTAATTGTGTTGTATATGAATCCATTTTCACATTAGGTCTTGAAAGTCCTGCAAAGGACCCCTCTCTCTGAAGTAAACTAGTGCCCAGCTCTGAGAAAGGGCCACTATGAAGCCATAGATAAAGTACAGCTTCATGTATTGAAGGAAAGGAAGGTGAGAAAGAGGTCACTTATCATTTGTAAACTAATAAATGTTCATACATTTTAGAATAGTAATCGAGTCTGCATAAATTCAAAGGCACTTTGGCTGGTGGTCAGGCAGTGGCCATCTAGGCCTGCAGGGCTAGCTTTGCACTCGGCTCAGCCACTAAAGCCCTATGGCAGCCCAGCGTCCGGGCACCTAATGGAACATACACTGCCCCAGAAAAGATTCGGTACAGGGGAGACTCCTTGCTCTACAATACTATTCAGCAGCTGGCGCGTAAGGGTTGGAGGCTGGGGGCCGGGGTTGACCACAAAGGAGCATTTGGGGGGTGATGAAACTGCACTGTATCATGTGTAATCACTGCACTGCATATTAAAGCCACAATGAGTTACTGTTTTATAGAGACTAGACATACAAAAAATTGAAGTATGATAATTACAAGTGTTGGTAAGGATAAGAAGCAACCTGAACTCATATGTTAGTTGTAGAAGCTTCAAATCACAGGGCCACTTTAGAAAACAACTTGTCATCACCTAGCAAAGTTGAAGCTGCACATACTCTGGGACCTAGCGTGCCAGACAAGAAATTCTTGTGCATACCTGTACTCCTGGAGCTGAGAACAAGAACGTTCATAGCAGAAAATGAAAACAACCCACACTCTCAGGAGACTGGAATACTATGAAATTCTCAGAACAGTAATAATGAATGAATCACAGCTACAGACATCAATATGGATAAATTTCAATAAAAGAAAATTGTAGCAGTGAGTCCATTTATATAAAAGTAAAAAATGATGTGAAACTAAAACTGTCTTTTATTTAGAGATATAATGTGTATATACGGGAAACTATAAAGAAAAGCAAGGAAATGGTAAACCACCAAATTCAAGATAATGGTTACATGTTGTTTATTTCTTACACTAGGTAGGTGGGGGGTAACATGGGTGTTAGTTTTATTGCTGCTTTTATACCTTTCATACATGTAATAATTATTCTTACTATAAATTCAATATTTAATTTTTTTTAATTTGAAAAAATTGTTTTTCTTCATTCAATACAATTCGATAAATGTTTACTGGGCACTGGATATCATGGAACTATTGGAATGCAAACCCAAAAGGGACATCATCCCTTATTTCTTTTTTTTTTTTTTTTCGTGATAAAACAAAAAGATATGAAAGGGCCCAAGGAAGAGTACAGTACCTTGATTTTGGCACCCAGCATCTCGGCAGCATCCTTCTCCCGCCGCAGGTCCTCCATCTTTTTCTCCTTCTCTTTCAGCAGCTTCATCTTCTCCTCTGCAACCAAGCTGTGGTCCTCTACAATGGCCCGCTTCTCAATCTCCAGTTTTTCTTGCTGTTCCCGCCAGTAATCATCCTTATCATCCCCTTCCTCCTCACCCTCTTCTCCCTCCTCCTCCTCCTCTTCCCCAAGCCCACCACTGCCACCACCTTCCCTTCGCTTCTCTCTCCTCTTTCTCCTGCCAATGGACCGTTTTTCTAGCTGGGCCTTGAGCCGAGCAATCTCTTCCTGGAATTCTCGAAGGAGGGCATCCTTAGGGTCCTCGTTGACCCTTGGCTTGTTCTTAATGTTTTTGGCACGGTTGGCATATCTCAGAGTGGTCAGAGTCTCTTCTACGTTGTAAGAGGCAGGCCCCACATTGGCCACCATCACAGTTTTAGCATTGCCACCAAGAGAATCTTGGAGGAGCCTGGTAAGCTTTGAGTCCCGATAAGGAATGTGAGTGCTTTTGCCATCCACCAGGGCAGAGATGACATTACCCAGTGCAGAAAGGGACAGGTTAATCTTGGTCGCTTCCTTCAGTCTCTCCCCTTGTGCACCGGTCTTGGCTTGCCGTTCGCTGCCAGCAAGATCTACAAGGTTCAATTTCCCGACACGAATATGGTTTTCTCCATCAAGGCCCACCTCACTGCACTCGATGGTGATAACAAAAATTGCATGAGAACGTGAACTGTGCTCATTCATGTTGGTAGCACCGACAGAACGGTTCTGGTTCCCCACATTCATCACGTGCTCTATTTCCTTCACACTCTTGGTGACAAAGGAAGACAGGTCTTTCACATACACTCCAGTGTCAGGCCTCTCTTTGAGCTCAAGCCTTTTGGTCTGATCCTTTGACAGCAGATCTCGGATCTCCTCTTGGTAGATCTCTAAGTAAGAAGCCCTAACCAGGTACTGCTGATTCTGGGATCGAGAGATATGGGTGAAGATGTGATCAAATGAGTTAGGGATGACCCCTCTTTTTTCAGGGTCACCACGGACTCCTTCCATTGTGTAGGTTTTCCCAGTCCCAGTTTGTCCATAGGCAAAAATTGTCCCATTGAAACCCTGCAGAACGGAGTCCACGAGCGGTCGGAATGTCTCATCGTAGAGTTCAAACTGCTTGGCATTCCAGTCATAGACCGCATCAAAGGTGAAGGTCTTGGGCATCTCATGGGCCACTCCTCTAGGGTTCTTCACAGATACTTGCCCCAGCTTCACATCCACATCTACCACCTTGTCGTATGAAGCAGCCTTTTCCTTGACATTCATGGGCCGACAGCGAACCACCACCCTGACTGACTCTGAGCTTTTTAACTTGGACATGCTGAACTCTGACCAGGTCAACCTAGAAGACTATGAATCCAAAATGTCTCAGGATGCTAAGGTCCTAGAAAAAAAGCAGAAGTAAGTAAGGACAGTAGGGTTGTCATGGGGGATGCTCAACAGCAGCTGACACACCCAAGTCACCTTCATCTTGCTAACCCTCTGAGAGCTACTTTAAAAATTAATTTATTTTTAAAAATTTCAACTAGTTTACTTTCAGTATTATTTTATATTGGTTCCAGGTGTACAAGAGACCAGTTAGACAATCATATGCTTTACAAAATGTTCCTCCTGGTATTTCCAGTACCCACCTGGCACCATACATAGTTATTACAATATCATTGACTATATCTGATAACTACGTTTAATAACTTTACTACACCATGTATTTCCTTAACCAGCTTCAGTGGGAAAAATAAAATGCTAGTCCACCAATAGTGTTAACTAGCTTGCCCTCCCTTCAACCAATATTTTATCTTACACTACAGGGAGAGGCAGCTGGGAACCTTTTAAAATTTGAGTAATCTCATATCCTATTGACCTACTACAACCTCTTCATAGAGTAGTCTGAAACTGTCTATCAAAATTTTAAATGCACAAACCTTTGACCTAGCAGTTGTATTTCTAAGACTATATCTGATAAGATACAAGGATATTTGTTGTGGCATTAGTTTATTTTTTTAAGAGAGAGGGGAAGGGAGGGAGAAAGAGAAGGAGAGAAACATTGATCAGTTGTCTTTCATATGTGCCCCAACTGAGGACCGAACCCACAACCTAGGCATGTGCCCTGACTGGGAATCGAACCAGTGCCAACCCACTGAGCCACTTCAACCAGGGCTGTTATACCACCATTTTGTGGCAGTGATAGACTGTGGAAAACCCCAATTCCCTTCAAGACGGGGCTGATTAAATAAATTATTTAACATATGTAGTGGAATCCTATGTGTTTATGCTTGATATGTATACCATATTATTAGAAGTATACATGTGAAAATGCCAACAGTAGCAGCCTCATCAAGGGAATTATGGGCATAAGGGACTCAGAAGTCTACAGAGATAAAAAAAATAAAATAAAAAACAAACAACTTTCTATTATATACTTGTTTGTACTTTTGAAATTCCTATCTTGTCCTGATAATACTTTCCCATTTTAAAATCATAAACTATGGCTTGTGCAAAATCTATTAAAATAAATGAGGATGTGATGTAATGCATAACACAGAAAGCATTTACCCAATCAATATGTTTAATATAATTTGAATGCAAATAAGAAAATAGGTGTGAACATTTTTTAAGTTAAAACAAAAAAAAGAGAACTTCATTTGGTGCCAGAAAACTCAGGGAGCAGAAGAAAGGGTGATTAAATGAGTCCTTTGGGAAGGAGTAGGGAACAAGGACCTCAGACTCTTGAAAAACTCAGTGCAGGATTAAAAAAAAAAAAAAATAGGTAACTCACACAGTTCTCGATTCAAAAGGTCCTTTGGTGACAGGTCCCTCTACCTGACCTGTTCTCCCTAACCCAGTTTCCGACCCACAAGGCAAGTGTTACTAGATTTTAATCTTCCTGAACTAGTTAATGCAAAACAAGCAAATATGTATTAATACATACTTCCCCCTCCCATTTTACACAAGCACAGTAAGTTATACACAGCAATACACAGTGCCCTGCACCCTCTTTTTCTCACCAAACCAAGTATCCCGGAGCTTGCTCCTTCAGTAAATGTAGAGCTGCCTCGTTCTTTGTGAAAGCAGCCACATCTCTCACTGTATGGAAGCATCATAATTTATTTAACCACTAACCTAGCACTTAAGCTGTTTCTGATATTTTACTATGAAGAACATAGGATCTTTCATGTGTAGGAAAGTATACCTGTAAGGATACATTTCTAGAAGTGCAATTCCTAGATCACAGGACATATGCATTTGTAATTTTAATAGATACTGAGAGCAGTGATAACAAAATATTTTTTTAGCTGTGAGAATGACCTATTCCCTGCCAACAAAAGGGAGGGAGAATGGCCCTGGTTCGGGGGCTCAGTTGGCACGTCATCCCATACACCAAAAAGGTTGTAGGTTTGATTCCAGTCAGGGCACATACAAGAGGCAACCAATCAATGTTTTTCTCTCACACTGATGTGTCTTTCTCTCATTCTCTCTCCCTTCCCCTCTGCCTAAAAGTCAATAAACATATCCTCAGGTGAGGATAAAAATAAAAAAAAAAAAGGGCAGGAGAATGTGAAACAGTAGTGGGCCACTCTAAGCGTATACGCTAAAGCTTAATAAATATAGAAAATCAGTATGTCCCTCCATTGAACTTTCATAAAAAATAAAAAAAAACAAAACGGTTCCACTGCTAAGTATGTGGAAACATAAAAAGTTTTCATACTTTTTCTAGTAAGTAATGTCTAGAATGAAGAACTGGAAGTCCTCTTACCCCCTCTGGACACTTTCTCTGTAGTATCTGTAAAATAGGAGTCATTCTTTTTCCTTTATATAATTGTGAGACTAATAGGCATTAGAAAGGTAGAAGTGCTTTGTGAACTAATATACAGCTAAATTAAAAATAATACATATCCATCCAAGAGATTCATCAAAGGGTCATTACTGAGATTACCTGTCCACTCTAATTTTAGACATTAAACATCACTAGACCAACATTTTCTCTTCTTTGATTGGCAGTCATCATCCTAAAAAAATCAGATTAAATTGAGGTCCAAATACCTAACCAATGTTCAATTAGAAGTAAATCTCAAGCCTTTTAAAGAAAACTATGTAAAAGGCAGCTCCTTCATTCACCATCTTCTAGATGCTATTAAAATTCTGCCAGATGAGAAGGAACCAGATGTTAGAATGGCCAGTATGTTTACTGCTTCTTTTCCAGGGAAATAGCCCCCAGGCTATAGCTGTGGCTGATCCCTTGCCTGTATCCTTCCATTTTAACAAAATATCTAGGTGCCAAGCTCACACCCCAGGTCCTTAAGCCTCCTTTGGGGAGGTCTCTGCTGCAGTGTTGTGGGACAGTTAGACAAGATCCCAGACTTGATGGAGTAACAGAAACGTCAGGGGGTGGATGTGGAACGGGGTCAGTGAACATGACCCATTCTTCTGCATTACATACTCCTGAAGAGGCAGAGCTGTCTAGCTTTTACCTATCAAAACAATGTGTCCTCAAGCCTGTTAAAGAGAAAAAAAAGAAAGCCTGCAGCAGGCTGACTTTGATGTTTAGCTGCTTCTGTTACAGCCCCATATATTTTTTGAGCTCTCCAAAACAATAAAAACAAATGAATGATAATGACCTACAATCATCTTAAAAATCTTTTTAAAAGAAAGAATTCCCAAAGCCTGAGTCCCTTAATTAAATCTCAACTCAGAACACAGAACACCATTTCTTTTCTGAACTCACTAAGCTCAACTGAACTAGCCATGTTTTATTGATGTATTATTTCAGGAAGATGGACTAATTTAATTTCCTGCCACCAGGGCTTAAAATCTTGCTCCGGGTCTGCCTCAAAGGAGAGAGTTTTCTTGGAAGGATGCCCTGATACTCTTTCTTTACTTTATTACCTTCCTTATTCTTCTTCTAGCGGGTCTAATTACAGTGATAAATCTTTAAAGGAACTCACAGAATTGTCAGGAAAGATGGGAGCACAGGTCAGCAGCTCATCACTTTCATCCTGAATACTTTTTCTGTTAGAACTTATTCTGATGTTAACAAGTATCATTTTAATGACTACAACACATGAAATACTGAGGTTTTTCCCCCAACCTCATCTTTTGTCCTCTGAGGAAATCAGGTGCACATTTCTCAGGGCAGCCACGTTCGCCCAGACCATTCTCCAACTCTTTGCTGTTGGGATTCACCCACCCTCACCTTTGCTAAGCTCTCATGCAGTCTTACCTCAAGAGATTCTAGGATAGAGGTCAGAAACTGATCACATTCTACCTGAAGCATTTTATTTGGCCCACCTGTTGTTAAAATAGAAAAGAAGAAAACCTTCAGCAATCCCACTTGTACATATGTGTGTGTCTTGGTGAACCACCTTTGCACAGGCGCACAGGAGGCTTCCTGAAGCACTGCTAAAATAATAGAAAAACTGAAAACAACCTAAACATGCATTTATAGAGGACTCGAAACATAAAATATGGTACATTCATATTATAGATAGTATACTGTTCAGTAGTTAAAAGGAATGAATTAGAGCAGGGGTCAGCAAACTACAGCCCACAGGCCAAATCCAGCCCACAGCCTGTTTTGTAAATAAAGTTTTATTGGAACACAGCTATAACCCTTTGTTTACATATTATCTATGGCTGTGTTAGCTATAAAATAGCAGAGTTGAATAGCTGCAGCAGAGACAGTATGGCCCACAAAACCTAAAATACTTACTACCTGATCTTTTACAGAAAAAGTCTGCCAACACTGAATTAGTTATACAGGGCAGGCAAAAGCAGGTTTATAGTTGTGAGTATGTGAAACACAGTGTTTATTCTTGTAGTATTTATTAATTATTGTATTGTTTCCCATAAGAACAACTGTAAACCTACTTTTGCCCCACCCTGTATACATTTACATAGATAAACAGGTTGAGTATGAAAGCAAGCTGTACAGTAATAATTATGATTAAAAACAAAACACTTTGGTGCTCATGTCCATATAAGTATTAAAAAGGAGGAGAGAAGGATATACAATGATTTATGCCATTGGGTAGGGTGAACAGGAGAATGTTGGAGAAAGGGGCTAGAAATGAGAGAGATATTTCAATTTTATCCAAAAGAACAAAAGAGGGAGGGAATGAGGCTCGAAGCAAATAAGAAAAAAATGCTGTCAACTCTGGCTGTTTCATATTTACTCTCTGAATGTTTAAAATTTCTCAATAAAAAAAGAGAAAACCCTACCAATTTTACATTTAAAAATAAAAAATAAAAAGCAGATTTTCTGCTTCTCCGGAAGAATGGGTATATCTGACAGCCCTGGCCCGTGCTCCAACTGGCAGCAATGGGAGCTGAGCAACAGGTGCCTATTAGGTGGTCCTGCCCTCTCCATACCTACTGTCTCATACCCAGCCTGCCTTGCTCATTTACACTTCCTGCCTGGCTCCTGTAGACAATCTCTGTCTACGACCAAATTCATGTACACATGACATGATTAAGAAAGGTCCACCATGCTAGTCCATCTTTTAAAACCATATTTACCAAGGCTCTGCAATGACATGGAAAATGTTTACCATAACTGAAAAAGCAGTTTACAAAATTGAAGGCATGCGATCACAACTGTAGAAAAATAAAACACATCAAAACATCAATAGTGGTCCACTTTGGATGATGGACTAGAGGTGGTTTCCTGTTTTCAATACTTCTGTACTTTCCAACTTTTCTGTAAAGAGCATGTGGTATCTTCAAATGAGGGGGAGAAAAGGCCTGGCAATTCATCAGAAACAGCCCTGCAAGAAGGAACAATCTGCGGCACACAGAGTGCATACTAACGCATCTTTAATCAATGCATTCCAACGCAATGTCCTCTAAGATCAGACCAGGCAACCACCTGCCAACTGCCTGGCGTGGAGTTCAAGGACTCCGAGTGCCTGAAAGGCAGCCCAAACCATAGATCACATGGGCCATCAAATAAGCACTGCAACACTGGGACAAGGAGATAAAAGTGACTCCCTATTAACCAGTCCAAACCAATGCCCTGTGCAGCTTTCTCTCAGGGGAAACAGCTGTTTCTACTCTGTATCCACCTCATCACCAAAAACACTACTGTCTTTCACAATGGTTGCTAATTGTTTTGAAGTATCCCAGAACCACACAGGACAGCAAGTCAACTATGAATCCCTGGTTCCCAAGATGGCCAGTTATCACAATAGGAGTTAACACAACGTTCAAAACAAGATTATTAATATCCAGTTGAAAAATAACATCACTGCCCTGCAGGATTTTAAAAGGACTTAAGGTGTGTGTGGAGGGAATAGTTCCAGATGTGCATAAAATACATCTGGAGGGTTATACAAGAGCCAGATAAAACACTGGTGGACTGCAGGGAGTGCTGGGTGGCTGAGGGCCAAGAGTGGAACAGAGACTTTTCATTGTATACACTTCGCACCATCTTGAGTTTTGAATCATGAATATATTACCTAGTCAGAAAAACAAAAAAGGCATGGAAAAGTTTTGTGAAATTAAGTCAACTAATATCCAGGTGTTAAAAGTCATTATTTTCCTCTTTTCATCTGTCCATTTTTACTGACCACCATGAAAATAAGGTAATAAAAAATGTTTTAAATGATGAACAAAGAAAACCACCATGGGACATTTACACAATGGAATACTAGTCAGCCATAAAAAAATAAAATTTACCCTTTGCAACAGTACAGACGGGCCTGGAGAACATTATGCTAAGTGAAATAAGCCAGTCAAAGAAAGACAAGTACCATATGATTTCACTCATGTGTGGAATCTAATGAACACACTGAACTAACAAGGAAAATGGGGACAGACTCATAGATGGAGAACAGGGTGACAGCGAGTCGGGGAGTGGTGAGGGGCGGAGGGATTGAGCAAAAAGGAAAAAGGACTCATGGGCGTGGACAACTGTGGTGATTGCTGGGGGGAGGGGGGATATATGGGGTTAAATGGTAATGGAAAAATACAATAAGATTAAATTTTTTAAAAAAAGATGAACAAAGGACCCTAGGAGTAAAACTACTTGTCTCAACTTTATGGTGAAGCTTCAAAAAAAGAGTTTCGATGAGGCCTACAGCAATGGAATCTTCATCTCTCTAATACCAATGTAGCATGTCATATAGCCTCAGTCTGAGAAGGTGCTCAGAGTGAATATCTCAAAATAACATTCTGTTATTATTACAGGTACTGCTTATAAACATAAAGTCATCTTTTTTTGTAAGCCAAACAGTTGTATAACGTCTAAAGACTTTCAAACCATGCCTTACAATACATACAAGGTACACAGCATCTCAAACTTTAAGTCATCTTTTTTGTAAGCCAAACAGTTGTGTAAATTGTCTAAAAACTTTCAAATTGTCCCTTACAAGAACCATAGCATCCCAAACTGGTACAAATTATTCGAAGGCAATTGGGTAGAGTGATACTAAAATAAATCATGTATAATACTTGAAATATAATTACTCCCTTGAAACAGCAAAGCCATTTCTTGGAATTATTTTAAGGACATCATTGAATAACTGAATCGTCGGCAGCCGTCCGTCTCGAGAGACGATGGTGTAGCTTCTTAAGAGTCTATCTGCATCGCCGAGAATGGTTGTGCAGTCCGACTCGGGAGTGACACAGTATCTGTCTCCTCCCGTGTTGAATCGACATCTTCTGATGACGCTGGAGTGTCCTCTCCAGTGAAGCTGAAGCTACAGAGCCTGGGCAGGGTGATATGGAGGGTCTGCTGTTGCCCATGCAGCAGACCCCCCCTCTCTTCGCAGCTGAAGGGTCCAAGGGAAAGACGGAGTCAATACAGCTTGGCTTCAGGTGCGCCGCAGGAGTTGCCGGTGTTGACTACAACGTCGAACCGCCTTAGGGACTCCGGCTCCGGATTTTCTGTCGGGGTTTACTCCCTTAGCCTTTCCCCTGAAGAGGTATGCCGCAAGGCAGCGGAGGTTTTTTGGAGTCAGAGTTTTCCTTCTCTGATGTGCCCTGACTGGAAGATCGAACCAGCGACACTTAGCTCGCAGGCCGACGCTCAATCCACTGAGCCAAACCAGCCAGGGTTTGAATAACTGAATATATGTGCAAAATGTATGTACATGTTTATGTTTATCACAGCACCATCTCTAACCACTTAAATACTCATCAATAAGGGACCAGTTAGATTATGACATATCTCTACAATGTGAATTTAGGCAGTCATTAGAACAGCAATACACCTCTGGGTATTTACATATGGGAAGATGTTCATGACATTTTTGTTGAGTGAAAAAAAAGCAGGCTACCAAGTAAAGTTACTATGGTGAAATCTGCAGAGAAAGATGTGGGAGAGACAGTGTAAAGTCAAGGTTGATGCACAAGTTTTAGTGTTCAACAGGTCAGTGTTTGAATTTCTGTTCTGCCACTTGGCTATAGAATTTTGAGAAAGTTACCTAAGTCATAACTTCGATAAAATGGGGTTAATAATAACAGCTACTTTTAAGAACCAATGGCTAAATAAGCTAATAAATGTTCAATGCTTAGCCTAGCACAAAATGTGTAATAAACTCAGGAAATGCAAGCAATACTAATCTCTGGGAGTAAGCCCAAGTGATTTTTTTGTTTTCTCTAGCCTTTTTATTAGGTGCGTATATTTTGTTTCTCAATGTGGGGGGATGGAAATAAAGCTATTTTTTCTCTGGGGAAAATGTCTAGCAGCTTGATTTCGGCTTAAGGGTCCTAGGAAGACAGGCTACTTATCTGGAAAGAAACCTAGAAAGGTCACAGACAAGAAACATGAACAAATAAATGCCTGCCCTGAATTCAAATTGACGCCATGCCCTGTCATTTGATGACTGAAGCAGGCAAACAAAGAAAGCATTTATCACAGAGGAAAAAGAGGGAAAGAAATCCCTTTTTGTATCCAGTTGTTAAACATTCATAGATTACACTCATAAAAAACATATTCAAGTCTAGAAGACAATTCTCATTCAGAAGCAATGTGGGTCTGGGGTTTTGTTGTATTTAATAGTCATAATTCACAGTTTAGCAAGAGCTTAATGTGGATTCCTTTTATCCTCCCAATCACCTTATGAGGAAAAGGTATTAGCTCTATTTTGAAAATAAGCATGGGAGGTTCGAAGAAATTAATTTGCCCAAGGTCACACAGCAATTAAGTAGAACAGTCAGGATTCAAAACCAGGTTTGCCTTATTTAAAACCCACATATAAACTTACTTTAAAAACACATTCATCTGCATATATACATTGAATATCAATATATTCATAGATTAAAACAATTCAAGCTGTATGGGTGAGTCTACAGTGAACGAGCACATCTTCCCCCTGCCCGTGGGAGAAAGTCAATGCTTATGTAAGCATTAATGCGTCCGTACTGCCCCTGCACACTTCTAGCTCAGATGGAAGTATCCCATGCACCATTCTCCATTTTGCTTCATAGATCTTGGAGACAGCTCCACTCCCCTTTAAAACAGTTGCCCATATGGAATCACAGGAGATCTCAAAAGGCCAAAACTCTTTTTCTTTTAACTAATAGGTTTTATTATATCTGAAGTCATATATGTTAACTACATAATCAGAAGCAGTTTCACTTAGAAATTATATTTTCTGCTGAATAGAGTCTGCAAAAATCCCGTTTGGTACAAATTAACCTTAAGAGTATTCAAACATTTCACTATAGGTCTTACACAATGAAAAGTAGATTGAAGACTAAAAGTAAACTGTTCTAGACACACACACAAAAAAAAAATAAAATAAAATAACAGTTGCCCAGATGCCATAGTATGGTTCTCTTATAATGTATTTAATTAGTCCCCTGCTGAGGGATCTTCTGATGGTTTCCAGTATTTTGCTACTACAAACAATGCTTCAGTGAATAACTTAAACATAACCCTTTAGCTACAGGTGGGAGTAATTAGTAGGATCCATTCCTAGACATGTAAATGCATGCATGTTCCTTCTTGACGGAGGGCACCATCTTCCCCCCTCCCCAGGCTGTACCATTGATCCTCTTGCTAACAGTGTACCCTGTTGTCCACACAACGCTGACATACAGAGCTCTCGCTCTGAACCACCACTAAGCTTTGAAGCTGGAAGAGCCTTCCTGACAGGAACTTCTCATTCCATGTACTAATCCAGGAAAGAAATGAAGTTGTTTCTCTGCTAAAAAATTATACTCTGATTAAGACGATTAATCAATCAAATACAACATTTGGCCCTAGATTGGGACCCTTTTTTGGATCTTGATTCAAATAAACCAACTATTAAAACAATGTTATGAGGCCTTGGCTGGGTATCTCAGTTGGTTAGAGCCTCATCCTGATACTCCAAGGTTGTAGATTCAATTTCTGGTCAGGGCACATACAAGAATCAACCAATGAATGCACAAATAAGTGGAACAACAAACTGATCTCTCTCTCTCTCAAATTAATAAATAAATAAAATTTTAAATGTGTGACACAATCAAGGAAATTTGAATGCTGGCTACTACATGGTGTGAAGGAATTGTTACTTTTTAAGGTGTGAAAATTGTATTTTTAAAAGAAGGTTCTTTTTTAGATATTATTTGTATTTATTTTTAGAGAGAGAGGAAGGGAGGGAGAAGGAGAGGAAGAGAAAGAAACATAGATGTGTGAAAGAAATATCGACTGGACCTGGCCAGCAACCCAGGCCTGTACCCTGACCAGAAACTGAACCGGTGACCTTTTGGTTTGCAGTACAATGCCCAACCCATTAAGCCATGCCAGGTCAGGGCTAAAAGACGGTTCTTACTTTAGATTCTCACAGAAGTATTTTCAGATAAAAGTTATATGATGTCTGGGATCAACATAATCAGGGGTAGGGTGGGGTGGGGTGATGGAAGGTTACAGGTCAAACAATTACCACACGCTGATAACTGCTGGAGCAGGGTAATGGGTTCACAGCTCATTCTACTATTCTACTTTCACGTATGGCTGAGATTTTCCATAATGAAAAAAAAGAAATTGCCCCAACCAATGGCTTTCCTTTTCTTTGTTAACTTTTATTTATATATATATTTTTGCTTCTTATTTTATTCCATCATTTATTGACATGTTTAATTGTAGTAAAAAACCCACATAATATAAAAGGTACCCTCGTAACCATTTTTAAGTATACAGTTCAGCAGTGTTAACTATATCCATATTGTTGTATGGTAGATACCTAGAACCTTTTCATCTTGACAAACTGAAACTCTATACCTATCAAATAACAATTCCCTATTTTCCCTTCACCAGGCCCTGGAAACATTATTCTACTCATGGTTCATTCATGTTATAGCAAGTGACAAGATCTCTCTCTCTCTCTCTCTCTCTCTCATAAATAATATCCCATTGTATGTATACACCACATTTCCTTTATCCACTGACCTGCCCGTAAATATTTGGGCTGCTTCCACCTCTTGGCTACTGTGAATTACGCTGTAGTGAACATGGGTGTGTGTAATGACTTTTCATTTTAATTAGACTACCATTCACCTGGGTAGAGAGTCATAGCAAAGCCTATATTTAAAAGAGGGAGGTGGCCTAGAATAATGAAAAAAGATTCAAGACACACCTGGGATTGAAACCCAGTCCTAGTAGTCCTAGTTCTACAACTCCATGCAAGTTCACTCCTCTGCTTCCATTTCCTCCCCTGCAAAGCTAGAACACCAACACACTGCACTTTGGAGCTGTGTGAGGAGCAGACCAGGACAAGCATTACAGTGCCTGGCCCACAGGAGGTGCTTCTGCCCTGACTCAATTTACAGGAGTGAAAAATAACAAACCTCAGACTTGGAGAGGGAAGTAACATGACACACTGAGTTAATAAGTGGCAAAGCAAGCAGAAACCAGGTCTCACCGGCTCCAAAGTTCATGGCCTTTTTTTCTACACCAGCATGTCCTAAATATCAGCCATAGGATTGTCACAGTGTTTGTCATATTCCTGCACCACCTGTACTATTTATTTACTTGACGTTCTTCTTGAAAGCTATTTTCTTTTATCACAAATTTATTTTTTTAAAAGTAACTTTATATCCCTACTGTGACTAGAAAATCAATATCACTTGTTGCAAATGGAAGGTAACTGTGAAAATAAAAACAAGGACACACAACAAAGTCACTAAAGTCTAGCTAGACACTGTAGCTTCCCTAAGGCTGAGACCTGATCTCTCCTGCTTAGAAATCCAGCTTAGCAAGTGTTAAGAAACAGACTGGAACTAAACAAATATTCTCTCTGACATAGTCAGAAGAACCAAAAGAATTTAAAAGGAAATAACTCTTACCATGTCACTCAACATAATTCAGGGTGCTGTGTCTGGATGTCACCTAAAATTTTCTGTCCCACCTTGTTTAGTTCTGCATATTCTAACTCCATCCAGACCCCCTAAATCAAAATCCCAGTTTATCAAGATCCCTGGAGCCCTGACTGGTGTGGTTCCGTGGGTTGAGCATCAACATCAGCACACAAACCGAGAGATCGCTGGTTTGATTCCTGGTCAGGGCATCTGCCTGGGTTGCAGGTTAGCCTCCAGCTGGGGGCGTGTGAGAGGCAACTGATCAATGTTTCTCTTGCACATTGATGTTTCTCTCCCTCTTTTTCTCCCTCCCTTTCCTACTCTAAAAATAAATAAAATCTTGAAGAAATACTTAAAATGTAAATCAAAATAAATATTTTTTAAAAAAGGATCCCTAGAGATCTGCGTGTACAGTAATGCTGGAGAAACTCTGTCTACGTATGCCACCTCTATAGTAAACAGTTCCCAAAGTTGATCAAGTAGAATTCCCTATAAATCACGTAATTTATTTCAGTAATATAATGAGTTAAATACTTAAAAAGAAAACCCTCTCCAAAAGTCCACCAGAGCTATCATGTATCATGGTTCACTGTCCAATTCCATAATGACATGCTTGCTCTCAGAGCTCCTACAGTGCCCCAAACCAAGAATGTACATATAGTATTTCTGGTTAATGTTGCCAACCAACAGCCTGTTCAGAGAATGAAGGGCTTAAATGTTAAAGGCCCATGTTCTGGCGCCCACTCATAGTGCATTCTGTATCAAAAGAAAAACAGTTTAAGGAGAAGCAATAGGAAGGCTGAGAAAGACTACTGAAAGATAACTTCTTTGAGTTATAGCTCAAGAAAGCTGTGTTTTTAAAGATACTTTTAGAAAATCCAAATCAAATTTTAAGAAGGAAAATGTATAGTTTTTGTTTAGAACTTTTGAAAATTCTAACTTTTCCCAAACCATTTACTTAGAATTGTTCTCTTATGAGGTTGAGAGGGAAGCAAAGATGTTCACTATAGCACTCTATGATTGTAAGAAGCTGGAAACAACTTTAATGCCCAACACTACAGAAAGTTTACTAGTTCATAATTACTAAACATCGAAACATGGGAAACAGTTACGAAATGTTAAGTAAACGTTTACAATGCAAGAATGGAAGTTACACTTTGAGTACATTTATCTAAAAATATATCTGCAGGTTGTTAATAAAGCTTGAAAAAAAAAATAAATAAAAATAAAAATATATCTGCAAATAAACAAGTCCACTGAAATTGAATCAGGATACCATTTTCATAGGTAATCTTTCCCCACAAAATTGTAATACTGTCTGCCTTTTCAACCTTAGACACTGCTTTATTCAAAACATTATTTAAGGGGGCTGCCTTTGTAATTAAAAATTTTTAACAATTAAAGAATCTAGTTTAAAGAAATCATCAGAAATGTAGACAAAGTTTTATGCAAAGATAACTATCAAGATACTCTCTATAGCATTATCGATAATATTTAAATATTGAAAGCAGCCTAAAGGACAACAAAAAGGGAAATAAGAACTGTACATCCATGAGATAAAATACATTTAAGAATGTATTTGTCTTTGGACTGTAAGATGTTAACAGTGGTTATTTCTGGGTGCTGGGACTTAAAAGTGAATCTTTCTCTTTTTTTGTTAGGTTTTATTTATTTATTTCTAGAGAGAAGGGAGAAAGAGAGGGAGAGAAACATCAATGTGTGAGAGACACATCATTGATCTGTTGTCTCTTGCACGCCCCCAACTGGCCCGCAACCCAGGTATGTGCCCCGACTGGGAATCGAACTGGCAACCTTTTGGTCTGCAGGCTGGCACTCAATCCACTGAGCAAGACCACCAGGGCCTTGAAGTGAATCTTATTTAATCTTCTCAGAATTTTCTTCAAAGGAAGTTCATTGTTTTTATAAACCGGAAAATAAATTGTATTAAAAAATTCTGGCAATTGAAATAAGGAAGGAAAAACACTATGTATTTCTTAGTCTAGAATCTGACTCGTTATTGCAGATCTTGCAAAACCAGTAAGTAGTTCCACCAAAAACTATCTTCTTGTGGTTATCTTAAGTAACTTGAGCTGATATTTTATCTTACCTGGATGGAATCTTTTATGATTTACTAGCTAGAATTTTTTTGCTTAGGTTATTGAAATGTCTTCTAAAGTAATGACTTCTGCAATCCACTAAGCTGCCTCAGCCCATGCTATGAGCTTTTAGTTTCTGTTTATGTTACCCACAAAAGCCCCAAGGCAAGCCCTTCCTGAAACCACTGAAGGTGATATGAAGGACTCCCCAGTAGGTAATAACAGATTGTCAAATCTCAACTCCCAATAATTTATTACAATTTCTTTTTTACTAGGACCCACTTCCATTTATACACTACTCATATGTTCAAATATGACAAAATGCAAGTGCTGCAAATATCTTGCCAAAAACTTAAAAAATAAAACCATACCTACTTCAGTGATCACCAGTGCTCTCTAATGCAAACTATGATTTAAATAAATCATCATGCTGGAGAGAGATCTGCCTATGTGTGAAGAGCTCAATGTCTGCCACCAGTGTAACAAAGTGAGGAGACACAATGTGTCACCATGATTAAGTGGAACTTAAATTCTAACATCCCAATCTTCAGTGCAGATGTGTGATGATGGAAAGATGAACTGATTGTAATGATCTCAGACTGCCAAGAAATATGCTCTAAAAGCCTCACCCTTGAAGGTCTGGGAGAAAGCTCAGCATGAGGTCACCAAGGAAGAAGACATTATCACCCAATTCAAAGCTCAATTTTTCATGCAGAACTAGAAGAACTTGGAAGACTGGCCCATGTCCTGATTTTGTGTATACAGAGTCAAGGGCCAGAACGGTTGAGTTACTTGCCCCAGATCACACAGCAAGTGGCCGAATTGCTATCAGAATTCACGCCTCCACCCATTCCCACTGCCTTTTCACACCAGAATCCCGGATGGCATAGGCCTTGACCAAGAAACCTTTCGAAGACTCTGAAGACATATGGAGACATTGAAAGGAAAACAATGAGCCCACAGGGCTGAAGTCACTTTTTAATCAGCATTTCAAATTTGTTACCCAACCCTGACTGGTGTGGCTGTGGGATGGGAATCATCCTGCAAACCAAAGAATGGGTCACTGGTTCGATTCCTGGTCAGGGCACATGCCTGGGCTGTGGGCCAGGTCCCCAGTTGGGGGCATGAGAGAGGCAACTAATTGATGTTTCCTTTTTCTCCCTTCCCCCTCTTAAAAATCAATAAAATCTTTTAAAATGTGTTACCCATGTACAGAAGAGAAAGGCTTTTAGCAACACATCAGGAATGTACTTTCCACCTGGAAAATAGATGAATAAGTGAGTGGCAGAAAGAACAATGGACTTGGGGTGGGCAGATCTGGGGAAATTATTTGACGTTTGTGTACCTCTACTTTCCTCTTCTGGAAAGGGGGAAATCATAACAGTACCCATGTTACAGGGTTGCTGTGAGGACTAAATGAGACATGTGTAAAGTGCTTAGAACAGTGCTTGGTTCAATGTTACCTATTCCCATTACATTTATTATCATAGTTTTGCTACTTACTACCAAACAATTGCATCTGAAGCTTTAATGCACACAGGAAACACTTGGGGGAGGGGGATCCTTGGTAAAATGCAGACTGGTTTATTAGATCTAGGCTTAGATTCTGCATTTCAAATAAGCACCCAGGAGACATGGGTATCTCTGTCATGCAGAACACTTTGAGCAGCAAAGATTTACTTACCCCAGCACCTAGTAGGTGCTTAATATTATCGATAAAAATGAATAACCTTTTAGCATCTAAATGTTTCATCTGTAAACTGAGGATAATACATATTGCACATGATCTCAATTGACTGGACATTAGTAAATGAGAATGCAGATGAAAGAGCATTCTAAGTCACAAACAAAGCTATACAAGTTGGATTATTAGTCTTACAATTCACAATGCAGAAATTACAATATTAGAAAGCCTAAATTTACACATGGAAGTATTAGCATATATGAAAAGAAAGCTTGAATTCCCTTGGTCCATTCAAAAATCCTCTAGGAATTCTGGCAGGACACAACTGCTTTTCAAGGGATTCTCAAATCAAGAGTTCTGAAACTTTAGAAATGTCATTTGATGGCCAAGGAAAGAACTGCTTTGGCAGGGAGCGTATGGCCATTTGAGGCACTGACAGTGAGCTTCACTTGTGGTTCCATTTTCTCTCCCAGAGCTGGCCAGCCTCCTTCCAGCCTCCATTAGCCAAGATCTCAAGTCAGCACAGCAACGCCAACAGCACGAGACAGATGGACACAGGCCTGGCAAAGCCCACACCTGCCACTCCACACGCTGGCAAAGAACCAGACTGTGAGAGAAGAAGGGCTTACGGATGTCCAAGGTGGAGGCTTCAAAGAGAAGCACCTGGCTATCTTCCTGCAATGGAATCTGGGATCTCCTCCCCACAGACTAAAAGATATGATGTTTATTATACCTTGTGACTCTCCTCCAAGGAGTTCAGAGTGAATCATAGCTAATTCTTCCTCACAGGGCACCTTACCAAAAAGTCCTGTCATCATTTTAGAGGCAGGTGGCACCACCAGCATATACCTAATTGCTCAGGCCAAAAACCCAGCAGTCATTCTTGATTCCTTTAGCTCATCACTCCCAACCACCATCCTACTGGTTCTACCTCCAAAACACATCCACTTATACTCTCTCCACTGCCACCACCCAAGAAGGCCACAATCATCTCTCACCTTGCTTCCTAATGACTCTCCTGGCTGCCATTCTTATGACCCTTAAAATTCATTGGCCACGAAGAGGCCAAAGTGATTTTAAAAAACAAAAAATAGATGATGTCATTACCCTTCTTAAAGCCTTCAATGGCTTCCCATTGCTTTTCCTCTAGCCTACAAGGCCCCAGCCCCGACATCAGCTCACCTCTTCATTCTCCCACATGCCCTCCCCGCTCACCTGTTCCAGCTCCTCTGAGCCTTCTTTCAGTTCCCAGAACTTAATCGAGCTTGTTCCCACTTCAGAGCCTTTAACCTTGCTGTTTCTTCAGCTACATTTTCAAATGGTTGGGCTCTTCCCGGCAGTAAATCTCAGCAAAAATGTCACCACCTTAAGAGAGGCCTTCTCTGACCACCCAACTAAAATAGCAGCCCCCCAATCTCTTTGAGATGTTATTCTCTGTGACATCACTGTTGTATTTTTTCACAGTACTTATTCCTACCAAAATTCCCCTATTCATTCATTCGTTTATTTTTCTGTTGCTGCTAGTAGAATGTATTCTGCCTGAGAGCAAGGACCTCATCTACCTTGCTACCATCTACCATCACATCCCCAGGCTAGAACAGGGCCTGACACACACCAGGTGCTCTGCCAATACGGAGTAAATAAAATTAAGGCAGCATAGGGGCGAGAATACTGAACTTGGAGTCTAAAGACCTGGACTCCAATGTGAAATGGGCCACTTTCTAGCAGCATGTCTTTTCTTATCTCCTGTCCTTTGACCGTAAAATGGGGACCTCAATCTGCACCTTACCTTCCTTGCTTGGTTACTGATAAAACCAAATGAGTAAAGGCATGTTTAAGCATTTTCGGAAACCATCAGGCACCATAATCAGAGTGTTGTATTGTTTTTATTTTCTTAATCCTCACCTGAGGATGTTTTTATTGATTTTAGAGAAAGGAGAAGTGGGCGGGGGTGGGGGAGAGACAGAGAGAAGCATTGAAGTGAAAAAGAAACATTGATCAGTTGCCTCCAGTACATACCCTGACCAGGGATCGAACTCACAATCTGTTCGTGTAGGGGACAACACTCCAACCAACAGAGCCACCCAGCCAGGGCAACCAGCACAAGAGAAGGCTCTTTCTCAGGGACCCAGGCATCAGTGGATGAAAGGGCTTAAGAGAGAAAACTGAGACTTCTAATCCATGCACCCAACATAAACCCAGGGACACAAAAGAAGAGATCTGAACCAGCTTTACTTTGCAGTAGGGGCAAATACAAGATATGAAATCATTTAAAGAAATCAAATCATTCTGACTGGTGTAGCTCAGGTGGCTGGACGTCATCCTGCAAAGCGAAAGGTCGCCAGTTTAATTCCCAGTGAGAGCACATGGCTGCGTTAGGCCCAGTCCCCAGTTGGGATGTGTGCAAGAGGCAGCTGATCAGTGTTTCTCTCTTATATTGATATTTCTCACCCTCACTATCTCCCTCCCTTCCCCTCTCTCTAGAAATAAATAAAATCTTTAAAAAGAAAAAAAAAAAGAAGTCAAATCATTTCAAATGTTAGTCATTTGCAAATAAGGCTCTGAGGTCCCTGAAGGATAGGGAGATGGGGCTTATTTCCACATCCTCCACGTACTTGGCATACAGGGATTAAAGAAACATTTACTGAATTGGAAGTCAAGCTACCAATCCAGGATGGCACCCTACAAACAGCTCTTATTTTCCTCTGCAACTCCAACCCGGCATGGGATTGCAGGTTTCTGGGACAACCCTATCATATTACTGACATTTGTATAATACTGTAATAACCACTATTTCAAGCTTGCAATGACCTTGTGAGGTTGACCAGAGCTGGTATTCCTAGCACATACTTTCATTTATTCATTCTCTAACCATAAATAGAATATACAGGTACTATGTTAAGCCTACATAACAATAGCTAACATTTACCAAAATTGCCAGGCATTTTACCTCTATTAGGCTCAAATATATCCTTACAATAGCCCTACATGGTGGATACTATTATTCCCATTTTACAGATGAGGAAACTGCAGCACAAAGAGGTGAAGTGAACTGCTCAGTGGCACACAGTTTGGAAGTGACAGTGCCAAGATCTGAACCCAGGCAGCCTGATACTATGCTTTAAACCACAAGCATGCAACCGGATTTGTGTAACAGCACTGAAAGGGCCTTCAGATATCATCTAGCTTGCTCCTCTCATTAAAGAGGAGGAGACTGAGGGTCAGAGAAGGCCCCTTTTAAACATTCCAGCTCTTTTTGAGGTTTACACTTTGGATGGTATCTATTTAAATGAAGCTTTGTGTAAGATCTTATTTCTTTGCCACTAGCAGACAAGCCTATAGCCACAGCAATCAGAGTTAACAAAAGAATACCCTTGTGGCTTGGTGATAGCTACTGTTGAGAAATCAGAGACATAAGGATATGGGGGAGAAAATACAGGATTTACCTGGAAATGTGTCCTGCTCCATCACTCAAGAGGTATAAAATTCTTAGGCAAGCCATTCACTTTTCTGAGCCTCAGTTTCCTCATCTGTGAAATGGAAATAACATCACCACCTACCTGGCAATGCCTATGTGGAGATTATATGAGATAATGTAACTGAAAGGTTCTTAATCAAACTTGTAAATAGGTATTACATGTTCGACACTTTCCCAAAGACATAAGATACCATTTTTCTTCTGGAAGAGTCAATAAGACCCAAGTAGATAGTAAGACCATAACCTCGGCCATCTACAAGGACTTGACCTCAGGGTTTCCTCTGTCAGGGCTACTTGCAGACGTCCACATCGCCTTCCTTGCTCTGAGCAGAATGAAGAAGTAAAACTGGGAATGGGGGATGTCAACAAGGGTGGGAGGAATACCCATACAAGCTGGCACTCTAAAAATCCAAATCCTACCTGTCTCAAAATCATCTCCTGGAAGCCTTCCCAAACCAACCCACATGCCTCCTAATAGCTTGTTGAGCACTCACTATGTGCCAAGCTACTTGAGTTAATCTGTCTCACTGGATTCGCAGTGGTTCATTAACACATTTTACAGATACAGAAAAGGTTGGGAGATTAACTTGCCCAAGGCTACACAATTACTAAGTAGAAATGCAGAGTCTCAAACTCAGACACTCAAGACTTCAAACTGGACACTTGGCCCTCATACTAGGATGTCCTAAGAATTCTCCCTCTTCCCATTTAGGGCACTTTCTACATACACACCTCATCATCTTAACTACCCTGAGCAGCAGGTGTTAGGGTGTCTTTGGCCAAACAGGTCAACGGAGGCCACGGAGGGGAAGGGTACTTGCCCAAGGTCACGGAGTGAGCCGGGGCAGTGCCGAGGTTCGGACCACAGGCTTTTGCTTCCCCACCTCCCTCCGAAGATGGGTCCCTGGCTACAGCCCCAGATGCCCAGGTAGACCCCACCCCCTGCTGCGGGGGTCTGTCTGCACCTCAACCAGGGGAAGGAGGGGCGAGGCCGCCCAGCGGCAGGAGGATGCCCCGGAGGCATAGCAGAAGATGCTCCCGCTCGGGGCTCGGGGAGCAGCGAGGCCGGGCTGCGGCGCCCGTGTGAGCCTCCGGGAAGATCCCACGCGGCAGCAGGGATCGGCCCTGCCCCGCGGGCTCTTGGGCTCCTCCCCGACTCACCTGCGGCTGCAGCCAAAAGCGGGCGGCGGCGGCGACGGCGGGAGAGGCGGCGAATCCCGGGCTCAGCCATTCCCGGCTGCCCCGGATGGGGAGAGACCTCAGTCGCTCACTTCCTTAGCAACCGGGCTCCGCGACCCACTTCCTTAGCAACCAGTGTCAATTTCAATAACTTTATTTGTATACCAACCGCGGACAGGGAAAGCTGGCGGGGCGGGGTGGGGCGGGGCAGACTCGGTATTGGCCCAACACACCTTGGTCTTGCACCCATCTAAGGAGTGTGAGGAGAGAGCAATGTGACCTAAGTCCACCAGTGCCTCAGTTTCCCCATCTGTAAAATGGAACGAACGCACTGCCGTGGTCCCCGCACACGACTTCGGCTGCAGTTTGACCCTTCCTAAAGAGCTTTCGCATCAGTTATCTGACTGGGGTCTCAAATTGCTACTAAGATCCCATTTAAGTTCTACCCGGTCAGTCAAACCAAAAACTTAGGAATCATTATTGCCCCTTCCCTCTCCCTCTCCCTCTACCCCACATCCAGTCAGTCAGCATATCGTCAGCATATCCCTTAGTCTACCTCTCAAATATTGCACCTGTCTACCCACCTTTCCCCATCTTCAGTGCCACCGCACCAGGCCAGGCCAGCTACCACCATCTCTAGACTGCCTGCAGTATCTACCAATTCTTATGACCTTGGACAAGTCACTTTTCCTCTGAGTCTCAGTTTCTTCATCCACAAATTGGGTGTGAGTCCTGCTGGATGACCTCACAGTGTTCTTGTGGGAGAGTTGATAATGTAGTGAAATACAGTATTCCCTCACTCATCGCGGGTATTACGTTCTAGACACACACCCCTACAATAGGTGAAAATCCACGAAGCAGGAATCTTACATTTATTTTAGTATTTATATATATTTCAAGGCTTTATAAACCCTTCCCACACACTTATAAACCATTCCCAGTCCCTTATTAACCTTTCCCACTCCCTTATTAACCTTTTCCACACTTTTATAAACACTACTTATGTTCTTAAACATATTCTACACTCTTAAACCTACGCGTAACTTTAACAACATACGTATACAATACCGCAAAATCCCGCGATATAGCGAAAAATCCGCAATAAATAATTAAATATAATATTTTTTTAAATCCCGCGATACAGTGAGGCCACGATAAGTGAGCCGCGATATAGAGAGGGACTACTGTAGAGTGAAATGTAGGGGAATCGCCATGTGGGAGAAGCACAGTGATTATACTGAAGGGCAACTACAGATTTCATATGGGGGTTGGGGAATGTGAGGTAAGGGAGCCAGGCAGGTCTGGGCTTGGATCTCACCCCTGCCACTAATGGCTGTGGGGTGGTGGGCAAGACACTTGCTTTCTCACAGCCAGCAAGTACTGGGCCCAAGAAGCACAGTGTGGTTTCCAAATTCATGAACCTAAGACAGTCAGACCTGGACTGAGATCCAACTCTGCCATTTACCAGCCATGTGTGATCTTTTGATCTTCTGGCTTTTTCCAAGGAACATCGAAAGTAAAGAAATTCAGAGGCACATTCTTGACTAGTAGGAAAGTGTGATCCAGGGACAGAGAGAGAGAGCAAATGCGTGTGGGAGGGAGACAGATACTCCACAGGTATAAGGTGGTGGTCTAGGGTAAGGAGACCAAGAGGAAAGCCACGGGAGAGCTGAAAGTCACAGAAAGAACATTTATGGAGTACTACAATGAGTTAACAGCACACCAATCCTTACAATCACTGATTATGAAGCTACTATTATCCCACCCTACAGATGGGAAAATTGGCCAAGGTTATGTCATCACCACATGAATCCAGAGCCCACATTCTCACCTCTGCCTACAGTCAGGTGGCCCCAGCTCAGTCCCTTCATATCTCTCAACTCCTCTGCAAATATTCAGTGTGTCTCTAGAGCAGTAAGACAAAAAAAAAAAATCTCTTCTCCATCTCTCCAGAGGCTCCCAGATTCATGAAGAGGAGACACAAACTCAACTTTGACTTAAGATGAGGCCTGTGGAAGCATGTTCAGCACATCAGTGACTGGTAGAAAACATCATTTTTTGTTATCCCTGTCCATGTCCACAACTCTCTGACAGCTCTCCATCATCGTGAGGAACAGGCTGGAGGCTCCTCCTGCCCACACGGGTCCACCTCTTAGTTAGCTGTATGGTACTTCCCTTTTCTCTCTGGCTGGGCTCCATGAGCTTGCTAGACTCTCTGAGCCTTTGTTCCAGGGGTTCTCCCCACCTGGAACTCTCTCTCCCCTGGACCCCTCTCTCCACGCACACATGACGTACCTCTGTTCATATCCATTCATCACCCCCTACCCAAAAGCAAGATCCTGCAGACTTCCTCTGTCAGCTGAGTTTTGTCTCAGTCCTGAACAAAGGAAAATGCTGTGTGTTCTGGCACCTAATGGGACGTGACCTGCACTTCTATCAATTCAGAATAAACTCCCCAAACCTTGGAATGTAACTCAACCACTCTTCAAAAGTTGCCTTCGTAGGCAGAGCTGGAATTAGTGGATGGAAGCCCCAGAGAGGCCCTCGTGATAGTTGTTATTTTATTTATTGCATTTATTTAGGATTGCATATGTTATTTATAAATATTAGTCCACTGTTTATTTATTATTTATAAATTATTTATTTATAGCACTGTATTTATTGGTGCGTTGTGTGTGCCAGGCACTGTGATGCTTGACAGCTATCACATAGCTACCTCTTTATGAGATAAAAACTATTACTATCCCCATTTCACAGAGGAGAACTGAGGCTCTAAATAATTACCCAATGAGTAAGTGGCAGAGCCAGAGTCAAATCTGCTCTAACTCAACTTCAAAGCCTGTGGCCTTGGCATCTTCTGGGCTCACAAACTGGTAGTCTGTGAGCAGCATCTAATGGCAGTTGTGATTTATTTGACCTGCTATGTTTTATAAAACAGAGAATTGCCAACAATTAAAAAACCAGATTTACCATATAAATTGGGATTTCCAGCTTCTCTTGAAGTAAAAGAGTTGGGAGTTCTCACATGGTAATAATTGCCTGGAAGGAGTAGCAGTTGCCCCTGTTGACTGGATGTTTGAGTTTCACTTTGCCATATGCTCCCCAGCTTCACCGCAACCTGGCTCATGCATTTTTCTTGCCTCCCTGGCCCTTGGAAGCATTGAAGTTCATGATTCCTGGGTCCACAATTTCTAATACTTGGAATTGCCTTGCAATGTAGCGAGCTCCCCACCACTGGAGATGTGCAAATTGAGACTAGCTGACTACTAGGTAGGGTGTTGGAAGGGGATTTCAAGAGGCAGTTGCGGAACTGGACCAGATAACGTATATAATCCCTTCCAACCCTGCAGTGCCAAATATTTATTTAAGACTTTTCAGTATATATTATTAACTAACTTCCCCTCTGGTCTCCATTACTACTTCAACCTTGCCTTTGCATTCACCTTGGTTCCTTGATCTGTTTATATATTTTTAATCGTATGATTATGCTGTATGAATTCTTGTAAGCTTCTTCAAATCCTTTTTGGAGCAAGGCATGAGGAAAAAATAAACCCATAAATAAATATTTCCATAAAGGGCTTGGTTCCAGGTAAAGAAAAGAAATAAAAAGGAATTATAAGTTGTAACTGCCAAGCTATCTCAGGTTCCCTGAGATGCTCAGGCTCTAGGAGATAAAGAACAGAAAGACCACCCTGGCTGGTGTGGTTCAGTTGGTTGAAGTGTCGTTCTGTAACCAAAAGGTTGCGGGTTCGGTCCCCAGTCCAAGCACATATGGGAGTCAACCAGTTGATGTTTCTCTCTCACATCGATGCTTCTGTCTTTCTCTACCTCTCTCCCTCAAAGCAATGGAAAAATCTCCTCAGGTGAGGATAAAATGAAAAAAAAAAATGAACAGAAGGACCTAAGAGTCTGGGAGGTAGCAGCTATGAGCATGTGCGGAGGTGCTCCCAATCCACTGTTTCAGGAAAGGCAGCCTCAAAGTTTTATTTCCCATTCTTTATTTAAAATAGATTTTAAAATCATATAACTAACTGTGATTTTAATTGGTCACAGGTTCCTTGACACCCCTCCCATTGGGAGGGAGAAGTTATGTATCCTTTCCTTAAATCTGAGTAGGCTGGTGGCTGATTTACCAATAGAATATGGCAGAAATGATGTTACATGACTTCAGATATTGGGTCTTTAAAAGCATGCAGCTTTGCCTGGTCCTCTCTCCAGACCCTTCCTCCTGCGACCCTTCTTGGAACACAGCTTCCATGCTGTGAGGAAGACCAAGCCACACTGAGAGGCTATTAGCAGGTGTTCCCGTTGATGGCCCTATCTGAGCCCAGGTGCCACAACTGTAGTCACCCAAGCTATTTTAGTCTCCCAGTTTAGGCCCCATACATCACGAAGCAGAGACAAATCAATTCTACCATGTCCTATCCAAATTCCCAACTCAGTGAATCCGTGAGCAAAATTAAAAAGTTGTTGCTTTATACCACTAAGTTTGGAATGGTTTGCTATCTAGCAACAGAAAATTAGAACAGTGACCCAATGATTCAAACCACAAAGAAAGTATAGTGCAAAAGTGGTTTCCTTTCACAACATTTCATTCCATTTCCTCCCCAGAGGTAATACTGCTAACAGTGTATCCTTTTATACCTTTTTCTACACATTTACATATGTATGTACAATAGAAATATATAGGTTTTGTATTTCTTTTTTATTTAAGTGAGATTCTAGAAAAGGGTAACTTGCTTATTTTTATTAATAACATATCAGTGACTTCCAGCCAAGATGGAGGTGTAGACAGACACGCTGCATCTCCCTCCACAACTAAGAAGAAATACAACTACCTCAAAAACTAGAAACAACCAAAAGTTCCAGAAAATCAAACTACATGGAAGTCCAGCAAACAAAGAAATAAAGAAGAAACACACATCCAGACAGGTAGGAGGGGTAGAGCCGGGGCGGAGGGGACGCAGTGTGGTGGCGGTAGCAGTGACAGCAGTGGCAGGCCAGCAGAAAGCGCAGTCACACGTTTTAAGAAGTTGGGAGGCACACCTGGGGAGTGTTCCCAGCTCCTCACCAGACCTTGCAGCTCATGGTCTCAGCACCGGGGAAAATCAAGCCTCATTGCTTCTAACTGTGCAGACCACTGGGAGTTGGGGCGGAGGCAGAAACTGCCAGTCTTTCATCAGAGTCCACTTGTTTAAAGGGCCCCCACGATCCTAGAACATCCACAGACTCTCCCACTCTGGGAATGACAGCCAGGGCAGCAGCTACAGAGATGCCAGTCCAGTGCAGAAGTGGGAGAGGTGCCTGGAAAAGGGGCGAGTGCTGGGCAGGCGGCATTGTTCCCTCTCAGATCCCTCCCCCACATACAGCACCACAAAGAGGTGAAACAGGTCGTTCTGTACTGATGAATCCCTAAGGCTCCGCCCCTTACAATGTAACAGGAGTGACAGCTCTGCCTGGGACGCTGGGGCAAACAAACACAGGAGCCTGTCAGAATGAGGAGACAGAGAAGTATGGCCCAAAATGGGGAACGGATCAAGGTTCCAGTGGGAGAACTAAGTGACGAGGAGATAGCCAACCTCACAGATGAGGAGAAAGACAACCTAATAGACGCAGAATTCAAAACACTGGCGATAAAGATGCTCACAGGTTTGACAAACATGCTTGAGTATGGCGAATGCATAAGGGAAGAAGTGAAGGCTATGCTAAGTGAAACGAAGGAAAATCCACACAAAACCAATGGTGAAGGGAAGGAAACCGGGGTTCAAATCAATTATTTGGAACATAAGGAAGAAAAAAACAGTCAATCAGTGCAGAATGAGGAAGCAAGAATTGGAAAAAATGAGAAAAACTTCCCAAATTTTGCAAAGAAGATGGACATACAGGTCTGGGAAGCACGGAGGGTCCCGGGCAAGCTGGACCCAGAGGGGACCACACCAGGACACATCATGATTGAGATGCCAAAGGTAAAAGATAAAGAAAGAGTCCTGGGGGCAAAAAGAGAGAGGCGGAGAGTTGCCTACAGGGGGGTGCCTATAGGACTATCAGCTGATTTCTCAGAGGACACTTTGCAGGCAGGAAGGGACTGGCAAGCAATATTCAATGTGATGAAAGACAACCTCCAACCAGGATTACTTTATCCAGCAAAGCTATCATTTAGAATGGAAGGGCAGATGAAGTGCTTCCCAGACAAGGTAAAGCTGAAGGAGTTCATCATCACCAAGCCATTATTATATGAAATGTCAAAGGGACTTACTTAAGAAAAAGATCAAAACTATGAACACTAAAATGACAACAAACTCACAACTATCAACAACTGAATCTAAAAAATAAAAACAAAATCCAACTAAGCAAACCAGAACAGGAACAGAATCATAGGTATGGGGATCATTCGGAAGGTTATCAGCTGGGAAGGGGGAGGGAGAGAAATGGGGAAATGGTGCAGGGACTAAGAAGCATAATCGGTTGGTACAAAATAGAGAGGGGGAAGTTAAGAATAATATAGGAAAGGGTAAAGCCAAATAACTTATATGCACGACCCATAGACATGAACTAAAGGGCGTGGAATTGCTGGAGGGAAGGTGGGTACTGACAGGGGAGCAAAGGGGAAAAAAATTGGAACTACTGTAACAACATAATCAATAAAATATACTTAGAAAATAATATATCACAGTGATCTCTTTAAATTGACAAAATACTGTAACTTGAATTGTTAATCCTTTCACATTCTATGGCAGCCAGCCTCCAAGATGACCCTCAATGGCTCCCACTGTATTCAAATCCTTGTATAGTCTCCTCTCACACTGAACCAGCAATGGCTTATGTGACTGAAAAGGTTCCTAAACCCAATTTCAAGGTGTGTGTATGTGTGTGTGTGTGTGTATGTGTGTGTATGTGTGAAGCCTTCCTTATACCAACAAGCAATTCTCAAATATCAGGAGGTGTTCAAGAATTCCACGCAATTCTGACACTGTCTACCCAGAGATAGAATCGGATTCTACAGGTAAAGGACTCAGTCCCACAAAACCACCCTCCACTTCAGATGCTACTACTGGGAGGTTCCAACAACCTTCTCCTTGGGTTCAATTAATTTGCTAGAACAGATCAAAGAACTCAGGAAAACTGGTTTACTCATTAGATTACCAATTTATTACAAAAGATATGAATCAACAGCCAGATGAAGTGACGAAGTAAGGTCCGAAATAAAGATTTTGTCCTCGTGGAGTCTGGGGCCCTGAAAGGTAGCACACAGAACCATTCTGGTTCCCCAAACCAGAAGCACTCTGAATCCCCTCCTGTTGGGTTTTTGTAGAGGATTCATTACATAGGCATGATTGATTAACTCACTGGTCATTAGTGATTGAGTCAACCTCTAGCCCTCTCTCCCCTCCCTGGAATCAGGGGGTGGGATTAGAAGTTCCAAACTTCTATTCACAGATGGTTTCCCTGGCAACAAGCCCACATCCTAAGGTGCTTTCCCAAAATCATCTTTCCTTAATATGAATATGAAAAGGAGTTTGTTATGAATATCAACACACCCATTTCACCTTTGTGGCTTTGAAGGGATTTCAAGAACTTAGAAAAAGAGACCAAATATTATATCAAAAGATGCTCCCATTGCTCTTATCCCTTGGGAAATTTCAAGGGTGTTGGGAGCTTTGAGCCAGGAACTGTGGATGAAGACCAAATATACCTTAGAAATATATTTTGGTCATCTTAATGGCTAATTTTACACCTTTTTGTAAGTCACACTATCTCAGCGATATCTGAGATTAGGTTATAAAAGGCACTGCAGTTTTCTCTTTGATCTCTTGCTTTCTCTCTCAGATCCCTCGTTATGGGGGAAACAGCTGCTATATCAAGAATTGCCCTGTGGAGATGCCCACAAGATGACTAGCTGAAGCCTCCTGCCAACAGCCATGTAAGTGAGCCATCTCGAAAGCAGACCCTCTAACCCCAGTCAAGCCTTCAGATGAGTGCAGCCCTGGTCAACAACTGTAACCCATGAAAGACCTTGGGCCTGAACCACCCAGCTAAGCTGATTTCTGATTCTTGACTCCCAGAAATGGCATGAGGTAATAAATGTGGGTTGTTTTCAGCTTCTGAGTTTCAGGGTCATTTATTTGAATACACATGGTTTGAAATTTTGTAAAAAAAAATTTAAAGAATATAATGAAAGCTCTTTGTCAGTCCTACCTCAAAACACATGGTCCCCCAGCCTCTCCTACTTCTCCCCCTCATTTACAGAAAGCCCTTGGGAAATGTTAGATTTATTATCTTGGGTACAGAAGTAGACAAGCGCATGGCCCCCTCCTAGATCAGACCCAAGGAACACTGTGGCAATAAACTTGTGCTCTTCTTTCTCTACAGGAACTGGGCCATTGGCCTTTTTTAACCTATTTGCTACCTTTCCCTGCCAAAGCCCCAGACACCCACGAGCATCTCCACATCCTGTCACAGGTCTGGGGGTGGGGGCTTCCCTTCTGCATACACTAGTGGAAAACATTACCTGGCCTTTTTCTTTGGCCCACAGAAATCAGAAATCAACCACTCCCTTCTTGACAGGTAGTCCCAGCCCAGGCCCTGGCCTCCCCTCCCACAGTGATCCTGCCCCAGTCTGGCACCCGTCACTCCAGACCTCCCAATCTGCTCTGATACCCCTCCAAGACACTGCTCATGCCGACCCCTCTGCCCTGAATGCTCTGCCCCAGGCTACCCTTTAGGAAACAATCACCTATCTTTTACTTTTTTTATCCTCACCAAAGGATATATTTATTGAAATTTTTAGAGGCAGGAAGGGAGAGAGAGAGAGAGAGAGAGAGAGAGAGAGAGAGAGAGAGAGAGAGAGAGAGAGAGAGAGAGAGAGGGAGAGAGAGAGAGATGAGAGATGAGAGAGAAACATTGATGTGAGAGAGAAACATGGATTGGTTGCCTCCCGTATGCACTCCAACCCAGACCAAACATGCAACCTAGGTATGTGTCCTGAATGGCAATTGAACCCGCAATCCCTTGGTGCATATGATGATGCTCCAACCAACTGAGACAGCCAGCCAGGGCACAATCACCTATCTTTTATTTATTTATTTATTTTTAATTTACTTTTAGAGAGAGGGGAAGGGAGGAAGAAAGAGAGGGAGAGAAACATCAGTTGCCTCTCACATGCCCCCAACTGGGGACCTGGCCTGCAATGCAGGCATGTGCCCTGACTGGGAATCGAACTGGTGACCTTTCTGTTCAAAGGCCAGCACTCAATTCACTGAGCCATACCAGCCAGGGCACGATCACCTATCTTTTAGACTCAGCCCCCAAACATCCTCATAGGTCTTCTTACTACCAACCTGACCCCCAGCAGTCTACTGTCCCCTCCACTGTCCAGAGGGATTGTTGGGAAACCTGGGTTAGTGCTTTCCATTTTTCTAAAATGGAGTAAGCAGTCTCCACCCTACCTCTGCTGCTGAACACAGCTACAAACCCTGGACAGAGAGCACAGAGCAGCTAACTGAGGGCTCTGAAAATTCAACAGCAGCAGGCAGACTAGTAATTGAGGTACCACCAGTCAGGAAGTGAGTTTTCACTTCTTTTTTCCTGATAGTCCCTGGCCTGGTCTCAATGCAGCCCCAAACCGAGAAGTGTGCATCAATGTGAACAGAGGAAGTGTCAGGAGAAACCCTTCAATATGGTTCTGGAAAGCAGGAAAGAGTTGTCCTAACACTTGGAGAGTCTGGGGAGATCCCTATTTCTTTTCTTTTGTCTATTCTCTTGTGTCCTAGCCCTCAGGCCATCCCATGGTGGCAGAGGTGGAGGCAAGTGCCTGCACGAGCTTGAAACTATGAGGAAGGGGAAACTTCTTCTGTAACTGGAGGAGCTGTGGGATGAACCCCTGTTGTTTTGACCCCAGACGTGGTTGCAGTTGTGGGAAATGCACATCAGAGTTGGGTAAATAAAGCCTCAGGGAACTGGAAAGTCCCTGGGAAATCTCAGTGCAGGCAGTTAGGGAAAGCAGCCCCACAACGTTATTTATGGACTCCTGGGCTCACCCCCTAGTGGTGCATGAGTAGATCTACCCTACACAGCTTACCAGATATAGAGATGAATAAGAAGCCACGCGCCACTGTGAGAGTTCCAGACTGACCATGAGTGACATGCACATGAGACAGATGCACATGGCATCGCAGAGCATTTGAAAACAGGATTGACATTGGAACCCACAGGAGGCAGGTGGAGTTTGCAACCTGAACCCACTTTGCCAATTGCCTGCTAAGAGAAAAATATCAGTATTTCTCCGTGGATTTAAATGAGACCCAGAGTTCATACCATTATATTAAAAAATGTCCAGGACAAATTACTCACAATACAAAGAAACAGGAAAATCTCAGTTCTCATGGGAGAAGGCAATAAAAAGATGCCTACACCAAAGACACTGAATGATTTGAAAAAGACCTTCAAGCAGCTGTGATTTAAAAAAATTTTTTTTTTTCAAGGAGCCCTGGCTGGTGTGGCTCAGTGGATTGAGCGCCAGCCTGTGAACCAAGGGGTGGCCAGTTCAATTCCCAGTCAGGGCACGTGCCTGGGTTGCAGGCCAGGTCCCCAGTTGGGGGTGTGTGAGAGGCAGCCAATCATTGATGTTTCTCTCCATCTCTTTCTCCCTCCCTTCTCCTTTCTCTATAAATAGATAAATAAATAAAACCTAAAGAACATATACTCCAAGGAAAAAACGGGAGTTAGTGTTTACTTGGTATGGAGTTTTAGTTTGGAAGGAAGAAGTTCAGGATGTGGCTGTGGTGACGGCTCACAACAATGTGAGTGTAGTTAGTGCCCCTGAACCATACACTTAAAATTCATTTAAATGGTAGATTTTATGTTATCGTGTTTTACCAAAATTTTAAAAAATACTCCAAGTAAGGATGAAGACTCTGGACTTTCTTCACCTTTTTTATAAATAGAAGATATAGATATACCAAATGGAAAGTTTTGAACTGAAAAATACAATAACTAAAATTAAGTTAAATAAAAAACTAAATGGATGGGCTAAACAGTACAATGGAGATGTCACAGGAAGGAATCTGTGAACTTAAAGGTAGATCAATAGAAATTACCCAATCTGAACAACAGAGAGAAGAACTTGGAAAAAAAAATGTATAAAGGATTTCTGGTACAATATCAAAAAATCTAACACACATATCATTAAAATGGCAGAAACTACAAGAAAGAGAGCTCAATGCACTAATGTTTATAGCAGCTCTATTCATAATTTCCCCAAGTAGGAAATAACCCCTTTAATGGGTAAACCCTTAAACAAACTATGTTATATCTATACAGGATAGAAAAAGGAATGGACTGTTGATATCTGCAACCACCTAGATGAGTCTCAGTGACATTATTCTTAGTGAAAGGAGCCCATTTCAAAAGGTGATATACTATATGATTTCATTTATGTAACATTCTCAAAAAGATAAAACTATAGTGATAGATGGGTGGTTACTACAGAGTAAGGGTGGGAAGAGTGTCACTACAAAGGGAAATGAGGGTTTTTTGAGGGTTGATGAAACTCTTCTGTATCCTGTTTGTGGTGTGGTTACACAGATCTACATGTCTTAAAGTTCATAGAACTATAGACAAAAAAAACTTACTATGTTAATTAAAACAAGCAAACAAAAAAACTTGTGGTAGTCACTCTCCAAGACAGCCCACAGTGATCCTCACTTCCTTGTACTCATGCCCTTGCATAGTCCCCTCTCACGTTGAATAAGGCTGGCCTGTGTGATCAATATAAATGTCAGAAGTGAGGGTGTATGACTCCTGAGGCTAGGTTATAAAGGACATCAGAGCTTCTGTCTTGGTCTCTTAAATCACTCACTCTGGGAGAAGCCCGCCAAAAGTTGTGAGGTCACCCACAATCCTGTGAGATGAGCTGAGGCCTCCCACCAACAGCCACCCCCAACTTGCCAGCCACTTTGGAAATGGAGCCTCCAGCCACAGTCAAGCCTTCAGATGAGTGCAGCCCGGACCAATATCTGACTGCAACCTTGTGAGAGACCAGAACTGCCCTGGCAAGCTGCCCCCAAATTCCTGACCCAGACGGAAGGTCTGAGAAATATGTGACTATTCTTTTTTTTTTTTTTTAAGATTTTATTTATTTATTTTTAAAGAGAGGGGAAGGGAGGGAGAAAGAGAGGGAGAGAAATATCGATATGCGAGGGAGACATCGACTCATTGCCTCCTGCATGCCACCACCAGGGACCTGGTCCACAACCCAGGCATATGCCCTGACCAAGAATCAAACCGGCGACCTTTTGGTTCACAGGCTGGCACTCAATCCACTGAGCCACACATGCCAGGGTTATCCTTCCTCCCTCCCTCCCTCCTTCCCTCCCTCCCTCCCTTCCTTCCTTTAAATCCTTACCTGAAGACATGCTAATGGATTTTAGACAGCAGGGAAGGGAGGGAGAGAGAGGGAGAGAAACATTGACATGAGAGAGAAACATCAATCGGTTGCCTATCCCACATGCCCTGACTGGGGACCGAACCTGCAACTTAGGTATGTGCCCTAACCAGGAATCAAACCTGCGACCCTTTGGTTTACAGGATGACACTGCTCCCTCTCATACTTCACCCCCTATCCCTACTCCTTAACCCTTAAATGTGCTAGGCTAATCTGCACTCCAGTCCTTCTGTACTTGCTGTTCCTTCTGCTGGAATGCTCTCCCCTACACAGCTTATTCACTCACTTCCTGCAGGTCTCTGCTCAGATGTCATCCAGACACAGAGCCCTTCCCTGACCACCCCAGTCACTCCCTTTCATAGTCTTAATCACCTCCTCACACATTATATATTTATTTCTTATCTGTTTCTCCCCCAATTGAGAGCAAGTTCCATGGGGGAAGAGAAACTCGATTCATAAGATTTCAATGGTTGAATCTGCATTCCTATTTCACAGTTGAGGGCACTGAGTCCCAGTGATCCACACTGGATAAATGTAAAACCCAAGCCTTTGGACTCCAAACCTAGCACCCCTTCCAAAAGGTCACCCACTCCAAAGCCCTCATTTTATAGTTGAAGAGGGGCAAAGAGTTCAGAGAGAACCTGGGCCTTTTGTGCCACAAAGATTATCTTTCCTGACTCCCCCCATGCACCTTCGGGCTCCCTGGCTCCCTCCAGGCCCGACTTCTCAGAAGCCACATTTTCTAAAGGCAGAACTCACTCCCACAAGCCCATCTCCCCAGCAGGCTGAGCGCTCAAGGTTCCTGTTTGCTCACTGGCAACAACTGAAGGAAATGGCCTCACTGTGAACAAAGACAACACTGAAAAACCAGGGAGAGAACTAAAGGAAGCTTATAGCAGGCAGTGCCTAGCAGGGCTTCCAGAGTCCCAATAAAGCTCAATCCCCCATATGTGGGGTTCTCCTAACAGTTGCAAAACATTTTTATGTATTTTGGAATCTCTCTGGCAGCCCCATGCCAAACATAGGTTTAGAGCTAAAAAAGCTGAGCCTGAGAAAGATTTTGCAGTTTCACGAAATAATAATACTATTATCATCAAACATCTACTACGTGGCAGATACCATTTCTGGTCAAGATGGAGGTCTACACAGACATGCTGCATCTCCCTCCACAACTAAGAAGAAATACAACTACCTCAAAACTGGAGACAACCAGAAGTTCCAGAAAACTCAGCTGCATGGAAGTCCAACAAACAAGGATATAAAGAAGAAATATTCATCCAGACAGGTAGGAGGAGCAGAACCAGGGTAGAGAGGATGCGGTGTGGTGGTGGCAGCCGTGGCTGCAGCAGCAGGCCAGTGGAAAGCTGAGTCACATATTTTAAAAAGTAGGGAGGGACACTGGGGGAGCACTCCCAGAATCAGACCAGACCACGCAGCTCACAGTTCCAGCCCAGGGAATATAAAGCCTCATTGCTTCTGACTGTGAAAGCCAGTAGGAATTGGGGTTGAGGAAGAAGCTGCCAGTCTCTCAGCAGAATCTGTTTAGAGAGTCCCCACAGTCCTAGAACATCCACAGACCCATCCACTCTGGGAACCAAGGTCAGGGCAACAGCAAGAGAGGCATCAGTCACACATGGGAAGAGGGAGAAGTGCCTGGAAAAGGGTGAGTGCTGAGCAAGCGGCATTGTTCCCTCTCAGACCCCTCCCCCACATACAGAGCCACAACTAGGTGAAACGGGTTGCCCTGTACTGATGAATACTTAAGGTTCCGCCCCTTACAACTTAACAGGTACAACAGCTCTACCTAAGATACAGAGGCAAATAAATACAGGAGTCTGTCAAGATGATGGGACAGAGAAGTATGGCCCAAAAGGGGGAACAGATCAAGGTTCCAGTGGGAGAACTAAGAGACCAGGAGATAATCAACCTAACAGATGAGAAGACAGCCAACCCAACAGGCACAGAGTACAAAACACTGGTGATAAAGATGATCACAGGCTTGACAGATATGCTTGAGTATGGCAAACGCATAAGGGAAGAAGTGAAGGCTATGTGAAGTGAAATGAAGGAAAATCCACAAGAAACCAATGGTGAAGGGAAGAAAACCAGGGTTCAAATCAATGATTTGGAACATAAGGAAGAAAAAAACAGTCAACCAGTACAAAATGAAGAAACAAGAACTGAAAAAAATGTAGATAAGCTTAGGAACCTCTGGGACAACTATAAACATACCAATGTCTGAATCATAAGGGTGCCAGAAGGAAAAGAGGATGAGCAAGAAATTGAAAACTTAAGTGAAAAAATAATGAAGGAAAACTTTCCAAATTTGGCAAAGGAAATAGACTTACAAGTCCAGGAAACTCAGAGTCCCAAACAAGCTAGACCCAAAAAGGACCACACCAAGACACATCATCATTAAAATGCCAAAGGTTCAAGATAAAGAGAGAATCTTAAAAGCAGTAAAAGGAGAGAAGAGAGTTACCTACAAAGGGGTGCCTATAAGACTATTAGCTGACTTCTCAAAAGAAACTTTGCAGGCAAGAAAGGGCCAGCAAGAAGTATTCAATGTGATGAAAAGCAAGGACCTACAACCAAGATTACTCTACCCAGCAAAGCTGTTACCTAGAATGGAAGGGCAGATAAAGTGTTTCCCAGACAAGGTAAAGCTAAAGGAGTTCATCATCATCAAGCCATTATTATATGAAATGTTAAAGGGACTTATTTAAGAAAAAGAGGATCAAAACTGTGAACATTAAAATAACAACAAACTCATAATTATCTACAACAGAATCTAAAAACCAAAAACAAAAACAAGCTAAGCAAACAACCAGAATAGGAACAGAATCATGGGTATGGGGATCGTTTGGAGGGTTATCAGCTGGGAGGGGGAAGGGGAAGAAATGGGGAAGTGGTGCAAGAATTAAGAAGCATAATCAGTTAGTACAAAATAGACAGGGAGAAGTTAAGAATAATATAGGAAAGGGTGAAGCCAAAGAACTTATATGCACGACCCATGGACATGAACTAAGGGGGGTGGGATTGCTGGAGGGCAGGAAGGTACTGGCCAGAGGGGAGCAAGGGAAAAGAAATTGAGACAACTGCATAGTCAATAAAATATATTAAAAAAAAAATTCTCACAACAGTTTCTGGCCACTATGGAGGCATAGGGAGACAACCTGACCAAGTAGAATGGAGTTATGTCACATACAGGTTTAACAAATTAGGGCAGAAAGAGAATAAATTTTGTCTTTCTACTTTAGGATCTAACTTTAAAGTAAGATGAAACTTGAATGAAGACGGTGTTTCCTTTTACAGATGTAAACAACTAGGTTCAAATAGGCTACTCACTTGTTTGAGTCACACATAATTTAGTGGCTGAGCTGGAATCTGAACCAAAGTCTCCTAGGCTGTGTACAGCCAGCACACTGCAGCCTCAGGACAGAAATCAAAGTGTTCAGACCCCAAGACCAGTGGCTTCTCCCTGAGCCACATGAAAAACCAATGAAGCCAGACAGCATCAGGAACAGGTACTATGCCTGGCAGGATCGATTAGCACAAGTTCGTTGGAGGGCAATAGCCACGCCAATCAAAATTACAAATGCACAAACCCATTTAGCCCACCAATTCCACCAGCAGAAATATATCTGACTGATGTATTCGCACACATGGGAAATAGCATGTTTTAGGTTCTTCGTTGCAGCTTTGCTCGTGATGGGCAAAAACATCAAACTTAAATGTCTCGCAGTAGGTTAAATAAATTATAGTCCATTCATATTATAGAATATGGAGGGTAAAAAAAAAAGATCTACATATCTGATACGGTAAAAGCTCCAAGGTATGTTATGTGAAAAATGCAAGAGCAAGACAGTATAATTTTGTGTTTTGTTTAAAATATATATATACACATAGATGTATGCTTATGGATAGCATGAACATTTTCTGGAAGGCTTACAAGAAACGTTAGCAGTGTTTGCCTCTGGGGAGGGTTCTGGGGTAGAGATGGGCACTTTTTTTTTTTTTTAAGATTTTATTTATTTTTTAGAGAGATGGGCAGGGAGGGATTGGATTGGCTGCCTCTCACACACACCCAACCAGGGACCTGGCCCGCAACCCAGGCAATCGTACTGGTGACCCTTTGGTTCACAGGCCGGCACGCAATCCATTGAGTCACACCAGCCAGGGCATGGGCATTTATTTTCACTGTACAGATACATTGTTCTGTACTTTTTGAATTTTTTACTTTGTGCATGAATTTATTTTCAATAAAAATTATGAATGATTTACACAGTTAGAGCTTTGCCTTTTGGTGCTGCCTTCAAAGGGCACCACAGGGGCCCCTTCACTCAAAGATAGTTCAGGTTGCCCCTTAGAGAGCCCTGAAAGGCCACGTCACTCCTCCCACCCTCACCCCACTTACTTGCCTTTGACCCAGAGACAAGCCCTGAGTAAGATCCGATCAAGCACCCCCACTTTGAAACCTTCCTCTGTTCCCCCGACAAAGGAAAGGGCCAGACCCTAGGTTTGGCATACCAGGCCCTTTACTTGTTGCTCAGACCTTCGTCTGTTGCCTCATTTCCAGTCTCTACCTCTTCAGATGCACACATGGCACTGCTCACTGCTCCCCACAAACTTAGTTTTTCATTTGGTTTTCACCATATAGTCGTTCCCCTCAGTCATTTTAAAGCCACGGTCATATTTACAGCCCTAACACCCAGTTTTGATTGGGCACTTCCCTCACATCATAGCCTTCATTGGCCCCCCACTGCTCCTAGGAATACAAACTCTTTACTCTGCCATCCCAGGTATCACCCACTGTCATGTTCTGACACCCGTGAACTTTCTAAACTCTTCCCCCAATCCAGCTATATCAGACATTATGGCCCCCAATTTGGACCTTTGCTCATATTGTTTTCTTCACCCAGGATTCAGTTTTTTCTTCCCCATGAGTACCTGTTGAGATCATACCCATCATTCAACTTGACCAACCTCCTCCATGAATGTTCCATGATGCCAGAAGTCATCTCACCTTCCCAGATCACTTTCTCTGCATATCCATTCATTCAACCAACCCATATACAGTGGGCACTCTTAGAAGCCAAGCAATCAATGGGTTAGGTGCTGGAAGAGGGAGATCTATCACACATGGTCCTTGTTCCTGGGAAGCTCTGATCTGGCTGGGGAAACTAGGAAGCAAAGGTCCTTTGATAAGTAATATTAGAAACAGCACAGCACAGGGGTTAAGGGCACTGAAATCGGTCCCATACTCACAAGGTGTACGACCTTGAGCTAGCTGTTTCCCTTCTCTGTGCCTCAGAGCCCTTATTTATAAAATGGAGTTAATTAGATCAATAGTGTTATTCTGTGACTTTGATGAGTTAACTTAAGTAAAGTGTTTAGAACACAGCCATGGCACATGGCAAACAATATATGTTGGTTATTATTGCAGTTTCAAGGTGCTGCAGGAGCTCAGAAGAGGAAAATTTCTAGAATAAGATCTTGAAACATTAATGAGTATGATACAAGGAAACAAAAAGTCTTGACAATAGCATGGAGATGTTAAGAGTAAGGACAAGTTTCTCTTTTAAATTAATTTCAGTACTTGCCCCTCCCCCTTAACAGTCCTACGGGTCTTGTTCTGAGGGTCTCCAGGGCCTGGCATAAAAATAAGGCTGAATGACGGTCTCCCAAACTTAATCTTCATAAGCCACATGTCATCATTTAGTTATTATTTTTCTGTACACCAACTCAGTTTTTGTTACCTAAATGAATTTCTTAAAAGGAAACTTTAAACCACATCTGTAAGTGAAAAATATGCAAATATAAAGTATCCAAAAATAAATACAGTATTAGGAAAGCAAAACAGTGTTACTAAATTCTAGCTAGCTAATGTCTGACTTAGGTCTGAGCTCTTAAAAATGTGTTGGCACAGAACTGAAGCTTTCTCTTCGGAATTGTTAGTAAAACTGAAAAGATGCTAAAAAGCTCGTTCTCTTCTTTTGTACCTCTTGGATGCTGTTAAGAGAGGGAAAGTAGTTCCCATACTGGAGAGAATGAATGAAAGTCACCAATTTTTTTTTAAAGAGAGGACAGAGAGGGCTGGGGTCTCCTCCCAGGTTTTCTCTCTGCCACCCCTGGGTAGGCATTGTTCCCCATTTCTACTGAGTCACTGAACAGGGGGGAAGAGGTGGTTTCTGGAAAATGCCTTTTGTTCTTTTCCTTCCCCTGTTTACCTGGTTGAGCTTGGCATTCTGGGCTAACAATAAATGTAGAAACAAATCAAAGCTGCTTGCCCTTAAATACAGGGAAAGGTCCCACACCTGAAATGAACCAGGTTTCAAGTAAGACTCTGAATTAATTCTAACAACATAATCCAGAACACAGGATTTGCCTTCATGCTATGGGTTTTTTTCTGTCAATTCCACTAAGGATAGAAAACGAAGAAGAGAAGGGATCTTTATTTCTGGGCCTGGGAATGGTTATTATTATTAGTAGTAGTAGTGGTAGTAGTAATTATTTATTTTTAGAGAGAGGAGAAGGGAGAAAGAGAGGGAAACATCAATGGGTGGTTGCCTCTCGTGCACTTAACCGAGGAGCTGGCCTGCACCGCAGGCATGTGCCCTGACTGGGAATTGAACTGGCAGCCCTTTGGTTCTCGGGGCCAGTGCTCAGTCCACTGAGCCACACCAGCCAGGGCTAGTAGTAGTTGTCATTGTCACGGTCATTGTCACTAAACTTTTTTGAAGTGAACAGAACATGAAAATGAGAGTTCAACTCTTCCTTCCTCTATTCTGTCTCTTCTTCCTTACTCCCTCTCCACTCCCTTCCATATTTTTGGAGGATTTATGATGTATCAGGACAGTGTTTCCCAGCTTTTGATTCCTGTGAACACCAGCTTCTCCATTTCTGCTTAATCTACAACCCATCTCTATTAGAAGTTACTTTTTTTAAAAGTATATTTTATTGAGTATGTTGTTACAGTAGTTCCAACATTTTTCCCTTTGCTCCCCTCTGCCCAGTACCCCCCTTCCCTCCAGCAATCCCACCCCCCTTAGTTCATGTCCATGGGTTGTGCATGTAAGTTCTTTGGCTTCACCCTTTCCTATATTATTCTTAACTTCCCCCTCTCTATTTTGTACCAACCGATTATGCTTCTTAATCCCTGCACCATATCCCCATTTCTCCCTCTCCCCCCTCCCAGCTGATAACCCTCCAAATGATCCCCATACCTAGGATTCTGTTCCTATTCTATTGCTTAGTTGGATTTTGTTTTTATTTTTTAGATTCAGTTGTTGATAGTTGTGAGTTTGTTGTCATTTTAGTGTTCATAGTTTTGATCTTTTTCTTAAGTCCCTTTGACATTTCATATAATAATGGCTTGGTGATGATGAACTCCTTTAGCTTTACTTTGTCTGGGAAGCACTTCATCTGCTCTTCCATTCCAAATGATAGCTTTGCTGGATAGAGTAGTCCTGATTGCAGGTTGCCTTTCATCACATTGAATACTGTTTGCCAGTCCCTTCCTGCCTGCAAAGTGTCCTCTGAGAAATCAGCTGATAGTCCTATAGGCAACCCCCTGTAGGCAACTCTCCGCCTCTCTCTTGCTGCCCCAAGGATTCTCTTTTATCTTTCACCTTTAGTATCTCAATCATGATGTGTTCTGGCGTGGTCCCCTCTGGGTTCAGCTCGCCTGGGACCCTCCGTGTTTCCTGGACCTGTATGTTCATCTCCTTCACAAAATTTGGGAAGTTTTCCTCATTTTTTTCAATTCTTGTTTCCTCATTCTGCACTGGTTGACTGTTTTTTTCTTCCTTATGTTCCAAATCACAAATTTGAACCCCGGCTTCCTTCCCTTCACCATTGGTTTTGTATGGATTTTCCTTCGTTTCACTTAGCATAGCCTTTACTTCTCTTGTATGTGGGGGAGGGATCTGAGAGGGAACAATGCTGCCTGCCCAGCACTGCCCCTTTTCCAGGCACCTCTCCCACTTCCACACCGGACTGGCACCTCTCTAGCTGCTGCCCTGGCCGTCGTTCCCAGAGTGGGTGGGTCTGCGGATGTTCTAGGACCATGGGGGCCCTTTAAACAAGCGGACTCTGTTGAGACCAGCAGTTTCTGCCTCCACCCCAACCCCCAGTGGTCTGCACAGTCAGAAGCAATGAGGCTTAATTTTCCCCAGTGCTGGGATCGTGAGATGCATGGTCTGGTGAGGGGCTGGGAACGCTCCCCAGGTGTCCCTCCTGACTTTTTAAAACATATGACTGTGCTTTCCACCGGCCTGCTGCCGCCGCCACCACTGCTGCCACCACCACACCTCATCCTCTCCGCCTCGGCTCTACCCCTCCTACCTGTCTGGATGAGTATTTCTTCTTTATATCTGTTTGCTGGACTTCCATGCAGTTTGATTTTCTGGAATTTCTGGTTGTTTCTGGTTTTGAGGTAGTTGTATTCCTTCTTAGTTGTGGAGGGAGACACAGCGTGTTTGTCTACGCCTCCATCTTGGCCAGAAGTCTCTGAAGTTACTTATTTTTTAAAAAATGTAATTCCCATTGTTTTGCTTATAACAAGGTGAACCCATTTCTAAAACAATAAAATCAATTAAATCAAGGGTTTGGTGATCTGGTTGTATACTTCCTTCAATGCACAACAGATAAATCAGTCAATGTTACAACATGACCTGAGCACTACTCGCACCTCCTAAAGCCACCTGGTTGATCACGGTGTGGTGGAAAGCGGCGAGCTTGTCAGGGAGAGGCCTACAGAGCAGGCCCTCCAACAGCGCTTGCTGGCTGACCACAGTCTTCTGACCAGTGTTGCTCAAACTTGAGCTCCTGGAGACCTTAAGGTTTCCGGAGCTTCTGATTCAGGAAGTCTGGGGGTGTGGGGCAGCTGGGAGCCTGCATTTTCCCTTTTCTTTTTTTTAAAGATCCCATTATACATTTATTTTTTATAAAAGACAAATTAGGATCAGAAGGTTTGAGTAACTTGATAAGGCAGTTATTGAGAGGTGAGTATAAGAATTTGAGTCCAGACCCTTATGAATTTGAAATCTAATAGGTTAACCTCTTAAAAATATCTAGTCATATTTTCATCAGGGTAAAGCACCACTTATATGGGAATTTGGTCTTAGTGGAAGTCTGCACTTTTGACAAGCTGTCCAGGCGATGTTCACACTGCTGGTTTGAGCACAGCTGAAGTAGGTCTCAAGCCTCTGGGCATCAAAATTATTTGTAGGTGCTTGAGTTGCAGATTCCTGGGCACAACCCACCAGACATTCAGATTGTTCAGGTCTGGGTGAGTTCCTGGAATCTGACTTACTAACCAGCATTCCAAGGAACCTCTGGAGACCACCTTGAGAAGCATAGCTGGAACCACCGTTAGCGCCTGGAACTCAGAGGCGAGGGAGAGAGGTGAATGACCTGCCTCAGGGTCACTCTGCAAGTCAGGGACAGCTCCTTCTCCCTGCTGCTTGGGTCTTAAGCCTCAGAGCATCCTGGACTACCCTTTCCCTCCTCCCCACATTCAGTGTCAGTGAACCCTGCTGGCTCTTCTTCAAAACAGTCAGCTTTCTTTAAAATCTGGACTTGAGGCTGAGACTGTAAATGAAACAAGATTAGTAAAATTGTTACAGAAGCTGGGAATTTATTGTATTACTTATGATTTATATTTGAATTTTTCCACAATGAAAGTTTTTATGTTTAAGTCTGTGACCTAACAAATCCACTTCTGAAAATGTATCTTAAAGAATATTTTAAGTATGAAAAAAACTTACAAATAACAAAAATAAACAAATAAAAAGAAAAAACTTACAAATAAAAATATTTTTCAAATAGTGAAAAATTGGGAACATACTAGGTTCTCATAACAGGACAATAATAAACTATGGGACACCTCTCAGTGGAACTTCATATCATTAAAAACATTTATTCAGGCCATGTACCAACATGGAGAATATGATATACAATCAAGTGAAGAAGAGAACATTAAATTGTATATACTGCATGATGAAAACTGTGCAAAGACTTATACCTTTTTAAAAAACATTGAAATTTAAAAATAATTTTATATATCCAGAATCTGACCACTTCCCACCACCTTTAGTGCAGTAACTTTTGCCTGACCTACAGCCTATCTTTCTTGCCTTCATTTTTGCAACAGCCCTGCATTGGTCTCCCTGCTTCCACTCTTCCTTCCTCCCACTGCTTCTCCATGTGGCAAAGAGGTCTTCCAAAAACATAAATCAGACCATGACCCTCCTCTGCTCAGACCCTACAAAGGTTTTCCATATCTTTCCAAACAAAAGCCAAGTCTCACCTTATCACCGCTCTCCAGGCTGCGGGATGAGTGAACTCGCCTGCTGTAATCCACGGCTCTGCTTCTTGCCTCCCTTCTGCCACTGTGGCCACATGGGCCTCCTTGCTATTCTTCACTCACTGACTCCAGCTTCAGAGCCTTTGTACTTGCCATTTCCTCTGCTTTCTGCTGGAATGCACTACCTCCAGATACTGGAGTCAGTGCCCCTCCCTTCTTCATGGCAGTTCTTCAGAGGCCTTACATGAGCTCTTACTTAAAAACAGCACTGCTCCCCCATTTCATCCCTCATGACCTTTATTTTCCTTTATGGCACTTAATCAACAATTCCCATAGTACACTTCTTTTCTGTGTCTACTTACTAGAATGCAAATTCCTTGAGAACAAAGACTTTTGTGTCTGATTCCCTGCTGAATCCCTAGTACCTAGCCCAGAACCCGGCACATAATATTTGATCAATAAATACCTGTTACTAAAAGGATGTGGAATAATCAGCCAAGGGAACTATAAGTTTCATGTGGCTTTCTGTTTCTTGGGTGATCTCCCCCTCCCTGAACCCTCCTGGCAGTGGCCAACCCACTGCAGAAACCCAATGGGAATCAAGTGCATCCTGTGAACTAGGGGCAGCAGAGCATGGTGGCTACCAATACTGGCTTCGGGAGGTCAGATCCTGCCTTACCACCACCAGCTGTGTGGCCTTAGGAAAACTGAGAATAGTTTTCCCTTGTGCAGAATGAGGATAATAAAAGCAGTTCCCACTTCCCAGGGCTGGGGGAAGGGGAGAGAAGGACTAAATCAGAGACTGCACATAAATCACTTAACAAGCACAGTACCTGCACAGAGTAGGTGTGTGGCAAGAGGCAGTCAAATTAATCAGCCGTCACAGATGTGCCTTTGTCTATTTCAAGTTTACAATGGGCTCTTGTACATGCTTTATCTGATTTGAGCCTTTCAACAACCCAGTCAGTTTTATCACCATTTTATAAGTGACAAAACTGGGTCAAAGAGGAATAACATGCTTCCTACAGAACACACTGATCTAACTACAACTCTGGTGCCCTCTCCCCCAGAAACACAGCTATTATTACAGCTGATGTTAACCAACATGACTTGGATGGCCCTTTAGAGCCCAGACTCAAATGCATGTGTCTAGTATGAGGCTGTGATGGGCAACTGAATCCAGCAAATGAAATCGGTCAGTGAGCTATGCTTTCCTACGCAGCCAATGGAGGCAGAGGCTCCATGTCTCTGAATGAGGCTTGTGAACAAATCTGAATAGATAAACCATCTCTCAGAGTCCACTTAGGATGTACAACATTTCACTGGGCAGCAGCTCTAAGCAATACATGTCACCTTTGGTGTTCGACACCCCTGTTACCCCACAACCTCTGACCCAGTCTACACTGACAAAAAAATGTATCTCTTCCCAAAGGTAACCCAAGGAAGAAGCTCCTGACAGAAGCTCTGGGCCTGGATCTTATGAGTGTCTCTCCACCTTTATGGGATCAAAGACCAAGAGAAGACACAGCAGGTGTTAGACTTGAATTTTAGAGCCACAAGGCCAAAAAGCTTGACTCTTGTGAGTCATGGGTTACTACACCACAGCATCTGAGAGAAAAAGATATGACTGTAACACTTTAAACCTCATAGGGTGAGAAACTACACTGGATAGGAAGGGGCAAAAGTTGCTTCCAAACTGGGACTCCAATGACTTCTGGGTCTGGGGCATCTAGTTTGGTCAGAGGCTTAGCAAACCTCCCTTGTGAGCAGATGGTCTTAGGGCTCCAGCTGCAGAAGAGAGGCTGGGAGGACAGGCCTCGGATACCAACTCAATGGAAAAATTCTACAAGGCCCCTGAGACAAGAGATCAGAAGAGGAGATGGCAGCCTTCAGGAGGATCCCACCAGGCCAGTGAGCCCTGGTCCCTGGTGGTGTGTTGTAAGACCCTGATGGTGCCAGGTTTGTGACAGGCCATCAACTACCGAGAGGCTCTAGGACCAGTGCCACAGTGATCTGGCTTGACGGTGTGTGCTCCTTGCAGGGAATGTGCTGTGTGAGCAGCACTCAGCTGTCTATGGAGCTCTGTACAGCACCATGACTAAGAACTTCTATTTGCATAGTGTTTACAATGGAGGACAGTGTTCATGCCTCAAGCCCTGGAAAGGGACCAAGAAGCGGGGTCGACAGTGGCTCTGGTTAGGTAGTGGGGATGAGTCTGAGGGCCACTCTGGGGTCATATGGAAAAGTGGTAAATACCCCCACCCACCCCTGGTCTCATCTACATTTAGTTAAGGTCACTTTAGGTACCTACATTAATGAACTTCACTGATTTCTTTAAAATAAGGGAGAGTTCTAGGGTAGTCATGACCTTGTACCAAAACTATAAAAATCTCTCTTGATATATGAAATCTCTTTGAAAAGTTCAGCATCCTGGGCTGCTCAGAGCAGGGTAGACCGAGACAGTGGTTGGTCTGCTTTGCTGGTGTGAGAAACTCCCAGGAGAAACATAAGCAGGGGAGATGGTCTGGCTCCTAAGAGCTTGGAAGTCCTGTACCCTGGGAGATGGACCATAGTCCTCCTCCAGGAAGTCCTGGGTACTTTTTTCTGTCCTTGGCAGCCAAAAAGAGAAGCTTGCTCTTTTGGGCATCAATGCTGGGAGCAGCTCAGACTCCCTGATCTGGCTGGAAGGACCAGCTGGAGGGACCAGCTGGGACTGGTGATGTGCTCCAGCCAGGGTCAGAACTCGTCCCGTAGCTGCGGGGGGCTGTCCATGCCAAAGAAAGAGGACGGCCTCCCCTGGAGGTCCCGTTCTCGCTTCACGAACGCAGTGAAGGAGGAGACACAGTTGCCAATAAAGTGGTCAGCTTGGCCAAGGATGTACAGGTCGATCTGGGCCACCTCAGGCTTCAGGCTCACCACCTTTACCTGCAGGAGGAAGGGCAGAGTATTTTAGCTGTGTGTAGGCCAAGGTGGCCAGCCCAGTCAACAACTCCAGCCATATTCCCAGTTTTCCTCCTCTGGGCTGAAGTTACAGACCCAGAAGGAGGTACAGAGAGGAGTAAGAGGTACAGTCGGCCTCTGAGAGAAGTGCTGCCCAGCAGCTGCCCTGGCCCACCCGACATGGAACTACAGCCTCAGTACTCTTTTCCTACTGCCAGCATCAGCTCCAAACACACCACATTCACTTGCTTCTGCCTGTTAGCTTCCCCTGCCTGGAATACCTTTTAACTAACTACCCATTAAAATCCCCACCATATTCTTCAAGTCTCGGCTCAAGTTCTGCTTTTCTCATGAAGCCCTAGCCTGAGGGGGGCTTGGTTTCCCCTACCAAACTGTGATTTAACCAAAGAGCGCTCCACCTATCCAGTTCTGCTGTCTGATGCTTCCGAGCCTAAAGTCCTGTCCAATCTATTTCCCAAAGGTGAACCCTTCTCTTGATGGATTACCACTTGCTGGCCAGCCACCATCCTCTCTCTTCGCTTCCTCTCTTCCTGGCCTGGTGACCACAGAGCAGCCAGAGAAAACTTTTTTAGGTACCTCTAACCCATCATTCTCTCCACCCCAAACTGAACACTCTTAAAAGGTGTTTGTCAGATAAAGATGACAAATCTTGATTGTGGCCTATAAAGCCCTGTTCAGGCCACCTCTCCACCTCCTCTCATACCTCCAGCCACTACACATCAGGCTCCCACTTTTCATATGCTCTTCCCTCCATACGAGGTGCTTGTAACTTTGCCTGGTTAACTCCTACTTAACCTTCACTCTGCAGCTCAAGTCTCACCTCCTTGGGGAAGGCTTCCCTGGCCCCGCAGTCCTCTGAGGTTCTACACTGTCACAGAACCACATTCCTTTACTTCAGAGCACATGTCTCTGTAGTTTTTACTCTTTAGTGATTCTCTGATTAATGTCAGTCTCTTGCACCTGACCAGGGGTGGGCTGTGTCAGCCTGCCTCCAGTAACGTCTGTTGACTGGGCAAGTGAATGAATGAGCTCCCCACCCCCACCGCGTGGCATGTATCTCTGCAAAGTTTCTTTTCTTGAGTCTAAACTGTGAGCCCTGGAGGGTGACACCACCTCTTATTTATCAGTATCCTGAGTTCAGCACTGGCCAGGCTTAATGGAGAAGCAAGGCTTAGTTCAGGAGGTAGGGGGGCTCTGAGCCCATGTAGCTGAGGGGTGGGAAAGGGCAAGAACAGTGGTGCAGAAACAGGAAATAGGAAACGGCAAGAGGCTCAAGGTGTAACAAGTATGTCAACTCTAAAAACTCACAAAAACTCCCTGGGGCTCTCCACATGCTTCAACTTAGTACCTACGTGGCGGTGTGGGCAGAGCTGGGATGGAAAGTGCTTTGCTGTCACACAGAGATTTCTGATGTAACAAAAATCATCGTCTTGCTATTTGGACAGTAGCAAAGAAATAATATGAATTTAATCATGGCCAAAAGCCCCTGAACAATTTCACTCATTCCCTGAAACTTACCGGCTCTATGTCACACCCACTATAATGAACTTGACAACCCTCTTGGGTAAATTCTACTCCTTCTTGGGACTTTGGTTTCTTCAGCAATAAAATGCAGGGGTTGGGTTAGATGTGCTCCGAGGTCTCCCATCTCTGATATTCTTCTATAAAGTCGGTGGGTGGGAGACCAGGGTACATGGACTCAACACTTTCTTTACAAGCCTGTGTCTAGGGTAAAGGAAAGGGAGTCCCTTGGTGTAAAGCCAAGGGCATTCACCGCTAGAAAGTGAGGACACTCACTGCCTTTTAAGGTCTGTACAAGCATTTAGGTCTTTTATTCATTCAACAAAGTCTCATTGAATGCTTACTACTAATTTAGTACTAATACATGCTCTTCATGCATACAGTACCAAGCACATTCTACTGCTTATTCATATACTGAATAGCTACTATTCACAGCTTCCTTAAGCATTAACTAAGCACAAAAGACCCTTTCCTTTATTCATCAACCACCAACTTCTACTGTCAATGACAGCTAACTTTACTGAGCACTTATTTTGTACCAGACAGCTTTAGTTTCTTTAGAATCTTTGATCTTCACAATCACCCTATGAGATGGGTATCACTCTCAGTCCCAATTTATAGACAAGGAAACAGAAGCACAGAAAGGCAGCATGAGGCTGCACTGTGAGTAGAGCCCAAGTTCTCTGGCTCCAGAGTCCATGCTCTTGATCCCTCTGCTACACTGGATCTCTACCATGGGCCCGCTTATTCAGCAAACATTTATCGACTGTCCACTATGTGTTAGCCACTATCCTAGACACTGGTGATGGCAAGGTGGGGTCTCAGACCTGGAGGAGGTCAAAGCACCTGGCTAGAAACCAAGGAACAGGACAGTGAGTCAGTCTTGGATCCTGCCTTCAAAGAGCCATAACTCGTGGGAAGGAATAAGACACTTTTCCACACTAGTCTCATACAGTCTAGAAAGTATCTCAGAGAAGACTTGATCAAGTTCTGTGACAGCTCCCAGTCGAGACACGTTTGCTGCAGGAGTAGAGGGAAAACTGGAGAGAATCTGCAGAGGTGTGCGAGCTGGTGTTTGAAAAAAGGGTAAGAATTGAAGAACAGAATGTCCAAGCAAAAGCCTGGTGGCAGGAGGACATGAAGCGTGTAGCAGGAATGGTGAGGAGACCCTAGCGCTTTCCCAGATTCCCTTCCTGCTGCACTCCCACAGGACCCATGCATACCTTCCCCTTGAAGAGTTGTTGGATCTCAGGCACATAACTCTCAGAATCCGTGGCGATGTACACAGACTGGGCGTTGAGAGCCCTCACCCAGAGCTTCATGGCCCGCTTGATCTCCTTCAGGTCAGGGAGGCACATAGTCATGGTGAGAGGGGCAGCTGTGCTTCGGCTGTAGCCCACACACTGCGGAGAGGCCATGAAGTGGGAGCCCGCAGTCCCATCTTTCAGCATGGCACAGGCATTCTTCTACGGGGTGGGGTGGGGACACAGAGTTAAAGACAGCAACTGGCCTGGAACCCCAGAAGCCAGAGCCGGTGGTATGTGGGAGAAGGCAGGCAATATGGGAGGAGCTCAACAATGTTTGTTTTTTTAAAGAAAGCATTGAAGGAAGAGGGAAATGGATCAAAAAGAGTAACAGTAGTTATTTCTGGGTAGTGGGATGTTAGCTTTTTCAAAGCTTTTTTTTTTACTGGTTTTACTGCATTATCTGGGACTCCCAGTAGAATTCTGAACTGTGGTGGTGATAATGGGCAGCCTTATCTGATATCTGACTTCAGTGGGAACACTTCTGATAGTTCCCATGAAGTACATGTTTGCCGTGAGTTTCAGAGAGATAGCCTTTATCAAGTTAAGGTGGGTCCCTTCTATTCCTGCTTGGTTAGCAGTCTTTTTTAAAAAATCATAAATGGGTGTTGACTTTTCTCAAATGCTTTCTTGGCCTGTATTGAGATGATTATATGATTTTTCTTCCTTGAGTATTAATATAGTTAACATAATTTCATTGCATTCCTGGGATAAATTTCAATTGTTTGTGTTATATGTTCTTTAATATTAATTTTACTTGCTAATAATATCTTACTTAGGATCTGTACATCTATGTTCATAAGAGAATGGGCTATATACTTTTCTGAGTCGATCTTATCTGAGTTTAGTATTATGCTATGCTTTATAAAAAATAGCATCTTATATCTTTTTATGTTTTAAGAAAGTACAGATGAGAACCATCTGTTCCTTGAAGGTCTGGCTGTAACCACTCATTAACACATTCTGGGCCTGGCTCCTTTTCTTTGTGCAGTGGAGACAGGAAGGGAGTCTAGTGGGTAAATGTGTCATTACTTTCTCAATGGATTCTCAATGAATTTTGATCTATTTTCTATATTCAAGTCTTCAACAATGAGCATACATACATTCATATATATATATAATCTTCTTACATAAATTAAGGAGACTGTCTACTGTCTACATTGCTCCAGTTACTTTCACAAAGAGGATAATCTGATGAGGTTTCTGCACATTTAAGTGGCCTCCAAATTTAGAAGATGACATCTTCATTTCTTGGGAGCCCCACCCAATCTCCAGAACTTGTTTTTCAGCAATTAAGTCTATTGACTAAACACTGAGCTGGGACAGAGGACTCCTGGCCTGTGGGTCTGAGCTCTCTGGCTTGCTGCCTGACCTGGAATCTAGCTTGATACCTCAGTTTATCCATCTGCAAAATGAAGATAAAAAGGCAACTGTTAAAATAAGAGCTGGCAAGTAAGCACTTTGGAGCCACATATTTGATGTGTCTCTGGTGGGATCATGATATACAGTGGACTCTTATGTGGGAACTCAACGGACTTGGCTGAGCAAGAACTCTCTGGCATGGCTGGGACTTTGTGCAATGGGTTCGCTGTTCAACTCCCACAGGCATGGGCCCTGTTCAGGGACATGTCCGACTCAGCCAGGAGAGGAAGGAGGAAGTTACCCAGTCAGAGCCGATGCGCAGGTGAACACCAACGTAGGGTCGGATGAGGTGGGCAAGGATCTGGGCCTCTCCTGTCCTTACCATCTCGTCTGACCATACCATGTACTTCTGCAGTGGCCTATGCTCCTCCAGGACGGGGAACTGGGCTGGGGCCCCTGGCAGAGCCAGCACTGGATGTTCTCTTGGAGAAAATCTAGACATAAGACAGAATGAGGGGAAGTCAGAGAATGCACAGACAGCCTGGCTACCACTCCCACGGGAAAAAGGATGGTGTTGCACCATGTCCTAGAGACTCTACAGAGGGAGGGGCCCCTGTAATATGCAAGAAGCACGAGAGGTTGTGAAACCCCAACGGACTGATAAGAAACCGCAGTGGCGGCAACAGGTACAATATGCAATATTGTCCTACCGCCTGGAATTTAAAACCTTCTTTGTTTGTTCAACAATTAAAAATTTCCAGTAGAGCTGGCTTCTAATCTGTGGTGTGGTAATTCACTCCAGGGTGTGGTGTCTGGACAGAGCCTTGCCCTTTTACCCACATGGCAGGATTGGGAAGCACAGCCGCTTCCAGAGGGCCATGGACAGAACACAGTCTCAGGGAGTGTGCACACTGGATAAGCTCATCCACTCAACACTTCACACGTATTTACTGATTGCCTACTATGTGCTGGAGCCCAGGGGACAAAGGGATAGGCGTGGTCCCTGCACTCATGGAAAGCACCAGAGTTCTACAGATGTCCACCATCAGACCTCCCACAAAGGCTGTTGTCCCCCCTCTACCTATGCACCTTACAATTATTTCACCCCTGTCTTTTCTGCTAAACTCATGCTTCTGACAAGCAGTGCCTCCATGTGCTCAGAACAGTGCCTGACACACGTAGGAGCTCAGTAAAGATTTGCTGACGGAAAGGATGAGGAGCAAACTTGTGTTCCATCTTGAGCTAAGCCCAGAGTCTGTCCCGGCAACATGAAACACCCTGCGGTCCCATAAACTTTCAAATGTCAATCTCTACAGACTTCTCCCCTCTATCTGTAATGCCTTCCTTTGCCAGCCAAAATCCTGTTCTTAAAATTATGAAATAGGCACAGTACTCTGGAAAATGGTTTGGCAGTTTCTGATAAAACTAGATATGCAACTACCATTTGGCTCAGAAATGAAAGCCTATGTTCAAGAACCAGGAGATGAATGTTCACAGCAGCTTTATTCATAAAAGCCAAAAACTTAGATGTTGTTCAACAAGTGAATGCTTAAACACTGTGGTGCAGCCAACCAATGGAATACTACAGCAACGGAAAGAAACAAACTATTGATTCAGGCAACAACTTGAATGGATACTAAGGGAATTATACTGAGTGAAAAAAGCCAATCCCAAAAGATTACATACTGTATGACTCCATTTATATAACATTTTTGAAATGACAAAATGGAGAACAGAAATAAAGACCAGATTAGTGGTTGCCAGGGGCTAGGGTTGTGTGTGTGCATGTGTTTGCATGTGTGCATGTGCACACGCATGCACATTCAGGGATGTGGGGTGGTTATAAACTGGCTACACAGGATCTTTTAATGTTAGAACTGTTTGATACCTTGATTGTGGTAGTGAATACATGAACCTATACATGGGACAAAATTGAATAGAACTAAATACACACACATATACACAAACACAGAAGTGAGTACAAGTAAAACTGGGGATATCTGAGTAAGATGGGTGGACTGTATTAATGTCAACTTCCTGGTTGTAATATTTTACTATAGTTCTGAAAAATGTTACCACTGGAAGAAACTGGGCAAAGGGTACATGAGATACCTCTATATTATTTCTTATTACTACCTATGAATCTACAATTAAGTCAATAAAAATTTCAGTTAAAAATTATAGAATATTTAAACAATACAAGAAAATACAAAAAATAATCCACATACCTGGGACCCAAATTAGCAAATATTAATACTTGGCTTTAGATTAAAAATATATATACACCTAAATAAAAGCTCTATCCTATTATCTCTTTCCATTCTTCCTCTGCCCAGAAGATACTGAGATTTTATGCATGATCACACTTTTACTATTGATATAAAAAGGTATTATATTGTGTGCTTTTACACAGTGTAATGGTAAAAGCATGGGGTGTCGAGATGACCTTGTTCTAGAATGCTGACTATACCACTTATTAACTTGCACAGGTGATTAACTATTTTATGCCTCAGTTTCCTCATCTGTGTAACAGAGTTGATAACAGTTCCTACCTCATAGGGCTGTTGAGAAGATTAAATGAATTAATATAAACAAAGCATTTATAACAGTGTTTAGCACATAGAAAGCTCCAAGAAAATTCTATCACTATCATCACATCACCAGATTGCAGGCAACCTATTTCAACTTTTTCAAAATTCAACTTTATGTTTTAGAGATTTGGCCTTATTGATCATGTGGATCATGTGATCCTGTTAGCCTCTCCTGAAGTTTCCTATTTTGCGCTAATAAACCATGATGTACCCATCTAGTCCCTCCTGCCAGACAATGCTACAATGAACATGCCACTTTCTTCATGCCCAACCCAAACTCCTCGCTCCACAAACACTTTCCAAACCTCCAAGACCTTCAAGACTTGCCACCACTGCCAAGCTTCAGCTCCTCAGAAGGGCTCCCTGTTCCCTCTTCTCCTTTGCTGCCTTCTGCACACTGATGTGCTCAACAACTGTTTTACCTGCTCCACCGTCAGCCCATGAGGATAGGGGCCCAAATAGTCTTGTTCGCCAAGATTTCCACACACCCTGGTGCAGGGCCAGTGCCAAGGAATGAACATGCAAGTATTCATTAATAGCCTCATCTTGTCAGAATTTAATTTTATATGTATGGATACTCCTCGACTTACCATGGGGTTATATTCCAACAAACACACTGTAAGTTGAAAATATTGTAAGTTGAAAATGCATTTAATATACCTAACCTACCGGACATCATAGCTTAGCCTAGCCTACCTTAAGTATGCTCAGAACACTTACATTAGCCTATAATTGGGTGAAAACATCTAACACAAAGCCTATTTTATAACAAAGTGTTGAACAGCTCATGTAATTTATTATGCATGTCACTTTCACACCATTGTAAAGTCAAAAACTCCTAAGTCAAGCCATTGTAACTGGAAACAATACATACATGTGAATCATTTGTTAGTCTTATTATGTGACAATGTTCCAATTGCTTTGTGTATATTAATTCATTTTATTCTAATATGAGGCCTGTGAGGTAAGTAGTATTGTTATTCTTATTTTATAGATGAGGAAATTGAGGCACAGAAAGGTTAAGTAATGTGCCCATGGTTACACAGCTGGAATTGTTGGTGCTGGAATTTAAATGCAGGCAGTCTGCTCCAGAATCTATACTTTTTCTTTTTTTTTAATCCTCACCCAAGGACATTTTTTTCATTGTTTTTAGAGAGACAGGAAGGGAGAGAGGAAGGGAGAGAAGTATCGATTGGTTGCCTCCTGTCCATGCTCAGACTAGGGATTGCATGTGCCTATGCCTGAACTGGGGATCGAACCCACAATCTAGGTATATACTCTGACTGGGAATTGAACATACAACCTTTCAGTTATGGGAAGACGCTCCAAGCAACCAAGCCACACTGGCCAGGGTCAGAACTTATATTCTTAACTACTATATTCTTCATTTTCATCTCTCCCACCTTGGTCAATGAGCACCTCAAAAGCTGAGTCTGGCTGTATTCTCTCTTTTTGATTCCCAGCCGCTAGCACAGGCCTCAAAACACAATAGGTACAATAAACATTTTTAGAATTAATGAATGAGAAGGATTCAGGAATCTCACCAGAAAGACTAGATCAGGTTGTCAGAGGTTAGAGAAAGAAGTAATATTAACTAAGCACCTATTATATTTTGGGTCAGGCCCTCAGCTAAGCTCCTTTCAGATGCCACCTCAAAGGATTTCAAAAGGAAAGCAAGAGATTGTGATCTCCCTGAGGGCTGGAACATTAGGCTAAAGTCAGGATCCGCACTCACCCTGCCCTCTTGGAAAGACCCTGCTGCTGACACTTGGTGAATTCCAGATTTGAAATGTCCATCCTTTCAACAGCTCCCAGCTGTTCCAGTGGGATATCACGTCTGACCTGACAAGCAGCAAGAGGCCAAGACTGATGTGATCATTTGCTCCCAGTGAGGGAGGAGAGTGTTATTTAGAAGAGAAAAGTTGGCCACTCCATTTGCCCCGACTGCTCGCCCCAGGTCAGGCCCTTAAGCCTGGTTCACTGTCCAGCTAAAGGAGGTTCACTTTCCTGCTGTTGGGTGCAGTGACCCTTTGGGGTTTCCCTATGCACAGCATCCACTTATGTGCCTGTACACTAGTGGATGTTCGTCACGCTGAGTAGAGGATGCAGGGATACAAATGAGGCAGAGCCTTACTCTTGGTGTCCCTGCTATGAAGAACAACCTTTTCTTCCAGCTGTTCATATGGCTGGCTCCTTCTTATTTTCAGGTCTCAGCCCTGCTAATTACATATCACCTGTTTATGCTATTTCAGGGAGACTGCAGCCAGGGAGAATGATAAGCCACGTGCTCAAATACGTTATCTTCATGCCACAAGAATGATCTGGCTTGATGGAACATAGCCTTCCAACAGCAAATGTGCAATAAAGGTCTGTGAAATTAAATCTACACCAGGGTATTCACTGTGTCAGAACCAATAGAGCTGGAAGGATCCTCAGAAATCACTTAGTGGGAAAGAAATACCTCTTATCTTCCTCTCTTAGAACCCAACTTTCAGCTAGACAGACACACACACAGCAGCCCAAAATAAAGACATTTTTCAGTACTTCTTGTAGGTAGGTATGGCCATGTGCTTAAGTACTGGCTAATGAGTTGTAAGCAAGCTATAAGGAAGGCTACTTAAGAAGGTGAGGCTGCCCTTTTTCTGACCCTTCTGTCCTTCTGGCTGACTGGAGCAAGGATGTGATGGCTGAAGCTTAGCCTATGAGGTGACACTCAGGATAAAGGCCAGTACTGGGACAGCGGAGCAGAGAGATAGGAGCCTGATTCCTGATGACACAATGGAGCTGCCATCCAGCCAGGGTTGCATACTCCAGTCCTTTTTTTTTTTTACTGAAGAAAATAAACTCTGTCTCTTTAACTTGCTGTTATTGTGGATTTTCTGTTAAGTGTCGTCTAAGTGAAGCCTGAAACACCTAGACCGGTGGCCATCCTCACCCAAGGTGAGGGAGGAGAACAGAACCCTCTCACTTGCCCCCCATTGTGGCCCCCATAGCACTATAGGCACTTCTCAAAAATTCTGAGGGATAGTTTGAAAACCACTGACCCCGCTCACCCCTTTATTTTACAGATGGAGTACTGCAGTCAAGAGAGGGAAAGCAATCTGCTGAGTCGCACAGTGAGCTGGGGAAGAGCCTGACACTTTCGAACGCCATTCTCCCTGTACCCGTATCCTTGCCCCTGAAGGATACTGCTACAGCAAGCAAGTGTCCACTATCTTAGAAGGTGTTGAAAATCCATATACCCTTAAAAGCACTCACAGGTTTCCCATCAGATTGCTTCTCCAGGGCCTACAAAGCCCTGCTCGGTTTGGCCCTGCCCACTTCCCCAATCTTCTGTCCTGTGCGGCAGAGTAATTCTTCAAATCTTCTCCCTCGGGGTGGGCTCTATGCCCCTTGCCAATAGCATTTGGCAGTAGTGACACTGTCCTGGTTGCCAGGCCCAGCCTTTAGGGGACCAGCAGCTTCCACCTTTTTTCTTGGAGCACTCACTCATTGGATGGACTCTCTCAGAGCCTGAATGCCATGCTGTCAGAGGCCAAGTCGCACACAGAGGTCAAGTGTATGCATGCCAGCCCACTGCCCCAGCTGAGCTCCCAGGTGATAGCCACATGTGAGCCCTCTTGGACATGCAGCCCAGTCGAGCCTTCAGATGATGCTAGCCCCAGCCGATAGCGAGAGTCACATGAGACCATAAGTTAAGATGGGCCCAGCTAACCCAAGTGCCTATCAATACATAAATCAATAAAGAAAATGTGGTCTATACATACAATGGACTACTGTTTAGTCTCAAAAGGGCTAAAATTGTGGCACATGCTACAACATAGGTGAACTCTGAAGACATTATGCTATCTGAGACAGGCCAGACGCAAATGGACAAATATTGTATGATTCCACTTACATTAGGTACCCAGAAGAGGCAAATTCATAGAGACAGGAAACTAGAAAAGAGGCTATCAGGGCCTGGGGAAGAATGGTGAGTCATTGTTTAACGGGTTGAGTTTCTGTTGGGATGATGAAAAAGTTCTGGAGATAGACAGTGGTGATGGTTGCATAACACTGATATCCTTAATGTCACTGAATTGTACACTTAAAAATATTAAATAAACAAACACGCACATTCCATTGGCATATATGCACCCCAGTGCTATTATTTTTTATCCTTACCTGAGGATATGTTTATTGATTTTAGAGAGGGAGGGAGAGAGAGAAACATCAATGTGAGAGAGCAACATCGATCAGTTGACTCCTGTATGTGCTCTGACCGTGGATAGAACCCATGACCTATGTATGTGCCGTGACTGGGAATGGAACTCATGAACTTTTTGGTGTAGGGATGACATACCAATCAACTAAACCACCTGGCCAGGACACCATTTTTTGAAATCCCATATTTTTATATGTTTAAAACTCATCTTGTCAGTAATATTTACTATCCAGGTAACTATTAATATTACTCCTCAGAAAAGATAATTAAATATTTGATTACAAACTATATATAATAACTTCAAGTTAGAAGATGTAGGTACATATATGTGTATGAAAATGTCTGGAGGATAGAAGTATATACCTCAAAATGCTAGTAGTGGCTTTTGGAAGGGTGATGGGATTACGAGTAAATTTTGTTTAATTTAAAAAGAAAAGCGGACTTCCAGCGAAGATGGAGACTTAGACTGACACGCTCTGTCTCCCTCCACAACTAAGAAGGACTACAAATACCACAAAATTAGAAATAACCAGAAGTTCCAGAAAATAAAGCTACATGGAAGTCCAATATATGAAGTTATAAACAAGTGATGCTCGTCCGGACGGGTAGGATGGGCAAAGCCGGGGTGAAGAGGTCAAGCTGTGCTGGTGGCAGCAGCTTCAGTGACAGGTGGCAAGACTGCGATAAGCACAGACACCCATATTTAAGGGGAGGCAAGAAGCCCAGGGGAGCACCCCCGGCTGCAGTCCAGACCTGTCAGCTTGCGATTCCAATGCCGGGGAAGGCAGACCCCCATTGCCTCGGACTCTGAGGACCAGAGGGTGTGGGGACAGAGGAGGAGGCTCCCAGTCTCTCAGCGGAGAGTAACAGCAGGAATACATCTTGGACCCCGGCCCCCACACAAAGCGCCACAGTGTGGTGAGAAGGGTCACCCAGTAGTGACGAGTGCACAGGGCTCTGCACCCAATAGCGTAGAAGGTGTGACAGCCCCACTCAAGAAGGAAAGATAAACGAAAACAGTCGGGATGGCAGGAATCATGATTGAAATACCAATCACGCAGCTGACCAAAAAGTAAATACATGAATTAACTGATAAACAAATAGATGATCTTTCTGAGGCTCAGTTCAGAGCTATAGTCATAAGGCAGCTTACAGAATTAACAAAAGATATTGAACAAGACATGGAATGAAGGCTAGTCATGCTGAAATGAACAAAAACACATATGAGACAAGTGGTGAGGAAATGAAAACCAGGGATCAAATCAACAAATCGGAACATAGGGAAGGAACAGTCAACGAGTACAGAAAGAGGAAACAAAAAGTGAGGAATATGAGGAGAGGCTCAGAAACCTCTGGGACAGCTATAAGCGAATGAACATCTGAATTATAGGATTGCCAGAAGGTGAAGAAGAACTAGAAATTGAAAAATTATGTGAAAAAATAATGAAGCAGAACTTCCCAAACTTGGGGAAGGAAATAGACTTACACGTCCAGGAAGCACAAAGAGTTCCAGAAAAACTGGACCCAGGGAGAACTACACCAAGACACATTATAATCAAAATGTTAAAAATTAAAGATAAAGAGAGAATCTTAAAAGCAGCAAGAGAGAAGAAGAGAATTATGTACAAAGGGGTCCCAATTAGACTATCAGCTGATTTCTCAAAGGAGACTCTGCAGGCAAGAAGGGACTGGCAAGAAGTATTCAAAGTAATGAAAATCAAAAACCTACAGCCACGAATACTCTATTCAGTAAAGCTGTCATTCAGAATAGAAGGACAGAGAAAGTGCTTCCAGGGCAAAGTAAAACTGACGGAGTTCTTTAGATCCAAACCACTGTTATATGAGATGTTAAAGGGACTTGTTTAGAAGAAGGAGGATCAAAACTATGAACATTAAAATGAAAACTGTATCACAACAACCAACAACAGAAGCTAGGGAATCGAAATAAAGGCAAGCTAAGTAGGCAATGAGAGTGGAAAAGGAATTATAGGTATGGGGAACATATTGGGGGGAGGTCAGTGGGGAGGGGGAAGGGGGAAAGGGAAGGAGATGGTACAGGAATTAAGAAGCATAGTAGGAGGGAATGGAATAGACAGGAAGACGTTGAGAAGAACTGTATGAACAACCAATGGGCATGGACTAAGGTGGGGGGGAAACTGGAGGAAGTGGGGGTTACCGGGTGGAGGGGAACAAAGGGAAAAGAAATTGGGACAACTGTAACATCATAATCAATAAAACTATTTAAAAAAAAAAGAAAAGCAATCTCCCACCAAATCTGTGGAGGACATTCTAATGGGTATTCATTCCAAGAAATCAGAGATGTTTAATATGGATTGAAACTTTGTGCAGTTAGGATTCCATAAAGAAAATGGAAAAACAAACAAAAGAATTGCCTGGCTAAGCCTAGTCCACCCACAGAACTCTGAGAAATAATAAACTGTTGTTGAGCACTGAGTTTGAGAGTGGTTTATTATGCAGCAACAGACAATGGGAACATCCTACCATTCTCCGCCTCATGCGCTCCACACCAGCCACATTGGCCTTCTTCCTGCCCCTTGACCATATCAGGCTTATCCCTGCCTCAGAGCTTCTGCCATCCCTGTCCCCACATGAAGAACTTCCTTTTCCTCCATTTCTTTGCATGGGTAGCTCTTCATCCTTCAAGTCTGTTATAGATTGAATGTTTGCGTCCCCCCAAATTCCTATGTTGAAGCTCCAATCCCCAATGTATTAGGAGGTGGGGCCTTTGGGAGGTGGTTATGTTTAGATGAGGTCACAAGGGTGGAGTTCCCCATGATGGGAATTGTACTCTTAGACCAGAGAGCTTGTTCTCTCTCTCTCCAATATGGTTGGGCGTGACAAGAAGGCAGTGCCTGCAAGCCAAGAAGTCCTCACCAGAAGCTGACCATGTTGGCACTCTGATCTTAGAATTCTCAGCCTCCAGAACAGTGAGAAATAAACGTCTGTTGTTTAAGCCTCCCAGTCTGTGGTATTTTGTTAGAGCAGCCCAAGCTGACAAAGACAAGGTCTCAGCCCTGCCAATCACACATCATCTGTTTGTCTTATGTAAAAGTATTCACTGTCTCCCCCATTAGACTCACCTCCATCAGGGCAAGGGCCTTAAATGCCTTATTCTTGCCTGTGTGCCCAGCATCCAGACCAGTGCTTGACACTCAGGGGGTGCTTCTTAAGTATGTTTGGAATGAAGACACAAAGGAAGGCAGCTGCCCAGGTGGCCCTAACGCCCTCAGACTGCCTCCATGGACCTCACCTTCTCTGTTAGTCTTCCTTTCCTAAAATTCGGCTGTAAGGCACAAGCTTCCCCAAGCCCTCATGCAATTCCTACAACTCAGTGAATTCCAGAAAGACTGGGGTAATAAAAAGGTGTTTCAGCAACACCCCTTGACTGGTGATGCATCTAGGCAGGGCTGTCCCTTCTTTTCCAACCAGGATGGTTTGCTTTTTCTGGCTTTCTGGAATCTGCTTTTGGGGCTGCTTTTAGAGCTGGTGCCCTTTTTTTTTTCCTGGCATTTTGTAATAAAGGACAAATCTCTATCCCTTCAGGGCAGGTCTGCCTTCTAGTAATAGCTCCAAGTCATTCAGAGCCAAATGGGGAGAAGCAAGTAGGTGATTAAATGGGACTGCCCTGTTTGGAATCAACAATGAGGGGGCTTAGAATTTACCACGACTGAGTATCTTCAGTAGCGCATGAACTAGCTCTGAAGGCAATTCCCAAATAGGAATTGGCAGTGTTAAATGCACAGCTGTTTTCTCCGCAGTGATTAAGTATGGGGGTGCTCTGGAATCAGGCTGCCTGGGTTCAAATCTCAGACTGCCACTTCAGGTTGTGCAATCTTGGGCAAGTGACTTTACTCCTCTCTTCTTCGATTTCTTTACCTGTGAAGCACACAATAACAACACCTGTCCCCAGAGACTTGTGGAAGGATTAAATGAGTTATTGCCTTAAAAGACAGCACAGTGTATGGCATATAGTAGGCACTAAATATAATTCTTATTATCTATTAAAGGCTTACATACAGACCCCAGATGTCCACTCAATGTCTGCATTACCTTGGGCAAGTTATTTAACCTCATTGAGCTCAGTTTTCTCACCTCTCAAATGGAAATTAATAATAACCACTTCATGAAATTTCTCAAAGGCTTAAATGAAATAAAGCTTGTGAACAAAAAGAGTAATAGCTAACAATATTTGGACCCCTACAATGTGCTGTATGCTTTATATACTAGAAGGCAGATACCATTGTGCTCTATTAAACCGAGGAGGAAACTCCGGCCAGATAGCTAGAGTGGTTTCCTCAGTCACCTGAGAAAGAGGCGGGGCTGGTTGGAGCTCAGGCCTGTTTGTGCTTGTTTCTCTACTCAGTCTATCCTTGGCCTACTAAATGCCAAGTGCTATGACCTCACATAAATTCATGAGCTCCTTATAGCTCCTAACCCAAGTCTGACTTCTAAGCCCACATTCTTTCTTGCCACCTATAGCAACAAAGGCAAGTACATTAGGTTAGTTATCATCATTATAACCAGAGAGTAGCTAGCTGAAGGCTGAGGCTGGGTCTTCCCCATTTTTATATGTCACCTCTGGCCTTTGAGTACTATGTCTCATACATGACAGACGTTCTATAAATAATTCACGACCTGTCCCTATGACCTGCTAACCTATTTTTTTTTAAATAGGGCCAACTGGAGCGCAACTAATAAGACACATCCGATTATTATCAGGATGACATCATTTCTCAGTCTGCACCTAAACTTGTCTTCTCTGGAAGCTGCTTCCAATTTTCACCTTGTTAAGAGGACGGTAACAGGGGAGTGATTCTCACACCTAGAGGAGGAAATCGACACTCATGTGACTGACTGTACAATATTCTTTTTATAACATCCTTTATCTACTGATAAACTCTCGCTCAACCTCGTGGCAGGTCAATGTCCCCTGTGTCAGGCGTTAAGATGGAAACAGATCACACAGGATCCCAAGTTCAGCAGACAGAACAGCCGCACCTTTGGTCTCATATATCAGGGTGTGGCAGATGGGGAAAGGGCCAGGAAGGTGACCATGGGCCCCATACCCCTCCCCAAACCCAGCAATGCTGCCCCTCCAAGTACCTCTGGATCCACTGGTCTTTGTAGGACGCACTGAAAGAAATGCCTGCAAAGAGCTCCGACTTGTTGAAAGCCACATGAAACTGATCCCAAAATGGGCCAAAAGGGTTTCCTTCCTGTAGAAAGAGAGTGGTCAAAGGCTTACTGAGGGAGAAGGAAAGCCAACTGGGATGGGGCCAAGGAACTGTGGGTAGGGGAACTCTGGGTGATTTGACTCAGGCTGAAACACCCTCACAGGATGACCCAGTAGGAACGTCACTTTCTAATTCTTTGTCTGGGGCCTGAGGAAGGCAATTCCACCTCCAGCCTGGTTTCCATCAGGAGATGTTCACCAGTGTCTGAAGGAGTCCTTCCCACTCCCAAGCCATATCCCACTGACCCTGCAGCATGGACTTGGGTCTGGGGAAGAAATGGACCTTGGATATGGGGCCATGGGTTAGAGAGCTTCAGGAGACTTTCAAGACCAGCTAACCCAATGCCATTACTTCCAATACAGAAACGAGGGCCACACAGACTAAGACACCTGCCAAGCTCACACAGCAAGTGAGAGCACTGTTAGGACGGCAAGCTGTCTCCTTTCTCACATTTCGTGGCTTCTCCGTCCACCCTCCCTAGACTTTAGCTTAAGCACTGAAAGATATATTGAAGACTGTTGTATTCCCAAAGTGCCAGAAATTTACAAATTTACAAATTTGTACTGATAAAATACAAAGCCTCATTTATCTGCTGAAGGCAGGAAAGTACACAAGTTAGGAGAGTGGATAATGGAGTCAAATTACCTAGGATTGAATCATGGCTCCACCACTTGTTTGCTATGAAACCTTGGGCAAAATATTGAACATCTCTATGTTGTACTCAGTGGCCTCTCTATAAAATGGGGATGTTAACAGTACTTTCCTCACAGAGCAGTCTAAAGATTGAGCGGGTTAATAGGTGTAAAGTTCTAAGCATGGCACGGCATATAGGAAGTGCTATGTGAGCATTACTTGTAATTACTGATGTGGCACTTTATAGTTTACAAGCACTCTTACACCCTGGCCCTCGTAATGGTTTATGAGTGAGATAGAGCAAGGACCGGAATCTTTATTTTGTAGGTAGAAATAAAGGCTCAGAGGAAGCGAATGCCTCATCCAAAGTGACACCACTGGCAAATGCCAGAAATGGGACTTAAATCTCCATCTGTCTATTTTACACCCTTCTGGTCCTTCCCCAACATAATGCCATCATGCAGTGTCTCAGGGACCTAGATACCATGGAACAGGCAGAAAGGGCCCCCATAGATCCACAGGAATCACCTTCATTGGGCATGTCTTCTTATCAGGGCTTCTCTGGGCCGCCACTTCAAAGCAGTATGCCACCCGCTTCTCAGGGGGCCAGTGGGTGGGTGCCAGCTTCTCCATGAAGTCCTCTAGGCTGATGACCCGATGGTAGGCTTGGAGGGGATCCAGCTTGAAGTATTTCTGATAGGACACATGGATCTATAAAAAAGGAGGGGAACGGAAGGGCAGGGGTTTCTCCTCAGTATCCTAGAAGCTGTTTTATAGACATTTATTAAAACTATCCACTCCAAGACACAGCTTGGACTGCATGCCAATGAAAAACTTTTGGCAAGGGACAACAAATTAGGACAGAGACAGACTAAGACAAGGTATCTGTAAAGAACAAAGAGCAATTTCCCTTGGGTTAGAAAATGCCTACTGATCAATAAGAAAAAACAAAGATGATACAAGAGAAAATATGAGCAAAGGATAGGAGCGAACAACTCACAGCAAAGAAAACCCAAATAGCCAATACACACAAAAGATGTGCAACCTCACTAGTAATTAGGAAAAAGCAAATTACAATTATAAGGCATCACTTCTCACCCACGAGAGCAGCAAAATTTAAAAGCTCAACTCTAATTGTTGGAAGGGATGTGGAAAAAAAGGGGCATTTTCGTACTTCGCCGGAGTAGAAGTGTACCTTCTGGAACAACCACTTTGGAATGTAATCTTGCAGCGTCCAATAGAGTTCAAAATGCTCCTTCCACCACCTCTAGGCATCTGCCCTAGAGAAGTTCTTGCACTTTGTACCAGAGATGGGTACAAGGACTTTCAAATATATAAAAGAATTTGGAAGGAGTCACATGGAAGGCTATGATATCTATGATAGTGGTTGTCTCTGGGGGTGGAGGGAAAGATTAGGATTAGCCTCAGGAGCCAGAAGAGATTTTATCTTTTAACAAGTTTATCTGTAGCAAAAACGAGAAACTGTTAATGATTATCACTTCCGGTTCTCCATACGGTGATTGTATTAATCTCTGTATTTTTCTAGATTAAAAAGAATTTCTTGGAACACCATGGAATAAAATTTAGACTTTATCCTATAGAACAGGGTTCCCAAGCATGTTCCACTGATTCGGGTGGATAAAGGGTTCTGCAATAAAGACTCCAGAGTTACACAGGCTAGAAAAACTTTGTGTTAAGCTGGTTTCTTTCCTACAGGACTTCTCAGGGCCTTTAATATACTAATGTGCATTCTGAATCCCCAATTTTGGGGTAATGAAAATTGACAATATAATTTCCCAAAATGATTTAACCACTGCACACTTCTTAAGTCACTGGTCTTCCAAAGATCAGATTTTGGGAAACTTAACTATTAGCAACAAGGTCTTGCTGAAGGATTTGAAGCAGAAATAACATGAGATTTGCCTTTTTGAAAGATCACTCTGGTGGAGGAGGAGAGAATGTATTGATGGTAAGATTAAAGGGAGGAAATAAGAGACTACTGCAGTAATCCTTCTATTTGTTTAAGTATTCATTCAGCATGTATTTTTTAAATTGTTTCTTTTTTTTTAATTTTATTTATTTATTTATTTTTAGAGAGAAGGAAAGAGAGGGAGAAAGAGAGAGAGAGAAACACCAATGTGTGGTTGTCTTTCCCATGCCCCCAACTGGGGACCTGGCCCGCAACCCAGGCATGTGGCCTGACTTGGAATCGAACTGATCCTTTAGTTCGCAGGCCAGTGCTCAACCCACTGGGCCTTACCAGCCAGGGCATTTTTTGTGTTTTGTTTTGTTTTTTAATTTAAAAAAATCTATTTATTTTAGAGAGAGTGGAAGAAAGAGAAGGAGAGAAACATCAATGTAAGAGAGAAACACCGATCAGTTGTTTCTTGAATGGGCCCTGACTGGGACTGAACCCACAACCTAGGCATGTGCCCTACCCAGAAATCAAACTGGCGACCTTTTGCTTTGCGGGATGATGCCCAGCCAACTAAGCCACAACAACAAGGGCTCAAGATGTATTTATGAACATCACCCATAAGTCCATATAAAGATGCAGAAGCATGCTAGAAGATATAAAAGAAGGTGAGGTAGAGAGTAAAGGGAGGCATTTAGGATGACTTGTAGATTCCTGGTTTGGTATTCAGGTGAATGAAGGTGACATACACTAAAGATGGGAATATAGAAGGTAACACAAGTTCAGGGAACAGATGCCAAGTTCTGGCTTTGAGCATTTGAGGTGTCTGGGGAACATCCAAGCAGACTCAAGGGCCTCGAAGTTAGAAACAGAGACCTATGGTCAGAGAAGAGTCTGGGCCACAGATACATTTGGGAGGTATGTGGAGAACAGTGAAAGTCACAAGAGTCAACAGAAATTTTTTAAAAATATATTTTATTGATTATGTTGTTACAGTAGTTCCAGTTTTTTTCCCTTTGCTCCCCTCTGGCCAGTATCCCCTTTCCCTCCAGCAATTCCACCCCCCTTAGTTCACATCCATGAGTCGTGCATATAAGTTCTTTGGCTTCACCCTTTCCTATATTATTCTTAACTTCCCCCTGTCTATATTGTACTAACCAATTATGCTTCTTAGTCCCTGCACCATATCTCCATTTCTCCCCCTTCCCCTCCCAGCTGATAACCCTCCAAATGATCCCCATACCTATGATTCTGTTCCTATTCTGGTTTGTTTAGTTGGGTTTTGTTTTCATTTTTTAGATTAAATTGTTGATAGTTGTGAGTTTGTTGTCATTTTAATGTTCGTAGTTCTGATCCTCTTTTTCTTCAACATTTCATGTAATAAGGGCTTGGTGATGATGAACCCCTTTAACTCTATCTTGTCTGGGAAGCACTTTATCTGCCCTTCCATTCTAAATGACAGCTTTGCTGTGTAGTAATCTTGATTGTAGGTCCTTGCTTTTCATCACATTGAATACTTCTTGCCAGTCCCTTCTTGCCTACGCAGTTTCTTCTGAGAAATCAGCTGACAGTCTTATAGGCACCCCTTTGTAGGTAACTCTCTGCTTTTCTCTTGTTGCTTTTAAGATTCTCTCTTTGTCTTTAACCTTTGGCATTTTAATGATGATGTGTCTAGGTGTGGTCATCTTTGGGTCTAGCTTGTTTGGGACTCTCTGTGCTTCCTGGACTTGTATGTCTATTTCCTTTTCCAAATTAAGGAATTTTTTTTTCATTACTTTTTAACATAAGTTTTCAATTTCTTGCTCTTCCTCTTCTCCTTCTGGCACCCATATGATTCAGATGTTGGCATGTTTAAAGTAGTCCCAGAGGTTCCTAAGCCTCTCCCCATTTTTTTCAATTCTTGTTTCCTCATTCTGTACTGGTTGACTGTTTTTTCTTCCTATGTTTCAAATCATTGATTTGAACTCCAGTTTCCTTCCCTTCACCATCTGTTTTGTATGGAGTTTCCTTCATTTCATTTAGCACAGTCTTCACTTCTTCCCTTATGTGTTTGCCATACTCAAGCATATCTGTAAAGCCTGTGAGTATCTTTATCACGAGTGTTTTGAACTGTGCATCTTTATCACCAGTGTTTTGAACTCTGCATCTGTTAGGTTGGCTAACTCCTCATCTGTTAGGTTGGCTATCTCCTGGTCACTTAGTTCTCCCACTGGACCTTGGTCCATTCCCTCTTTTGGGCCATACTTATCTGTCTCCTCATCTTGACAGGCTCCTGTGTTTGGCTCTGTGTCAGGTAGAGCTGTCTCGCCTGTTATGTTTTAATGGGCGGAGCCTTAGGTATTTGTCAGTACCAGTGACCCATTTCACCACATTGTGGCGCTGTATGTGCGGGAGGGGTCTGCGATAGAACAATGCCACTTGTCCAGCACTCACCCCTTTTCTAGGCACTTCTCCCACTTCCGTATGGGACTGGTGCCTCTCTAGCTGTTGCCCTGGCCATTGTTCCCAGAGTGCATGGGTCTGTGGATGTTCTAGGACTGTGTGGACCCTTTAAATAAGCACACTCTACTGAGAGACTGGCAGTTTCTTCCTCCGCCCCAACCCCCACTGATTTGCACAGTCAGAAGCAGTGAGGCTTTATTTTCCCTGGAGCTGGAACCGTGAGCTGTGCAGTCTGGTCTGGTGCTGGGAGCACTCCCCAGGTGTCCCTCCCTACTTTTTAAAACAGGTGACTGTGCTTTCCACCGGCCTGCCACTGCTGCCGCTGCCGCTGCTTCCACCACACCAAGTCCTCTCTGCCCCGGCTCTGCCCCTCCTACCTGTCCGGATGAGTATTTCTTCTTTATATCTTTGTTTGTTGGACTTCCATGCAGCTCAATTTTCTGGAACTTCTGGTTTTTTCTAGCTCTGAGGTAGTTTTATTCCTTCTTAGTTGTGGAGGGAGACACAGCATGTCTCTCTATGCCTCCATCCTGGCCAGAAGTCCCAGAGTCAACAGAAATTTGTAGTAAAGCAAATAACAGTAATAATAGCAACTAATATTGCCCTGGCTGGACAGCTCAGTTGGTAAAAGCGTCATTCCAATATGCCAAAGTTGCAGCCCTGGTCATGGCACATACAAGAAGCAACCAATGAATGCATAAGTAAGTGGAGCAACAAATTGATGTTTCTCTCTCCCTCTCTCTCCAAAAGTAATAAACAACAACAAAAAAAAATAGCAACTAATATTTATTGAGTTCTGACTTAGCACCAGGTGCTGTAGTCGTCACATTTCATGGACTTGCTCTTCTAATTCTAAGAGGAGGAACACAACCACCTCCAGTTTACTTATGAAGAAACGCAGGTGGACAGAATCTAGATAACTCATCTGAGATCACATAGTTAATAGCAAACAGAAAGAGAAGACATACCAACATTACAACAGTGGGTAGGTAAAGAGCAGCCTCCAATGCAGTGCGAAGAAGAAATTGTTGAGAGGTCAGGATTGAGGCAGGAACAGGCTGTGTCTTGGAAGCTAGGGGATTAGGGAAGTTCAGGAAGAAGAGAGGTGTCACCAGGAGATTAGTTGAGATAAAAACTAAAAATGACCCCTGAATTTGGTAACTCTGATGTCCCTGATGACCTCTGTGAGAACAGTGGCAGCAGGAAAGAAAAGCCTAACTGGGATGGGTTAAGTAACCTGTAGAAAGCATGGAGTGAAGACTCCAAAAGACCTGGCTGAGAAGGTAAGGTGAGAAAAAGCAAACCAGAGGGAGATGAATGGGCAATGTCTAAATTATAACAGCGAGTGCAAAAAAATTAGAACATCAATGCCTCCCGGTTACTGAGGACTTCTTGTGTCCTAAGCACTTTATGCTGATGAGCTCAGCTGATTCTAAGAGACATACATCGTTCAAGGCATGTCATAATCACTAACTCATGGTAGGAGATAGCTACCATTATTACCAGCCTATTTTAGAGATGAGGAAACCAAGACACAAAGAGATCAAGTACCCTGCCCAGACTACCCAGCTAGTAAGTGGCCAAGACAGGCAGGTACTCTGGCTTTTAACCTTTTTTAAAAACCTCTCTAGCCCTGGCCGCTGTGGCTCAGTGGATTGAGTGCTGGCCTGCAAACCAAAGGGTCACCAGTTCAATTCCCCATCACAGCACATGCCTGGGTTGCCAGTCAGATTCCCTGTTTGGAGCATGTGAGAGGCAACCAATCCATGTTTCTCTCCTTCTCTTCCCCCCTCCTTTCCCCTCTCTCTAAAAATATATAAATAAAAACTAAAAAACAAAACAAAACCTCCCTAAATAAGGCATATGAATGAAAAAATAAATCTCATGCAGAGAAAAGACTATAAAAATGAAATATAATATTTTATACTTCCTAAGTATAATTTTTTAATGTTTACTGAAAACTTTTTTCTAGAAAAAGATTTTATTCATTTATTTTTAGGGAGAGGTGAAGAGAAGGAGAGAGAGAGGAAGAGAAACACTGACGTGTGATGTGCAAGAGAAAGAAATATGGATCAGTTGCCTCTTGTACTCCCCTAACCAGGGACATGGCCCACAACCCAGGCATGTGCCTTAACTGAGAATTGAACCAGCAACCTTTTGGTTTGTGGGATGACACCCAAACCACTGAGCCACACCAGTCAGGGCTTATTGAAAACTTTTAGTCAATCCATTAAATATTAATTCAGTTACTACTGCCAGGCCCCTGGGGATACAGTGTGAACAAACACAGACACAGGACCAATGGAAGACACAAAGAATAAGCAAGGAATTAGAGGATGCTGAGTATCACTATGCTCAGGGAGCCCCTTAATGGGACAAGAGGTGGTGTTGGAGCCTGGGTTTGTGGCCTTGGACACATTTAACTAACTTGTGCTTCAGATAATCTTTCAAAACTGATAATAGCACCCATTATCCTTTGACCAATGGGATGCACAAAGGGTGAGATCAACCAGGGCTGGAAATGAATGGGGCTTTAGGTTCAGGTCACAGGCCCTAGAGTCAGACAGCACTGGCTAGAATTCCAGCTCTATTATGCTCAAGCTGTGTGACCTAGGAAAAATTACCTAACCTCTCTAAATCAGTTTCCTCACTGGGATTCGATGAGGGAGAAAGGAGCTAATCTTCATGCAGTGCTCGGAACAGTACCTGACAGACAACAGGTGCAGGACAGATATTAGTTGCTTTATTCCAGGGAAGACAGTTCTGGGTGGGGGTAGGGCAAGCACAGAGGAATGGAAGGTAAAGCCCAGAAGACTTGGGGTCAAGAAGCAAACTGGGGAAGAGTGGACAAGGGCCAAGGTCAGCAGGGGGTACTCACATTGGTAAAGGGAGGCTTGTGATGCTGGTATTCAATCCAAGGAGGTACAGCCAGGGTGCGGTTCAACAGCTTTGCGAATGCCAGGGAGCCCAAGAAGTGATCAGCCTGGTTCCCGAAGCGCCCTGGATAGTACATTGAAGAGGTGAGGCCTGGGACATTGAGGGCATGGGGAATGTGGGGCTCATAAAGGACGCAGAGCCAGGATTGGGGAAAGCCAGGGGAGCTGGTAGCGTGGGATCAAGTCCTGACTCCTGGGTCTAATAGTCCCTTCAGGCCTAGTCCTTTCTGCCTCAGCCACTCCAGGTTCCATGCTGTTTCCCAAACACACTACACATACTTAACCCAAGCCTTTGCTTTTTTTTTTTTCTTTTTTTAAAATCTTCACCCGATTTTTTCATTGTTTTCAGAGAGAGAAGGGAGAGGGGAAGGGAGAGAAACATTGATTCGATAGAGAGGCATTGATTGGTTGCCTCACATACATGCCCAAACCAGGGACTGCATGTGCCCAGACAGTGGATTGTACCTGCAACCCAGGTATGTGCCCTGACCAGGAATCTAACCTGAACCTTTTGGTTACGGGATGACGCTCCAACCGAGACACACTGGCCAGGGCCCAAGCCTTTGCTTTTCGATGTTCCTTCCAGAAGTGCCTTTCCACCTCTATCTCTACTTATCTGCACAAGAAGAGGCAACTCTGATGCTTCCTTCACTGGGATCTTTTCAACAACCTGCTGCCACTACTCAGTCCCCCTCCTCAGCTTCCCAGCTTGGATTTGAGTTACTAATCGTTCTTCACTTATCCTATAATGTCCTTTCCCACTTCTTGGCCTTTGTACTGGTTGTGTCCTCAGGCTATAAATGCCTCAGGACAAGGACCCTGATTCTCTTTTTTATCCCTAGGGTGGCATCCATTCATTCATCCCACAAATATTGAGAGACCACAGTGTGCCAGGATCCCTGCTAGGTGCTGGAATACAGGAATGATCAGGGAGGATAAGGTCTCTGCCCTTAAGTCACTGCAGCCAAGGAGATATTAAACATGTAAATAAATTTACAATGATAAATTCTGGTAATCTCAAGGATGAAATGAAAAAGAAATTTGGTGATGGAGAATAAAGAGATTATTTGTCAGTGAAGTCCTTTCTGGTGACATTTAAGCTGTGCTTTGAGGATGGGAAGGAGTTGCTGTGGCAGAAGAGGCGGGTGTTCCAGGCAGAGGAATAGCATACGCAATAGCACAGGCTTCAGGACCTGAGGATGTGGGAATAACAGAAAGGGGATAAGTGTGCAGCTGGAGAATCTAGGAAAGGAGAAGGGTGTGGTGAAGATGGGCAGAGGTCCAAATCATCATGGTTTGGGGTCTGGAGGATTTAAAGAAATGCATGATTTTTACGATGATCCACCACTCATTTATATCGCATCCCTCAGCGGGCCATTAGGTTCTCCCTTATCTTTCTCTACTTTATTTTCCTGTAAGTAATAATATGTAGTTACTTATTGTTTATGCTTATCTTTTTTTTTTTTTTGTGCTTATCTTTTATTGACTGACTTTCCCAACTAAAAATGGAAGCTCTACAAGGCCATGGAGTTTTCTGTATCATCACTGCCGAATCCCCAGAGCAGTGCCCAGGGCTGGGCACAGAGTAAGCGCCATGTAAACATTTTTCAAATGAATGATAGAATCGCCCAGAGTCAGCGTTGGGTCGGTGGCATCAAGTCCTGCCCCACTAACTCCATTTACTGTGCTCCGGGGTAGCTTAGACCTTGAGCAAGACATGTAACCTCTCCGGTCTCAGTTTTCTCATCTGTTGCCAAATGGAAGGTTGGACACGAGGCCTCTCATTGCCCATGATGGGATTCTCTCCTGGACCTGTCAAGGTGTCTCGGGCGCCTCAGAGGAGTGGCTTCGCTTCTCTGGGCCTCAGTTTCCTCATTTGAACAGAGGGCTCGGGAGGCCTTACCCATGCATGGGCAGTAGAGCAGGTAACCGGCCGGATCCCAGGAGCCCGCGGGCAACCCCGGGAGCGACTGAAGCAGCAGCAGGAGAGACGCACACAGCGGTAAGGGCAGCCATGCCCACGCGGCGGCGCCCATCTCGGCTCCGAAGCCTAAGCGTCCTGCGCCTTGGAGGCGGAAAGGAAAGGGCGTGAGCGCCCGCCCCGCTCCCGGCTGTCCCCGCGCGCCGCCCGCGCACCGCCCCGGCCGCTCTAGCAGGCAGGCGGGCGGGAGCATAGAGAGGCCGCGGCACCGCCCCCTCCACGGCCCGAGCACCCGCTCGCGCGGCTCCCACAATGCACCGTACAATGGCCCGACCGCCGCCACTACCGGGGCCTGAACGGGCCTGGCGGGGCCCGGAGCGCGGTGAGTGCCGGCAATGGCCCCGGGGGACGGCGGGGAGCGGGGCGGGAGGCCGTCTCGCTGTGCCCGCGCGCTCGGCACCCAGAGCAGCGGAGCTCCTCTTCTCGGGCCCCTCAGCGCGGTCGTCCACACCCCCAACCGGGGCCCCCTCTGGGTCAGCCCGGGCCCAGATAGGCCCCAGGGTGACGAAAACTCTCCCCGGACCCGATACCTGGGGTCTGGGGGGCGCTAAGAAACCCCACTGCCCCCTCCCTTCCGAGACCTGGAGACGCAGCCGTAAGGGTCCCCAACCCCCCCGACCCTGAGGGTCCCTAGAGACCCAGATAAGCTGCACCTGCTCCCTCCCCTCAGACACGCCTACCCAGACCCACAGAGCCCCCTTCCCTGTTCCAAATAGTTCGTTTTTTACCCTTTTTCATATTCTGGAATCTCACAATCCTTTTTTGAGGCTTCCCTCAAATAAATGGCTCTGGTGAACCCAAAGACCTATAATTCTCTCCTTAGCGACTGTACTCCCTAATCTAAAAAGTATACTGTATCTTCCATCCGGATACCCATTGCCGGGCTCTTGAAATTTGGGGAATACACTTGTCGCTATCTGGAACCTTCCAATCCCTATAATCCCCTAATCTCTTTTTTTGGGGGGGGGGGCGGGGGTCCCTTAGAGATCCATTAGCTTGCTCATGATTCCTTGCCATACTTGCCCTTTCCTCCCATCCCTGAGATCTCCAGACCCACCCCCAAATTTGTTCCTTCCCGGCAGCGGTCCACTCCCATCTCTCCCAGCCCCGGGGGAAATGTAACCTTTCCCACCGCACAGTGGGGTGGTCTAGAAGTTGCTGGAGGAACCAGGCCGCTCCCTGCAAATCCAGTCCCACACTATGGCCCCAGCTTGGTGGGGGAAAGGGAGTTACTGGGGCTTTCACCTGCCAGTGTAGTTTGTCTCCTGGCTTGGGTGTTTTTCCATCTGTCAGTTTAGGACTGTGATAGAGGCTGGCCTTGGGTTTCTAATCTGCACCCCCCACCCCCAACTCCCGAAGGCGAGGCCACCAGATTGGGGCAGAGGTGGGGGTGTGTGTATCAGGTTTCCTCTTCATGGAAGTGGGTCTGTAGTGAGTTGCAGGCCTTTTCTCAAGGCCTCCTCAGGAGTGGGAGGCAGTGGGAAGGAGAGGAAGCAGCGAATGAAAGGGACTCCAGAGAGGGCCCATCTAGACTGACAGAACTAGCAGCCCAAGAGAAAATCCAGCCCCTGTTAATCCGGCGTGATGGCTCCCGGAATGGTGCCGGGACCGAGGCGCTCCAGCCTCTCTCGGACTGAGTTCTCCGACCACGCTGGAGTGTGTGAGAGAGGGCGCAGGGGCAGCTGTTCTCATTCTCCGCTCCTCGCCGCTTTCCAAACAGTCAGTGTGTCTTTTGGGTTTGTTTCTGGTGCTCAGGTCAAGACTTGGCTTTTTTTCTGTAAATCTATTTATAATTTCCCTGTTGCTATTTTTGGTTCTGCTTAGGGGAAGATTCTGTCCACCCCAAGGAATGAGCTCCAGGGTGTGTTTCCTCCTAGGCAGGTGTTGAATTAAGTTCTTCAGATCCCCAAGTAGCTCTTGGGCAGGAGGGATAAAAGCTATTTTAGGGTAGTCACTGAAGTGGAGCTGTTAATCCTCTGTGGGTCTCCCTAGTTAAGAACACTTAGAGATTAACCCTTTCCTTGCTGCAGGAGGGCTATTTCTCAGCAGTGTTTTGAGAGGGTTCGGAGAATTCAAGTGTGGCAGCAGAAGGTGGGAACGTGCAACTCAATACAAAGGCAAAGATAATAGCTGCCTTTTGTTGGGTATTTACAGCGAGCCGAGCCCTATGCTGAGCGCTTTGCATACCTGACTAACATAATCCTTACAACAAGCCTGTGAGGTAAGTATTTTTAGCTTTACAGATGAGGAAACAGGCTAATAATGGAGAAAGAACGCAGTTTCTATAGAGATGATGTAACACCATAAAAACCAGTTGCGTCAGAAGGCAGCAGGAATCATGGCTCACAACAGGACAGACAGACTAGGGAGCAATTTGTCTCCTTTCAGCTTCCAAAGATGACCATACAGAGTTTTTATGTAGCAAGCCTTTGTATTTGGGGTTTGGAGACTTAATAATAGAAGAGATTCCTAAGTGAGAGAACTCTGGCCCAGGATATGGTGCTGTCAGAAGGTAAAGAGGGACTGGTGAGAGGGGATGTCTGAGGGTTAATTGTGAGGGGGAAAAGGGGAAGGTTGCCTTCTGGGGCGATGTTGAGGAGGGAAGGAAGCTGAGGTCTGAAAAGTAACATTAAAGGGTGGGGTGTGGGGGGTAACGCCTGGCAGCAGCAGAAGTACTACTCAGGCCCCATGTGGAAAAGAGGCAGACACAACTGAGATGTCACAGGTGATGCTGCATGTATTCACACCTTTTTTATATATATATCAGAAACTTTCAAGAGTATTATTTCACTTAATCCTTCATCAGAATATTATAGATACGGACAATAAATCTCTATTTTATTTTATGTTGAATTTTCGTAAGCATTTATTTGAGCCAAACAGTGTTGGGAAGCAAGATCTCAAATGCTCCCAGCAAATCTGTCTGGTAGAAATTGAGGGAACTGAGGTTCGGAGGGACAAAATAATCTGCCGATAGTGTCCCAGCCAGTAAGTGGCAGCTCTTCTGATTGCAAGTCCAAGGTTCTTTCCATGCTACCTCCTTCTTTAGATCAGGCGCCGGAAGGAATCTTAGGATGAAAATACACTGAGCGAGTTACCCCAGTCACTGGGAGGGATTGATGGTGTTTGTTTTATGGGAACAGGTTCTGTCAGCTTCTCTATAGTTAAGGTTAGCGTGTGAGACCAGAAGAGCAGCTTTGAAAGAGAAGCAGAATTCTTTGACAGTTTTGCTGAGGAAGGAGTCTGAAGGAATAGGCCTGATAATGTGAGAGAACCCTGGAATCTTTCTGGATGAGAGGAATTTGCAAACAAAGGACAGAGGGAGAGACATCAAAGATTCCCAAAAGGTTTCCTAAGGTAACAGTAGCAGCTTTGGTTATCCAGTAGCCTTTCAGTGGCTGTAGGTAAGGACTTGTGCTGGGCCTTTTTAAAAGCGTCAGGGAATAGGATCAAGGCGTTGGCTGTTTTCTTTTTAAAGCCATAGCCCCATTAAATGCAGATCAAGGCGAGCACATGGCTGCTGCCTTCCTCCTTTGGTTCCGAGTACAACCTCCTGAGCTCTTCTTAGCCACCACCGACCTGTTTCCTAGAAGCCCATTACTCACTCTTTCAGTAGCAGCATACTGAACTACTGTGTCTTGTTTGTGCTTGTTCAGGAGAACAGATGAGGTGGACGTGTGGGAGGCGGGGGATGTACTGTTCTCTTTCTGAGTTTGTGCGGAATTTCCAGGGCTAGGCTCCCCTCTCATATTAGCCAGAGATGCAGCATGCTTCCCTCTGGCTGCCTGCCATTCCCGACTTTCCAGAGGCTGAGGGTGCATGATTTCAGATATCAAGGGGAGCAGAATTTGACTTTGAAGGTAGAGGAAATCCCCTCCAAACTAGACTTTGAAGCTTGTGCTTGTTAGCTACTCAATTCCAAGGTGCATAGTAATCGCTAGTGTTAGAAGCAGGTAATTCCACCCTTGTGAAGAAGGAGGATACTTAAACAATGAAGGCCCGACGTCAGAGGCCTTTGAGGTTTATAGTGAAGCAGGTAAATATGCCTTGGCTGGAAGGCTTAAGTGGGACTAGTGTTTAGTGCTACCTATGCCTCGCCAGCATGTGACTTATGCAAAATGCAGTTACCTTTGTGCAGATCTTTCTAGGCAAATCTCCACTTATGATGGGGAAATGTTTGTCAAATTACATTGCGCTGTTTCTTCAACAAGTGGAATGGTTCCTGAACAGGGCGTAGCTCATGTTAATGATGAGCAAAGCTCTCTAGGGCATGAACCCGCTGATCCTATCATCTCGTTCACAGCCAGTCTGTTGGATGAATGGCCACTGTGAGCAGCAGGTGCTGATGAGCTGAGCAAGCATTCTGTGGCCCACAGCTAGTTTATGTTGTTGGAGCCCTCCCCAGATTCTCATGACAGTTCCCAGATATCCCCTTTGCTCCCTTCACGTGGAAAAGTCTCATGACCATATTTTGGCATGACCTCTTTCTTCAAGGGGAGGCCCTGCTGTAGCAAGTTGTATTGTGATAGGTAATCTGTGATGAGTTTGTGAGTGTGAATGTGGGTCTGTAGTCCAACTTTTGAGAGTCAGTTTGGTAACTCCCATCCTATTCTTCTTGAGCTGATGTCAGGAAGAAGTAGTGTCACCTTGCTCCAGCTCCCCCACCTCCTCTCCCCTTTTACTCAACAAAAGAAGGGATTAGGCTTCAGGATACTGGCTCCACACTTCGGAAGTGCTGTTAACCCAGTTTAAACCAGAACTTCTTGAGTATTAGTTAAGCCTATGAGAATCAACTTACATACAACGAATAATACACTCATCTAAAAGAAAGTCAGGGGTCCTTTTTTGGATGCTAGGTGTATGGAGATGAAAGAGATGTGATCTGAGCCCTCAAAGAATCAGAGTTCAGTGGAAGAGACTAAGTCCTAATGCAAGTGTGTTGTTACCTGTTTGTAATGGATAAATGCAAGTGCACTGTGAAGCTCTGTGGTAGGGGCCACTCAGCAGCTTGGGGTATTAGACAGGCTTTGCTAAAGAAGCGGAGTCTGGACCTGAGACCAAGAGACTCAGAGAGATGTTGGAGGGCAGGGTGGGACCAGAACTGATTCAGGGGAAATGCTTAGTGTGCTGTTGGCTTCTCAGATAAAACCTCTTGATGTTGTGCTGCTAAGAAACACATCTGGCATAGGGGCTGACTTTTCAGGGTGTAAATTTGCTAAATAAAGGCTTCTTCTTTTTCTCTTTTGCCTTTTGGGCATTTTATTGCTCCTTAGCACCTCCATGAGGAGTAGAATTGTGGAAAATAGTGGGTGAGGGGAAGTTAGGGTATAGAGGAGGAGGAAGAGGAGGCGGAGGAGCTGCTGTCTCTAAGTTTAGTGGAAAGGATGTAAAAGAAGTTAGGAGAGAAAGTTTGGAGTTCAGGGCTTTTATTTCCTCAGATTATCTTGTTTCCTATTAGCCTTCGTGGTACTAGTAATAATGGTTATCACTAAGCACTTAATAGGTGACCAGCCATCTACTGAATGCTTTATATTCATTATCTCATTTAATCCTCAAAATGTTCTTACGATTTAGGAGATTATTAAGCTTATTTTGTCAATGAGGAAACAGCTCTGAGAAGTAATTGGAAGGGCTGGGATTGGAATGGGGCTCTGTTTGCCTCCAGAGCCTCTGTTTGCATGGTATTGGGCTCCCTAACACCAGGTGTTCTGATATTTCAGGTGAAGAGATTGTTTTCTGAAGGCTGCGTTGGAGGCTGTGACAGAGCAGAGAGCCAGTGTGGAGCCGATGGGAAGGCTTTCTGAGTAACATGGCCCTTCGCCATTAGCCTTGCCATGACCACATTTTTCACCAGCGTCCCCCCCTGGATTCAAGATGCAAAGCAGGAGGAGGAAGTGGGCTGGAAACTAGTTCCCAGACCTCGGGGCCGGGAAGCGGAGAGTCAAGTGAAGTGCCAATGTGAAATCTCGGGGACACCCTTCTCAAATGGGGAGAAGCTGAGACCTCACAGCCTCCCCCATCCAGAGCAGAGACCGTATAGCTGCCCTCAGCTGCACTGTGGCAAGGCTTTTGCCTCCAAGTATAAGCTGTATAGGTAGGTGACACTTCCATACCTCTTCCTGTCTTGCAGTTCCAGAAGGACAAACCAGAGAGACTCCACTGAATGTGGCAGAAGAATAGAGGTTAATTTGTCCCATAAGTATGCTCTCAATGCCAGCGATTTGGGGAGTCACACAGTAAAAAATAATGGTGGTGTGTGGTTTTTTTTTTTTTTTAATCTTCACCTGAGGACATTTTTTCATTGCATTTAGAGAGAGAGGAAGGAAGAAAGAAACATCGATGTGAGAAACATCAATCAGTTGCCTTCTTGTATGCGCCCCAACCGGGGATTGAACCAGCAGCCTGGGTATGTGCCCTGACCAGGAATCAGACCCATGACCTTTTGGTTTACGGGATGATACTCTTAACCAACTGAACCATACTGGCCAGGACAATCGTGGTGGTTTTTATTCATACACTAGAATAAGATGGGTACAATATCAGATAGCCATGAACAAACTAGATTGAACAATTTTTTCTATACTACTTTCCCCACTCCTGTAAGGTAATGGTGAAAATCTTGGCTAGAAATGAGGAATCAATCTTAGAACTTTAGAAGGAAAAGGAGACATAGTGGTCCTATGTATAAATTTTAAAGTGGAGGCTCAGAATGGGGAAGTAACTTACCCAAGGTCACATAGCTTCTTAGGTCCTGTAATGCCACTTTTGCTGAACCAGCCTGTCACTCAGATGATTACTTCTGTGTCTGTAGATTCCCTGGTATCCTGTGGGTCAGCAGCCTTCATGAAACTTGTAAGACCAAGAACCCTTGCTGAAGTGAAATAGAATGTGAAAGCCCTGGTGTAAAAAAGCTATGGCAGAGCAGCTCTGAAGGGAGGGGGGCCTGCTTAAAAGCAATTTTGATTTATCCTTGCTCTTCTATCAGAAGAACATGAACATGCCCTTTATAAATGAGATAGACACCTGATGCACAGTCTTTCATCTATTCATCTATCAAACTATGATTTATTGAGCTCCTACTACATACTGTGCACAGATAGATGAGAGTGCTGGCCTTCCTTGAATTTACTGTCTTGTAAGTAAATATATGAACAAGATGACCACAGAAAGCCTCAGTTCCTTGTCTGGAAAACAGTTGATAGGAAGGAACTAAAACAGGTAGCAGGGTATGTGACCAAGACTGTCCTCATGACAATTCTGTGGGCCTCAGGAATGTTTTGATTCTGTGTGCTCCTGTGTCTTAGGTGGACTCCATTTGGGGCTGTCCTCTTAGACCATCTTTTTTTTTCTTGTTTGAGAATTTTTATGTGTTTATTTGAGCCAAACTGATGATATATGCTGGGGAGCATGCTCTTAGATGATGTTAGTGACAGTCTGGGTGTCAGTGAGAGGCTGCAAGAAAGATCCTAGTCCAGGAGGCAGGAGCCCTGACTCCACCCATAGTCATTGTGTGATCTTAGGTGAGGTACAGAACCTCTTTGGGCTTTCATTTCTTCACCTGCAAAATGAGGGAAGTGAACTGTGGATCCCTCAGTACTTCCCTCTCACACATTATCACATCAGTTATGTCACAGGAGGTCAACAGTAACCTCATAGATGTGAGCACAAGAGTAGCATGAGAGTAATGGTAGGGTCTGATGCCCTTCAGATAGAAAGGATCACTGGGTGCTAAACTATAGAGACAGCAGTGTTATACCTACGTGAACCCAGGTCTCAATGTCCGTGTTTAAGTTTAGCTCCTGCCACTTACTAATTGGTGTGTGGGACTGCTCTATGCTTCAGCCTCTTATGGAGAACAAGGTTAATGACTCAGCTCACACAGGGCCTGGCAAATGGTGGGCCCTCAAAGTCTCGCGGAGTCAATTGTGAGTGTATTATGGAGTTCTGGATTGTAATCCTAGACTCTGAGCTGCTTTCTAGCCAGATGGGAGCAGGTAAACCAAGGGACACTGACGTGCCATACCATGAAAATGTTTTTTAAATGTTGCTAGTTTACATGGCAAACAGTTTAAATGGTACAAACAGGCATGCAGTAAAAAAGGAATTGTCCTCATACTTGAAGTCACTGTTCTCCCCAAAGGCAGCTGGGGTTAAGGGTGGGAGAGTCAGTTTCTTATGTGCCCTTGTTGAGATATTCAAACATGTATTCCCTTTTTATTTTCATAAGGGATTGTATTACATACATTGTACTGAACTTCCTTTTTCGACTCAGCCCCAGATCAGGAAGTTTAAATATATTTCACTTTCCCTTTATTTTGCCATTTAAAAATTTTAAATATAATCTTTTGAAAAGGAAATACATTCACATAATTTAAAATTAAAAAGATGCCAAAAGATATGCAATGAAAATGCCCCATCACACCCATAAGCTGCATATTTCTTCTCCCCAAAGACAACCAATGTTGTCAGTTTCTTTTATATCCTTCCAGAAATATTTTAAGTACATACACACAAATTTACATATGTTTTCCTCTTTTTATATGCATAGTACCAATCTATATGGACTCTTCTGTTTCACTGCTATCTTATACTTACTGTGTTTTAGGAGCTTGTTGCCTGTAGGTATATAGAAAGCTGCCTTATTTTCTTTTTTAAGATTTTATTTATTTTTAGAGAGGGGGGAAGGGAGGGAGAACAAAAAAAAACATTGATGAGAGAGCGAAACATCAATTGGTAGCCTCTTGTATGCACCCTGACTAGGAACCAGACCTTCAACCCAGGCATGTACGACCAGGTATCAAACTGGCAACCTTTCACTTTGTGGGATGACACTCAGCCAACAGAGCCACACTGGTCAGGGCTGCCTTTTTTAAAAAATGGTTGAGTCATAAAAGAAGACCCTTAAAAAAAAAAAGTTGAGTCATTTTATGAATTTATCATAATTCATTTAACTGGTCTCCTGTTGGTGAACATTTAGATTGTTCCTGATGTTTTGCTGCTGTACAGAATGCTGCAAAGAATAGCAATACATACAGGGTGGGGCAAAAGTAGGTTTACAGTTGGGAGTACCTGAAACAGTTTACTCTTGTCTTACTGTTTATTAATTATTATATTATTTTTCCATATGAACAACTGTAAACTTACTTTTGCTCCACACTATGTGCGATTCTGCAGGTGGGCAAGGATATCTAGAATATAGTTGGCATGCTATTCCATGCATTCCATTGCATGGCCCTACCATAATTTTTATATCTAGTTCCCTATTAATGGTTACCTCAGTTGTCTGGCCAGCCCTTGGGAGCTCATCTTTCTCCTTTGTCTTCCATCTCCACCCCAGGCACATGGCTACCCACTCAGCCCAAAAACCACACCAGTGCATGTACTGTGATAAGATGTTTCACCGCAAGGACCATCTCCGGAACCACCTGCAGACCCATGACCCCAACAAAGAGGCTCTCCACTGTTCCGAGTGCGGTAAGAATTACAATACAAAGCTGGGCTACCGGCGCCATCTGGCCATGCATGCCGCTAGCAGTGGTGACCTCAGCTGTAAGGTGTGCCTACAGACCTTTGAGAGCACCCAGGCTCTGTTAGAGCATCTGAAGGCCCATTCACGCCGGGTAGCAGGGGGTGCCAAAGAGAAGAAGCACCCCTGTGACCACTGTGACCGGCGGTTCTATACTCGTAAGGATGTGCGGCGGCATCTGGTGGTGCACACAGGCCGGAAGGACTTCCTGTGTCAGTACTGTGCCCAGCGGTTTGGCCGCAAGGACCACCTGACACGGCATGTCAAGAAGAGCCACTCGCAAGAGCTGCTCAAGATTAAGACAGAGCCAGTGGACATGTTAGGCCTCCTCAGTTGCAGCTCCACAGTCAGCGTGAAGGAAGAGCTGAGCCCTGTGCTGTGCATGGCCTCTCGGGACATGATGGGGGCCAAGGCCTTTCCTAGTATGTTACCCATGGGCATGTATGGCACCCACATCCCTACCATGCCCAGTGCGGGCATGCCACACTCCCTGGTGCACAACACGCTGCCCATGGGTATGAGCTACCCTCTGGAATCCTCTCCTATCTCTTCTCCAGCTCAGCTTCCTCCAAAATACCAGCTTGGATCTACCTCATACTTGCCTGACAAATTGCCCAAAGTGGAGGTGGATAGTTTCCTGGCGGAGCTTCCTGGAAGCCTGTCTCTCTCATCCGCTGAACCCCAGCCCGCCTCACCTCAGCCGGCGGCAGCTGCGGCCCTCCTAGATGAAGCACTGCTCACCAAGAGCCCCGCCAACCTCTCTGAGGCCCTCTGCGCTGCTAATGTGGACTTCTCCCACTTACTGGGCTTTCTTCCACTCAACCTGCCCTCGTGTAACCCACCCGGGGCCACTGGAGGCCTGGTCATGGGCTACTCCCAGGCTGAGGCGCAGCCCCTGCTCACCACATTGCAAGCTCAGCCTCAGGATTCCCCGGGAGCTGGGGGACCTCTGAACTTTGGGCCTCTGCACTCCTTGCCTCCCGTCTTCACCTCTGGCCTGAGCACCACCACCCTGCCTCGTTTCCACCAGGCATTCCAGTAGCCCTCAAGGAGGCCCTCAGCTCAGTCTTGGATTCTGTCAGGGAGCTTCAGTACCCATCCCATATGCATCCCCCATAAACGCAGCTGAGCTTTCAGAGCTGGGTTTAAACAGAAAAAATTCCAGTATCTGTATGGAGCACTTGGTTTAGGGGCTCAGTCTCCAGGATCAGTTCCAGGAGGAGCCTTGAGCCCCAACCTCACGGAAAGGTTGCATACTATAGGACTTCAGGTATTTTTACTTTTTTTTTTTTTTTTTTAATCTGAATCGGGAGCCACACTTAGTCCTCTCTTTCTCCGGTGTCAGAACCTCCTTCTCTTTGGAGAATGGAGAAACCCCTGTTGGAGACAGAGGGTTTCACTTTGGATGACCTTGAGAAAAATAGCCGAAGAAGCCAGCCTTCTGGTCCCAACCTGCAGACTCCATAGCAGCTGCTCAGGCCCTGCTGCAGAGGGTCATTTGGCTCCATCACCTGCTTCCAACAAACGGGCAGGCGAGAGGGCCTCTATTCTTCCTCACCACCCCATCCCTCCTTCACCAGCACCTACATTTTCAGTCAGTGTTGTCCAGCAACAGTACTGTTTACACAGTCGCTTCAGACACACCATTTCACCTCTCTTGCCGAGCTGTTTAGCCTTAGAATGATTGCAGTGAACATTGTTTACACACCGTGAATTCATTCCCACCAGTCCATTCCAGTTGGCACCAGCTGGAACCTTTTGGTACCTGGTGTTAACCGGAGCCCTGTTTACAAGGCGGAGTCGGGTCTCGCTGACTTCTCTTCACTTGAGGTCATATTTTTCCCCTGTGGGGAAATAAACTGACTTTGGACTGCTTCAGTCTCCGCCATCTTCCATGACTGTGTCGTGCCTGCTTTCCTCAGCAGCATCTGCAGGAGACAGGCAAGAAGATTGGAGCAGTTTCTCACAGGTCTGCAATTCTGTTTTTCTCCAAGTATATATCATGACCCCCTCATCCTCCTTTTGAACTGGGGAGGGGAAGAAATGAAAGACATGCCCACTTCCATCACCTCATTCCTTGACCCCCATCCTGAACATCATGAGCTGTTATCATTAGTCTTAGGCGGGACTTGGGTTCTAGGCTGGTGTGAATAGCAAAGGAGAGGGTGTGAACCCCTCATCTGTCTCTCTTCTACTTGTCCGTTTTCCAGGAAGTTATGGAATTTGTAGGAAGAAGAGTTTTCAGAAAGTTAGGACTGGGCAGATAAGTTGAGTCCTAATCTGGGTGCATCATTGCCTCCCACACCAAACCCTTCCTACCGACAATGTCCCTCCTCTCTCCTCCACTTGGCAGTTCCCTTGGACTCAGGGCCACTGTAAATAGGCTTTTCTGCTCTCCATCAAAGAACTTCCACTTTCCTCTTGTGGCTTCCCTCAGTTTTGCCCCCAATACTTAGCAAGGTTTCTTGCAACAAATGATTAGTTCTTACTTTTGGGGCTCTGCCACAGACAGCACAGTCCTTGCCCAGCCAAACCCCGTCCTTGCTTCATCTCAGTTCTGCATGGGCACTCTTCCCATACATGGAAGGGAGGTAGCTCAGGGCCCACCAATGTGGGCCCTTTTGAGATATCTCCACTCTGATTCAGAAACACACTTCTACCTCTTTACTGTTAACTCCTACAGATGCAGCCAGCAGTTTCTGGGCATTTCCATCAGTGGGTGCCTCATGCTGGCTTCTCCACTAGGGTTTCAGGACAAACTACTGAGGAACTGCCTCAGCCTCCTCCCAGTCCTCCCTTTCTCACCCTTCTGTCTGGAAATAACTTTGGTCTATCGTCAGAAACTGAGCAGGTGCAAGACCCAGGCTTCTGCTTCAGACCAGCCCAGTACTCTGAGGTGAAAGCCTTAAAATGTAGCTCCCTAGCCCTTGATTGGAAGCAATGTGGAGTGAGTAAGCATGTTTTTAATTTAGGCAGGGTAGCTTGGGGTACCTTTAAAAAAACAAAACCAGATATAAAAATGTCTGGCAAGGTTAGAATCAGACTAGGTGATTTGCTTCTAAAAATTAGTTTCAGTGAGTCCCAGGGACTGATTAAGGTATATTTTTTAAAGCGTCCATCTTGGTACGCAGCCACCTCCTGCATGCTGTGCATGTTATTGGGACTCGTATTACAGGAAATGGTATGTGAGGATCCAGGCAGGACTCAATGCACCATTCTCCTTGTCTCTGGTCTTCATCACTAGACCCAGCAATCCTCCCCCTCCCTGCCACCTTCCCAGCACCCTTTGTTTAGAGGCAAATGGGCCTCTGGCCATAGAATATAGTCTCAGGCTGTTAGAGGAGACCCCTCCTCTCTGCCTGCTTTTCCCTGTCCCTTCCTTGGATCCTCTCCCCCATTAGTGATGCTGGGAACCTCATAGGACAGGCAAAGCAACTATTTAAAATCTTGTAACTGGAGCCTTGCCCTTCCTCTCTCCTTCCTTCCATCCTGACCCATTACCTCTTCCTTCAGTGCCCTTCCCACCCACAAGGAATTTCCCTGTCACTGTGAACTTTGCTGGTGCAGAGGAACATCTGCCTTCACCTTTTTCTTCACCTTTGTGTTGTTTTTTTTTTTTGGACCATAGCCACCCAGCTGTTTCTTAAACCTCCCTTTCCATAATTAAAAAACAAACAAACAAACAAAAAAGCCTTATTGGCCTGGTTGTTCAAAGGGTAAGAATATCTTTATCCTGCACTCAGTACCAAACCCATGTCAGGACCCTTACTGAGGCCATGAGAGCCTGACAGGTATGTGCCCAGGACAGGAGCCATGGCATGTGGCAGAGACCAAATAGGGACCAGGAAAAAAGGGGTGTGATGTCCCCCTTTCCCCACCATCTCTTCTAACTTCTGTCAGCAAAGAGCTGCCCTGAATGGGGGCAGGCACCTCCCACCCTGCACAGTAGCTGGTCATGGTTGAGTGCAGTTTTGGAGGCCGGGGGATGACATGCCCAGCTATGTCAGCACAAAGGATCTGTGCACATCTTAAAGAGGTGAGAGGTAGGGAAAGAAGCACCAATGAGTTTTTCCCTCCACCTTTTTCAAACGGCATTTTGTTAATGGAAATCCGGGAAGCAGGTGTGATTACTTTTTTGCTCGTAGATATTGTCCTAAGTTGAAATTCTCCCACTGCCCTAAACTTTCCTCTAGTAGCCCTTTAAATCCTCCCTCCCTTCTTTTTGGTAGCTGTTTTGTCCACCCCCCTTTCCACCTCCCTTCTTATCTAGGAGCTGTTTGTAAGCACGAGATTTTTTTAACAGTTTATATTGTACAGGATCAATATTTTGCTTTTTAACAAGGATATTTATGTAATAAACTTTGCCTTAGGCAGGTGTTGGCCAGAAAAATCCAGATTCCTCTGGGATCCCACCCTGGCCTCTCCTGGAGCTCTGAACCTGCTGTGGAAGGAATTGGCTGTGACCTTCACCACTGGAGAAGTAGGGTCTGTGGGTAGGGAAAAGGGTGTTCTAGTTCTGACAGGAGAAGGAGTCACCATGATAACCTAGTGCCTCTATGGAGGGGTTTGGAGGAAGTATTCCAGTCCGATTCTTTGTATGTAAGCTGACTTCCTTAGCTTACCTCTCCACCTCTGAATATTTGGCACTAGAGCTCCTGAAACACCACTTCTCCCCCCCTCCCTCCCTCCTAGTGGTCAAGGCTTTGGAGCCACTCTTTCAAAACGCCAGATTATTTAAAGAGAAAAATACAAGACAAAAACCTTCTAGCACTTTGTAAACACAGTGAATAACCTCTTGGAGTATTTTTGGCTTTATATAAAACAAGGTTTTTAATTGTAAAATATAAGTGCCATTAGAAAATGCACAGGGCGTATCTTTGTTAAAGTAGATTTTTCAATGTTTTACAAAATTACATTTTCAAAAATTTTATAATGAAGTTGTTTATTAAAAACTTCTGAATGATGTGTTTGGAAGTTGTGAAGCTATCTGATTGGGAAAGGGTTGGAGAGAGCCTGGGGAAGAATTGGAATCTACAAACATCTTAGCATCCAAGAGGATGGTTAGTGTAAGTAACAACCTACACATTGGCACCTAGAAACTGCACTTTGAAATAAAAGATCTTAATAGGATGCCTTTGAGGTAAGTGGCATCATACTAGCATTTAATCTTGGATGCAGCAGTCAGAAAAATCAAATTGGCTTAATGAAATTTCATGTTAACTAAATATGCCAGATATATAGGTTAGTCTAATTTAGGTTAGGATTCATCCAGCAGTTAAATGATTGGTGTTAGCATTCCAAGTTCTCTCTGCCCTATCTTGTGCAGTTGTGACTTCATCCTCCGGGCCTACAAAGTGGCTTGTCCCTTTGTGTAGGAGTAGAATGCTGCTGTGATTCCAAACTTGTCATTCTCACAATGCTGACAAGGGAGAAAAGGGAACCTTTACAGGCTCTCGGAGAGAGGAATCCTTTTAGTCATAGAAGCCCCAGTAAGTATCTCTGGTCTCATTGGCCTTGGTGGGGTTCTGCATGATCCCTAAACCACTCACTATAAGCCAGTGATGACAGGGCTGTGACGGGAAAATTGGTTTCTCAAAGGAAATTTGGGGTACTATTGGGAAGAGGAATGGATGCTGGCTGTCCAAGAAAAATGTCATCCACTGCTCACTATGCACAGATGGTAAGTGACAGAGCTAGGACCTGACCTTGCCCATATTTGTGCCTCTCCATTAGTTTCAGACAAACTGTTGAGAGGCTGACATGGCTTGGCCAGTCTAATAAAGGTATGTAGTTATCACTATCCTGGGCCCTGTCCCGTGTACTGAGATCATCCATCCCATCCAGGGCTCAGGTTGAGCTTGAGTTTCTGTGGTCTGGAGCCAGTGTCCATAGCCAAGCAGTACAACTCTGGAGTCCAGCCCAGGAATCCATGGGGTATTAATAAGTGTTAATGTAACAGGTATTTTGTGTAAAAAAAGGCAGTGGGCTGGCCCTTCATCTTTTTGGCCTTCCATTTACTTGACTAATATGTTCACTGTCCATCCCAGTGGGTCAGATCTCTGGCTAGGGCCCTAAGGGAATCCACCTTGGCCTCTAGGGGGTGCATGCCCCTGGAAGGGTCTGGGGGTTCAGCGCTATCTTATGCATTGAGCCAGAGGAAGCTGAAGGCCTTCTGTAGGAGGTGGCAAGGACTTCAGGGCAGAACAGGGGCCTAGGCGTACTGACCTCCACAGGCCACAAGTTTGGAAGGCAAGAGCACAGGGATGAAGATGCATTTGTAGGATCAGGGCTGCAGGGGCTGGTCCATCCAGTCTCACCCATCCAAGGAGAGCCTGTGCACTTGAGATACCAGTTCACATTCATGAAATGTCTGGTACAGAGAGCCAAGGGGAAGCCCCTGGGCCTAGGACAAAGTGTCTACCTTTCAGCCTACCAGCCCAGAAAGGCCCAGCTGGGTTGAGGGGCGATGCACCTTTGCTCCCTGGTAGGCAGTTTTTGAGACCTTACCTTAACCCAGATCCTTTTACTCTGACCTGTTTCTCTTTTCTTTACATATTTTGAGCACTTCCTGTGCTCAAAATTCCCATCAGCTGCGGCTCCCAGTTTGAGTCTGGTTAGTCTTTGCATGGGCTACCTCTTAAGGCCCTCTGCATTTGCCTGAGTAATTTAGTGCAAAGCTGCAGATGTCCTACAACTGCCCCAAAGCCGCAGACGACGGTGGGCACCGGAGACGCCCACCGGCTAACCGCAGATGCAGGAACGGTAATCACCTGGAATGGTAGCTGTGATGGTTCTGTCTGTGCCCGGGGGTTGGGCCTGATGATCCCTGGTGTCCGCTCTGCGCTGCTCCTTGCTTGGTACACCCCTGTACCTCACCGCCAGCACCCTACTAATCTGGAGCCAGTTCTGCCAGGTTCCCCACTAGTAAGCTCCCTGCTCCTCCTGGCTGCCTCCCGCAGCGGGGCGACCCTAGCGAATCACATCCGTAATGAGGGGGCGCGAGGGGCGGAGCGCGCCCCGGAGGAGACCGTGCCTCCCTGCCTCCCGGTCGCGGCGCTCCGGCGCTGCCAGCCGCCGAGCTGCCCCTGTGTCGAAACCCACGGTGTCGCCTGCGCGCCCCGAGCCTCTTCAGGCCAGAGGCTTCCGTAGGTGATGGCGGACGAGGGTGCGGGGATCCTGGAAACCGCCGCGCTCCTGCCGCCTGGCGTCGCACAAGAGGGGGGCTCGCACCCAGCCCCGGTGGCTTGGGCCCGAGAAGGCGGGGGATGTGGGCACACCGACCCCTCGGCGGGCCCCGGGGCCGCCCCGCCTGCCCTCGGGCGCCGGGAAGCGTCCTCTGTGGCCACTCATCGTAGCCTGGAAAACAGCCTTATCGGGGGCGAAGCCCCAGAAACCTGTGGCGCAGTGGGATTGGGGGCTCAGGCTGAAGCTTGCGAGAAAGCCGAGGAAGTGACGACTGAGGAGGGCGCCATCTTCTTGGAGGAGGCGGAGGGGAAGGTGCAAAAGCAGCAGGTGGGCGAGGAGATGGAGGTGGCTGAGGAGCTGGTTGAGGAGAAGCTGGGGGTGGGAACGGAGGCGCAGGAGGACCCGGGGCCCCTAATCCTTGATGGCCCAGTTGTGGACCCATTGGAGGCCATCCAATGGGAGCTGGAGGCCGTGAGTGCCCAGGCAGACAGGGCCTACCTGCAGCTGGAGCGCAGGTTTGGGCGCATGCACCGCTTGCACCTAGCCCGTAGGAGCTTCATCATCCAGAATATTCCTGGCTTCTGGGTCACTGCCTTCCTGAACCACCCGCAGCTGTCAGCCATGATCAGCCCCCGAGATGAAGACATGCTCGGCTACCTGGTGAACTTGGAGGTGAGGGAGCTCAGGCATGCCAGGACAGGCTGCAAGTTCAAGTTCCGTTTTTGGAGCAACCCCTACTTCCGGAACAAGGTGATCGTGAAGGAGTATGAATGCAGATCCTCCGGCCGGGTGGTGTCTATTGCAACTCGGATCCGATGGCACAGGGGCCAGGAACCCCCTGCTCTGGTGCACAGGAACCGGGAGACTGTCCGCAGCTTCTTCAGCTGGTTCTCACAGCACAGCCTCCCAGAGGCTGACAGGGTTGCCCAAATTATTAAAGAGGATCTGTGGCCCAACCCCCTGCAGTACTACCTGCTGGGGGATAGGCCCCACAGAGTCAGGAGAGGCCTAGCAAGGTGGCCCACAGAGCCCCCTTCTAGGCCCTATGGGTTCCAGTCTGGCTAAGTCCTGCCCTGGGACCTAGCCCCTACCTACAGAAGTCTCCCTTCTACCTCCTGTGGATCTCTGTTTAGGCCAACATTGGCACTCTCGTCATTTGCTTTCTCCTCCATGCACTCTGGTCCCTCTGGACATTCAGTGGACACAGCTCCAAGATTGAGGCCTTCATGACCAAGCTCTTCTGTTTCCATGTGGCTTTCAGTGTCTATCCAGGCACCCAGCGCTGTAGACATGTACTGCCATCATCTTCATGGCCCATCTTTGATCATGGCCTTCCCACCCATTCTGAGATGGGCATTCACAAGTCATTGCTAGAAGGACAAGTGCTTCTTCAAGGCCCCAACATGCTGGGCTTCGTATTTATGCTGGCTCTGAACATTGACTGGCAAGCTGAGTCTCATCACTCATGCTGAAGTGGGTGCATTGTGCTGGCTGTCAACCAGACTTGGACATTCTAGGACCTCAGAGCTTCAGGATGACAGGCCTGGCTACTGGACTGTTGGGCATCTGGTAGAATGGGCACACAGACAGCAGATGGCTGTTGAGCATGGAGTGAGGTCAAGGACATGAAGCAGTGGGCAGCACATTCTTTGTGATCACACTGCTCTTACCCATGTTGATCCTCCTTCGCAGCCTGCTATCCACATAGGTCTGTGCAGTATCTTACTAATGTCTGCCCATCACCCTTGTGAGTTTTGCCCAGGTTGCCACCAGCCCTTTTGCCTGCTCCCAGGTCTATAAGGACCTCAAGAACTGCTGGTGGACCCAGGTTGGCCACCTGCAAATGCACGAGATCCCCCAAGCCCCAAAGAGCTCTGCTCATGGCAGGGGCAATGACTGGGTCTCTTCCAGAAGCCTGCCGTCCTGAACCCCTGTCACTGGAACTCCCACAGAATCCAGCTTCCCTTGTTTCTGCCTGTTTTTAGGCTGCCACGTTGGAGGTGCTAAGGAAGAGGGGTGTTTCTGGTCATGGGGCCTACACTTCCCAGAGCTCACATCTTTATTTTCTTTAAAGCAACAGCTCAGAAACAAACAACTGAAGAAGAAAGGTTTTTTATAAATAGCTGAGGCGACGGGCTTTCTTGTTTAATTTGCCTCCTTTTGTCTCCTCTGCTCCCATGCCCTTCCCCCTTCAGCAAGGTCTAGAATCTTCAAAGGGGGACAGTGCAGGGCTGCTAACCAGAGAGATCTGGAGTTAGAGCCCCCAGAGGTAAGGACAGCTCATTGTTTTGTTTATGCTGTTTTCTTCTAGACTAACTTTAGCCCAACTCTTTCTTCTACCAGGTCCAGTCCCCTTGTACCTGTAGGTACAAGAGCTTACTGCACCCCATCCCCACCCCGGTTCCTCTTCCCAGGCCTTCACGGCTGTTTCCATCTTATTTTAGGGGTGACAATACCCAGTCCCCTTTTCATGAAAGGCCTTGTCTTCTACTCCCCAGGACTTGGGGAGGTCTTGACACAAAATAATGGGGGTGTATTCTTGCTAAGGGAGTGCAACAGAAGCCAGAGCCACCTGGAAAGACAGATGCCTGAGAGCTGGTGGAATGGAAGGGAGCCCCTACTCTTCCTAACTTTTTTGATTCACCAATATGTGTTTTATATTAAAAACTATTAACAGAACACAGCAACTTTAGAGGTTCTCTCCATCCAGGTAAAAGCTTGTTTGTGGAAAGTTAATGCTGTTTTTCATTTCACTGCTTTTAAGCAAGAACCTTATGTATCCCTTTCTTCATTTTCACTGGGGAAATTGAGTTGTCAAGGCCTGTGTGTTGCTTTTAGTTGAGAATATTTACAAGAATATCACTAATTTTTTGATGCTATTTAGGCACTTATGTGGCTATTCATGGTTGTTATCAAATTGTTGTGGTCTGATAATATATAATCTTGTACTTAGGAATAGTTTGAATATGATGGTTTTGTAGGACGTCAGAATGGAAATTGTTACCATGTTGTGAGGATAACCTCCAAAAAGAAACCTATTAACTGGTGATTTTGATGATTCTGTGCTCCAGTTGCCATGGTGTAATCAACATCACTGTAACTGACATTTCTGCTTTTAAACAAATATTCATGAGGTGGCTTTGTCTAATCAGAATAGGATTCATGGCACTTTTATCTTTGATATGCATGATGAAAAAATAAAAACCTTTCAGTCTGGGGAAAAAATAACTCAGATCATGTTACTCTCCCATCCAAAACCCTCCATTGGCAGGAAAAAAAACCAACCTTAATTCCTTATTGTGGCTGAAAAAGCTCACTCAGCATTTTCCGGTCCTTGCCAACATCGTTCGTCAATTGTCTCTACACTCCCAGCACTTGCCTCTCTGCTCCTTAAATAATACCAAGCATGTTCCAACCTCAGGGTTTTTGCACATGCTTTTCTCTCTGGGATTTTCCTTCTGCAGATATTCTCTGGCTCCGTCAATTCACTTGAGAGGCCTTCCCTGCCTAGGCTGTCTGAAGTCATCCTCTACCCCTTCTCATCTCTCCTTCCCTCCCTGTGAGTCTGCTGCTTTTCCCCATGTGCACCTCGAAAATTACTGCAAGTGAATGACTTCTCAGATGTGTCTGAGTGTTGTGCTGGGTTCTGACAACATGGTTCCTACCCAGCGGGGCAGAGAAGGGTGGGGGCAATGAAGGGTGACTATAATTTGTCATCTAGCTGGAACACATCAGGGAGTGAAAAGGACACTACTAATAATTACACCGGGACAAGAGGACTAAGTGGCACATAATGGTCACCCCAAAGAGACAGAACCCAGTTAAGTGCACCTTGGCATGTAGCTCATCCCAACGGTGTGTGATGTGTGTGGTCAGAGGGTGGAAACTTCTATGAAGCTGGGCACTAAAGCTGGGCTTTGAAGAATGAATGGGCAGTAAGTGGTTTAGAAAGTGGGGCTGGAGAAGGGAATTCCTGACAGTAAACAGCATGACCACAGGCGCTGAGATAGACAATGCATGATGTGTTCAGGCCACAGCGTGTGCCCTGGGTGTGGCTGTTTGGGAGAGGCAAGGCTAGATGGGTAGTTTAAGGCCATTTTCTGGAAATAGAAACTGAATGCAAAAACTAAGGCTAATGGTGGCGAGGATCAAATGTGGTTCAGAGTGGGAGAGCATACAAGGCAGCTGGAGGCAAGAGGAGAGCATACCAGCTCTGTAGTATCTTCAGTTTGAATCTTGCCCATCTTCCAGGAGGTCCTCCTAGATTGCCCTAATCCACAATAATCTGCCACACCAGTGCCAGGCTGGGCTCTACCCTCTGGGTTTCTCTTGTGCCAGACACCTTCCAGGGGAATCAGGGTGAGCCTCAAAGCATCCTGGCGGTCCTGGAAGCTGTTGCCCCGTGTGCTTTGCCTGCCCTGCACCTATCTGGTGGTTGGCAGATGCACTTTGGCTCCTGCAGCCCAAATATAGGCCAAGCTGCATCCTGCATGTCCTCAGGCCCAAGACAATGGTGGCTTACCAAAACAGGTGCTTACCTGATCTTTCTGCTGCAGGACCAGGGATATGCTTCCTTCACACAGTGGGTATATCCCAGCCATGCTTCTGGAGCATTAGTCTTGTCCTCGGGACCCACCTCTGCCTGCTTACTCATTCAGGTCCTGAGTCACTCATGTGTTTATCCACACATCTTACCACCCCCTCTGTACTCAGCACTGGGGAAATAAGATTATTCAGGTATCTGCCCTCAATGGGCTCAGAGTTCAACAAGGCTGAAAACAATGATAACTGCTGACATTTAGTTAGCACCCCCTATGTGCCAAGGCTTACAAGGATACCGCACCCAGAGTGGCTCTCTAAACCTGCTCCTCATGGCCTGCAAGACCCTTGTGATCTGACCTCCTCAGCTCCTCTCTGATGCCTCTCCTCCTCCTTCCAGTGACAGTAGCCTTTTGCTAGTCTTCAAATCTGTCTCAGGATGTTCCTTGCTCTTCCCTCCACTTGGAACCTTCTACAGGTGTTTGCATGGCAGGCTTCTCGTTTCAGTAAGTTCTAAGCTCATCTTTTGCGATTTCATCTCTTCAGGCGATCCTTCCCTGACCACCCTTCCTAAAAAACATGTCCTCCTTTCCCTTTCTCTGATTTGGATTTTGTTATAGCACTTACAACCATTTGACTTTATACTATATATTTATTTATCTGCCTGTTTCTCTACACTCGTGGGGGCTTTGTTTTATTCACTGCAGAACACCCCTCACCTAAAACAGCGCCCAGCACAGTGCAGGGCTCAGAAACTGGAATGAATGAATGTGTCACAGCCTTGAGGTTCAGGAGGGTCTTCAGGTGGGCACAGAGACTATCTCTAGAGATAAGAACTCGTGTGGCCAAAGGCAAATCTTTTCCATGCAGTCTCTGGAATTGCAGCAATGTCTTTGGGCTCATTCCCAGTCCCTTCTATGAGAGATGGCCGCCTGGCTTACCCATACTCCCAGAATGGAGGAAAGCCAGGACGAGGAGGGGCTTCCTGCTCCCGTGTGGAGAGCAAACATGAGCCTCTGATGCCAGAGTTTTGCTCTCCTCTGCTCCAAGAGGTCCACCTTGTTCTGTTGGCCTGGGAAGGATTTTTGGACAAGTTCTTTTTAATCAGAAAAATAGATAGCAATTAGTTGTTACCTGTAACTGTGCTGATTACAGCTTGGGGGACTTTGATATTTTCCTACCTGGACAAAATTTCAGCACAAAAATTAAAGGAATTCTCTGGTATCTGCTTGCCTTTGCTCAGCAGAACTAAACATTGGTTTGGGCTGGTGAACTTTGAGGACTCCAGCATCAGAGCTGACTCGGGATCTCAAAGGCACAGGGCTATGGTGGAGCAGACACTGGCTGGAAGGCTGATGGGCCTGCGTGCTCCCAATTCCCCACTGGAGGCCCTTAGACATGCCTTTTGACAGCTCTCAGCCCACTTCTCCTCTAAAGGAAAACTTGGAATTCCTTAGCAGGAAGAAAAAATTCCCTTTAAGTTGTCTTCTCTTCCACATAGGCCTTCAGCCCTCCAGGTGGCTGGCTCAGTGATAATACTTTTGACTTTTTTTTTTTTTTTTTTTTTTTTACGTGAACATCCAGGTGAGATGGGCTTTGGGGCTGTTTGATTCAGCAGCTCAATGTCTTCAAGAACTTGAGCCTTCTCTGATCTGCCATCCTTCCTGTTGTCTACCCTCAGGTTGGTGCCAAGATGGTGGCAGTAGCTCCAAGAGTCACTCTAAGACATGGCTACTCCAGAGAAGGCTGATTGTGTCTTCCCATGACACTCAAAATCGAGGAAACCTTTCCTAGAAGCCACTCTAGACTTGCAACGTCTTGCATCTAATTGGCTAGAATGGGGTGACGTGTCCACTTGGGGAACACGGTACCGTGACTTGCTTGGACCAAGCATCAGGGTGAAATGTATGTCTGCCCGCAATGTCTAGTGGGATAACTAAGACCATCATCTCTGGGAGCTCATAGTCATAATTCAGCCCTTCTATGGGACCCCTAAGACAGCACTTTCATGCTGTAATGGTCCTCAGGGTTAGAGGGTATTGACTTCTGGGCTAGCATAGGGCCAAGAGCAAGGTTTCTGGTCTTAAAGAGTTCCTTAAGTCAAGCCAAGTCACTGCCATGCTCAGATTCCTAGGAGTCAGGCCCTTTAGACTCATATTTGGTGGGTGAGCAGGGAGTAACTGATTGAGCACCCATTACAGTTCTGCACAGAGACTTTGTGGTCTTACAGGTGAAAAAGTTGGCAGTAGAGACTTCTGCTTTTAGCCAAGATGGAATTACAAGGGTCAGATTGATCCTTCCACCTGAAGCAACCAGAAGAAACAGATCAAATACATGAAACAGTGGTTTTGAAAGCTCTGAAACAGTGGTTTTGAAGGCTCTGGATGTTGACCAGTAAAGGACAGTGATCCCAGACAGACAGAAAACGAGCAAGGGAAGCGCTGTGAGTGCCCTAGCTCACTGCCCTGAGAGCGTTTCAGGCTGCAGCATTAAGGAGGGAGGGCTGGGGTGAGCCCAGTGCATGGAGCTGAGGAGATGGTGACGGGAGTCTGGGCAGACCCAGGTAATGCGTTCCTAGGACAGGATCCAGAGAACAAGAGCTGCACAGAGAGAAACCCCTGGAGTTCTGCAGAGGGTCCCCTTGAGTGTTCATCAGAAAACTGATCAGCACAGCCTGTGGGGAAATGATCTCAGGGTAGATAAAGAACCATCAGGAAGGATTAAAGAGACCAGAATAGTATCTCTTCCCACCAGCAATGGCACTGGGGACAGTATCATCATGGGGTATTAAGGAGAATACTTAGGAAGCTCTTGCTTCAGTAGTGGCTAATAATTAGCCATAGAATGAACACTGCTCTGGAATTGCCTAAAAAAAAAAAAAAAACCTTATGAGCAAGGAGAACCAACAAGATTTAAACTGTTTCTAGTAACTTTACTGTCCCAGAAGAAAGCTCAAAAGGATTGACAGGATTACAAATATACTCAGCACCTAACAAGGTAAAACTCATGTCTGCCAACCAAAGACTATCAGGCTTTTAAATTCATAAGCGACATAATCCACAATGAGGAAAATAAGCAATCAAAACCAACCTACAACTGAAACAGAGGTAAAAATGAGTAGATAAGAACATTAAAAATTATGGTTGTATTCCACAGCTTCAAAAAGCCTCACATATACAGTCAAATGATTTTTGACAAAGGTGCCAAAACTAATGGAGAAAGGAGTCTTTTTTCAATAAATCATGCTGGGAAAACTGGATTTCTACAGAGAAAAACATAAAGTCAACTCTGCTGGGTAGCTCTGTTGGTTAGTGTCATCGCAGTACTCCAAGATTGTGGGTTTGATTCCTGGTCAGAGCACATACAAGAATCAACCAATGAATGCACCAGTAAGTGGAACAATAAATTGATGTTTCCGTCTCTCTCTTCCCTTCCTTTCGTTTCTCTCTCTAAAATCAATAAATTTAAAAAAAGCAAAGTCAAAACCTTACCTTATACTACATACAAAAATTAAATTAGATCGAAGACTTAAATGTAATACCTAAAACTATAAAATTCTTGAAAGGAAACAGGGAAAGAGCTTCATGACAGTGACTTGGCAATGATTTATCAGATGACACCAAAAGCAGAGGCAACAAAAGAAACAAATCAAAATTACATCAAAGGACACTTATCAACAGCATGAACAGGCAACCCACAGAATGGGATAAAATATTTTGCAAATCATATATCTGATAAGGTATTTATATCCAGGATATATAAAGAACTTCTACAAATCAGTAACAACAACAACAACAAAAAACCCTCAATTTTAAAAAGGGCAAAGGACTTGAATAGATATTACTTCAAAGAAGACATACAAATGGTCAATACACATGTGAAAAGATGTTCAATATCGCTAATCACTAATACAAATCAAAAACACAAGATACCACTTTACATTCACTAGGATGGGTATTATAAAAAAAACAACAACTACAAAAAGTATTTCTTTTTAAAGATTTTACTTTTAGAGGGGAAAGGAGGGAGAAAGAGAGGGAGAGAAACATTCAAGAGATACACTGATTGGTTGCCTCTCACACACCCCCAACTGGGGACCAGGCCTACAACCCAGGCATGTGCCCTGACTGGGAATCGAACCACCAGCTTCAATTTGCAGGCTGGCACTCAAGGCCCTGACCCACACCAGCCAGGGTGAAAATAACAAGTATTGACAAGAATATACAACTGGAACTTTCATGCATTGCTGGTGGGGCTGTAAAATGGTACAGCCACTCTAGAAAACAGTATGGCAGTTTCTCAAAAAAATTAAACACAGAATTACCACACGACCTAGCAATTTCACTCCCATGTATATAGTAGTCCTTCTCTATATCACAGTTCACTTATTGTGGCCTCACTGTATCACGGGATTTTTAAAAAATATTATATTTATTGCAGATTTTTCGCTATATTGCGGGATTTTGCAGTATGGTATACGTATGTTGTTAAGGTTACATAGGCTTAAGAGTGTAGAATATGTTTAAGAACATAAGTAGTGTTTATAAACATGTGGAAAAGGTTAATAAGGGACTGGGAACAGTTTATAAGTGTGTGGGAAGGGTTTATAAAGCCTTAAAATATATATAAATACTAAAATAAATGTAAGGTTCCTACTTCGCAGATTTTCACCTAATGCAGGGGGGTCTAGAACGTAACACCCGTGATAAGTGAGGGAATACTGTACACCAGAATAACTGAAAGCAGAGACTCAAACAGATATTTCTACACCAATGTTCACAACAGCATCATCCACAACAGCCAAAAGATGAAAACCACCCAATGTCCACAGGTGGATGAATAAACAAAATGTGATATATACATATAATGGAATATTAAGCCTTAAAAAGGAGGAAAGTTCTGACACGTTACAATGTGGATAAATCTTGAAGACATGCTAACTAAAATAAACCAACCACAAAAGGACAAATATTGTATGATTCCACTACAGTAGTCAAATCCACAGACAGAAAGTAGAACAGTGGTTGCCAGAGGCTAAGGGGAGGAGTTAGTATTTAATGAGTACAGAGTTTCAGTTTGGGATGATGTAAAGTTCTGGAAGTGGCTAGCTGTGAGGGTTGCACAACATTGTGAATGTACTCAATGCCACTAAATTGTACACTTTAAAATGGTAAATTTTATGTTATACATATTTTACCCAATAAAAAGTTAAGTAGAGATGGGGAGGATATGAAAAAAAGACTTAGCCCTGGTTGGTGTGGCTCAGTGGATTGAGTGCTGGCCTGTGAACCAAAAGGTCACTGGTTCAATTCCCAGTCAGGTCACATGCCTGGGTTGCAGGCCAGGTTCCCAACTGGGGGCTTGCGAGAGACAACTGATAGATGTTTCTCCCACACATCGATGTTTTTCTTCCTCTCCTTCTCCCTCCCTTCCCCTCTCTCTTAAAAATAAATAACCACAGCAATCAGACAAGAAAGAGAAATAAAAGGCATCCAAATTGGAAAAGAGGAAGTAAAACTGTCATTATTCACAGGTGACATGATAGTGTACATAGAAAACCCTATAGACTCCATAAAAAAACTGCTCGACCTAATAAGTGAATTTGGCAAAATAGCAGGGTACAAAGTCAATATTCAGAAATCGAAGGCATTTCTGTACACCAGCAATAAAGTCTCAGAGATAGAAACTAAAAGAAAAATCCCATTTACCATAGCAACAAGAAAAATAAAGTACCTAGGAATAAACTTAACCAAGGAGGTAAAAGACCTGTACTCAGAAAACTACATAACACTGAAGAAAAATAAAAAATAAAAATAAATAAATAAAATCTTAAAGAAAAAAAGACCTAGATCAAATTTCTAGAGATGAAAACCACACTGGACATGATTAATGGCAGAGTACATATGGCAGAAGACTAGTGAATTTAAACGCACAGCAATAGAAACTATTCAAAATGAAACACAGAGAAAACACTTTAAAAAAAAAGAAAAGAAAAAGAGCATCAGTGGGTGGTACCTCAGTGGTGGGACAACTTGAAGCAGCCTAATACATGAGTAATCAGAATGGGTGCAAGAAAGGAGAAAGATGGGAGAACAGAAAAATATATTTGAAGAAATAATGGCCTAAAACTTTTCAAACCTACTGAAAACAATAAACACACAGTTCCAAGAAGCTCAATGTACTTGAAACATAAATGTGAAGAAAACTATACCAAGGCATCCATAATCTATAGCTCAAAACCAATGACAAAGAAAAAGCAGTCAGAGAGAAGACTCATTACATATAGAGAGGACAAAGAGAAGGACATCAGATCTGTTTTTGGAAGCAATGCAAGTGATAAGATTAAATAGAGTAACAACTTTAAAGTACTAGGTAAGAAAAGACTTGTCAACCTAGAATTCTATACCCAGCAGAAATAAATCTTTCAGTAACAAAGGTAAAATTAAGATGTTTTAGGCTTATAAAAACTGAGAGAATTCATCATCAGCAGACCTACACTACAAAAAATGTTAAAGAATGTCTTTCAGGCAGATGGACAATGATACCAGATGGAAACTGGATCTACACAAAGGAATGACCAGTGGAAATGGTAACTACCTGGATACATATATGTAAGATTTTTTCTTATTTAAGTTCTTTTAAGGCAATTGTTTAGATAAAAATAGCAAAAGTATATTGTGATGTTTATAATACATGCAAAAAGTAAAAAGAAACAACCATATTATAAAGGCTGGGAAGGTATTGTAGAAATGGAAGTATACTCTTTAAAAGGTTCTTATACTATATGTGAAGTTGTAAAATGTCACTTAAAGGTAGACTGTAATAAGTTAAAGACATATACTCTAAAGCCTAAAGTAATCACTAAAATATTCAAAATATTATAGATAATAAACCAAGGAGACTAAAATGTAAAGTGTCCTTGATTTATCCAAAAGGCAGAAAAAGAGGAAAAAGCAAACAACAGGACAAATAGGAAACAAATGGCAAGATTATAGACTTAAACCTAACCAAATCAATATTCCCATTAAATGTAAACAGTCTGCCCAGGCTGGTGTGGTTCAGTGGATTGAGTGCAGGCCTGCGACCCAAAAGGTCACCGGTTCGGTTCCCGGTCAGGGTACATGCCTGGGTTGTGGGCCAGGCTCACACTTGGGGGTGCACAAGAGGCAACCACACATTGATATTTTCACTCCCTCTCTTCCTCCCTTCCCCGCTCTCTAAAAATAAATAAATAAAACCTAAAAAATAATAATAATAAAATAAATGTAAACGGTCTAAACACTCCAATTAAAAAGCAGAGATCGTAAGATTGGATAAAAAAGCAAAACCAAACTTTATACTGCCTATAAGAAACACACTTTAAATATAAAAGCGCAAATAGGCTCAAAGTAGAAGGATGGAAAAAGATACACTGTGCTAACATTAGCCAAAAGAAAGTGGGATTGGCTATATTAATATCAAAATAGATTTCAGAGCAAAGACTATTACTATGGATAAACTGATCCAAAGAACAATATGTACCTAACAGAGTTCCAAAATACATATAGTAAAAACAACACTGCAAGGAGAAATATGCAAATCTACAATTATAGTCAAAGATTTCAATACCCCACTTTCAATCATTTATATAACAGGCACAAAAATTAGTGAGAATATAACTGACTTGAACAACACTATTAACCAGCTTGACCTGACATTTATAAAATACTCCACTCAAACAGAATACCCAAGTTTTTCATGTGTACATTGAACATTACCAAGATAGACCACATTTTGGGCCACAAAGTCTCAATAAATTCAAAAGAGTTAAGTCATACTGTTCAATACATGTCTCTGTCCATTATGGTCTCTGCCCACAACAGAATTACAAATCAATAATAGCAAGATCCCTGGGGAAAAAAAAAAAGTCCCCCAATACTTGGAAAGTAAATAACAAATGAATTAAAAAAAAAATATTATAAAGTATCTTGAACTGAAAGGCATTGAAACATACCAGAATTTCTGGTATGGTGCTAAAGCAGTATTTAGGAGGCAATTTATAGCTTTGAATACCTATATTAGAAAAAAAAGGCCTCGAATAAATGACCTGTTTCCACCTTAAGAAACTAGTATAGAGCAATTTAACTGAGGAAAGGAGTTGGAGGGAGTGGAGTGTAATAGGCAACTTTTGCTTTTGTTGCTTTATATCCCTTAACTATGGGAAGTCGTTCTTCCCTCACCACCCATTCCAAGTGATTCTGGTGGGGCTGAAATTCACAATGGCCAATACTGTTGCGAGTATGTAGCCCATAATGGTATTCTATTCCCCGGGATTTAGAGACTGGTCCAAGGATTACTGGTGCAAACAGTAATCCAAGCTGGGCTCATCGGAGACCTTCCTGGGATTTATCTATATTAAATATACTAAAGTAGGGAAAATGTCTTTTTTCCCAGGCTTTCCCAACTGGCTAATATAAGCCTTAAGTGATGTGTGGCACGCCCTTCCTACCTCTCTCATAGGGGAGAAGACTCCTGACTACGGGACAGAATGGGCCAGAGAGAAGCAGAGTGGAAACAGGAAGAATCCTAAGGCTATCCCTTGAGCCCCTGGATCTATCCAGACCTGAAACCAAACCATTCCTTTCCTTGGTGACTTATAAGCCAATCAGTTCCTCTTGAGGCTTAAGCCAATTAGACCTGTTTCTACTGCTTGCAGTTGAAGGAATCTTACATGACAGGTGAAGTGAGCTGGAAGTAAAATAGCGGGAATCTAAAACCAGATCTCACTGCTACCAAAGCTCAATAGTTAAATACCATTTCCTGCTTGTGGGATCAAGAGGGGCAAATGCCCGGGATTCATGATGCAGGGGCTGAGCAGATGAGGGCTGCTACGGACTTGCACCAGGCAGGGGAACAACAGTGGCCTTAACCCCAGAAAGCATGACATGAGACAGCTTTGAGGGAAACCATTTAGCCAGCTCAACCCATTTGGAGAAGTTGCCGCACCTCAGACCCCTGACCTTTGCAAGAGGTTAAAGAAACATGACAACAGGACAATGGCATATTTATTTACATTTGGACCAAAAAAGGCATACAGGCATTTTTTAATTAAAAATAATAATGATGATGATTTAAAAAGTCAGAAAAATTGATGATGTTTAAATTCTTTATGAGTCCATTTCCCTACTCCCCCCAAAAAGAGAATCTCTTAGGAAAAAAATCCAAGATTTGAATAAACAAGACTCCATTATCCTTTTCCACTGCTTGGGTTCCCTTTTCTGCAACCTGATTCTCGGTGGCTGCCACTTGGCACTGTGGAGTCACTGTGAGGCAAGGTTGAGTAGTTCACTGGTTTGATTGGTGGAGCTGGGAGGGGCTGCTGGAAGAATCTGGGATGGGGGGAAGAGGGAAGGGTGTGTTCCTAGCTTAACCAGCATCCTGAGGTTTGTCTTGCGGTGGGAGTCCCAAAGGGGCTGGAGCAAGGGTGAGTGACTTGTTACTTAAACCCTAATCCCAGGGTGGGTTCGGTTTCTTGTAGTTTAAGAGCAAGTGTGACATGCACAGAGTAGGTGCTTGGCCCCCAGAGTGCTGATAAAAGGAGCCAGACCTGCCGTGTTAGGTTCTTCTAACTCGGGGGAACTAGGCTCCTTGCCTAGTGCTGGGAACTGGGGAAGAAATGACAGAACTTACCTTCCATCTCTATTCTCACCCGCAGTTTTCTGGATGTCCCCAAAAGGAGACACGAAATCAGATGGGGGGATGGGAAGGGAGGACGGGTTTGGCTCAAAGAGCTGTGCGTGGGCACCGAGGCTGGGGATGTCAGCGAGGAAACGCCCCTTCCCAGCCGCCTAAAGGGGCGGGGGGACTGAGGTCTCCAGGCCTTGCTCTGCCCTGGAAGTGGGGGAGGAAAGGCCCTACCACCAGCGCACTTTGCAAAGAACAGCAACCTTCTCAGGATAGGGCTGGGGAAGCAATCCTGAGGGGTGAGAACCCTCAGCCCAGACACAGACACGTGGATACTTGGCATGGTTCTGGAAATACCTGGCCCTGGATCCAGGGTTTCTTGGCACGAAAATAGTTCACTGCAAGTCTCTTCTCTGGTCCAGCAAATTTCTGTTGCTCCCCAGTACTTCTGGGGATTTCCTTATAGCAATCAAGACTGGGCTGGCTCCTGGTGACAAGATGACCGAGAGGCCTGACTGGAAGCTTTGCCATGGGCAGCCCTGGGAGGAGGCTGAGGAGGTGAGAAGAGGGAGGCCAGTGGCTGGTGGAGGCTGGATGGCACTGAGGACGCATGTCCGGCTAGAGCTGTGCTTGTCGCAGCAGCATCAGTGGTGAGGATGGGCGGTGAGAGGCTCGGAAACCTCACTGAAGCCCTAGAAGGTCCGGTTTTTCCTCTTCCAGTTAGTTGTGGGGTGGCCAACAGCCCTGAGAAACTGAGGTGGAGACAGTAACCAAAACCCGGGGTCTGGTGGATTGATCCATGCTGGGTCCATTGTTTAAAAAAAAAAAAAAAATTGCCTAAGGAAAAAAACCCTAATCAAAAATAAACCCGAACAGGTCCGAGAGTTCCTGCTGGAGGAAACTTTCTTAGCACTGAAGAGAAAACAACCCACCAAAAAACTCATCCCCCACAGAACTGGAGTAAGATGATGAAGAAAAATGCGAGATTTATCTACAGGCCCTCCCACCACCCCACACAGCCAGCCCTGGGGTCCAGGAACATCGTGCCAGGAGTTACATTCCAAACGAGCAGGAGTTACTTTATTTTGCGTGCCTGCAGTTCCCCACGCAGGGCGGCTTCCTGTCCGTGGACGGAGTGGGCCTGGCCATGGTCCACCCCCATCAGTCTATCTTCACAGCAGCGTAGATCTTTCGGACAAACATGTAGGCTGCATAGAAGCCGATGGTGCCCGTGAGGAGCCAGAAGGACAGGACCATGAGGGCCGTGTAGCCAAAGTAGAGGAGAGAGGGAATGAACTCAACGATGTCCAGCTGTGGCACGAGTGGGAGAGAGAAGAGAGGGGTGGACGTTTAGTGCCAGCCTGCCATGGCCAACTGCCCCCTCCCCTCATTGATCTCATGGCAAAGTTGAAGCCTGATAGAAGGGACTTGCTCCAGATGGGCAACGAGGGCGGCCACAGCGAACCTTCTTCAGTACCAGGGCCTGCGCACTGCCTTGGATTCTTAAGACCACCATGGTAGGTTATTAGACCATGTTATATCTGGGGCACAGAGAGGTTTAACAACACCCACAGTTACACAGCTAGGAAGTAGAAGAGAGCTGGGATTTGAACTTGGGGGCTAGAGGGCTTGGAGTGAAAGGCTCAAGTCATCTGACCCAGGCCTTTTCTGGCTGGAGTAAGAGGGGGTGGGAGTCCTTCCAGGGAAAGGCCTAGGAGCTCACTGGAAGACCGTATAACCTCAGAGGTGAGGGCCAGAATGCAGTAGGTAGGAAGAGCCACAGCTGTGTCATTTCTTTACCCTCCACAGTCCTCAGAACAGTCCAGTGACACTCCTGGGTGGCTGGAGCAGCAGACAGGGAATGGGGGAGGAGACGGGCACCTAAGATGCCCAGCTTAAGGACCAGAGAGCCACCATGTGCCTGCCCAGCCTACAGCTCTCTTCCTCATATGTTTCCATAGCTTTTTGTTAACATCTCACAGGGAGTTCACCTCAGGGCGTCTTGGACTCCTCCGTAGAGCACAGATGCCGGGGCGGGGAGGCCAAGGATCCGTGTTGTATGGAACCTTGGTATCAAGACCTTCCCAGCACACGAGGGCCTGAGTGGGGCCCGTTCCAGGGCTCATGGCAGACACATGGTCACACAATGCGAGAAGCCCAGAAGAAAACAATAAACATCACTGGTCTAAGACCTTCTCCCTGAGGTCAAAGAGTCTCAGACCGGAGTGAAGGCCATGTTTTCAGAGTCTACCCCCCCATCTCTCCTTTTATAAGCTTTCTTGTGGTTGGAGATAGAGTAAGGGTGATGGAGGTGCGTGTAGGGGACAGGGCAGGGGTAAATCCAGTGGTAAAACCAGGAAAGGGATGAGGCAAAAAGGCAGTACTGGAAAGGCCCTTTGAATTCACAGGCCAAGGAAGGCTCTGGGGATGGAGGAAGAGGTTTTTAGGACAGGGAAGAATGGGGCAGAGGGAGGATGAACAGGAGACTGTGATGTGACTCCAGGGGACCAGGTAGTTAGGATTTGTCTGCCAAGCACCATCCCCGTCTTCCTTCTGCCCAGCACTTTGGAGTATCCACTCCCCACTTTGTGGTCCTGTTGGGACTGTCATACTAGTATAAAACTTAAGCTAGTCAATCAAGAGTACGCCATCCTATTGGACCCAAGAACAGTGAGGGATGGCATGTAACCTGGGCCAATAATAGTCTGCCCTGGGATTGATAATATAATGGTAAAAGACAAATGCTCTTTTAGCGCTAAGGCTGCAAAGCTGAAAAAAGGAGACTCCAGGGCTGCCAGGGGCCAACTTTCCACTTCGTGGAACGATCTGGCCAGCAGATTGAAACCAAGAAAACACACACAGAACAGAGGCATAGACACAGAGCCCTGACATCATCTGAGATGCTGGATCTAACCATGCCTGAAGCTCGAACTCCAGCTTCTTAAACTTTTCAGTTATATCAGCCAATACATTCTCTTTTTGCTTGAGCCAAATGGAATTGGGTTTTGGTCACTTTCTACTCAGAACAGTTCTGATTAATACAAGCTATAGAGGAGAGACATTAGATTTGTTCTGGATGATTCCAGGAATTCTATGGTCTGAAGACAGAAGATACAGGGAGGTAGATTTCAGTGGGCATCAAGAAAAAACTTGATAATGACAGAAGCTGTCCAAAGAGAGGATGGGAGTGTCAGGAGGGAGTTTCTTCTGTCACTAGATTTGCTAGGGCAGGGGTGAGCAAACTTTTTCTTAAAGGGCCATATTATAAATAGTTTAGGTCTTGCAGGCCATATGCCCTCTGCTGAACTACTCAACTCTGCCATGGTGGCTGACATAGATGATATATAAATGAAGGAGCATGGCTGTGTTCCAATAAAACTTTATTTACATAAATAGGCCCATGGGTTATAGTTTGCTGACCCCTGAGCTAGACAATTACTTATTAGAATCATTGGAAAAGAGGGGCAAGGTCATACTGGAAGCAGGGGTAGAGCACCACATTAAATGATTCTTACAGTCCTTTCCAACCTGATCTTTTTGGGGAGGAACATTCTAAGCTTCAACCAACTGACCTATGATCCTTGTTTGGGAATACACCCTGGTTGCAAGCAGAGACCTGCTTGCTTTTGGGCTCTGGGGACCCAAAGTACAGCTGGTGAGACCAAGTGTTCAGTGTCAGCCTTGGAGCTAAGGGTCCAGCAGAGTGCCCAGACCCCTCTCAGTGGCCTGTTCTGTTTGTGTCATGCATGAATCTACCAAAACTTTTGTGGGGCTGTTTGTGTTTTTACTCAGGCCACTTTCTGGGGACTAAAAGCTCTGTGAACACGGCTGAGCAGGGGTGACTCAGGCTCCCTTTCATGCACCCACACGTTACCTATGTGGCTCACACAGCACGAGCAATCCAGATGCAGGCAAAACCCTGGCCCATCCTGTCCTTATTGTGAAGGACTGAATGGTACTAGAATGAACAAGGGAAGGAAGCATCCAGACAGATGCCAGAGGTCCTAAACTTGGGTGTTAAAGGCTATTTCAACATCTTTATTAATTCTTTATTTACCTTATTTATCCTTTTGTGTTCTTTTTTCCTAGCTTCTTGAGGTATTCTCAGTGTCTCTTATTTCCTATTAAAAGCAGTGTAAGGTAGCTTATTTCCTTTAAGTCCCCCTTTGGCTGTATCTCACAGGTTTTGCATGCAATATTCTCATGGTTATATATTCTGAACACTTTTGTCTCCCAAACATACAGAACACAGATTCTCTCTTTCCTAAAAACACACATGTTCTAGAGCAGAGACAGTCCTATACTGTCATTAGTCCCTGCGGTGGTGGGAAAGTAAGATTCAGACACTGGCGTTTTTCCCTAGCACCCTCCTCTCCACCATCCTGCCCTGGAAGGACTAAGGAGCCTTGTTAACAAAATAAAGGTGGTACCTTGTTAACAAAATAAAAGATGGCATAGACCAGGACATAGAATGCAGATCCCCCGGAGACTAGGAAGTTCCTCCACCACCAGCGATAATCCTGAGGAGGAAACAAAAGGGTCAGAACTTCTTCCCCAAGTTTTGCAGTTGTCCAAGGGGCTAAAGACTCTGTGTAAGAACAGTAATATTTGGGGTGAGGGGAATGATTTCTATTTTGACTGAAATTGGTGGTTTCACAACTGTATGCATTTTGAAAAACACACTAAAAAGGGTAAACTTTACTGTTTATAAAATATATCTCCATTTAAGAAAATCAACAACAAAAGAACAGTAATAACAACATGCTGTAAACAAATGCTCCGCACATGCCAGGTACCATCCTATGTGCGATATGTGAATCAGCCGGGTTAATCACTGTAGCTGCCCTCTGAGTCTGGTACTCCTGCTATCCTTATCACATGAGGAAAGCACAGAGACATTAAGCAACTGCCAACCAGAGCTACTAATGAAGGAGCCCGCTGAATAAATGGAGGCTGGGAGAGAGGAAGTGATGTACCTGCCCAAGGCCTCATGGCCGGAAGGAGACCACATGGGAAACTCAGCTTCACTGAGCAATTCAGTGCTGGGCCCAGGCCCCCACCCCCAACTCCCAGCCCTGGCCCCCTTACCTCTGCGCACAGCTGGAAGTACACCATGACGATGCTGATTTGCGAGCAGGACACCACCAAGATGATGAAGACGAGGAACAGGAAGCCAAAAAGGTAATAGAACTGATTCTCCCAGATTGCCTGTGGGCACATTACAGCTGGCCTTCAGCTGGCCTGCCTCTACCCAGTGGCCCTCTGCTGCCATACCCTACCTGTCCTTAGGACACCAGCGCTTTTGTCACCAGGGCAAGAATGGAGACGCCATCAGGATGCCACTGGGGCCTTTGGGCCTGGCATGTGGCTCTGGCTGGTCCCTCCTCCCTGGAGCAGAGGGCAAGCCAGGCTATTCTTAGAAGTGGCTGGGGCATGGCTGACGCTACAATGGGTGGGCCACAGACTGAGGATGGCAGCTTGCCGAAAGCAACAAACCCCACCCCCATCAAAACTACACAGCAGCCACTACCACCCAGGGGCAGCCCACCACATGCCTGCATGCCAGGCAAGCACCATGCTTCATGGGCATTCCCCATGTGAACCTATGCAAGTGTGGACTTTTACAGCTGAACAAGTCGAGGCTCAGTGAGGCTAGTGACTGGCCCAGGGTCATACAAAGAGAATTGAGGTGGTTTCCCTGGGAGGGCAGCCAACGCATCCTCTGACCCTTCTCCTAGGCAGGGCTGGGTGGGTGAGGAGGTCTCAGCAAGGAGGGGCTGGGCCACTCCAGAGCAGCGAATACTTGTCCAGCACTGACTCAGTGTAGGCATTCTCTGTGTTGGGCACTGAGTTAGGTCAGAGAGACTTCAATGGCTGTGAGGAGCCTTACTGCCAGCTTTTGTCTTTGCAGGCAGGCCTGGGATAGGAGCAATTATCATCACAACCACAGCTGTGATTTTTTTTTTTGATCCTCACCTGAGGACATTTCTTTATTGCTTTTAGAGACAGAGAGAGAGAGAAAGGGGGAGGGAGAAACATCAACGCAAGAGAAGCACTGATTGGTTGCCTCTCGTACACACCTGGACCAGGGACTGAGCCCGCAACCGAGGTATGAGCCCCGACTGGGAATTGAACCCGCAACCCTTTGGTTAGAGGACAATGATCCAACCAACTGAGCCACACCGGCCAGGGCCACAGCTACAATTTAACAAGCATTTCCTGAATGCCAGGCACTATGCCTTTTATAGATATCATGCTGCAGCCTCACAATGATCCTAATAATTAGGCCCCATTCCTCCTACTTTCCTGAGAGTTTTGAGTAACTCAAGTAGAGATGTGGAGGAACTTGGAAATAAAAGTGGATGTGACAATATTAGTAATAGTGGTGACTGACCGCAGTATTACTGAAGCAGCTTCTACTTACTGAGCCCTCCCACACCAGACCTTGCACACATGCCACATCTCATTTGACCTTCCAAGCCATCCTGAGAGGCAGGACTCTTACCCCGTGTCAGGGTGAAAAATGGGGGCTCCAAGAAGTTAAATGGCCCATCTGAAATTTCACAGGCAGTAAGAGGCAGGGCACCTAAGTGAAGGGGTAGGGACCAAGCTAGCAGGGCTGAAGGCGGCGTGTGCGGGGGGTGGGGAGCAGACAGCACTACTCACACTGAAGATGAAGAAAAGCTCGATGAACATGGCACCGAAGGGCAGGATCCCGGCCATGAGAATGCTGCAGAACAGGAGGGTTAACGCTGCGAGGAAGCCCGGCCACAGGAGGCCCGAGGCTCCCCACCCAGCCACCCTGGCTGAGAATGCTCCCACAGTGTGGTGGTTCTAATTCTTTCAGCATGCTTTTCTATCATGATAGCCTCTTGAGAGGTAAGTAGGGTCGGCATCGTTCTCTCCATTTAAAAAAATATATATTTTTTATTTATTTACTTTTAGAGAGAGGGGAAGGGAGGGAGAAAGAGAGGGAGAGAAACATCAATCATTTGCCTCTCGCACACTCCCAACCCAGGCATGTGCCCTGACTGGGACTCGAACTGGTGACCTTTCAGTTCTCAGGCTGGCGCTCAGTCCACTGAGGCACACCTACCAGGGCTGTTCTCTCCATTTTATAGATGGGGAAACTGAGGCACGGATAGGCGGGGTGACTCGCGTGAGGTCCAAGTGATGGTTTAACCTATGATACCGCATCTGTCCCCACCCCTCCCCTGTCCTAGTTCCTAGGCCACCACCAAAACTGGCAATAACTCAGTCCTCTTTATCATGAAGTCTATTAGAGCCAGCTGAGCTGCAGAATGCCAGTCACAGCATCCTCGGGTGGAGGGCACCTTCTTCCACATCTTCCTAAGGAGATAGCTCAGAGCAGTGTTGGCCTCACCCACTCCAGAAGGCCCCTGCTGGAGACTCACCCCACAAATCGGTTCATGTACCACCGCTGTTCAGGGATCTGCCGGGGAATCTGGTTGGTGCGCACAGGGTTGTCATAGGGCTGCTTGCGGAAGCCGAAGTAGTAGCCCAGGTAGACGAGGGGCAGGGAGATCCCGAACCACATGCACAGCAGGGCCACCATGGTGGGAAAGGGCACCTGAGGACACAGCACCACAAGGCCCCAGTGAGGTCCTGATGCCCAGGCTGGGGGCTGTGCAGGCAGGAGGAGGACATTCCGGGCTCCCGGGAAGCAGGGGTACAGCAGGGCCACCATGGTGGGGAAGGTCCTACAGACACACCCCCACAGGGCTCCTGGCCAAAACCTCCTGGAGCTGATGCCAGCCATGGGAAAAAGTGGAGTGGCACATGGTGGACCATTTGGGCTCTGAAGGTGGAACCCCAGCATCCCAGATGTTGTCATCCAGGGAGGAAGTGGGGAAAGAACAGGGAAGTAGGGAACTGAGAACATGAAGGGACACTATGTGTTTGGTATGTTACGTGAAGGAAAAAAAACCCTGCACAAATAGTGTGTTCCCATTTTGTTAAAATAAAACCCTACAACATACTACTAAGTAATGAAGCAGGTTATAGAACTGTATGTCTAGAACTCCATTTTAATAAAAACACCCACTATTTGTACGTGTAAGTGCTTAAAAAGACCTATGCCAGAAAGTTAATAGTACTTCCTCAGCTGGAATATGGAGGATTAGAACTGATTTTCATTTTCTTTTTCATCCTCTTCTCTAAAGTCTTATGTTTTTATAAGAATCATGCAAAAAAAGAAGAAATGAATTAATATACGTCAACTATTTAGAATAGGACTTATTCTAAAGAAAGCACCATGTAAATGTCTATTATTTTATAATTTTAAATAACATCATTCGATTTAAATAAATCTTAAAAAAAAGGGAAATGACTGAAAAAACACAGTAAAGATCTACACAGTATTTATCTCTGAGTGGTAGGATTATGGGTTATTTTTGACTTCTTCCTTAACTTCTCTGTACTTTCCAAAATTTCTACAATGAATGCTGGTAATGAGCAGTTGGTAATGGGGAGAAAAATGTTGAAAGACAGAAGGAACACAGGTATAAAAAAAGGGAAGTGAGAGGAAGAGCACAACTCTGTTTTTCCCAAGGGCAGCCTCCGGAACTGGAAGCCTCGCCCAAGGACCTTTCATGAGCCCCTGCAGGTTGAGGGGAGGGGGCTCCATCTGCTGTGGCTGGGAAGGCCAAATGCCTGCCCTACCTCTACCACAGCCTTACATCTGGATCAAGACCCCATCTCCTGACGTTCAGCTGAGTTCATAGTCCTACTCAATGAGTCCTGGGCAGCTGTTAACGACGACTGGGACTGGCAGGATTTCCCTGAGGACAGGACGACCCGAAGGGGCTGGTGTTGAGGCACAGGGACTCCTGGAGGAGAGTGCTGTTTGGAATACTGACCTAATCAACTCACACCAAGCAGCTTTCCCTTGGTTGGGGCAAAGGGAAATTCCCCAGATGGCCCCTGGACTGTGGAAACCTCGGCATAGAGAAGTAAGCTTTGGCTAGCAGTCTGAAAAAGCTCACAGGAAGGCCAGGGCTTGGGCAAAAAGATGGGCAGGGCTGGGGAAACCCCAGACAGCCCTCAGCCCCTAGGGCTGGAAACAGAACTTTGGAGACTCAGAAAAGGGAAGGGAACAACAGGAAGTGAGCTGCGGGAGCAGAGCTGAGCACAGCTGGCCCTCCCTTGGTGGGGAGGGCACTTACCGCTCCTGACGAGTGCTTTCCCCAGATGAAGCAATTCAATATGAAGCAAATGCCGAAAACCACGCCAGGGTACAGCGTTGCTGTCTGGAAGCAAGAGGGACCAAGTTGGGGAGCTTCACTTAGGCCCCCACCCTAGAGGTTCTCAACCCCTCCTTGTCCTCCAGGACTCAAGAATCATTCCCCCTAGAAGGCAATCCCTGATCCCCAGGCTAGGCAGGACTGCTGTTCTCCGTCCAGTTTGTAATTCCATATTGTTGCTACCTAATCAGTGTCTGCCTACCCCACAGATCGGGCAAGAGTGGGCCCTCCTGGTCACTGATGTACTCCTAGACTTAAGAATGCAGCAGCTGCTCAATAAATATTTGTTGAATAAGGAATAAATTAATAACCTTTTTTTTTTTTTTAAGAGAGAAGGAAAGGGAGGGAGAAAGAGAGGGACAGAAACATCGATCAGGGACCAAGTCTGCAACCTAGGCATGAGCCAAAACAGATATCGACCCAGCAACCTTTTGCTTTGCAGGACGATGCCCAACAGGTTAGGACTGAATGAATAACTTACAAACATGTATGTCTGGGTGCCAGCCCAAACTGCCCAGACAGGTGATTAAGCTTTGAGTCTTAGAGGTGCAGGTGCTAAGCTCTACACATGCACCATGCCACCTAATTCTCACTATAGGCCTAGATGGGGACTGAGGACACTGAGGCCCAGCCATGCTAAATACAAACCCCCCTGCCCCCCCCCCCCCCCACAGTCAGTTACGGGTGGAACTCAGGTTCAAACCTAGGCAGTCTGACTTTGGAGCCCGTGCTCCTGCCGCCCTGTGCTGTACCCTATTCAGTCAGAATCTCTTAGGTTGGAGCCTTGGCACGTAGAACCAAAGCCCCAGAACTGCAGTCGCGCCTCCTTCACCGCTGTGGCGCCTGAGCGTCCAGGAGGGTCACTGACCTCAATGCCTGAAGCCCTCTGCAATCTGGCACTCAAGCTCCAGTGCCAGTGTCATCTCTGACCCATAGTCCCCCCAATCCAATAACTGGTCACTGCTCGGGCATGTCCCTGTCCCTTTATGTAGTAGAGTTATCAACGCAGCAGGGTCCCTGCCTCCTGAGTGCTAACGTACCAAGAACCTTTCATGCTCAGTCTCTTCCATCCACACAACCCCCAGAGGCAGGTGCAGCCACCCCCACTGGAGAGATGGGAAAACAGGCTCAGAGGGCTGTTCAAGGTTACCAACCAGGGAAAGAACAGAGCCAGGACTAGGATCTAGATTCCAGAACCTGAGAACTCCCTGCTGGCCACCTTCATCTATCTGAAACCCTCAAGGCCTAGCTCAAATGTCATTTCCTCCCTTCCTGTATATTCCCGCTTTACTCTGCCATGTAGCAGGGAATTACTAATCTGCCTTCCTGGCTGATATTTACGACTGGACACTGACTGATACCAGGGGCAAGAACAGGAAGAGTTCCTGGAGGAAAGACAGATCCACAGATAAGAAATAACATACATGGTGCTACTTGTAGGCACAGATCTATGCAGGCTCCTCTGGGGCACAGAAGAGCACACAGAAAGAGGAGGGGGAGGCAGGCTCCTAAAGGAGTGATGCTGGAACTAGTAAGGATTAAAAAATGAAGTGAGAGAATGGGGAGTGGGGTATGCCCGGGTAGAGTCGATGGCAGAGGCTGGAGGAGAGAAGAGCAATCATACACCCGCACTGCTGCGGGCTGTAGGGGATGCCCACCTGTGAGGGAGTCAGAGCACCAGGGAAGGGTCAGACACTTGCATGGAGACCAGGGAAGCCTAGGATAGCCAAGGGTTGAGGCGAGAGGTGAAGATGCCTAAACTTGGGCAAGAATCCTAGACACGGAGATGGGAGGGAATTCATGGACTATCTGGCAGGAAAACTCTTAACACTTGGTATCAGAGGAGGCGGTGGGGCATGAGGAAGTAGAAGGAGCAAAGGAAGCTATGCAGGTGTCTGGACTGGGGGCCTGGGTGAATGACAGTGCCACCAGATTCAAAGAGCGGGCTTGGGGAAAGACTAGGTCTGTGGGAGACCCACTGGGGAGATCCTGGAGGGCATCTGGTGGGAAACCTTACCAGGGAAGTCTCACCAGGGGAGGAGAAGACAGGGTTTTATGCCTCTGTAGATCACACACAATGTCTTGAGAAAAATGCTTGATGTATCAAGAATTCTGGAACCTTTTTTGATCCTTCCAGAATAATCACTGTTACTTCTCTTCTATACTGAGGGTTTACTGTGTGCCAGGGCTGTGGCAGCCAGAGCTGAGACAGTCTGAGTTTAAGCTCCCCTCCCCCAGGCTTTCTACATAATTTCAGAATGCTGGGACTAAAGGCTCCTCCAAGTTTGGCCCCAAGGGACTCCCTGGTCCTCTAAAGGCCTCACAGCTCCCTGGGAGGTCGGGTTAGCTCCTGGCATCCTTTAATTTCTATGGCCTGATGGAAGATAGAGGGAAGGAGAATAGAGGCAACACAGTCTGGAAAATAGGCTGATGGTGACAAAGGGCCTCCTCTCTTCTGCGCCTTGCTATTGGGCAGGGTGTACCACTCCCAGCAGCCCTGATCAGTTTATGACCTTTTAATTTTCACACTTGGGCTTGGTGGTTAAATTCTATTATTCTGAATCCTCTATTTCTTCTCTTGATTAAGACATCAGACTATGTAGGCTAAATATCACATAAACTCAATCCCCTCACTTTATGGTTGTGGCAACTAAGGCCCTATGAGGTCCTGCGTGCCTGTGGCTAAGAGCCCAGCATTCCTGACCCTCAGGATGTACTCTTCCCTGTCCATCATGCTGCTGCTCGGCCTCTGGCCCTAAAACTCTCCCAGAGCTGGCCCACACTGTTCCTGAGGAGCCCAGGAAGAAGCTTCTCTGCTTCCCACCAAAACTGGGAGGAGGCTGAGGACACTTACACAGAAGGCTCCTTTCTTCCACCGATGGCCTTTTAGAGTGCGGTACAGACGGCCAGCGGAAAATCCACCGAACACCCTGTGGGAAATGGCAGGGATCCACACCAAGGGACCTGTTAGCTGGAGCGCAGCTGCTGAGTGCCAACCCCTGGAGCCCGCTTCGACACACCTACCCCATGAACATGAAGAGGAAGCACGCAGTGGTCATGAGAGCTCCCCGGCTGGAGGGTGACAGCATCCCAAGCATGGCCACAACTATGGAGGGCAGGGAGGGAGAAGAAAGTCAGAGTGGCTGATCACCAGGCCCCATCCCCCATCCCGGGAGGGCTGACATGTCCTGGGCAGATGGGGTAAGATAAGTATACTCCCGTCCTCTCTTCAGAAGACTAGGTCGTAGCTGGGGTTCTGAGGCGCGGCAGGTGCTGGGCCTTGGCTGGCTGCATCTTAACTGCAGCTTGCAACGCACACGGCACTTGCAACCAACCAGGCATTGTGCTGAGAGCATGACGAACACCAGCTCACTGCTCTGCCTTATCAACCCTGAGGTGGAGGTTCATGTCCCCATTTCTTAGATGGGAAAACTGACGCTCACAGGGGTTAAGGTCACAAAGCTTGGAGTTGAGATACAAATTTAGGCATATTAGTTGGTACGAGCTTAGATCTTAAAAGTTCTCATCCCAAGGAAAAAAAAGGGACCAGATGAGGTGACAGATGTTAACTAAACTTATTATGGTGATCATTTCACAATATATACATGCATCAAATCATTTTGTTGTACACCTTATACTAATACAATGTTATAATATGTCAATAAAAAGATGGATAAAATGGTTATTAAAGAATTTTTAGGCAGACTGACTTCAGAATGTAACTATTATGTATTAGTTTCTGGAGGGTTGTTTTGAGAAAAAAAAGATCTGATTTCAGCCCGCATCCTGGTGCTGACTCGGTAAATCACTTAATGCCTGACAGCAAAAGGAAGCCAACCTCACAGCACTGAGTGGCTTCACTGACAGGTGGACATGGGGGGACATCAGCAATGCTGGAAGGCTCTGAGGAGGATCGAGTTACCAGAGCCCAGGGTGGAGAGGACCCACTCTCTGCTGGGATGGACAGCCCAGAGATCCAGACATGCCTCCATCTCCGGGAAGGAAAGCCCACCCTCTCTGACTCAGGCCCAGGCTGCTCGGTGACAGCCTCCCACACCAGGCCACCAGGCCCACTCACAGATGACGATGAGGATCATACAGAAGAGCTGAATGCCTGAGCCCAGCAGGGAGCTGAGGATCATGGGGTACTGGGGTGGCCTGAAGACGTCACCATGCACCAACTTCCACCCAGACTCTTCCATGGTGTCTTCCTACAGCGAAGGGCCAGAAAATGAGGCTGCTTCTTTGGCTCTGGAGAAGTTAGCTCCTATGTACGGACCACGCAAGGGCCTACTCTGACTATGGCTGATGGTTCCCCAGGTGTCAGTCAGCTCTGCTCTGACACAGAAGTGTTAAGAGAACTGTCACATGGGTCAGGGAGGGCACAAACATGAAACTTAGAGCTACATAAAGGGAAAACTCCTCCCCAAATTCCACAAACCTAATGCATGGAAAAATAATGTAAGCATCAACATACTAAAATGTTAACTATGATAGTTTTTGGATGGTGAGATTTAGAAGCAATTTATTTTATTATTTTTATTTTTATCCTCATCTAAGGGCATTTTTTTATTGCTTTTTTAGAAAGAGAGAAAGTGAGGAAGAAAGAGAGGGAGAGAAACATCGATGTGAGAGAGAAAGATCGATTGGTTGTCTTTCGTATGCTCCTTGACTGGGGACTGAACCCACAACCTAGGCATGTGCCCTGACCAAAAATCAAACCCACGACCTTTCCGTCTGTGGGACGATACCCAACCAACTGAGCCACACTGGGCCAGGGCAAAGCAATTTATTTTTTTTAAGATTATAAAAATAATATGTGCTCTTAGCTATATAAAAAAAGTAAAAAAATGTTGGTATATGGCACAATATTCAAATGATCAAAAAGCAGTGTTTACTATAGAAAAATTTTTAAAAATCTACAAAAAATGAACGATATAAAACTCATAAATACTCAAAGATTTCAAAAAGATATAGAAAATAAAATGATTTATATACAATGATACCATTGTTTTCATATATTTCCTTTAGTCCTTTGTGTATGTACATGTGGGAACCGCTTCTTGAGGTTTCTGGAATTGTAACCCCAGCTGTGAACCAGACTTGCCACCCCCAGGTTGTCTTTAAGTTGCAACAGAACACTGGAAGGCTATGCGGGAGACATGGCCAAAGGCCATTCAGAGGGTTTCCATGGCAATTGGATTTAAAGAATGCTTATGCTTTGGAGCTTGCTCTGCTTTTCTTATCTCCTAGTTAACTATAAACAATCTCTAGCAAGGAGTATATGAAACCTTGCACCTAATGCCAGTGTGGCATCAAGATGTTTAATAGACCCTAACACAGACTGGCCACTGTGCCCTCTATATTGATATCTATAATCTGTAACTGTCAACTGTAATCCAGGCGCCTAAAAGCTATTGATGATTTATGAATTTTGACCTTGTACCTCCCATGCATACCCTTCTCAATAAAAAGCATGAGGAATGGAGGTCTTACGCTTTCTCCACTAGAGAGAACAGCCGCCTCCCTACCCCCCAGACAAAATACAGTGTCCTGGATATATTTGTTCCGCCGTGGCCGTGAAACCTCTGCTGGACAGAGTAGTTTCCAACCGAGCTGGGGCGTTGGAGGCAGCTCAGTCTCACCTGGCGCCTGAACGTGGGGCAGGTCAGCCTCATGTATACGTGTATATGTGTATATAATTTGTAAACAATGAAGTTGGTACATTTACTATGTACTTGTTATTTTCAGTTGATGTTTGTGAACATTTTCTTATGCCAACAAATACTCTTTAGAAGTACTATTTTAATGTTTGTATACTTTTTCATTATATAGCCATACCATAATATAACCAATCCATCAGTATAAAATATTGGGCAATATCCAGTGTTTTAAATTATAAATATTTCTAGACCAGGTCTTTGTGTTTCTGATGCTTCCCTTAGAAACATTCTAAGAGTTACTGGGTCAAAACAAGCTATTTTACAGTATGTACTGTATTATATGTACTGCCAATTAATTACTTTTCAGAGAACTATCACTTTACACTTGCATGGGTGGCACAGAAAAGTGTTTATCTTATGTTAACTTGCAAAAGTTAGTTATACCTAAAAATAAAAGTTGATACTATTTTGAATGTCCAAAACTGTCTTCTCATGATTTTTTGAATCTGCAGTTTTGAGGGTTTATCTCTGAGGTGATCAGTTTTCCATGTTTACTAGCCATGTACAGTTCCTGATCTATAAATTCTTTGTTCATTATCACATTAGAGACTTCAGATTTTTTTAAAAGAACAAGATGGGTTTTATAACAATTCTTTTAACTGTGTAACCTTTTATCAGTTTTAAAATATTTAATGTCAATTTCATCAAGGTTTTTTTTTTCTTCTGTGATTTCTTTCATTGTTTTATGCATAGAAGTTAGAAAGCCTATCCTCATCATTTTGGGTCATTAAACATTTTTTTCCTGTTAAACATTTTACTCTATAAGTAACACACACACACACACACACACACACACACACACACACACACCCCTTTCTGGTCTGGCAGACCTAGAGCCCTACTGCTAACTGCCCTCCCTCTCCAAGTCCATTCCTCCCCAGCCAAGACCTCGTACAATGTCATCCTCTTTGTTATAGTTGGCGATATCCTTTCGGAGGGTGCGGATGATAATCATGCTCAGGATGCCTGAAACAAACAGGAGAGGGAGAGTCGTCAGCACTACCAATCAAGTCTCCTGTGCTGTATGTTCTCCTGGGATTGGCACTTCACTGAGGGATGACTGGCATGTGTGGCTTCCTCCAGTGAGAACTGGCTATACAGCTGCCTTGGATCCACTCCTGGGCATAGCTCCACTCCAGCTACTCTGGCAGCAGTTCACAAAGAGCTCCCCCCTAGTTAGGGGAAGGAAAGAGCTGCTGGAATGGGTACAGGCAGCCATAGGACATTGCTTTTTATTCCAGGGAGAACAGGATCACAGCTACTCCATGGCCTGGTCCTACCAGCTTCTCCAGCCTCATCTCCTCCCAGGCTCCCCTCCTCTACTCGCCCCTGATTCTTTGCTGCTTTTGTTATCAGTTCACAGCTGCATTGCCCTCTCACCTCCATGCCTTTACCCAGGCTATCGTTTGCCTGGAATGCCCCACTCTGCCCTGACTGACTCCTACCCAGGCTTTAAGACTCACCCCAGCCATTCAGAGCTCCCTCCCCCGCCTCAACTTGTATTTTCACACCCCCGTTTACCTCTTCAGGCAGCACAACATAGTGGTTAAGACAATGGGTTGTATGACCTCAAACTAACTTAACTCATGGGACTTCAAGGATTGACATGCTTATAAAGTGTATATTAGCACAGCAGCTGAGCCCTGGGTTAAATGTTTATTATATTAAACAGTAACTAGTATTACCTTTACTTCTTATATGACACTGAAATGATCGGTTTCACTTTACCTCTACCCATCACCCTGCCCCCTGCTCACCACCCTCTTGCCATCCCACTGCAGGGCAGAGACCCTTGCTGGACCAGTCTTTCCCTGGTTCTTCAAATGGTGGCTCCTCCTCATTCAGAGAGGTATTCTCTAAAGTAGCCTTCACCTTTTCCTCAGGGCTATGTATTGGCCACCTTGTTTATCTGCTTCATAGTACTGACCTCTCCACTAGTTCTTTGTTTTTTTCTCTCTCTCCCACCACCAGAATAGACTCTGAGGGCAGAAACTGGGCTGGGTCTGCTCACCACCATACCCCAGCATGTGGCATGGTGCCTGCACAGAATGTGCAACAACAAAGTCTTGCTGACTGAACGTGTACATGAGGGGTACCCATCCCCTCTAGGAGTTCTCCAGAGGAGAGACCCAATATTGTTCACCTTTGTGTACCTGACGCTTGCCGCAGGGCCCTGAGGCCTGTTTCTGACCCATGCTTGGCCCCAAGAACACCTGAGAAGTCCTGTAAGTGATGTGATGCCTCAGGCCCTTATCCCTCACTCCCTTGTCCTCTCCACCCTCCAACCCACAGATCTCTCACCTGATAGGAAGAAGACCACAACTACGGAGTTAATGATAGAAAACCAGTGGATCTGCACGTCACTCATAGTCAGGTAAGTGTCCCAGCGAGAGGCCCATTTGATGTCACTTTCCTGGTGGGGGGAGTAAGCACTTAGAAGTCCTGCTAGACCGCTCCTGCCAAGACCAGAACCCTCCCCCCCTGCTGTGGGCTTCAGCCCCTTCTCACCTCCCAGTGTACAGAGTAGGTGAAGTACAGCTGATTTTCCTTGGTGGGGTCAATTTCTTGGGGCGAGGAGTTGGTACCCTCAGGCAGGGTGCATGAACTCTTCTCATCTACTTTGAGGTCTGTGAGAGACAGAGACTCAGTCTGTTCCTGTGGGGGCCATTGCTACCACCCAGGGCTGTTCTGCAGGGTGCCTTCAGGAGCTGCCTGAGGGGATGGCATGCTGCTGGACCCGGGGTCTGAGTGCAGACTGGGAGAACAGCTTCGCAGAGTCCTGACCTTCCAAAGGGTCTTAGGGGCTGCAGAGGTGAGTGTCGGGGAGGGATCTGAGTCCCTCATTTAACCAATCAATCTTCCTTCACTCAATTCAAACATTCACTTACCATCCCATCAGTCCCATTCAACATGCAAAACAACATGGACTCATTCTGTCAGATGTTTACTCATTCACTTAGTCCCCAAAGTTCTGGTACTTTAGTCATCCACTCACTCAGATGCCTCCTTCATTCATACTGTTATCTGTCCATTTATTCAATGCAGATACTGTGCTGGAAATAAAATGATGGGAAAAGCAAAGTCTCTAACCTCAAATAGCCATGGAGGAGAGAGAATGTCAAAATATTCACATAATAAATGTAAAGCTGTGCTCATGACACTCACAGCGGAGAGGCAGTATGGAGCTCTGAAAGTCTAGGATGTTTTATATGAGACTTTCGTGTATGATTTTATTTGAAAACTAGGTTCCACAGCTTAAAAACAAACCAAGAACCCCAACCCCAACACCCACAACCACTGTGGACAAAAGGCCAGGCCTCCCAAATCAAAGTGCATCCTGTGGTAAGCAAGTGCTAACACGTGAGCCTGGACCAAGTCTGCTGACCCTGGGCCAATTTCGGTCCACACCAATCACTTACACAGAGGATGAGAAATACAGAAACTGGTTGCTTGATAACTCTGTATAGTCCATTGCCCCTTTTTCTTCAACCCAGGCGGAGCTGGCTGGTTCTTATGAGAGGCCTAAGCAAGCCTCAAGTGGTTATTTGGTCACGGCCAAGTCACCAACCTCTCGGAGCCTCTGCTTCCTCACCTATAATCATTAATATATCGGGGGGCTGCCAGTGGTGGTAAATTGGTAAGGTGCCAGGCAAGGATACAACAGATACCAGTTCTCCCCTGGTCCCCCATCTTCTCTAATGAGAATGCAGTGACCCTACCTTGGCTGGGCCACAATGCCACATTGGGGGCTATCAGCTATTTAAGGAATCAAGTAGGAGAAGACCCTGGGTGTAAAAGCCCAGGCCCATCCACCAGCCCTGCCCCTCTGGCCACACCTCCCCACTCACCCTCCAGCCTGATGCTCTGGGGAATCACCTCGAAGCGGACGACACGGTATGTGTGCTCCTGGTCCTCTTCCAGGTCCTCTCGGTGGTAGTAAAGGATGAACGAGAGGTGATTGTGCAGGTAGATCTGGAACAGACCAACGAGAAAACAAAATAACCAGGAGCCAAGAGACAACCAGGAAATCACTCTGGGAGACGCCCCTAGGTATCAGGTCACTCCCCCTGTCCAACAGACCAGTTGTCCCAACCTTCCAAAAACAATGCTCTCACAGCTCTCCTGTGCTCAGAAACCCTCCAGGGCTCCCTAGGGTTTACCAGACGCAAGCCATCTCTAAGCCTGGCATTCAAGGCCTTCCAGCAACTGATTATCATCATTTCACCTTGTCTCCCCAATCCCCCCTGCCCCATGAACAGTCTCCACACCACAGCTCTGTTCATGGCATTTGCTTCGATTAGAATGCTGCCCTGACCCCATTGAGCTCAAGCCTACCTGTGTTTTAAGGCCCATGTCCTCAGTGAAAACCTGAATGCACACTGAGCTCCCTGTGAACTGCTCTGGCATCAACAGTCATGGCAGCGGCATGGGCAGTGAATGGTACGGGACTTAAGATTCAGGGCCATACACTGTCAGTTCTCTTCCCAATTATGACAGAAGCCCTTTGAGGGCAGGAGCTGTACCTCAAAAGAAATGTTTTTGTCCTTAGATATTTTTGGAGGGGTTTAATCTTATATGTATGGAATCTCGAGTTTTTAGGGACTGTGCCTTCCACCTCCTGGGTACTATCTGCCAGAGCCTTGCCCAAAGGGCCGGGAGCAACCTGCCTCAGCCAGCACCAACTTTTCTATCAACATTATAAGCCTAGAGCTAAATATTTCCCTCTCCTTTGTGGTCCCAACTGCTCGTGACTTTGGGGAATGGCTTCCAAGTCCTCTGAGCACACCGAGACACTCTACCTTGTTGCCTTCTGTGAAGCCAAGTCGGTAGCCATGTTCAAACTGCACCTCTTTCTCCTTCTTGTCATCACCGTTGCGGCTGGAATAGAGCTCCAGTCGGGTGGCCACAGGCAGGTTGTCGGCAATGCTGGAAACCCAAGGCCTCACTCAGTCCTCTGAACCACCTCTCCCGTCAGTGCCCTCCCCAGTGCGAACTGAGGCTGGCAGGGAGCAGGGGACGACTTACAGGTGGACATAGTAGTCCTCTGTGATCCGCTCTGCCACAAGCCGGCTCTTTTCCCGGTTTAGGGTCACTGGTTTGTTGGACTCGCTGCACAGAACCTCACACTTCTTTTCGCTATTCATGAGAACCTGGAAAGGGGTGTTGACAATCCGGTCCCCTCTCAGCACCTCTCCTGCCGTAAGAGAGACAGATGGAGCTCAGAGCTTCAGCCCTGAGGATGCTGAGGTCAGCAGCACCACGGAGACCCAGGACTGACTTGCAGGGCCATCATCGGCACCGCAGCCCGGCACTCCATGCTCTGCGCCACTTGTTCAGGCTCAGCTGGCACCTCGGACTCCCACTCATTGCCCTCTCCTCCCTTTCTGTGCTCTAGCACCACCAGACTCTTCTGAGCTCATCAAACATGCCATTTCGTTCCATGCCTCTGAGCCTCAGGTCACTTCCTTTGCCTTGGAGTGCCACTGCCCACCCCAAGTTTCTGAGAAACTACTCCTCACTCTTCCAGCTCAGCTTCTCTCTCACCGGTGGAAAGCCCTTCCTGACTTCTTCAGGACAGAGCCCCTCACTCCCTCCTCTGATTTCCCTCTGCACCGAGGACGTATCACACAGCGGTGAGGAGAGAGGGCCGCCTGCTCCTGAACGCTGGCTCTGCCACTTACTCACTTACCAGTCTTGGTAAGTCATTTAACCCTACTGAGCTTCAATTTCCTCACCTGTAAAATGAGGACAATAACAGCGCCCACCTCTCACAGGATTACAGAGAAATAAAGTACCAGTCATAGAGTGCACAGGCAACAAATACTATTTTTTAAAAGATTTTATTAATTTATTTTTAGAGAGAGGGGAAGGGAGGGAGGAAGAGAGGGAGAGAAACATCGATGTGAGACAGAAACATCAATTGGTTGCCCCTTGTACACACCCCAGTCGCAACCCAGGCATGTGCCCTGACCAGGAACCGCACCAGTGGCCTTTTGCTTTGCAGAACAACACCCAGCCAACTGAGCCACACCTGTCAGGGCAACAGATATTATTTTCATCAGCAACATCACCTCTGTGCCTTTTCTTATGTCAATAAATGTGACTTTGCATAGTGTTGCTATATCAAGTTTCTGTCTCCCTACCTGACTGTGAGTTTTTAAAGGCAGACAGTGTTTCTTATTTATCTCTGTGTCTGCAGATCCAGATTCAGGCATGGAAGGAATCTGGGTAAAATCCAGCCCCTGAGATATTTAGCTAAAGCATCTTTTTACTTAATAACTGGCACACCCCTTGAGTACTGGCTTCAGAGTAACCTGCTGCCAGATGTCATGCTCACAGGCACCACATAGTTAGGGACTGTAGCTAAACTCAATGGTGTTTACATTCTGTGCCATTCTAGCAATGCTGCTGTGATGCCATGAAACGGGGCAGGCCAAAGGAGGCTGACTAAAGCCAACAGGCAGGACTGACACTCGCCTACCATGTGGACTCACTTGATCTGGCGGTCTCTGCCTAGTCATTTACTTGCTCATTCATTTCCAAACAGGTACCGGGTATTGGCTATGTCCTAGGCCACACAGACATAATGTTGAACAGGCACACACAAGGCTTCAGGTCTAATGGGAAGACAAACTTGATCACATATTCAGGATAACGAGAACATATTGTACAACAAGAGGAACTTGCTCTAGATATGGGGGAATGGGTCTAGGAAAGTTTCCCTGAGGAAGTGATGCCTGATCTGAACTATAAAGGAAAAGAAGCGTTAACTAGGTAGAAAGATGAGGGAAGAATATTCTAGACAGAAGGAACGGTATGTGCAAAGGCCACTTGGCAGGGGGAAGCATGTAAAATCAAGAGACCTATGTGGTTGCAATGTAGAGAGCAACGCGAGGTAAGTTGGAGAGATGGGCCAGAGCTGGGTCTGAGGGGCTGTGGACCACACTGGAAGTCTGAACTTCCAGAGAGCAATGAAAGCCAATGAAAGGTTTCTAACAGGGGTAAAGGAAGACATTGTCTCATTCTGGTTACAGAAAAATCACTCTGGATGTTTTGTGAAGAAAACAAAGAAGATGGAAGGGCTGACGGCAGTCTGTCATGCAAGTGAGCAGTGACGATGGCTGGATGAGAGGGTGTGGGAGGGTGGAGACAAGCTGACAGGCCCAGGAGCTACTGAGGAGGTGCACCCTAGGGGGCCTGGTCCTGACTGATACAAGGGATGGGTGAGGAGTGGTGTGTATCAGAAAGACGGAGGTTTCTACAACCAGGTGCTAGGTGAGAAGACAGGAAGTATAGCAAATTTAGACTGAAGGCATTTTTCGTTTGTCAGTAAGGCGCAGAGCAGAGGTCAGCACTGATGCAAGCTGTGAGTTGTTAGCAAAGAGACGGCAGGGCCACAAGTTGAGGAAGAACTTCCTGATATTTAGAAATTTAATTTAAACCAAGAAAGAAGACATACTGGTCCTCTTTCTAATATGGGAGTATTCCTTTTACCTTTAAAACCATGAGCAGGTAGCCAGCCAGGGTAAATGAGCAACAAGCTGTGAACGTGGACCCTCTAAGAGTCTGAGGTTGTACTCCAGGACATCTGCCACAGATGCTCCAACACACACACCAGCGTGAGGATAATCATGAGTACAACTCTCAGAAAGCCCACGGAGCCTTTCTGGAGAAGACAGCCTGGGACAACAGAAAGAATCTGGCCTTAAGAGTTTAAAAAAAAAGACAACCAAAAAACTTGGGCTAATACCTCAGTTTCTCTACCAACTGACCACACGACCCTGAGCAAGTCTTTCAAACTCTTGAAGCTGCCGTTCCTTTTCCTATGGTATACGGCATCATATTTGATTTTGGAGTTATTATAGGAATAAACTAAGATAATGTACAGAGTAAAGTACCTAAGGGTATGGCCAGAGTTCCTGCGTTCTGCCACTACTAGGTGAGGGACCTAGGGCAAGTGACTTCACCTCCTTGTGCCTCAGTCCCCTTATCTATGATAAGGGAAAAGTAAGAGTAGCTACCTAATAGATTTGTTGTGAGAATTAACTAAGTTAAAACACAAAAGTGTTTAGAAGAGTGCCCAGCTCATAGGAAAAAACCCTGTACGTATTAACAGCGATGATGATGATAATGTAGAGTACAAGGCTTATAATCCAACAGGCTTTCAATCAAGGATGTTTCTGTTCCATTCAGTAGGACACTAGGTCAGAAGGGGCAGAGAGGGGACCGTAAGATCTGACCCTCTGCTCAAAGATCCCCTAGGCCATGAAGGGAGTCACGACACAAAGACACAAAGACAGAATGAAATACAATATGGCAGGATAACTTCTGTACACAAAAGTTTCTATTTCTAGGAGGGAGGACCATTTCCCCAGCTTCATGGAAGATGAGGCAGAAGCTCAGAAAGGTTAAGGTCACCTAGTATCACACTGAAGTGGGCACAACTGCAGAGCCTGGGCTGCTAACAAATCCACACCAGCCCACCAGGGAAGAGAGGGGCTGCTGCGAGGGGCCTGGTGTCAGGAAGCCTGGCAGAGCAAGCTGGTCAGGCTTCCCAGGTAGACAGACAAGATGGCCAGAGCACGGTATGGTGTGGAGAGAAAAGCCAAGGGTTAGAAGCGGGCAGGAGGAGGAGCCCAGACAGCCAGTGGAAGTCAGCCCAGGCCGCAAGACCAATTTCTCTTCAACAGTATAAGGCAAGACTTAAAGACAGGCGGTGCTGCCCGCTTTTGGTTCAACAGGCTCCAAGGCCTGCCTCCCACTGACCTGGGACACCCAATACCTGGCAGTAGATACACTTGTCAGTGAGGGGTTCTGGAAACATCTGAGCCATGGGTAGCCCTGACAGAGAAGGCAGCCCTTTCATGGGCCTGCTCAAGAACCAGTTCTCTCCTTTTTCCTTTCTAAGATCTAAGAGAATAGTTAAGTCTCTTATGCTCTTTGAAGTCAGGGAGAACATCTTTCCCTATTTTCATCTCCAGGCCTTATCACTGAGACAGGCACAGAAATAAGTACTCATAGGCGTGTCCCGAATAGATGCCTCCAAATATCTTTTCCTTTAAGCCTGAAATTATGCCAAATAGAGAATTATCTGAACTAGAATAAAACAGCTGCTACTTATGGAACACCTGTGCCAGACGCTGCCCTGGGTGCCTCACACGTTATTTGAGGTGAGTCTTGCACAGCATAACAAGAGCGATGGTGATGTCTCTGCTTCCTTTAGGGCCAGAGGCGATCACTCACGCTTTTGATTAGCCGCAGAGCAGGTTACAGAAACCACGAGAGAGAAAAAGGTATGATTATTTAGAAATCAAGGGAGAACCAATCTGAACAGTAGAAGCCAAGGGCTCCAAGTCTGAAGCCTGACTACCTGATTCTAAGCCTAGCTTACATGTTGATTCAGTTTAACCAGAGGCAAGTCACTTCACCTATAACATGGGGATAAAAATAAAAGCTACCTCCCTAGGGCTGTTATGAGGATTGAATGAGCTAATATGTATGTAAACTATGCAGAACATGTCCAGCACATAGTGTTACATAAGCGTAGTTATTGTCATTAGGAAAAGATCGGGTTTCCATTGGGACAGGTTGACAGTAGTGAGAGAAGAACTTACCCAGATTCTCTGCTTTGTAGGTTATTTTTAAGGGCTGGCAGAAGGGCAGTGAGTAGTACTCATAAGGTAGCTGGGTTCGAGAGCTGGTGAGCTTCACCGCCTAGTGGGAGAAGAGAGGCCATTATTCCTCAATCCAGACTGTTTTAATAATCCTCCCTGGTACCCACACATCTTTGGCATACTTGGTAATATTATCTAAGAGGCAAATGAACTTCTGCAGACATATCTGAAGTATACGATATACTCTACTGCCCTCAATTATGAATTATTTCACATTTCATTAGGCTTACTAGACTACATAACAGACTGTGTTTAAATCACAAGCAAATTCAATATATACTGCGGGTTTTCAACATGCTGATATCCTATGACCCTATTAATTTCACTTCTGGGCATCCATCCTTCCTAAGGAAATAACTCCAAATGAGGAAGACATTTAGGAACAAAGAGGTTTACTTCTTATTCATAATCATAGTGGTCTTTGACTTCCAGTTCCTTGAGCCCGTCATGCTGCTTGTAAATGATGCCACAAATGAGAATGCTCTGTAGCAATTTGAAATTTTGATAATACCTAAAATTTGGTGGCAAACAAAGGCACACGTACATGAGAATATGTCATGTGGATGGCCCTTTGTGACTTTGTCTTCTGCTTCTCCTTTTGAATGATATGATGCTCAGGACAGAATAACAACTTCATTTTCACGCAATCTCACTGCTTTACTTTTGCATAGAGCAGTAAAAATGTGGTTCACATCAACATGGTAATGAAGCAAGAAATGTAGATTTATTTTAATAGCAGAATTTATTTTAACTTTATATGTTCTGCTAGCTCTCTTTATAGCATCATTAAGAATATGAAGGATGACTCAAAAATTTCAACTATACGTTATTTTGTCTATGGGGGACTGATGGAGGTGTGAGAAGGCGGAGTATTCTCTACTGTAAACACCTCACAAAAAAAGACTAACAGACCAAAATATTAAGAATGTATACTTGGGTGATGGTAGAGGGCAGTACATTTAAGTGGGAGTCCTTTTACAAGGTTACACCCTTTCCCTGGTAGCAATCCGTATCCAATGACTGGTCCATGGGGGGGATAGAGAGCTGGTCCTCTTGCTTCAACTTGGAACCACTCCGAAGGGCCAGCCATTCCAGTTCCAGAGCTTCCCACAGGCCTCAGTTGTACCACAGCTCAACGTCTCCCTCTGCCCAGTCCCACTTCCCTCCCTCTCGCCAAGGTGCTGACCCTCAATACGCTTTTTTCTTTTTTAACAGATACATAGGTTGGTCAAAGTCTTAAAAACAATATATCCACAAAATGTATTTCCCCCTGACGTTGCGAACATTTATAAGTAACTGCCATCTAATGTTCATTATGAAATATGAAATCAGAGTCTCCCCAATACATCTCCTGCACCAAATCTCCACCTTAAGAGTTTGTTTCCTAGGAAACCAGATCCAATAAGATCGACCAACTGCCAGCCTTTCTTGGGGCTCTGGGAATGCCACCAACAGTCCACCGTTCTGGAGACATAATCAAGAACCCAGCCTGCCCACGGCCCCTGGTCAACCATTTTTAAGTGATTCTCTTCTACTCTCCATCCCTGCCACAGCTGACTGACCCACAAATGGGGATCTAGCCTGAGAAAGTGAGGGAGCCCAACTGGAAAGCCTCTCTCTGGATTCTGATTTAGGACAATTCTTCTTAAATTCTTATCACTCATGTACCAACTTGCCCTATCTACTTACCATTTATTCTACTATTTACTTGGATCTGAGTCATTTTTCAGTAAATACATTTGAGAAGCAAACATTATATCAGTATTAAAAACAGAAAATCAACAACCACAGCCATGAAATTATGAGTTGAAGTGCTAGCTATATTTTCTAATATACATTAAAAAAAGTTATTAAGATAAAATATATTTGTCAACCACTTAAAATCATCTCATATACCACCACTTAGATATGCAGCACACAGTTTGAAGATACTGAACTGAAGAATGTAGCTGGTGGCAGAAGCTAAAATTGTAAAAAGAGGTCATAATAAGCTGTATATATACAGATGATATAAGTTATGCAGGGTAAGCTGGTAAGAGAGGAAACGGAGCAGATGAAAGAGGAAGGCAGAGATGTCATAGAGGCGGCAGGCTGAGAGAGACACAGACACAGAAAGAAATGGAGATGAGAGAGGGAGGGGGCAGGGAAGGAAGACATGTGAGAGTGAAAGTGAGCGGAAAAACAGAGACACAGACAATGAAGATTGGGGGGAGGGGGGCGGCACACATGGAGAGAACACACTCACACAGGCAGAGATGCCCAGCTCCTGAGGCACTTGACTTCCAGCCTGTGCAGCTCGCAGTGAACCTCTTAACCCTGATTCCCAGGCTAACTGGCACTGGTCTTTGTTTTCTGCAACCACAGGAGCGATATGAGCAGCTCACTATGGTCCTCCAGCCACTGTCCAGCAGAAGCTCCAGCAGCCCAGGATACACTTACCTTGATTTCTACAGGGTCATTCTGGTGGAAGTTCATTGGTGCGACCCCAGGAACATAGAAGGCTCTTGTTTCACACATGAGGGAGAGAAGTAGCAGGGACCACGGCAACCAATCCTGCTTGGAAAAAGAGAAGCTGAGGCTGGACTGAGTGAAAGAAGTGAACATGCCCCTGGGGCAGGCCAAGTCACAGTACCTTTATGTCTGCTTTAACGGACCCAGTCTTGTCCCTACTCTGGGAAGCCTGAGACCCTTCTAAGTGCTGCCTCCTAAATGAGTGAAGTAATTAACTGGGGCAGAAGGGAAGACTGTAATACCGGAGCCACATTTCCCCACTTCTGGAGCAATGTTCTTGTAACCATTTCATATTGTATTACTCTCCCGTGGAGATGGTGGGGAATAAAGCTCCAGTGTTCCATTAATTCCCATTTTTCTATAGAGCAACAGGCTTGCTTTGCCAGGAAGCTCCTCCGTTACCAATATATTTTCCCATAAGCCTGACAGCAAGCCCTTCTCTACCGCTCAAGGCCATCGTCTCTACTGTTGCCTCAGCCAGAACCCCCTCCCTCAGATACCTGCATGGTTCATCTCATTCTCTCTCAAATGTAACTTCCTCAAAGAAGCCTTCACTGACTATCCTACCTAAAATAGCATCCTCAGGGCTCCTATTACCCCTTTCTCCAACTCCCTACTCCGTTTCTCCCCACAGACTTATCTACTTGACACGTACAATATGTATTTGTTCGTCTGTGTATAATCTGTCCCCTTCGCTTGAATGTAATCTCTGTGGGAGCAGGGGGACTGTGTCCCCAGCACCTGGCATGGAGGAGGCACTCAGTAAATAATCTGCATGCAGCGTAGTCACCTGGGGATCAAAGGCAAGAAAGACCAATTACTGGCCTCAAGAAATGCACCCAATCAAAGCATGCTTCCACCCCTTGATGAACTAAAGAGCTTCCTAATTCTCTCTACCTGGTCTGAACAAGGAACTTTTTGTCATCCACACTTGGGTCACCAACTCAACCTTTTTTTCCCTTCTTTTTCTTGGTGTCTGTAACCAAATTTATCCCTGAGGCCCGGCAGGGGCGATCAGGGCCCATGAGTCACAGTGTTTCTATGGCAGCCTTCTGGGCCAGTGCCTACCATGGGTGGGGCAGGCACCGAATTTGACATGGCTGCAGGCCAACTCAACCTTGTTTCTGCATCTGCCTTCTCTCTCCACTCCTTTACTGCAGCAGTATTTCAGACCTTCTTTTCCTCCCACCTGAACACTGGCCACAGCCTCCTGATCACCTTGCCTTGGCAGCCCCTCCATACTTCAAGTTATTCCCCCACCCCTCACACGCGCAGATGATTCTTTCTGAAACTTAGGAACCAGAATCCCTCAGGGGGCTTGACTAACATGTAGACTTGTCTGCATTTTTACCAGGAGCACAATTTGGGAAAAAGGGCTTTAAAAGTTCAAGGTTCTGAGCTCAATATACTTTTTTTTTAAAAAACAGATACATAGTTTGGTTAGTCTTAAAAACATATCTACTGAATGGTCTCCCCCTGATGTTGTGAACATTTATAAGTATCTGCTAGCTAATGTTTATTATGAAATAATAGTCTGCCCCCAATAAACAGTGAAAAATGGCTAAGAGAGCTGTACTGTATTTGGTAATTAAAGGTCAGCAGAATTAGGGATGAGAGGAGGAAAATCTTTAAAGGAAGGTAGAAAATTGACTAATAGGGCAGGATTCTGTAGAGAAAGACAGTATTCACCACCCCACCCTTGTCCTTTTTAAAAAATTTATTTTTTAATAAATTTAAATTCACAGGAGATAAGAGTTGCAAAGATACTATGACAGTTCCCATATACTCTTCACCCAGTTTCCTATAATGTTAACATTTGACATAATCATGAGTGAAAAGGCTTTTAAAAAATAACTACCTTTCAAAAGTTTTGAGCCCTGGCCGGTGTGGTTCAGTTGGTTAGAGCATCCTCCCGTAACCAAAGGTTGCGGGTTTGATTCCCAGTCAGGGCACAGTCACATGTGACACCCACTCCGGACAGGGACGACCCCTGATCCGGGCATATAGGGGTGGCAACCAATTGATGTTTCTCTCACATCGATGTTTCTCTCTCTCCCTTCCTCTCTCTCTAAAAGCAATAAAAAATGTCCTCAGATGAGGATTTTTAAAAAAGTTTTGGAAAAGTAAAAAAAATCTATAGTAAATCATTGAAACTGTACCATGAAAAAGAAGTCTTCTTCCCACTTCAGCTCCCCATAGACAACTGCTCTCACAGTTCTTGAAAATCCCTCTAGTCATTCTATGCATGCACAAGAGGAAGGTTTAGTGGTATGGGTTTGCCTTGAACACAACAACAAACTAATTTTTATTCTCTCTTTCTGTGATGGAAAGCCTTCTGACTGTGGGCTGGTCACAGCACCCAGTTTCCTCTTGATCAGAGGATTTCCTCCATCTGACCAGTCACCAGAAGATTTGGGCCCTCCGTCTCTGGAACCCTCTGCTAGGCCTCCCTGGTCAGGCCTTGGAATGTGAGTGCTTCATGTGAGAGACATAAACCCTGTCCTCTTTTTTTCCTCTAATTCCTCTTTGTACTTGAATTCCAGTTAATCAAAATGCAAGGAAGACAAATTCTGGGTTACTGGCATAAACTGTCATTCAAAAGTTGTTTAATTTTTTTTTAATTTATTGATTTGAGAGAGAGAAATCTCAAGTTGTTGTTCCAGTCAGTTGTGAATTCATTGGTTGCTTTTCGTATGTGCCCTGACTGGGGATCAAACCTGCAACCTTGACATATTGGGACAATGCTCTAATCAACTGAGCTTACCTGGCCAAAGCCTAAAAGTTGTTTTAAAATAAAAGTAACCCACCCCAAATTTTTGAAAAAAGATACAGAAAACAGACAATGCTCACCCTGACTTGTATGGTTCATTTGGTTGGGCATCTCACAGCAAAGCGAAATTCCAGTCAGGGCACATGCCTGGGCTGTGGTTCAGTTCCCAGTCAGGCACATATGAGAGGCAACTGATCGATGTTTCTCGCATTGATGTTTCCCTCCCTCTCTCTCCCTTCCTTCCCCTTTCTCTAAAATTAAATAAATAAAATCTTTAAAAAAAAAAAAGACAATCCTCACACAAAGATACTATCAACCTCAAATCAATTTATCTTAGAGGAAGGACCAACAGATAAAAAAAATGGCAAATATTTCCAAATATGCTAGAATCTTTGAATAACATAAATTGGCAACCAAAAGCAATTTAGAAGTTCAGGTTAGAATTAATGATTGCACAAAGATGACACTGTTAATTTTAGATATTAAATAGTCACTTTTAAAAAAGATTTCATTTATTTATTTTTAGAGAGGGGGGGAAGGAGAGAGAAAGAGAGGGAGAGAAACATCGAAGTGAGAGAGAAACATCGATCAGCTGCCTCTCGTATGTGCCTCAACCGGGGACCAAACACGCAACCCAGGTATGTGCCCTGACAAAATCGAACCAGCGATTCTTCCCTTTGCAGGACAACAACCAACCAACTGAGCCACACCAGTCAGGGCTAAAACGTCACCATTTTAATATTCTCACATGCTGGAAGGATTACAAACAAGAACATGTTTAAGGGGCAGTTTGGCACTCTGTATCAAAAGCCCCCCAAAAGTGCTTTTCATGTTGAATATGTTCACATAAGCATCTGCCATCTCTCCAGCCATTGCTTGTCTAGCTTTGTTGACAGGGGTACTCAATAAATTCTTATTAAACAAATTAATAAGCACCAACCAATTTCAGATCTATAAAATATAAAACCATCCACTCACATAAAGGTTGAATATTATGGTTCTTAATCTTTGCTGTATGCTCTCTAGATCTTAATTTTTTTTTAAGTCTCAAATTTTAGGAGTTCTTGACACTTTCCACCATTCCACCTGTCCAAGGACCTAGTTTAAGAATCCCTAAGTATATCTATTATGCCTACACCCTATCTGTATATAAAGAATAGTGGTTCTCAATGCTGATGCATATGAGAATAGCCTGGGGAGCAAATGGATTAAATTCCCAATCAAAAGTCATAATGGCTGATAAACAGACAATCAAGCAAAGAAAAAACCCACCAAGATCCAGAGATATGTTGTATATAAGAGATTCATTTGAGATCTAAAGATACACATAAGGCTAAAACTGAAGGTATAGAGAAAGATATTCCATGTAAAAGGCAACCCCCCCCCCAAAAAAAAGCAGAGATGGCTCCTTATTATTATACAAAACAGATTTTCAGTAAAAAAAAAACTGCCTAGAGACAAAGGTCATTATATATAATGACAAAAGGGCCAATTCAATAGGAAGATATAATGATTAAAGATATATATGCACCCAACATCAGAGCACCTAAACAGAAGAGCAAATATTGACAGGTCTGAAGGGAAAAATTGAAAACAATACAATAATAGCAGGGGACTTCAATATCCCATTTACAATAATGGATAGAACATCCACACAGAAAAGCCAGTAACAGCTGAATGGAACAACACTACAAACTAAATGGACCTAACAAGTGTAATATAAAACCTCCCACCCAACAGCAGAATATACATTCTACAAGTGCACATGGAACATTCTCCAAGATAGATGCCATGTTAGGTTACAAAACAAGTCTTAAATTTAAGAAGCTTGAAATCATTCCGTGTATCTTTCCTGACCACAATGGAATGAAACTAGAAACCAGTAACAGCAAAAACAGGAAAATCCACAAATACGTGAAAATTAAACAACACACTTTGGAACACTCTTCCTCTTTGGGTCAAAGAGGAAATAAAATGAGCATTTAGCCCTGGCTGGTGTGGCTCAGTGGATTGAGCACCGGCCTGCAAACTGAAAGGTCACTTGGTTGATTCCCAGTCAGGGCACCTGCCTGGGTTGCAGGCTGGGTCCCCAGTTGGGGTCTTGTGAGAAGCAACCCATTGATGTTTCTCTCCCTCTCTTTCTCCCTCCCTTCCCCTCTCTCTGAAAGTAAAGTAAATAAATAAAATTGTTAAAAAGAAAAAAAAAAGAACCCCCCCCAAATGAACATTTAAAAAGTACCTCAGACAAAAGAAAATGAAAATACAACATACCAAAACTTATGGAGTGTAATAAAAGCAGTACTAAGAGGGAAATTTATAGTGATAAATGCCTACATTAAAAAAAAAAAAAAAATCTGGGAAAAAACTCCCTAACTGTACGCCTCTCAAGGAACTAGAAAAGAACAAACTAAGCCCAAAGTTAGCAGAGGTAAGGAAATAGTAAAGATTAGAGCAGAAATAAATAAAAGAATTTAAAAAATAGAAGAAACGCAACAGAACCAAGAGTTGGTTGTTTGAAAGATAAACTCAACAAACACTAAGCAACACTAATTAAAGGAAAAAAAAAAGAGAAGACAAATAAAGAGTTTCAGAAATGAAAGAGGGAACAGTACAATAGATGCCTCAGAAATAAGCAGGATCATAAGGGATTATAATGAATAATTATATGTCAAATATTGGATAACTCAGAAGAAGTAAATCCCAGAAATACACACCCTACCAAAACTGAATCAAGAAACAGAAAGCCTACAGAAACCATTTTTTTTTAAAAGGAGATTTAGTCAGTAATCAAAAACCTCCCAACAAAGCAAAGTCCAGGATCAGATGGCTTCACAGGTGCATTCTACCAAACATTCAAAAAGGATTAATATCAATATTTAAATTCTTCTAAAAAACAGAAGAGGGAATACTTTCAAACTCATTTTATGAGACCAGAACCATTCTGATACCAAAATAAAGATACTACAAGAAAACAACAGGTCAATATCCTTGATGAATACAGATATAAAAATCCCCAATAAAATACCAGCAAATCAAATTTAGCAGCATATCAAAAGGATCATACACCAAAGTCAAGTGGGCTTTACCCCTGGAATGTAAATATGGTTCAACATATAAAAAAATCAATCAATGTGGCACACCACATTAAATGAGAAAAAAACCCCACATGATCATTTTGACACAGAAAAAGCATATGACAAAGTTCAATGTCTATTCATGATTAAAATTCTCAACAAAATAAGTATAAAAGGAATTTACCTCAACACAATAAAGGCCGTATACGAAAAGTATATAGTTAACATTATTTCTTTTTTAAAATTTATTGAATTTATTGGGATGACTTTAGTTAATAATATTAACATTATTATATCTTGCTAATCAAAAATTTATGTGTTCTGAATTTCCCCACCTAGGAAACCAGATACCATAATTTTTTTTTTTAATTTACCTTATCTGATATGTGAATTGAAGTCAGGACAGAGGATTACAATCTCCTAGATCATCAAGCCAATTAAATCTAAGAAGTCACCCTAGTTCTACCTTCTTTTGAAACCAGAATCCTCCAATCTTAGCAGAGAGACACCACTCTTGGGAACTCAGGGGCTCCCTGAGAGCTCATGTTGTGTTGCAGAGGAATAAAAAGCAAATCCTCAAAGATGTCAATACATTTCTGTTCTAAAGTCTCAAATCAATGGAGCATGTACACATGCAAAAACCAAAAATAAACAAAAAGGACACAACAAGGAGGATAATACTCACCTTGGTGGAAAACAACACTAAAAGGCAACAGGAAGCCACAGAATCACTGAGCCCCCACAAAGTAAGGTAAGTACAGGGCACTGTGGCAGACACAGTCCCTTCCTTCCATTTACCAAGTCCCTGTTTTGTGCTAAGCACTTCAAAAACATCAATTTGTGCCATCCTCACAACTACAACTACCTGGGGACTTCTGTCCTCATTTCAGATGATTGCTAGTTAACTCGAGACCCAGAGATGAAATAACTTGCCCAAGGTCAGAATGTAGAGAAACAGGTATGCTCTTTTTAGGCAGGTGAATTGCATTAAAAGATGATGAGCATGCAATGATGATACTGATAACATCTGCAGCTAATAGTTACTGAATGCTGATTGTTGGCCCAGCATAGTTCTAGGTTCTTTTCATGCAATAACCCAATTAATTTTCACAACAATCCTGCAAGGCAGAGACTCATTATTCTCATTTCACAGATCAGGAAACCGAGGCTCAGAGAAACGACATAACACTGAGTCAGGACTTACACCCAGGCAGTCTGATCCCATAGTTCACTATTTACTGAGCAGCTGCTATGTGTCAGGCACTGTGCCAGCCTCACAGAATGCATGCCCACTAGGAGTCTTCAGCCAGTTAGGGGACAGACCAGTCATTGGCCAATCACAGTAACTAGGTTTCAGATGCTATAGAGGATTAAGAGGCTAAGCAGTGTGTTGGGGAGTACACAGGAGTAGCAACATACCCAGTCTTGGTGGGGAGGGGGGCAGATCTAAGAACTTCAGTCTACTCAAAGGCCAAAAGGAAGGAAGAGGGAAGAGAAAAGTGTTCCAGAAAGAGCAAATCTCAAGCACAAAAACCTGGGGGAAACCATAAGGAGGTTTTGGCAGGTGAAGTGTAGGCTGGTGCTTCTCAAACTTTAATGTGCATACAGATCACCTAGAGACCTTATTAAAATGCAGATTCTGATGCAGCAGATCTGGGGTGGATCCTGACATTCTGCATTTCTAACAAGCTCCCAGACAATGATGACACTTCTAGTCCTTGGACCACCCTTTGAATGGCAAGCATGAATAAGTCTCTGCAGACAGGAAGCTGAAAAACAGGTAAGGGACACATCCCACAAAGGCCACATTGATGAGTCTGGGCTTTGTCCTTAGTGCAGTGGGAAGGAACTTTAGGTAGGAAACGGATAAATCATATCTTCAGTTTTAAAGATTACTCTTGGGGGGTTGTGTGTGTGTGTGTCACTGTGTAGCACATTTCTGCCCGAGACATAGTATTTTCCAGTTCTAAGTTTGACATCTAAAAAGTATAAATGAAATCACCTATAAATTCTTGGTCAGATGTGAAGAGAAGCAGCAGCCAGGTAGGGAAGCAGAATGGTAGGAAGTGGTTCTGAAATTTGAGCGTGCAAGAAAATCACCATGAGGACTTATTAAAACAGATTCCTGGGTCCAACTCCCACAGCGTCTTCTTCAGTAGACCTGAAGCAGGGCTGGAAAATTTCTGGCTGCTTTCCAGGATATATGATTATTGCTGGTCTAGTCTTGGGATCACACTTTGAGAACCACTGGAGCAGTAGAAAAAGCACAGGCTTTGGGGACCATGTTAACATGAGTTCAAAACCTAGACCCACCACTTTCTAGCTGTGTGACTTCGGGCAAAATTTTTCTTTTTAAACTCTGAGTTTTGGGCTTATTTGTAAAATAGGAATATAATACTTAACTCATGGCAGGGTGGCGGTGTAGTGATGGTGGAAAAGATTAAATGAAGTACACATAAAGCACTTGGCGCATAACAGGTGCTTGATAAGGCAGAGTGGCCTTGTTCTGGTTGCAATGGAAGGCAGGACCAATGAATGCACTGAAAGGAGGGAGATATAGGCTCAATCTAAGGAACTTTCAAACAGAAGAGCAAGATCCAGCCAAGGAAAAGGCTATCACCATGAGTGAATCAGACCACGGAAGGAGGTGAAAGATGATATTCATCTTATCCTAGTGAGAAAGGTAAACCAGAAGCCTTATGACTGCCCTTGAAACTCAAGAAATTCATGATATTCTTGAAAATATGGGGCACTGCCCTGGCTGGTGTTGCTCAATGGACTGAGCGCCAGCCTGTGAACTAAAGGGTTGCCGGTTTGATTCCCAGTCAGGGCACATGCCTGGGGTGTGGGCCAGGTCCCCAGCTGGGGGTGTAGGAGAGGCAACCACACACTGATGTTTCTCTCCATCTCTTTCCCCCTTCTCTGAAAATACATAAATAAGAGCTTTTTTTTAAAGGGGGATATTATATCAACCCTAGAAGCCTAAAGGTAGAACAAAACAAGGGCAAAGCTCCACCCAGAGTTGGTCTGATAAGACATTTTTTGAAAAACCTCAGGGTTCAAGTAATCCAGGAGTCCAGAAAGAGGAAGTGACATACCCGTGGCCACAGAGCAAGTTATTTGCAGTGAACAAAGGCCAGCTGCCCCAAACGTGGCACAGCAGAATGATCAGAGGTTTGTCAACACGGTGTGAGCTATGGGACACTGGGACAATTTGAGGTCATGATTAGAGGTGTCCAAAGAAAAACTGTGCTGCCAGAGATTAATTGCTTTTTGTCTCCCTTTAGTCCCCCTTTCTAATTCTTGTCTCCTCTGATCTTTTGTCTACCTTGTCCCTTCAATTCAATGCTTTTTTACTAATAAACAAACCACTGTAATCAGTCTGCTATTTATCCTTTACTTCAGGATTACTTTGAAAAGAAGAATGAAAGTAGTCTAGTACTGAGCTATCCAAACTGTTTGGACTGGAGAAGATAAATAAGACTTAAATGTAAAAACTGAAACAGAAATGGTATTGGAAGAAAATATTAATATATACTTTTTAAAAATCTTGACACTAAAAGTTTTCTAAGAATGAAACAAGCATGTACCAAAGTCACAAAAAGACATCACACAAAAAAGAAACTACAAATAAATACTGTTCATGAACACAGTTTTTAAAAAACCTTAACAAAATATTAGCAAATCAAATCCAGCAACATATAAAAAATGACCAAATAGGGTTTATCCCAGGAATGCAAGGTTAGCTTAGTAACTAAAAACTCATTAATGTAATATATCATATAAATAGAAAAAAGGACACAATTATCACAATCAATGAAGTAAAAGTACTTGGTACACTCCAACACATTCGTGATAAAAACTCAACAAACTAGAAAGGAACTTCCTCAATCAGAAAAAGGGCAGCTATGAAAAACTCACAGCCAAAATCATACTTAATGGTAGAAGACTGAATGTTTCTGCCTAAAATGAGGAACAAAGCAAGGATGTTCACTCTTGCCATTTCTATTGAACATTGTTTATAAATGCAACTAGTATGCACTAAAGCAAATAATTAATCAAAGACATCCAGATTTAAAGTAAGTAAAAGTGCTTTTATTTGTAGATTACATATCTTGTATCTAGAAAAGCCTAAGGAATCCACAAAACTACTAGAACAAATAAGGTGAGCAAGATCATAGACTACAAGAGCAATATATAAAAAGTATTTGTATTTCTACATACTAACAACAAACAATACAAAAATAAAATTAAGAAAATAGTTCCATTTATAATAGTTTCAAAAAGAATAAAACATTTAAGAATAACAATTTTTAAAGGACTTGTATACTTATTGTTACAAAAACATTTCTAAGAGAAATGAAAGGTCATCGAAATTGGAGAGATGTTCCATGTTCATGGACTGGAAGACTCAGTATTGTTAGTATGGCAATTCTCCCTAACCTGATCTACAGTTTCAATGCAATCCTCATCGAAATTCCAGCAGCCTTTTTTGGTAGAAACTTACAAGTTGACTCTAAAATTTACATGTAAATTCAAAGGATCCAGAGGATTTATACTTCCCAATTTCTAAGCTTATTATAAATCTACAGTAATCAAGACAGTGTGGTAAGGATAAGCGTAAGATCAATGGAACAGAATTAAAAGTCCAGAAATAAGTCTTTACATTTAAAGTAAATTGACTTTCAACAAAGTTGCCAAGGCAATTCAACTGGAAAAGGACAGTCTTCAACAAATGGCTGAAGACACAACTGGTAGCCATATACAAAAGAAACCTCATACCACACACAAAAATTAACTCAAAATGCAGCATAGACCTAAATGGAAACGCTAAAACTATAAAACTTCTAGAAGAAAAGCTAGGAGAAAATCTTTATGAACTTGGATTAGGTAAAGATGTCTGAGATACAACACCAAAAGCACAATGTATATTTTTTTAATTGATAAATTGGATTGCATCAAAATTTAAAATGAAAAGAGAGGCCACAGACTAGGAGGAAAATCTTTGTAATTATATATCTGATAATGGACTTGTATCCAAAATATATTTTAAAAAAAACTCTTACAACATAAGACAAACAATCCACTTTTAAAATGGGCAAGAGACTTGTACAGATATTTCACCAAAGAAGATATAGGAATGGCTAACAAGCACACGAGAAGATATTCAGTAGCATTTGTCACAGGGGAAATGCAAACCAAAACCACAATGTAGTATCACCACACACTCACTAGAATGGCTAAACTCAAAAACAGAGACAAGTGTGGAAGAAGATGCAGGGAAACCAAACCCTCACATATTGGTGGGAATGTAAAACGGTAGAACCACTTTGGAAAGTTTGGCAGTATCTTTAAAAAGTTAGACATAAACTCACCACACTACCCAGCAAGTCCAATCTTAGGCATTTACCCAAGAGTAAAAGAAATACATGTCTGTCCATACAAAGACTTATACGTGAGCGTTCCTAACAGCTTTGTTCATAATAGTCCAAAGTTGGAAACAATCTGAACACCCCTCAATTGGTGAACAGCTAAACAAAATGTGGTATAGTCACGGAATGAAATACTATTCAACAATAAAAAGGAGTAAACTACCAACTCATGTTACAACATGGATGACCCTAAGTACAAGCCAGAAGTAGAAGTCTATATATTGTATGATTCCACTTATGTGAAATGTCTAGAAAAGGTAAATCTACAGAGACATAAAGTGGATCAGTGGTTGGCTGGTTGTGGGAAAAGGGATTGACCCCAAGTGTCAATACATTGACTGTAGAGGAACTTGTTGGGGTTACAACAGAAATGTCCTAAAACTTTGTGTCATTGTGATCATGGTTGAACAAGTCTACACATTTCCTAAAAATCATTCTACTATACACTTGAAATGGTAATTTTATGCTGTTAAATGATAACTTCATACACCTGAAGAAAAAAACAACAGCTAAGGAAAGTATAGATGAAACAAGTTTAGCAATATAGTGGTAATTCTTAAAAGTTGGGCAATGGGGTGGGGGCAGGAGTTAATTACACCATTTCTTCTACTTTCGTGTATGCTAGAAATTTTTACAATTTAAGTTTTTTAAATAGGCATTTTTATGCATAAAAATAGTCTGGAAAAAATTTTTTTAAAGATTTTATTTATTTATTTTTAGAGAGAGGGGAAGGGAGGGAGAAAGAGGGAGAGAAAGATCGATGTGCGAGAGATATATCAATCGAATGCCTCTCCCAAGCCCCCAACTGGGGACCTGGCCCACAACCCAGGCAGGTGCCCTGACTGGGAATCACACTGGTGTCCTTACAGTTCGCAGGCTAGCACTCAATCCACGGAGCCACAACAGCCAGGGCTGGAGAAATTTTTTTTTTTAAATCAAAATTACTTACCTCTCTTGAATGAACTGGGGATAGCCAAGTGACTTTCTTTTCATTTATAGCTTTTTTGTATACTAAATTTTATCCATGTACATGGATTACTCATATTCAAAATAAATATTTACATTTTAAGAAGGTGAAGAAAATGAATTGCCTCCAAAAATATTTAGGCGAAAATATACAGAAAATGGAAGTTACAAGGTTAAAAACAATGCAGAGGGGATTCTACCAGGTGCGTGGGAAACCAGATCAGATCACAGCAATTCTTAACCTTGGGTACGGTGTTGCAAACCCCTCTGACAATTTCATAAAATCCACAGAGTCTGCTCCCAGGAAAAATGCTACAAAATGCAGAATCTGGTGTACCAATCCAGGAGGACCGAGGACTTAGAAATTCATGGGCCCCTGCTAAGACGCCTGTACTGGATACCATTTCAACTTTTTGTAATTCTTTACCCTTTGCAGCCTGATAGATGATGTTTGACTCACAGTTCATTTCTGTAAGGAAGCTAGGGAGTAGCAAAGTACCTGTTTCTTGGGAAATTCCATTGCATTTGCCTTTACTCTTTCATTGATCACTATAACTCTCATGTGAAATTCAGTGTGAAAAGTCAATTAAGTATTGAGCAAACATCTTTTGTATGTTCAGAGCCCTGAAAAGAGTGGGATGCCTAAGAGATGTGAACCAACCCATTCAACATTATTTTCTTTACTTGGTTTCCAAGTCACGAGATGGCAAAGGTAGCATGAAAAGGAACAAGGTGATGGCAATCTAGAAGCTCTTTGTGCCGGAATCTGACACCCCACCACTGGCAAAGATATGGGCGACCTGAAAAGTTATAAAGCTCCAGAGACCCAAGAATCAAGGTTTTGCCTTCCTTATCTATTTTATTCTTGGGAGCCAGGCATGCAAAAAACCCTCTCCCAAAGAGCCCAGTGAAGAAGTATTAGGACAAAGAGTATCCATCACTCCCCCAAATTTGCACCACCGAGTTTGAAAGGTGTGAACCATTAACTTCTTCCAAAGAAAATAGGAAGTATTCCCTGAGAACTGAAAAATATTTCATTCACTTACGTTCCTCTGTGGCCAGAAGTTAACCTTTCCTTTCTGGAGCCCTCTACCTCGCATCCTCCTTTCCCATAAGTAGCATTACCTAGAGTCTGACCAGTGTGAACAGCCTTTCTGGTTGCAGCATGGATGCACTTCCTGCTGAAAAGCACCACTTTTCTTAACAGTAAGCTGGAGTCTTCTTTTTTCTTCTCAAAGATACAGTTGCCATTTTAAAATCACTCAGTAATCTCTCCCCGCATTAAGGGAAAAAAAAAAAAAACCTCAAAGAAAAAGGCTTTGGGGCACAGTTTGCCAACAGTTAACTGAAATCAATTACCCAATCAGCTACAGCTCCCTAAGAAATCAACCCACATGCAACATGGTCAATGACAACTACAGAACACTTACCAAGCAGCCCATGGAGCTAAAGAACTCACAGAAGGAAAAACAAACAAACAAACAAACAAAAAGAATCAAATTAGCCACAGGAGAGTCTGAAAATATAGCCTTTATTTCAGAGCCAACAGACACAGAGTAGCTGTGAGCAAATACATAAAACTGTTCTTTGGGGGTAGAGAAAAACCTGCAGCAGGCTGTGGAAATTCAATGAAACAAATAATTACCCTCACCAAGCAACAGACAACCAGACCTAAACCTTGAGGCCAGAAAGTACAGAAATAAAACTTAAGAAATGCATTGACCTTCCCACTCTGCCTTATTTTTTTTTTTTTTTATTTTTATTTTTTCTGTGGCTGGTCACATAGTCCCACATACCTCTCCAGCACCATTCTCCTGGAGAAGCTGCTATGGCTGCCAGCTACTATTTTCTCTCCCTTCCCAAACAGATACAGCTTGATCTATAGCTGCACTGCCCCATAATAAGGAGATTGCCTTAAGTATTTATAAAAGAAACTCTCAGTCCAAACAATAGGCTTAAATAGTTTGCTTCTGAAAGAGTTCAAACCTCAGAGTACAAAAGTTAGAATTTCATCTCATATTTCATTTAATCATCAACCCTTTGAGGAGAGTATCATCCTCATTTTAAAAATAAAAAAACTCCCTGGACAAGTAGCTCAGTTGGTTAGAGCACAGTCCGATCAAGGTTGCAGGTTCAATCCCCGGTCAGGGCACACACAAGAATCAACCAATTAATGCCTAAATAAGTGGAACAACAAAATGATCTCTCTCTCTCTCTCACTCAAATCAATCAGTCAATAAAAAATTTAGAAAAAAATAAAAATAAGGAAACTGATTCAATAAGGGATGATAAAAATAGCCCTGAAGCTGGATGGGGGTGACGGCTGCACCATAATGTGAAGGTACTTAACGCCACTGAACAGTACACTTAAAATAGTTAAAATGGTAGGTTTTATGTAATGTATATTTTACAATTAGAAAAAAGATGTAAAAAAAAAACAAAAAGGTAGCTGGGGTTTGAAGAAAATCAATCAGTGTCAAATTCTAGGCCAGGTCCTTAGACCAAGCCTCAGTCTCTTCCGTAAAATGGACTTTTGTAAGATGGAATGTGGTTAATCAACTGACATGTACTATGTGAGTAGAAAGTTTTCCCTCAAAGTCAAGCAACATAGGGGATTACCACAAACTTTTAATAGCCTCTGAATCAGAATGTCAGAGTAGGGAAAACTTTATATAGAGACCATCTCATTTTGGGGTTGCCAATTCAACCACTAGAGGCAAGTGACTTAAATGGTGAAGCGGCTCAGGAGGAAGACAAGAGGGAATTGAGAAGATGACAAACTGGGTTCTTCATGGGGAATGCTCCTGATGGGGAATTTGGGCCCAAATTTTCAAGAGAAATGAAAATCTAGAATTGTGAAATCTCCCAATCATTAAACATTGACAACTAACTTGAAAATTCTTTAAGTGCTGTGCCAGTCTACCCCACTCCTCCAATTAAGTCCATGTGAAGATGTGGCCCACGGACTGCCAATTATAGCGTCTAATCTACTTCAAGTAGAAACCAAGGCACCAAAATATTAAGGGCACCGAGACCCCCTTCTGAACAGCCTTAAGAATTCAGTTCCAACTTGTGATTTAATTTTTTTAAATAAATTTATTGTTTTATGTATAGTTGGTATATAATCTTATATTGGTTATATTAGTTTCAGGTGTACAATATAGTGACATTTGACATTTTTATGCCTTACAATGGGATCAGCCCACTAATTCTAGTAACTACTAGTAGCATTTAACATACCTTCTGAATACAAAACCTCAAGACATTAAACCCTGGGAGGTCTCTCAGCTTAATGCTCAGGCATAGGTGAGATATCATGGTAGGAAGGCAGAGAAGGAAGCAATGAAGAGGAATGAGACAGAATCGAGAAGTCCCGCGTGTCCCTAACCACGCCCCATTAGGGAAACACTAGTCAGCAAATGGTTCAGAGATCAAAGCAGGTTTGGGGGCGGTAGGTGGCTCCTATGGTTGTCTGTGGCCAGATGGCCCTGCTCATCCTGGGTCCTTCCCACCTTCCTGCCAGTGCCAGAGATCAAAACTCAACCTCCTCAAGCATTCTGTGACCTGCACCTTTAATGATGAGATCAAAGGGGAACTTCTGTCAAGCTGTAAAAAAGAAACCAAGAGACAACTTAATGCTCTCGGCCTCCTCTGTACTTCCTAAGGGGATTAAGGGCACTTCTTTAAAGGGATTCCGCAGAGAAACACATCTGAACCAAGTCCTGGTGTCTGCACCAGCTCCAAAGACACAGTGGTTCTGGCAGAATATGTGCCAGTGGAGCAACTCAAGGGTCCAGACAGACAACACAACCAACAGACAAAAGCTTGGAAAGACCACAGAAACTATTATCACGGGGGGGGGGGGGGGCATCCACCTGATTTTATAGGCATATTGGAAAAAGTCACCTTAAATGCAAGTATTCTAAACAACAAAGTTTTCAACCTGGAATTTAAAAATCATCAAGTCCAAACCTTGTGTGGTGATTGCAGGTAGGGCAGGAGGTGGGTGGATATGGAAGAGGGTGTATAAGGGTGGTAAATAGTAATAAAAAAAAAATACAAAAAAAATGAACTATTAAAAGAAACAAAAGAAGTTTCTGTTCTTTTTTAAAAGTCCCAACCTTAATTTCACATGCCAGACTGACTTGCCCCCCAACACACGGGAGATCAGTGGCAGTGCTGGGTCTAAACAGGCTGCTGACTCCTTCCTCGTTGGCTAATGCCCACCACACACATGAGGCCCGGAGGAGACAGCAATTTTCCACACATGGGACTGGTGGCAGAGTCCAGGTCTCTTGCCTCCTGTTCTAGGACTCTGCCATCCAGGTTCCACCACTAAAAACACTTCCTGTGCTTCTGACTGAGCTGGGGGGACTGGCTAGCACTACCTCCATCTGCTCAAAGGAAACTTGAGGTCATTCAGTCCATTCCCCCACCTCTGGACTGGATCAATCCAAGTAAGCTCAAAACAGTGTGAATCGATACAGCAATTCCACTCCTAGGTATAAACCCAAGAAAACTAAAAATACAAAAACTGCCACATTATTCATAATAGCAAAAAAGTGGAAGCAATCCCATCAACTGATAAAGGGATAAAGAAAATGTGGTCTAGTCATACAGTGAAATATTATTTGGCCATAAAAAGGAATGGGGTACTAATAAGTGCTACAAAATTAACTACCTTTGAAAACATCATGCTATGTAAAAAAAGAAAAGAAAGCCATATACTAAGCACCACATAGTGTTCGATTCCATTTATAGGAAATTTTCAGAACTGGCAAATGTATACACAGAAAGTAAATTAGTGGTGGTGGTGGAGAGGGGTGGGGGAGTGCAGGAAGTGACTTGCTAATGGGTTTCTCTTGGGAATGAAAATGTTCTGGAAGAAGACAGTGATGAAGTTTGCGCAACTTTGTGACTATATTGAAAACCACCGAACTGTATACTTTAAAAGGGCAAATTTTATGGTATATGAATGATATCCAATAAAAAAGGAAAAAGATGAAACTCAAAACAGTATGAACAATGATATGTGAGAGAAGTACACAGAGTTTATTCTCCTGAGATGTCTACAAATGTACTCAATGGACATTTCCCAAGTTCCACCACAATAATATTCTCAAAAGTATATTCCATATGCTCACTATTTCCATAAAGGGTGAGATACAAGCCTGCCTCTCACCTCAGACCCAGCTAGATCAATTTGGTATCCTGTAACTTCATAGTCATCTGAACCCAGAGCAGGAGGACGGCAAGAAAACCAGAGAGAACTTCAGTTTACACCAACCATACTCTTATGGCTCCTATGGTGGGAGAACTCTAGGCCTGCAGGTTCAGGAAACACCCACTGTGCTAACATAGACTGGGGAGGTAGCAGCCCAACCCTTGGGAAGAAGAGCCATTCACTAAAAAGAAAGGGAGAGGGAAAAGCCCACAGACTTGTACCCACAACCCTACTTTCAAAACAAAAGAACAAACCAAAAACCCAGCCCATTTCCACGGTCACTGAGTCCACTAGCTCAGTTCCTCTTTCTTTGTATGACTTTCCTCAGAAACCCATGCACCCCAAAGCAGACCCACACGTTTATATCCCCAATGGTTGTGAAACAGCCTACGTATCAGAGGGTGTGGGGACTATTCTGACTTCCGTGTAAGCAAGTGTTTGACACAGACCAAACTCAAGTCTATCTGTGACCCCACGTGACATGTTACACATATTCCCCTGTAATAAAACTTGCTTCCACACTTTTTCACTATTGCATCAAACATGAAGTTTCTTGTGTGCACTCTTTACACTGACCTCTGTGGGTCACTGTGTACATTACATCCTCAAGTTTCTTGAAACCAGTTTCTATATTTACAGCACTTACCACTGACATTATCTTGTTCATGTATTTGTTTACTTGTTCTCTTTCCTCAGATTAGAAAAGCTCCACAAGGATGGACCTTGACCCTCTAATTCATAACTACATCCCTAGGCCTTGGCACAGAGCAGGCACACAAACAGTTGTTGATTATATAAATGTGTTCAGAAACAAGTACTGCTAACTTATTGCCTCTTTAAAACCCCTGAACAGGACAGGAATTTCCCAGGGCAATTCTATAAATGCCTCTTTATTGAACTTTTTCTCTATGGTGAGAAGGTGTGACTTTTCCTAAGTTCTTACATCATCTTTGTTCTGAATGTGGTTTCAACATACCACTTTTTAGAATTTTCTCCAGTCGTGGTTAAGACTGGTCTGACAGCACAGAAATCAGGCAAGATTGTGAAATCTCTTTCACCTGACCTGTCCTAAATAAGGAATACTTCATTCAACACAAAGGATAAGTTATCAGGTGGTTAACAGAAGGAGGGAAACTCGTTATCGGCCAATAACCTACCCTTGTTTGGAGAAAACTAACACCAAAGAACTTAAACAAGAATTTTCCTTTGTTAAGGTCAAATGTCACTTCCTTCTCTCTGTGCTTTCCTTTGCATTCACGCCCAGAATATAATTATCAGCTAACGAAGCAAAATATAGGAAGACCTAAAAAAATCACTCTGGATTAAATGACTTCAATTTTGACAAGGAGAATGTGAACTGAGGTTCTGGAAGAAAGGCCATTCCTTCAGAGATCTACTTCCAGAGTTTTGTACAAGGAGCAAACAAGTTCTGACCCGCTTTTCAGGCACACTGCACCTTTATCCACACTCCTGCATCCTGAAGAGCATTCCTTCATCCTAAAGAGCTCCATGCTAATAAACTTTTATCCCTAACAGGCCCTGCAGGGGCATGAAAAGGGAAGGCAGTAAGGCGGGGATAGTATAGTGTTTTTTAAAACGTACCACCTCCATCATAATCACTGGAGTGCTTATAAAACCGCGGGTTCATGGGCATCACCTAGCTTTAGGAGTGGGGTTCAGGAAACTGCATTTTCAACATACCTAAGCCCCCACCCCCAGTCTTATGCACACTGAACTTTGAGAACCAGTGAAGAGGCAGGGAGTGTACAGAGGAGACAGGAAAAATAGGGAAAGGTCTGGGGATGGGGGGTGGGGGTGGATAAGGGCATGCTCCGGGATAACGGCAGTCGAGATGGGTGCGCGGTGGAAGCAGGTGAAGGTGGGGGTGAAGACGGGGCTCTGGAAAGGATCTCAAACAGGTCTTGGACTGGGAGGCTGGTCAGTGGTGAGACTGCATCCAGGGACTGGTCAAGACAGTGGGGAGGTGGAGAGCAGGGTCTGGTCGTGATGGGGAGAAGCGAGGGCAGGAATAATGGGGGCCTCTTAATAGGGGTAAAGCCTGGGAAGTGAAAATTGGAAAATGGGGCCACAGAAGGCAGAGACCAAAGCAGGAATAGGAACCGACGGAGGCAGTAGCAGAAATCTTTCCTCCGACCCAGTGCCTCCCCCAAAACTCCAGGCCTTGACAAGCCTGAGTGCGGGGCCGAGGCCGGAGAGGGTCGGGATTTTGGACGAGACAAGCCCAGTTAGGGACGTCCCTCAGGCAAGAGCTAGGGGTTCCGGCGGTGGGTCGGGCAGGCATGGGGGTGCCGGAAGGTCCTGGGATCCCCCGGAGAACCCCGCTCCGGCTACGGAACCCGGAGTCTCCTTCACTCACCATCGTTGTCGCCATCTTGGATCCACGTGTCGCCGTGATGACGTCGGCGGAAGTGGTGTTTCCCTAGTTACGGACTTCAACTCTGCGAGGTGCCGCCCAGCTTCAGTAGCTCCTGTAGTTGCGGTCAAGAGGGGCAAAGTAGACTTAGGTCCTGATCCGTACCCTGGTGTGGGCAGTCAAATCGCTGATAAGGAGAAGAGAGAAGATGGTTTAACTATGGGAGCCATATTAGGTCCTGGCAGAGACTGCACCGCCCCTCCCCCCACTGCATTGTGGGAAATGAGAGTTGTGCGTAAACGCGCTTGCTCTTTCGGCGCCATCTTTACTATTGGCCGGAAAACCCGTTGCCAGGGTTACTTGAGGTCTTGATTTAGGTGAGTAGTGCAGCTACCAGGACTCCAATAGCAGCCCGACTCCGAGAATAATTTGTACTTATATATTTAATTACTTGCTTGACTATTCTATTTCCTCTCCAATAGATTGTAATACCTATTAAGATAAGATCCTGTTTTTTATTTTACCTTGTTCTGCTTAATTTTCATCCCTAAAATGGGGAGAGGATTGTTTTAACACCTTGATTGTAGTTTTATGATGAGGATCCAGTGACATAATGTTACCTAGTTGTCATATTCTTACGTATACTCCTTCGGACATATGACAGTTGCCCAATACACTATTTGTTAAATGAATGAATGAAAGTAGTATATTTGGTGGAGGAAGACATCTTTGAATGTGGTGTTTACCATGTGCTAGTTAGGTAAGTGTGTCACTCAACATTCCTAAGCCTCAGTTTCCATTATCTCGAGAAGGAAACTCAAAGTAGCCATGATGTTAAAATTAGGAGAGACCCGAAAATTCATTTGGTCCATGTATCATTGTAAAATGGATACAACACCTACTGTCAGCAACTGTTTCAAAAAGTTAAAAATAATAATAATCAGCACTTACCATTTGCAGTGTACTGCAGCATTTAACGTTATGCAAAAATCATTCACAAAACTCTCTTATCTAATCCTACCTCCTGGCAGGGGACATGTGGTAGATTGTCTACAAAGATGGTTGCCAAGAAGTCTTCCCATCTTTGCATGAGCATGCTGTTTTTCCCATCAAGAGGCAGATTTTATTTCTCCTTCCTTTGAATCTGGCTGGTCATGTCATTTGCTTTGACCAATAAAACGTGGTACAAATGATTGCCAATTCTGGGTCTTAGCCTTAAGAGGCTTGGCAGCTTCTGCTTATACCGTCTTGGGTCTAAAGAAAACTGGCTACCCTGCTGGAAAGCCACATGGAAAGGGCGGGAGGTCAGCCAAATCCTCCAGACATTCTAAAAACTCTGGCTGAGCACTAGAATTGTGAATGAAGTCATTTTGGACCTGTCCACACCAGCTGAACTGCTGAATGCAGCCACATGTATAACCCCCATCCAACACCGTGTGTAACAGAAAGACTGTCAGCTGAGCCCAGTTGGTCTAGATTTTGAAGTGGTTTCTCATGCAGCAATAGATGATTAAAACACACAACCATTAACTCTTGTGATCCACACAACCATCCTGAAGAGTAGCTGAACAGTTATTATTCCCAAGGGGGAGAAAGCTTGGGAGACTAGGAGGACTTGCCTGGAGTCTCATAGCTAGTAAGGCAGATAATACAAACTTGCAACCAGTTCTCCTGGAGCTTGAATCCTGGGTGTTTCTGCCATTTCTGGATGCCTGAAGAGGAATGACTGATATGGGGAAAAGCTCCATAAATGGCATATTATTCCTCAGTATTTCCATTTTTCCCCTCCTCATACTTTTTGTTTTTCCCAAAGGATTTTCATATCCCATTTTCTTCTAGTAACATACACCAGAATCCTGGAACTCGATGGCCTGAGTTCAGATCCAGTCCCTACCTCTTACTAGCTCTATCACATGATACATTTCTTTTTCTTTCCCTTAAAAAACCCTAACTCTCCATTATATTATACCCCACCCCCACCATGGCCCCTGATAACCACTATTCTACTTTTTGTCTCCATGAATCATCTAATTCTAGATACTTCATATAAACGGAATTGTGCAACATTTGTCCTTTTGTGTCTGGTTTGTTTCACTTCGCATAATGTTTTCAAGTTTTCATCCAGGGAGAATGAGAGTGTGGGGTTGGACTTAGAGGATGCAAATCTAATCCTTAGGTGTCTCCAAGGAGAATGGTAGGATGTACTAATCTGTGTCCTTCTCACACTGCTTTCAGTTATCTATTGCTGCATAACTCACCACTCTAGAACTTAGCAGCTCAAAACAATGATTTGTTATTTCTCTTGCTTTTGTGGGTTGGCAATCTGGGCAGTTCCAAAGATCTCACCTGGAATCTCTCATGCATTCTCATCTGATGGCTCCACTGGGGCTGGAGGGTACAAGGTAACCTCATATGTCTAGGTGGTTGGTGCTGGTTATTAGATGGGCCTGTCTACGTGGTCTCTGATCTGCAAGGGCGACAGCCTAGGCTTCTCATTGTGGTCTCACGGGTTCTATGGAGGTAGGAGTAAAAGTTGCAAGGCTGTTCTAGGGCCTAATCTTCAAAACTCCCATAGCATCAATTCTGCCACATTTTATTGGTCAAAACAAGTCACAAGGTCAGTACAGAGTCAAAGTGGGAGGAGAACCACACAAGGGCATGAGTTTAAGGAGGAATGATTCATTGGGGGTTGTTTTGTAACAATTCACTGTGTCATCCAGGCCTAGGCCACCCTCCTCCCTCACCTAAGCCTCTGTGGCAGCCTTCTCCCTGGTTTTCCTATGCTTACTCTTTTCAGCTCTCATCTCTACTTTGCATTTAACAGCCAAAGAAGTCTTTTAAAAACAAGAATCAGATGGTATTTTTCCCCTGTTTAAAACTCACAAGGGTTTCCCATTGCAATTCACATAAAATCCTAAGTCCTCACCATGGCCTGCAAAGCACTGCATGATCTGGCCTTGTCTCTTGCCATTCTTCCCTTCACTTACCTGGCTGCAGCCACACAGACCTCATCAGAACTTGATGAGCTCAGCTCCACCCCAGGGTCTTTGCACTTGCAGTTCCTTCTGTTTGGAATCCTCTTTTCCCAAATTGTGTATGGCTAACTCCTTTTCATGTTTAGCTCTCAGCTCAACGGTCACCTCCCCAGAGAGGTCATCCCTGGCCACACACATATATGTAGGTATAATTTGGTTATTTATTATTGTCCATCTCCCATAAAGGCTTGGGCAGAGTCTATGTTGTTCCCAACTGTGTCCCTATTAAATACATGCTATATATATATATATTTGTTGAATGCTTGCATTACAAATGAATCTCAAGCTTCACTCTATCAGTTGGGAATAGATCCAACTATAAGGAAGCCCCGCCCCCACAATAATAGGGGCTTGACAAGATGGAAGCTTACTTCCCTCTTAGTTTAGTTTCCCCCCAGAACCAACTCTGAGACAAGGATACAAGAAAAAGTAGTTTATTTGGGAAATGAAGGGACCTCAGAGGGCACTGGTCTGTAGGAGCTGGATTATACTTCTTGCAAGAGCTGATAGTGAAATTTTCCATAATTTGTAATTGTTGAACTTAGGCATTATTGAAACTTAAATTATCTAAATTTAAAATTAAAGGATATTAAAAATGAAACAGTCTATATTTAAAATTCATAACTTCTGAATCATTTTACTGTATCTTACTATTATAAATGCTCTTGAGTTATTTACATCTACTTTATGTTTAATACTGTCCAATGGTATGCTACTGCATATCCCTTCCCAGCTCTGCATTCAGTGGCGTTGGGTTGGTAGCAGAGCCAATTTATCCATTAACGCAGTAGGCATAGTGCACAAGGCCCACCATACTTTTAGTGACCACCAAAATGTTAAAAAAAAAATTAAACATTTTGAAATCAGTAGGAAAAAAATGAACTTTGGGGTTGAAGAAAATGTTTTCATATATAATATTAATATGTTCATCTTGGTATCAATGCAGTTGTCAACTTTAATTTATATTTAATTTAATATATTTGTAAATAGAATATACATTTTATGAAAGAAGGTTCCAACAAAGGCAGAAGCGCCAAAGGCCCATGAACGTCATAATGCCGTTCTGGTTGGTAGTTTGAAATTGGCCATGGTAGTACTGTTTACAACACAAAAATCAGCACATGCTACAAATCAGGACTTGAATCATTGTTTCACTAGCAAAGTTTTTCTGTACAGGGCCACATAATAAATATTTAAGGCTTTGAAGACCATGTGATTGGGTCACAACTACTCAACTCTGCCTTGTGGTACAAAAACCACTACAGACAATAAATAATGATGTGGCTGTGTTCCAACGCAAAACACTCACCTCAGTTATCCCAACCAAGAGGCAAGAGAGCAGGGGTATTTATATACAAACTCCCAAAATCATTAGTTAAGGACTGATCCTAGAGGGTGTTAATTCCTTAGCACTTTTGGCCTTCTTAGAACACTGGCAGCTGAGGGTTTTTGTTTGTTTGTTTGTTTGCAGTTTTAGAAAAAGACCCCTCAGGCACAATGATGCAGATAATGTTTAAGGGATACTACAGTATATGCCACACCCCCTGAGGTAAAAATCTGTAGGACCATCCTAGCTATACGGCGGCTATGCCTCAAATGCCTTCAGAGATCCAGGCTCCATCCAGCTTTGCCATCCCTATAGTTAATTCATCTTCCTCAGGGTCCAAGATGGCAGCTAGCTCTAGTCTTCACATGCACATTCTAGACAGTATGACAGAGGAAGAGATAAAAAATAAGAGGCCAAGAGTTCAAATCAGTTGTCCTTTTTTTTTTTTTTTGAGAATAAGAGAGAGAGAGAAACATTGATTTGTTGTTCCACTTATTGATGCATTCATTGGTTGCTTCCTGTACGTGCCCTGACCAGGGATCGAACCCACAACCTTGGTGTATCGGGATGATGCTCTAACCTACTGAACTACCCAGCCAGCACTCACATCAATTAGTTGTCTTTTTAAAAAAGGCTGCTAAAAGGTGCTATACCACACTGCCACTTACAACCCATTAATCATAACTTAATCACATCGCCACACTTTGTTGCAAAAGGAAGCGGGAAGTGTAGCATTCATTCTGGGTAGTCACATGCCCCTGATACAAATTCTGTTTCTCTAGAAGAAGGGGGAACGTGGATATGGGGACAACTAGCAGTCATTGTGAACCCCAAAAGGGAAGGAATGCAAATTGTTACAGCCTTAAACATGACAAAATTGAGGGCCCAGGCTGGGGAATAAGGAGGCAGTTTTATTCCAAATCACAGGGAATCAGTGCTTTCTCCATACTTAAACTCAAAGGCAGAGCTAGAGGCTAGACTGAAGCAAGTCATTAACATGGAGCATTGTGTCCATGCCTTCCTTTGCCACCTTCCAGGGGAGGACCACACACAGTTTTCCCGTAGAATTGGTGGCACAAAATTTATCTCCATGTTTTGGTTTGTCTGTTTGTTTGTTAGACTTTATATTTTAGAGCAATTTTAGATCTACAGAAAAATGAGTATAAGTTCAAAGTTCCCATACACCTCTTCATCTGCCCCATTTCCCCTGTTATTAACATCTTGCCTTAATATGGTATATATGTTAAAGCTAATGAGCCAATATTGATAACATTATTATTAATCAAAGTCCATAGTTTACATTGTTCACTCTGTGCTGTACATTCTATGAGTTGTTTTCTTTTGGGGGGGGGGCGGTTGCTGCAAAAAGCTTTATTGTTTCCATTTGGTCCAATGCATGGGAGAGGGTTCCAGGTGGTTAAAGGGGTGTCTTGTCGTTTCAGGGAGAGGCTTGGGCAAAAGGCAGACACCAGGGAAATGCAGAGAGGCCCCTTAGAGGTCTCTGGGCTCCAAAGGCTTCCTTCCTAGTTGTGCTTGAGGGTGAGCCTTTCAAAGAGATACTCGGCACCCCAGCCTGGGGGCCAGCCAGCTGGGGATGTTAGTCAGGTGGTCACCCCTCTTCTTGATGATTTTCACCTCCTCATCCAGGAAATGGTTCTCCAGGAAGTCACAGAGATGAGGGTCTGTGTGGGCAGAACCCAGGGCATGCATATCCATGCAGATCCAAAAGGGCCTGGTTCAGGTTCTTCTCCAAGGCCAAGGCGGCTTCCATGGCATCCTGGATTTTACCTCACTCATCCTGGGGAGGCTTCACCACGTCCTGGAAGAGAATGCGGCTACCATGCTGGTTTTGCAGCTTTAAGAGACACTCGGCACCCTCGCACTTCTCCTTGGCCAACTCTCAGAAAAAGTGGCCCACGCCCTGCAGAGCCACATCGTCCCGGTTGAAAAAGAAGCCCAGAGAGAGGTAGGGTAGGAGGCCTGCAGCTGCAGGTTGGCCAGGCAGTTCACGGAGGCCTCCACCTGGGTGGAATAATTCTGACGAACTTGGGAGCTCATGGTCGTTCGGCAATGAAGATTTAAGGCCGAAAAAAAAAAAACAAAAAAAAAAAATGGTGTTGGCTGGTCTCGGAGGCTGAGGATCGCTGAGGTGGTTCCAAAGGTGGTGACTAAAAAAGATGTTGGAGGATAGTTAAAAAGAAAGCGCGACCCTAGGTCTGTTTCGTCCAAACCCTGTTGAAGCAACAGACAGATCCCAGGACCGCGGAGGGTACTGTCTCTATGAGTTTTAATATATATATATATATAATAATATGTGTCTACCATTAAGAGTATCATACAGAATAGTTTCATTGCCCTAAAAATCCCCTATGTTCTACCTATTCATCCCATCCTCCCTCCCCACCACTCCTGGCAATTGCTGGTTTTTAACTGTCTCTATATTTTACCTTTCCCAGAATGCCCTATGGTTGGAATATACAGTATGCAGCCTTTTCAGATTGGCTTCTTTCACTCAGCAATATGCATTTAACTTTCTTCCTGTCTTGATAGCCCATTTCCTTTTATCACTGAACAGTGTTGCATTATATGAATGTACCAGTTTGTTTCTCCATTCACCCATTGAAGGACATCTTAGTTGCTTCCAAGTTTGACAGTTATACATAAAGCTACTACAAACATTAGTGTGTAGGTTTTTGTGTGGATATAAGTTTTTAACTCATTTGGGTAAATACCAAGAAGTGTATTACTGAATTGTATAGTAAGAGTATATTTAGTTTTATGAGAAACTGTCAGATGTCTTCCAAAGTGGCTGCAGCATTTTGCATTCCCTCCAGCAATGAATGAATAAGAGTTCCTGTTGCTTCACATCCTCACCAGCGTTTGATGTCAGTGTTCTAGGTTTTGACCATCCTGATAGGTGGGTAGTGGTATCTTGTTGTTTTAATTTGCATTTCTCTTAATGACATTTGCTATTGAGCAGCTTTTCATATGCTTATTTGTCATCTGTGTATTTTCTTTTGTGAGGTGTCTGTTCAGGTCTTTTGCCCATTTTTTAATTGGGTTCTTATTGTTGAGTTTTAAGAGTTTTCTGTATGCTTTGGACATCATGTCTTTAACAGATATGTGTTTTGCAAATATGTTCTCCCATATAAGAGCTTGTCTTTTCCTTCATTTTCATTTCTCTGTATTTCTCAGAGCAGTTTTTAATTTTAAAGGAGTCCAAATTATCAGTTTTTTTCTTTCATGGATCATGCTTTTGATGTTGTATCTATCCCCATGTTTTCACCTATCTTTTCTATGGCCAGAGGAATCAATCAGAGTGTAGAGTAGTGTAAACTGAAAGAGCAGGAGGGAATGAATTGACTTCTTGATCTTGGTCACATCACAATAGGCTGCAACTCTCAGTCAGCTATTTCTATAATAATGCTATGTAACAAAACAACCCACAAACTCAAAGGCTTATAAGATTAAACATGTACTTCTCTCTCACATGTCCACAGGTCAGGTAGAGTTCAGTTGATTGAGGCTGGGATCAGCTGGGTTTAACATCAAGCTGCAGGTTGTGTTCAAATCTGCACATGTCATTCATCTTTCTTGGACTATGCTCTTTTCAGGGCAAAAGACTGGAGGACAAGCCAACCCCACAAGCACATTTTAAGCCTCTGCTTATATCACATTTTCTAATATACCATTGGCTAAAGTAAGTCTCATGGCCAAGCTCAACATTAGCGGGGCTGGAAAGTGTACTCCTCCTATGTATTACTGAATAGCAATTCGGTGTATTAATACCACAATCATGAGTGCAAATTCCTATCACAGAGCTCTGTGTTCAGATACCCAAAGACACATCTCAAACCAGAAAGCAAAGAAAAATTCAGTTACCAACTAGGTAAATTGAAACACCAATAGCTTTATTTCCCACTGTTCTTATACTCAGTTTCTAAGGTTAAGACTGTGCTACTAAGGGGCACAGAATAAATTCATATAGGGTTCCACAGGACCCCAGTGAGTACTGTGATATAGATCATTCAAGGAATGCAATAATACAGAAAGGTGTCATTTGCTCCCTATCCCACTGTCACCTCTTCTCATTTCTCCCCTTACAACAAAAGCTAACTGCCAGGGACTTACAAGTGAGACCACATGTCTCAATGGCTTCTCTCCTTCCTTCCCGGGTCCCTCCCCTCCACTGAGAGCTCCCCGCACAGCAAACCAGATACTTCTCAGCAGCCATAACTCCAGATCCCAGGATTGCTGCAATCATGGATATCATTTTAACAACCACAAGGGCTCCTTGGCCATGGGAAATGCCCCCAATGCTGGCAGAGACCCACCAGCTCATGTAGCCATGTGGCTTGGCAGGAGAGTCAGGGTCCCAGAGTATGTAAAATCATTCCCGTCAGACCCAGCTCCTTGGAGACAAAACCCATCCAGAGTCCCAGCACCAGTGTGAGAAGCAGAATAATGCCCCAGCACCCACAAAAATCCCTATTCTAATCCCCAGAACGTGTAAAGATGGTGCCTTACATGGCAAAGGGGACTTCACTGATGTGATAAGGATCTAGACATGGAAGATTAGTCTGGATTATCCAGGTGGGTCCAGTATCATTACAGGGTCCTTGATAAGTGAAAGAGGGAGGCAGAAGACTCAGAGCCAGGGAAAGAGATGTGATGACCGAAGCAGAGCTTGGAGTAATGAGTGGAAAGGAGCCAAGCAGCAGCCTCTAGAAGCTGGAAAAGGCAGGGAGACGGATTCTCCCCGAGCGCCTGCAAAAGGCATGTAGCCCTGCCAACCCATTTCAGACTTCTGATCTCTGGAACTGTAAGATAATAGATTTGGGTTGTTAAAGCCACCAAGTTGTTACAGCAGCAATAGGGAACTAACACAGTCAGCAACTATTTTGAGGCAGTTTGAGTTTTAAACCCCTTCTCCTTGTACTCCTGGTCTCAGGAGGGGCCTTCCCCATTTCTGACTTGTTCAGCAAAGAGTCAAATAGATATTAAGGAACTGGAAGGAAAGCTCACCTGTCAGTAAAGCCTATAGCATATGTACCGTTTATTTAAATATTTAAGTTTCCCATTCAAACCACAGCTGTAACTGGAATACAGATGTCCCAAGCAATAGAAATAGGAACTTGGGGCCTCCTGAGAATGGCAGATTGTGGATTGCTAGAGTCAAAAAGAGATTGTCCAGTTCAACCCAGACACTTGACAGATGGGGAACCATGGCTGGAGCGAGGGTGGGCATCTGGGAGTGGAAAGGGTGAGTGGGCATCTGGCCGATGGTGCTAGAGACACCCCCCAGGCCTTGCCTCAGAGCCTGGCCCTGCCTTGGTCCCCCCTGTCACGGCTGCTGTTGGTACTGGCTCTCGGTGGCCGTGTAGAAGTCGTCCAGCACACTCTGGATGTATTCGAAGGTGGGCCGCTCCTCAGGGCGGTTCTGCCAGCAGTGCGTCATGATGTTGTAGAACTCCACGGGGCAGTGCTCTGGCCGGGGCATCCGGTATCCACGTTCCAGTGACCGGATCACCTCAGGGTTTGACATCCCTGAAAAGGAGTCATGGAGTTAAAAAGGGAGGGATTGGGGATGGGAGTCCAGGGGTGGCCGGCTGACGTGCTGGCCGCCCAGCAGCCATCACTCCTCACCTCCTGTGGGAGCTGAGCCCCTCCCACTGCAAAGTCCAGAGACTCCCCTGAGTGAGGGCTGGGGCATGACCCCCAGTTTTGGCCAATGGGAGCTGAGAAGGAGTCTGCAGGGAGACTTCAGGAAAGGTTTTTGTCCCTGACAAAAAGAGACTTTGAAGGACACACACTTCCTCCTTTCTCCGGATGCTCAGACAATGTGATCCTTGCAGCTGCAGCTGCCATCTGAGCACATGAGGAAGACAATCACAAGCCAGCAGAGTCCTGAGAGCTGCCGAGCAGCTGAATGACTGGATAGTGGGTGCAGCAAAAAGTGAAACCAGAGAAGTAGGCAGGGGCTGGATCATGCCAGACCTGCAGGCATACTTAGAAGTTTGGGATTTTGTCCTAATATGATGGGAGACCATAAAAGAGTTAGAGGTGGAGAAGGGGCAAGCTCTGACTCACAATTTTAGGAAAATTGCTCTGGCTGCCGGGGGAGGATGGCCTGTAGGAGAGCGGGGAGAAAGCAGGGTGGCGGTTAGGCGGCCACTGCACCGTTGAGGTGAGATGATGTCAGGATGGATGTGGGTGGAGGCTGTGGAGTTAGAAGGGGGGCGGCTTGGAATGTGTTTTGGAGTCAGAGAACCAGAACCTGTGACTTGGATGTGGTAAGGGGAAGAGAAAAGGAAGGACAGAGGAAGCCCCCAGATTTCAGGCTTAAGAAACTGGGTGGACGGTGGTGCAATTAACCGAGGTGGGGCAGGCAAGGGAGGTTGAAGGTGAGGACCAAGAACTCAGTCTGAATGGACGCACTGACAAGAGAAGAGAGCCCGGCTGGGCCCCGGGAGCAGCTCCAAGCTGATGCCACCTTCGCTACCTGGGTATGGGATCCGGCCATAGGTGACCATCTCCATCAGCAGGATACCAAAGGACCAGACGTCTGACTTGATGGTGAAAGAGCCAAAGTTGATGGCTTCAGGAGCTGTCCACTTGATGGGGAATTTGGCCCCTGCAGGGTTGGAAGAAGCAGAGTCAGGGAGAACGTGGGGAGCAGGCAGGGCTGGGTCTCCGCTAGGGTGAGGGAACAGGATGGCACAGCTGCCCACATCTGCCCCCTGCAGAACTTCGATTTCCCCAAACCTGGCCTCTGTGGAGGCAGGAAACATCTATGCTGAGGAACAATGGCTAAAGTGGGGAGGAGTGCGCAGAGGGGTCTGCGGTGTGGCAGGGGGCTTCACTCCCCAAGACCACTTTGTTGATTCAGCTATTACCCCGGCGACCTACGACTCCTCAAGAGGGGAGTCCTAGAGGTCACACAATACTCGGGGCCAGCAGGACTTCAGGGGGCCTCAAGTCCAGGTGGTAGCTAATGCCTCACCGTCCTCACACTGGGCAGTGGGAAGAGGGAAGACTTTGTCCTTGGCCTCTAAGGTCTCCACCAGTCATGGTGTCTCCCCCTGTACTCCTCCTCTCCTCTGCCTGGTCGGGATGGGTTTAGTTAACCTCTGGTTACTGATATCTATCTTCGTTCCATTGTGGTCGGTGAATGTGATCTATAAGGAAACAGGTCCTCTTGGCAGCATCCCCTACCTTCCCGGGCCGTGTACTCGTTGTCCTCGATGACCCTCGCGAGACCGAAGTCGGCGATCTTGCACACCAGGGACGCAGAGACCAGGATGTTGGCGGCTCGGAGGTCTCGGTGAATGTAGTTCCTCCGCTCGATGAAGGCCATGCCTTCCGCAATCTCCACCCAAAACAGAGAGACCCTCATCCTCAGATCTGGCCCAGCCCAAGGTAGGTCCCACCCAAAAGCAGAAGAGGAGTGTCCAAGTGTGAGGAAATAGAACACGTGTGTGCCAGCTCCCCCCTTTTTTGTGAGAGGGTCCTGAGTTCAGGCTGGCATTTCTCTGCCTACCCCTCCAGGTTGGGAGGATCCTCAGGGCCTGGGTCAGTGAGGGGGCTTCTCTACAGTTCCAGGACTCCCAGAGAACACTTTGAGGAAAAAGCAATGAATGGTATTATTCCCCAGGACCTATACACCCACACCAGGATGCTATGAAGGGCATTCATCCCCCAGCCCCTTTCTGGGACAACGTAGGCTGAGATCATATTCTGCTGTTTCTCTCTTATATCTTCTTATCTCCAAACCTGTATAGGAAAATTTCATTTATTTATGAATACTTAAACTAAGTGTCTTGTGGGTGCCAGACCTGTGACCTGAACAGGTGCTGAGCCAGGCAAAGCCCCTGCAGGTGGTAATGAGTACCATAAAGAAAGGGTAAAGACAGGTACCAGGAAATAAAAATCCAGAAGGCTTTTTGGATTGAATGGTCAGGGAAGGCTGAATTGAGGAGGCGAAATTTAAGCAAAGATCTCAGTGATGACAATAAATGTATCAAATAAGAACGTTCCTGGAAGAGAAAACATCAGGTGCAAAGGCCCGGAGGTAGAAATGAGCTTGGGTGTTTGTGGAGCAGGTGGCCAAGCAGAAGTTGCCACAGGGACAGTGGGGGAGTTGAGAGGGAGGCGGCTGATTGTGAAGGACTTCGTAGGCTAGAAGAGGAGGTCGGACTGTATTCAGAGTGTGCTGGGAAGATAACAGAAGTCTTCGAGTAGGAATGTGACATTGTCTGATGTGTATTTTAATGTCTTTGTGGCTGCTGAGTGAATAATAGGCTCTGTTGAGGATTCTTATAATGAGGCCCTAGACGCCTCTGATGGAAAGATGTGGGATTTTTCCTTAGAGACATTTTTTACTTAGAAGGGTTTGTGCATTAACCTTTATAAAGGAGTTTATCATTAACCATCAGGCATCCGGTGAACAGCACTTATAATTTACAAATTGGCCTTCAGGCTCTGTGAGTCAGGTGTTCTCCCAGTCTGTTTTACAGAGGAAGGGACACCAAGGAATTCTGAATGTCAGACTCAAACCAGTCTGTGCGTGTTCAATCCCAGTGCACCATGCTGCCTCTAAGGACTGCAGCTGGGTGCAATCTGGTGAGATTATTTGGAGGACTAACTAGGGCCTTTCTGCCCAGACAGACCAAACCAAGACCCAAACTGGCTCAAGTGGGTGGTGCACCTACAGAAAGTGGCCAGCAGAGGGCACCCATGACCATCGAAACTGAGGTTTGAGGCAGCAGACTTTCCAATAAAAACTTGAGACTTCTGATTTTGTTTGGGGTAGCAGACTAAGGGTTAAGTAAGACAGGTCTTGGCCTTGGCCTGGCGGGTGTATAAGGAGTCGTTAGAGGCACAGTTAAGGATGGTTATTACCTTAGTGGCAGACATTGTAGCTTATTCATTTATTATAAAATGGTACTTTAAAAATAGTATTTACTCTCTGCTTTGGGGAACGTAGTGTTGCTATCAGCCCTATTTCACAAATGAGAAAGCTAAAGGCCAGAGAAGTAAGTAACTGGTCCAGGTGAGGACCAGGATTAGAACTCCAACACCCATGCTCAGGGTCCATGCACTTACCCATTACTCTACCTGAAATTTTGGCCACCTATTTGGCACAGAGCGGGCACTAATGCTGGTAGTTACCATTTTCAGTACCCATTGGCAAACACTTGTGTTTATGATTTTCAATGAGCTCAGTGGGGCAACCGAGACTAGCCCCACGTAGAACAGAGGGGGTGATGCCTAAGTGACTCTGGAGTAGGGGCTTGAGCCCCTACTTCAACCTTCTATGCCTCACTTTTCTTCTCTGTAAAATGGGGACAACAATAGAACCCGCTTCTGAGGGGCTATGTGAGCATTAATCCGGTAAGCCTACATCAAGGAGTAAGCATGGGGTCTGGCATGTAAGGATTCACTTCAGTGGTAGCTACTAGTGCTCCCCGTTGAGGAAGGTGGCACTTAGAGAGGTTAACCGACTTGCTCAAAGCTTCGCTGGCAGAGCTGGGATCAAAACCAAAATTCTGTACAACTCCTAAGCCCAGTACACATACAGAGCGTTGCTTCTCAAGGTTTTGTCAGCTGAGTGAATTAATGGATAGGTTTACTGGGCTCAGGGTTGGTCTAACAACTGGGGGTTGATCAGGTGGTGAGATTTCATGACCCCCGAATGGGCTGCCATGATGGCAACACTGGAACTTAGGTTTCCTCCAGGGGTATCAGGGAATCACAGGATCAGAGCTGGAAGAGGCTGAAGGAATATTCCAGCTTTTCAAACCAAATCCTGCTGATACTTCAAGGTTGCCTCAGGGGTGGGGGACAAAAGAAGGGCCACACACGAGGCCCCCCTTTTAATCAGAGCAGCTTTGTTTTGACCAATTTTAAAATATTCAGCTACTATTTAATATTTCATTGACCAATAGAGTTATGCCTTTAAAAAAAAAAGGCTTCTGAACTTGAAAACCACACATATGGTCCATCTCCCTCATTTGACAAATGGAGAGACTGAGATCCAAACAGGTCTGGGGTGTGCCAATCTGCCTCCAGGGCTGGAGGCAAAGACAGGTCCCTAGGTTGGCTCCTTCTTGTCCCTGGGCCTTGAGTTCACCTCTGCTCCTGGATGCACAGGGCCTGGCACCTCTTTTTCTCCCTTGGCTTATTTTCCCATCTGGGAAATGGGGAGAGTGGCTCTAGCTCCAGTCCACGATTCTTCACCCAGCAAGGTTTGACAGTTTGATGTTTGTAATTTAGCAACAGGCTAGACTATTATTTCTCTAGGGACAGAGCCCATTAAAGTCAAAATACCAGGCCTTGATTTCCATTTGTCTCTGGCATTCTAGGCTCTGTTTGCAACCCCCAGCACCCCCTCAGGATTTGCATACTCAAATGGGCACTACTTTAGACTTCTTTAGAAGGCCCAGCCCTCTGCCCTGGTGCAGGCCTCCCTTAATACCCTCCAGGCTGCAGACCACACCCCCTTCATCTTTACCAGCCCCAGGCACTGGTCGACCAGGCCCAGCTCTTTTGTTTTTCCCCTCTGGGCTCTGGCACAGGCCATTTCTTTGGTCTAGAACACTCTTTCCTCTCCTCTTCATCAGACTAACTTCTACTCATTCTTCAGGGCTCAACCTAGAAGGCACTTCCTCTGGGAACTCATCTTGGATTGCTCCTAGGCCAGGCTAAGTGCTCCAGCTGTGTATTCCCAGAGCACCCCTTTCCTACTTGTTTTCCCACAAATAGGAGAGAATGAGAGAGGATAGAAATAAAAGCACTTAGACTGAGGGTGAGAGGAGCTGCAGAGAGTGAAGGGAAGATGATAAATAAAGAAAACGGCATTTTAAGAAGTGTTTCTGTGACTTGTGGATGTTATTATTTTGCTGGATACTGCGTTCCTTTGACACTGAGCCAGGCCTCTTCGGTCATAGCTCTTGAAGAGATTCAGTTATATACTATCTGTCTTCCCATCTGGACTATGCGCTTTGTGAGGACAGCAATACTTCCCATTTTATTCCCTGCTGTATCCCCCAAAATGAACACAGTAACTTAAGCAAGCTACTTAAACTCACTGGGCCTCAGTTTCCTCATCTGTACTTATCTTCTTGTCTATGCCTAAAGTTTCTGTTATGGAAACTGGGATGGCAATTTCCTTCCTGTGGTCAGACTAACACTGGTGACTCCCAGTGGACCATGCCTCCTGGACTCAGGCTGTTGGCCAAGCCCCTCCCACACCGCCTCTGGGCTGGGCCCTGTGACGTGCTTTAGCCAATGGGACGTTTGTGAGCATGATGCAAGCAGAGGTGTCATTAGCACTTGCACATTAGGGCTTGGCCCCTTTGCATACTCCCTCTTGCAACTTCACTGCCACGCCATAAAGAAGCTCTGGCTGGACTACTCAGTGATGTGGAGCCACAAGGAGCAAGAGCGCAGAGGATGAGACACCATCATGGACATTCCAGTCCCAGGCAAGCTCCCAGCAGGACGCAGCCATGTGAGTGACCTCAGCTTCACCACGTGGAGCAGAAGCACCCAGCCAACTCCAGTCAACCCACAGAATCATGAGAAATAACAAATTGTTGTTTCCACCTCCTAAGCTTTGGGGTGGTTGGTTACATAAGAGTAGGTAACAAAAATCCCACCGCAGAATGCTGATGGGAGGACTGACTGAGTTAGTACACGGAAGGCACATTCTCAAAGCATATTTTATACAGAGCTCTCACATGTTAACCAGCACTGCATCATTGCTATTATGACAGCACGTGGTCGATAAGTATGTGCTGAATAAAACATTGAATTCTTGTCTCCCCCGGCCCCTAGCTTCCCCATCAGCCTCTCACCTGGGCTGAGAAGTCAATGAGTTTTGGCAATGGCTGCTTGCTGCCCTCTTCACTTTTCAGGAAGTCCAGCAGGCTTCCTGTGGAGGAAGGGGAAACGACACTGACTGTTCTTGCCACGTAGGTTACAATTGTTCATAGTAATGGATTTAAATAAAAATACTTATTTACCAGTCCTAGCGATCGAGAAAAACGATCTGAGTGTTTTTAAATGACTTTGTGATGGCTGCCCTGGTTCTGAGGCAGCTTTCTGAGTCCAAATGACCAGGGCTGTGGTTTTACAAGGCTGGCCTTAACTGTGTATTTAGAAAATGGAAAAAAAGTTTTGAGATTTTAAATTACACTCAGTGAGATTGGGTGAGATGTTTCTGTTAATCGAAAATGGGAAGAAATTGAAAATGGTTGTGAAATGGTGGCCTTAAAAAAAAATCCCTGAGAAATTCTGGATCATGGGTGAGCAGGGTGGGGACGGCCTAGAATGGGGGCTCCCTCGAATCTCTTTTCCAGAGCATCAGTCCACACGGGGAATGTGACTGACAGGGAGGGCTGCCCCTGGCCTTTAAGGCTCACAGTAAATCCATAAGCCTTTTCTCCCATCACCCGACAGGGTTCTGCCCTACTCCCCTGTCCCTGCAGCTTCGTGTGCTGCCCTTCCCCTGGCATCCCCTTAACATGATTTCACCCCATTAACCTGGGCTGCATATTAAGGTGCTCAATGAGTACTTGTGGGATGAGTTCCTGGCCAGACTGGGGGCATCTCGAGGGCAAGAACCAGGTCAGAGTCACCACTGAGTCTTCAGTTGACTTGTAGCAGCCACAACCTACATCCCCAGCCCCCAGAACACAGCACCTTTGGCCATGAACTCTGTAATGATGTAGATGGGCTCCTCTGTGACCACTGCATGCAGCTTCACCAGCTTGTCATGCTGCAGAGTTTTCATCAGGTTGGCCTCTGCCAGGAAGGCCTCCACAGACATGCTCCCTGGCTTCATCGTCTTCACGGCTACCTTGGTGTGCTTGTTGTAGGTGGCTGGAGTGGGAGAGGAAGCAGGAAAGGTGATCAGAACCCACTGCTCTTTCCCACAGCCCAGGAAGGCCCAGCTTCAGACCTGCCTCCTACAGAAAGCCTTTCGTACCCATCTCAGCCCTTAGAGAGGGATGGGCATCAGCTCAGACAGATTGGGAAGCTGGTTCACCACGTCCTAGCTGTGCGCCCTTGGGCAAGTCACTTAACCTCCCTCAACTGTGGTTTCCTTGTTTGCAAAGTAGAAGTGATCAGCACTGATTTTGACGGGCTGTTGTAAGGATTAAAGAATAACCTCAAAACATCGTTCAGATTATGTCACTCACACAGACCACCTTTGCTTTGTCACTCTCACACACACCATCTTTCCTTAAAACGCCTTAATCTTGACACTGCACTCAAAATAAATACCAGCCTTATTATGGTCTGCAAGACCCATGATCTGGTCTTGCCCACCTGGCCAGCTTCATCATCCACCAAAGCCCCCTTCCCTCCTGCACCCAACCACCTCTCCCACCACAGGAACTTTGTACACGGTGTTCCCTCACCCCACCCCTACTGCATCTTGTCAGTGAGCTCACAAATCTCATAACTGCTTGTGTTTGCATTTTTGCCTTGGCTACCAGGAAGCTCTAATCCAAACCTGAGGTCTTCCTGAAGAGTTTAAAGCCTTATATATTTTATTGTTTTCTAACTCATTGCTCCAGTCTATCTCACCTTCTTCTCCATAATTTCTCCACCACATTCTCTTATTCAGTGCCTGGCATATACAGCCTCTCACTAATATATATAGTTGAAATATGTGGATTTTAAACTTTTTTTCTGGCTCAATTGTTTGCAACTCTGTAAGTTGTCTTCACTCCCAAATGAAACATGTTGGGTATAAACACAATGAGGTGCCCCAGGCACTGGGTCAGACATTGCATGTACCCCAAATTTGGCACTGCTGTTCTCGAGTTGTTAGGGGGCAGGACAGCAGGGGCGGGACATACCTACTGGAGCGAGCCCCACAATGCCTTGGCACAGCGTTAGGCACACGGCAGGTGCTCAGAACGGCTTGTTCATCAGTGCCAACACTGAACTCGCCTAGAAATATCCAAGCTACATTTCCCCATTTTTAATTTTCATCATCCTAAGAGGTCCCTGGTAATCTCAACCCCAGACTGGTAGACTGTCCTGGCTTCAGGTCAGGAAGCCAGTTCCTCATCCAGGACTCTTGCTTCCCAGAAGGAAATTTTTGACCCCAACAGGCCTGGCCTTAAAGGTAAAGCAGTGTTTGCATGGCACGACAATTTGTTTTGCTAACTGAGGAATTACTCCTTTATGGTTAATATTCAAATCTCCCCTTCAGCCCCAGGTGGCATTCCCACTTTGCCCCAGGCTATTCCTGGAAGCAGTGGCCTCCTTCCTCTCTCCTTCTTGCCACCCTCTGGCCCTGGGTCCTTACCCATCCAGACTTCCCCGAATTGCCCAGCTCCGAGCTTTTTCTCCAGCTTGAGGGATTCCCGGGGGATCTCCCAGGCATCTTTCTCCCACGGCTTCTGGGGCATGGAGGACACGCAGGGCAGTGTCAGCTTCTGGCAGAGTCCATCGCTCCCTTCTGGAACAGAGATGCTGGGCAGTCAAGGGCAGCCAGCTCTGAGCCAGCCAGAGGCTTCCCCTCAAAGGCCTCCCTGCCTGGTCCACTGCATCTGGCCAGTGTTCCAGTGGTTTGCCATGATCAGGGACATTCCCAGGAGAGAAGAGCACGATGAGATACCACTTCTGCCCCTTCTCAATAGGCCTAAGATTTCAGGAGGATCCAAAGCAACTGTTTGTCTGCGGAGGGTCAGAAAGGGTCAGAAAGCGCTCAGCAGGCCTCAGAGGGCACCGTGCACCCTTGACTAGGATTCCCAGGAGAGAAGCCCACACTGGTGGGGATGAAGCCCTGGGCAGGACTTACTCTTGTAGTGGGCTACCAGCTCCTGCAGGGTGCTGAAGGTGTTCCGTGGGGAGATGTAGAATCCCCCGTTGTCCAGGGTCCGGATCTTATAATGTTTCACTGTGTCCCTGTGCTGGGGGTCATAGTCTCGCACGGACAAAGAGTAGCTCCCTGCATTGGCCAGAGAGCAACACTCAGGAGAGGGACCTCAGAGGCCTGTCACTTTATGTCACTACCCTGACATCCCTTCTTAACACCCCAGTAAGACCACCGCTGGCACCATCCTGGCACCCGGGCTGTGAAGTCAGGCTGTCTGGGTTCTTGTCCTGGCTCCTTCTTGTCCAGCTGTGAGACCTTGGAAAAGTGAGTACATCACCTCTCTGTGCCTCAGTTTCCTCATCATCTGTAAAGTGGGATTGGTCATGAGACCTTCCTATCTTATCACATGGCCTGATAATTAAAAGAAGTAATGCTTCTAACCCAGGTTGGTGTGGCTCAGTGGATTGAGCGTTGGCCTGCGAACCAAGTGTTGCTGGTTCGATTCCCAGTCAGGGCACATAACTAGGTTGCACATCAGGTCCCCAGTTGGGGGCATGAGTGAGAAGCAACCACACAGTGATGTTTCTCTCCCTCTCTTTCTCCTTTCCCTCTCTTTAAAAATAAATAAATAAACAAATAAACAAATAAATTTAAAATAAAAAAAAAGTAATGCTTCTAAAGTAGTCAGGATGTAAACACCCAGTAAATGGCTGGCTGTCATTATCACCGTCATTATTATCTATCCATCTATCTAGTGTGGAGAAGGCTGGGTCACCTTTGGTGGTCTCACTGTCCCGGATCATGAAGGAGCCCAGCACATTGCCAGGGACCAGGAGTAGGCGCTCTGCATCTTTCCGGCTGACGCCCTTGAAGAACCACCTGGTGGAAAGGGGAGGAGACAGCATGTGAACCCCCTGTGGGCAGTCCTGTCCCACTGACAAGGGGCACCAGGCTTCCCACAACATCGATTTTCCTCAAAGATTTGGGGAAAACAATGATTCTTTTGATATTAAAACAGACATGTTAACAGGATTGAATCCAGTTTGCCGAGACCGAAACTCATGCATGTTGGGGAGCTTTCTTTAAGAAAAATAACAGCATTACAAACACAAAATGCCCAGGGGTCATTCCAACGCCACCCAAAAGAGAGGTAAGGTGCTGGACAGAAAGACTGTGTGTGAAGATACAGCAGTCTTAACCAACTGTGGTCCAAGGTTTACTTTTGCAAATTTCACAAGAACACATGACATTCCTCTGAGGGCCTCGAAGGCCCAGGTGAGCGAAGGTCTGAGCTTTATCACCTTCAAAGTTTATCCTTCTCTGTGCATACAAAGTCACATATAAAATCAGCACGAACTTCTAAGCAAGAATGTGAGATTTTAAATAATTTTATACTTGGGACCATATCCTTGGGCCTTTTCTTCATTCTCCCAGAATACTCTGGATATTGGGTGGGAATGTTCTAGCAGCAGCAACCAAATCTAGTCCCACCCTCAGCAGGGTAAGGAGCGAGTGGTTCATGTGCTGTGAGGAAAAATGCCCCAGAATGGAGGTCAGCAGGCTGGCCCTGCTATAAACCGGCTGTGTGAGTTTGAGCAAGTTGCTTTTCCTCTCTAGGTCTCTGTGTCCTCTGTATCAAATGGGGAGAAAGACAGCTAACCTTCATCCACCCAACAACTCTTTGGAATTGTTGCCCTTATTATCTTCATTTTATAGATGGAGAAACTGAGGAACAGAGAGTGGAAGGAACTTGCCCGGTATCATGCAGCTATGAAGTAGTGGAGACAAACGTCAAATCCAGACAGTCTTAACTCTAGAGCCCAAGTTCTTAATCACCATGCTACACTGCTCCCTCCACCCGCACCGCCTTCTTTGATTTCAGTTTGTAAAATGATTCATGCCATGGTAACACAGTCCAGCAATGTCACAGGGTGCACAGTAAGAACTGTCTGCCTGGCAATTCCACTCCTAGCACGTTATCCCACAAATCTTGCACAAGGAAGAAATGCTAGTGAGACGTGTTCAAAAGGAAATAAGAGAGTCACAAAGGGGATCCACTTGACATAGGGTGGTCAGGGAAGGCCTCTCAAGGGCCTAAAGGATGAGAAGTCAGCCAGGCAAAGAGCCCTAGGAAGAGTGTGCCAGGTAGGGGAGACAGGGAGTGCAAGGGCCCCGAGGTGAGGACAAGGCTGGCTTTGCTCATGCTTCCTTCTGGAGGGCAGGAACATGGAATACTTACTCCTCTGTCTCCAGAGAGTTAACGCGTGCGACGTAGTTGCTTGGAATGTAGCCCTCCTTCTGGGTGGCCAGGGACCGAGCCTTCCACCACTCCCCAGACCTAAGGAACAGGAAGGAGCAAAGAAATCAAGGGGCAGAAGGACTCCCCCCGCCAGTCCTCTTGGGCCCCTCAGCCTTGGCCTAGAGTACCCCCTGCATGCACCCCAGGATTAGGGTAAGGTAGGGTATGGATCTTTACAACGGTCCCCACTGTGCATCCGAGGCCTGTCCCTGCACTCACAGCCCGCAGACCTCGGTCTTTGGCTCCACTCTTTATTCCCGGACTTGCGGCCTTGGCCTTCCTAGCGATACCCAAGGTGGGGCCCTGTGCCCATGGTAGACTCATAGGGGTCCACCTGCACCGAGAGCCAGAGGGAGGGGGCTCAGGGGTCTGACCAAGCATAACCGCTGTCATTTTTGGGCCGCACACATGCTGGACACTACACCCACTGATGGTGAAGACTGGAGGAGATTGGAGGTAGCTACTCGGAGATCCAAGGGTCTCTGAATGCAAAGTCACCTCCGCAGGGTCTGGTCCATAGGCAAGCCTGCAGCTTGGTCGCAGGGGTCCGAGGAATGCTTCCTTGGGAAAGTGCTTTGAGCTACTCATCCTTGCCTGGATGTGCACCATTAGTGAGTACGCAAGCCCCTTTATTGTGGCTTTCACCCAGGTTAACGGCCAACCCTTTCTCCACTGTTATGATCAGGTTGTCATCTGTCATTTACACCCTGGTATAGGTCGCTTGCCAGGTTCTTTATTAAAGCACAAGAGAGAGTATAATCGAGTATGGAGGTAGGTATGTCTTAGAGGGGAATGGGGACTCACTCCTCCAGGATCACCATCTGGTCTCCCTTCTGGAAACTGAGGTCTTCACGGTAAACAGCCTCGTAGCCATACAGGGCAACCACAACGACGTCTTCAGAATCTGCCAGGACGAGAGACACGCGGGATAGTGAGGCTTTATCTGAGCCCCCCACAGCCCTGGCCGTTTCCGCGCCCAGAACCTGGCCCCCAGCCCCGGACCCACGGATGGGTCTGGCTCTGTGTAAGTAAGCATCTTTGCCATGCTGGGTGTGATTCCACAGTTTAAAGCTAACATTTTTTGTTGTTGTTGTTGTTCATGTTATTAAACAGTGTTATAGAAACAAAATACCTGTAGCCTATATGAAATACTTGGGGGGAGATTTTAGGGAATTTTCAAGGGTGGTTTTAACTGTTTGGAACTTTTGCCTCAAGCTCTGACTGAGAACCTAACCTAACCCTCTACATCGCACAAGACGCCACTGCACGTGTTTGCCAGATACTCACCCTCCGTGGACCCTGCGGAGTTGCCATGGCTGGTGTCAGGCCGCTGTCGGGGAGAAATAGAAGGGGATGAATCCAGTCGTGTGTGGGGAGCCACAGAAGTTCTGTGCCAAAAAGGGGACACCCAAAGGCCTTTCAGCCCATCCCTGGGTGCCATGGGAGAAGGCCCAGAGAGGGCGGGGAACATGCCTGAGGGGCACATTAGGGGCACAGCCACAACAAGGATCCAGGTCTCTTGGGTGATGGGCTCTGCATGTGGCCTTGGACATGCTGGGGGACCCTGGCTTGTCTCTCCCCCTTGTAACATACAGTGAGGGGGTTGGTCCAGATCTGTGTTTCCCAAGGTATGTTTGAAGAAACCCTGGGTCCATCAACAGGTTCTATGACTAAAGGCTCCATGAGGAATGTGAGAGAACCTACGTGTCCATCTCAAGAGGAATTGGCACCCACACTTTGGTGCTCTAAGTAGTCCTTATACGAGGGAGGTCGAGCTTCATTCTTGACGCAGCTAGACCTCAGAGATATCTTGCTGAGTGAACAAAGCTAATTTTCTAGAATATGATACATTTACATAAAATGCATACACACACAGCCTAAATGCTTTCTGTGAACACACACTATACATGTGTGAGTGTACATTCATGGCAAAAGTCTGCAAGCGTCCTCACCAAACCGACAACAGTTGATGCCTCTGGGAAGGGGGGTGAGAACTCTGGGGAGGAGTCATTGGTGAGAAAAAAACCATAGGTTTTTAAAATATATATTTATAAATTTATTTTTAGAGTGAGGGAGGAGGGAGAAAGAGGGAGAGAAAGATGAATTGGTTGCCTCTCGTGCACTGACTGGGAATTGAACCGGCAACCTTTCAGTTCACAGGCCACACTGCTCAATTCACTGAGCCACACCAGCCAGGGCTGTAGCCTTAACTGTAATTTGTGACTTTCCAAGGGAATGTATTTGTGTGTCATACACTTAAATAAGCAGTAACTTAAAGAAACAGGTTTGGGAAACACTGTGAAGTACATTCTTTTCTGGGAGAGTCAGAAGCCCACTGCAAAGATTCATAAAGGCTCCGAATAGTTCTCCAGGGAAGGAGCCTATTTTACCCAGAGTTTCACAGACTGGTTTGACCTGAGAACCCTTTCTCCGAGGAACACTTACTACCTTACCACCACACTTGTGTCCTGCAGGAGGGGAACAATGAATGGCTGAATATAGAATCCCTTAAATGCAATGCTCAGGAAGAATGACCAAAAACTAGTGGGAGGAACCCCTCTACCTCCCAAGCTAGAGGTGACCAGCTAGAGGGTCTCAGAGAACCTAAGAACCTGGGTCCTTAGCTACAGAGAGGGTGCAGGGGTCATGCAGGTTAGGAGAGAAGCAGAGTCAGGAGTCACTGAGGTTTCAGATGTCGGCTCAGGACATCACCGGTGTGAGAAGCTCATGTAATCTCGGGCCATATTAAATGAAGTAGAGTGTCAGAGGGAAGGAGGTGACTTCCACTATTCTCCCATTTCCAGAATTAGCCCTGTTCTAGACATCATGCCTGGAGAAGGGCAAGCAGGATGGAGAGAAGTCAGGAAACCATGTTATGAGCAAGATGATTTGGAAGAAATAAGTGGGTTGGGATAAGATCTTTGCCTTCAACCTCTATAAGCTGTCATGGGGCAAAGGGAGTGGATGTGTTTGGAGCAGGTTAAAAGGTAGGTTTAGGAACATGTGTTACGGGGTAATAGGCCATCCTTCAATACAAGGAAGACCTTTCTAAGGGGCACCAGGAAGAGGAGTACATATCTGCCTCTGGAGGCAGCAAGCAGGGCTGTGCTTCTTAGACCCCCTCAGATAAGGGGATGGACTCAAGGATCCCAGAAAGGAGAGAGAATCAGCCTTGCAGGTAGAAAGATCTGGCTCTACCTCTTCCCAGTCGTGTGACCCCAGGGAGCCAATGAACCACTTCAGGCCTTAGTTACCTTGGCTGTAAAGTGGCAGAACCTCCTCACAGCTTTTGGTGAGAATTAGTGATGCAGAAATACCTCACTCCACTGCCTGGAACATCGTGGATGTTTAAAAATGGCATTGATTATTGCTACTGTTACTGCTGCTATTAGTAGTGCCATCACCATTACTAGTACTGTTATTGTTACCACCACAATCACTACTGTGACTGCTCTCTATCACTATCACAACTACCGTTACTAGCAGTGTTACTACTATGACTTCCTCTTCCACCACCACCACTACTATTACCACCATTACTGCTGCTCTGACCATTAGCATTCAGCTTCTGCCTGTTACTCTTGCTCCTACCACTGGTACTTTGGAACTTACACTACTTGAGTTTGAATCCTGTCTCTGCCCTTTACTAACCATGTGGTGTTTGGCAAGTTATTTAATGTGTGTCTCACTTGTAAAATGGGTATAATAAAAATTGTGACCAACAATAAGATTATTGTGGGGATTGATGGTGTTAATAACCATAGAGCGCTTAGCAGAATGCTTGGTTCATTGTAAACTCTGGATAAACATAAGTTAGTAAATACCTCTACCAGTATTACACCTCTCTTTTTAAAAAAAGAGTTTATGTATTTAGCTTTAGAGAGAGGAAAGGGAAGGAGAGAGAGAGGAAGAAAAACATTGATGCAAGAGAGAAACATCACTTGGTTGCCTCTCGTAGGCACCCAGACCAGGGACTGAAGCCACAACCCAGGCATGTTCCCTGGCTGGAATCAAACCAGCAACCTTTTGCTTTGTGGGATGATGCTCAACCAACTGAGCCACACCGGTCAGGGACAGTATTACACTTCTCTTATTGCTGCTATACTCCTACTAGTATTGTTACTGTTACTATAGTTAATGCTATGGACCTGACAGTATCATAATCACTGTCATTATTCCAACTGCTGTTGTTATTCATATGGTCACTCGTTATGCTCAGCACTGCTCCTGCTACTGTCCAGGCTTGAGACCTGCCATGCTCACTGGGACCTGATCACTGGACCCAGGCTGACGGGCCAATGCCTGGGTGGCAGGACAGAAGTGACATCCTTGTCCTGGGTACTTAGTGCAGATGTATGCTGAAGAGTTAGGATGCTGCTGCATTTCACCCCCAACAGACCTGCTCACCTTTGGGAAAACAGGAGGTTGTTAGGGCATTTTGGGGCATCATGCAGCACCCACCATTCCTGCCCGCCCCTCCCCACCAACTTCCCCAACTCACCCGCTTGCCTGGGGATGTGGGATCCGGCACATACACAGGGCTGTGTGGGTTGGCACTGGACTTGGATTTTGAGACCTTGCCTCTGTTCTGGAGGAACCTGGACTTCATGCACCCCATCCTGCAGCAGAGAGAAGGGAGGTGAGCCCTGCCGGCCCTGAGCCCTGCACAGGGGAGTCTTTGATGCTGCACTCCAGGCACTCTGTCCCAAGAGGGGGCTCTCCCTCGCCTTCTCCATCTTACCTCCCCTGTCAGACCCACTCCCCGACCCTTGCCACACGGAGCTCACTCTGCCCTTGCCTGCTCTGGGCTTCCCCACATCCATGTCAACCACACAACCACACGGAGCTGACAAATTGTTTTAGTCATGCTACCAAGGACCCTTGCCATGGGGAGTTCATTCAGAGAATAAGTCATAAGGATCATCGACTGCCCAGAGCATCCCAGAAGAGTGGGTGCTGGGCACAGCTGGCTCACAGGCCAGAAAGACTGACTGACACTTGGCCACTCCACCATTCCCACATCATTCATCACTGTCCCTGCTCCCCAGTCCCAGTTCCTCATCACCAAAAGGGGGGCGATAATACAACCTACTCGCAAGATGTTGGAAAGATGACAGAAAGCATGTGGGCGGGGAGATAGTCAACACAGTATCAAGTTCAAAGCAAACAGGAGAGTAAAACTATACTATTATTATCTAATAAATTACCATTTATATTAAATGACAAAATGAGCTCACATAATGAAGCTCAAAGAATCTAGCTAAATAATAGTCAAGGCATCATATTCCCCCTATATAACAGCTTTCTCTTTCACTTTTTCCTTCTTTGTCTCATTGATTTATTTGATCATTCATTCACTCAGCAAACATTTATTGAGCACTTTTTTAAACCACAAATAAGACAAGCAGGTTCATGCCCTTACGGAATTCAAACTGGAGATGATGAGGAGACACAGGCAATAAACAGTGAAACAAATCAATAACAAGATAAATTAAGTTACTGAAAAGTGTGAGGACAATAAAAAAGGATAAGACAGGGAACATTTCTGTGGGGCCTCTTTAGATATGGTGGTTGCGGGTGGCCTCTCTGAGGAGGTGATGTTGGACCTGGGGCCTGAATGCCACAAAGGAGCCAGTCATGTAACATTCTGAGGGAACAGCGTTCCAGGCAGAGGGAACAGTAAATGCAAAGGTCCTGAGCTTGGAATGTGCTTTGAGAGAATGAGGCACTGCAAGGACACTAGTGTGGCTGGAAGTCACGGGCAGGGGAAATGGGGGTACGCGATGAGACTGCCACATCTTGTACAGCTAGTGAGGAATTTGGATTTGATTCTAAGGCTGATGGGAAAACATGGAAAGTTTTAGGCAGAATGACGGGATTCAATTTAAATAATCCCAGTGGCTGCTGGGTTGAGGATGGACTGTAGGGAGCAGGGCAGGGAACCCTGTCCACTGCTGTTGTCCAGGCATGAGGTCCTGATGGCCTGGCTCAGGGTGGTGGCTACTGAGGAGATAAGAGGCAGACAGACTTGGCTGGTGTGGCTCAGTGGATTGAGTGCTGGTCTGTGAACCAAGGGGTTGCTGGTCCTATTCCCAGTCAGGGCACATGCCTAGGTTGTGGGCCAGATCCCCAGTTGGGAGTGAGTGAGACTCTTGCACATTGATGTGTCTTTCCCTTTCTTTCTCCATCCTCTCCTCTCTCTCTAAAAGTAAATAAATAAAATCTTAAAAAAAAAAAAAAAGAAGCCTACAGATTCAGGGCCACTGTGGAGGAAGTGCTGACAGACTGTGCTGATGGACTTATTAATTTAACGACATTTAAAGAAAACACGTTTACCTGATCAGAGTCTAACTTCACTGTAAAAGTGGCAGAAATATTTCATTTCTTTTCTCAAAATGTACATATGCATTTGCTGAGGAGACAGGCTGTGAACAGCCACATAAAGAAGTAATTGTTTTTCTCTTCTCTGCACAATTGAAAATTTCTCCTAAAACAGAACTCAATTATACTTATCTTGTTAAAATAAACATGTGGTAGTGGTTTATGAAAACAAATTCCAAATCCTTAGGTTTAGGGGACTTACTTGAAAAAAAATATTTTTATTTACAAGGATGTTTTTGTCTGCCCTTGTGGGAATTGGGAACAGTTTACGTCCTCATGATTTAAGCAGTTTGAGCTTCATTTGCCTTTTGTGAATAAAGGAAGGAGTTCAGACTCCAGGAGTGCTGGATCATTGACTTGAAAAATTATTACCATTAGTCACCGCTTTATAATGTACTTGTATGCATTTAAAATGGAAACAAAACAGCACCTCTTTGATTTGTGATTAATATCACATTTCTGTAAAATAAAACAGCCTATTATGTATTTTTGTATGGCATAACATTATATTACATTTCATATATTTTGATTAACAAGAGAATGTCTGGAAAGAGCACCACTGTGTGATATAGAGCAGCTCCCTCCTCCTCTCTGAGCAACTAGTAAAGTGGTGGTAACATCACAATTTACATATTCATGGTGGCCGCAGGGTCCTAGGGATGGGTCTCCAAAGGCCCTGTGTTCATGCCTGATCCAAGGCCACCTCTGAGAAAGGATGGTGGGGTTTTACCTCAGAGGATGCTGGTGAGCGTGGAGTAAGTTATAAGTATAAAGGTGTCCGGCACACAGTAGGTGCTTAGAAATGTTAACCATAATCATCTCTGTGTACTAGCACCATGGCTCAGCCCTGGAGCAAAAAGAAGCACAGATTGCAATTCCTTTGGCCCATAAGCTTAGAGATCCACAACACTTAACTTTTTAAAATAAAAATTCCCATTAATTGTTTTTGCACCATAAACTATGATTTTTAAAAAGTGATATACCAGCAGGATGTGATTGTCCCCTAAACCAAGAGAACTAATTCCACTTCCTAGTGTGGGGTAGCCTCAGAAATGCTCTTTTTCACATCTGCTAGACCTAAAAATGTAATGTGAGCAACGTATATAATTTAAATTTTCTGCAGCCATATTCTTCAAAGTAAAAAGAAAAAAGTAGATTAATTTTTAGATATATTTATTTTCCCCAACATGTCAAAATTCTTAACAGCTAAATCAATATAAGATATCAAGTGGTTACTTTACATTCTTTTTTTTCATGTTAAGACTTTGCATCCCCAGCACATAGGAGGAGCATAAAGAATGGTGAGTGAATAAATGCACGCCCAGAGCCTGTGTTCTACGTAGTCAGCCCTACGTAAAGATGTCAGTCAGGACATGGGCCCTGACCCAAGGACTGAGTTGAGAAGGGAAAACTGGACCTAGAAAATTACATTCGAAAGCCACATGCACAGAAGCAGGTACTGTTTGGCACAGACAGTAAGAGCCATACAAAGATGGCTAAGATACTTAGCCAAAAAAACAAACCTGCAATAACATATATACTATCAAGCCATTTTTGTAAAATGTGTTTATATCTTGGTTCTGCCACTAATGTGTGTATGTTAGTGTATACAGAAAAAGCAAACTGTTTATAATAATTGAGCAGCAGGATAATGACAAGCTGAGTTTTGAAGACTGTGGAGGATTTCAATAAAGATCTGGGGAAAGTCAAGCATTTTCCAAAGAAACACTGACTTCCAAAAAGGATTTGAGAGACTTCCGGCCAAGATGGAGGCCCAGACAGACATGCTGAGTCTCTCTCCACAACTAAGAAGGAATACAACTACCTCAAAACTAGAGACAACCATAAGGTCCAGAAAATCGAGCTGCATGGAAGTCCAACAAACAAAGATATAAAGAAGAAATACTCATCCAGACAGGTAGGAGGGGCGGAGCTGGGGCAAAGAGGACACGGTGTGGTAACAGCAGCAGCAGCAGTGGCGGCAGTGGCAGGCCAGCAGAAAGCGCAGTCACATGTTTTAAAAAGTGGGGAGGGACACCTGGGGAGTGCTCCCAACACCAGACCAGACCATGTAGCTCAAGGTCCCAGCGCTGAGTGAAAATAAAGCCTCATTGCTTCTGACTATGCAGACCAGTGGGGGTTAGGGTGGAGGAAGAAACTGCCGGTCTGTCAGCAGAGTCCACTTGTTTAAAAGGCCCCCATGGCCCTAGAACATCTGCAGACCTACCCACTCTGGGGACGATAGCCAGGGCAATAGCTAGAGAAGCACCAGTCCCATACAGAAGTGGGAGAAGTGCCTGGAAAAGGGGTGAGTGCTGAGCAGGCAGTGTTGTTCCCTCTCGGACCCCTCTCCTACATGCAGTGCCACAACGTGGTGAAACGGGTCGCCCTGTACTGATGAATCCCTAAGACTCTGCCCCTTAAATGTAACAGGTGCAACAGCTCTACCTAAGACACAGAGGCAAAGAAACACAGGAGACTGTCAAAATGAGGAGACAGAGAAGTATGGCCCAAAAAGGAGAATGTATCAAGGTTCCACTGGGAGAACTAAGCGATGAGGAAATAGCCAACCTAACAGGCGAGGAGATAGCCAACCTAACAGACACAGAGTTCAAAACAACTGGTGATAAAGATGCTCACAGACTTGACAGATATGCTTAAATATGGAAAACGCATAAAGGAAGAAGTGAAGGCTATGCTAAATGAAACAAAGGAAAATCCACACAAAACCAATAATGAAGGGAAGGAAACTGGGGTTCAAATCAATGATTAGGAACATAAGGAAGAAAAAAACAGTCAACCAGTACAGAATGAGGAAACAAGAATTGAAAAAAATGAGAAGCTTAGGAACCTCTGGAACAACTTTAAACATGCCAACATCTGAATCATATGGTTGCCAGTAGTAGAAGAGGAAGAGCAAGAAATTGAAAGCTTATGTGAAAAAATAATGAAGAAAAACTTCCCAAATTTGGCAAAGAAAATAGACATACAAGTCCAGGAAGCACAGAGAGTCCCAAACAAGCTAGACCCAAAGAGGACCACACCAAGACACATCATCATTAAAATTTCAACGGTTAAAGATAAAGAGAGAATTTAAAAGCAGCAAGAGAAAAGCAGAGAGTTACCTACAAAGGGTTACCTATAAGACTATCAGCTGATTTCTCAAAAGAAACTTTGCAAGCAAGAAGGGACTGGCAAGAAGTATTCAATGTGATGAAAAGCAAGGACCTACAACCAAGATTACTCTATCCAGCAAAGCTATCATTTAGATGGAAGGGCAGATAAAGTGCTTCCCGGACAAGGTAAAGCTAAAGGAGTTCATCATCACCAAGCCATTATTATATGAAATCTTAAAGGGACTTATTTAAGAAAAAGAAGATCAAAGCTATGAACATTAAATTGACAACAAACTCACAACTATCAACAACTGAATCTAAAAAATAAAAATAAAATCCAACTAAGCAAACCAGAATGGAAACAGATCATAGATCATTTGGAGGGTTATCAGCTTGGAGGGGGAAGGGGGAGAAATGGGGAAATGGTTCAGGGATTAAGCATAATTGGCTGGTACAAAACAGACAGGGGGAAGTTAAGAATAGTATAGGAAAGGGTGAAGCCAAAGAACTTATATGCACAACCCATGGACATGAACTAAGTGGGGGGGGGGGTTGCTAGAGGGAAGGGAGGTACTGGGTGGAGGGGAGCAAAGAGCAAAAAAAGCTGAGACTACTGTAACAACATAATAAAATATACTTTAAAAAAAGAAAAGGATTTGAGAGAACTTACAATATTACACCATATACAGAGCACTTAAAAGCTCACAAAGGGTTATGCTACACCATTTAGAAAGGAAATATTACTGAACTGAATACCTCGGGTGTGACTGCTACTGCCGCTGGGTACTAGATTTACCTCTGAGCTTCCTAGTGGCCAAGATAAGAAGGGGAACTTGTACATTGTCACCATGAAATCCCAGGAAGCATGGCAATTGGTGACAGAAATAAGTATTTTTGAGCACTAATTCGGAAGTAAATTTATTAATGGGATCTTCATATAAAGGTCACTAAAAGAAACAGCAGACAGATTGTCCAACTGTGATTTGGCAGCAGAGTCAGCAATATGTTGATGAGTGGTTCCCAAATAGATGGTGTTGATGTTTGGGTTTGGGTGCATTGGGAACTGTGGGATGGGGTGAGGGTGGGGAGGGGATGAGGGAAGAGGTTTACATAGTCCAGAAACCTCTCTGCAGGGTGGTGACTGCAAAAATCCTGTGACAGGGTGTCTTGAAGTGACTTGAGAAATGTGACAGAGTGTGCAGCTACTCCGGGTGTGGCCAGCGTGAGGACCAGCAGCATTATCATACAAGAGCTGTTAGAAATGCAGAATTTCAGGCCCCACCTCCCAAATCAGAATGTGTATTTTTACAAGGCCCAGGTGATTTGTGTGCTCATTCTCGCTGGGAAGCCCTTGTAAGGGGAATCTCTTCTGCAATTGCTGCCTTGGCATCCATCCCTCTTCTGATAACCGCACCTGGATTTTCCTTTGAAAACCAGCCCTCTCCCACTTAATGCATAGAGTGTCAGGGGCTAATTCCATCCTTAAATTCAGGAATTCACAGCTTGATACAGGCCTGGCCAATCAGAGAATTCTATGTCTCCCTGGCAACCAAGAGTGGCTGGTTTGCTTATTGGCCTGTATATGAACCTGATGGAGGCAATCAGAATCTGCCCTGGGATTTTGCTGGAAAAATTCGGGAAAAGGCACTCTCTATAAGGGTAGATGTAGATGTAGAAACCTGGAGCTCTTGGGAGCCATCCTGAAATCATGAAGGAAGGGGCTGCCTGGAGTGAAGCCACCACAGAGGACAGAGAACTGAGCAATGGACACAAACTGATTCCTGATCATGTTTGGACACCTGAATCTAGCTATGCCTGAAGCTTTCTAACCTCAGGATTTTTTCAGATCATGAGCAAATAAATGTTCAATATTGCCTAAGCCAGTTCGAGTTGGATTTCTGCCACTTGCACCTAAACAGTCCTCACTGATTCTTGAATATTCCCAGGCTACACTGGATGGAATGAACCAGAGTCTCTGGAGATGAGGGCCTAGAATCTGCATTTCTAACCATTTTTTTCAGGAGATTCTTGTGCACTAAAATTTGAAACCCACCAATGTGGTAAAATGAGGACTAAACTTGGGGTCAGAACTGAGATTTGGGTCCTGGTTCTGACATTGACTGGCTATGTGACCTTGGGTAAGTCACTTCCCCTCTATAAGCCTCATTTTCTTTCCTATAACATAGAAGGCACTTGTTTCTCAGGCTTGGCCTGAGGTCTTTTGTGACAGGGATGTGAAAAGCTTTATAAAACCCCTGAGAATACACATGTTCTTGTCTCACGCAGTTCAAAACCAGGCTGTAAGAGCAGAAGTGGCCCCTTTGGCCCCAATCTAGTTTAGAACTGCTGACCTCTGGCAAAGACACTTCCTCAAGTTACTGTCAAACTCCTGGAACCTGAAACCCATTCTTCATCCCCTCAGCTCCTGCTGGGGCTGCATGGGAGGGAAATGAGAGATGTCAGCTTAGTTGCCCCAGCTGCTTCTCACGGCCACCATGCTAGCTGCGTGGGCTCAGAGACTCCCCCTGCACTCTCAGAGTCAAGCCCCAGGGGCAGAGAGCAGAGCCCTGCCCGAGCATCCTGTGGAGTGAGCAGCAGCTGGTCTTGTGGGAACTTTTAGGTTCAAGCAGAAACTGAGAGGGCTGAGGGTAAGGAGCCCTGGATTCTGGTTGCACCTCAGCCACAAGCTCATTGTGTGAACACCTCAGGCAAGTCCCAACCTCTCTGGGCCCCAGTTTCTCCAAATACGAAGTGAGATATTGGATGAGAAGTTCTCTGAAGGGGACAGCTGCAGTTTTTTCCTGCATAGCATCTGTTTTCCTTTATTCTGACAACAGTTCCCCAGTTTTCCTTTGGGAACCATCTCTCCCTCATTCTCAATTCATGGATTGGGGCAGAGCTGACTTCAACCCTTGGCAGTAGGGGTGGTTCTGTGACCAAGTCTGGCCAATCAGAGTTGCAGTTAATAGAAGCAGAGGTGGGCATTTGACTCACCCTGGCCAATGAGAGTTCTACATTGGCTTTTGGCTGGAAAAGAATCTTGCAGTTGCAAAGCTGAGTCAAGAAATTGAGAAATACGGATTCTCAAGCCCTTGGATCCAGCCCTGCCTGAAGCTGATGTGCTCACTGGCTTTCCAGTAATCCTTTTCTTCTGCTTGATTCACTCTGAATTGCCTTTTTGTCCCTTAAACCTCGAAGAATCCTGCCTGGTGCAGAGGAAATTCTTACAAAGGATTGTAATTCATATTCAAGTGTAAATGGCTTATGCCAGACTTCCTTTTGAAAATTTTTTAATTTATGATTTGAGAGAGAGAGAAACATCTGTTTGTTGTTCCACTTATTGATGCATTCATTGGTTGATTCTTGTATGTGCCTTGACTAGAGATTGAGCCCACAACTTTGGTGTATTGGGATGACACTCTAACCAACAGAGTTACCTAACCAGGGCTTGGCAAAGACTTTCTAGATGACATGTTTTGATAGAAGAGAAATAGAGGATACAAGAGCCACTAGAGTAGATGAGGATGTATGGAATATGAGCCTCATAAAGCTGATGGCAATGAAGCCATGCCTAAACAGTGTCCGGCAGGTATTAGGCCCTTCAAATACCTTTGTGACATGACTGTATTATGTTCAGCCCTCTACAAGGTTTACCATACTTGGCTGAATTCAAGAGAACCAGAATTATGAACCCATTTTTTAAATGGGGAAATGGAGGCCCATGCAGAGAGAGATCCTAGGTGGTCAGTAGGAGGTAGAATGAGAGCCCAGTTCTGTCTCTCATCCTCCACTGGGGTCTCAGAGACTGCAGGGGGTTGGAGTGGGGAGAGGAATATGGGATGAGGAACCCAAAGAGGAAGCTCAGAAAGGCAGATTGCTAGAGGCCCAGGGCTCAAGACCGTCCAGTTAGAGGAACTTTATCTTCTCGGAACAGCTCAGCCTTGGGGGTGGGGGCAAGTCTTCCCCCATTAAAGAGCCAATTCCCTAAGGAGTTTCCAGGGGTTCAGAGTCCTACAGCTCCCTCTCTTCATGGTCCCTGTCTTCTTAATGAACCATCCAAACCCCCACGTGACTGTTGTCCCTAATGGACACTTGGGGGGTCACCCCTGATTTCCTCATCTCTCCCCTTTTCTGATCCTCAGCTTCTTTCTGATCAAAGAGCTCAAAACTTTGACTTTGCACACAGGAAGGGATGGAAGAGACCTCCATTATTCAGGTGGGAGCAGCAGCCCCAGAGAGGGTGAGTGTTATCTTAATGTGTGTTACAACAGCAAGTGACAGAGCAACACACTGAAGAGGAACTCGGGGCCTGCGGTCATTTGCCTGACTCCACTGGAGGGTTAGCTCTCTGATGCCTATGTCCCAATTCCTTGTTTCAGACATGCAGTAAATTCTTAGCATGCTCAGTGTTACCTCCAGGTCACCTGGCCAGCTCCAGAATTCACGGGCAGTTGTGAACTTCCTGAGAAGGGGGCAGGGAAGTTTGGGAAAAATGCAGAATGGGATTTGAAGTCAGAAAAACTTGGGTTTGAATCCTCATTCTGTCTTTTACAGATAAGCAAGGAAGCCTTTTAAAATATAAACCAGGTTGCATCCCTCCTCTGCTCAAAACCTGGGGTTCCCATCTCACTTGGAATAAAAGTCTAAATTCCCTCTGTGGTTGGCAAGGTTCAGCCTCACAGTCCTGTATCTTACTGGCCCTCCCTTGATTCTTCCTTTCCAGTCACATTAGCCTCTTGCTATTCCTCAACTTGCCAACCATACTTTCACCTCAGGGCCATTGCACTTGCTGCTTTCTGTAGTATTCTTCACCCAGAAAGCCTTTTCACTTCACCCAGGTCTCTTCACAGATCTCACTTTCCCAGAGAAGTCTTCCCTCAGCACCCTGGCTAAGACAGGAACACCTGCCCCCAACTTCTATCACCTTCTAGCCCCTCCCCAGCTCTATCCTTCATGGCTTTAACCACCACCTAATGTGCGACCACCAGGATGAGCCTCTCAGTTCTCACCTGCTTCTGCAGAGAGTGGAATTGACCAATGGCCCCAGGTGCTGTGCTTTGAAGTCCATCACTGTTGCCGCGGGCTGCTCCCAGCCAATGGCTGAGTGTGGCAGGGATACTGAGGCAGGCCTGGGCCAGCGGGACCCGTGATGGGAGACTTTGGTTAAGGGCTCCTTGACAGCCTTCTCAGGCTTTCCTTAGAACTGCACTGCAGTCTAAGACACTTCCACTTTCCCTTCCTTCCTTCCTTCCCTCCTTTCCTTTCTTCTTCATTTGGAGTCAGACCTGCCTGGCCTCTGACAGCTCTCTCAGCTACACCTCGTTTCTCCCAGAGGCATCCCTCCAGCAAATTTCTTGTATACTAATATCTCTGAGAGTCTGCCTCTCAATGGACCTGAACTAATGTACCTATATACTACCTATAGATTTGTTTACCATTTCTCCCTCCCTCATAGACTGTGAGACAGGTGGGGGTAATGCTTGTTTCATACACTGCTGTATCTGCCTTTCTGGGATAGTCTTACAAGGATACAGTAGATGCTCAATAAATTCTTGAATAATTGCATGAAGTCTCCTTCAGCTTCCTGGGTGCCTCGGTTTTTCCTGTTTAAACTGAGAACAGCTGTCTGTGATTGATCATCTCTGCTTGGAAAGGAACAAAGCCTTTCACCGACTTGATCTGAGTGGAGGTTGTCCCCTTCAGCCAGGACATGGTGGCCAGTTTGCCCCAGGAGCAACTTTTCACTCTAATCTCCCACCATGGTCCAAGGACAGCTGCCTCCTAAATCTGTCCCTCGCAAAGGAAAACCTCATAGCCACAGTAACACATGCTCTGACCCTTTTTTAAGGGTTGAAAAGTAATAAAGCCTCAGTTTGATTTTATTGTTTAGAGGGTATGTGTTGTTTTTAAAATTAGCTTTCATCACCTAGTAGAACAGTACAGTATCCTTGTTAAAAATGAAAACATTACAGATAAATCTAAGACGCCCTTGGATTCCTCCCTGTACAGGCCCTCCATGGCCATCTTTCCCCCCTCCAGGTAGCCTCGGCCTCTGCACTTACATACCTATGTATTGAAGCAGATGCTGCTCATGGCCTGCCCCATCACCCTGCCCTTTACCATTTCGGACCACTCTCGCTGAACTTTCAACTGTCAGCACCTGCATCTCTTTGCTCCAGAGATTTCTCTGTGGCCACTGGTACCTGCTGTGCCCATGAGCTTGACAATCTGAAGTGCTAGAGAAATATCACCCCCATCCCCAGGAAGAGCCCTCAACCACTGATTGACAGAAGCAGTTGCCTCACTTCTTGAGCTTGTTCACAGCCTCCCAGAGCTCCTAGTGGAACTGAGCTCTGGGTGCCCACAGGGCTGACTGTCCTGATAACACACTGCTTTGTAGGCTGCCTTCTCTCTCTCTGTCTCACTCCCCAATTCCTCTACCAGGATTTTCTAGGATCAGTTCATAAATAAACTAAATAGTAAATGCATTTGAAGTCTTCTCTAGGATCTGCTTTGAGGGAAACTCAAGCTTAGACATATATATATCCATGGAAAATATGGAGTATTTTTTGTGTATTAACATCAAAGGAACTGTACTGCATGAATTGTAAGGTAGTACCCCTCTATTCCCATTTGTCAGGTGAGAAAACTGAGACTCAGAGAGGGAAGGAATTTGCTCCATGCATCGTAACCTGTATGAGGCAATGTCGGCACTCGAACTCAAGTCTTCTCTGCTCTGTCTACTGTTCTTCATTTTTCCGGTAGTGATGAGGGAGGGTCTCCTGTTCTCTTGGCTGCACCTAAGTCTCCTGGCCAAAGGATTTCAGGGTGACGGTGGGAGCTCAGGCACGTGTCTTAGGGAAGAATTAGGAATGCAAGTGCCATCCAGAGAGTGCAGTGACATGCAAAGAGTGCAGCATGTGTGGCCACATGCACAGGACAAGAACAAAGGCACATTTTACATTCAAGGAAGTGTATCTTCTGTGTCACTACCCATGCCTCTGAAAAAGTACACTGGAACTTTCAGTCCTGGGGTGAAGAAAACTGGAGAAATGGGATAAAGATCAAAGTGTTGTGGGGATTTGTCAAGAAAAAAGGAGGCTAAGAGAGATTGTGCCACTAACTAGCTGTGTGGCTTTGGGAAAGTTACTTACCCTCTCTGGGCATGACATTCCTTTTCTATAAAAAGCCTTGCCCTGACTGGTGTGACTCAGTCGGGTGGGCATCGGCCTGCAAGGTGAAAGGTTGCTGGTTTGATTTCTGGTCAGGGAGCATGCCTAGGTTGGTTGTGGGTTCGGTCTCCAGTTGGGGCACGTACGAGGGGCACCCAGTCAATGTTTCTCTCTCACATCGATGTTTCTCTCCCTCTCTTTCTCCCTCCCTTCTCTGCTCTTAAATAAATAAATAAATAAATAAATAAATAAATAAATAAATTTTTAAAAAGGGAAGCCCTGTCATGATCGGAGGGCAGAGCTTGAAGACTCGAATGGCTGTAGGAGCCCACAGGACCAGCCACGTGAGGAAGGTGTCCAGGCTAGGGTGGTGCAAACAGGGTGCTCAGGGGCAGTGCAGGGCAGCCCTGCTCAGCTTCACCAGTGCTGCCATGAGCAAAAAACAGAGAAGCATGGGAGACAGAGGTCTTAGCCTCAGGACTGCTAACTCGTCCAGGTTTTCAAGAGAAGGTGGAAACCCAGATTTATGTGTGCTGCCTCAACTTTATTTATTTATATTTTTTTGATAAAGGAAAGGGGTCTTTATTCATAAGTTTCCTCAACTTTCAATGCTGGCAACTAATTAAAAAGAATCGCTGTGTAGGGTCAGATGACATACACCTCTGTGCTCAAATATCCTAGGCAAAGGGGAGAGGTTGTTTAAAATTCCTACATTCAATGTTTTTGAGGCCCTACTATTTGCCAGGTGCCAGGGGTTAAAGATACAGTGGTTCAGGAGACAGCACATCTGTGCCCAGCTGGGGCTTACTTTCTAGAAGAGTTTAAAATCCAAGCCCTGGCCAGTCCCCTGAATGAAAATAACTTTCTCCTCTATCTCTGGGGCAATGGCTCCAGACAGCAGCCTGCCTGGTTGGCATGAGATTAAGATTTATGCTTCCATACCCACTGGGATGCCTGTAATAATAATATTTTTAAAAGGAAAATAGTGAGTGTTGGCAAGGATGTGGAGAAATTGGAATCCTCGTAGATTGCTGAAAAATGGTGGAAAACAATTTGGGGGTTCCTCAGTAAATTAAATGTGGAATTACTATATGACCCAGCAAATCCAGTCCTAGGTTTCTACCTGAGGGAACCGAAAACAGGGGCTCAGACAAATACATGTACATGCATGTTTATGGAAGCATCATTCACAACAGCCAAAAGGTGGGAACAATACAAATTTCCATCTACAGATGAATGGATAAACAAAATGTGTCCTATACATACAATGAAATATTATTCAGCCACAAAGTGAAATGAAATACTGATACATGCTACAGTGTGGATGAACTTTGAAAATGTTATGTCAAGTGAAAGAAGCCAGACACCAAAGGTCACATATTGTATAATTCCATTTATATGAAGTGTCCAAAAGAAATTAATCCATAGATACTAAAAGCAGGCTGGTAGCTGCATGGGAATAACTGCTTAATGAGTATGGTGTATCATTTTGTGGGGATGAAAGTGTTTTGGAACTACAGAAAGGTGGTGGTTGCATAGCATGTGAATGTACTAAAGTCACTGATTTGTCCGCTTTAAAATACAGTGGTACCTCGGCACTCATCTGTAATGCGTTCTGGAACTCGTGACGAGCGCTGAAACCAGTGAGTCCTGAACAATGAAGCATTTTCTCTTCCGGTGCGGCATTGTGACTCATACAAGTTCTAGCAAGGGTGACAAGTCCCATGCAAGCGCTGAGTGATGAAACTTCTTTTTTTTCATCAAAATGAAATAAGTGCAGGGTTTGATGAATTCTGAAGCCAACAAGTACCAAAGAATGACTGTAGTTAATTTTATAATGTTATGTAAATTTTACCTAAAAGTATTACTACATAAAAGTGCTTTGCTAGGATGATTAAAATATGGTACATCGAAACAGTGGAATATTATGCAGCCCTGAAAAAATTCAAGGATGTTTTCATGACACAGAAAAATGTTTACAATGTAATTCTAAATGAGCAAGTAAGATACAAATTGTATACGCAGCATTTTACTAATTATATTTTAATAAAAGACTATATAAAAATAAACTAAAATGTTTGCTAACCAAATTTTAAAAAATTCATGCTTCCGTGGTTTGAGTGTCTACTAAGTGTCAGGCACATGGAGGCTGATGAAGATCTTTGCCCTCCTGCAGTAGAGAACAGGGGACTTAGTACAGTGGCCCTGTGTCTAGAGAGAGCAGGGAGGTCAGCAGAGCTAGGTTATTCTCTCTTCTCTGTCCCAGAGTCCCTGAGTGACCCTTTCAGGTCTCAGTCCTTCTCTCCCACAAAAGAAGAGGACCACAGGTGTCCTTTCTGGAGAACCATCCAGCGTCTTGGCATTTTCCCCAACAAACACCTGCCCATGTGCCCAAGGACATGTATCCAGGATGGTCCCAGCAGTATTGTTTGTTGTAGAGAACACTTGGGACAATCTGAATGTTTATCAACAGGGGAATGATAAATAAGGTAGGGTGGTCACCTGCCAGGACACTCCACTTAGAAGGAATGAACCAGACCTCTTTTTCATCCTGACTAGATCCTGGCAACTTAATGATGAGAAGGTGGGTGAAAAGGAAATTGCAGAAGAACCTCAGTTAGGTAGTATTTATGTAGATCTTTAAACTACAGAAAACAATTCTGCATATTGTTTATGTAATACATTTACAAAGGAATAGACTGGAAGAACTGTACTTCATGACGGTGGTTGCTTCTAAAGAGGGGGAGAAACATAACCGAAAGGGATACAGACAAGGTAGGGAGGCTTCAATTTTATCTCTTTAAAATATTTATTCATTTATTTTTAGGGAGATGGGTAAATGAGGGAGAAAGAGAGGAAGAGAAGCATCGATTGGTTGCCTCTCACACGCCCCCAGCTGGGGACCTGGCCTGCAACCCAGGCGTGTGCCCTGACTGGGAATCAAACCAGTGACCTTTTAGTCCACAAGCCAGCACTCAATCCACTGGAGCACACCAGCCAGGGCTCAATTTTATCTCTTACTTTCAGTAATTTTATTTTATTTTTTAAATCTGAAGCAAACATAACAACACACTAACATTTGTTAATTCTGGGTGGTGGGCCTCTAGAATATTTAATCTGTTATGCTTTTCATTGTTCTGTATTTTAAGCCACCCCTGCTTCCCCAAGACAGTGAAGAGCAAGCCATGAGATTAGGGAACTGATGCTTATTGAGGCCTTTCTCTGCGTCGCCCACAGGTTACACCAGCGGTTCTCTAGTGTCGTCTCTGGACCAGTGGCACCGGTGTCCCCAGGGAACGTGTTAGAAATGCAAATTCTTGGGGTCCTGCTCCAGACCTACTGAATCAGAACCTCTGGGGTCAGGGTCCAGAAGTCTGTGTTTTAACAAGACTTTCAGGGTGATTCTGGTGTACCCCTAAAGTTGAGGACAAGAGTTAGACTGTAATAACCATGCCGGTGGGGTAGTTAACATGTATTAAGAATGTATACCTGTCGGGCAGTCCTCTAAGAGTTTTCTTTCAATTACTCAACCCAGCCTTCAAAACAACCCCATTATTTTTATTATTATTCCCATCCTACAGTTCTGGAAATGGAGGCCCTGAAAAGCCAAATTCCCTGCCCAAAATCCCACAGGCAGGTTGCTCCCAGAAGCCCCCTTCCTTACCCAGGACGCGAAACTGTCTTACCTGCAGGACCTCTGACCTACGCTAGCTCACTGCAGCCTTGGAGGAGAGAATCAATAGCCCCACTGGGCAGACGAGGAAACTGCAATTCAGAAATGAGCGTGAACTGCCCACTGTTTCACGAACAGGAAAGTGAAGAGGCAGACATCCTGCGGTCAGGTCAGTCCAGGAGGTTTTGGGGTTTGACCTCGACCTGGGAGGGATCAGGGCCCCGCGGAGGAGGAGGGAGTGCAGCGAGCGCTCTCAGCTGCAGCTCCGCCTGGGTGTGGCTCGCAGACCAGCTGCCCCTTCCCCACGACCGCTGCCAACCACTGTGACCCGTCACCCGCCCCCACCAGGAACCATAGGGCTTCCCCTCTTAGGCTTCGTGAAGTCCCATCCCTTCCTTCTCGTTTTTTTGTTTTTTGTTTTTCTTTTGCAGAAGGGGAACCTGGACGGCGAAGGAAAACTGCAGCTCCAGCATGAAGGCACTCGGCGGCCCGAGCTTCCCCTGCGCTCCAGCTTTCCCAGGGCGGCAGCGAAGCAATTCCGCGCCTCACCTGGGTACCCGCTTCCCGCGGCCTGTCCGCAGCTCCCCCGACGGTCCCTTCCCGCCGCACGGCAGCCTGCCCTGCCACAGCCCAGACACCCTCAGGCCGACCTCACGGGCCGGTGTCCCAGGTCCCCGCGTCCGCGACACTCACCTGGGCGCCCGCTCCTCGTCCCGCGGGCAGCCCGGATCCTCGCAGCTCGAGCGCCCCCCCAGCTCAGCAGTCCCCGGAGTCCCGGGGCGCCCGTACCCGAAGAAAAACGGACTGACTTCGAAGAAGAGTCTCGGGCGACCCTCCGAGCGGCTTCCGTGCCGCAGGTCTCTTGAAGGGTCTCTGGAGCTGACCTGCCTTGAGTCCCCCTCCCACCAGCCTCGAAGGCTGGGCGGTCCGCCCGCGGTAAAACCAGGGACTCACTCGGAGGCGCCCGCAGGCCATCTGGGCGACTTCGCAGCCCCAAGAACGAGACTAACCCCTCCCCGAATCATTCTAACTCCGCCCCCGGAAGATTCTAACCCCGCCCCAGGGATCCCAATCTCCTCCGCCCCCACCTCCCGGGGTCCTAATCCCGCCACCTAAGGATTTAACACCATCCATCCGAAGCTTCTAACTCCGCCCGCAAGGATTCTAGCCGAGTCTTGATGGGTGATAACCCCGCTCCCAAGGACTTTAACCTCTCCCCCAAGGATCCTGAGCCCATCACCACCCCATATCCTAACACCTCTCCTAATGAATTCTAATTCCACTAACCTTGTCCCCAAAGGGTTCAACCCCACTCCCAGGATTTTAATTCCTCCCCCGCAAGAACCCAAACACCCCCATCTCCTCCTCCCAAGATCCTAACTCTGCACCAATGAGTCTGAATCCCACATTTGAAGGACCTTTAACTTCGCCCACCGAAGGTTTCTAATCCGGCCACAAGGATACTAATCCGACCAACGGAAGGATCCCAGCCCTCCCGTCCAAGGATTCTTCTAACCCAGCCCTCAAGAGCTATAACCCTAACGCCGGAACTTTAGACCCGCTCCTAAGTGATCCCAGCCTCGCTCCCAAACGGTGTGAGGCCGCCCCTCAGGATTCTAATCCGTCCATCCGCAGAGCCCAGCCCTGTCCTCCAGGGAGCCTACCCGTCCCCTCCGCGCCATGGAAGGCTTCTAACCCCATTCTGACAGGGTTCTAGTCGCCCCTTCCCCCAGCATGCTGATATGTCCTCCCGCCCCCTTCCAATCGCGTCCTTCTAGCCCGGCCCCTCCCCCGTGCCGCGTCCCAAAGCTTCCAGGCCCTTTGGTTTCTGCTCCAGAGTCCCGGCGCTATGCAAACGTCGTGCAAAGTTCCTCACCCGCGGGAACCGCCCTGACTCCTTTCTTCCTGGCAGGTTTCCCCGCAGTTCAAAGGACTTGGAATATTGAGGTGCGAGAAGTCCCGCCTCCAAAAACAGAGATGCGGGTTCTGGGGACATGAGAGGGTCAACGCCGGCATCAGCTATATCTTTTCCCACAAGTTTGCCATTGTGATGGCAAAGGACCGCAGATAGCTGAAACATTATCCTGTTAACAGCCAGTCCCCTCCCTCTTCCCGCATTTTTTGTTTGTTTGCTATTAATGTTGCAATATAAATCCTCGTACATGTTCCCAAAGCTACTATCAGTTTTAATGTAGAATGCTTTTATAAATAAAACACACCATTATAAATATTCAGCTTGATGAGTTTTGGCAAATGTGTACCCCTGTGTAACCACCACCACACATTAACATCAATTACAAATTATAAATTTTATTGTAAAACCCTGCCTTACCAGTACTTGGGGTGGCAAACGTTTCATCTATTCATTCATTCATTCATTGTTGTTGGGAATACCGCTGATCGCAAGAAGTGGTGCTAAATGCTGCACGTTTGGAGTCAGAGATCAAACCCTGGCACTACCATGTATCAACTGAATGATCATGCATAAATCACATCACCCCTCTGACTTCAGTTTCCTCATTTTTCAAATGAGAATAATGATATTTACTTCAGTAAGTCACTGTGAGAATCACTAGCACCTTATGTTCAAGTGTGATAAGAATTACAAGAAAAATAAAGCAGGGCAAGGAGAGGAGTAGTGGGCATGGGGGAGAGTGATGGCATGACCTGAGACAGTGGTCATGGAAGACCTCTCTAAAGAAGGGTTCTTCTGTAAGGAGAGACCTGCTGAATTGAGAGAGTAAGTCATGTGATAATCTCAGGGAACTGTGTTCCAAGCAGAAGGAATGGTTATAGCAAAGATCCTGAGGTGCCACCGTACTTGGTTTATTTAAGAAATACAAGGACACTGGTGTAGCTGAAACACAGTGGGTGCCTGGGAGAGTAATGGAGATGATGTTGGAGAGATAGCGGGGCCAGATTGTGAGGCCATAAATGTCTTGGTATTGATAATATGCTTTAATTGACACAAGATGGAAGCCATTGGAGGGTTTTGAGCAGAGGCGTAAACCACAGTGGCCTGTGTTTTAATGGGATCTCTGCTGGGTGGAGAATGGATTGGAGGGGGCAGTGAACACAGTGAGCAGGCTGAGGTTGTCATCCAAGAGCAAGATGATGGTGGCATCAGCCAGGATGGTGGCAACTGATAATTGTAGGAGGTTGGAGAGAGAGAAAAGATCAGAATACCTGAGACTTCATGAGTATGTACAAGAAGAGTCATTGCAGCACTGGTTTTATTAGGAAGGGGCTGGAAATAGTCTAAATATCCATCACTTGGGGATTGGGGAAATAATGATAATACAATAATGGGGTACCAAGCACTTGTCAAAAATACAAGGGTGAATAAAAACTACTTGTATTTCTAAACTAGCAATGAACAGTCTGAAAATAAACTTAAGACAACAATTTCATTTACAATTTCACCAAAAAGAACAAAATCCTTGAGAATAAGTCAAACAAAAAGAAACGCAAGGTACTCTGAAAACTAAAAAACATTCTTGAAAATTAAGAAGACCAAACTAAAGTCATCTCATGGGATAGGAAAGGTGTCGGTGTCGGCAGCCGTCCGTCTCGAGAGACGATGGTGTAGCTTCTTAAGAGTCTATCTGCACCGCCGAGAATGGCTGTGCAGTCCGACTCGGGAGTGACACGGTATCTGTCTCCTCCCGTGTTGAATCGACATCTTGCGATGAAGCTACAGAGCCTGGGCAGGGTGATATGGAGGGTCTGCTGTTGCCCATGCAGCAAATCCCCCCTCTCTTCGCAGCTGAAGGGTCCAAGGGAAAGACGGAGTCAATACAGCTTGGCTTCAGGTGCGCCGCAGGAGTTGCCGGTGTTGACTACAACGTCAAACCGCCTTAGGGACTCCGGCTCCGGATTTTCTGTCGGGGTTTACTCCCTTAGCCTTTCCCCTGAAGAGGTATGCCGCAAGGCAGCGGAGGTTTTTTGGAATCAGAGTTTTCCTTCTCTGGAAGGAAAGGTATCTCATGGAAAAAGACATCCCTTCATGGATTGGAAGGCTTAATACTGGTAAGATGATGATACTTTCCCAATTGATCAACATAATTCCTATCAAAACCCCAGATATATATTTTTGTAAAAATGAACAAGCATATCCTAAAATTCATATGGAAATTCAGGGAACCCAAAACAGCCAAAACAATCTTGAAAAAACTAAAATAAAGCTGAAGGACTCACACTTCCTAACTTCAAAACGTACTTCAAAACTACAGGAATCAAGATAGAGTGATACTGGCATAAGGACAGATATATAGATCAATGGAACAGAATTGAGAGTTCAAACATAAATCCTCATATTCATGGCCAGTTGAATTTCACAATAAGACTGTCAAGGCAATTCAGAGAGGGAACGAATAGTCTTTTCAAAAAATGGGGCTGGCACAACTGCATATTCCATGTAAAATAATGACATTGGACCCCTATCTCACACCCTTCACAAAAATTAACTCAAAATAGATTATAAACCTAAATGTGTGAGCTAAAACTATAAAACTCTTAGAAAGAAATTTTCATGACCTTGAGTTAGACAAAGCTTTCTTAGCTGTGACATGGATGGCAAAGGAAAAATAGATAAACTGGACTTCATCAGAACTAAAAACCTGTGATGTGAGGGACACAATCAAGAAAATGAAAAGACCCAAAGAATAAGAGAAAATATTTGCAAATCATAGATCTGATAAGGGACTGGAATCCAGGATATATAAGGAACACAACTCAATAATAAAAAGACAATATAATTGAACATTAGGCAAAAGATCTGAATAGGCACTTATCCAAAGAAGCTGTACTAATAGCCAATAAGCACATGAAAAGATGTTTAATATCATTAGTCATTAGGGAAATACAAATTAAAACCACAATGAAATGCTACTTCACATCTATTAGAATGGCGATAATAAGAAAGTCAGATAATAACTAGTGTTGAGGAGAATATGAAGAAATTAGAACCCTCATACACAGCTGGTGGGAATATGAACTAGTGCAGCCCCACTGGAAAAATTTGGTGGTCAAACACAGAATTACCAAACAACCCAGCAATCCCACTCCTAGGTATATACCCCAAAGAATTGAAAATATATGTCTACAAAAAATTTGTATGTGTCCCTCACCTGTGGGGCTCACTGGGTTGGGCATTGCTCTGCAGACTGAAGGATCGCTGGTTGGATTCCCAGTCCGGGCACATGCCTGGGTATCAGGCCAGGTCCCCGGTTGGGGGCATGTGAGAGGCAACCGATCCATGCTTGTCTCACACATTGATATTTCTCTCCTTCTCTTTCTCCCTCCCTTCCCCTCTCTCTAAAAATAAATAAACAAATACATCTTTAAAAGAATCTGTGTGTAAAAATGTCATAGTAGCATTATTCATTAATAACCAAAAAGTGGAAACAACTCTAATGTTCATCAATGAATAAGTAAAATACGGTTCATCCATACAATGGAATATTATTTGACAATAAAGAGTTATGAGGTACTGATACATGCTACAACATGAACATTAAAAATGTTATGTTAAATGAAAGAAACCAGTCACAAAAGACTATATATTGTATGATTCCATTTATATGAAATGTCCATAATAGGCAAGTCTACAGAAACAGAAAGTAGATTAGTGGTTGCTTAGGGCTGGGGATTGGGAAGAAATAAGAAGTGGATATGAATAATGGATATGAATTGTGGGGGGGAGGTGGTAATAAAAATGTCCTAAAATTGATTGTGATAATGGTTGCACAACTCTGTAAATATACTAAAAGTCACTGAATTGTACATTTTAAATGATAAATGTATGCTATGTAAATTATAATTCAATAAAAATGTTTTTAGAAAAAGAATAAAGAAACTCCGTATGTACTAATAGTGAGGTAAGTGGATGGGGGTGCACAGTATCTTCTAGTGTACTTTAACATTTACGTAGAACAAGATTACAAACATGTGTGGGAATTTACCAGCACATGCCTGGGCTGAGTCAGGAAGGGCACACAGAGTGGTCCCCAATGAAGCAGTCCCCATGGAGGGGAGCTGTGTAGACAGAGGAGGGAGAGAGACTTCTTGGTGCTAGTATGCCCTTTGTACTCTTGCACTTTAAGCCACCTGGATATATTAATTATTCAAAGATAAAGTCAATTTTTAAAAATCATAGACTTCATGGACAAGATAGAATTGAGGTTGGGTAGGAATTTTAGAGAATGAAAAGTCAGGGTCTCGGTGTCCACTTGACAGAGGGTCAGGGGTGGAGGAATAATGGAAGCAAAGGTATTGAGGCTGGAATGACGGCCTCTCACTAGCTGTGGCTTTGTTTTCTCATTTGCAAAGTCAAAACACCTCACCAGATCACTGAACTATTGCACAAAAAGCTCTTATTATTGTGCCCTCACATCAACTCATTGAACCTCTTTGAGACAGAGAGGAGTATAAATGGATGGCTCAGAGAGGTATAAACATTTGCCCAAGGTCACACAGCCAGCAAGCAGTAGAGCTGGGGTTCAAACCCAGGTCTATGAGCCTCCAGTGTGTCTCCAAAGGCTGTGCTTGTAATGACTACGCACATTTTATGAGGGCTCTGGAAATTGAGAGAGAGAGATGCTCAATAAAGGACACAATAGAGGGCTCAGTCATGGAGGGAGGGCAGGAGCTAAGAAACAATACAGGGGTGATTGGGTATAAGGGAACTAAATGATAATGGGGAAAAAATACAATAAAAATTAAATAGCAGATAAATAAATAAATAAATTCTAAAAAAAAAAGGAAACAATGCAGACTTCACTTTACAGTGGATTAGATGCTGGCTCCTTCAAAAATACAGGGGTGAGTTGACCATTATAATACAAATAAATGATACAATAATTAATAATAATACAATAATAAACTATGTTTCATCTATTCACAACTGTAAACCTACTTTTGCTCACTCCTGTATATTCCCACTTCCAGGGGCATTTGCATTTCATATTTCAAATTCTTTGGGACCACTGTTGATTGTTCTCTATTCAAAACAGAATGGGGGATGAGGAAGAGAGCCACAACCACTATTTCAGGGCTTAGATATTTCCCCTTTTATTTGCAAAGTAGCCAGTGTTTATTTCATAGCTTTACCCTTCCAGGCAGGAAGTCACTGCTGCCCTCATTTTCCAAGAGAGGCAAATGAAAATCTAAGAAGAGGAGCTCTTGAGAAACTCCCAGCAGTCACTCCCCAGTTAGGTCCTTGACCCTGCTTCTTATAAAGCTCCTGTCCTCCATCTTCTCTAGCCCCTCCTCCTGCCTTATTTTTCTCCCTATAGCGCATGTTTACATGTTAATCTGTTTATTGCTTCTTCGACATTTTTCGAGTTCCCATTTTACAAATGAAAAAGAAAATGAAGCTCAAGGTTTATGAACAGCCAGTGAAGGATAGTGCTGAGAGCCAAACCCCTCATTTTTTAAATTAATTTTATTAATATTTATTAAGGGCTTACTATGTGCATCTCTGCTAGGGGCTGGGAATATGTCACCAGAAACAAACAAGATAGTCTTGGCTTTCAAGCAACGTTCAATCCAATTAAGAGGATAAAACCTTAAACCAATAACTTAGATACAGAACGGAAAATGCTGTAGTATTGTAGGACCATGTAGGACGGACACTGGTCCAGCCTGAAGTGCATCAAGGAGGACTTCTTGAAGGAGGTGATCAGTTGAAGTTTAAAGGATGCTAGTAGAAGATCATGGCAAAGGGTATTTCAAACAGAAGAGAGAGCTTGACAAAGTCTTGAGGGAGGAACAGCTTGGCCTTTCTGAAGAACCACAAAACACCTCTGCGTTGCTGGCGCCTGAAATCAGGGACACAGGCAGAAGGAAGATGAGGATGGAGATGGCAGCAGCTGCTGACAAGGAGCTGGGGTTTTCTGCAGTAGGTAACGGGGGAAATTTGCCTACAAGTGTCTAGGAAGCTTACCTACCCAGGTACCATCCAAAAGGCAGCTAACCTCCTTCTCAGAGGTGTGGTGGGATTGGGCAGGGGTTGGGGGTGCCAATGAAGTTGTTTTTCTGCCCCCTGCTGCGTGGCCACCTCCAGCTGATGGGTCTCCCCAGGTGGTGGGGGACGGTTCAGTTTCACAACTCCCCTCCCTCCCCGCAGTCTCCCCAGAGGCCAAGAAAAGAGGAAGTTCTTTAGAGGACTTCCTCTTGAGTCCGGGTGCCCTGGAGCCCAGGCAGGTGGGGGGAAGGGGTAAGAGAGGGCAGGTCAGAGTGGGACTTGCCCACCCTCCAGCATACCCAAAAATAAAAAGGCCTGGGCCCTAGCCCCGCCCCACCACCATTCAGCGGTGGGCCAAGCTCCAGCAGGGTGCAGCCAGGCCTTGGCTCTAGAAGAACAGCTTTGTGTCCCAGCAATTCTAAGTTACTGTCAGTTCCTGGGCAAGACCTCTTCTCCTAGCCTTGCATCTTGAATAAGAAGGCACATCCTTACTCAGCAATTTAAAACTGAGGCGATGTGCATGAATTGACATGGAGAGATCCCCAAGATTACGTGCATAATAGTACAGAGAGTATATTCATTTTTTAAAAATAACATGAGTTTGTATTTACCTACATCTCTACGTAAAGGCATAGAGAAAGGTCCGGAAACTACACAGCCAACAAGGACAGAAGTTGCCATTGAAGAAGAAATGAGGGAGAAAGAGATGGTGGCTTTTTCTCTATTTGTTTAAAAACTTTTTAAACTAGACTATATCCAGTTTTATTTGTGTCGTTAAATAATAATAAAGAGGATTGTTATATATGGTTATCGAGGGTCCTCTTCTTGAAATATTTTATCATGAAAATATCCAAACATACAACAAAATTGAAAGACTTTTAAAATAGAACCCCATGCTTACCACCTACATTCTACCATTAACATATTACTTGCTTTATCACTGTCTGTCCTTCCATCTACTCATCAATTCACCATTTAAAAATACATTTCAAAGTGAATTACTTCAGCACACATATTATTAACTAGAGCCCATTGTTTGTTTACAGGATTTTTAATGTAAAATTTGCAAACGAAAAAATTCCCAAGATTAAGTGTTCATTTGCTGAAATTTTACAAATGCATATACATCTATGTAACTTCAACCCCAGTAAGATATACATTTCCATCAATCCAGAAAGTTCCCTCTTGTCCTACAGTGTATTTTAATTGCCAACGTTCTATGAGTTCAGCATTCAACAGAGGGCTAGGTATATAATAAGTGCTCAATATATGTCGGTTGAAGGAATAAATAAGTCTAGGAATGGATGTGCTCATGGACTGCTCCTCTGGGGACAGGACCATGAGTTTTTCTCTTGCATTCCCCACAGAATTGATATACAATAAATGCTTACCAATGATTTATTGATTATATTAGTTATACATTGCTGTGTGACAAATTACCCAAAATTTAGAAGCTTAAAACATTATAAAGAGCTATTATCTCACAGAGTTTCCATGGGTTAGGAATCTGGGAGCAGCCTTAGTTCAGTGGTTCTGGCTTGGAGTCTCTCATGAGGCTGCAGTCAAGGTCAGCCTGGTCTGCAGCCATCAGAAGGACTGGCTGGGGCCGGAGAATCCTTTTCCAAGGTGACCCACTCACATAACTGTTGGATGAGGCCTCAGGTTCTCACCATGTGAACCTTCCCAGAAGGCTCCCGATTGTGCTCATGACATAGAGGCTGGCTGCCTCCAGAGTGTGTGATTCAGGATAACAAGGCAAAACATCACATGGGTTACACAGGTCATCCTTATTCAGGATGGGAAGGGTCTATGCAAGAGCATGAATACCAGAAGGTGACACTAACTGGGGACTTTGTAGAGAAGGTAGTCATTATGAATATGTCTTCAGCTTTTCTGAGAACTTGCTTTGTGCTGGGTGCTGTGTTGGGTTCCACAGAGTATAGGAATGAGTCAGAACCAGCTCTCCCCATTCCCATCACCAGATGTGTGCATGTGTGTATATTAGGGTGGGGATGGGGAAGTCAGACAGACATGAAAACATATGGTCTTATAGGGCACAACAAATATCAAATGGCATTTTCTTTAAAATTGCTTTTCTGTGATTTATATTCATGGCACGACATTTAAGACATATTATGAAATGAAGTTTCCTTCTATCCTTGTTATACTCTACACACCTCCAGCTCAGAGGCAACAACCATCACCTGTTTTGTGTACCCTTCCAGAAATATTCCATGCATATAGACAAAAAGATCGTCCTCCGTCTTTAAACAGAGAAAAGGTACTATCCAAAGTGCCTTGCTCTGCACCTTACTTTTTTTTTTTTCTCTTACTCTAACTTGGAAATAATTTCATATCAGCACCTAGAGAGCTACCTTGTTCTTATTTATGGCTGCATGGTATTCTATTGTCTGCATGAGCCACAGTTTATTTAACCAGTCCCCTGTCACTGAACATGTCATTTATTTCTAATCTCTTGTTATTAGAAACAAAGCCATGACATCCATCATTTCCCCTTATGTCAGTATAAACGTAGGAGAAAGTCCTGGGGGTGGAATTCTTGGATCAAAGGGTCTGTGCATTTAAATATCGGTAGATGTTGCTAAATAGGGTCTTACCCACATACCCTCTCACCTACAATGTATTAGTGTGCCTGCTTCCTCACACCTATACCTCCATGGTAAGTTATCAAACTTTCCAAATTTTGCCAGTCTAGTAACTGAAAAATGGTTTCTCAATGTAGTACTGATTTGCATTTTTCTTATTATGAGTAAAGCTGCACATCTTGTCACATGCTTCAGAGTCATTTGTATTTTGTTTTCTGTGTACTGCACAATAAACGTGCCTATATTTCTTTTGGGCTATGAGTCTTTATTATTTATTTGAATGTCTTCTTTACACATCAAAGGCACTATCCCTTTGTCTACATGATAAGCTGCAAAAACAACTTTTTTAACAAGTTGCTTTTAGACAAAAATGAGAAGTTTATGCAGTTCACATCATTTTTCGTGCATCACTGCAGGGCCGCGCAAGGGCCGAGGGAACAGCTGTGCTGTGCAGAGTTCTAGCAGGCAATGCTAGGGCCTGGCAGTGGGAAGGAGGTTGGGGGGGCGAGGGGAGGAGCTGCGGTGGGCAAGGAGGAAGTTGTCAGCTCTTGCATTTGATGGAAAGGGCTGACACAGAAGACAGTAAAGTTCCCATCACAGAAAGTGGGCAAGACCGATTAGCCTGGCGCTAAGAGCCTTTGCCCTTCATCTAAAATAGCTGAGGGTGGACAAGTCAGAAATGAGAGGACATGCCACTAGGGCTGTCAATTTCTGATCATTTAGGCCTGTCTGGGTGGTTACTGCATCTCGAAGCACTGAATACATTATTTAGTAGTGATATAAACCCCTTAGAATGTAAGCTCCATGAGACCAGGGTTCACGTGCTAAAAAAACAGTTGTGGAATGAATAAATGAATGAATGGATGGATGGATGAATCTAATCAAAGGATGTGAGAGGCTGCTGTTTCTGAGCCAGGAGGGAGCCGTCTTTCCCTCCTTTCCCTCTGGAACCTGCCATCTCCTCTTTTTCCTCTTAGGCCATCTGAGCCAGCATCTCTCATCTGGTCACTGGTCATTGTCCTGGCCTCCTCCCCCGTTCTCCAGCACCCAGCTCTCCTCTGTCCTTCAATCAACCCTCCTCTCCAAACAGTTAAACTCATTTTTGGAAGATGTAAGATCATTAGGTCACTCCACATTGCGTACTCTTCTTTGTCCCTAAAGGGCTTTATCAATATGCCTACTCCTCTGGTTTCCTCTCAGAAGCCCCTCACCTTGTTCCCCCACCTCATACACCCCAATGTTCCTCCAGCAATAATAATGGTCACATTTACTGAACACTTACTATATATACTTTTACATGGATTATCTTGTTTAAGCCTCACAACAATCTATGAGACCTATTAGGGTGATGCTATTATTATTCCCATTTTATACATGAGAAAGCTAAGACCCAGAAGCATTCAGGGGTTTACCCAAAGTCACCCAACTGGCAGATGCCATAGTTGGTATTCAAAACTTAGTCTTACCTGCAGAGCAGAGCGTCTAAACCCCTGCACTGTGCTAACTGGTCACTAGACACTAATCTTAGAGTGTGCCATGCTCCTTTGAGGTCCCTGGCCTTTGCCCATGTTGGCCCTGGAAAGCACCCCAGACACACACCTTGTATTGTCTGTCTGCTCCAAATCTTGCTCATCCTTCAAAGTCTCACTCATAAGTCATTTTCTCTGCAAAGCCTTTTCAATCTGCCCCAGAAACAGCTGTGTTCTCACTCTCTGATTTCACAATTGGGAACCTTCTGCTGTGGTAGGTGAGGACTTTCCTTCCCTATCAGGCCCAGAGCCGTCCAGTGGGCAGGGACTCTCCTATTTCTTCCTCCACTTTTTTGCACAGTGTATAGCACAGAGTGGGTGCTTTCTAAATGTTTGATGACCATCCCTGTCTGGTGTGGCTCAGTGGACTGAGCGCCGGCCTGTGAACCAAAAGGTCTCTGGTTCAATTCCCAGTCAGGGCACATGCCGGGTTGCGGGCCCAGGTCCGCAATTAGGGGCGCACAAGAGGCAATCACACATTGATGTTCTTCTCCCTCTCTTTCTCCCTCCCTTACCCTCCCTCTAAAAATAAATAAATAAAACATTTCAATAAATACATGAATGTTTGGTGACCAATGACAGTGGCCCCAGGACTCCTCCCTGACACACAGTTGTGAAGGACTACTAGGGTCTTCAATTGGAAGCTGGGAGGGAGTAGGGGGTTGCAGGGACCCAAAAGAGGAGGGGCTCAGTTTAGGGGTAAAGACAATTTCACTGATGTCACCACTTGTCCATGGCGCAGTTCTGTCCCTAGGGGATCCGGCTGGTAGGGAAGTTCCATCCTTACACCACCCCTAGAGGTCTTTGAGAATCAGCTGTCCCACCCCCAGAGGGTTTTCCCCCTCGTGCAGTGCCAGGAAATGAACCATGACGGGAAGTGATCCTGGCTGGGTCTCTGGACGCTATAGGAGGAAGTGTGGCCAAGTTCACATGCCCAGAGCCTGGGCTGCCCCAGCCAGGGTCCTTTGGACTTCAGTAACTATGGGTTACAGGGCTTTGGTAACGGTAGTTCCGGGGTGGCGGGGATTTCCTCGGGGTGTGAGGGAAATTGCTCCATTGCTGGAGCTGTGGGGTAAGAACTGTCCCAGTGCCTCTCAGCAGCCCTGTCACTATGCCCTGGCTAGGGCTACGGGCAACTTCTGAGCTTGATCCTCTTGCAAAGGCCTTAGGCCTTTAAGAGGGACCTATAGCTCTTAGGCCGTCTGCTTGACGACCGCCTAGCCTGGAGGCTCGCAGTCAGGCAAGGGACGTCACGTGCAGAGGCTGCGCGCAACGAGGAGACGGTCCAGAAAAGATCGAGGCGGAAGCAGCGTCAACAGCAGCAACAACAGCCATCTGCCTTCACCTGTAACAAGTGCGGCAGGGATTGTCACTCCCGAGTCAGACTGCACAGCCATTCTCGGCGGTGCAGATAGACTCTCAGGAAGCTACGCCATCGTCTCTCGAGACGGACGGCTGCCGACGACGACGACGACGACGACAACGACGATAGCTCTTAGGCCTCAGTCCCTATGGCTGCCTCATTTAGGAACTTACTAAGTCTCTCAGTAGCCTCAGGTCCAAATGCCTCAGCCTGAGATCACTACATCCCAAAGTCTGGTAGACAGGATAGCTGGGCAACTAGGAGCATGGCCTCTGGGGTTAGTAAGATATGAGTCCAAAGGCCAGCTCACTGTGTGACCTTGGGTCATTTACTTCGCCTCCTTGAGCTCCCGTTCCCTCCTATGTAAAATGAGGATAAATAGACTTGAAAACATCACAATTAAGGATTTGTTCAATAGAACAAATTTGTTCCAAGGAAAGTACCCTAGACCAGTGGTTCTCAAAGTGTGATCCCTGGACCACCAGCATCGCCTGAATACTTGTTAAAAATGCAAATTCTTGTCTCACCCTTGCTCTATTGAGCCAGAACTTCAGGGTGGGGTTTAGCAATTTGTGTTTTAGCAAACCTTCTAGGAGATTCTAATGCAAGCTAAAGTTTGAGAACCACTGCCATAGATAAACTTAATAGATGTGCAACATATTGGGAGAGGATATTTGGAACATCAACAGCCAACAAAGGATTAATATCTAAAATGCATAAGCTACTCCTGCAAGTCAAGAAGAAAAAGACAAGAAACCTAATAAATAACAGGCAAAAGATCTGAATGGGCAATTCACTGAAGAGGAAATCCAAATGCCTGACAAGTATAGGAGGAAGTTCTGTACTTCTAAATTAATAGAGGAATACAAGTTAAAACAATGAGATGTCATCTTACCACCCAATCTGCAGGCAAAAATTATAAAGTCAGATAATGTAAAAGCTGATGAAAGTGTGGGGAGAGAGCATCCTTCACAGGTGGCTACTGGAGCCATTTTAGCAGAATTCCATAGCATTTAAAATCTATATGCCCTGTGATCTAATAATTCTACTCTTGAGTATAGAGCCCAAAGAAATTTTCATGTAGCCTCATGAGGATCATACACAAAGATGTTCATCACAGTGTTGTTTATGGTAAGAGAGTGGGAAACAACCTGAGTGTCCATCACTGGGAGAATGGATACATAAAACATAAAACAGTGGGCCATGGCTGGTGTGGCTCAGTGGACTGAGCACCAGCCTGTGAACCAAAAGGGTTTCTGGTTCGATTCTCAGGGCACATGCCTAGGTTGCGGGCCAGGTCCCCGGTTGGGGGAGTAAGAAAGGCAGCTGATTGATGTATCTCTCACACATCAATGTTCTCTCCCTCTCTTTCTCTCTCCCTCACCTCTCTAAAAGTGAGTTTAAAAAAATCTTAAAACAAATGAACAGTGGATGCTCAGCTTGGAATGAATATATATATAGTTGTTATTGTTGTTATCCTCACCTGAGGACAAGCTTATTGATTCTGGAGAAAGGGGAAGGGAGGAAGAGAGAAAGAGGGAGAGAAATATTGATGTGAGAGAGAAACATTGATCAGTTGCCTCCTGCGTGTGCCCTGACTGGAAATTGAACCCTGCAACGCTTTGATTTAGGGGAAAATGCTCGAACCGACTGAGCCATACTGGCCAGGGCTCAGCTTGGAATATTTGGAAATAAGCTAGATTTTCCAACAGCAACATGGGTAGATCTTGAAAACATATTATGAAGTGCAAAAGAAGCAACAAAAGGAGATCTTTACCCAATGCCATTTAAGCAGTGCAAACATACACACCAAAGCATTGTGTATTTTATGTGCAGGGACATATATCAACACATAGCAGTGGGGGAATGTGTAGATGCAGGGGAGAAATAAAACATGGCAAAATATCAAAAGGGCCTTGCACAGACCGAAAATGATGGAATGCTCACTTGCCACAAACTGTGTATGAATAATGGAACTCTCTGGACCTAAAGCCCAAATAATAACAATAATACTTTAAAATAAGCAATAATAGCCCTGGCCGGGTATCTCAGTTGGTTATAGTGTCATCCTGATACACCAAAGTTTTGGGTTTGATCCCCAGTCAGGATGCAAGATTCAACCAGTGAATGCATAGATAACTGGAACAATAAAAATCAATGTTTCTCTCCTGTGCGCACATGCGTGCTCTTTCTCTCTCTCCCTCTTCCTGTCTCTCTCTGAAATTAAAAAAAAAAGGTGATAATAGTAGTTACCTCACGGTAAGTACCATGCGTGATGACATGGAGGGCTCTCTAATGTTTTACAAATAAACTTGCCTAGTTCTTCAGGCAAGTCTCCGGTCTCCTCTCAGGGCTCATTTCTTTTGGCTTCCAAGCCTTTTCTCGGGCTGTGCTGCATCCTGTCCTTATGCTGACTTCTCTTTCTCTCCAAACTGGCCTTTCTTTCTTTTTTTTTTTTTTTCAAACTGGCCTTTCGATTTCTTTAGCTGCCTAAGACCCCTGAGATGGCTCTGTGGAGTCTCTGGTACTTTTTTTTTCCAGCTCAAGCATGAAGCCAGGCTGTATCGGAGCTGTCAGGGGCGAGTCCTATTTTCTCTTCCCAAATTCTGCTCCCTAAGGGTCTTCTTACATCCCACCCCCACCTCGGTTTCCATCCTGCTGCACACAGGGTAAAGACAGGCAAACCAAGTCAGAAAGTGTTAGATGTGGAAGGGAACAGCATTTATTGAGCGTCTATCATGTGGCAGACTCAGCACTAAAGTCTTGACCTTTGTTAATCCCCATGAGCGCCCTGTGAGGCAGGTGGGGCCCCCTCCTCTAACAGATGAGGAGAGGGGAGGCACAGATGCGAGGACACTGACCAGACAACAGCCCTACATCTGACTGGCCCCAAATCCAAGATCTGAACAAGCAACTTGTTTGGAGTCTTAGGACCAGGACTGGGATCCAGGTTACCCTCCTCTGAGTCAGCTCTCAGTAGAGAAGAACCTTTACTCTATAACGATGATCCAATGAGGCGGGGGTGGGGGGGCGGGGGGGGGTGTAGTCCCTGCCATTTAGAGCCTTAAAAAGACTCTACATAATGTAGTATGGTCGGTTTGAGGTAACAGCGCAAGAGAATCAGGAGATTCCCTGAAGTCCCTTTCCCTCTTTTAAACCTTAATTTCTCAAACTATAGAGTAGGAGAAACTCGGGGAATTCTTTTCTCAGTCCGTCAGCAGGTGGAGCCCGCTCATCATCCCTCCTTTGGCCTTCAGAAAGCTGCGCAGTCCAGGGAGGAGGGGGTGTCCTAGTGAGGAGCTCCTGGGCTAAGGGGACAAAGGATGACGCTGTCCATCCTCGGGGGGCAGAGGGGTCCGATGAGCCCCATGCCACTGCCCCGGACTTTAGGGCCCTGTCCCCTGCAGGGCATTCTCCGTACTGCAGGCACCGGAGCCCTAAGGGCAGAATCTGAAAAGAGAAATGAAGGCTTCCAGTAGGAGGTGAGGAGGGGCCTTGGGAACGGCTAGTGGCCAGGCCAGGGTGAGTGAGATTCAAAGGCGAGGCGGCGGGATCACCCCTTCCCCGCCTTCCGCTGGGCATCCCCGACAGGCTACAGGTAGTTGTCTTCGGAGGCCTCGTTCCCACCCGGAGAGCCCCGGGCCTCCTCATCCGTGCTGTCGTCGTCATCGGGGGCCAGCGCCTCGATGTCGTGCGTGATGTCTGCCAGCAGTCGGTGGAAGGTCTGCTCCTCCGGCCGCTGAGCCGCGCCGTCGTAGCTGCGCATGGCCGATGCCGACGTGGAGCTCATGTTGCGCTTGATACGGCCAAAGCTGTCAGTGAGGATGCCGCCCTCGCGGATGCCCACGCCCTCCAGGAAACCTTCGAAGTAGCCAATGTCCTGGTCCAAGATGAAGGGCCGCATCCCTGCAGGCCAAGGGGCAGGTGACTCCCCAGGGTTCAGCCCCTTCCTCTCCCACAGAGGGATCACCTTCGTTGGAGATCTGAGTTCAAATCCCTGGCCTGCCACTCACTGGCTGTGTGGCCTTCCACAAATTCTTTGACTCTCTGAGCCAGAGAATAATGACACATTGTCTTGGTACATGATACATGCTCATTACATGTTAGCCTATTATTGTTATCATCATCATCATCATTAAATAACTACTCTGAGCATTACTTTCCTCCCATGTAAAATTGAGATAGACGTTTCTCAGTAGGGATATCAAGATTAAATAAGTTACTTAGCACACACTGAGTGCCCTATAAAAGTTAGCTCATTTCACTCCAGTCACGACGTATTATGTGACTTCAATACTTTACTTCTCTGAGCCTCAGTTTCCTCATCTGCAAAATGGGGGCAAATAACAGTTTCTACTTCCCAGAACTTAGGCCATTCAATCAGATAATACTTGGCACATGGTAACAGACAAATACATGTTAACTTATTATCATTCCCACTGTTGTTTTATTAGTCCTCCTTACTAGCTGTGTGACCTTGAATAAGTTCCTTAGCCTTTCTGAGTCTCAGCTTCCTCATGGGGTAAGATAGGAAGAATCATTCCCTCTCCCAGCTTTGCCATGAAGATGAAATGGCTAAACCAGTGCTCTGTTCTTATCACGTCTGTGACTGCAGGTAAGTCCCTTCTCCTCTCTGCACCTTGGTCTCCTCATATGCTCCATGGATCTCATGATCTTGGCCTTATCAGAGGCTGAGAGATAAGGAATAAACACTCCCAGCCTGGAGACTGACCAGGAATGTCATGGACCATGTAGTGGCATTGGCTGACCCCTGGGGCATGGGGCAGGGGGCTCACCAAGGAGGAAGAACTTGCGTCGGTCTCCATAGAGCTTCAGCAGGCCTGAGCAATAGTCCTGGATGGGCAGTCCCAGCCGATACTCCCGCAGCAGCAACGCAAACTGCTGGATCTCAAGGGGCCCCAGCTTACTCCGCAACTGTGGGGACACCATTCAAGATCAATCCTAGGGAGCCACCCTCATCCAACTGCTGCCCGAAAGGCCCAGAACCCTCTCTGAGGGCACCTTTGGCCCAGCCCTCCTCTGAAAACACTAGTTTAGGCCTTTCAACAAGCTGGCCTCAGTGTGCTCTCCTAACGCCACGCCCCACTCCTGACCTCTGGGGTCTTATTCTTCAGCCCCGTCCAGGATTATTCATGATTCCCAAAATACCCCATGTTTTCTCCAATTTCAAGGCCTTTGTCGGTGCTATTTGCACTGGTGCCCCAGCTCACCGTGACCATGTAATCCTGCAACTGCTCAAAGCCCAGGCCGCTGTGGTCGCTGCCGCTGCAGTGGGAGTCGTGGAAAGAGGGTGTGGACGTGCCGCTGTAACACGCTTCAAAGGTGTCCTGGGAGCCATTGCTGCAGGGACAGGCAGAAAAGGGCCCTCACTCACCTCTCTCCAACTCCTCCCCTATGGCAGGTGTAATGTGGGAGGGCACAGCTACCAGAGCTCTGGGCCTGAGGCCTCATCCTATGTCCCACTTTCTCCTTCAAGACCCTGGATTATCTGGCCCCAAATTATCTGGGCCCTAGCTGCCTCGCAAACCTCTTCTCACCCTTGCTGTTTGTGCTCAGGCCACCCTGCCTTCTCTCTTTTCTTCTAATACTCCAAGTAGCTCTTCACCTCTGGGCCTTTGCACATGCTGTTCCCTCAGCTTCGACCATCTATCTCCCCCTATCTTTTGCTCAGCTAATTTTTATTCGTTATTGGATTTTAAATGTCACTTCACCTTCTCAGGAAAAATTTCATTATCCTCTCAGACTGGGTTAGACGCTCTGTCAAATGCGTTCACAAAGTCTACAAGTCTGCTCATGACATGCAAAGACTTTCCAGATCTCCCCACCAAACACTCTCTCCAATCATTTTGTTCCTTACAGCCTCTGCTGCAGTCACAGTGGTCTCCTGGCTCATCGTCAAACACACCCAGCTTTATCCTGCTTTGGAATCCTTGCACTTGCTCTTCCCTCCACCCAGAATGCTCTTTCTCCAGGTCTCAGTTCAAGCGTCATCACCTCTCAGAGGCCTTCCTGACTCCCACAGCCCCTCTCTTGGCACTCTGAACTTCTCTTAGTTCTTATTATCAATGCTTATTACTATTAAATAATGACTTCATTGTCACCTGTGCTAGATTGTGAACCATGCAAGAGCAAGGACCTTAGTTTTCTTCATTTGTTGTTTATCTACTATGTGTTAAGCATGGGTTTTGTCCTTGTCTTGTTCCCCACTGAAACGTTAGCACACAGCACAGTACCTGACATAGGGTAAGCACTCAATAAATATTGCTTAATACAAAGTCAACCTGCCTCCTAGTCTTGACAGTGTCACAGAACCATTTTCCATTACCTACAGAGAAGCAGTGTAGCTTAGAGGTGAGATTTTTTTTTTTTTTAATTTAATCCTACATTTTCCAGCCTTGCTAGTTGTGGCCTTGTGACCTAATTCTGATCAATGAAATATAAGCAAAAGCTGTCAGTGGGAATTCCAGCAAAGCTCTTTAAAGAGGCCCCTGGCATGCTACCCTGACGACTGGAGCTATACCCACCATCTCGCGGCATGTGGTGGCCTTGAGGATGGAAGTAAGTGCTGAGGAGGGAGGAAAAGAGAAGCCTACGTCCCTAACAACCATGAGATCATGCATGAAGTCTTGGTTTACACATTTTACGTAACAGACAGGGGAAATAAAACCTTCATCTTGTTTAAGCTACTCTTCTTTAAGGTTTTCTATTCCATGGAGCCAAAACTAAAGTAAACCAAAGTGATATTTTGGCATTATCTAGGATTTTGGGCCCTGCGGGACTGGGAGAGAACCCCAGGCCCATGTGGGCCCACTTCTGGGTTCTGGGTGCACCGTCGGTCTCTCAAGGGTATGGATCCTACGAGCTCTTCAGAGCTCAGTTTACCTCCCACCCTCAATGCCCAGTGTCTCAGCACAAATCAAAGTGGGGTCACTTTCTCCCACACTTTCTTGCCCACAGGGGCCTCAAGAATGCCTAGAAGAGCAACCCTATTTATGCACAGGTAGGGGGGCAAGAGTGGAGACCCAGCAAGTAAGTACCCACAAGGAGCTGCAGCAGCTGAAGTCGGCGTCATAGGCGTAAGTCCCGTCAGTTCGGCAGCTCTCACCTGGGACAAGCAGATAGAGGGCCTGTCAGAAGCACCCCCGGCTCCTGAGGCCACAACCTCAGTCCCACCCTGGGGCTGGGATGGTGGCTGGCACACAGATGGCCTTATAAGCAATCGTCAGGATGTTAGCTTTTACTCGGAAATGGGCAACTAGCTACTGGAAGCTTCTGACCATGATTTCTGCCCCTCTCCCACCCCACTGACACACAGACCTCGGGCAATTCACCTCCTGTCTCCTGGTTCTCAACTTACCCAACATTGGGACACTACCTTCCTGTCTACCTCAGGGGGGTCTTGGGTGTAACAGATGCGGGAATAGGTAGGTGACAGAGTATTGTGTAAACTGTATGTGCTTGAGATGAAACAAAAAAGAACTTTGAGAGGAAAGGAACTCAAAATCTTGAGAGGAAAGAAGCACCATTTACAAAGAGTTTGCTCTGTACCTAACCCTGTTATCTCATTGACTCCAGGTACCAGCCTCACCTTCTGATCTTGGCTCACCTGGTGTCACTTCCTTGGGACACTCCCCTGACTCCCCTCGACAATGCTGGTTTCTCATTATATGTTTTCATAGCACAGCATATGGTTACACTGTAATTTTGTAACTATTCAGTTACTGTCACACTACCTCAGCGATGCAAGCCTCCTGAGGGCAGGACCACACCTGGTTCTGCTCAGCAATATATCCTGGTGATCAGCAGAATCCAACACATAGTAGGTGCTCAATAAATATTTGTTGAAGAAATGAATTTCTTGAAATATTTGTTGCATTATCCCATTTATTTGCCTATCATCCCGGTGACAGTTAATAAATTATCCCAGCTTCCCCAAACCACAGTTCCTACAGATGGGAGTGCCTCCAGAAGTAAACAGCCAGTTCTTTTTTGCTGGAATAATACAAACAGGAACCACGCTGAGTAGACTGTGACTGAGGAAAGTCACTTAATGGCCTTAAAGGCATCAGAAGTGAAGCTGTTGCATGCAGACAGAAGTTTTAGAGTCAGACACACTGGGTTTGAATCCTGACTCTGCCACTTACTAGCTGTGTGTACTTGACTAATTTATTAATGACTCAGCCTTAATGTCCTCATTTGTAGAACTGGAATTGTAAAGCCTCGGAAAGTTCTTTCATCTATTCTGAAAATACTTCTTGAGCATCTGTGATGTCCCTGGTCCCAGACTAGGGACATGGGATGCAGTGGCAAACAGGTTGCTATAAGGATTAAATGAGACTTGGCACATGGATACGGTGCTTGGCACATAGTTTGTGCTCAGTAAGTGCCTCTGAGGGTCTCATTCTCATTCCATCCCTTGATTGAATTCAAGAACTGGTCTGGAAATCTTAGTTTCAATCTATGTCCTAGTTGGGCTAGTAAATAGACAATGCACAATCGTAGGTTTCTGCAAAAGTAGGGACACCAAAAGCAAAAGGGAGAGCCCTGGCTGGTGTGGCTCAGTTGATTGGGTGTTGTCCTGCAAAGTAAAAGGTTGCCAGTAGGATTCCTGGCCAGGGCACATGCCTCGGTTGTGGTTTCGGTCCCCAGTTGGGGTGTGTATGAGAGGCAACCAATCGATGTTTCTCTCCCTCTCTCTCTCCCTCCCTTCCCCTCTCTCTAAAACCAATAAGCATGTCCTTGGATAAAGATAAAAATATTTAAAAATACACACCCCTCAACAAAAACACAAAAGGGAGAGAGACAAGTTCAGCTCTGAGGGGCTTGTTCTGAATCTGACAACCAGAACATCTATGAAGAAGCTAGGTTTGAGGTCATCATGAAAACTGACATTTAAAGAAAACTCTATATTGGGTACGCTGTAATTGCAGGAGAGATCAGAACCCATAATGGCTTTCATTGGCCCTAGGTCTTGAAGCATCCCCCTTCCCCTGGCCTTTTGGGATGTTTCACAGGATTGGAGGCCAGGAGTCCAAGTACTCACTGCGGCTGCAGAGCCAGGGTCGTTCGGGCGTGGACGTATAGTGGTAGCCAGCCCGGTCCACGCACTCGATGGTCTGGTCCCCATAGATGATCTGGAAGACCTGACAGATGAGGGCGCAAGACTCCTCAGCAGCATCCTAGCCAAGGGAGGAGGATAGAGCTCAGGCTCTCTTCTGGGACCAGGATGCTTCTGCTTCCTAAAACAGGCCTTTAATATATTTGCTTTGAGGATATTTCCCACCAAAATGGCTACTCTCTAGGTATTGAACCCCTTTAAAGAATACAGTGGTGATTCTAACCCTTCTACCCTGAAAAATGCATACATGTACTCCCATGGGGAATTCATGGGTCCTCCTGAAGCTTATCTAAAATAAGCCCTAATTTGTTTCAGTTTACAGATAGGAAGCTGAAACCCAAAGATAAAGTGATTAACCAGGACTAGAGCAGAGATCTCCTAATACCTAGTAGGAGGAGGAATTAAGTGTATAAAAATTTTAGGCTCAACATAGTGATTACACTACCAGATGCCATATTTAGATATGAGCTCCCTGGCACCCAGAGCAAAAATGGAAGCAGGATGAATACATAAAGTTCAGTCTCTGGTAGAAGGAAGGAATTTGAGTTCTTGGGTGAAAATTTTTTGGAGACTGAAAATCTGCAGAAGAATTTGCTTCTGTAATCAACCTCTTTATTTCTTCAAGCAAGAGACACAGAAAGATCATAAATGATGAAGAGACCATCTCCATGAAGGCATTTTCTATTTTTTGTCTCTAAATAATACTCAGGTGTAAATTAAAATGTAACCCAGGATAGGCATTTTGGGATGGAGAGTGTACTAATCATTAAACCAGCATTGAGCCCTAGAATAACCCCAAAAAATGGACAGGGAAGAGAGGATTCTTATTTTATAATTAAAGGCACTGAGGCTTAGACTGGTTAAATGCCTTGCCCAGGCTCACAGAGCAGGCTCATGGCATTAGTTAATATTAGCACCCAGGTTTTTTGGCTCTAACTCCTGTATCCTCCTTCAGACCACAATGTTTCAGATAGGAGGCAGAGACTAAAATACTCCTGGAAAATAGCTTTTCATTTATTTATTTATTCCACAAATTCTCACTTAGTCCTATTGTGTGGCAGGTACTGGGTCAGGCTGTGGGGTCCTAAAGGTGAATGAGTTGAAGTCTATACCCTAAAACCCTCACCATTCACTAAGATAAATAGGACACAACTCACTTTCCTCTCTGCTTATTTTCTTGTTGGTCCCTATCACAAGGTATAATAATAAAATATGATTTAATTGACCCATTCGTTCAATATTTATTGAGTACCTATTATGTGCCAGGCACTATTCTAGGAGCCAGAGATAACACAGTGAACTACCCCAAACCCACAGGTCTCTTGCTCTCTACAAGGAGACCAGTCTGTCTATAGTGGAGTAAAGAGATGAGGCCAGAGAGGAAATGGTGATGGTGTCTGGAGCCACTTTTATAAGGTAGATGGCCTTAACAGCAATTGTAAGGACATTAGCTTTTATTCTGAGTGAAATGGGAAGTCACTGAAAGATTTTGAGCACTGACATCATGTGACTTAAGTGTTACTAGAATTGCTCTGACTGTGTGGGGGAACAGATTGTAAGCAAAGGCCAAATCAGTGAGAGGTGACAGCATAATTCAGATTATGGATGGGGCCTGAATCTAGGTGGGGACAGTGGAGGGTGGGGAAAAATAGACAGGTCTTGGTTATATTTAAAAATAGGACCAAGAGGATTTGTTGACAGAGTGGATATGGGTTGTGTGAAAAAGAATGGGGAGCCAAGGATCACTGCAAGGTTTTGGCATGAGCAACTGAAGGACATAGCTGCCATTAATCAAGACAGGGAGACCAAGGTGGGAGCAGGTTTGGGAGAAAAGATTGGGACTCAGTTTTTCATGTCATAGACCTTCAAATGAAGAAGCAGAGTGGAAAAACGTGTCTGGATATATGATGATGAGAGTATGATGATGAGAGAGTAACTTTGGGGATTTCTCGGTATTTTAAATGCTCCAAGACTAGAGGGAACCATTTAGAAATGGGTGTAAGAGGGAAGAGAATCAAGAACTAAACCTGGAACACTCCGAATATAAGAGACTGAAGAGACGACGAGGAAGCAGCTCTTGAGAAGGAGCAGCAAGGGATATAAGAGGAAAACCAGAAGAACGGGGAACGCTGGAAGCCATGTGAGAAAGTGTTTCAAGGAAGAGCGAGTCAGCTCCAGAGTCCAGTTTACTGATTAGTATCCATCTCTCTCTCTGGACAGGCACCATGTCTGCTTTGTTCACCATGGTTCATATACAGAGGGAATTGGGGACCTGGGTCAGAGAAAAAGCTTAGAAGCCTTAGGGCTTGAAGGTGTTTGCTAGACTGTGAGCTCCCTAAGGGAGGACACCAAATATGTCTTTTATCTCTGTATCCACAGCACCTAGCCCAATACCTAGCACAGGCTGGTGCTCAATATATATGGTCAAATGAATAAAAGCAAGGGTGAATGTGGAGGATAGGCAAGGAAAGAATGGCAGAAAGGCTTTTCCCTTGGGTGACCAACTAGTCACCAAGACTACAGGCTCTGAACATCCTGGGTCCCAATGTTGAAATCACCACCTGCTTCCTGTGTGACCTTACACAAGGTAGTCTCTGGACCGAGATTTCCTTCTCCATAGAATGGGAATCATTGAAATATTTGCCTCTACCTTACTGTTAGAATGAAATAAATTCATGCTAGTTCTGTGTTCAGCATGGGTTGACAACTCGATTCATGCCAGTGATTAGTGTCCTCATGATTGTTACTGTGGTAGTGCAGACATTGACGACATTCGACAAAAAATAGGGTTGGAGTAGGGCTTAATTAGATCAAGTCTATTCTGGTCACTTTAAGTTTTCATTCCATTGGAGCAGCAAAGGGGAAGTGTCCTGGAGGGGCCCAGGGCTAGGGTTTAGAAGCCTTTTGGCGTCGTGGGCACACAGGTAGTACCTGGGGTGAGATGAGGGAGAAGGAAAGAAGCCAGGGTAAAGCCCAGCAACCTCATGAATGGGGCGGGGTGCTGGTGGGGAGCGCCGCCCTCCCATCCCGACCCGACCCGGAGGCAGAGCTCAGGGGCGCGGGGTGCCCTCGGGCTCACCCTGTTGGCTACAGCCAGGATGACAAGGTTACAGTAGGCGTCGGGGCTGGGGTCCTGCGGGTCCAGAGGGTTGGAGCCCGGGTGGCGCCGCTCCCAGCTGCCGCCGCCGCCGCCTGCCTGCCTCCTCTCCCAGCTGCCACCCGGCTTGCCAGCGCCGCCGCCGCCGCCACCGTGCCGCCGCTCCCAGCTGCCGCTGAACGTCTGCCGCCGCTCCCAGCTGCCCGACGCCCGCGCCCCGGCGCGCTGCCGCTCTAGGCTGCCGCCGCCGCCGCCGCCCCCGGCCCGGGCCTCCGCGCCCGCGCCCCCGCCCCACCCCATCCGCCAGTCTAGGCTGCAGATGGTGTGGCGCCGCTCTGTGGTGCCCACCCGCCGCTTTTCGGGAGCAGCGCCCAGCGGGCCAGTGTCGCGCCCGGCCCCGCCGGGGTTGGCGTCTACACCGGCTGGCACCGGGTCCACGCCCAGACCTAGGAGAGGCCGGGTGGCTCTTAGCCGCAGGGACTCGGGCTAAGAGCGCCCCCTGGAGGCCACCTGGGGGACCTGAGGGCGCCGCGGGGGTGTCCTGCCCCGCCTGGCCCCGCCCCTGGCCTCAGGCCCCACCCATAATTTAAAAGTCCTGAGGCCAGGCCAGCCTTCACTTACTATCGGGCCCCGCCCTCGGTCTCAGGCTCCACCCCTGCCTTTGGCTCCACAGAGCGTTCCCACCCGCTCCACCTCACCTCAGCGCCCTTAGCCTCAGACCTTGCCAAGGGGCCTAAGGGTGCTCAAGCTGTTTCTTCCCTTTGTACACTTAACTTGGACTCTGTCCCCGGTTTCAAGGCCCTCTCCTTAGATCCGGCTTCCCCCCCCCAACCCCGCCCCTGGCCTGAGGCCCTGCCCCTAAATTGTCGATGTGTGACATCTCCCATAGGCTACCTTATCTTCGAGCTCCGCCCCCTGCGTATGGTCCCGCCTCTAGATCAGACTCCTCCCCTCGTTCGAAGTTCCACCCTATTCTCAGAGCGCTGCGTCCACGCCCCCATCACCACGCCCTTTAAGTCCTTGCCATTCCCAGCAGGATTCTGGCTTCTCCATCCTTCCAGGCTTCACCACTTTGTCTCAGGATGGTGGGTTAGGCCGCCTACTCTTCACCCTCAACCTTGGGTTCGGTCTTACTACATACGGCCATGGCCTGACCCAGTCATAGGATAGGGTGGTCAGGCCTTTTCCATCAACCCATCATTCCAGCCTCAAGACTCATTCCTGCCCTAGGTCACACACATTCCTAAAACAAGTCGTTGAGACTTCCTCCTCTCCTTCTCCTTGTGGCCCTGTCCCTTGGCAGGCTCCACCCTCTGTACCTGTCTTAAGCACCAGTAAGTGCAGCGCGTCGTCCTGCAGGTAGGAGGCGGCGGCGATCTCGTGCGTGGGGATACGCAGGATGAGCTCCTCATTGTCGCGCCAGGTGAGCAGCAGGCAGCGAGCCGAGAGGCTCAGGATGCTGTCCTGCTCCGGCGTAGTCTTCAGCGGCAGCTCCTTCAGTTGCTGTGGGGTGGGTCGGATCTCCTGAGTACTCAGGGGCCTCGGGTGGGAGAGGGAGAGGAGACAGATCTTGCCCTCTCCCCTCTCCAGAGCCTCACCCTGGCGGTGTCCAGCAGCTGCAGGAGCTCATCCCGGCTGGAGGGGTTCAGTGAGGAGTTTACCCAGGTGAGGTGGCCCATGAACTGGATGGCAAACGGGGATGGGATAGGAAGAGTGGTGGGAGAAGAGCAGAAAGAGGTCACTCTGGAGCCTTGGAGGACCCTGACCTCCTCACTAACACAGTGAAATAGACTGAGATAGAAATATCTGAATTAACAATAAGAACCTAATAATAACTATTATTGAGCCAGTCGTAGGAGCTAGACACAGTCCTGAGAGCTTTGTGAACATTCACTCATTTATCCTTACTTTAAGGATGAGAAAACCAAGGCACAGCAAAGGTAAATGACCTACCCAATTTACAAGTAGATCGCTAGAAATGGCAAAACGACTCCACACACCAGAGCCCACACTCTCACTGCTAGCTTTTATTGCCTGAACACAGTTCTTTAGCTATGACAAAATCAAAAGTCAACATAATAGCTTGAAAGAAATGACTACCTCTGAATTATCGCTTGGCCTGAGTGACTCTGTCCACCCCAAGCGCCAGGATCAAGTGACTGCAAGCCACTCACCCTCTGTGATCTTGTTGCAGAAGTCAAATGGAATGAATGTTGTCAGGAAAACAATGCCCCAGATCAATAAATTGATTTTTCATTCTTAGTTATAACTTAATGCTATCAGTTAACTTATATTATTCCATCAATGTAAGGATTAACTTTTTCATTATTTTAAGTTTTATTCTTCTAGGTGAATTTCACTAATCAAACCTTTTCTTTTTATTCTGTATGAAATTTTAGTCCCCGAATTTTAAGTGGATATATTTGTTAGCATTTCCCTCCATATGGGATTTCCAGATAAAATACAAGATGCCAGTTAAATTTGAATTTCACATAAACAACAAATATGTTTAAAATGTTTTGTTTGTTTGTTTTTTGTTTGTCCCATTCAGTGTTTAGGACATATATTAGTACCAAAAAAGTATTCATCCCTGACTGGTATGGCTCAGTGTGATGGGCGCTGTTCCGGGAACCAAAAGGTCAGCAGTTGATTCTGCGTCAGGGCACATGCCTGGGTTGTGGGCCAGGTCCCCAGTTTGGGGCTTGTGAGGAGGCAGCCAACTGATGTTTCTCTTAGTCGTTGATGTTTCTCTCCTTTTGTTTCTCCCTCCCTTCCTCTATCTCTAAGAATAAATAAATAAAATCTTTAAACAGAGTATTCACTGCTTATCTGAAATTCAAATTTAACAGTTTTTGCTAAATCTGACACTCTTAACCCCATATCAATCTTCCTTAGGTAATGAGGATTCTTCACTGCTTCATGGCATTCATGAAATAGAAGCCCTTGATCCCATCAGGGCACATATAAGAAAAGCAGCCAATAAATACATGAATAAGTGGAATTACAAATTAATGTTGTTCTCTCTCTCTCTCTCACCAGTAAAAAAAATTAAGAAGAAAGAGAGAAAGAAAGAACCAAAGGAAAAAGAAAGAAAGAAAGAAAGAAAGAAAGAAAGAAAGAAAGAAAGAAAGAAAAGGGAAGCTCTTGAGTTGTTTAAGTCCGCTGTGACTAACAGAACTGAGATAGTTCCTTTAACCTGGACACAGAGTAGCAACATCATCACTGCAGTGAAATCTCACAGGAAGGTGTGGCTTTTTAGTACACAGAGCTCTTTCCCATTGGCTCTAACCTGGAGGTAGGTACTGAGCCCCATGTTCAGATGGGAACACTGAGATTGAGCAAGTAGAGGTCACTTGCTGAGAGTCCACAGCATAAGGCAAGGGCAAGGCTGCTCAGACCTTTTCTCTCTGAGTCTCCTTTGTATGAGACGGGGCTGGTCAAGGATAGGTGAGGTGGGGCGGGGGAGAGGTGAGGTCTCTTTTGATGGGATTCAGGACATACTGCCCCCAGATACGGCACCTTGTTAAAAGTATCTCAAGCTGAAGGAGTTTGTGAAAAACACTCTGACCTCCCCACTCACTCTTCCCTGAGAGCAGGAGATAAATCTGTGTGAAAGGTACCCTCTTTATACAGGAAGAAGGGAGACATCCTTATCACCGAAGACTGGGGTTAGGCCTGAGAAGGCTACATACACAAACCTTGTTACTTCATCGCCCTTTACTCCCCCTGGCCCAAGCCCCTCTGCCTTGTCAATTCTTCACACATTTATTGTTTCTTTGTCAAAAAGGTATAAAAGCCTACTGTTTTGGTCACTCTTGGGATTTTCATTCTCTTGTGAAGGCTCCCAGGCCCAAGTAAAAACTTTTTCCTCCCCTACACTCCTCACACCAAGGCTGGACCCACCCCTTCTCCTCATTGTACACGCACCTTGACCTCTTTCTCCAGGTAGTCACAGAGCAGAATCTGGGGGTCGATGAGGTAGTCAGGGGGATAAAGGGGCATCGAGTGGAGTGGCCGGCGGCTCACACTGCTCCGAAGGGCTGCTCGGCGCCCAGCCTTTGGGAACATAAGCCTTAGGAGCGGGGCCTGTGTAAAGATGGAGAGGGGCAGGCGAGATTGGAGCCCAGCAGGAGAGCAGGTGGGTGTCTCTAGCCTTATAGCACAGAATTGCTCTGGCTGAGGTCCTTCTGTCTCGTGAGGTAAGGAGCAGGGTTGGTGTCTGTCTGACCCTCAGTCTGAGCAGCTGCAGGAGGGATTCCCCCAGGAATACCAGGGAAGAAGGTTGGGAGTATCTCTAAAATAAATTTGTCTGGCTGGATTTCCTTGGAAGGTGCCTGCCTGTCTGTATATTCCAGGGGTGGCAAAGGCCACTGAGGACAGGGAAGACACGTTAGGGAGTTTGGAACCCAAATGTCTGGCTGCCCATGGGTGTGGAGGGTGGTCCTTCTAAATGAGAAGAAAGGCCCTACCTACACCCCTCGCTGCCCATCACTCCCGCCCCAGGCTTCCCACTTTGCCAGCTCCAGGGACATTTCTCGGCCCTGCATCCCTCCCAACCTCCCACCTACCTTTTTCCCTTTCTTGACTTCATATTCCATGGTGAAGCATTCTACTCCTGCTGTTCTCCTGGCCACCCCCTCCACCACCCACTCCACCCTCTCCCCCACCCCAGCGCAGTTCCTTTGTTCTTTTTCCTGCCTGGTCGGAAACTCCACCAGCCCTGGAGTTCCTGCCCCTCCTGAGTGATAGTGAGCAGAGGTGGAGGGGGCAGGATGCAGCCTTGAGACCCTTCAGCTGAACAGTGGGAGCCCAGCCAGAGTAACTGACCTGGGGAGACAGCTTCAAGGCCTCCTGCCAGAGGCTGGCTGTTGAGGGGGCATAGGAGTTGAGTCAGGCTGCGGAAGGGCCCCCTCAATTTGAAATCAGAAAATCCCAGATTCCACCCTGACTTCTACCACTGACCTTGCTGTGTGACCTTGGCAAGGCAAGTCTGTTCCCCCTTCCACAGCCTCAGTTCCCCCCCACCACCCGCTTTAAATTGGGAGTAAATATTGCCTCCCTCTCTGGGCTGCTGTGGTGAGAACCAAATGAAAGAATGGGTAGGAAAGTGCTCCATAAACTGTAGAATACTATGTCCAAGCAAGTTATAATTAAAAAAATTAATCATTATGATTAAGGGAGGCAGTATTGCACAGGCTTCAGAGACAGGCTGCCTGAGTTTGAGTCCTGGCTTTGCCACTTACTAGGGTTATGACCTTGGGCAAGTCCCTTAACCTTGTGTGCTTCATTTCCCGCATCTATAAAATGGGCATATACCAGTCTGACCTCATAGTACCCTTGAAAGAATTACATGCACTTAGAAGCGCTCCCAGCACATATGAAGTGCTCAGTAAATATTAAGTATTTACTTATCTTTGTGTCTGTGTGTCCTGGGCTATTTTACCATCTCTTGGGAGAGAGTAAAAGGCTCCCTTTGTGGTTCTGTGCTGAGCACTTTAAGTATTTCATCTCACTTATTCCTCACAATGTTGCGTTGCATTATTATACTCATTATACACATTTCTTTTTTTTTTTTTTTAAGGTTCAACTGCAGATGCTGATCCAAGGAGATCAGAGTAAATAAGAGGAGGATCTGGCACTTCTGCCTGATCTTAATCTGAAGCCTAGTTCCTTATCTCTAGGGCCTATTCACTCTGCAAGCCCCACCCAGGGCAGTTGGAAAGGTTCTGATTGACCCATTCTCCCCTTGCCATGCGCTTGGGTCCTGGGGACCCAGCTCTGGAACTGGTTTGCTGTAATGATGTAGGGAAGGTTGCTTATTATAACCTCTCAGGCCCTCAGCTTCCTCATCTTTCCAATGGGAACAATAATCCCAAAGCCCTGCTCTGCGGTTAGAGATGTAGCAAGAATGGTATCAGGCCCTGGATAAGTATGTGGTTGGAAATTGTGACACACAGGGGCCAAACAATGCACAGGACTGTTTTGAAAGATTTTCTGAAAGCATGGGTGTGCCCGGTCAGTGCCCCTTGGAGAGAGGGTCAGAGCTCCACTGCCTCTGAGTGTGAAGGCCACAGGAGACTGCCAGCTACCAACCTTCCCCCTTCCATTCCGCCCCTTTTCCAGGGAGGGGAAATGGCCCAGGCTGCAAGCTCACACAGCCACATCCTCCTGCTCCCCTACATCCTGCCAGTCACCTCCTAGCAGCAGGAAGAAAGATCTCCATTAGTCTGCTGACCAACAGAAAGAGGCCAGGCTGTGCAATCCAATTCTTGACTGCTCCTGACATCAAAACTCCCACTTAACTCCCTGAGCAAGCCCTAAATTCCCACCCTCAAAGCGGCAGCAGGGAATGAAAGGTGGTTTTTTGTTCTGGCAACTCCATGGCTGACTTTTGCAAATCTTTTCCTCTCTCTGAGCCTCAATTTCACTTATCTGTAAAATGGGGACATCTATTATTCCTGGACTAACTGCTGGGAATCTCAGATAGGACAAGAAATGTTCTGAGTGCCACTGGAAGCAGTAAACTATCTGTATTATTCCCTGCAGTGCCCACCCCAGGGCCATAAACAGATGAAGTGCTTAGAAAATATTAGTGGAAGTAGGTGGAGACAGGTGGACCTAGGTTTAAATGTGTATGATCTTGAACAGGTAGTTAGTTTATCTCTGGGAGCCCAGAATCATCATGTGTCAAAAACAGGATAATGTTGGTGCTTGCCTCAGAAGACTGCTGCAAGGATTCAACAGAAACAGGAGAATACAATAGTAACATTTATTATTAAAATTAGTTTGTGAATCATAAAAGAGATGAGTAAAATGAAGTCCCCTGCTCTCAAAGACTTAGCAGTTGTGACAAATAGTATTCATCTCTTTTGAGGCATCTCCAGTTGATTGGCAGGGGCTGCCTGGAGCTCTGCGTAGAGGATTATAAAGAACAGATCTACTCCCAGCATGAAAAAGGGATTGATTATCAATGCCTGCCATGGGACAGGAGGGGGGACTGTGACACTGGTGTTCAATGCATATGCTGACCCTTACCTGGTGGGAGAGAAAGACACATAGGTAAGGAACTCTGATATAAAGCAAGTGACTAGTTTGGGGAAGGCAGAATCAGGAGCCGTTCAACAAGCCCATGGCATTCAAGCCAAGCCTTACAGGTCATATGGAAGGAAGGTCACTCTAGACATAGGGACCAGCTTGAACAAACACACATTGCACCTGAACTGTGATGCTTTTGTCTGCTAAAAAAACAGACTACTCTATCAAAGGTGATTTAGACAATAAGGCCAGGAAGTTCAATGGTAAGTGATTTCAGGGCTGGTAAATTGAGCAGCTCAAAAAATGGCAGAAATTTTCTTATATTTCTTCTTTGCTGGTGTTATGGGCAGGATTGTGTCTCCCAAATTTATATGTTGAAGCACTAAAAACCCAATACTTATGAATGTGACTTTTTAGAGATAAGTTAAAATGAGGCTGGAAAGGGGGGGCTCTAACCTAATCTGACTGGTTCCTATAACATGTGTCAAAAGCAGGATAAAATTTGTCACACACAGAGACACCAGGGAGATGCACACACAGAGGGAAGACCAAGTAAAGACACCACGAGAAGGAGGCCATCTGCAAGCCAAGGCCAGAGGTCTCAAGAGAATCCAATGCTGCTGACACCTTGATCTTGGATTTCTAGCCTCCAGAGTTGTGAGAAAATGAATTTCTGCTGTTTAAGTCACCCAGTGTGTGGTAATTTGTTTTGGCAGCAAGATGGCTGTGTGGGTTTAGAAGTAATATTCTCTGGCTTTTGATGCCTTCACCCATGAGACCAAGGGTTTTTCCTTTTTGTGTGTTTTTATCATGAGGGAAAATATTTCCCAGAAATTCTTCAAAAGACTTCTCTTAGGAATCTAGGGCCAGATATACTAGCCAGCATATATTTCAGCTGCAACAAAGACCTAAATAACTGGCTTAGACATGATAGAGGCTCATCTCTTCTATCACAAAAGTAGTCCAGCACAGGTGTGGGAGCTCCGTGTATGCAGGACCCAGCTTGCTGCCCCATACTAGGGTTTTACTCTCAGCTTCCAGATGGCTCTCCACACAGCTGCAGCCCGGCCAGTGGAAGGGTAAACAGACCCAGGGAGAGCACAACTCCTCCTTTGAAGGACATGACCTGAAAGTAGCCCAAAGTTCTACTGCTCATCTACCATTGGCCGGAACTTGTTTTTGTAACAACACCTATTTGCAAAGGAGGCTGGGAAATGTAGTCTCTTCTGGTTGGACACGTGTCCCGCTAAAAATTCCTTTGTAGAAAAAGGGGTGGATCATGGAGGACACATGGTGGTCTTTGCCTCACAGAACTGGGTCACATGCCCCAAATCCCATCAACTCTCCATCATGGGAATTATCTTGGACCAATGGTTCTCAATCTTGAGTGTGCATCAAAATCACCTGGAAGGCTTATACGAACATGTGGCTACCCACCGCACAGTGGCTAATTCGGTAGGTCTAGGGCGGGGCCTGGGAATTAGCATTTCCAACAAATTCCCTGGTGCTGCTGGTCTGGGAACCACACTTTGAGAACCCTGTCTTAGGCCAATCGTGGCTTTCTTTTGGGGATAGGTAGGGGAGTACATTCCCTGAACACTTGGGATGGGGCCTCCTAGGAAAGTGGGGCTCTACCTGCGTGAAAGAATGGTGAGAGAGGCCGTTGGTGGCTAGTAGGAGAGTCTCACAGAAACAGGAAGATGGGTGGTAGATGCTATGGGGGACCCGACAGAGTAATGTTGGAGATGAGGTGCAGGAAGTAATCTGGGCTCAGGCTGTGAAAAAGTCATCAGGATTTCATCCTGAAAGTCCTAGGGAGTCATGAGAGGTGCTAAAGCAAGGAAGTGTAATGATCCAGCAGCGGTCCACTTACTGGTTATGGAGATCGCAATCTGCATTTAAAACAAACCCCCTCTACTCCAAGTGATTCTGATGCATTTTGAAGTTTGAGAACCACTGGATTAGAGGATGAAAACCCTGAGGCAGGAAGACCTTATGGAAACTCCACAATGGCAGGGACCATGTCTGTTTTACGTTTTTCTCTTCACTGTGCCTGAAAGAGCGCCTGGCTTATAGTAGGTACTCAATAAATATTTGTGTTTTGGCGTTAGAAACTTCATTCTGGGTCCTGATTTTGTCATGAACTCAATCTCTGAGCTCTGGCAAGTCGGCCCCCATCTCATTTCTTTTCCTTATCTGTAAAACGAAGTTCGAAGATAATTCCTAAAACCTTTGTGCCCCGCCTCCTTTCTGGTTGATTGACTGAGGTTCTGTCCAATCAACAGGGAGTGAGTGTAACAACCTGACCTCTCCCAGCCCAATGTCTTTGTGGCAGTGGGTGTCCTTCTACCCAGCTCCCACCTCCCCCATCTCCTTCCTCTGGCCCAGAACATCCAAAACAAGAGGACAGAGACAACATGTACTGAAATGACTTTTAATATCTCATGTCGCAGTAAAATTAAAAATATACAAAAAGTTTGTGGTGTACAAAAGAGTCTCAGTACAGAAACCCCAGCTTGGGGCCCCGTCCCCCTCCTGGGGGAAGCGCAGAGGGGCGATGGGGGTGGAGGACCGAGGATGGCACAGATGTAGTGAATACCAGGAGGTTAGACAGGAACAGGAAACAGAAATGGGCAGAGGTGGGGCCAGTGTGGGAGGGAAGAGAGAACCTGGAGGGGAGAATCACCCGGAATTGTGCTGAGGGAGGGAAATCAGCCCCTCAGGCATGGCTAGTGGTTCCTGGAGTTGGGGGGTTGGCGTGGTGGAGTCAGGACTAGGGGTGCTTCAGTGGCACGCTGAGAACCCCAGCCTGCCACCAACTCACTGTGTGACCTTGGGCTGGCTGCCTCTCTGGACTTACCCTTTCAGTAAAGCGGGGTGCTAGGCGATTAAAATGCTGATTCCCACTTTGGGGTCCCAAGCCATGAGGGTCTGCAAAGGCAAAAACGGGGGCTCGCTAGTGCTCTTGAGAATTGTGTAAATACAGATACTCCCCAATCCTCAAGCCCTAGAAGCTAACTTGAGGTCTTGGCAGCATTTATCTGCAATCAGAAGCTCAGCTTGAGTTAATTTAATATGGGAAAATTATTCTTCAAGAATTGAGGCTTGTTTAGGAGGAAAAAGTCTCCCAAACTCTAGGATCCTCAGGGGTGGAAATAATAAGAGGGGGCTCTGGGAATCATCCTAGTCCTATTTATGACTGGCTCAGAAAACCAAGGGCTTAGGGGCTTTGTTTATGAGCCCCCCAAGTTTGATGGTTCTGCCCAATGAAGACAGGCCTGGTTTGGATTCTGAGATTTGGTGAGAGGGAGATAGAGGAATCTCCTTGTTCTATATGGTGCCTTTCTCTTACCCTTTTGTCTCAGGCTGTCCTCCATTCTGGGATTATTGCAGGTGCCCCAGGCCCTCACCCTTTCATCCTGGCCTGAGGGTGCCCTTACAATGACAGTGCATAGAATAAAGGCCAGGATTGCTGGGGAGAGGGCAGCCCCCTCCTGGCAGTGAGAAGGGAAGGGTGAAGATGGCCAGGCATGAGAGGACCACTTCTCTTTCCCTGGGGAATTTTCTATTTCCAGGAACCAGGCCATCTCAGAAAAAGCTTTCCTCTTCCACTTCCACAATGTCTTGCTCTTCTTCCCCTTGCCTCTACCTGAAACAGCGAAAGACCCACAAATGTCCTAGCACTCCCCACCCCCAAACAAAACAGCACATACAGTTCCTTTTCCCTCCAGCTCCAGAGTCTCAGAGCCCCTCTGGTTGGGAAGGGGTACTCAGACCCCATCCCCACTGCTGCCTTGGTGGCTTGGCACTCAGTCCCTTTCATCAAGAATCACAAAGCACATTGGTACAGAAACTGATAGCTCCACCCCCTGCAGGCCCCAGCTCCAGCTTTACCTGGGGGGGGAGACAGGTGCCCAAGGGTGGCAGGGGCCAGCACAGGATGGGAACAGTTGGGTTCTGGCTTTCAGTCCTCATTCGGTACCTGGACTCTGCCCCCACCCAGTACAGATTGCTCCTAACCAGAGGGCCCCAAATTAGAGAAGACCCATCCCCTAAACTAGCCCGCTCAGGCACTGGAGGGGTCTGTAGCCCTTATCAGGTGGTGGTTCCTAAATTAGGGATCCTGGGACACCCTAACCTCCTTTCCCTTTTCAACTGAGAGGGCAGCGGGGCCATCTCTCAGGCAGTTGGATAGTGAGAGTTTAGGGTTGGACTAGAAAAGTCTCAGAGGGAGCCAGGGCCTCTGTCCTTAACTTCCCCAGAGGGGCTTTCAGACTCTGTAGGAGGGCTCCACAGAATGTTTTCATTTTGAACTGGAGGTTTCAAATTGGTGGCCCACAGTACAAATATTGAGTGTTTAGTTTGGCCAGCACAGGGTTTTTCAAAAACTTCAATTTTAGTGCCTATAGGCAGGATATGTACTCTTCCGTTTGCCACATTCTCATTGTCATTACCTGAAGGCATTTGAATTTGCAGCCCATGCACCCTACTCCAGGAAACTTTCTCCTGTCTGAGGTTTCTGTCAACTCCAAGCCCACGTGAGCTCCAAGGAAAGGACCTGCGAACTTCGGTCCTTAGGAGGGCACTGGCGCCTCCAGGCAAAACTTTCCCTGGGTACTCCCAGCCCCCTTGACCTTCACCCTGAGACCTGGATGCTCCCCAGGCCTTGCCTTCCCTGCCCTCTGCTTTCTCCACCTCTCATGGGTGATATCTCTGTGGGACACAAGTATAGCAGGGAGCTGGCTAGGGGGAAGGCAGATTTGGGGGATGAGGCAGATGAAAGGAGGGAACCAAAAAGCCTTTCTTGTTGGGGAGGGGCGGAGGTCTGTGCTGTTTAACCGGGATGGCAATTACAAGGCACGTGGTACATCAGTGCGTGGAGGTATGATGGAGAGTGTGGTGCCTGGAGAGGTCTGTGGATCACGCTCAGCAGTAGCGATCAGTTCAAGAAAAGTAAGAAACGAAAGTCTGTACTGGGAATGGGGACACTGGTCCCTTGGGGATGAAGATACTGAGGGCAGAGGAAGGCCTGGCATTTTGGGTACCCAGAATGTCCTGCTCTCTTCTGTTCCTGGAAAAATTAAGACAGACCCAACCATGTCTCAGCTCCAGGAAATACCTTACTTTGCCATTGACTTCCTGTGCTATCTTGGGCAAGTCCCTGGCCCTCTCTGAGCCCCCACTTCTCCTCTACAGTGGGGGTGGAGGGCAGGTGCCTTAGGGGGATCCAAGGGTTCCACTGGATGGTGGCTGGAACCTGCTGTCACGTAAGGACCCTGTAGGGCTTCTGGGGAGGACTGAGCAGCTAGGCTGGGGTAGGGGTCATGATCTGGGAAGTAGGAGTCAGGGATTCAGGGGATCCAATTTTGGTGGGGAAGAGACTGGCTGAGGTAGATTGTCACAGAAACAAACACAAAACAACAGTTTGAATGGGATGGTGCCCTTCTCTGGGTGTCTCCTGGAGCCAGAAGGACTCCCATTTACTAGGAAGAATATTTTTTAACTTTTCCTTTTAGGGCGCTGGAGAATCGGGCAGCTGGATGAGCCATTCTAGGACACTGGGGAGTAAAATAACTTGCCAAGGGCAGCGCTCATGTCACATCTCTGAGCTTCAGTTTCCTCCTCTGTAAGACTGGTAGATAACACTAACACCTCTTGTACAGGGAGGTTGCAAGCAGGAGAAAGTTTAAGTGAAACAAGATGGAGTGAAACCTCCTAGCATGGTCAGCCCTGGGGAAACAGGTGGATCTGGGTCCACATCCTCAGTGTCCTGTCTCACAAAGGGCTTCAATCTGTGTGTAACTGGCTGTGAAATTTGGTCTCCAAAGACTGATTTGGGCAGACCAAGGAGGATGGGTGAACCCACCAGATGGGGTCTGGGTCAGCCTCAGGCTTCCCCCACCACCTACCACCTTGAGGCCTGGTTCCTAAGGCTTCTCAGGGATCAGGGAAGTAGAAGAGGGGAAAGCATTCTTTGTGTGTTGGTGGGAGGGGTGCACACACTGTCTCGGCATGTGTGCCAGGAGGTGAGGTGACTTGTGTCACAGGTGTGATGTGTGCTTGTAGGTGCGTGTGTGATGTGGGTGGTCCTGTCCTCTCTGCCTTTGGGGTCACCCTGCACCCCAAGTGTGGCTCTCTCCCTTCATCCTCAGCAAACTCACTATCACCCATCACTATCTGATGGAAGGGCTAGGAGTCTGGGACCTTGTGAGACTAGCTGCTACTCTGGGCCTCAGGTTCCCATCTCTAACTCTAGGGAGGCTGAACCAGAGAGGGCTAAGTGCTCCTCTAATTTGCATAGTCTACGATTCTCATGGTCCACCTCACCACCAGCCCAGGTCTGCATCTGGCCTAACGTCACCTCCTGTGTCCTTGGAGTGAACATTGGCATGGGTGAAAGGGGACAGGATGGGCATGTTCTAAGCTCTACCTAGAGGCTTTGTTCCCCCACCCCACAGACTTCCCACTCTCACACTCCCCACTCTGTCCAGGACTGGCTGTCCTAGAAGAGAAGAAGAATGATCTCATGGCACCATGGGATCTTTGGGACATGGGAATGGACCATAAGTCCCAGAGGGTTGGGCAAAACAAAACAGTTTTCCAGCTGCCGCCCAAGGGAGCCACATCTGCAAGGTGGCTCAGAGCCAAGATTTATATCACGTCCCCAGAGCTCATTTTTTATATCTGAAAACCAGTTGGTAGTTGAAATGTACCAGGGGTTCCCAAGGATAATTTTCTCTTAGGAAGATGGCTATGGACCAAAGTGGACAGGAGCACAGAACTCCTATGAACCTCAGAAGTCTAGAACTGGAGTACCAATTTCTAGAATATTCCACTCACATGAGGTCCTAGAGGCCCCTCCACTACCCACAATGGCAGGAGCTAGAATTCCCCAGAGTACAGCAGCAGGTTCCAGCACATTCAGCCTCACGACAGAATCCAGATCAGTGACTCCCCAGGACATTTTATCAGCTAAGTGTTCTAGACCTTAATCCAGAACTAAGAATGTCTCTCTAAGAAGTTCCTCTGCTAATTGTGCTAGAACCTCACCTATAATTGAGCCCAGACAGAGTATCTTCCTAGACATTGTATCTGTTGCATTCAAGACCTTTTTCTACAAGACATGTTCTAGATGCTCATCTAGAACAAAGAAAGGCTCCTGGAAACATTTCACCTGATGTGTCTGGAACCTCAACCATAACAGAGCCCACAACACAGGTTGTTTCTGGAGGAGTTCACTTGGGAACATTCTGTATGCTCTGGCTCAAGGGTTCCCCTCCCCCAGATCTGCTACCCTTCACGTTTCTGCCAGCCTGAACCCCTCAGATGTTTCAGGGCTCTTCCTCCCCTTCAACTATAGCACTCTCTGCCCCCCACCCCCATCTCCCACCCCATCCCAACTCCCTCCTTTAATTCCTTTCTGGCCCAGGTTCCAGACCTCAGACCCCACAGGAACTGTACACACCTTGTCCACCAGATGCTCCTACCTTATCCCACACCTTCTATAGCCTCCTTCATCCTCAGAGATCTCCTCCCACCCCCAGCACCCCTTCAGGAGCCTCAGTCATGAACCCCAGACAGCACCCCTTCTCTGACAGGTCCACCACAGATGACATGTGGGCAACTCCAGGCAGGGGAGAGGGTGTGGGGTCCCCAGCACCAGAGGTGGCATGGAGACCTTCATGAAAGTGGGGCAGCTCATGAAGTGTGTAGCACCAGTTAATTCCCTGGGCCCTGGTTCAAGGGGGGCTCAGAAACTGGGCCACAGGGCTTATAACAGAGCCTAGGGCTGGGGCCTCCACAAGGCTGCCCCTCCCCTGAAAGAACCCAGCGGTGGAGCCACTTTACCCTTGTACATACAGATCCACTTCCCTGTAGCCTGGTGGCCCTGAAATTCCAGGCTCAACACTGTGGTCAACGTGGGATCAGCCAAGCCCATCCCTTTGGCGGGGGGAAACTGTGGCCTACACTGTGGTCTCATACTCCAGAAGTTCCTGGGGGGTCTCCACACTCCGGTACTGCAACCGGGGTGTGACGGGTGAGGAGTACTCCAGCGCCAGAATGGTCTTCCGGAGCCGGCGGTCAATAAAGTGAGCATCCCACGCGGGGTACTTCTTACGAGGCAGGTCAATCCGAATGACAGGCCTCTCTGTCCGCAAGGTGCGGGCCACTGGTGTGGGAGGCAAGCCGGGCCGCACCTGGAAGACAGGTGGTGTGGGGGTCCCTGCACGCTCACCCCCTAAGGAGGGCCCATCCCTCTCAGCGCCTGTAGTCCTCGGCAGGGACCTCGGGGGACTTGTAACAGCATCGGCCGGCGGGCCACAGGGCTCTGAGGCCTCAGGGCAGATGCAGCCAGGTGCCTGGGGACCCAGCATGGGCCCGTTGGGATGCAGGAGGCAGTAATAGACACACATGAAGAATATGCCCAGTGCGAAGCTGGAAGCCACCACACAGACCAGGATGAGTGAATGGAAGTCGGTGGAGAAGTTGCGGCTTGAGTACCAGAAGCCAGTGAGCACTGCGTTCTCCAGCAAGACGATGCAATAGTAGAGGGTCATGCGGCGGCGGCTGCGGCCCTCCTTGACATTGAACCAGCAGAAGATGTAGATGATGCCCACTACCATGTTATAAATGATCTCTTCCCACTTGGACATGCAGAAGTCTGTCTCACCCTGGATGACCCAGAAGGTCATGATGCACCAGTGGGCCACAATGAAGATGCCGAAGTAGAGCTTGTAGACGCTGGCGAAGAGCGCAAAGGCCAGGCTGCGGGCCGCAATGGTGAACAGGTGCCACAGCACCTGGGCCACTGCACCCTTGTAGGACAGTGGCCGCTTGTCGTCTCGAGAGTCCCGCAGCACCTTCTGGTAGGAGGCCAGTGTCCAGGCCAGGGACACGAGTGAGGCGGAGGTGGAGAGGGCTGTGGAGACAGGGCGGGGGTGGGGTGGGCTGGGTTAGGGGTGGGTCTGGGTTGGGGTCTGGGTAAAGGGGAGGGTTCTGGGTCAGGAGCTGGGTCCTGAAAGGTGTGATGGAAGGGTCTATAAATCAGGCAGGGTATGGGGAGGGTCTTAGTGAGTGGTCTTCAAGAGTGATGATGGGGGATGAGAGTGGATGGAGCTGGGTGCTTCTGCAAGGGTGGGAGCATAATGGGAAAGGGAAGGTGGGTGATTTGGGTCTGCATAAGGGTCAGGCCTGGGTCCCTAGTATGGGACTGTTAGGGTTCAGGGGCTTGGTGGAAAGGTAGTAGATTAGGGTCTAAGACTCTGGGAATGGAAAAGGAGATGAAGAGTGGCGGGGTGGTTCACAATTAGGGCATGGAGGAGCCAGGAAGGGACTATTAGAAACTATAGGTAACCAGGATGAGATTGGGGTATAAAGAGGGATATCCACGCTGAGCAGAGCTGAGGGGATGGGAAGAAAATCTAAGGTGGCAAGAGTTTTGATGGGGGCCCAGTATGCTGGGCAAGGGATGTCCAGTGGGGCTGAGAGGTGGTGAGAGTCTTTCAGGACATCGAGGAAGGGCTGGGCAGAGTCTGGGTAGGAGGAGCATGGGAGCTCCAGGGAGAGAGGGGGTGTGGCTTCTCTCCGACACGGAAGGGGTTTGCCGGGTCTGTTGGAGTTAGGGCAGGGGCAAGGTGGGGGTGAGTGTATGGAACCAGAACCAGACCTGGGAGGGGTTCCCAGGGGCCGGGAGCAGTGAGAGGGTGGATGGACAAGGGGTCCCCAGGAGAAACAGGCTGGGATCAGGACAATTTGGAGAAGGGGGGCGGAGGGGCAGGGGAGGACCTGAGGTGTGGTGATGGGGTCAAAAGTCTTTGGACTTGGCAGAAATGGGGTCTAGTCTGCCCTGATAATGAGGAAGGAAGGAAGGGGGCCTGAGAGGAAGCGAAGAGGCGGAGGGGCCAGGTTTCTTCTCACACTGAGAGGAAATGGGCCATTGAGGCCTGGAGGATGGTGAGAGTAGAAGGGGAGGGGCCTGGAAAACCTTGACAGTGAGTGGGCAGGACTGAGGGGGTGCACCAGTCATCCCCCCAACCCTCCCGGGGCTTGAAGCACGGAGCGCTGACACGTGGGGCTGTCCAAAAACTGAATATTGAAGATGAGTGAACTGGGTTGGGGGTGGGGGCTGGGACGCAGGGCGTCCGTCCCCAGAGCCCGGAGCGAGGAGGGCGGAGGGGACAGGAAGGGCGGAGGGAGCGGGCTCACCGGGCAGCAGGTCCGGACGGCCGCCGCGGTGCACCAGGAGGCTGAGCTGCAGCACGAGCTGCGGCGCGCTGCGCAGGAAGGTCTCCAGCAGGCGCAGCATGCTCACGTCGGCGCTCTCGAACAGCATTCGCCAGTAGAAGTGGCGCCGGAGCCGCTCCCCGCGCCAGCGGCTCTGCAGCCCCAGGTACATGGTGCGCAGGTACCTGCCGGAGGGACGCGGTGCTCATGCTCCGGCACCCACTTCTAACCCACCCTTGACACCCAGCAAGCGCAAAGGGCAAGGGCTGAGGTGTGTAGTCCTGGGCAAGTCACTTACTGCGCTGAGCCTATTACCACAAATGGAAAAGGGGCATTTTGAAAGGATCAACTCCTGGGGCTGGCGCTGGGGACCTCCCCATGGGCCCTTCTGCTTACTGCAGTGACACAAAGGAAGGGCTTAACACAGCATTCTCATCATCACTACCCTGGCACACTGGGGCCTGCTTTCTTCACAGCCTATCATCTTTTATCCCCATTTCATAGATTAGAAAACTGAGACCCAAGATCACACAGCTAGGAAGCAGTGGGGTCAGCATTCACACCCAGGCAGCCTGGCTTCAGGGCTCACCCTCCAACCATTAGGCAACTCTGCCTCTCCCTGTATGCCATAAAGACTTCGCTCACACAAGGAAGAGTTCCTGGTGCCATCCTCCAGTTCTGCTGCCACCAGCAGCATCCTGGCATTCCCAATCCCACCTCTAAGTGCCCAGTTCTCTCCCCACAGGGCACAGGGAGGCTGCTTAGAGATCCTCTGGCATTTGAGGCTTTGCTGCTGCTTTTTATGTCACTTCTCGCAACAAACTTTATATCTCCAGCTACTCTGCACAGGTCACACATTCCAGCTCACAATGCTCCCCCTCACGACCAGGCTTTTGCAACTGTTGTTGCTCTGTCCTGCCCTTCTCCCCAGTCCACCCCCAACCTGGATAACTCTTGCTTTTTCCCCCCAAGGCTCAGCTTATAAACATTACTCTACCCAGGAATCCTCCACTGACTGCTCTCCAACCCAGCAGTTTTCACAGTGGGTTGTAACTGCCTGCTTATGCATCTATCTCCTCAAGACTGTGAACTCTGTGAGAATGATTAGGTCGGCCTGCTAATTGCTGTATCTTCAATTCTCAGCACACAGTAAATGCTCACTCAATCTGTGTGTTGGCTGAATGCATGAATGCATGAATGGTTGGAAGTCTGTTTAACTGAATGAGACTCTGGTAATCTGGGAGAGGACATGGACGGGATCCTGAAGTCCTGAACTCAATTCCTGATCTGTTGTGTAATCTTGAGCAACAAGACCCTCTCTGAGCCCTAGTTACTCCCTCCCAAAGTGGGTGTGAAGGTGAAATGGTTGAGAAGATACTTTGCGATTGTAAAGTGCGGTATCCACTGGATGACAAGGAACCTGTCAACATAGATCTCTGGGTCTGATTTCCCCTCTCTGCCCTGGTGCCTTGCCCAGCAGCTCCACCCCTGGCTGCTGCAGTCACAGACCCTAGCACCACGAACCCCAAATTCTCTGATTCATGGGGCAGGCACACCCTTTGTTGAAACCAAAGAGGGCTTCTCTTGAAGGGATCTCCCCAGAAACCAGAGGAGAAAATCCCAACAGATTCAGTGACCCTATTTCCTGAATCATAAAAAATGGGAAACCAGGGATTTCCCAGATACAAAGTGCTGGCATTATCAGAATGTTGTTTGGAGTCCTATGGTGTTCAAAGGTGTATTGCCAGCCCAAGGGAGGAACCACAGTGCTCCCCGAAGTTTGGGATCAGCTGATAGGCCCAGAACTTCCCCAGTGAGTATCCTGGTCTCAGCAATGGCGTGGTCCTCTCCGGGCCTCAGTTTCTCCATCTGCCAACAAGAGGAATGGGTTTGATGACTCTGGAGATTCTTTCAGAACTAATGTTCTGGGACCCAAACTCTCTCCTGAAAATGTGGCTAGAAACATCCCATTTAGGGCTCTTCTCCCATCCCTGGTTCCTCAGTCCAACTCCCATCCAGTGCTGAAATTCCTTTAACAATTCCCAGCCCTGTGCATTTATACTTTCTGCTTGTACACTTTCATGGTAGGGAGTCCCTACCTCCTGAGGCAGGGCCTTCTGCTTCAGACGAATTGTGTTTCTATGATGAGCAGAAATTTGTTTCCCTGTAACTTTCATTCTCTGAGTCCCTGCCTATCCCCCACCTAAGGATTCCTGCAGAATCACTCATTTACATAGCAAGTGTATTTTGACCACTAGCTATGTGCCACGTCCTATGTCCTTAAGTGTCTCTCACTCCCATGGGAGAGAGATAAAGAGCTGAAATAGATGTTCTAAGATGGTGGGGAATCCAGAGAAGAGACAGGTAACTTTAACTGGGGATTGAGGGAGTCAGGGAAAACTTCCTGGAGAGAGAAATATTTGATCTCTGTTTTAAAGCATGGGTAGATGTCTGAAGGAACAAAAGGGGTGGAAGGGCATTCCGGGTGGAAGAACCATGAGAGAACATGGCCTTTTAGGGGAACAGCCAGTGGTTTGCAGGCCTGGAGGGGAGGGTTTTCATGGACAGGGACATAAGAAAACTAGAATTGTGAAGGGCATCAGATTCTGGACTGAAGAGTTCATATTTTATTCTAAATTTGAATTCTATCCCAGAATCAGAGGTGATGTGATAAGCTCAGTGGCTTAGAAAGCTTGCTCTGGAGGCTGGCTTGGAGGAAAGCCAGGAGAGGCTGGAGTCTGGTCCAGGCCTGAAATGACAGGGCTGAGCTAAGGCAGGGCACAGAGGAAGGGCAGAGAACAGAGCTGGAGATGGCCAGAGGTGGGGAGGGCAGGTGTGAGGGGGCGTAGGGGAGAGACCAAGATGGCCCCCCCAAGCCTCTGAGGGCCCAGAACACAGATAACCTTTCCCAGCCTCCATCTTCCCCCACTCCAATTCCCTTCCCCATTCCCATGGCTCTGGATTTGAACAGGAAGGAGAGACCAGCTGGTCCAACGTGAAGGGGCCTGGGGAGTTAAGGGAGGGTGACACCCTGGAACTTTCTCTCAGGCTGGAAGACCATCTGTTTCCTGGCCCTGGTCAGCATGAGGGAGGCCCCAACCCAGCCAGCATCCATCACCACCTGACAGGCTGCCTGCCCACCTCCCTGCCCGCCCCTGCCAGCTCCCAAAGCCCCACACCCCAGCTAACCACAGACAAAGGACTCACTCGGTCCAGTACCACAGTGGGCCAGAGCAGGGAAGGGGGAGGGGAAGACAGAAGGCCTCTGAGACCCAAAACCATGGGCTCGGCAGGGAGTGTAGAAAGATCACGTCATAGTCTGGGGATGTAAGGGCCTGGGTTCAACAATACTCTGCCGGCTTTGGCAAAAGAACCCAAATCTGTGGCTGTTCCTGCCAGCTACACTGCATGTGCACTGCCAAGAGCCTGCGAGGTTTTTATGGGCCTAGAAAAATGTTTGAGGCCTGGAAAAAAAAACTGGCTCTAAAACACAGGGAAACACTGCAGAATCAAAATTAATAAATGTTTAATTAAATGTCTGCAAAACAGAACATGATATCAGCCAGTCAGCTGCAATTTGGCTTTTATCTGGTTGTATATAATTTACATTTGATGTTTGATACGGCTTCATTTTAATATGCTTGATAGATGTGGAGGTCTTGAAACAGCCCTGCCCAAGACATGCATCCTGATTTCCCTGAACCTCAGTTTCACTTTCTCTAAAGGGGTCAGTGCTGCCCTCCTCCCTACATCACAACTCCTGTGGTGGGATCATAGAGGCAAGATGGCAAAATGCTGAGTCTGTGAATTTGCCGCGCAGTCCTGCCCTAGATGCTGTGTGACCTTGGGTAGTCTCTCTGCCTCTCTGAATCTCATTTTCCTCCTTGTCGTGAGCATTTGTAAACTGCAGAGGAATGTGCACATACAGGGGGAGAGCATATGCTAGGCAGAGGTTTCTGGCTCCTCCTTCACCAAGTAGCCTCTCTTAAAACCTCCTCCAGGAAGCCTACCCTATTCCACTTTATTTGAAAGGAAATTGGAAGAAATTGATCGTCACCACAATGGGACTGATACTACCCACCGAGAAGGATTCTGTCTCAGGGAAAGGAATCCAGCCTTGGGAAAAAAATGCATCCCTAGTCTGTCCATTCTGTCAACTGCCACCACCCTGGTCCAGGATACCATCACTTTTGCCTTCTCAGTGGGTGCCTACATCCACATGGCACCCAGCAGGGTATTTTGCAAACCTGTCAGATATGTCATTCCCCTTCTCAAAACTTTCCCAGGGCCACCCATCACACTTGGAACAAAAATCCAAGCTTCTCCCCTTGGCGTGCAGGCCCTAAACCATCTGGCCCTGCCTATTTCTCCCTTCTCTCAAACCACTGTTTCTTTTGTTCTAAGCACTCCAGATACCCCGGGGTTCCTCGAACCCAGCCAAACTTGTTCCTGACCCAAGGCCTTTGTACGAGTTACTTGCTCTGCCTGGAGCACCCCTTCCCCAGCTCCTCCTGCGGCTGGCTCCTTATCAGCTCCCGAGTCACTTTCTCAGAGAGGCATCCCTTGTCACCAGCACCTCCGATCTCACCAAATCACTCTAGTCTGCCTTCTCTTATTTTCTTAACATGCACTATAGAACAACCTTATCTATTAATTTACGCATTTATTTTTGGCGTCTTTTTCTTTTTTTTTATCATTGTTATATTGCAGTTGCCCCATTTCCCTTTTTTCTCCACTGACCGCCCCCCCCCCCACAACTCCCACAGTCAATCCCCACCCTGTTGTCCATGTCCGTGGGTCATTTATACTAGTTCCTTGACTAGACCCCTCCCCTTCTTTCCCCCTTCTCACCCTTCCCCTTCCCAGTTTACACATTTATTTTTCTATTTTACCACTGTGGCTCCATCAGGGTAAGGACTTTTGTCTTCTGTCCCCAGCATTAGCACATCCAGTGGGCACTCAATAACTATTTGTTGAATGAGTAAATGTGAGTGTTTGCAGTGTCTCTCTCCTGACCCTGGAAGCCCCAGGGCTTCTCTGCCTGAGTCTGCATAGAGGCAGGACACCTCTCAGCAGACTCCTATCCTCACTTGTCTTTCTTCCTCCAGGAAGCTTTCCCTGACATTCCTCAGCCTGGTTGGGCCCAGCCAACTTTGACGGCTCCCAGCCTTAAACTGCCTGAGGTCAGTGTGAGCCAGACCTAACAAACCTAACGGACAGCTTCTATCACTTCCCCTAACTCCCATTTTTCAGGTGAGGAAACAGAGGTGCTCAGAAGTCTATTTTGGATCTAGTTTGCTGACTCCCAGCCTTGTGCTCAGAGAAGAAGCATGTCCAGGAGGAAACTGGAAGAACAGGTAATGTGTGTCATTGAAGGTGGTTTTGGGAGCAAATAAAACCAAGTCTAGAGAGGAGAGAAGCCAGCAGTTAGGGTGTGAGATCCCTGCACTCAAGGACCAGAGAGCTGTCTCTGCTGGACCCATTGCCTCCTTGAGCAGGCGGCAGGGTCAAGAAATGGACAGTTTATTTTCTCCTCCCATATGTGGCTGCTTTTGTGACCCAGAAATCTCCCAGCATCCCCTAGGGTTGGGGGGTTCCTCTCTAGTGGGGAAGGATGAGGGGAATCCACATCCCTGAGAAGCCAGAAAGCTTCTGGGCCCAGCATCTGGTATAAGTCTCTGGTACGAGGTCAGGATTTCTGGCCAGGGCCTCTGTCCCCATGCAGATGGTCCAACCTGTGTCTGAGCTGGACTGGTCCCTTTGTCTGCCCTCAGATCCTGAGCCATTGTCTCTTCTGTCTGTGACTCAATCAGCCTGTTGTGTCCATCCCTTGAATGCAGAGTTGGCCTATTTATTTATCTGTTCCTCAGTTATTGTCAGTCAGTCAACCTATCTGTCTGTTAGTCAGCCTCACCCTGGGACCCTGGGTCAGTCCACTGGTCTGTACCTTGGATTATGGGTCACATTGTTTCTTAGATACTTATGTCCATTTGTTAGTCTTCTGACCCAGGATCAATTGTAAACCTGTCTGTCTGCTCTTAGAGGCTCAGAATATCAGTCTGCCTGTTGCTTGGATCTCAGGATAGCCTGCCTAGTCAGCTTTTCAGTCTGTCTTTCTGTCTGTCTCTTGGATACTGGGTCTGCTTGTTAGTCTGTCTATCTGTCAGTCTCTTGGCTGCTTGGTCCATCTGCCGCTCTGTTGCTCAGCTCATGGCTCAGCGAGACTGCCAGTTTTCCGGCTGTCCTCCCCTGCTTGCTCCTCCTCTCCCCGACTCTGGGTCTCTCTCTGTCTGTCTGCGTCTCTCACATCCTCAGCTCCTCCATCTGTCGGTCTCGGTGTTTCTGAGTGTGTGTTCTCGCCCCTCTCCACTCCCCCTCACACTCTGGGCCAAAAACACTGCAGCTTCCAGCGGCGCCCCCGCTCCTACTCCATCCAGGAACCCTCTACCCCCACCCTGCCTTGGCTAGCTCCTGGTCTCCGCTGTGGGCCAGGCCTGCAAACCTCTGGGGATGAGCAGGGTGGAGCTGGGTAATCAGGGCTGTTGGGAAGGAGCAGGGCACCCCACACCAGCCGGGCCAATTACTGCTCTGTAGGTCTGTAGGGGGACAGTAGGCAGGTGTTAATGATACTGTTAATAGCTCATACTTGTTGAGTGTTAACTGCATGACCAGCTATGCTAAGCCTTTTTATACATATTGTTCATTCTTCACAGCAAATCTTTGAGGTGGGTATTATTGTTACCCTCATTTAACAGATGAAGAGACTGATACTCAGAAAAACACTAGGGCTTATAGAAAGTCACGTGGCAGGCTAGTGCCACCCCTAGGACTCACACTTGACTCTTTATGGACCCCTGACTCAGAGAAGGTGCTTCCATTGCATGGAGGGTGTGCAGTACCACTGCCCAGGCGGAACCATGTTGGGCAGAGAGGGACCTACAAGTTTTCCTTGGGATTACGAGCGGTTAGAGAAAACTTCATGAGGAGTGTCAACAGTAATTGGACAGCCAGGAGACCCAGGCTCAAGTCCTTTCTGGGAAAGTCCAACCCCTCTGTGGGCCTCAGTCCTCCCCCACAAAATGGGCCCACGTAACCAAATTCTTGCCTATCTCAAGGAAGTTGCAGCAGGCCCAGCTCCCCACCCACCCAACTCTTATAGCATTAAAGCCCAACATCTGTGTCCTGAACCCCAGTACTCTCTCCACCCTGATGCCACCGCTCTGATCCAAGCCGGCCAACTCCAAGCAGCGCCAGCCTCCATCGCCCTGGCTGGTGCCCTTCCTCCCGTCCTTGCGCTCTTAGAGCTTATTCTTCACACAGCAGCCTGAGGGACCCTGTGAAATCTCAGCTCAGGTCATGCCACTGCCCACTGCTCTAGAATAGAATTCTCACCACGATCTTTGAGGCCCAGGGCAATCCAGCCTCCATCCACCTCTAGGACCTCTCTCCCTCCACCTTCCCCACCTTATGGCTCTCCAGCTACACTGGCCTTGCTGCTCCCTGAACGCCCCAAGCTCACTTCAGCCTCAGGTCCTCTGCTTGGAAAGGGCTCCATCAGTCTCTGACAAATTCTCATTCTTTCCACCTCAGCTCAGTGCCATATCCTCGGAGAGGTGCACCTGGATCCCCTTCCAAAGCACTCTACCACCCCTCTGACCATTTTCTGTTGTGTTAACCTGTTTTCTTTTCTTAACACATTTCACAACCTGAAATGGTCTAATCACATATTCATCATTATGTCTCTCCAGTGGTGTGGGGACATGGCTCTCCTGTTCTCTGCTGTGTCACTAATGCCAGGCACATAGTCAATGTTCAATATATATTTGTTTTCTGAGTGAGTGAATGAATGAAAAGTGTGAATATACTTTATAAGCGTTGCTTTATAAGCTCCCCAAGTAAAGGCAGTCAAATGCAGAAGGAAATAACCCAAGCTTGAGAGTCAGGGAGACCCAGGTTCAGGTGCCGGCTCCATCCCTTACTGTCGGTGTTGTGTTGGGGAAGTTGCTTCCCTCTCTGAACCCCTCGGCTCAATGCCCACCTGATGGAGTAGCTATGAAATCAGTAAGTGGTGATATAATATAAAATGCTCAGCCCAGTGCTGGGTACTCAACCAATGGGAGACCTTAAGGAGTTTTCTGATTTGGAGGCCCCAGCAGGATAAGGAGGCCTTCTAGTTTCCGTTTTAGTTTCTGGTACAGCTGAGGTCGACTCATAGGCTGGCTTTCCCTAGTGCTCACTGAACCTGTCCAGAGAGAGAGGGTCAGAGAAGTCCTATCTAGGGCAAGTTCACAGGGCAGGGTCTTCTTTGGGGTCTTTGTTCTCCCCCTGAAAATAATTGCCACTCATCAAAGACCTTCTGTTTTGACTTTGCAGACCTGTGAGGTTTTGTGGGCATAATCCCCATTTTCCAGATGAGGAAACTGAGCCTCAGGAAGGAGGAGGTTCATTTGACATCTATTTGCCCAGCATTTCTGAGTACCTGCAATGTACCAGGAACTGTGCTAAAATTAAGATGCTGATGGACACAAGGTTGAACAAGACAGACCCAGTCCATCGGTACTGTCTGTGGGGGACCTGGACATTGATTAAATAATCATGTAAACATGGAACAACAAATGTACTCCATGGGTTCCAGATCTGCTTCAAACAGGGTTCCATGTCCCAGCACTGAGCAAAGCAGTGCTACTGAAGAAGGGCCTGGCTCAGCCTGGCAAGGGTGTAGCAATCAGAGAAGGCTTTCTGAAAGGGGTCGCTAGTAAGCCATGATCTGAAGCAGGCACTGGAGTTAACAAGGTGAAGGCAGGAGGGAAGGATGTTTCTGGCAGAGGAACAACATGGGTAAAGATCCTGAGTTGGGAGAAAGCAGTAAGTGGTCCAAATAACTGTAGATCCGAGGGGGAGGTAAGAAAGCAAAGCGATGAGGTGGGCCACAGTGAAGGATTTGGTCTTTATCTTAAGATTGCTGGGGAGACACCAGAAGGTTTTAAACAAGGGAGTGACAGGATTAGATAGCACTTCTGTGTTTTAGAGGCAGCACTTGCTGTGGAGAGCAGATTGGAAAGAGGGAGGCAAGAGTGGAAGGTGGAAGACCAGTTACCAGGTGAGAAGTGAGGATGGCCCTGGAAGGTGATGGACTCCAGAGACATTTAGCAAGGTTATGGAGAAGTGAATTGCCCAGAGCCAACAGCCAGAGCATCTAAGTCAGGGTGGCTAACTCCCCCATTACACCACAGGGTACACATCAAGCTGAGCCAGGCCCTGGGGACCCAGATGCTGTCTGTGGGTTCTCTGGGAAACATTGGGCCCCCAGTCAAACACTACCTCATCTGCAATGTGGCCCAGCACTTCTTGCAGGGAATGGCCCTGAGGCTTCCTCCCCATCTGCCCACCCCTTGATGCTGAGCACTCCTGCATGGATTCAAAATAGGACCTTCCTGGGTTGGCAGCCAAATGAGTCATAAATGCCAGCAAAGAATGTGATTTTACACATTCGGTTCCCATATCGTGTGGTGCTGGGAGCAGGGCTGTCTCCCTCCTCCTTAGCAGCCCCCTGGAGAGTCATAGCACCTCTTTTTTGCTGGGCTGAAGCCAAATATTTCTCTGCCACTAATTTTAGCCTCGGCTGAAAAGCTGAGACCCTCTCCTATCCAACCTACCAAAAGGAGCCAATGTGCCTCTCTTTGCCCAACAGCTAAGCAGACAGTTCCTCTCCAGCAAAGCTTTTGGGACCAGGTTCCACCTCTTACATTTTTCACTATATGACTGCAGCTAAATCTTCTCCCCTCTCTGGCTTCACTTTCCCCATCTGTGAAATAGGTATAGAGCAGAGACTAAAACCCAGGATCCCACACTCTAGGTCAAGACTTCCCCCTCCACTTTCTCTCTTTTCCTTATATTCCATGCAGAATTGGGGTGTCATGAGCCAGCTCAGGGAGAGGAAGTTAGATTGCACTCTTCTGGTGGCTTTGGTCACCTAAGGGAACTTGGAGATCAAGGCAGGGATAAGCACTACTTCTATTTGTCCCTGGTATGGGTGTGAGATCCTAGCTGATATCATTATTAGGGACTCTGGAGAATGATTGAGGGGTGCCCTGTCTAAAAAGGCAGCTGCCCATCCGCTCCAGCTGATTGCTGCCCTGGGAGAATGTGAGCCTAGTGTGGCTGGAATTTTAATTTTTCAAGAATAGCTGGAAATTAATAAGACATTTATGCAAAAACATCATCCCAATTTGGAAATGTTGGCAACTAGTTTTAAAAATACCATATGAATTTTTAAGAAATGATTATTCCTTGTTTTAGGTGTGATAATATTAGTTATATTTTTTAAAAGTCTATCTCTTTATTTTTTTAAAGATTTTATTTATTTTTAGAGAGGGAAAGGGAGGGAGGAAGAGAGGGAGAGAAACACTGATAAATGAGAGAAACAGCCATCAGTGGTCTCTCTTACGCCCCCAACTGGGGACCTGGCCAGCAACCCAGACATGTACCCTGACTGGGAATCGAACTAGTGACTTTAGAGATGTAGTGCAATATGTATGAATGCAATGATATGATGATGTCTGAGATGCGCTCCAAAATAACATGGGAAGAAAAGAAATGGGGTGGAGTCTAGACTTAATGCTCACCAGCACCTATGTGTCCTACACTACCCACATATATAGTTAAAATTCATTAAAATTTAAAATGCATGTTCCTATGTCCACTAGGCACATTTCAAATGCTCAGTAGTCACGTGTGCCTAGTGGCTATTGTAACGGGCCGTGCAAATATAGCCCATTTCCGTCACCGCAGAAAGCTGTAGTGGTTGGTGCTGGCCCAGATAAAGCAAGGCTGGCCAGGGTGGTGGTACACGGGGAATAATTATCTTGTTCTCTCTTCTTTCATATATTTATTTATTTTCTCCATTTTAACAATTTTCATTAAACAGTAGGGGGAAAACATACTGTGTAGGCCTAACAAACACATCCTCAGGCGGGATTTGCCCATGGCTACTGATTTGCAACCAACCTGTGGTCTGACTGTCAAGCATCATAAAGCCCCTGAGTTAGATCCAGAGACTCTTAAAACTTTAAGGGGCTTTAGAGATTATCTGATTTATCCCCCAGTCCCACCTGGGAGACCTGTTACGGCTTTCCTGCCAAAACCAGCCACTTCTGTCTGCATCTGTGTGTGGAGCTCCTGCCCTTGGGAACAGCCCGCTCTGTTTCTGGGCAGCTTGATTGTCAGAGTGTTCTTGCTTCTATTCAAACAGATTCTGCCTCCTTTTAACCTTGGGTTGTCATCTGTCTTCGCACCATCTCTGGAGCCATGGGACAAGTCTCCTCCCTTGAAGGAGGGCGGGGCGGGTCAGTAGGGGAGAGTTAATGAACATTATCACCCTCCACTCCCCTCTCCCCACTCCCTTCCTTGTTAATAAGCAAGTAGGATGGGTTTCAACTTGGGCCAATAACAACAGTAATAGTAATAACATTTTATGAGCATATAGTATGTGACAAGCCCTGTGCATTTATATTATCTCCCAATATCTTTACAAGAACCTTAAGAGGTGAATACTGTCAATATCCCCACTTCATAGATGAGATTAGAGCTCTGGCTGGTGAAGATTTGCCCAAGGTCACACAGCTAGGAAGTCACGGAGCCATGAACTGCACCAGTGCTCCAGCCTCAGCTACTCTGCTATCCTGTCTGAGCTCTGGGAAAACTCATTTAGGATTCTCAAGCCCCCACCTGGACTTTACAGATGGGGTAATTGAACCCCAGGCAATGAAGTGTGTTTCGTTCAAGATTCTGATTTCAAAGATTCTATTCAGTTCACACAAACATTCATTGAGCACCTATTGCATACAAGAATTTTATTTCTTCCATCTCTAAAGTAAGCCACACCTGCATCCTCCTGAAAACTCAGCCCAGGGTTGTTCCCTTTACATCTTCTATAAGTACAAATGCATTGCCCTTAGCCTGCATTTGTTCATGACAGTTTGAAAGGCTGCAGATGTAGGCCTACTAGCCCTCAGTGCCATGTCCACAAAGGCAAAAGGCCCCCACGCTGCCTTAGCACCCCCTACGTCAGCCACAGATGCAAAGCTTGCTTCAGCAGACTTCAAGTTCTAAAATCCTGCCAGAGCTGGCTGGGTACAAGGCCACCAACAGCAACAGAGGGTCTGCTCTAGGCCAGTCACCATAGGGGACAAAGAAGAAAAGACAAGGCCTCACCTCCACAGGGGTTTGTAATCTGGTAGGAAAACCAGGTAGGTGGGCAGATGATCACAACAGAATATGATCAGGACTGTGAGGCTGAAGAGGAATGAGTAACTGTGCCCAGGGGAAAAGTCTGAGGCGAAGAAGCCAGAAAGTTAACAGTGGGTATTTCTATGGAAATCAAAATTTAAAACTATTTTTCTGATTGTTTTTCCTCTTCCCAAAGCAATCCATGATTAATACACTCAACTAGTGGAAGGCAGTATCACTTGGTGGTTACGCATGTGGGCTTGGGAGCTGGACTGTATCACTTCAAACCGTAGCTTTGCTACTTACTAACTAGGAGGCTGTTAATTTCTCTGTGCCTCAGTTTCCACTAACTCAGTTAGTGTGAACTAACATTACTGGCTTATATTACAGACGTGGAAAGTATGTTCCATATATTAATTCAATAAGCCTGCACAATGGTCATTTGTAGAGGGATGTTATCCCATTTCACAGATGAGGAAACTGAGGCCTAGAGAGGTCAAGTAACTTGTTCAAGGTCACACAGCTCACACAGCCAGAGTCTGGGCTCCACAATCCTTATTCTTCCTCATCACACTCCCTTCCTGATGGGATTATTGTAAAGAAAAAAATGATCTAAGTTTCTATAAATGGTAGCTATAATTTTCAGTAATGTCTGACTTTTTAATAACAAGTGAACGTCTGCATATATTTCTTGGTTAATTAAAAAACCAGAGTAAAATCTTCAAGCTGTACAAGATCTAATTAGTAAGTGGAAATCTCCCTTAACCTCACCTCTTCACCTCCAGAGATAATGAGTAGAGGGGAGTCTTTAGATCTTTTCTGTGCTGCCTGAGGTTTCAACAAAAGTGTACCATTCTTTTGTAAACAAAACAATGAAGCAAATTCCATTTTTGATAAACAACAAATTTTGCCTGATTGAGGAGTGGGAGGGTCTGAGAGGCAGAGGGTGGCACATGTTGGGTTTATTCAGGGAAAGCTTCTCAGAAGAGGTGACATTTGAGCTTGGCCTTGAAGGATGTGCAGAATTTCACTGGGGAGAGAATGGGAAAGCGTGTTGCTGGAGGAGGGACTGCAGGCAGTACTCAGAAGTGTGAGGGAAAGGAGTGTATCGTTTATTTTGGGGGGTGGGGCAGGGCTAGAACAGCAAAGAGACAAAAGAGCAGGAGGCCAAGGGTCTGAGGCCACGCTAAAGTATTTGGAGTGGCAGGGTCAGACCTGAGCTTTAGAGCTATCATTCTGGTTACTGGTAGAGGTGGGATAGGATGGGTTAAGGGGGCAATTGGACGCTGATAGAATTTCCCAGGGGAGGAATTACGAGGCTCTAACAAAGGCAGGGCAATGAATGGAGAGGCCCAAGTAGATCCCAACCCATCCTCCTTCCTCTCCCCAGGGATCTTTGCCCTAGCTTTGGGTTCAAAGCCATTTCCTGGCAGCCCTCCCTCTTCCCCCCAAGGCTTCTCCTGTGTGGTCTTTAAAGATCAAACAGGGGATGCTGGGTCCAACTGCCGCCACTGTGTCTGGTAGGAGCAGCTCTAATGGCCTGTTGCTGAGGATGGGCAGGGAGAGGAGGACGGTGGGGGTGGGGTCATGGAGCGGGGTCTCCCAGGAGGTGGGTGGTGAGGCTGAACTGGAGCAACTCTGCAAAGTGAGAGCAGAAAGGAACCTCTTGGGGATTCATCAAGTTCAGGGGGTTCTAAACCCCCTCGGAACTGAATAAAATCTTAGGCAGGTAACTAACATATTAAAAAAGAGAAAATCAGAGATACTCAGGTTGAAATGGTTGTGAGAGGACCGTGAAATACAATTTGAAAACCACAATGGAATACAACCCCTGTCATCTTTTATAGATAATAAGTATACAAATAGTAATGGCTAATGAGATTTGAGCGCTTTCTGTATTACAGGCACTGTGCTAAACACTATATATATATATTATTTACTATTCCCCCAAGCCACATGTGATAGGTACTATTATTAGAATGTCTGTTTCACAGATGAGAAAATCAAGGCATACATGAGAGGCCATTTGCCCAGAATCACAGAAAGTAGCAACACAATATGATTGATTCTGGAACGGGAGTTCTTAACCATCAACTATCTGCCTCCAATAGGGAAATTGACCAGAGGAGGAAAGATAGCATGTCCATTCTGCCTGAAACAGACCCCCTACCCTCGTTGCTGCTAGCCTGGTCCAGACTCCCCCTTTTCTCGCCTGGATCATCGAAAAGTCTCCTCATGGGCCCCCAGGTTTACCCTGTCCTCCCACCAGCCTATTTTCCATCCAGCAGCCAGAGTGCACATTGTAAAACATAAGGCAAGACCCTCTACCTTCTCTCATATCCTCTTGGACTCCCCGCTTCATGCATGAGTACCTGTGTGATCTAACCCCAGCCAACCTGTCCCCAATAATCTCCTAGACTCTCTGCTTCTGCCCCACAGGACTTCTGGCTCTTCTCCTACCCTTTGCCTGGAACACCCTTCCTGAGACCTCCACACTGCTAGCCCTCACCTTATCCAGCCCTCTGCCCACATGCCACCTCCTCCCAGAGGCCTACCTTGATTACCTTACCTCAAAGAGCCACTCCCTCTTCCCTGGGCTTCTGTAGCCTCCTGCCCTGTTTCACTTTTTCCATAGCACTTACTGCTATCTGATCCATTATATTTTATATTATGCATACTGAAGGTGACCAGAGTTTTGTCACCCCAAAATATGCCTTTTGGAATATTGACTTTAAGCTGGCTATTAAGAAACAGAAGACTCAGAAAGAAACTTTGACCCTCCTCCTCACCTGCCTAAAGGAATTCAGATAGAAGTATTTGTTTCAAGAAGGGAATTCACCTTAGTACATATGAATTAAATGTTGCAGACAGGGAGAATCAAGCAAAAATCTGTTCATTAGATTCCCCTCTGTGTCCCACTGTTTCTGGGTGGCCCAGCAAGAATTCGTTTACCACATGCTGTCTTCCTGTGAATTACCTGCTTTCCCTTTGAAATCCCAGGCCCCTGCCTCCCTTCTCCTTTGTCCACAGTGGCAGAGAAACATCAACTGCCCAATGGTGTTCCCATCTCACATCTTATGGCATTCCCACATGTACATCTGTAACAAACTTTGAAAATTTTCTCTTGTTAATCTATTAAATTTGATTATTAGCTCAGCTAGAAGAATTTAGAAGGTGGGAGGAAAAGTATTATTTTTTTGCACCTCCCTACAATACAATCTACATTACATTTTGTTTGTTTATTGTTGTCCCCATTAGACTATTGAGTTCCATGAGAGCAGGGACTTTGTCTTGTTCACTACTCTATTCCCAGCATTTAACAGTGCTTGGTATACAGCAGGTGCTCCATAAATATTTGCTGAATGAATGATTGCAGATTAAATGAACAGCTGCCGCGTCCTTATGGCTTCAGGGGCCTAGAAGGCCCTCTTGCTCTCCTGCCCCCTCCCTGGCCACCTGCTCAATGAACAAACCTCCTTCTGCAGGGAACAAAGCCCAAGCTGATGGCACTAATCACTGCCAACGGTTCTGAATACTTAACAATGGGGCCAGCCCTTTGCTAAACCCTTGGTACACATTATCTCGTTAAAGGTCCAAACAACCCAAGGGGTGTACCATTATGATCTCTAGTTTACAAGGGATAAAACTCAGGCACAGAGATTATATGGCTTGTCAAGGTCACATACAAGAAGAGATAGGATCAGGATTTGAACCAAGGACATTTGAATACAGAGTTCCTTGTTCTTAACCATTATTCCAAGAATCTGGCTTCCCAGAGGGAAGACACAGAGCCTGACTCTCACACCAAGCAGGTCACTAATTCATTTCAGAATTTCTCTTGAGTGCAAGGTTCCTGAGGAGGGAGAGGGAGCAGTGCTCAGACCTAGACGTAGAGGGGGATATTAAAGGGAGGTCCTGTAAGCCCAGTTTGCCTCCCTCCATCCTGATTCTAGGGTCCCCAGATCCTGACAGCCTGGGAGAAATCCCATGCCAGATCATCTTCCAGTAATTGGCTTAGCAAACCATGCTCATCTGGGCAAAGCTGGAGCCCAGTGAATTCAAGATTAGGAAAAGCAGGATTCATGGCTTACCGCTCTGCTGCCCACAGGGTCAGAGGAGGCAGAGTTAGGACTTTAATTGGCTTAACAGCCCAGAGTGGCTTAGCAGCTTGGAGGGCCGGGGTGGGGGGATGAAAACGCAGGTTGGTGTCCAGCCCACAGCCAGCTTCATGTCTCACCAAAGGATCTGTGCACTCTTCTCTCGGGGGTTCCATCTGTCTCGGTACACAGCTGTTGTTCTGGGAACCCCCAAAGCAGCTGGTGTGATAGTGTGAGGGGTTAGGCTTGGGAGTTGGGCAACGCTAGGTTGGCACCTCACCTCTCCCCCACTTTGTTCGTGGGTGATCTTGGACAAGCTGCTTGATTCCTCTGAGCCTCACATTTTTGTCTGGTAAATGGGTGTATCAATTGCCAACAGAGGGACAGTTTCAGGGTAAAAAGAGACCCTGCGCTTTTAGCACCTCACATGGGGTCAGCAGGGACACAGTGGGTACATGGTGTCCATGAATTCCTCCTTCCACTCATTTCCTTCCTCAGAGCCCCCTGTTGTATTTAAAATAATAATACCAACACCCATTTTGCAGGGTGGTTTGGGAATAGAATAAGAAAGGACCTTATCAATTGTGAAGAGCTAGACCAGAGGTCACAAAGAGGTCGGGCCCACAAATGTGTTTCCTTTAGTTGACACTATTTTTAAAAATCTTAATTAGTAGTTGAAAATGGGAAGAACTTACCAAAAAAAATCCCAATTTTCAATTTCTCTTGAGAAATCAAGACTTGACAATATCAGGTCCACAATTTTCCATGGCACCATCGGCTGGAGCTAGGACACTGCTTTCCCCATAATGTCCTCTTGACTGACACCCACATACTGTCATAGGTCTGTGTTACCTGGCTTCTCAAAGTATCTCGTCTTTTGATCCAGCATTGTGCAAGCGTGAGTAGTTGAAAGGTATCTTTATGATTGAAGTTATTTTATTCAGAACTGGGGTCGGGAGATCAGGAGGTGAATGACGGGCCAGTCTCCCAGCTTTGATCCTGGAGAGCTTAGACACATATCTCTTTCCTCATCACCCCATGTTTCACCACTCAGAACATCTGCACCAAGTCCTGCTGAACAGTGAACCTGTTCACTGTGGAAACATTTCATGTGGAAGCAAACATGTTGTGCCAACATTGCTAAATTTCTAGGAATGCCAGCCCTGCTGGCTTCTCTATACTTTGTCTGGGTTTCCCCCCATTTACCCAGACCCTCAGCCATTGTAAAAGCCAAAGCTTTTGGGACAGGTGCCCCAAGGTTTTAGCTCTGATAACTAGACCCACAGTCAGAATTACAGAAAAGGAAAGGTTCTTAAGGTCATCAAATCTAATATTTTCATTTGACAGAGTCCCAGATGTAGGAAAAGCCTCACCCAAGGCCACCTAGCAAGCTAGTTACAAACCTGGATGGAGACATAAATCTCCCGCTCCACTGCTTCCAATCTGGCACTTTCCCCACAATATACACTGTCTCCCCATCCTTACCCACATGGTTCAACTCCCTCCCTTTCCTTTCACATTCTTATCTCGGTGCAGCAGAAGCCCTAACTTTCTATCATTCTGGAATCTTGGGATTTCAGACTCATAATTCGCTGAGTTTGGGAGACACATTAGTGGCAGAACTGCAGGGTGGATAAATTGAACTTGAGCTTTGAAGGCAGACAGAGTCTTGAGTCCCAGCTCTCCTACTCCCTAGCTGTGTGACCTTGGGCAAGGATGCACCCTTTCTGAGCCTCCATCTCCTCATCTGTTAAGTAGACATGATAATACAACCACATCAGAAGTTTCTTAGGAGGGATACAGGAGATGAAACAGGTAAAAAGGCAACAACAGGCTTGGCACAAAGTACGTGCTGAATAAAATAATTGTTATAGAACTGTAAGTGAGGGCTCTTGTGCCCCTAAAGTTTAAGTGAAATGGTCCATATGTGATCAAACGGAATGGAGCTGGACAAATTGGAGCCGGTATACTCTGTCTAAATTGTTACAGGCCAGATACTACTAGATTCCTTTTTTTTTTCCCCCGAGAGAAGCTAGGAGTTCCAGATATTTGAAATACTATGCAAGCCAAACAAAACACTTGCAAGGGCCATCAGTTTGCCGCCATCTCAATCACCTTCCTTTACAAATGTGGGAGAGTGGAAGTAGCTGGTCCTTTTACCTAAGAAACCTTGGAGCTCAGTGGACCCTCAGCTATCTTCAGCCACTACCCTGAGGCCCCACCCCCTCTCCATGGTCAATTTTTGCCCTATTTGAGGGAAATTCAGTTTGTGTTCAAAAAAGAAGTTATCAGTTTCTCACAAGTAGATTCTCAACAAGGGGAGAAGAGGGGCTCGAGGCAGTTAGTGAGAGCAGAGGGGCAGCTGGCCCATTTTAGGCTGAAGGGAAAGGGGATGAAGATTTGGCTACCAAGAATAGGAAGTTACCATTTCAGAATCTAAAAATATCTTTCACCATCTGTCCACTCAGGCACAGAATAGTAAATGTAGATTAGTTCCTGGATGTAGCCATGAATATTTTTATGTGTCAAGCTAATAATAATAACAACACTACCTTGTGTGGATGCAACTTCATTCCCCTTTCCCCCAAGAAGAGCTAAATGGAATATATGCATTAATTTAGGCAAGGCAGAGATGGGGAAACCAAGGCAGGGAGAGATTTGGCCACACAACAAGGGTGACACAGCAAGTGAGCAGCTGGGACAAACCCTAGGTGTCCTGTTTCCAACCTTCAGCTCAGAACTAAATCTTCTGAGTTGGGCAGAATGTATTAACAAGTAACAGAATAAATCTAAGAATAGCAATAATCACCCTTTACATCTCTACTGTGACTTTGACTTTTTTCATGCTTTTCCCACATCTCTGATAGTCATAATAATTTATTACATTCCTTAAACATGTTGCAGTTTGCAGGGCCTTCACACAGACCTTCTCTCACCCACCAGGTAAGCAAAATATGATGATAGACAATGAGATGAGGAGGAGGGATTCTCCCACATTTCACAGGTGAAAAAACTGGTCTTAGAGGGAAGAGGAGTTTTGCCTAAGATCACATAGTTAGTTGGCAAGTTCATTCTGTCAGTGCACAGTACAGCCTAAGCTACTAGAGCAATCCTGACTCAAGGGGAACCCCAGGTTCAGAATTCACCATCTCCATTTAATTCAGCTCAGCTCAGCAGGGACCCTCAGTCTTGGCAGAGGAAGAAGCCTGGAAGTAGGCTGCTTGTACAAAACCTCAGTCTTGTCTTACTGCCCTGGGATTAAAGAACAGCTAGTGGCCATCTAATCTCAGATTCAAGATCCCAAGTCCCCTTGGCCCTGCTGAGGTGGGGGGCAGGAGGTGGACACTGGGGTAGCCCTAAGAAACAGGAGCCGGACAGCTTCTCAGCTGGGTCAGGCACACTGCTTCCCCAAGGACTAAAAAGTTTGGGCGGGATATTCATTTAGCTGCCTCAAAATCCATGTTTCTCCTTGAAGGTTAGGAATGGGCTGCAATTCTGAACAGAGATCTCTGAGAACAGGGAAGGACTTCTGAGATCTTTCCTAAACCCTGGATGAGCATTCAGGCGGAAAGGAGTGGATCAGGGCTGGAGGGAGCCCTGGAGCTCTGTTCCAAGCTTCACACTCATCCTCATCAGCTCAGGGACCCCCTCACTCACACGCTGCTGAGGATCTCTCTCTCTTCTTGCTCCATCCCCTGCTCCCCCAATGGTCAGATTAGAGAGGATGGCACTGGGGTTGGTCGGAGTTTGAGGGCAGAGGGCAGGGAGGACTGGCAGAGAAGAAATCAGAGCTGCATTAGGGTGGGGCGGGGCGGAGGTCAGGACACGAGGGGGGCCTTAGAGAGGTCAGAGGAGGGCTAGGGCGGGAGGCAGCCTTTCTCCACCCCCACTCCTAGGAGTCAGCTCCCTCCACCTGCGCTTCTCCTACCTCCAGACCTGGCCGAGCTGCAGGAGGTGGACGAGAGTCTGCAGTAGCCAGACGCAGAGGCGGCAGCAGCGGCGGCGGTAGGAGCTGGCCGAGGAGGGCGCGGGCCGGGGACCCAACTCCGGGCTGCCTTCTTTGGTCCGGAAGGCGACGGCGCTGTCCTTGGTGCTGCTGGAGGGCCCGCCGGTGCCGCTGTCCTTGGTGCTGACGGCGGGTCCCGGGGCGCCCGCGGACTCCGTGTAGTCGTAGACGAACCAGCGGAAGCTGAGCAGCTGCACTACAAGCGAGGGCAGGAGCACGAACAGCAACGTGAGGCCGAAGTAGGTCGGCTGACCCTGCAGGTAGTAGGAGGCCGCCAGCCACAGGTCCGTGGCGCCGTCGGAGAAGAACACGAGCAGCGCGCACAGCACCCAGCAGCAGTCCCGCAGCTCGTAGCGCGGCCCCAAGCCCCCCGCCCCGGTCACTCCGGGGCCCCCGGCCGCTGTCACCGCCTCCCCGCGCCCGCCAGCACTGCCCCGGGCTCCCCCGGGCGCCCCCTCCGGCCCCGGGCCGGCCGCGGCCGCCGCTCCATCAGACTTCGCGGCCATGTTGGCGGAGCAGGAGGCGGGGAGCCACTTCCGGGAGGCGGAGGGGGTAGGGTGCGGAGTGGGGAGGATCGTATGCGGGTGGCTCCCGCCTCCTCCTCTTCCTCCTTCTCCTCTTCTTCCTCCTCCCCTCTATTTCAATTATTCATTACCCTCGGCGCCGCCCTCGCCCCTCCCCCACCCCGCCTGGGCTGCAGCCAGATCGGGGAGCACCCCCTTGGAGGGGAGATGAATAAGGAAGGGGAGAGAATCCCAGGTCACACTCTCTTTCCTTCCTCAGAGGTGTGGGGCCCCAGCCACATGCTCTCTGCCTCTCATCCCGCCACCCCCCCACCCCTGCACCCAACCCCACTCCACTTCCTTCCTCTCTCTTTTCTTCACGGCGCCCCTCTGCATCTACTCCTCTTGCATTTAGCTCCTCTGTTTACCTCCAGTGGCCCGGGTCTGAGGAGGGTGGGGGACCAGGAACTTGAAAGGGGCTGCTTAGCCGGCACCCCAGAAACTATAGCAATCACTCAATGCTAACAGGCCACTTCTTAGTTTGCAGAATGTTCACATATTGTTTCATCCCCTCCCTTGATCTTGAGAGGTCCCTTTCTCTTACTGTTATGAAGGTGAGAAAACTGCAGCTCTGGGAGTTGCTGTCTTCCCCACTCTCCCCTTTCCCTCCCCAGGGACTGCCTTCATCTGGCCACAGCCCTGGTAGCAAGGGGCAGGGAAGGGAGGAATGGGAGGAAATATGAGGTGGAAGAAAGCACTAGTGCAAAGGCCTGGAGGCCTGGAGACCTGGGGCAGGAAGGCATCTTTTCAAGGAAGTCTTGATCACCATCCGGGGAAGTGGAAAGCTAAGAAAGATGGAGCTGGAGAGCTCTGAGGGATGAGATCCTAAAGGACCAGAAGATACACTCTATCCAGCAAGCAATGGGAGACCACTGCAGAATTTGAGCAGAGGGTAATGTGATCAAGTCAGAATTTTGAAAGAAGACCCTGCAGCCAGAGGAGAGAAGTGCTCACAGCGAAGTAGCCTGGGGATGGAGAGAACAGATGAAGAATAGAACAGTAATCCAGCAGAGGGGGTAGTCTCTCGTACATCCTGGATAACCCTAGTGCCCCGCACCCTTTGGTTAGAGTGGATATACTGGGGCATTTATCATACAAACACTCATATAGCAGTCACTTTTTGCTCGGGACTGTTCTAAGCATTGTACAACTACTAACTCATTTTATTCTCACAATTTGTGAGACAGTTTTCCATTTTCCTCCCATTTTACAGATGAAGAAACTGAATCACAGAGAAGTTAATCCATTTGAGGGGGAGAAGGAGAGTTAGGTGAGAAGGAGGAAAGAAGAGGGGAGGAGGGGCAGTCTGAGGACCACCCTGCCTCAGAGTGGCACAGAAGGGAAGGTGAAGGGTGGCAGCTGCCCTGGGTCGGGAAGGAGCAGCCCTCTGCTGTTCTGCAGTCCAGCATCCCTTTCTGTCTTGGGACAGTTTTGGTTCCAGCAATGCTCAGGAGATTGGAGTGCCAGCTGTTGCCCAAAGCTGAAAATGGAGGAGGAAAAATGAGGGATTAAGGGAGTTTTCCAGGCTGGATTCAAAGTTGACTGTCTCTATCCAAGGGCATGTGTAGACTAGTGGGAGTCTTTGTGAATTGGGCTAAAGGGGAGTCTGAATCCCAATGTGATTTAGGCAGGAGAATCTCTGTCTCTCTCTCTGTCTTTCTGTCGTCTCTCTGTCTCTCTGTCTCTCTGTCTCTCTCTCTCTCCTACAACCCTAGGCGGGAGACTCATGGAGTGCATAGAGCCATGGGCAGGGGGAAGTTCTGACTCCAGACAGCCTTATGGCCCTGGACCAGTTCCGCATTTGTCTGTATCTCTGCCTTCTCACAAGTCCTGGATGGCGCTTGCGGCCTGACAGAATTCAGTTCTCACCTCTGCCCCCACCCCTGCCGCGTGGAGGGAGCCCCTCTACCTTCCATGTCTTTCTACATCCCAGAATTATCCTGTTCAAGCAGGCAGTCCAAGACACACTTTTATGTCTGAAATTATGGAGCCAGGAAACCTAGGTTCAAAACCTATTCACTCCTTCCTGGCTTCATGACCTTGGGAAAGTTACTCAATTTCTCTTAGCTTCAGAAAAGAAAAAAAAAAAAAAGTAAAATGAAGGGGAGGGATAGTTAGTGCCTTCCTCCTAGGGCTTTGGTGAGGATAATTAATGTTAATTATTAGTTGGGATGATGTTTCCCACAGGAAGCCCTCCTGGACCTCCCACCCAGCTGTGCCCTGCACTCTATCCCTCAGAAAAGTCTCCCTGACATCCCCCTGTTACAAGCTTTAAGTCTTTTCCTTCTTAACATCAGCACACTGGTGATTGATTTTTTTATGTTTGCCTGTATAGAATTGCCTGGGAACTCCATGAGAGTTGAGAGAATTCATTTGTTTTTCTTTTTTTTTTTCTGAAAAGTTTTGTTTCCAAAGATTTTATTTATTTATTTTTAGAGCAGAAGGGAGGGAGAAAGAGAGGGAGAGAAACATGTATGAGAGAGAAACATCATTCAGTTGTCTCTCGTATGTGCCCTGACTGGGGACCAAACCCACAACCCAGGCATGTGCCCTGACTTGGAATTGAACTGGCGACCTTTTGCTTTGCAGGACAACACCGAACCAAATGAGCCACACCAGTCAGAGTCTCTAAAAAGATTTTATTACTCACACAGGGGAGGAGGCTCAGTCCTTCTTGACCACCAGAACATTACTCAGCTCCTCTCTCTTCCTGGTGCAGATGTGTGTCCTCACCCTTTTCTTGGTGAATTTGAAAGCTTGCTTGTCCTTGGAGATCTTGAGCAGTGCCCTGGCGTGCCACTCATACAAGGTGAAGCTGCACACCTGTCTCTCAGGTCATGTCCTGCACAAAGTTGGTGTGCTTGGCGAGGTGCCTGCAGCAGTGGCGGCTGTGCCTCAGTTTGCTCACGTTCTTCACCCTGTGGCTCTTGTTGATGTCCACAGCCATGGGGTAGTGTAGAGCCATGTCTGCTGCTCTTCAATGGCTGCTGCACTGGAAAGATTAATTTATTTTAAATTGCTGAGCACCCAATGCAATGTGTGACACTCAACAGGTATTCTATAAAAATCATTGATTGACTGAATGAATGATGAAGAAATGAATGAATGATCAACATTATAAAATAGGTTCCCTTATTCTCCCCTTTTTATAAGCAAGGTAACTTTTGCAGACAAAGGCAGTGACTTATAGAATTACAATCCCTTCTGTGTATCAGGAGCTGCATTAAGAACTTTACTGATATGACCACATGTTAACCTCAAACCAGTCATTTCAGGGGGTGAGGCAACTGAGACGCAGGGAGGTATTGTCACTTGCCCAAGGCCATTTGTTAGGAAATAGCAGAGCTGGCATTCAAGAACTCTAGTTCAGGCAACTGGGGGAGGAAACACAGAGGAAGGATTTGATGGGGTATCTAAAGTGTGGGAGTGACCCACCTGTCAATGGTACCAAGGAGGGAACTCTGCCCTGAGCAGTTTGTACGGGTATGTTCTGCGTACCCTGAGGGCAGAGATCAGGGACTCAGATTGGGACCAATAAGGAAGTACAGGAATGGTGTTTCAGTGTGTGGGCAGGCTGGGGGGGGGGAGGGGTAGAACAGCTTGGGCAAAGGCTCTGCAATGGAGCTGAGCCAGGCTCATTCAAAGGCTAAGAAGAGGCTGGGTCTAGCAGGTGTGGAGGAAGAAGGTGGACCACTGCTGATCAGAACTGGATAAGCCCTTTGAGATCTCATCTAGTTCCCCAAGCTCATCTCTCATTATGGATGGGGACACTGAAGCCCAGAGAGAAGTCCCATATCTAGCAACTGGCAGAAGCAAATCTAGAAGCCTTTCTTTAGTTGCCAGAGGCATGGTCTCTGGGCTTTGCTGGGACTCCCTCTAGGGAACCGCCCTTGTCACATTTTCTCAATTAACTGAGAGCTCAGTCCATGCCTATTGCACCCTCAGCTTGGACCAGTTTCTGATGATATTCCTTTTGTTCCTGTGCAAAGTATGCATGAGGTAATTGACACAACATTTTCTATAACAGCAAATACTGAGAATGGCCCAAATACCCACCAGTAGAGTACTGGCTAGATAAATCATGGACTTTCTGACAATGGAACACCATGTGGCAGTTGAGGTAATGAAGCTATCTCCTAACACAGAGAGGCCTCCATGGAGAAAAGCAAGAGAGAATAGGAGACAACGCTGAGTGAAAAGGGGGCACAACCTATATCTGTATTTGTATGTACATGCACACAGAAACTTTGGAAGTATACATTAGAAAATGAGTTACTGAAGGGGGCACTGGGCAGAACGGAAACAAGGACGGGAGGGAGATTTCATTATATGACTATTTATAATTTGTTTTGGGCTCGTGAATGTATTTACCTATTAGTAAAATAATATAATAATGGGGACAGCTGCTACTCAGCTACTGCTGAATGTCGTCATATGGGATTAGGCAGTTAGTATGGTCAGATTTTCTAATTATTCAAGAGACACCAGAAATCTGGATTGCATTGTAAAATGTCTTCATATTTAATCGTTGGCTCCACTTTTTTTCTCAAACACTTTTCAGGCCAAGTAAATAGGTCAGTGGGTCAGACTTGGCCTGAAGGCCATCAGTTTTCAGCCTCAGCCTAATGGCTTCCTGCTCCCAAGGCTGGGGTTCTCAGCAGCCTAGGTCTCCGCCCCTACTATGCTGGGCAGCTGCAGACAGAAAAGCACCTTGTCCTGCCCCTCTCCTGGCACCTCCCAACCCTCATCCCTTGAGGCTGTGACATTTGGGGCTTTTAGCTCAAGATCTGGAAGGCAGAGAAGGGTTATGAACTCTCGGATAATTTCCTCTCCCGGGGCCCCACAGGCGTCAAGGCCCAGCTGCCTCCTGCTGCCCACCCATCTGTCCCTGGGAGGTGGGGACAGGAGTGGGGCTGGCAGTGATGGGGGTGAAAAGGAGACATAGCTCTGAGTCTCAGATCATTGGGCTCTGTTGAAATTCAGAATCCAAGATGAGAAACCGAGGGATTTCTGAGAAAAGAAAAGCAGGGGCTTGGCTGCACCTATTGCGTGTGCGCTGAGATAATTCACCCAATTATTGTACAAAATGCCAGAGCTGGAAAGGCCCTATGGGACCATCTCATCCAACCCCTTTGTTGTACAGATGGGGAGACCAACTGCTGCTCCCCATCACACCGCCCCAGGTCATGGCCTTGTCACCTTTCTCCTGGATAATGGGACTGCAGAGGAAGAGGGGTTGGAGAGAGGGAGAGAGAAAGAAACATCGATGTGAGAGAGAAACATTGATCTGTTACCTCCCACAGGCGCCCCAACCAGGGTACATGCTCTGACCGGGAATCAAACCCACAACATTTTGTTGTACAAGACAATATTTCAACCAACTGAGCCACCCAGCTAGGGCATTTTTTATCCAAAGCATTTATCACTACATGATGTTATATTATGTATTTATTTGTTTTTTCTCTAGAATATAAAATCTGTGAAGGCAGCAATCATGCCTATATTGTTCACCACTGTGTCCTCAGCCCTTAGCAGAGCTGGGCACATAGATGCTGAGTGATCCTGAGCCAGCTGTGACATGAAAAGGCCCAGGTGGTGACAATTCAGGAGACAGCCAGTCCTGATTCTGCCATTACCTGCTTGGGGGATCTTGAGCAAGCACCTCACTTCTCTAGACCTCAGTTTCCTCACTTATAAAAAAAGACAGTCACTAACACACTTTTGATTCAATAATCCTGGATGTTTCCTTTGTTCTGATGTCACTTTCTGAAAGTTCTTTAAACACACATGGCTGCATTTATTTATTGAATAGTTAATACATTCACATTGTTCAAAATTCAAAGGTACAAAGGGGACACATTTGTCTCTCCTACCTTGCCAACACCCATTTTACAGCTGGATTAAGTCATTCATCCCCACTGAAGAGAGGGGAAGTCTTGGCACCATGTTTCACCCTCTTTCTAGTGGAATGAGTTACTGCTGAAAAGTCTGGCTGGTAAAGGAGAGGAGACAGACGGGCAGACTGAACCCTTAATCCCTCCAAGGCATGGTTAGGTGAAGGCCTCAGTTGTTCAGCAGACCTCTCTCTCCTGGGGCATTCTCTGAGGGTCCTAGGCTCCCGGGGGGAAGCCCAGGGAGCCCCTGGCCTCAGTGGGCATCCTGGTTGACAAGAAAGCCAAACCATGGCAAAAAATAGTCTATTCCAAAAGAGGAAAGTGACTGATGCCAGGAGAATAGGAGGACACAAGTCCCTCTGGAAAATCTGAGATAGAGACCTTCCTGGGAGGCCAGATCAGGGAGGGAGGGGCTTCCAGGAAGAGCGGCCTTTGAGGAGGTGTAAGGACTCAGCAAATGGAGAAAGAAAGCCAAGGCTATCCCAGGCAGAGGGCATAGCCAGAGCAAAGGCAGAGAGGTGGGAAAGTCAGGGTGTACTTGGGAACTAGGGTTCAGGAAAAGTGGAGGAAGATGAGGTGGAGAAGTTGAGCTCACAGACAAGTATCAGGACACGTGTCCCTGCGGGATCATTGCAGCAGCACTTCTTATAATACTGAAAGATGGGAAACAACTTAGATGTCCGCCCACCAGAGAATGTTCAGTAACTGTGATACTAACAACCGGCACACTGGCAAGCCGTAGAAAGATAGATAGTCCCTAATGTGGGTGAGGACGTGCAGCACTGGTGGAAGTGTAACTGAGTACAGCCATTCTGGAGGGGAATGTGGAGTATTTAGGAAAAGCAAGTACATGCATATCCTATAACAAAGAAATAGCATACTAGAATGTTCATGTGGCACTGCGTGGGTTGAGGGGGGAAAAAAAAGGGAACTCAAGCATCCACAACCAAGGGAGAGGACAAGCAAAATGTGGAGAAAGCAGTTCTGGGTTCTCGGGAACTGTCAGGAGCAGGGACTAAAGGCACACAGAGTACATGGATAGATCAGAGAAACACCGGGATGAGCAAAAACAAAAACGAACAAAAAACCTGTAGGAAATACTCACCCTTACAGCACAGTAATATTTACGTAGATTAAAAATACACACCCAGTTTATCAGTATCTACTAAAACAGAACATGCCCAGCAACTCCACTCCTACGTATACACACAACAGAAATGCCTAGATATGTGCATGTTCCCAAAGACGCATACATGACTGTTTATACTGCACTATTTGTAATAGCTCTTAGCTGGAAACCACCACCTGTCCACCAGCGGCAGTACAGTTTAATTGCAGTGTAGCCATCCAATGGACTCCTCTATGGCTTTGAGAGTAAGTGATTCACAGCAACAAACCATAATAGAGATACATCTCAGGAATGAAAGAAGTCAGGCACAAATGAGCACAAACCGTGTGATCCCATTTGTATAACCTTCAGAAACTAGCAAAACCAATCTATGGTATGAGAAGTCAGGGGAGTGGTTGTCCTTGGGGTAGTGGTTGCGAGGACTTAGAGGGGACCTCCTCAGGGGCTGCTGATGCTCTATTGCTTGATCCGAGCACTAGTTACATGTGTCCAATTTTGGGAAGTTCATGAACTATACACTTATGACTTGTATACTCTTCTGTGTGTGTTATACCTCAATAATAAATTTTAAAGTACACAAGCACATAAAAGAATTACTATGCATTTTGTAAGAAATCTCAAATATTTAAAAACATATGCCAAACACAGTAGAGAGGGTTTCACTGAGGTCAGAATTGAATGGGTTGTGGGGAAAAGGAGAAAATAATATAAACAAGAGAGGGTCTTTGCAGACTATCTCATGACCATATGCTAAGAACTGAAAGGTGGGATTAACTAACCCTCTGTACTTTCATGCATGAAAAATAAATGTAAAGTTTAATTTAGGAAGTTAGATAAACAAATGAATGTGCTTATACTACAGAATATTTTGCAGCTGTCAGAAAATAGGAGACAGACTGAAATATAACAATCAAAGCTGTCCAAGAGCAAATGGGCTGCAGAATGATGCGCTTGTGTGCAGTGCCTTCCACAGCACCTTCCCGCCCTGCCACACACATAATCATCCTACTGCGCTTGTGTGCAGTGCCTTCCACAGCACCTTCCCGCCCTGCCACACACATAATCATCCTACTGCGCTTGTGTGCAGTGCCTTCCACAGCACCTTCCCGCCCTGCCACACACATAATCATCCTACATCTGTTCTCTGGGTGCCTAACTACGTCTTTAAATGAATATTGCAGTTCTGAAAAGACACACCCAAATTGGGTCTCTGGAGGGAACTGAGATGGGGAAGGGGGTGTCAAAAAGAAACTTTCTTCCCTGTAATGTTTTCATTTTTGATAAGAATCTATTCATGAAATTTAAAATTAATGGATTTAGTATTGAAGGCAGTGGTAAAGACCAGCTCAGGGAGGTCTGGAGTGTTCTGGGCTTGTATTCTCTTTCAGGTCACTTAAGATTTTTCAAGTCAAGCCTTGCGACCATCTGTTGCCTAATGAAATTGAGGTGTGGGGAGTTGGGAGACAGGTCTCCACCCAGCATCCCCATCTGGCTGCATGACCTTGGGAGGTCCCATCTGCTTTCCGGGCCTCAATGTCTTCGTCTGCCCAATGGGAATCAGATTTCTGTGTTACCAGGGGATGTGGGAGGATGAAATGAGGGCACGAGGAGAATCCCATGAATATAAGGGATTATTGTCTAGGTCAGGGGAGTCAGGGAGTGGAGGCCTCCCCTCCACCTGCCAAGCCCACAAAGGCGCAAAGGAAGCAGAGCTGGGGACCACCCAGGAGAGCAAACAGCCCATCTGTGGGACAGGGACATGTTGTTAGCAGCTGGCCTGGACTGCTCACAGGCCAGAGCCTGCGGGGCAGCCACCCAGGCTGCCTGGAGAAATGGATATGAGCTGGTTCCTTGCTGCTCTCAGCCTCAGTGCAGCCACAGCCCTGCCACCTCTTCGTGTCCCCATCATCACCCTCCCACTCCCAACACACACACACACACCCTACACAGAGGATCACACCACATTTGCCCCTTTTAGCCCAACTTATTCCCACAGCCAGCGGGGGCTTTCACAAAGGAAACTCCATCACATCTCACGCTTGCTTAAAACCCTCCATGAGTGGAGAGCAGCAAGGAGGTGAGGTGCCTCAGAGAGCTAGGGAAGCTCATGTGTGGCCTTACAGGATTCAGAGAGGAGTCTGGCTTTTACTGAGTGAGATGGGAGCATTGGAGGGTTTTGACCATAAGGGAGTGGGAGAGGCAGAACTGGGAAGGAGAGGTAGCCACGCAAGGTTTGCGGATGTCTTGTGGGTGGCTGCTTCATCCTGATCCCACAGGGGACTCTGGAGTGCAATTATATTTCAGGGTTATACACCCACACCCCTGCCAGCAGCCCAGGCAAGGAAGGTGGGCTTCCAAATCCCTGAAATTATGGGGTACAACTTGTGGGGAGGGTAAGTCACTCAGAAGGCTCCAAAAGTCTGAGGGCCATCCTCCTCAAGGAGACAAGTGGGTGCTGGTCACTGAACACTTACCCAAGGGAGGCTCACAGACATGGTGGAAAGGGGCCCAGGGGAATGGGTGAAGCATCACTCTCGCTGACTCCAGTCTCCAAATGCCAAAGGCCCAGCAGCCACATCCCTTTTGGCCCAGGCTTGGTGTGGTTAAAGATGGGGGACATACCTTGGTGTGATCAGGTGGAGTTTATCTGGTTAGGAAACACTTAGTAGGTATCACTCCCATCCAGGGCAGCAGAGGGATTCGCCCTCTACAACATCCTAACCATGTGGCAGTCCCCCACATCTTCTGGGATTGGGGACCACTTATCCTCGAGTTAGCGCCGTTCATCTTTGGGTACTTTGGATTGTAGAAAGTTCTGCTTCGTGTTGAGTCCACTCACTCATTCCTTAAACATCAACCGAACACCTACTGTGTGCTAGGCACCATTCTAGGTTCTGGCAACACAGAAGAAAACAAGACAGACAATGTCCCTGCCGCAAGGAGCTCCTGACTGCAGAGAGAGATTAGAGGAAAAAAAGATGGTGTAGTAAATGCAGTGACAGGGAAGCCTAGGAAGCTACGAGGGCGGTAGGGGACCCTTGACCCATGGGAGAAGGAACACCAAGCCGATAAATGGGAGATACGTAGTAGTTACACAGGTACAAAGGTGTGGGGAAAACAATAATCCAGGCTGATGGAGGAGTGTATGCGAAGTCCCTGAGAATCCCACCTGTGCTCGCCATTCCCCACTGCTACGCCCAGTCCAGTGATCATTCTGGGTGATTGTAGCAGTCTCCTCTTGGGTTTCTCACAGGGGGGCAAAGAAGCTGGGGTATGTAGCCACTAACTCCTCTCTCTTCTTGGTTGAGGGCCACTCCTGTGGGCATTAGCTTGCCACATTGCTCACTCAACTTGCATCAGAGAAGCTGGAAGCTGCAGTCGTGTGCAGCAGTGTCTGCATATGACCTCCAGGGAGGGCCTTGCCAATTTGGGCAGGGTACCTCCTTTCCCTTTCTGATCTTATCTCCTACCTTCTCTCCCATGCTCTTTCAGTTCCACCTACACTGGCTTTGCTTTTCTTCCAACTTCCAGGGCATTTGCACTTTGTTCCCTCTACCTGGAATTCTCTTTCTCTAGATGTCCACATGGCTCACCTCTCCCTCCTCTGCTCTCTGCTCCAATGACACCTCTTCAGAGAAGCCCTCCCTGACCACCTTATCTCAAAAGCCCCCACTCCATCATTTCCTCCCCACCTTACCTTGCTCTACTGTTCTCCAGAATACTTATCATCTACAATATGATATATTTACTTGTTCATATGTTTATTGTCTGTCTCTCTCACCAGACTGGAAGCTTCTGAGGGCAAGGACCATGTCTGGTTTTGCTCATGGCAAAATTCCTAAAACAGGGCTGAGGTAGTCGATAAATATTTGTGAAATCAATGGTTCTGAAACAGAAGTGGTTCTGAAACAGGAGTTCTTCCAGGTCTGCCGGTCTTGAAGTCTTGGATATGACTACCACAACACTTCCAGTGGCAGGGGTACCCTCTAAGGGTCAGTTACAGCCAAGAAGCTGCCAATTTGGGAGCCTCCCTCAAATCAACCTTTCTTCATCCAGGTCCATCTGGCAGGGGTCAGTGGTCGGCCTGGTCTAGCTCTCTTTGGGCCCCATGGTGGAGGAGACCCAGTTGTGGAGTCAAAGACCCAGGAATGCCTGCTGAGCCATGTCTCTTCTTTGGTAAATGTTCCTCACTTTCTTCCCAGGGCTTGTGCCTGAGTTTCTGAACCAGAAGGTATTTACATGAAACATCCTGGGTTTGGCGACAAATTCACCCTCAATGAGAAATCCTTAATGAATCTCCTTTTTTTTCCCGTAACAGGCAGCTGCAGGGAAAATTAGCTCTGCCTCTGGCAGCTGAAGGCAACCAAAGGCCAAACAAAGAGGAGGGGCTGGAGTGTACGGGAGGGCTATTTTTTTCAGGGTTCAGAGACAGTTGTGGTTTGGAGACCAGAGAGCTTCTAGACCCACGTTTGCTCCTGATTTTCTGTGTAAGAAGGCATTGATTGCCTTTCTCAAGTCTCAGTCTGAAGCTGTGAAACGGGGCAGGAGTAACCCACCCATACAAAGGTTGTGAAATTCAAGTAAGGCAAGGGGTTTGAAAGAGCTTGGTTAAAAGGGGCCAAAAGGAAAGAATAAAAGGCTGGACTCAGGGAGGTAGGAGGTCAGAGTTCTAGTATAGGTCTGCTGTTGACTTTTTAAAATCCTCTCTGGTCTCTGAGCCTTGGATTTCCCAGCTGTACAGATGATCTCTAGGGAACCTTCTCATTCTAAAGGGCAAACACGTTTTACCTGTCTGCCTTTTCTTAGAGGTCCTCCTGGATCCTATGGCCCACACCAGTTTGTTTTCCAGCACCTACAGAACTTCACTGCTCTCTGCCCATGGTTTTCCAGCCCCTTCCTTGGGTCTAGGTCCACTACTCCTGACACTGGGACCCAACATAGGGGCTCAATCAATATTGGTCAAACTGAATTAAAAATTATTCCTGCCTCTTCTGATCCTGCGAAGAGACAATGAGATAAATTTTTACTCACCCTCATTTTATATAAATTAGGAAGTTAAGGTGTCAGAGGTTAAATATAAGTCACAGTGTCACATGGGTTTTCTTGGTGTTCCTCAAACAGGGGAAGAAAAATTTCTATTTTTCCAGCCCTATCTCTGCCTGCCTTGGTATATAATTAATTTTTTGGTCATTAATTGTTGGCTTTTCCCACTAGGGCAGGGACTTTGTTTTGTTCACCGCTGCACTGTCAACTCCTAAAACTGCCTTACATAAAGCGGGTGCTCAAGAAATCTATGAAGGGACGTACGGAGAGGTTAAGAGGTCTCACTGAGGACTGTGCTCTCTTAGCCTGCAGGGGGCGTCCCAGCCACGCCCCCAAAGGTAGGTCCTGCCTCTCGCTTTCAGCTGACGCGCGTGCGTTGGAGCTTGCTCACCACTGGTCCTTTTAATTGAGCATGCGCACAGGAAGCGCTGTTCGAGCGGCGCGTGCGCAGTCGGAGCCAGAGCGGAGCTAATAGAGAAGGGCAGTGGGAGCTGGCGGGCACCATGCTGTCACCCGAGGCAGAGCGGGTCCTGCAATACCTGGTGGAAGTGGAGGAGCTCGCCGAGGCGGTGCTGGCGGACAAGCGGCAGGTAGGAGGCGCGTCCGCGGCGCAGGAACCCGGGTTCAACGGTTGGGGCCTGTTGGTGGGCCCCGTAGGGAAGTGCGCGGGATCCGGAATCTGGCTCTAGCACTCGCTGGCAGTGAGTTGACCCGGGGCTTGGTAGTCTAACGGCGGTGACGACAAACATATGGCAGTTTGAGGTAATGTGGGCAAATGCTTGGCACAGCGCCGCGCCTCACCCATTCGTGCAGCACGTATTAGGGGAGCGTTCGCTCTGCGCTAGCGAGCCCTCTCTTTGTCCTTTCTTTGCCCCTTACTGTGCCCTCCAGATCCCGAACCATTACTCCTTTGGGCAGTCTACCTGAACCTGTTTTTCAAAATGCAGTTACTGAGCTCCCTCACTGACCTGGGCTGCGCCGCCCCAGTCAAAGCCCTGAGGGGAGAAGAGGAGCATTAGAGGTGTGAGTGGTGTGTGATAGCGCAGGGATGGGGACGCGGGACCCTAATCATGCACCCTTGTCTCTGAACAGGGAGCTCGGGTCTGGTTCTAATTGAGGTACCAGGTGTTTGAAGGGAGTTCATGGCAGGGAGGGAGTGAAAAATGAGGTCATTGGATTCAGGCTTTAAAAGGATCCCCCAGTCCACGAGAGGGATGGGTTTGGACCAGGGTGGTGGTCATGGAGACAGTGGATGGGTCAGAAAAATATTTTGGAGATGGGCTTTGTAGGTCTTGTTGATCGTTACATATACGGGGCGGGGGAGTAGGAGGATTCAGGAGTGATTCATCTTCATCGCCTCATCTTCAGTTAGAATGATTGGATGGTTAGTTGATCGGTCGGATATTTACCTAGGTGGGCTGAGTGATGATAATAATAGCAGTTCAAGTTTGTGAGTACTTACCATGTGTCAGGTACTGTGCTAATAAACTCATTTCGTTCCCGGTCCAGTTACCCATGAGGTAGGTACTGTTCATATGTTCATTTTCAGAGGCGTAGCTAGGAAGGTGAAGTTGCACAGTGCATAGCGAGCAGCGGGCTTCAAATCTGGGTATGACTCCGGAGCCAGTGCTCTAAAGCAGCGTATTAGATCCCCCCAGCTGGAGGAGCTTGCCCAAGAAGAGGTGTCCACTCCTGTGGTGATTCGGAGATGCCCTAAAGCTTGAGAAATAGCGCTCAAGGGGATAATAACAAGTTATCTGTTCGGTCAGCATTCCCCCAGCACCTTCACTGGGGGGGTGAGGAGGAGCATCTGCACAATGTGTGGTATTTAAGGACCTGGAAACTGAGTGGGGTAAGAAATACATTTACACATAAGTCCATTTGAGACAGGGCACTGGAAGTCACCCAGGAACGATGCCTTGTCTTTGTTAGGTTTTAATAGAGAGGTGGGTCTGTTGGGAGGTGACTGGCTGGAGCAAGAAGTAGCTGAGTTCCGCACTGTGCTTTTCAGATTGTGGACCTGGACGCCAAAAGGAATCAAAACCGAGAGGGCCTGAGGGCCCTGCAGAGGGATCTCAGCCTCTCTGGTAAGTCCAGACTTCCTCACTACAGCCCAGGAGGCCTGTTCAGTTTTCCTTATAAGGCTTCTGCCTTGTTCCAAGTAGAGACCAGGCAAGAGGCTGCAGGTGTGTGACACTGCCCAGGGAGACAGGGGAGAGGATTTCAAGGTCTGACACAGACTGTGGCTCGGGGTTTCAGCTGCTCACCTCCATGGCAGGCCGTTAGGTGCTGGCTTAGCAACGATGGCACTGGGAAGGTGCTGGGGATGGGGTATAAAAACTTGCGCTCTCCAAGTGAGCCGAACAACCTAAATACATAACAGAAAATTGTGAGAAAGCTGAAGAAGGGTCTCGGTGTGGGATAGGTGTTGGGAGAGGGGATGGGGGCTCTTTAAGAGGCCAAGTGGCTGTGACAGAATAAGCGAAGAGGGACGGGCATGTGGTGAGGCTGGAAAGATGGGCAGAGGCCAGGCCATAATAAAGGGAAGAAGTCTGAATTTTGTTTGAAGTGCATTGGAAGGTCTAAAACCTTCCCAGTTGCTTTTCATCTCACCAGAGTAAAATCCAGAGTCCTGCAAGACCCCATGTATTCCAGACCCCCTTAAATTCTCCAGCATCATCTCTACTCTCCCCCTCAGTCATTGACTTCACCCTTACTGGTCCTGCTGTTCCTAACACCCCAAGCACATGACTAATCTTTGCTGAAGGGCTCACACCCTCGCTTTCTTCAAGTCTCTGTCCAGATGTTAAATAATCAGTGAGGCCTTCTCAGACCACCTGGTATAAATTCCTACTCTGGCATTCCTCATCATCCCCCTTACCCTGCTTTATGTTTCTCTTCAGTACTTAGACCTGTCAGGGTCTGACAAATGAGAGCTTTGCTTGTTTATTCCCCTTCCTCCACTCTAACTGAAGCTCTATGAGTGTCAGAACTTTGTCTTGTTCTCAGCATCTAAAACAGTGCCTAGTAGATAGTAGGTGCTCAGAAATATTTGTTGAATGAATGACCATTTGCCATTTCAGAAGATGTGATGGTTTGCTTCGGGAACATGTTTATCAAGATGTCTCACCCTCAGACTAAGGAAATGATCGAGAAAGGTAAGGCCTCCTGGGCAAGGATCATTGAGCTTTGTAGCTTCCATTTCTCATAGTGCAGTTTGCTTTCAGGTGCAGTCAGTTAAGGTAAGGTAACCTTTTCTATTCACTGTGGCTAATTAGGTTAAACTTGAGCATTCATCTAACCCATTGATTGTTTAGGTTGTTTTGATCGTATGTTACCACAGTCATGCTTTTTCAAAAGTCCTTTGATGGACTTGGGCTTATAAAATTCATTAGCCACCCATTTTCCAACCATCTTATGGTAGGTGTGTGTAGGCTCTTCATTTTAGTCTAACAGTTGAATTTTCCCTAATTTCACTGTGAGTGGGTGACCTGAAATCCTGATGTTGCCTTTCCTACGCACAGGTCAGAGGACTGAGAGTCGGGAACGGTCTGCTCAGCCCGATCCTGGGCTCACTCAGTGGTTGTGGGACAGGTCACATTGCTTCTCTAACCTTTGATTCCTTCCTCAATTGGTCTCTTAAGTCCCCTTTTCCTTCTTGAATGCTAAGAGCCCTTGCTTTCAAAGGGGCTAGGGAGAGGCTGGCGTCCTGACTCCCTTTGGGTCATTCTGTCTGTAGTATAATGTCATCCTGTTTTCCTACTTCATTTTTCAGATCAGGATCATCTGGATAAAGAAATAGAGAAACTCCGGAATCAACTTAAAGTGAAGGTCAACCGCCTCTTTGAGGCCCAAGGTATTGGCCTGGGGGTATGGGGGAGACAGGAAACCAGGAGGGGACAAACTATCAACACAGACTTAGAGAGCAGGGTTAGGAAGCCCTTCCCAAGTGGGCAATGGTCTGCATAGCATGTGAGTGGCACTGAAGCTGTGGGCAGTGGGCAGTGGTTGTTTCTAGCCATCCTGAGATAGAATGGTCAAGGAAGTTTATGGGGTCTTCTTCCTATCACAAGTTCTTTTCCAGGTTCCAGGGATAGCCTGGGGTAGCTTACATTTTATGCCAGGGCATGGTGTGGGGACCAGGACAGCTCTGACTCAGAAGCTGAATCTCTAGGTAGACCTAACCAGTCCAGATTGATCACAGGTGTGCAGAAACCTAGAGTTTTCTGGGCAGGAGAGTCATGATTTTTGGTGACTCAGGAAGGGTGTCGATATGCATTGTTCAGTACTTTGCAGATTTGAGGCCCTTCCTTGTCAGACCTCAAAGCCAGTGTTTGGCAGCGTGCATGCAGTGTAAGCTCCTTTCCTAGGCCTGACTCCAGGGCCAGTAGGTTGGACAGCAGGAGGCCTGAACCCGCTGATGGATTGTCCTCTCCCCCTAGGCAAACCGGAGCTGAAGGGTTTTAACCTGAACCCCCTCAACCAGGATGAGCTTAAGGCTCTCAAGATCATCTTGAAAGGATGAAATTCAAGAACCAAGATAGGGGACCTAAGACCAGAATCTTCCCACGTAGGACCCAGAACTCCCCAACCTTTGAAACCTACAAGGACAGGATCTGTCCTGCAAGGGGACAGGCATCAGGAATCTGGCCATGGCTCCTGTATGAAGCCCCTTTATCTGTAGCACTTGACTGTTCCATGGCAGCAGGAGGGAACCCCCAGCCTTCCAGCGTCTGCTGGGCCTGTCCACTGGGTTGGAAAGACACAAGACCCATTGACAGGCCCTAGCAGCCACCAGTGGGTGGGTAGGGGGAGTGCCCGTGGGGGTATGAGAATGACTTCAACAGACACTTTTCAACAGTGGCCTGCTGTTTAAATGGGCCCCGGGCAGGGAAGAAGGGAGAGGGGAAGAGTGGGAGCTTCATTCCAGCATTCCTCTCAGAAAGGGACATTTTCCAGCAGTGTGTGCAACAATTGGAATAAAGCAGGAGGCTCACGGGTGGTGCTGAACAAAGGACAGGACCTTGGTGCTTCGTGGTTAACCACAACTATCTGTGGAGCAGACATACCATTTCTCCCCACTGGCTCCATTTTGGCCTGTTTTTCATGCTTGCTTCCAGACGGAGCCCAGAGCAGGTGCTGCTTATCAACCCCCCACAGCTGCCCTTTGGTCAGGAAGGCTGCGCAGAGTCCTACACCAGAGACGGGGGAAGGAGACTGCCACTTAACACGCTTCACACATTCAGCATGCCCCTCCGCCACCTCTGAGCCTGGCCAGCGCTGCTCTCCGAGTTCCCTTACCCTCAGTGGTCTTAGATCCTAATGTGAGTGCACTGGGAGGCCAACATGGCATCTTTCCTGTTCACTGAGGGCTCAATAAACATTACCTAAATGAATACATAACGGCTTCTAGTCTTGACCTCATTTGGTCCTTAACTGAGAGCACGCTACTCCCTTTAGGGTATCACCCATGAAGGGGCAGTGGTTCCTCGAGATGACAGCAGGATTAGACAGGCAGCAACAACAGAGAGGAAAATGGAGAGGGTGTACCTCTTTCCATTGCTCCACGCAGGTCCTGCTGATGGTTCTATGGGAACACAGGCTGGTATGGCCAGGTCTTGTGTTTTCTTTATTAGGAGCTAGCAGTTTGGACTTTTAAGTTGAACTTTCTGTCTTTTAATTACTACTGACTCAGAAAAAGTTTTAAAACTTTGGTGTTAGCCAAACAAAATACCTTACATAGATCAAATTTGGCCCAGAACTACTATTTTGCATCCTATTGAAGTTTTTAGTAGAAATTTCTGTGTGTTTTTTCCATGATCCAAAGAGTAGGGAGATGGGATTGGAAACTAAATGAAAAACAAAACTAAACTAAATGTCCACAGCAGACCAAAGGAATTGACAGCTCCAGTAGTGGGATACTACACAGCTATATGATCAAGAGTACGAAAACAATATGGAATTTCCTCAAAAAACTAAAAATGGAACTTCCTTTTAAACCAGCGATTCCACTGCTAGGATTATACCCGAAGAATCCTGAAACACCAATTCAAAAGAACCTATGCACCCCTATGTTCATAGCAGCACTGTTTATAATAGCTGAGTGCCGGAAACAGCCTAAGTGCCCATCTGTAGATGAGTGGATTAAAAAACTGGTACATTTACACAGTGGAATACTATGCAGCAGAAAGAAAGAAGGAACTCCTGCCATTTGCGACAACATGGATGGAACTAGAGAGAATTATGCTTAGTGAAATAAGCCAGGCAAAAAAAGACAAATACCATATGATATCACCTAATATAGGAAACTAATGAACAACACAAACGAACAAAATTGAACAAGGAACAGAGTAACAGTTATCGGGGGGAGTTGGGGGTGAGGGAAGGGGGTAAGGAGGGGAAGGGTTTAGCAAAGGAACTAATATAAATAACCCATGAACATGGACAATGGGGTTGGGATGGACTATGGGAGAAGGGGTGGGCTGGGTGGGGGTTAACAATGAGGGAAAAAGTGGGACAATTGTAATAGAAAAACAAAAATAAAAAAAAATTTTAAAAAGAGTAAGGACGCTCTTTGAGCACTGATTCAGAACAAGCTCCAAGAGTAATAAAAGCAAGGAGCAGGACAGGTGTCTAATAAGCTGGTGATTTGTATGCAATCACTGATTATGTGGTTCCCTCAGAACAGAAACTGCATGGTTGGGGTGGAAGGGAAGAATATGTTGCTGTTATATTGCATATTTTAAAATATAAATTTAAAAAGTAGGGAGTAGCAGCATTCACTTTGGTAGATACTATCTGGTACAACTATCTAGCTCACAGTTTCTCTGAACATTGCCCCTATCTGTATGGCGGGGTAGATGCTAGGCCAAAAAAGCCAGTTGGATTCTGCTGGAAAGGGGAGACCGGTGCCTGGGCTGTCTGGGTTTGCCTCAGTCACTGGGATGGAGAGAAGGCTTCTGGCCTTCCCAAAACTAATGTTCACTTGGATTTGCCAGTATTCCTGGGCAGTCAGATTCTGTTATTTGCAGCCAAAAGAACTGTCCTGAGGCAGGGAGAGGGTTAGAGGGAGCTGCCTGGGGCCCCGTGATAGGAACCCCATGGAGTGGTTAGCCCACCAGCCCTCTTGTAGCTTCTGTTAAATCAGGAGGAGGTGTAGAAATGTGGAACTGCAGAAACTTTTACTTGCACCCAACTCCTTAAGCCATTTCCTTCCCTGCCAGCACAAGGCTTTCTGGTTTAAAAAGCTCAGCTCCCAACTTCAAGCAAGAAGGCCCAGAGAGGCACCTGCGTCACCCAGGTGACTTAGATAAGTGCACCTTTGCAGGGACCCTTACTAAACAGCTCTGTCTTCCTGATCCTTACCATGTCCATCTGAGAAATGGGGATGGTCTGGCCTGCTGGCTTTCAGATGGGTTCCCCTGACATACAAGGTCAGGGTACTGCAAGGAAGGAAAGATACTTAGGGTTCAGTCCTCAGACCCCCAACAAACACAATCTAATAACTGCTTGCTTTGCAAGCACAGCTTAAGACACGTTTCCTAGCCTGCGAATCCTTGCTCTCGGAGGACTCATTCAGCATTAACCTCCTAAGGGACATCAAAGGGTCCAAGCCAGGAGGACATGGCTGCTGCAGACCCCCGAGCCAAGCCTGGCGCCCAGTAGCTGCGAGTAAGGCTCGTGCTCATTTATTAGACGTGATTTCTCTGGAGTAGTAGAACTTGCTGAGTTTTTTTCTCTTGGGCCTGTTTGCCCAGCCAATCTGTCAAGATTAAAACCCATCCAGACCAGGGCACTGGCTGTCACCTAGTGCAAAGGTGCCCAGGGGTTGGGTGGGGGAATTCAGGGGGCCTGGCCCAAGCAGCAACCAGTAGCTGTGGCCTAGCCGGAGGGAGGGAGGCACGTGGCGTGAGGTGCTGCTGTGCTGGAAATGGAGTGGGGAGAGGATGGCTGGCCTGGCGCCTCCCAGGGTCTCTTTCCTCCCCGCAGCTGGGATTAGCTGGAAGCTTTCTTCTGGCCTTGAAGGGAGTGGAACAGCTGCCTCAGCTGTGTTTTTCGATCATTGATGCAACCTGGAAGGGAAGCAGCAGAGTGTTGGCTGGGAGGGCCTTGCCTTAGAAAAGGGGGTTTGGGAGAGTGGCGCAGCCTGTGCTTCCACTACCTGGTGGGAGGAGGGGACAGCAGGGGCGCATAGGATGGCCTGGGGTTTGCATCCTGAACCGCTGTGGCCCTCAGGCAGGTCATTCTCCTCTTCGAGCATCAGTTTTCTCATCTGTAAACCAGGTGCCTGCTTTATGGGATGAGCGTAAGGATCACCAAAGGGAGGTAATGTTCATTGGACACTTAACTCAGGGACTACTCCAGGTGCTGAATGCGGATTAACTTGTTGAGTTCTCATCAGAATGATGTATAGAAGAAAAAACTGAGGTTCAGAGAGGCTAAAGTAACTTGCTCCAAATCGCGCACTAAGCAGCAGATCTGGGGTTTGAACCCAGACTAATCTAACTCCAGAGGTCGTTTTTAACCACTACCCCACATTCTTTCCTTCTGGCTTCACTCGGTAAAAATGCATTTAAAGCTCGCTCAGTGCCTGGTACCTGATAGGTTAAATGCTAGCTTTCTGCTCTTGTGCCACCCCATGCGTCAGGCACAGTTGGGTAAGGCACGAATATATTCCACACGCAGCCCCCTACTCTCACAGAAGTGTGTCCCAGGCAGTCCATGCTGAGAGGCCAACATGAGCTTCTGAGACACCTCCTCTCTGGGCACATTCACGGAAGCAACTCCATGGCTTGTTTTTGTTTTTGTTTTTAATCCTCACCCAAGGATATGTTTTTATTGATTTAAGGGAGGGAGGGAGAGAGTCATCAATGTGAGAGAGAAACATTGATTGGTTGTCCCCTGTGCACCCCGACCGGGGATCGAACCTGCAACCATTTGGTGTACAGGACAATGCTCCAACCAACTGAACCACCCGGCCAGGCACATTGATGGCACTCAGAAGTGCTGGCTGAATGATTGAATCCACATGACCACAACTACTGACCTGGAGGTGTCGGCCATCTTTCTTAGCACCCCAAGGCCCCATTTCTGACTCCTAGGCACTCACCAGTCATCAAGGCTTCACTGAGCTAAGAAGCCACTATATGCACCCCCAGGCTTCCATGGAACCCTAGCTTCAACTGTAATTGACTTATTCATAACTCCCAGATCTTTGTGTCCAATGCAAATCTCTTCTTGGAGTTCTACACTCATTTCTGAGTTACCTGCTGATCCTTTCACCAGGAGAGACCTCTCAACACATCCATAACGCGTTTCATCAATACTCTTCCCACCCCCAACCGGCTACTCTTGTATTCACCACCATATGCTCAGACACTACACTGGATACTTTGTAATTATTCTAGAGACCTCAAGCAGTGGCTCTCAACCTAGGCTGTGCTTTAGAGCCATCTGGAAGATTTTTTAAAAGACTGATGTCCAAACCAACTCTATCTTTTTCTCCAGCAGGCATCAGTCTTTTTTAAAGCTATGTGATTCCAATATTCAGCCAAGGTGGAGAAACACTTCTGAATCTTTGCTACTCAAATAGGATCCAGAAGCCAGCAGCATCAATTTCTGAGGTGGATTGTTGGCAAAGATTGCTGCAACTGCTCCTCCCTTTTCTACATGCACACCTCTCTGCAAAATGACTTTGCTGTTCCTTCCACCAAGAGGTGGAGTCTATTTCCTTGCCCCATGAATCTGAGCTGGACTAGCTTTAACTAATGGTTCGTGGCAGAATGACATTGTGGGTCTTCTATGCCTAGCACTAAGAGGCTTTGCTTCGTCTTCTCGCCTTCTTGGAACCCTGAGAAGCCAGGGCAGCACTTCTAGAGGACAAATGGCCACCTAGAGAGAGAGATCCAGCTGATGATCAGTATCAACCACCACACATGTTAATGAGGCTATATCCTAGGCCATCAAATCTCAGTAAATCTGCCAGGTGCCTGCAGCCCCATGAGTGACTAGGCAACTCCTGAAGATTGAATAGCAAAAAAGATAGATGTATTAAGCTGTGAGGTTTTGGGACATTAACACAGTAACAGTTAACCAACAGAGCATCACCTGGGAGCTTGTCAGATACACAATTTTAGGCCCCACTCCAGACCTACAGAATCATAAACTTCATTTTAACAAGATTTTCGGTTGATTGTATACACAGCTTAAAAGCACTATGGAGTCATCCTTCAACAACACAAGGTGGCAGGCACTAGGATTCTGTTGTGGAAAAGCTGCTCACAAACCCCCCTGCATCGTGGATGGCCATGTGAGCCAGTTCTGATGGATAAAATGTCCGGAGAGGTCCCTTGGGAGGGCTTCCCTTCTGGAACAAACAGTCAAAGCTCTAAGGAAAGGCTTTGGTCCTTGGACCTTCCTGATTCTTTCTGTCTGGGACAAGGACATAGTGTCTGGAGTTGGAGCAGCCACCCTGCAACCATGAGGTAACACGTGAGTACCAAGGCAGCCTGCTAAGTGTGGCAGGGCAAAAAGGGGGAAGAGCTGGGTGTTTGGGGGCTTCTTGCTGCCATTGTGTCAGCCCCGTGCAGCCAACCCCAAGACGTCCTGTGGCCCAAGACAAATCAGCCCCTCTCTGGGTAACTATTAGTTGGCCTTTTTGTTGCTTGCAGCCATCCTGATCCTAAATCATATCAAACACTAAAAAAAGATTTAAAACCTTCTTTTCATAAAAAAAAAAATATATATATATATATGTATGTATATGCCACAAACAACAGTTAAAAACAAATTGCAAACTCAGTAAAATATTTACAATAAGCTTGACAGAAGGGTAATATCCTCAACATATTAATATCCAAAGTGTTTATACATTTAGAAAAAAGTTAACAACTTATTGAAAAATAAGAGTATGGACAGCTAACAAAAGAAGAAAGGCAAATTAAAAATCTGAAACCTTACCAGTAATCTGTGCAATACACAAGTTGTTAATTTTTTTTTTTTTTTTTTAATTCAGAACTGGCAAATTCATGTAATCTTTCTAGAAAACAATTTGGCTGTAATAAGTCCATCCCTTTGATCCAGTAATTATATTCTAGGGCTCTGTCCGAAAGAAACAGCCAGATTTTTCAGTTGAACTTTATATGAAAGGATGTTTATCAAGGCATTGTTTATAAAACACTGAAATCATGCCATGTGCTCAATTACAAGAAATTGATTTAGCAAATTTGGCATCTATTCAAGCTGGAATATTTTGTAGCCATATGGTAATTTTGTTTTTAACTGTGCTAAAGGACAGGAGAGCCTAGCGGTCAAGCATTCAGGTTTTGGGATCATAGAGATTGGAGTTCAAGTCCCGGTTACCGAGACCTTAAGCAAGCTGTGTAACATCTAGAGATCATTTCCTTATCAGTAAAATGATAACAAAAGCTGCCTAAAAATGAAATGAGATAAGGTATGTGAAATATTTAGTCTAGACCTGGCAAATAAGTGTTTCCAAAAGACAGGCTCTTACTAATATTGTTGAATGATGTGGAGAGGGCTTCGTGGGAAAGTGGAACTCAACACTGCAGCCCTGTGCCAGTTCTGTGGAAGGAGAAGATGAGTATATGCGTTTTTTAAAAACTGGAAGGAAATACACCAGATTGTTAAAGATGGTTATGTCTGGATGGTTTTTTTATTACTTTAGTTTTTAAATATTCTACAATAAGTGTGAATAATTTTTATAATCAGAGAGAATTTTCATTTTTTTAAACACTGAGTTTAAAGTGAAGCCCTGAAGTCCTTAATTTCTCTTAGCCTATTGTGCAGGGTTTTTCGTTTTTTTTATTTGTTTTCCTAAGCCTTTTGAAATCTCCCTCCTGACAGATTAATGATATCTCTCACTTATGTGCCAGGCAGTGTTCTAGGCATATATTGAGATAGAAACTATTTAATCTTCATTTTACAGAGGAAGAACAAAAAGTCTAAGTCCTTGGCCCAGGTCATACAGCTGTAACACGCTACGAGTCCTAGACCACCTGGTACCTCCCATGACGTATCCTCAGTGCCCACTCCCCACCTGGCCCCACATACCGAGGTGTGTGTTGGTCACAAAGTTCCCCATCTCTGACAGGTCGGGAGCTCCCTCTTCTCTGCTGACAGGGCCATCATTCCACATGAGGTCAAAGCCGCCCACTCGCTTCTCCCTTCCTGTGAGCCTGGGGTTAAGAAAGGTGCACCTGTTGGTCTCCACACTGTAAGAATTCCTTCTTTCCTCCACCCATTCACTGGCTGTTCCCCATGTGCCCACACAGGTCTCAGAGGGCTCATCCCCCATTTTTGTCCCTTGGCTCAAACACTTGCCCTCTGTACTTCTGCATTCTGGTTTCAACTCTGCTGTCTTCCCCAGGCCGTAAACTCCATGAAAGCAGGAACTGGGTCTGCCCTTTACTATGTTCTCAGTGTATGGCACAGGGCCTGGCACACAGTCCGGGCTCAAGTGTTTGCTGAATGAATAAATGATGGTAGATATAGTGGACACCTGAGTTTCCCCCTGCTCAGCATTTATTTCATCTTCTTTCAGCCTAAGGGTGCCTTGGTTTTGCCTTTGAGAACTACTACTCCCTCTCTCACTCATGTGGCTCAGGTGAGGTTGATTGCACCCTCTGGAAGGTGGACACAAGACCTAGGCCTGGTAAATCAGAATCACAATGATTGGTTCAGAAATGGGCATGTGGCCCAACCCCACCCATGAGCATGAGAGTCAGCCCTCAATCTCTTGCTGGAATAATTGATTAAAAGCTAATAGAGAGGAAAGATGAGAGAGTGAGAGAGAGCAGGAGAGAAAGGGAGGAAGGGAGGGAGGGAGGAGACAGACCAACCAACACTGACTGAAGTCAGACACTGGATTTTTCCATTATATACACATTGTTATAACAATATATAGTTTCTTACTGAGCATTTATTGTAGCTAGGCACTTGGCAATAAATTATCTCGGTAAATTAATCTAACAATCCTGAGAGGTAGACACTATTTTCCATTCTACAGATGAGGAAACAAACTCAGAGAGGTGAGCAGACTGGTCCAGGGTCCCCCAGGAGGAAGTATTGAGGAAATCCTGCTGGACGCAATCCCAGAGAGCTGTGGTTAGCCCTGCTTTGACCCCAAAGGGCTGAGTCCTTGGACCAGACTCCAACCCCATGTGGGCATCTCAGTGTCTCCATCTGTAAAGTATCAGGGCAGGCCAGAGCACATTTGCAGGCTCCTCAAGTCCCAAGGCTCTGAGTTCTATCTCGTCCTTGGTGGGAAACCCAGCTGTCATGTACTGGGGTGCATGAGCGAGGCTGCCCTCCCTCACCTGGCCTCCATGTCCACCACATGCAGGGTGTCTTCCAGTAGGCAGGTCTTGAGCTCATAGTCCTCCTGGCTGCTGGCTGTCAACGATGGAGACGCGTTGATCTCCAGGAGCCAACTGGGGAGGGAGGAGAGTGGAGAGCCTTAGGGTTACGTGGTCCCTAGAGCCCCTGGAATTTCATTGAGAGGCTAGATGGGGTGCCTGGGCCCCACCCTCAATTCAACCAAAGTCGCTCTCTCCACTTTCCATTAGAAAAAAGGTTTCAGTGGCTAAAATTTTTTGAAAACAATTGTCACAAATTCGATATCCCCACAGGGGCCGGGTTATATGAACTGGAAAGAGCTTTTCATGTCTAAAGGGCTGGCAAGGGCCAGCTCCTGGGCAGTGCTACCCTGTGGGAGTGTGAGCCTGGAATTGCTAGACCATCCTAGTTTTTCAGAAAAGCCAAACATCCAGATTTTTGTGTGAACATCTCCCAGTGTTTACAGATTGTCACTGAACTTCAATTAAAAGGAAACAAGCAAACACATTCTGAAGGCCAAATGCAAAGTGTCTGCACATGAAGAGCAACCCAAGGGCCTCCAGCTTACAATCTCTTGTTTTGTGCAACCTGGTCATTTACAGCCAGCATCCTGGGCATAGAGAGAAGATCTCACCCAGCAGTCCAATGGGAGACTGGGGTCCCACTTTCTGTTCTCTGATGCTTCCTCTATGCTTGTTTCTCCCATCCATGTCTACTCTAATGCCCACGGCCACATCTTACCTCAGGGGGCAAAGGAGAGAGACCCATGGGTACCACAACCCTGTTTCTCTTGAACCTGGGCCCCGACTTAGGTCTTGCTCTAGGACTCCTACTTCTGGCTCAGAAAACCCCTCAGTACCATCCAGGGACCCTGGGGAGGGGCTGGGTCCAGGAGCCCCAGTGCTGGCAGGGAGCAGCTCAGCTCTGGAACTATGACCCTGGGCCTGCCTCTGCCCTCGACTTACTGTGTGGCCTCAAACTCCAAGAACAACCCCACTTGGTTCTTGGGAGGGCCATCGCTGTGGTCCCTGCCACCTCAGGGCGTTCTTCATCAGCCCAACCTCATGGACACTGAGGGAGTGCACTCAATTCTTGACAGGGATAAACATGGTAACAATACTCCCTTACAAGACACTTTGCAGCCCAAAAGCACCAGGGCTTACTGTGGGGAATTTTCTTGCCTGTACCAGAGGCAGATATTCAGGAAAGGCCTTTTAGTGCCAGACATGGGGCTCAATGATCTATAGACAATACCTCATTCATTCCTCCTAACAATCCTACAGGCACAACAACCATTTTACAGATGGACAAACTGTACCCAACTAGGAAGTGGCAGAGCTGAGATCGAACCCAGGCAGTCTGGGTGCAGGGTGTGGAAAGAGTGCCCCCTGGGTCCCCAGGGCCACTGGTGCATCCACTTACGGCTTGAGGTCCTGGTCTATGAGGATGTCATAGCCATACAGCTCAAAGCAGTGCTTGTCACTGATGATCACCTTCTGCACGCTCTGCAGGCTCTTAATGAAGATGTTGTCCATTTTGCTGAAGAGCGTCTCCACTGCCTCTGGCCCATGCTTGGATGCCAGGTACTGTCGGAAGCGCTGGAGCATCCATTTGCAGCCCTGGGGCCCGCACATTGGGGTTGGGAAAGGGAGTCTCAGTTAACCAGGACCTGGCCTGCCAGGACCCTCTGACAATTGCCATCAGCACAGCCCTCAGGCTTGACAAGGGGAGCCTATCCCTGAGCACTGTAATTATGAGAACCCCAAATGTGTCCCTCCTTTTGGGGCAAAGACTCTGCATGCCCAAGGGATGTGCCTGACCAAAGTGTGTGTGCCTCTCTTTCTAGAGCATAGCCTGGGTACCCACAACCCTAGAAGTTCTTGCCCAAATGCCCTGTGCACAAGCCTCTCCCCTGGGCCTGCCTGCCTCCCTGAAAACAGATTGCATTGACCCTGTGTGCATCCCAGGGCCCAAGGAATGATCAACTGCTGTTTGTGGTGGGGTTGGTGGGTGTGCAGGAGGCCCCTGCTGTGTGGGTGTGAGCTGGGGACTAGTTCTCCCTGTGCGCCTCTGTTCTATTAACTCAGAGAAGTCTGAGAATTCTAAATCTGAACCTGGCCTTGCATGTTATTAGAGAGAAGATAAATAGATAGGTAGCGGAGATAGAAGCATATCTGTCAAGGAAGGAAGATAAAACACATTGTTAGAAGGTGTGTTAGTTTGATTTACAACTTTTAAATATCTAGACACATGCAAGGGCCTTCATTTGTACTCTTGCCCTGGGCCCTGCAAACGGGAAGGATGGGACTGACCTCACTGTGAACTATGAGCTCAAGGCAGACAGGCCTGTCCTGGGCTCTTTGACATTCTAACTCACCACCCCAGCCAGTCCCAGGGGCTGTACCTGGGGGTCAGAAGCCCAGTTTGCTCACCTTCTTTGGGTGGTAGTCGGGGGATGTCTTTTGCACGGCAACATTGGTGAGGTGAACATCTGGCAGAGGCTGGTGGTCAAGGATCAGTGTGAACAAGAAGAGTGCTCCATGAAGTCCCCAGAAATCAAACTAAGACCCTTCCTCGGGAGTTGATGGGGAAGACAACAAAGCAGCCCAGAGGTCATGTGTGTGGGCTTTAGAGTCAGATAGATCTGAGTTCAAATCCTGCCTGCCTCTTTACTGGCTCCGGGCCCCTGAGGCTGTTTTGCCACCTATTAAATGGGACTACCTAATAATATATTGGCCTCCAGGACTATTTGAAAGATCAGATAACACTCTGTATAGAAGCACCTTTTACGCTGCCTGACAACTGATACTATATCATGATCTTTCAGCTCAAGAGGAGAATGTTTTGTAATAAGTAGAGAGACTAAATATAGAATAGCCACCTCAGGACATCCTGAGCTCTCTGTCACTGGAGGGGCTCAGGCTGAGTGGCCACTTTGTAGGAATATTAGAAAAATAATCCAGCTTTGGGATAGGGTCGAGGTAGCCTTTGAGGTCTCAGCTCTGAAAGACTACCTTTTGTTGTCATCACCATGGTGACAACCAGTAATGTCATGTTCACATACATCATCTCATCTGTTCCCCAAATTATTCCCATCTCAGAGAAGACAGCTTTGAGATGCAGAGAGGTTAAGGGACAGCCATTCAGGATGCCACTTCATTAACAATCACCCCCCACAGCTGAGTAGGATGAATCCCCCAAACCTCATGAAATGACCATAAGATGGAACTTTCTCCAGGACTTATTGGGACAGTTCACAGATGGGGAGGTAGAGACTCTAGGTCTCTAACCCAAGTCTAATTCCCCTAAAACATAAGCTGCTCTGTGTTTGTAGCATATGGACAGGGGAAGGTGGCTTCAGACTCTGGGGAGAGGTGGGTTATCCTCCTTAGCACTGTCATCTCTTCTTAGGAGCTTCCAAAAGACATTTTTTTTTTTCACATTTGTCTGAGAGTTTTTCTACCTTAATTTCAAAAAAATAAGCACATAACAAACCACTAAATAATAAAAGAGCCCTTAAGTTTCTGGTCAATTGATTTTCGAAAAGTATGCCAAGGCAGTTCTATGGGGGGGGAAGCATAGTTTTTTCAACAAATGGGCAGGGATGCTGGGACATCCACGTGCAAAAGAATAAGGTTGGACCCTCTCCTCATGCCAAACGCAAAAATTAACTCCAAATGGACCATGGACCTAAATATAAGTGATAAAACTTTAAGTCACTTAGAATAAAATATAGGAATAAGCCATGACCTTAGGTCAAACCAAAAGCACAAGTGACAAAAGAAAAAAAAATAGATAAATTGAACGTCATCAGAATTAAAAGCTTTTGTGCTTCAAAGGACATTATCAAGAAAGTGAAAAGGTGGGGCACAGAGAATTTTTAGGGTAGTGAAATAGTCTGCATGATACAATAATGATGGATACATGTCATTATACATTTGTCTGAACAGCCTTAATGTAAATTATGGACTTTGGGTGATTATGACGTGTCGATGTAGGTTTATCAATTGTAACTAATTGATGAGGGCTAAGAGAGAAGAGTGGGTGACTGGTCAGCTGACCACAGAGCCTCCCATCTCTACAGACACAGACCAAACGGCCAAGTAGCAAAGAGTAAACAAACAACTGAAGCCAGTCCCTAGAGAAGTGGAACTTATTAGTTGTGAAATTGTTTAGGGGAAAGAATTTTCGTAGCTTAGATACAACAGTAAAAATCCAGAGGAAATCAGTGGACAGAATCAATTCTGCCAAAATAAATCAGATTATCAAGGCAAAAGTGAAAGGCAAACATGTCCAGAGAAAAGATCTGTAGCTAATATGGCAGGCTGACACTTCTGTCACATGAAAATCCCACATAAATTGTTAACAATAAAATTTTATGACCCCAATAGATAACTAAAGGACATGGAAACATAAAAGAGAAAATATAACTGGTAAAGACCATCTGGGAAAATGCCTGAAGTTTTTAGTAATTGTATTTCAGGACATAAAATACAATTTTAAAGGGATGCAAATGGGGAAAAATGCAAATTGGAAGAGATGGAAATTCTAAGGCAAAAGCCCGCTTCCCCAAGTCAGTTACGTTTTTGTAAACGATTTTATTTGAAAAAAAAAAACAAACTCCAAACCCCAAGGACAGTTGCAAGAACAGTATAATGAATACCCATATATGCTGACCTAGATGTGCCAATTGTTTCAGAAATGACTTCTTAAAATGATTGAACTGGGAAGGTGGGGTAAAATGGGCCCTGTCAATGTGAGGATAAAAATATAAAGAAATCTAGAAACCAATCTGACCAAATGCCCTTGACACAGTATTTACACCCCTATGATATCATCCAAAGGAAAAAAATTAAATATAGTAAAAAATTTGTAAAAAAATATGTTTCTTTGTAGCCTAGTATGTTGTATTAGGAAGAAATTGAATACTTCCCCAATGCCTGTAGCATGGATGATTAGTAAACCAGTACATCTACTCAGTGGAATATTTGTAACTAATAAAAAAAGTCTATAAGGAAAATACTAATACTATTTAGTGAAGAAAAGGTTATATCTCTACAGTGGCAAACAGTAAAAAAGAATTGTACAAACAAACCTGGGCGAAAATACATCACAATAGTAAGCAGTTATCTCTAGGAAATGTGACTAGACAGGTTTCTTATCTTTATTTTTTCCTTTGTGCATTTTGTGACTTATCTTTAAAGAGCTATACTATTTTTATTATGAAAGCTATATTCTTTAAATGTTTCATTTTTATTATTAAAGTAACGCATAGCAATTGTAAAAACAATTCATAATATAGGGAAATGTGTAAAGTTGAAAATACTGTATTTGTTTCCTGACCTGACTGTAATCCTTCGCAGTTTCATACTTACTTCTAAACAGAAACATACTTCCTTAAAAGCAAAAATGGGATTATCAGCATACCACTTCTACACCTTGCTCCTTGTTTTTTACTTAATCATCTCTCTGAGATTTCTTTCCAGCCCTGGCTGGTTTAGCTCAGTGGATTGAGCGTCGGCCTGCGAGCTAAGTGTCGCTGGTTCGATCTTCCAGTCAGGGCACATCAGAGAAGGAAAACTCTGACTCCAAAAAACCTCCGCTGCCTTGCGGCATACCTCTTCAGGGGAAAGGCTAAGGGAGTAAACCCCGACAGAAAATCCGGAGCCGGAGTCCCTAAGGCGGTTTGACGTTGTAGTCAACACCGGCAACTCCTGCGGCGCACCTGAAGCCAAGCACCTGAAGCCAAGCTGTATTGACTCCGTCTTTCCCTTGGACCCTTCAGCTGCGAAGAGAGGGGGGGTCTGCTGCATGGGCAACAGCAGACCCTCCATATTACCCTGCCCAGGCTCTGTAGCTTCAGCGTCATCGACAAGATGTCGATTCAACACGGGAGGAGACAGATACCATGTCACTCCCGAGTCGGACTGCACAGCCATTCTCGGCGGTGCAGATAGACTCTTGAGAAGCTACACCATCGTCTCTCGAGACGGACGGCTGCTGACGACGACGAGATTTCTTTCCATGATGTGTTAATCAACCTCATTGTATTTCACAGCTGCCCCGTCTCATGCAGATGCCTTACCATTCACCTCACCATCCTTCAAGGGAGCTTTGAATTGTTTCTACTTGTTTTTTTGTTTTTGTTCTTAGATTTTATTTATTTATTTTTAAAGAGAGGGGAAGGGAGGGAGAAAGAGAGAGAAGGAAACATCTGATATACTAGAGCTACATCTATCGGTTGCCTCTCACATGCCCCCATCTGAGGACCTGGCCTGCAACCCAGGCTTGTGCCTTGACTGGGAATCAATCTGGCAACTTTTTGGTTTGAAAGCTGGTGCTCAATCCACTGAACCACACCAGCCAGGGCTCTACTTGTTTACTATTACAGTGTTGAGATGAATATTTTTGTATTCTGTATGTATTTTTATATTTTGTGTGTATATTTTGACTATACACATAAACTATGTATGTATATATATCAAACTATATATATTTCAATGTACAATTATTAAAGTCAGTTTAAAAAACGTGTCTAACTATTTTGTGATCCAAGATTGCTTTATTATTTTAAAAGTTGGTATGTAATATCTGAAGCAAATATGGCAAAATATTAATATCTGTTCAGTCTGGATGGTAGATGGATAAGGTTTCTGCCATAGTCTTTTCTGAAGTTTTTTAAATTTTTAAAATCTTTCAATATTAAAAATTTAAAACAATTAAAAGAAGGGGTGGAAAATTACACGTAGTCACTCACTGTGAAAGCAATAAGGCCTCGTTAAATAGAAACTAGAGCTGGGCCTCGGTTTATTTAATAAGGCCCCATGATGCCCCGAGGTCTGCGAACACTTTGAAATGGTGGAGGGACCCCCCCTTCTTGTCCTGAGTAGTCCCTCTGAGCTTTGCACTGTTCTAATACATTACTCGCATCATTTAATTTTAATTTTCTTTAAAAAATTAGATGGAACAAAAATGTAACTAAAATAAATTTGATGACTTGCATCTGATAAGTGCTTGTTAGATTTACAAAATAAAACACACTGGAAATGCTGAAGTTGGCAAAATAGAAAAACAAACAAATTATAAAAAATTCTCAGGAGGGCCTACTCCCATTCTAACATGCAGGCAAGGCAAATGCATTGCCTTGGACAGAAACTTAATCGAATGATGAAATTAAGGCAGAGAGCTGTGAATTGGGTAAAAGCATTAGCTGCATCGCCCAAAGCCAGAGGCGTGGCAGCCTCACCTTCCATTTCTGTCTCTTCCACGTGCAGGTAATCTAGTCCTGTTGATTTAGCTCTGATATTTCCATATTGTTTACCCCTTTTCATCTGTTGCTCAGGCCTACAAAGCTTAAGCACATTTTCTGATGTTGATATTTTAACCAGATAACATATTCACATGGTTCAAAAGTCAAAAGGTGTAAGGATGTATATAAGGAAATATCTCCTCCCAAACCCCGTTCCCACCCACACATTTCTCCTCCCAAAGGCAACTTCTGTTTGCAGTGTTTTATACATCCTTTCAGAGATGTCCCTGCACAGATAAAAACATGAATAGAGGTATTTTTAACATGAATGGGAGTATACATTTCACAGAGTTCTATACTTTGTTTTCTTCTCCTATTAATGATACATCTTGGAGATTATTTCATATCAATACATAAAGCACTACCCCCCCCACTCCTTTTTGACAGCTACATACTATTCCATTGTAGAAATGAGCCGTTCATTTAATTGTTTCCTATGTTTTTCACTCTCATAAACAAGGCTTTACAATGAATAACCTTTAAACCTCTCTTTTCCTACCCATAGGAGAAAGTCCCAGAAGGAGAATTGCTGGGTATGTGCCTTTGTCTTTCAATAGACACTTTCCAGAGTGCCTCCTAATAAGTTGTACCAATGTACACTCCCACCAACAATGCATGTATTCCCTCAACCTTGCAACACAGTGTCTTAGCAAATTTTTGGCCCCACCAATTCGAAGGGTGAAAACGGCATTGTATTTGAATGAGTGAGTGAGCCAATGACGAGGCACTGAAGAAAAGGCACATAAAAGGATGCAATTACTCTTCAAAGGGGCTCAAACTGTTTGATCCTATAAATACTAATGGGTGTGAATATTAAACACTATGCATACAAACCGAGGTGCATGTCAAGCACATCATCAATGTGATGATTAAGCGGAACCGTGTGACATGAGTTGCTCTGAGCAGAGGAGGGCTGCCTTCCTCAGAGCACTGGGGGACCTCCCACCCCCACAAGACTGTAAGCTCCCAGAGGGAAGGAACCAGGCCTTTCTTGTTCACTGCTGTACTTCCTGTGCACAGACCAGAACTTGGCATTCAGCAGGCACTCAGCAAATATCTGTGGAATGGATGTGCTCTCTCAGGACAGCTAGAGGACAGGAAGGGCAGAGTGCATGGGGGATGGGGAGGTGGGAGCCCAGGATACACTGGTCATCGATGCTGTTGAGTGTGAAGCGGGTGTTGGAGAAGCGGGCAAAGCCATCCCGGTACAGCCAGGCCCGCAGGGGGATGTACTGTGACAGAGGTGGGAATGCAGGAAGAGAAAAAGGAAGGGAAATAAATACACACACTTTCACACCTCCTGGCTTTTGCACCTGCTGCTCCCTCCACCTGGCATGCCCTTCCTTTTTTCCCACACCCCTCTTCAAGAATCTGCTCAACCATTAGCCTCCTTTGATTCTACCCCCTCTTTCCCTGGGGTGGGGGTGGGGACAAGATGCAGAAGAAAACAAAATTAATGATGTGTTCATGGTCCCAACTAGACAGTGGGTGAGCCTATCTCCTTGTGCCCAGCATAGAGGGGTGCACCATGAAGATTTAAATGTTTGTCGAATGAATGAATGAATGCATGAATGGGCAGAGGGAGCATAGCAACTCCTTGGTGAAGAGACTAGGTTCTGGGGCTAGGCTGCCTGGATTCTAATCCCAGCTCTCACTTAGCAGCTATGTGACGTTGGGCAAGTCACTCAATCCCTGTCTCCTCATCTGTAAAATGAGTAATAGAACCTACCTCCCTGGGTATTAGAGGACTGAATGAGATAAAACCTGCTAAATACCAGGGACTGGGACTTAGTAGGTGCTCAGTAAATGTTAGCTGTGCTTACCATAGATGACAGAAAGGGTGAGAAGGGACATGTGAAGGGCAAACCCAGATGCTGAGGCGTCTAAGATAGTAAAACTTAGATGCATTTACCTCCCCTCAACCACCCTCAGATGTCCCCCTAGGCTCTCCCAGGCAGGCAAAGTCAGACAGGCTCACAAAGGTACCCCCAGAATGGCTCCAGTTCCCTGCCCCTGAGTCCAGCTGCCCCTTACCCACTACTGGAGGAGGACACCCGTTTGTGTTACTCACCGACATCACCAGCACGTAGACACGCAGGTCAAACTTGCGGCCTATGAGACAAGGAAATAGTTAATTCATGTAGCAAACATTGATTGCCAAGCACCATGCTAAGTCTGGGGGATATGGCAGTGGACACACAGGCATGAATCTCAATAAAGTCACAGGAGGTACAAGGTTCCCTCCTGGTCCAGAGGGGTCAGGGCCCTCAGGCAGGAGGAACTGCATAACCAGGGGCCCAGTGGGGGCGAAGAGCTTGGTCCAGGAGCAGAGTGGAATGAGATGAGGTCAGTAGAGGCCAGGTCATGTGCAAGTTTTAGATTTTGTTCCACCAACCACGGGAAGCCGCTGAAAGGTGTCCAATGCCTCTGGCTACTATGGTGGGGAAGGGCAAAGGGGACCACAGCAGCAGTGGGCACCAGCAAGGAGGCCAGCACAGAAGGGACAAGATGGTGGCCAGGACAGGGAGGAGGGGGCCAGACAGATTCAAGAGCTGGGAGCTTGGTGAAGAACAAGATGTGGGAGGAGGAAAAGAGAGGGACACACCCAGACCAGTCTCTGACATCTGGCTTAGCAACAAGGGAGTGGTGGGGTTGTGTCCCCAGATGGGGAGGCTAGGGGATGAGCCAGACGGTGGGGGGAGGACAAGGGCTGGATTTTAGGTATTTGGGTTTGAGTTGCGGGGAGATGCCCAGGAGGGGATGTCACAGGCTATGGGACATCAGGATCTGGTATGTGGGGCAAGATTGTGATAGAAAGCTGGGAGTCACTGGGTGACATCTGAAGCCACAGAGAGAGGACGGGGTCACTGGGAGAGGGAGGAAAGGAAGAAGAGACCCAAGGCCTGCCCTTGGGGAGGGCATTATTCAAGAAGGTGAGATGCCCCTTCCAGCACCTGGCCCCACTCAGATGACAAGACCTTCTGGAATTACTCCCCTTCTCACACATGGACTGACATGCCTGCATTTACAGACCCATGTGGGAAAAGCAGATGTACAGACGCCCTGGGGAAATTAGTGATGGCTTCACGGGAAGGGACCAGGTGGTATGAAGATGATAAAAACCATTGGGTTCTATGCTTAAGCTGGTATGTGAATATATCTCAATTAAAGCTGTTATTAAAAAACAGAAAACAAGGATGTTCAGGCAAAGTGAAATAAATTGCCCAAGGTCACACAGCTATTAAGTGGCAAGGTCAGGATTTGAACCTAGGCAATCTGGTTCCAGGGACTGCACACCCATTGACAAACCCATAGAAAGAACTTCTCTGCCAACCCACCTCAGGCCCTAAGCCCTTGCAGTTTCCTCTCTCCCCAAATTTACTCACAGGTGACTCCTAGTTGTCATTTAGGTTTCAGGTCACCTATCACCACCTCAGAGAGGCCCTCCCTCCATCTCTCTCCCATCATCCAGCTTGATTTACTTCATAACACTGTGGAACTATCTTGTTTGTTTCTGCTTTATTGCTGTCTGTTCACCTGGGGTATAGACTCTATGAGAGCGGAGTGAGCAGCCAGCACCCAGGACAGTGAGCAAGTGGGTTCTTGAAGAATGACGGGGATTTTAGTGAACCAAGAAGGGAGCGGGAAGGGCAAGCCAGGCAGAGGAGCTGCACAGGCAACAGCCAGGAGGTGGGAGAGTGCAGGGCAGATTGCCATCTTTGCATCCCGTCATACTTGGTGTCAGGCCAAGCCCACAGCAGGCTGCTAGTCAATGCCTGTTGACTGACTATTGGACTGTCCAGTAGAAGAGCAGGGAGCAGAGAGAGCCAGCTCACCTCCTATCAGATAGGGATTTTCGATATAACGCTGAGCTACATAGTTCTCCACGGGAATTTCTTCTTTCTGGTCATCCGAACTTCTTGCATCCTAGTTGTAATATCAACAATTATTTATATTTATTGAGCACATCCTGATTACTAGACATTGTATTAGGCACTCTACTTGGCGTATATCATTTGATCCTCTAATCAACCCTACAAGGGAAGCTCTAATGTTATCCTCATTCTACAGGTGAGAAACTGAAGCACAGAGAGGGGGAGTGACTTGCCCAAGGTGACACAGCTGGTCAGTAGCACAGCTGGGTAGTAGGCCCACACCGACTGGGCCTAGAACCTGGGCATTTAACCCAACAGGGCAGCCGCTGGCCACATGTGGCCATGTACATTAAAATTGACTAAAAGTAAGTGAAATTATCTAATACTACATGGATGAACCTTGAAGACATAATGCTAAGGAAAAGAAGCCAGACACAAAAGGGCAAATATGGTATGATTCCATTTAAAGGAGGTACCTAGATTAGTTAAATTCATACAGACAGAAAGCAGAATGGCGGCTTCCATGGGCTGGAGGCAGGGGAAAATAGTGAGTTGGTGTTTAATGGGGACGGAGGTCAGCTGGGGAAGATGAAAACGTTCTGAGGACGGTAGGTGGTGATAGCTGCACAACTGTGTGAAAGTGGTCAGTGTCGCAGAACTGCACACTTAAATATGGTGACAATAGTCAACTTTATGTATATTTTCCTGTGATAAAAAGGAAATAAATAAGAACTCCAGTCCTTCAGTCACACTAGCCACATTTCAATGGCCCAGTGTCAGCACGTGGCTAGTGGCCACCATATCGGAAAGCACAGGTATGCACTGTTGCCTCTACTGCAGAAAGTTCCACTGGTCAGCGCTGCCTAGGGCCCCACATAGGCCCCCAGGGACAGTCCTATCCCTTCTCCACCTGATAATTCTCTGCTGGCCCGCCCAGCTCAGGAAGACAGTGAAGATCTCACATATGCACAGCGCCTCACAGTCTGCAAAGCCCTCACCCACCCACACTGTTCCCTTCCAAGTAAGTTGGTGAGGAAACTGAGGCCCAACGTCCAGACTCACATACTTGGTGAGGTAACATGACATTCAAGCAGCAGGGATTGCTGAAACCCAGGGCTTCTGGCCACAAGGGTGGGATTTTTGACATCCTCGCACTCCAAGTTATTTCAAGACATAGGCAGCCAGGCCTTGCCTTTCTGGGACCCAGGCTGCCCCCACATATACTCACGTGGCTGCCAGAGAGATTGACAGCACTTGGGCCTGCTGGGCCCCCAAGTTGGTGAACTTCTTCCCAGCAGTGCCTTGACTATTCCATGGAAGGAATCAGGACACAGTGGAGGGAGGAAATTCATTTATTGAGCACCTGCTATGAGCCTGCTAGTGCAGGAGGTGCTGGTTGTGTAGGATTTTGGTCGTCCTGCTCCTCTCACCCACCCTACACTATTATCCTCTCTAAATTCAGAGTGCTTCAGCAATTTTCCCAAGACCACACAGCTTCTGAGTGGTGGAAGCAGGATTAGAACCAGGATTTCTACTGCATCATGACTTGGGACATGATGGGTGTAGGAGGAGGAAGGGAGCTACCTAAGTCTCAGTCTAGGACCTACCAGAACTTAGCCAAACTCTCCCAAGCCAGGGGAGTAGGAGGTCCAGGTAAAGAATGCAATGTTTTCAGGTTTTAGACATATTAACTCACTGCATTCTCAACAGGTAATATTACTAGCCCTCATTTACTTGGACACAGATAGGTGAAATAACTTGCTCAAGTTCACACAGCTATTAAGTGACAAGGTCAGGATTTGAACCTAAGCAATCTGGTTCCAGATACTGGAACTCATGGGCAGACCTGTAGGCAGAACTTCTCCGCCAGCCCTCCAAGTTTTCAGGGAGAGAAAGAGTGGCCTTTCGTTCCAGTGAGGGCAGAGAGTTTAGGGAGCAAGGGGGAGAGGTAAGCTCACCTTCCTCCAGTCCATGATGTCCTTCAGTTTCCGGAAGAGGAAGATGCCCTTCCCCTGGGATCGGGCTACCTGGGGTGGTGGTGGATGCAGAAAGGTGAGCATTCAGCTCTTTGTGGTTCCTTGTTCACCCCTTTTCCTGGGGCCCCTCCCCAGCATTTGTCTCCATCTCCTTCATGGGCCTCCAGCTATCCCCAGAGGAAAGGCCCAGCCCAACCATGAAGAGGCTGGAATAGAGAAGGTGCTAAGCCTGACAGGAGGGTGAGAGAAGCAGAGAAAAGTGAGAGACCAACATAGCTCACAAAGACATCAATTACATGAATAATACAAAAGAACAGACGATTAAAAAACCATTTCTAACAGTCCTGGGAACATATCATCCAATTCTTTTTTTGGAAATCAATTTGCCTTCATAATTAGGTTTTCCTTCAGCTAATACTGAAATCATTCTGCCTTCACTGAATGCCAACATGGATAATTCATAGTTCACAGAGTCTATGGGCTGGGAGAATCTTTAATATCATGCAGAGCAGTCAGCACCAAAGGCATTACTCCCTCCTATGACATCCTCTACCATGGGCACCCACCTGGCCTTGCACATTCACAGTGCCGGGGAGCTCACTTCCCCTATATCCAAACACTGCGCATTTGTTGCAGAATAGCTCTATTAAGCAGTCATCCAAAGGGTATACAGTAGGTGTCTACTGTGTACTAGGTATTATGCTATAGCCATAACCCAGACCTCATGGAGCTTTCACGGCCTAACCTGTATTGAACTAAAATTTCCCTGCCTGCTTTTGGTCTCTAGGGTCTCCTAGAATGAATCTGATTCATGGGTTCTTTAGTTATTTGTAGCCACTGAGCAGGTCCCCCCTGATTAATTTTTTCCTCCAACATTAAGGCACCCAGCAAATGCAAACTCCCATTTCTCTCTTTTCTCCTCTGAGCATGACCCAGCTGGTCACTGCAGGGCCCTCTGTACAATATAGGGGCAGGCAGACCTGTCAGGCATGGCTGCACAGGTTGTCCACTGCATGAGGGGCTCCTGGTCATGGGGGCAGTGGGAGCTGAAACCCAGCCTTGCTCTGCCTGCTGTGCTATGCACCCTGGTTCAGGGTTGTGTGTGCCCAGAAGATGGGGTTCCCAAAAGACTGTGGAGCACTGTGGTGGCTCAGGGGTAGCCACACACACAGCTGTTTGGGAAAGTAACTAATAATCAGTGTGTATCAAGGGCTCCCAAGAATTCACAGCCATGCAAGACTTAAATTCACTTCACAAAAGAGGATTATACAGTGTAAACAATTAAAAGCCATTCAACGTCACTAATCTTCAGAGAAATGCAAATGAGAACCCCAATAATATACCATTTCACACTCCCTGAGAATGGCTAAAATGGAAGACAGACAATATCAAGTGTTGGTAAGGATGTGGAGAAACAGAAACTCTCACATGTGCTGATGAGAGTACACAATGCTTGGAAACTCTTTGGCAGTACCCACTAAAGCTGAACATAGGCACCCCTATGACCCAGCAATTCCTCTTCTAGGTGCCTACACGTGCACATGGACCCACAAACATGTACAGGAATATCCATGGCAGCACAATTCATAATAGCTCCAGTCTCAAAACTCCCAAATGGATAAATATTAAATTAATGGAGCCCTGGCTGGTGTGGCTCAGTGGATTGAGTGCTGGCCTGAGAACTGAAAGGTTACTGGTTTGATTCCCAGTCTGGGCACATGCCTGGGTTGGGCGCCAGGTCCCCAGTTGGGGGCATGTGAATGGCAACCATTGATGTATTTCTTGCACATTGCTGTTTCTCTCCCTCTCTTTCTCCCTTCCTTTCCCGCTCTCTAAAAAATAAATAAAAAATTAAAAAAAAATTAACTTAATGGAATAGTAGTATACAATGACAAATAATAATTTATAATTAACCACATCAGTATGGATAAATATCATGAACATGATGTTGAGGGAGAGAAACCAAACACAATGTAACCATACTACGTGATTCCAATTATATAAAGTATAAAAGCAGGCAAACAAATCTATGCTCCGAGTGACTTAGGGCATAGTGAGTGGAAAAGGGTCTGAGGGGAGTCGCTGAGGGGCTGGTAATGTTCTGCTTATGATCTGGGTATTGATTATTTGAGTGTGTTCACTTTGTGAAAATTTATCCAGCTGTACTCCTGAAAGATAGATGTGTTTTGTTTTATTAAATATCAATTAAAAAGTTTTTTTTAAGGTTCATAACTTTTGATCTAGGAACCTCATTCCCACCACTGGCTGCCTTCCCTATAGCCTTTCCTCTTCCCCTTCTTCCTGGCTGGCAAAACCACCTCTCACCATGAAGGCTAGAAAGACCAGATACTTATTTTCCCAGCCTCCCTTGCAGCTATTAGAAACCATGTGACCTGTTTTGGTGAGTGAGATCTAAGGCAACATCTGCTTGGGGCTTTGGGGCTTCTGGGAAAGACTTTCCTCCTTGTTAAAAATATTGGGATTGACAAGGAAGAGGGGAGATAGGAGGAGGAGGAGGAAGAAAAAGGTTGAGAGAGAGAGAGAGAAATGTGTGTGGAGGGAGAAAGGGAGGGAGGGAGGAGAGAGAAAGAAATGCTTGGCTCTGTCCTTCTTTCCTCAAATACTACAGTCTGAGGAGGTGATGCTGCTACTGTAGCAGCCATCTCACACCGGTGAGGTGACAAGTTTGATGACACAAGACCAGCACACTGAGGATTCAGCATGAACAAAGAGAAGGAGCCTGGGCTTTTAGTGGCATTGCTGAGCACACCGCAAACCTGAAACCTCCCAGTTTAGCTTTCTTGTTATCTGAGATAACGAACTGTCTTTACTGTTTAAACCATTGTTAGTAACTAACCTCCTAAGGGAATTATCCTAAAGAGTGGAAAATAAACTTGCTGCCCAGTGATATATCAGGGTAGTTAAAGCTGAAAATCACCTAATATCTTACTCCAACAGACTGCTGTTTCCAAAAACAATCACAATATTTACAGCCTTGCGTTTTTCCAGAACTTTGCTACCCTCACCCTCCGTCAAGAGGTAACATCATTGCTCCCTCTCCTTGGATCTGGGCAAGGTGTTAAGACCGTATGAACCAATCATGTACGGCAGAAGCCATGCTGTATGGATCCCAACACTGGGTCATAAAAGACAATAGAGCATCCACACAGCTTTCCCTTTGGGGGTGGGCACCTGGGAACCCAGCCAGCATGCTGGGAGGAAGCTCAGGTCACATGGAGAGGCCCACATGGAGGGCCACTGAGTCTTTCAGGCCTCAGGCCTGGTTGAGCTCCCAGCCAACAGCCAGCCCCCCCTGCCAGCCGAGTGAGTGAGCCAGCTTGGCAGCGGCTCCTCCAGCCCTCAGAGGAGTTGCCCTAGTAGATGCTGGAGCAGCCACGAGCCTTTGCAGTCAGGCGCTGCCCAAACTGGAGGCTCATGAGCTAAATAAGACATGATCGTTGTTTCAGGGCACTGGGTTTGGGGCTGCAGCAGCAGAACCAGGACACTAACTTTAGGAAAATGTTCATAACAAAGGTAATACCTGCACCTAAAACTTCTCAGATGTTTCCTATGTGCCAGGCTCAAGGATTTACACACATTATCTCATTAAAGCTTAAAAAAACAAACAAACAAACAAACAAAAATCTCTATATGTAGTATTTTATTATCCCTATTTCGCAACCAAGGAAACCAAGGAACAGAAAGGTCAAGCACTCTATTCAAGGTTACCCAGCCAGTAGGTGATAAATACAATCTAACAAAGTCTGTACTTCACAAGGCTGGTGCTCAGACACCCCCTGCGACGCGCCAGAGCGTACACGAACTCACACGACAAACATGGTGCTACTTCTGAGAGTACCAACCTTACTTGATAATTTGCAAGGTAACTATTTTTATATTATTTTTATAAGAAGAGATGCTATTGATTGGAAAACAATATATGGATTATTAGCATGAACCATGCTTTAATTTTGCACCGCCTGTGGCCACACACAGCCCTCCACCCCCTGTCACTCCCTGCCTGGCCCTGGGGACCGTTTATCATGTGACAGTCATTGTGTAGCATTTCTCTGGCATTGCAGATGGGGCTGGTGGTCTCCCCAGCAACCCTTCCCTTACTCCCCTACCAACAGAACCTCCTCTGGTGGCCCTTTCCTCTGAGGAGGTCTGAGCCCTGGCGGTGGTCCCACGCCCCTGCCATTGATTCAGACATGGGCCAGCAGGATGCCAGAGGGAGTCTGCTGTAGGAGCTTCTTGAAAGTTTGTGCTTCTTCAAAAGGGACACAAACTAGGGTGTTCCTTTATTACTGCAGCAGGGGAGGGTGTGAGGAGGTGAAGCTGGAGCTGCGGCAGCTGTGTTGTGACTAAGCAGAGCAGCCAGCCCATTGAGTCGGGAATTGATGATGATGTTAAGCTGCCCAGTAAACAATCCCCAGAGCTGACAGCCCGTGAATAAAGGAAATTCCCTGGAGCCCATACACTTGAACAAGAAAAAATTTTCATCTTTATTTTCATTAACCCCGAATCAGATTTTCGTGTTTCCTTTTATGAACACAGGCAACAGGTTATCGTAATAATATTGGCCATGCCTGGGATCCGGCTTTCAAAAGGAATCACAGTTATTATTACATATTGCATTACAGTTTGTGCAGATACCTCAAATATTGCATATGCTCATGGTGACTTTGAAATTATGGTAACTATTGGGCCTGCTGTGAGAGTCTCTTCAATTGCTGGTGCAAAGCACATATATTACTACAACTGAAGGGTGTTTTAATAGTTTGTGTGGCAGCCGTCAGAATGCGCTCACAGGCCTCTGACTGCAGGAGAGTGGCGGACAGAGAGCCCCCGCTGAGGCTGCTAAAATCCACCCTGTGCTTGCCAGGCCTCACTCAGGTCCCAGCCTACAGCTGAGGACAGTAGGGACATGAAGGCTGGCCCACTCCTGGGAGACAGGGGACTCCTCTGAGAGCAACATGGGTCTGTGGCCTCCCCTCAGCCTTGCTGAACTTCTTTGGGTGCATGGCAGGCTAGGAGGTTCTCCCCAACCTGCCCTCCTTCACTGGGGTCTGACAGCTCTTGGCCTCCCTGGCTGGCTCCCTCCCCTGTTCTCTCCCTCTCAGGCAAAGCTCTGGCACGTGGAATCTTACGTTGGCATGTTTCTCAGAAGACCCAGACAAACAGTTTGATAACTGTTTTTGATGTAGTTGCTTTCCTTTATAATCAAATATACTTTATTGTATGCTCTTATGAACACTATCCTGTGCCAGCGTCCACACATTGCACCAACTGCTGAAGAGGCCAAGGCATGAGAACAGTTTGGGACCCCTGCCCTCTTATTTGAGCTACTGTTAGTTGGGTTCTCTCTTATATGCTGTCCAAAGCATCCCAACTCTTAGGAAATAGCAGTGGAAAAGTGTGAGAAGTTCTGGTTGGGGTAAACTTATAAAACAGGATGTAAAAATGTGGTTCTTCCTGTCCTGCGGTTTAGAAAGAGGGCCCCAAAGCTGAGAACATTCCAGGTTGCCCAGACTCATGCCCCTGAGTGAAGTGTTAACCAGCTCTGCAGACCCTAGAGACTGACAGACAGGCCTGGGACAGCCCAGCACCCTCCTCCCAGCCACACCAGGGAGGCTGGAGGAGCAAGTGTGGTCTCACCACATCCGGGTCTTGCCCACCTCCCTCCCTATTAACCCAGAGGGCCTGAGCCGGCAGGAAGGGAGAATGCTTAGAGGGAAATAAAGTTGGGACATGTACACCCTAACACTCAATTGGTTTTGTTCTAATATTCCTTAAGAGCAATAGCCAAGCTCCGGCCCACACCAAGTCTACTGAATCAGACACCGTGGGAAAGGGGGTGCTTTAATAAGCTCTCCAGAAAATTCTGATGCACTCTCAAGGTTGAGAATAACTTCTGTACAGTCTCGTGACTCAAAGTGTTGCTCAGGGACCAGTAGCAATGGCACACTCACTAGTTTCACTTTTCAGATGAGGAAATGGACTGAGAGGGGTTGAGTGACCTGCATAGCGTCATACATAAGTGGCAAATACAGAGTTAGACCCCAGGCTAGTCTGACTGGAAGCACCCACTCTCTACACCCTACACCCGCGACAGGGTGCCTCAGCTACTCAGAAGGGAGAGAGCGCGTGCGCACACACACACACACTATGCCAAGATTCCTCCTCTTAATTACAACTGTAAAAGCTGTGGGCTGGGGAAGGAATCAACTTAATATGCGATTGCTCGCTCCCAATTAGCACAAATTATCATTTGTCTGAGAGGATAATGCCTGCTGGGAGCTGGAATCCGCAGGAGGGTTGCAGCATTCATCTGCCTAACCCCTTCTGCTCCATCTTCTGAGCCCTCCTCGCTGTCCTCCTGGGAAGGGACACCAGTCTTCCTTCCGCCAGACCTCGCCAGGAGAGGACCAGGAGGCCTGGGGAAACCCTGGCTCAGCCTCGGCTCAGTAAGCATTTGTGGAAAGCTTGAATGAACAGGTCTTAGGCTCGTCCTCTTTACAACGGGGGTGGCAGGACCTCCTTCCAAGGACTATGAGACCTGGCAGTGCAAGTAAGCATTTCTCATAACTCGCCACGGTTTTCCTATACGCCAGGAAGAAAGGCGGGGTAAGCTCTAGGAAGGCCCTGGATTCTCTGCCCTTGTGCCCTGAGGTTCACCTGCTAAACACTTATTGAGCACCTACTGTGTACTATATCCATAGCTGCTGGGTCCACACGCTGCAGAAAGGAGGAGATGAAGTTGACCCTTCAGGGGAGGCAGAGATGCATCTAAGGCTGAATTACCAGGCAGGGTCCTGTCCCGAGATGTGCCCTGAAGCATCCCTGCTCAGGGCCCGGGATGCCCCCTCCGCCCAGTCCCTGGCACCGGGCACTCACAGGTTTCATGATCCAGGTGATCCCTGGGTTTTTGCGAAACTCCTCCACAAACAGGTGGTACTCGCAGGGCAGCTCAAAGGTCTTGGGGAAGAAGTCGCACTTGGCTGCCTCCAGCTTTCCTGCCTCGCGCTCCAGCTGTTTCCGGAACCGCTTCAGGTTCTTCACCATGTAGTTCTTCCGGGTCAGCTGGGCAACAGGATGGATGCGCAGGCCCTTAGCACTCAGCCCCCTGTCCCATTCCCCCTCCCAACCCACCCATCCCAGCTGCCTCCATTCTCTGGCCCACAAACTAACAATAACTGTGAGACTAAATTTGACTAAGAGTAGTTTTAGCCTGCTGTTCTATAATTATCCCCACTTTACAGGTGAAGAAACTGAGGCTCACAAAGGTTAAGTCAGTTGCCCAGCGCTATCCAGCTAAAGGCAGGCATAGCCCAGTTTTGAGCCAGGTCTGTCTGACTCTGAGGTTCATGTTCTAACCGCTAAGCTGCACTAACATTTTAAAATTTCCCACCACTGGCTTCTCCATTCTTATCTTCATGATCTGTTTCCTCCTGGACCTCCCTCCTGTCTCTAGACTCCAAACTGCTCAACTTGTCTCTACCCTGAGATCATCATAAGCACGCAAGCATCCTGCTCCTTTGGCCCTTGCACCCCCAAGCCAACCTGACCCTCACTCACATCTCTAGTGCTGAAAGACTCACCAGCCCGTGGCCTCAAACGCCAACCCAGATGGCCTGTTCCTCAGGTCTTAGATCCTTACTCCCTCTCACTAGTTAGCTCATCATGTATCTAGTGCACATATTTCCCACCAGACACGTATCCCAAAGTCCCATACACTTTTCATTCTGATCCTTGTAACCCCAAACCAGCTCCTGCTCATTGTCACAACCAGTAACAGGAGTTGACTGGCTCAGTCCCCTTGGCCTACCCAGCTCACCTCGTAGTGGTTTCGGAAGTGACTGATCCTCATGTGTTCTTCCATGTAGGTGTGGTCGAAGTTCTCCCGGAGCCAGCTGACATCACACCAGTAGAAATCCCACTCCCCTTCGCTGGGGGGCGGGGGCGGGGACAAAGGTCATGACCAGAGGACCTCAACACTGCTGGAGATCTGGGGCCCAGGGAGGAACAGCTGAGGGATAAGCAGCAGTGTGTCTAGTAGAAGTCTCAAGGAGGTGGCTGTGAGCCACTACTGACCATAACCTGCTTTGTTAGGCTAGAATGTAAACTAGAGAAATGTGGCTACAAAAATCCAGGCTGGTGGCTTCCGGTGAGCACAGATACCTCCTGGCACCTATTGGCTGGACTGAGGAGTAGACATCATGTCAGACAGGGTGCACCCTCCAGATTACAGCTCCCTCCACTCCCTATAGCCCATGACACTAGCCAACCTCACTGATCATGTTACCTGTCTGGGTCTTGAAGGCATCCTGGGGCTGCCACCCTGCAGCCAACATTACCAAGCAGTGGAATTAGGTAACATTTGCAAGCCCTTCCCAGTTCAAAAGGCCCTCTTCTTACTTAATCCTCAGAGCAACAGCCCTGGAAGTGACTAGGATCATACCTGGAGCTTTAAGACAAGGAAGGGCTTGCTCACCCAGGACAGAGCAGCATCAGGATTCACACCCAGGCCTGCCTGACTCCAAATTCCAACCTCATCCTTCACCAACACGCCAGGGAGAGGGACGGAGATGGACTAAGCTATGTGATCTGATACCAGAGCTGGGGTGGAAGTACTTGAAAAAGATGTGAAATAAAATAATACCACCATGATTGCTTCTAATTTTTTAAAGTAAAAAAGTAGATATACCTGGAGCCTGGTGTATATTTCTGCCTGATTCTATCTTCTCTCCTGTCCCAAAGGCAGCCATTAGCCTGAATTTGGTGTGTATCATTTCTATGAGTATTTTTACAGATTTACCATGTACATATGTGTGTATCCATGTATAGCACATGACATTGTTTGGCATGTTTTTAAACTTTCTAATAGCTAATATAATACTATTGCCAGACACTCTTATAAATACTTTACAAATATTAACTCACTGACCGTCATAGCAATCCTAAGTGTTAAATTCTATTATTAAGCCCATTTTACAGATGAGGAAACTGAGGCACAGAGATGTGAAGGAACTCACCCAAGTTCATACAGCTATTAAGTTGTAGAAGAGGATTTCAACTCAGGCCACCAGGCTTCTGAGTTCAAGCTCTCTGGTTAGAACAACTTCTGACTATTTCCTTTCACAATTTGTTTTTCCACTGACTTTTTGTTTTGGATGAATGAATAAATAATAGATGAATAAGTAAATAATGCATTATTCACTCATTCATCCAACACATATGTGTTGAGTTGGTGTTGGTGTCAGAGACCATGTTGGGTGCATTGTTGGGTGCAAGGATACAGGAGGAACCAACGCTCCCGGCCAGGTGGTGCATATAATATCACAGTGAAGATGGATAATAAACAAGGAAACAAATAAATAACTCTACAATGAGGAATTGTGAAATGTGCTGTGAATAATCCAGTAGGAGGCCATGAGGCAAGGTAGCTGAGGGACCATGTGAAAGTGATATTTCGATTGATGTCTGAAGCATAAGGAGAAACAGTCAGGTCAAGAGCAGTGGGGGGAGGGTTCTAAGAGAGGGAAGGGCAGGAAGTGAGGCCCTGAGGCTGAGAAGGGCATGTTCAAGGATATGAAGAAAGGTGTGAGTGCAGGGAGAGAGGTCAAGGATAATGCTGAAGAGTGCGGTAGGGTCCAATTAAGAAGGGCTTTGTAGACCATGGTGCAGATTTCTTTTCTAATTCTGAAAGTTCATTCATCTGTACACCATCCTCAGTCAAGTTGCTCTTAAATCACTCAGGAAGACATTAAATTGCTCAAGAAGGGCAGCAGGGATTCTAGTTCCTTCTACCTTCCCATTCTGCCATCCTTAATATGTTGTCCTCATGTTTATCACCTCTGGGTCACAAGGTGGGCACTGCAGGTCCAGGCATCTTGTCAGCTTTCTTGGTGAAAGCAAGGGAAGGGACATCTGTGGCCACATCTGTTCCAAACTCTGACCTGGCAGGCTGATAGTCTGAACTGAGACCTCATTCTATCTGGAGATACCAGACCCCAGGTTAGGTCCAAAAGGGTGAGGCCTTACATTCATAGAGCCATGTTTGGTGTAACAACCCTGGACTCTGCTCCTTCCTGATTTGAGGACCCTTGAGGAAATTTGGGATCATTTTGAAGAAACCTGCTTCATGAACTCCCACACCATTAGCACCAGACAAACCCTCAGATCCTCTTCCACCTGACCATGAAGCAAGGTTGAGGAGGGGCAGGGGACAGCCTGAGGTCACACAGGAAGTCAGGAGAGAGCCCCTTCCTATACAGTACCCCCATGTGCCAGTCACTTCATTCTCCTCTAATTCATTCCCCAACCCCTCCTCCTTCCTCCATTACATCAGGCAGTAGGAATCACAGATTCATCCACTGGCTCATTTGTTCCTTCCATCACTGAGAGGCTGCTAGAATAGGGCAGAAATGAGCCTGGGTTTCTGCAGACAGGCTAGGTACAAATCTTAGCACAAGCCCTCCTTACAAGCAGAGTGACCTCAAATATGACATTTTTTACTCTTTTGTGTCCTGTTTTCCCCTCAGTAAAATGGGAATAATAATAGCACCTACCTAGGAGGTTTGCTGGATAAGTCAAAGAGGCTGTGCATGTAAAGTGCTGAAGAGTGTCTAGCAGGCTTAGTTATTGTTACGCAACAAATATTTATTGAGCACCATGACAGGGCAGCTGGCTGCCCCCTCCCCTCATACCCATCCTCCCCTTTTTCTATAGCAGAAATCCCAACATTTACCTGGAAAAATCCCAATATTTACCTATCTATGTTTTCCAGATTCCCTTGCAGCTAGGTATGGCCACATGGCTAAGTTCCATCCAGTGAAATGGTACTTCTGGATTGCATTCTTCAAGGACAGAGCATACTTTTTCTTGCCTCCTTCCTACCTAGTGCTCTTGGAATGTAGATGTAAGACTGGAGCTTCACCTCATACCGTGGAGGACAAGGGCCTCACTCAAGGGATAGCAAGGTATAAAGATGGAAGCACATGGATTCCACATTTCCATACCATTTCTAAACATCCTACACCTGGACTTCAGTGGGAGAGGTAAGCAAGCTTCTAGTGAGTCAAAGCCTTTTACTTTGGATCTCTGATACATGCATCCAAACCTTAACCCTCATAGCTAATATTCGCACCTACTATGTGCCAGGCATTGTAAGTTTATTCATCTCAGTGTCCTCAGGGTTCAGCATAGAAGAAGAAATGTAGACTTAGTGGTCAAGTAACTTGTTCAAGGTTACAGAAGTAGTAAGTCACCAGGGAAGATCAGCCCTTGAACTGGACCTGACATCACCAGAGGATTTAAGCCAGCCAGTCTGTGATGGCTGCACTTCTTGTTTTTACAGAGAGCCATGGGACACTGCTAGAACAGGGCAGAGAGGAGCCTGGGACTCTGCATGGCTGTGGAATAACTGAACTGGGTTTGAATCCTACTTATGTGCTCTGTGACCTTAAGCGATTGGCTAAATACCTCTGAACATAATCAGATCTTGCTGGATGCTTACAAGGTTTAAATAAAAGAGAGATGGCATCAATAATGTACCTGATACATTGTGAGTGCTAAATAAACGTTAGCCTCTGTCACAACCAAATTGAGATGAGTCCCAGTAGCCACCCAGGAGAACTGGCAGAAAAACAAGGGGAAACAAAGGCCTGTGAGATGAAAGGAAGGAAGGATAAGCTTGGGCAGAGTGGGGGAGGCATGGTCTTACTCCTTTACTTCCACCCATCCTGGCCTGTGGCGAAGGACATCCATTAGAGTATTCATAAAAGTGGTCTTGAACCGGATTGATGTTCTCTGCTCTCTGAAAGACAAGGCAACAGAACACTTGCTGAGGATCAACTATTTTTCTAGGTTGTTGGAGGGATAGGATAAAAGGGGAAGGAAGAAAGGTCAAACTGCATACCTGGAAATGCCAAAAATTAGAATTACCAAATCTCAGAATTTAGCATGTAGCATGTAACACTTAAAATAATCAAGCTGAGAATTATACTCTTTGAATCATTGAAAAATAATAGCAATCATTTATTCAGTGCCTACCATGTGCTAGGCATGGTCTTGTTGCTCTGCATGCACCATGCCTAATCCTTCTATTTAATAATAAGTATTTGCAAGCCCTTTTTTCTGGTACTCATCTGGTAAGATGGAGCAAATGTACTTTTCCATATTCCTCCTACAAGTACAACTAAAACCCCAGGACATTACATATAAAACAAACAAAAGAAGACTCTGCAAGATGGACAAAAGGAGGTAGACCAGCTAGGGACTTTAGTACCTAAGGAACAGAAGGGTGGTGAATTTTCTGTGTAAGTGTTTTGTTTTTTGTTCCCCTCATAGATCCCAGCTGTAAAAACAAAATATTTAAAATTAAACAAATACGAAGTGTTCGTAAGCATATGGGGAAATGGTAATTATTCTACAGTGGTGATAGGTGTGTAAACTGGATTAGCCTATGGAGAGCAATTTGGCATAGTAAAATCATCAGATACTATTTCCTACACATTAGATTAGCAAAACTTTCAAAGTCCACGTGTTGGCAACAATGTGCTAAAATGGAACTTCCTCCCCTGCTAGTAGGAGGCACTGTGGAGAACCATGAAGCAGTATTTAGGACAGCTAAATAAGCACATACGAGCGTGTACTCTGCACCCAACAATTCCATTCTAGCTCAATACCCTACAGATCAGTGGTTCTCAACATTCCTAATGCCGCAACCCTTTAATACAGTTCCTCATGTTGTGGTGACCCCCAACCATAACTAAAGCATAGTGATTAATCACAAAAACAATATGTAATTATATATGTGTTTTCTGATGGTCTTAGGCGACCCCTGTGAAAGGGTCATTCGACCCCCAAAGGGGTCGCGACCCACAGGTTGAGAACCACTGCTATAGATACTCTATATATGTACTAGGCAATATATGTACAAGGATGTTCATTTGTAATTGTTACTATTTTGTATGGAACTAACCTGTAACACACACTCTTGGTGGTCTGCCCTTCTTCCCTGGTATGTTCTATGCTATCTCCTAGGAATCTCCAGTGGGATTGAGCCCCACCTGCCCACAGCAGTAACCTGTCAATGATGTACACCTTTTATTGGTTTCTTTCCTTCAGCTGCCTTGCTTCCCTACTTCCCTGCCACATAAATGACTTGTCCTCAAATCCCTGCCTCAGGGTTGGCTTCTTGAGGAAACCAAGACTAAGACACAACATAACTGCCTTTTAACAGGAAGACAGATAAATAACTTGTGGTGTACAATGGAACATATGCAGTAAAATGTATCAGAACTACATGCACAAACTCTGGGGTCCAACAAACTGCCACTTACTAATCCTATGGTCTTGAGCAAGTTACTAGCCTCTCTGAATTTGTTTACCCATCTGTAAAGTGGACACAATAGTAGTATTTACTTCAAAGGATTGTGATAAAGGTTCAATGAGATAATACAAGTAAAATGACTAACACGGGGCCTGGCACATGGTAAATACTCGATAATTACTAATATCATTACGATCATTGAAGTTAAGGAGAAGAGGGGAGGGATGAAGGGGAGAAAAGAAGGAAGGAAGGAAAGGAGGGAGGGAGGGAGGGAGGAAGGAAGGAAGGAAGGAAGGAAGGAAGGAAGGAAGGAAGGAAGGAAGGAAGGAAGGAAGGAGGCTATCTGTGTTTACTGGATTGGGTGTGACCACTCACCGTTCCTTTCCTTTTAACAGTCCATAGCCCTTGTAATTTTGGTTCTGCAATGAGAAAGGAAAGTGATGCAACTAATTTTGAATATCCACCTTGCCTTCCCAGCTAAACTTACTGCAGATATTAACATGCTCAAACTATCCGACTCAACACTGTCCAGATCCTAGAACAGTAAGGTCCAGCTTGGCCAAGTGCTCATTGGTCACCATGTGCCCAGCAACTTGGTCCTTGGAATGAATTCCCAAGTATCCAAGGCCCACCTCACTGTAGACTTGCTCCACAGGCATGACCAGTAGAATGAATACTTGGTTTTCAGTGCTCCAAAAGTCCAACCCTGAAACCCCGTTTTGAGGGTTAAACTCAGTAGTCTTTGTGAAGACCTTTTACTCCAGCCATGAATGTTTGATAAGATTCATCATCTAAGAGTTGCCTGAGTCAAAGACTCAGAGCAAAGTTAATTTCTTCCACCCAAAATGGAACTTTTAAATCCTCAAAGGGGGTGGGGGGTATTATTTTGCTTCTACTGTGTCCAAAACAGCTTAGCCCTCAGCCCTGGTATAACTGATCCCTAATGGCAGGCATGAAAAAATAAATCAAAATTGATACTGTTCAGGATGACCTCTGCAGCTTGGACAGACTTGCCATCTGCATTAGTTTTCTATTACTGCATGACAAATTACCACAAACTTAATGGCTTAAAAGAGTACAAAGTTATATCTCACAGTTTCCATGGGCCAGGAGTCTGGGCATGGCTTAGCTGGAATCTCTGCTCAGGTCTCACAAAACTATAATGAAGGTGATGGCCTGGGTTATGGTTCTCATCCAGGGCTTGGGGTCCTCTTCCAAGATCATTCAGATCATTTGGCAGAATTCAGTTACTTCAGGTTGTAGGACTGAGGTCCCTGTTTACTTGCTAGCCATTGGCTGGGTACTGCTTTCAGTTCCAGGAAAGTGCTGGTCTACATAGGCAGTTCACAACATGAATGCTTGCTTTCTTCCTGGCCAGCAGGAGTATGTCCTCTGACTTCCAATACTGCTGCTCCAAGTCAGCCACGATGGAATCTTGTACAACCCATTGTAAGTATGATAATAACTATCCCATCAAATTTACATGCTCCACCCACATTTAAGGGGAGGAAATTATATAAGGGGTGTACACGAGGAGTAAGAATCTTGGGGGCCAGTAGAATTCTGCCTACCATACCATTCTACCCTCAAAGAGCTGCTGGAGGGGAATATAGGATACTGCTCTACAAAACTGGCAGAAGCATCCTCACAGAAGCAAGTGAAATCTTATCCCATTTGTCCATTCAAGCCCCTACAACTCCCCCAGAATTAGTCGTGTCCTTTTCTTTTTTTGATTATATCTTTCTTACTCTCTCATGTTTTCACGTCCATTTTCCATGTTTACTAGCTGCTCCAGTCTTTGGTTGAAAACTTTTCCTTTCCTCCCTGAATTGCATTGGCACTTCTGTCAAAATTTAATTGACTCTCTATATGTGGGCCAATCTCTAGTCTCTATTTTGTTCTATTTACTTATTTGTTTATCCTTCTGCCACTACCACACTTCTTAATTACTGTAGCTTTCTAGTAAATCTGAAATCAGGTAGCATGGCCTCCAACATTTTTTTCAAGACTATATTTGCAATTTATGCTCCTTCAATGTACATTTTAGAATCAGCTTGCTAATTTCTAAATATATATGTAGTATGTTGGGATTTTGATTGGAATTGCATTAAATCTAAAGATCATTTTGGGAAGAAATGACATCACAAATTATTGAGTCTTCCAATCCATGAATATGGTCAGTCTCTCCATTAATTTGTCTTCTTCAATTTCTTTCCACAATGTTTTCTAGTTTTCAGTATATGTCTTGAACATAGTTAATTATTTTTCATTAGTGTTTGATTTTGTGATTCTATTGTAAATATTATTTTTTAAATTTTATTTAAAAACTGATGATAGTATAGAGGTAGGCAGAATCATGCTTCCCCAAAAGAGGTCCATGTCTTAGTTCCCAGAACCTATAAATATGTTATATGGCAAAGGGAAATTAAGATTGCCCATGGAATGAAAATTGCTAACCAAATGACTTTAAAATATTGATTATTCTGGATTTTTCAGGATTACCCGGGTAAATTCAATGTAATCACTCGTTTTTAATTGTGAAAGGGAGTTCAGGGAAGAAATTGCCACTCATGAGAGGTGGAACACAGGATAAGAAGAAGCAGGTTTAGATCTCCCTTTTCACACTCTTAAAAGTTGGGGAGGTGGTCTGTGCACTCCTAAGGACAGGACTTCTTCCAGTCTGATTCATCTCTGGGTCCCCATTGGTCAACACTGGGCTCCGTTTGGAAAAGACATTAATTGGCGTTTTGGGGACGGATGGATGGATTATGACTGGATGGATGAGTAGGCAGGCAGGAGACGGGATGAGCAGATCTCTAAGAGCTTTTCCAAGTCAGGAAATCCGAAGTTTTGAGCTTCCCCCAAGGTCACATACACCGCGGAGTACAGTTTAGAACCATAAAGTTTGTATATTTCCCACCAGCAAGTCTGGTTCGGTGGACTTGGCGCAGAGCCTCTTGCCGTGCGCGGCCGGTGGGGATTTGCGGTCTTCTCTCTGAATTCATAATTTTCTCCCACTCCATCGGAATCCCTCCACGAGGATCCCAAATTCTGAATCCCTCCGCAGCTTCCCTTCCTCTCTTTAGGGGGAAGAAAAGCATTTGGGTCCTGCGGCACTCCTACCTTTGGTCGCAACATGACGCGATTCTCCAGGGCCTGATCCAAACCGCCAACTTGCCAGGAGCAAGCTTGTGCGTCCTGTTACCAAGACAGCGGAGGGGGAGGGGCGCCCGGATCCGCCGCTCTGACTGGACGAGCCAAGAGCAGTCCTTTGGATCCCAGCGGCTGGACGTCTTTGCGCGCCCTGCATCCCAGATCCCTCTACTCCCTCGAAGTTTTTCTCCCAGCCTAGGAGCCTCCGCGACCCTGCGGCATTCCCGGCCAGAGACTGCCGCGGGCGTTCACTGCCTAACGCCTGGCTGAACTTCGCTTGACCTAAGAAAGCAGAATCTGAAAAGTTGTCAGTTTTTGGAAAATGCAATGGTTTTAAGTTTCCTTATCTGGGCCCTTACTAAGTCTGGTACCGTGGCCAGTCACTTCGGCTTTCTCCCAGTGACTCTGTAATTCCTGAGCACCAACTCTTTGCCAGTACTCACTTCAACTCCTGCAGTAGCCACCTACCTGACCAGTCTACTAGTAACCTCTCTTGCCCTCCTACCTATTCCAGTTCATTTTCCGCAGAACGGCCAAAGAGCTCTCCCTTGCATATACTCTGAAGTGGCAGCTTATTGGTCATTCACTCTGTACTGGCTCCCTGTCCTTCCCCTTCCTCAGTTCCCCACTACCCCAGGATCTGTATACCAATTATAGCTGATTAAAAACTAATTAAAAAATTTGTTATTGTTTTATAGTGACCAAAATATATAGGAATATGACTAGTAAAATGCATGTAAGATATTTCATCAAACAATAAATTCTTTTTTTTTTAATCTTCAAATCACAGTGTCAAAATTGCATGGGTTTAACTTCATCAAAATGAAGAAGTGTGCTTCAATGACGGCGTTTCCTCTGCTCCGCTCTGCTCTGCTCTGTTCCACTCTGTGCTGGTCTGCTTCTCTACTCTTGCTCCGGTGAGACATCTGAGTGTTTTAGCTCTAGTATGGGCAACAACACAGTCTTCACTCTTCATTGAAAGGAAAAGTGCCCTCCAAACAACAAATTCTTATGAAGCATCTTCTCTATGTCATGTTCCATTTTTTACTCAGGATACAGCAGTAAACAAAATCAATAAGCATCTGCCCTTGTGGAGTTTTTATCTCATAGAGAAAATTACAAAACATTCAAGTGTTGTGGGAAAACCTTAGTTCCTCTTGTAGACACAGTAAACAATTATAGATCATCAAGTCTGTTAGCATGCAAGCAAGGTTTATTAGTGATAAGGTCTCATGGAAGAGAACGGAGCCTAGCCTAGGTGGGGGTGAAAGGCATAGGCTTAGGCAGCAAAAAGCCTCAGGCCTTTTGTCTTGAGGACTTATATAATTCAGAGGATGGGGGTGAGGGAGTTACATATAAACTAGGGGGCAAAGTCGTGCCAGCTTCCCCAAGGGACAGACGTGATGACCTAAAGTAGGTATGTGTAGAGGGCTTTTAACCCAGATTCTTATCTTGCTCCAGACCACCTTTCATCATCTGCTGTAAAACAGGTGACCAGAGGCAGTTAATTAAGGTTGTGGGACTTCTGGCCAAGATGGAGGCATAGGTAGACATGCTGCATCTCCCTCCACAGCTATGAAGGAATACAACTACCTGAAAACTGGAGAAAATCAGAAGTTCCAGAAACTCGAGTTAAACGGAAGTCCAACAAACAAATATATAAAGAAGAAATACTCATCCAGACAGATAGGAGGGATGGAGCTGGGGCGGAGAGGACACGGTGTGGAGGCAGTGACTGTGGCTGTAGCGAGCCAGCAGAAAGCACAGTCACACACTAATTAAAATAGGGAGGGACACCTGGGGAGCACTCCCAGCACCACACCAGAGCACACAGCTCACAGTCCCAGCACCAGAGAAAATAGAGCCTCACTGCTTCTGACTGTGAAAACCAGTGGGGGTTGGGGTAGTGGAAGAAACTTCTGGTCTCTCAGCAGAATCTGTTTGTTTAGAGGGCCCCCATGGTCCTAGAATGCCCACAGACCCACCCACTCTGAAAACTACAACCAGGGCAACAGCTAAGAGGTGCCAGTCTAATATGGGAAGTGGGAGAAGTGCCTGAAAAAGGGGCAAGTGCTGAGCGAGTGGCATTATTCCCTCTCAGACTCTTCCCCCATGTATACCACCACAACATAGTGGAATGGGTCAGCCATACTGATGAATACCTAAGGCTTCACCCCTTACAATGTAACAGGTGCAACAGCTCTACCAAAGACACAGAAGCAAACACAGGAGCCTGTCAAGTTGAGGAGACAGATAAGTATGGCCCAAAAGAGGGAGCAGATCAAGGTTCCAGTGGGAGAACTAAGTGACGAGGAGATAGCCAACCTAACAGACGAAGAGTTGAAAACACTGGTGATAAAGATGCTCACAGACTTGATAGATATGCTTGAGTATGGCAAACATAGAAGGGAAGAAGTGAAGGCTAGGCTAAGTGAAACAAAGGAAAATTCACACAAAACCAATAGTGAAGGGAAGGAAACCAGGATTCAAATAAATGATTAGGAACATGAGGAAGAAATAAACAGTCATCTAGTACAGAATGAAGAAACAAGAATTGAAAAAAATGAGGAGAGGCTTAGGAACCTCTGGGACAACTTTAAACCCGCCAACATCCAAATCATAGCAGTGCCAGAAGGAGAAGAGGAAGAACAAGAAATTGAAGACTTTTGTGAAAGAATAACGAAGGAAAACTTCCCAAATTTGGCGAAGGAAATAGACATACAAGTCCAGGAAACACAGAGAGTCCCATAGAAGCTATACACAAAGAGGACCACACCAAGACACATCATCATTAAAATGCCAAAGGTTAAAGCTAAAGAGGGAATCTTAAAAAGCAGCAAGAGAAAAGAATAACGTTACCTACAACACGGTTACTAAAACTATCAGCTGATTTCTCAAAAGAAACTTTGCAGGCAAGAAGGGACTGGCAAGAAGTATTCAAAGTGATGAAAAGCAACCCAGATTACACTATCCAGAAAAGCTGTCATTTAGAATGGAAGAGCAAATAAAGCTTCCCAGACAAGGTAAAGCTAAAGGAATTCTTCATCACCAAGCCATTATTATATGAAACGTTAAAGGGACTTATTTAAGAAAAAGATCAAAACAATGAACATTAAAATGACAGCAAACTCACAACTATCAACAATAGAACCTAAAAAATAAAAAATAAAACAAACTAAGCAAACAACCAGAACAGTAACAGAATCATAGGTATGGGAAACATTTGAAGGGTTATGAGCTGGGAGGGGGAAGAGGGAGAAATGGGGAGATGGTGCAGGGATTAAGAAGCATAGTTGGTAGGTACAAAATAGACAGGGGGAAGTTAAGAATAATACACGAAAGGGTGAAGCCAAATAACTTATATGCATGACTCATGGACAAGAACTAAGGGGGGTGGGATTGCTAGATGGAAGGGGGTACTGGGCAGAGGGGAGCAAAGGGAAAGAAATTGGGACAACTGTAACAGCATAATCAATAAAATACACTTTAAAGAATTAAACTACAAAAAAGAGTTATGGGTTTTTCCTTGAGTATGGTGGATCCCTTCATAAAACAGTGACCAGAGATGGCAATTAACCAAAGTTGTTTTATGGGCTTCTTCTTTGAGCGCTGTGGACCCCCTTCCACCTTCCTCCTGCATTTTGCTAACATCTACCTAACAGAAGGATATTAAAGAAGGCTTAAATAGCCTTGACCAGTGTGACTCAGTAGGTTGGGTGTCATCCCACAAAGTGAAAAGTGGCCAGTTCGATTCCCAACCCAGTCAGGGCAGGTCCCAGTTGGGACACTTGCAAGGGGCAACCAATCCATTTTTCTCTCACACATCAATGTTTCTCTCCCTTTCTTTCTCCCTTCTTTGCCCTCTCTCTAAAAATAAATAAATAAATTCTTTTTTTAAAAAAAGAAGGCCTGAATAAATGGAGGGATATATCATGTATATGGACAGGAAGATTCCATACCTACACCAAGATGTGTATTTTCCCAAATCCAATCAGGAATTTTGAGAGCTCTTGTCAAACCAAAACAACGAAGTGTATATGTGAGGCAGGAGTCATTTCCTTGCCCATCAGTCCCTGTATAAAGCAGGTAGAGGCAAATATCAATGGAATAGAATGGGGATTCTAGAAACAGACCCAATGAGTATCTGTGTGTGTGTGTTAATTTGATATACAATAGAGGTGGCATCATCATAAATTAGTGGGGAAAGGATGGAGAACTCAGTAAGTGATACCAAGGAACTGGCTTTCCTGGGAATATAAAATTGAAGCCTAAATCAAGTGGATTAAAGAATAAATATGGCAAACAAATATTTCAGACTATTAGAAATATGTATATGCATATATATTATACTTTTATGATCTCATGATTGGGAGCTCTTGGATAAGCAATAATAAAGCACAATTCATAAAGGCAAAATTGATCTATGACTCTCTCAAAATTTAAACTGCCATATAACAGAAGACATTGTAAATTCAAATAAAGGACAAGCTGCAATCTAGGAGGAAATAACTGCAGCATATATAACAAAGTACTAGTACTCAAAGAACTCCTACAAACCATTAAGAAAGACTTCCCCCAACCTGCAAAAGAAAAAATACACAAAAGATATAAATAAGGAACTTTAAACAGAATAAACTTAAATAGCCAATAAGCAAATTGAGATATAGAAATAGAAAAAATTATTAGATATGATTTTTATGATCAGCTGGATATAAATAAAAATATATCAATGCCAAGAGTTTGTGAGCATGTAGGGAAATGGGAACCTCTATATGCTGCTGGTACACTCACTTTGGAAGGCAGTTGGCAATATCTTGTAAAGTTAAAAATGCACACACCTTATAATCCATCGATTTCACTACTTAAGCACCAATCTTATGCTATTGGCTGTATCCTATAGGCTCTCTGAATACAGCTCTACAATCCATGAACTACCTATCATTTTGCCACTAAAGTGCAAGGTGACAACCTTTCCTAAAGAAATTCTCACACTTGTGCATACGTCATATGTATGAGGAGGTTCTTTGCAATGTTCTTTATAACAGTGTAAAATATTAGAAACTATATAACTGTTCGTTAGTAGTGTGATGGGTGAATGAAATGGAGTATATTCTAATAATAAAATACTATACAATGATAAAAAATAAATAATTCAGATTAATATCAATAAGAAATATCCCTCAATGAACTAATATAAATGATATATGGAATGGACAACAGGGTGAGGATTGACTCTGGGAGAGGCGCAGGTGGACGCGACAAGGGAGAGCAGTGGGGGGAAAACAGGACAACTGTAATAGAACAACAATTAAAAAAATGGAAAAAATAAAATAAAATGAAATACCCCTCAAACCTATTGTTGAGTAAATAAAGTTGTAGTGTGGTAAATATTTTTAAAGGTTATAATTTATATTAATTATAAACACACATGCAAAAGTATATTCTATATAATTTATGGGTATATAGGTATTAAAAGTTTAAAAATATAGATTGATATGCTACACACCAAATTCATAATAATGGTTGCCTCTGGGGAAGAGGAGAGAGAGAGAGGAAAGGGAACTTCAACTACTTCAATTCACTTGGAACGTTTTGTTTTGTTTTATTTAAACAACACACTTGAAGCAAATAGGTCAAAGTATTTTATCTGGATTTTTTTGTTTGTTTGTTTTGGTTTTTGTCCAAACAAAAAGCACACAAGCCATAGCAGTGAAAGAAAATCAGTACTGCAATAGAGGAAATTTAAGATGCTTTGTGAATGCATAACAGTGGGGTCTAACCAACTCTAATTAGGGTTAGCAAAGACTGCCTGGAGGAGATGGGAGTTAACCTGATGAAGGGGGTGGGAAAAATGTTCCAAGCAGAGGGAATGGCTTGTGAAAAATCAGAGGTCAGAGAGAGTGAAGCATGTTTGAGAAAGTGAAAGTAGATCAATGACCTGGAAAGAGAGATGAAGCTGCTAAACCTGTATGTGTTTGTTTGTTTCCTTGTTTACAGATCTGGAAACAGAGCCCTAGAGAGGGCAATAGAACCCAGGCCTCCTAATTCCCTGTCAGTTGCTCCATGATAATAATAATGGTGTGCCAGTTTCTCTCTTAGGTATCTTAAATGTGTCCTCTCATTTAATCTTATTACAGATCTAGAGGGATTTTCTTCCTTCCCATTTTACAGATGCGGAAACAGGCCTACAGAAATTAAGAGATTTGCTCAAGGTCACAGTGACAGAAGCCAGATCCCACAAGGCCTTGTGTGCTATGCTAAGCAGTTTGGACTTTTTCCTAGGGGTACTGGTGAGTGTATTAGGTTCCTATTGCTGCTGTGATTACCACAAACGAAGTGACTTAAAACAACTTCAGTGTATTAGTTTACAGTGCTTGATGTCAGAAGTCTGAAATGGGTCTCTCTAGGCTAAAAGTAAGGTGGTAGCAGGGCTGGGTTCCTTCTGGAGGCTGTAGGTAAGGATCTTTTTCCTTGCTTTTCCACCTGCATTTCTTGGCTTATGGCCCCTGTCCATCTTCAAAGCCAGTGATCACATTCCCTCTGATTCTTATTCTCCTGCCTCCCTCTTTCACTTATAAGGACCCTTGTAATTACATTCAGCTCACCCAGATAATCCAGGATAATCTTTCCATTCCATGGTCAGCTGATTAGCAACTTCAATTCCATCCCCAGCCCTAATTCCCCCTTCCCATGTAACATAACATATTCACAATTTATAGGAATTAGAGCATGGGCATCTTGGGGGGGATCCACTAATTTGCCTACCACAATGAGCCACTGAAGGGTTTTAAGCAAGGAAATGACAAGGTGAGACTTGCATTTTAGTATATTGTTATTATTGGTTTTATAAAACAATCACTTCATGATTTATTTATAGCAAATTGAGCTTGCAACAACTAACACTTTCAAAGATATTAAATGTGTTCAATCTAATAAGTATACAAGAAGGGACCCAAAAACCCAGAATTCATTTATAAAAAATTGTGTATTTATTCTCACATGTTTAAACTTCAGTCACTTTTAAAGTACTCTCCATTTGATGCAATACACCTATCGAGACTTTTTTCCACTGCTCAAAAACAGTTTTTGAACTCGCCGATTTTGATGCCTTTTAGTGCTTCTGCTGTTTTTTTTTTTCAACTCTTCCACATGAGCAAAACATTTGCCTTTGAGGACTTTTTTCATCTGGGAAAACAAACAAACAAAACATTGCTTGGGGTGAGATAGTTTTTGGTAAAAACCTGCTGAACACTGAGCACAGTGTGGGCAGGTGCACCCATCATGAAAAGGGCAAACGCATGGAGGCTTCAGAAAAAATCACTGAAGCCTACCACAGCCTCTCACAACAACACCAGGTGGTACAATGATTCAGGTGGGTTCCTAGAACACTCACCTAGCAGGGAAGCCTGTACTACAAGGGGCCTGCCCTCCAGAAGATAATTCTGTTTTTATTTTTTTTTGGGGGGGGGGCCCGCCTCATATCTTTTTTTAAAGGTATTTTAACTTGATATTTCTTTTATACGAGTAGAAGTTCAAAGGGATGTTATAATTTTCCCTTTATGGATGAGAAAACAGACCCAGGGGCATTTGGTTGCCTTCCCAGGTTCACAGAGCTGCCATGATGAGAGATTAGGCTTTAGGCCCATTTATCAGCATTTCTTTATGTCATCCATGGGGTGGGACATTCTGGGGAACTCAAGTCAGACATCAGCACATCTTTGATGCAATTTTTCATCCCTAATCTAGTGTCCAATAAGCATTTGTTGAATGAATGAATAATGCTGCTTTCACTTCTGTTGCACAGGTAGTGGTTTTCAAGGCAGGAAAACCTCTTGCCTGTGCTGCCCCAGTAACCTCCTCACTAGGCTCCCCGCTTTGCTCTCTAATCCACTCTCCAGATAGGAGCCAAAGTGATGAACTTAAGATGTAAATCAGATGACATGGCTTCCCCAGTTAAGTATTCCCATTGGCTTTCTAACATACTAAAAAGAAAACCTTAAACCCCCAATTGCGGCCATACATGGTCTTACACACTCCACCCCTTCTTGCCTCTCCACCTCATTCTTACCACCTTCCCTTGGCTTTCTCCCCTCCCATGCACCTGGCTCCTTCCAAAGGCTAAACTTTTCCCACTACAGAGCCTTTGCCCATGGTGTTCTTTATGCTGGAAATCGCTCCACTCCTGAAGTAGTTGGGTCCTTCTTCTATGCCAGGTCTCAGCTTTACTGTCGCCTATTTAGAGAGGTTCTTTTTTTTCCCGCTTTTGTGTCCTTTATAGAAAATTGTGACTATATTGGTAAATGCTTGTTTGCTTGCTTATTTTGTTTGCCTTCCCTCCTAGACTTGAAATGTATAATCTGTAGCTGCCAGACAGATACGGCTCTGAAGCATTTGACATGTGCCTGGTCTGAACTGAGATGTGCTCTAAGTGTAAAATAAACACTAGATTTTAAAGACTCAACACAATAAAAAGATGTAAAATATGTCATTAGTAATTTTTAAATATTGATTACATGTTGAAATAATATTTTGCATATATATTCGGTTAAAACATTATTAACAGCTTTCTGCTTTCCACATTTTTAATGTTGCTACTAGAATATTTTAAATTACATATGCAACTCACATTGTATTTCTACTGGGCAGTGCTGTTCTAGACTGTTAGTCAATGAAGGTAGGAACCTCTATGTTCTCAGTACCTACCATATAGGAGGTGCTCTGCGAGTATTGTTAAATCACTTGTTTTTTAGAACTTTGGGCTCAGAGAGAGCTGAGACAGGCAGCCCCCATATACGCTATGAATCTGAGGAATAAAGAAACATAGAAGAAGGGGTTTTATTTTTCTCCAGTCACTGCATTTCAAACAGGTTCTGTCGACCCTTTGTCTGCTCTGTACTGACATTCCCTTGCCCAGTCACCTACTACTATAGATGGGGGTTGGGGTGGGGGTGGGGAATGGCTGGAGAAGCAAAGCTGGTTCAGCTTCTTCTATTTCAGCCTCATAGGAGGTGTCTGATCTCCATTTCTTTACATTCTCCAGCTTTGGTTCTAGTAGTGGGAAGGGCTCACTTCAACACACTGAGACAGACAGGGCAGCTCTGACCCCAAGGGTCACCCAGCAGGTCAGAGGGGAATAGGGCCCAGAACCTTCATCTCCAGAATCATCTTCCACGACTCTTGCTTCCAACTGCATCCTGTTGTAATCTCCTTTACTCCAAGGGACTCAGGCGACTGCAACCCTTCCCTCCCCTCACATTTACCTCTGATTTCTTGGGGGTCAAAGGGCAGGTGTGCCTGGTCTGGTCCCAGCAGAAGAGACCCAAATGGCACCATCCACGTAGAGGTCAAAGCAGATGGGAGGAAGGGATGGGAGGAGGATGAATGAATGGAGGGAGGGACCAATGAATGGACTGACTGAAGGATGGGAGGACAGATGGCTGTGTGTGAGCAGGGAAGGAGGATGCCTTCGGGAGGAGTGGAGCAGGAGAGGGGATTACGAAAGGAAGGAATTACTCACTTTTCTTATCTCAAACAGAATCTAAAGAACAGAGGACCCATAGTGATCAAAGTCCAGCCCCCGTCACATTTCTGCTAGGAAACCGAGGCCAAAGGAGCGAGGTGCTTTGCCCCAGGGCCCACAGGGAAGTCCAGGCACAGCCTCATCTGGGGTCTGGGTCCCTAAGCCCCTGGCCGAGGGCCCTTTCCGCTCCCCACCCTGCCCGAGCCTGACAGTGCCAGGGTGGGGGGAGCGCCCTCGCCCCCACCTCCGGAGGTATCGGCCCCACGAGGCCCCAACAAGCTGCCGTTGTCCCGCGGGCCCTGGGCCCGGCACACTGGGGCTTTGTCCAGCCCCCCGCTGCGACCCACGGGAGGGGGCCCCCACATGACCTAAGGGGTAGGAGGAGCCTGCGGCCGTGGCGGCGGCAGCTCCACCATCATTTCCCTCCGTGGCCTGGGGTCGGCGGGCGGTGACGGCGGCGGCGGCTGGGCAGGGCAGGGCGGGGCCGCGGACGCCAGGCCCCCTGTTCCCCTCCAGGCTGCCGGCGCCGGGCCTGGGCCATCAAGACAGCTGTGACCCGAGCGCTGTCGCGGCTGCGAGCTGGGGGTGCGCCAGGACCCCCGCCCCCGGGATCATGGGCAATGGCATGACCAAGGTAGGTGGGCGGGGATCTCGCAGCCCTCACCTGCCCGCCCCCAGCCCCGCCGCGGCGCCTGCCTCGGACCCGCTCGCTCTGCCCGCCTCTGACCTTCCGGCTCTCGCCGAGTCTCGGTGTGTCTCCGTCTCTGTCTCCCTGCGACTCTGTCCGAGATCGTGTCCCGCTTGTGTGTCTCTCTGGGGCTGCGTCTCGCTCTAATTCCTTCTCTCTTTGTCTCTGTACAGGTCTCTGTCTCTCCCTCTGCTCTCTGTCGCCCTGTGTGTCTCTGTCTCTGTTTCTGTGGCTGCCTGCCACTCCCAGACTCTTCTCTCGTTCTCACTCCCTTTCTCTGTCTCTGTCTCCTTGTATCTGACTCTGTGGACTGTCTCCCCGGGGCTGTTTCTCCGTTCTTTTCCTCTCTCCCTCCTCCTGTTCCTGCCTTCCCGTTCCCTCCTCCTCCGAATTCCCCACCGCCCACCCAGGCAAGTCCACCTCTCACCTACCCTCTCCTCTGTGCTCCTCCTACCCTCTCCCCCTGAGTCTGTGTGCCTTCCCCCCTCTTTCCTCTCACCCCTGCCCAAGGCAGCCTCCGTTGGTGCCCCCCTGGTGCCTCCCCGGCCCCTCTGACAGAGTCCAGGCCCCCCAGAGGGAGGCCCCCCTAAGTCCTGAGATTCAGACACACTTCAGGGGATGGAGCAGGGCTGTGGCTCCAGCCACCAGGGTAGGAAGGGCTTGCTCCCCTGCCCGCTGACCCTGCCTGTCTCTCCTGTAGGTACTTCCTGGACTCTACCTCGGAAACTTCATTGGTGAGCACTGCCCACTCTGTCCCAAGGCCGTGGCACTCTGCCTGCCCCAGGCCTGTGTCCATCATTCATGCTCCGGCCCACGCACCTTAGAGGCGCGCAGGAATGGGGCTGGGGGCAGGGAAGTGATGGCAGGCTGGGAGGGAGAGAGAGCTCATGAGGACTAAGGGGCATGTGGGTGGGGAAAGTGTCTCCAGAGCAAAGGGCTCAGAACGCCAGACACTGGGCAAGTCTGCATCTGCTCTGAGCCTCTTCCTGTGGCTCTTCCGGCCTTGAGGTTCTAGGTGGAGATCTGTTTGGAGGTGTTACTTCTAGCTGGGGAGATGGGGACCCTTCCCCCCACAACCTCCTTCTCAGAGGAGAAGTCCTGAAGACTGGACTCTACCCTAGAAACATCGTTGGTCAGCACTGCCCACCCTGTCCCCAAGGCCATGACACTCTGCCTGTCCTGGCCCTGTGTTAAGAGACAGGCTGGTCCTGGGCTTGTGGGACCCAAGGTGAGAAAAGTCACTTCCATCTGCAGAGTCAGAGAGAGCTTCAGAGGGGGAGGAGCGTCTGAACTGGGACAGGGCCTTCCCCCTCCACCCTGTCCCTCTCAGGCTTAGGGGCTCCCCTCTCATACACCCTGACCCCTTCCTCCCTGGAGCTACCTCAGCAGCTCACATCACATTGATTTCTGAGTATTTGGTTAAATAAGGTCTGAATTCCCATGAGGGCAGGAGTTGACCCCCCCCATACCTCTATGCCCATCCAAGGCTGCACACAGTAAGCACTCAGTAAATGTGTTGAATGAGGATGTGGACAAATGGAAATAGAGGGGAAATGTGTTATTTACTCTGGTTATAAAAGGTCTGTATACACTGGAAATCCAGCCCCTAGAGAGGACCACTAATAGCAGTATGGGGCATACCCCTGGGTCATTTTTCATCTCTTTGTCGATATGGATACAGCATTTAAAACAAAAATGGAAACCTATTCTGCATGCTGTTCTGTTCCCTGTATGTCCCATTTAATAATGTATTGTGGACATCCTTGCACATCAGCACATAAAAATCTGTTTAGTGGCTGCAGAGTATTCAGGTATGAATATACCATTTTTTTATCCAGCTCCCCTTTGAGGGACATTTATTTTTTCCTACTTTTAACTATTTCTGATTTTTTACTGTTATAAGCAGCACTGCAGAGCCTGTCATCGTCTACACATGGCTTTTGTGTGAACAAATCCTTCTGTAGACAAAATTCCTAGAAGTAGAATTACTGGGTCAAGGATATGCGAGGGAAGGGTGTTTGCGATGGAAAAAATAGCCTGGGGAAGGCGGGGGAGATACTGGGCTGTTACTCGAGGGTGCCCCAGAGACAAGACTGAAGCCTGGGGGTGTGGCAGGACCTGTCATGCTAGAAGCAGGAGGTGGCGAAGGAGCAGGGAGCTGGCAGAAGGTCTGCCAAGGTGGAGAGGGTGGGGTGAGGAGGAGATCTGGGCAGGGAGTCCCACCTCACTTGGTCATCAGGGGCACATAAGTCACACCTGCCAGACCAGCTCAAGCTCACTGTTTCTTTCAGATGCCAAAGACCCGGATCAGCTGGGCCGGAATAAAATCACACACATCATCTCTATTCATGAGTCACCCCAGCCTCTGCTGCAGGTACTCCTTACCCCCATCCCAGGGCTGTGCACAGATTGGGAGGGAGCTTCAGACACCCCACAGCACCCATTTATCATGTACCTACTATGTGCCAGGTCCTATATTGCCTTCCTAACCCACGCTAACTCATTCAGTTGACACCTGGACTATTTTACATTAGCATCCCTATTTGGCAACTGAAACCCAGATAGGTAAAATAATTTGCCTAAACTCACACATCTAGGAAGCTAAGGAGCTGGAATTTGAACCCAGGCCATCTGGCCAAAAATGCCTCACACCAAACCATAAAAAGGCTCCCACATGGGCTTCCCATTGAATTCCTCACACTGAACCATAAAAAGGCCCCCACATGGACTTCCCATTGCCCAACTGAATACATGACCCCAAATGGATGATTCTGAACTCTATGTCTTGCTGTGTGACCTGGGGCTGTGACTTCACCTCTCTGGACCTCTGATCCTTCAGCCCTATCTGCCCCCAGGGAGCTTGTGAGGAGGCAAAGGGGCTGTGGGGTGGTGAAAATGCCTTGCATGCTGTAAAGCATGGCTCCCACTGGGACAGCTGGTGCTGGTATTATGGAGTCCTGAATCCTGACGGAAAGGGGAGTGAGGGTGCTTTGGCCCAGAGGAGGAAAGCAGGAAATCCAGCCACATGTGTCCTCTCTGAAACCTTGGGCTTCACCTCTCTGAGCCTCAGTGGCCTGACCTGTAAAGGGAATTTTATAACAGTACTGACCCCACTGAGTTATAGAGAGCCACATAATAAGTGCTTAACAAATTATAGCTGATATAATACAAAGTTAATTATATGCTTATCCCATAAACAGAGTTCCTTCCTCCTTATCTGTTACAGTCTCTGTCATCCACTGAAGGGAAAGAACTGTGGGTGGGAAAGGACTCTGGAGATCTGAGATTCAGATGAGGTTCTGTCACAGATTTGCTGTGTGACCTTGGGCAGGATCCTTCCCCTCTCTGGGCCTTATTTTCCCCCTGTGTCTGATTTGACGATTTCTAAGAGCCACCTCCAATAATCTGTGTTTCTCAGTGTCAGTCAAAGAAGAAATTCCCAGGTCAGTGGAGTCTAATTTTGCTTTATAGTGCAGGCTTGCTTTGGAGTAATTGGAGTATGCAGTCACTAGGTTGCCTGGGGAAGGTTGGCAAGTCAGGAATATATTTACTAATGAAATAACTGTTTGCAAAATGAATCCCTGCTCCAGCAGCCCTCCCCTTGTCTCACAAGCATCTCTCCCAATTCATACATCAGTGAATTTACCAGTCAGGGTTTGATTATGCTGTGCAAAATGCAAGGCCAAATGTGTTGCAAATGAAATTGCAAACCTTGCAAAACATCAGGATTGAGTGACCTTGGGGAAAGTGAGTTAGAGAAAGGCTGGACTCTCACATGAAGCCATTAACAAATGAGGAGGTTCCTTAGCCACTGGCCATTGGTGGGCCAGGCACCTGAAAAGAGCCATTTGAATACCAAACGCTTAAGAGAGGTCTTTGAGAAAAATGATGAGGTTCTTGGAATGTGGGCAAAAATCTTTATCATCTTGTGTGAAGATGATAAAGTGAAGAATATTGGGAGAAGTTTGTTGGAAAAACTAACAGTTCACTCCTTGATTATTTTACTAATCAGCACAAACTTTATAGCACAATTCATGAAGTATAAACTTATTTTCATAATTTTTGTTTCTTTTTAAGAAAATAAAATCTGCCATTCTTACTATGTAATTTTGTAATCCTCATTTGGAGAGGAGTCACTTTAAGTGGCCCTTTCCTGGCTATTAAATGAAAGGTCCCTGGATCCTTTTTATCAAGTTCTCAGAATGTTCTAGAATCACAGATGGTCAGACCTGGGAGGACCTCAAAGATGGCATCTACTCTCTTTGAACGGAGAGGACAATCGTGGCACAGAGAAGGGACAGGAACTGGTCTGGAGTCAGGAGGTGCTTGGGGGCCCAGGCTGGGATAAGTGGGTGCAAGCAAGTCCCCTTGCCCCACTGCCTGTGTGTGTTTTGTACTTTCAGGGCATAACCTACCTTCGCATCCCAGTGGCCGACACCCCTGAGGTACCCATGTAAGTTTCCTGGGATGGATAGACAGATGAACAGATAACTGCCTCCTGTGGTGGTGGGAGGGAGGATGGAAGGTGGCCTGAGGGAGACAGAGAGGACTTGGGCCAGAAAACTGTCCTGGAACCCCAGCACAGATAGTCACCCAGCCCCAAGTTTGACTCTGTCTTAGCTACGCCTTTGCCTACGCCCCTGACCAAAACCATTAGTCTCTTCTGCTATGAATTGGAGAAAGTACCCTGTCTCAAAGGATCAGCTGCACCAGCGGATTTGAAAAGGTCAGGCTCAGCTGGTTGCTGGCCTGGAGTTAAGACATTTGGGTTCTGGCCAGGCTTTGCCATTTACTTGCTGTGTGACCTTGAACAAATCACTTCCCCTCTCTGAGAGGGAAAACAGGGGTTCAGTTGGCATCAGCAAGGCTTTGCTAGATCAGATGGTGTGGATTGAGGATCTGGGACAGGGCCTGGAATGTAATGGGGGCTCAGAACATGAATTTTTGTTCATGTTAGCCACAGTGCCTCCAGCCTAGGAGGGACCCAGACAAGACACTCCTGCCCCTTGGGAATCTTGCTGTCAACCCCATTGCTGACCATCACTGTCCCCAGATACTCTGATTGTAGACCCCAAAGGAGGGGGGCTCCTGGGTCTTCTCCCACCCATTTCCTCCAAAGGTCAAGATAAACTCCCCATGAAAATAGAATCCACGGGACACACTGGGAGGTGCTTCTGCTGCTGTAGTGGGATCTGCCATGATTGGCCTCTCTCACCACGTGAAGTGCCACCATTATTGTTTCACACACATCCCCACCTCATATGATACTATTGGCCCATCCTCACTGCACGTGCTAGCTGACCTAAGGACCCCAGGGTTTTTGTCCTTTGTCTCTTGTCATTCCATAAATGGGGAGGGGGACAACTCCTAGGAGACATGCCCCCCCCCAACGAGTGCTCCCTACCATGTTGCTTTCTTCTCTAGCAAAAAGCACTTCAAAGAATGTATCAACTTCATCCATTGTTGCCGCCTCAATGGGGGGAACTGCCTTGTGCACTGGTGAGTTAAGAGGTCAGTGGGGAGAAAGGAAGTGGCTACGCTCCATCCTGAACACACGCATTCTGCGGGGAAGGAGAAACCTGTGACAGATCTTGTTCAGCTGTCACAATAGCTGACAATGCTATTCATTCATCTGATAGACTGATAGGAGACTCGGAGCAGGGCTCTGTGCTTTACCAGCTGTGTGGCCAGGGCCGAATAGCTGTTTCTCCCCGAGACTCCATTTTCTCATCTATAAAATGGGGAGAAGAATGCTGATATGATGGGCTATTGGGAGGGATAGGTGAACTCATGCAGGTAGCCAAATACCCTCCTATTGTTCTGGCTCTCTCTCCTCCCCTCCAAGCCTTTGAGGTGATAGTATAGGGCAGTGGGGGAACCCCAGGCTGGGATACAGGACCCCAGAGTCATTCATTTCGTACTTCTCCCTGAGCACCTACCCTGGGCTGAGCCCCAGCCACAGGAATACCTCCCTCCAGCCTTGTCTCTCACCCTCTCTCCCTTCTTTCCCTGCTCCAAATGCACTGGTCATCATCCTGTTCTTCAAATCCACCAGGTTCCCACCTCACTGTCTTCCTACACGCTTCCCAGAACATTATTTATTAATCCTTACCCCTCTTTCAAAACTCAGCTTGATGTCACTTCCTTGGGAACACCTTCCCTCATCCTCCCCATCCCCTCTATTAGATCATCCCTGGACTCATCTTCAAAGTGATTATCACCACATGAAGTTGTTTCCCATACTATGAGTACCAGGATGACCGAGACCATCTCTGTTTTACTTCCCATTATATCTCCAGTATCTGAAAAATAACAGATGATCAGAAAATGTTTGTTGATTGAATGAATTAAATGATGTTTCACTCAGGCCTTTAATGTGGGAGAATGCCTGGGGGATTCTCCAGGCAGAGGGAACAGAATGGGCAAAGGCCTGGAGGTCGGAAGACAGGGCCTGGCAGGTTCCTGGTGGTTGGGCTCAGGAGGCAAGGGTGGGAGAGCTGAAGTGGGGATGGGGTGCCTGGGGGGCACAGAGGAGATAAGGCCTTACCTGAAGCTTTTGAGGGGGGTGTCTCAGCTTTGCAGGCATCTCTCGAAGCACCACCATTGTGACAGCATATGTGATGACTGTGACGGGACTAGGCTGGCGGGAAGTACTAGAAGCCATCAAGTCCACCCGGCCCATTGCTAACCCCAACCCAGGCTTTAGGCAGCAGCTTGAAGAGTTTGGCTGGGGCAGTTCCCGGAAGGTAGGAGCTGGGGCTGAGGCAGGGGCTGGGACAGGGTGGGAGGCTTTTATTTCCTCGCTTGAGCTGAGCACATATTGGAAAGAATTTAGCTTGTGCTTCAGACCTGGCAGAATATTTTTCTGAGGTTTCAAACTCGTGGCCCTTGAGCTTATATAGCCCCTAGGTGTATTTTGTTTGGATAGCCAGGTGTTTTCTTTACCTTTTTAATTTAGAATTTGAATGCCTTTGGGCCAGACCGTGGGCCCTTCAATTTGATTGGGTCCCAGAACTGCCTACTCTACCTGCCTGGAACCTGAAAGCATTTGAGCATTTGGCCTCTTGGGGGAGAAATGTTCATCTCCTACTCCACTTCTGGGTCCTTGAGGAGGCCAAAGCAGTCCCTTCTCTTATCCCCACTGGGTAGATGGCATATGGAGATGTCAGGACACGGAGGCCTCCGACACAGGGGATGAGAGACAGAGAGAAGCAGCAAGTGCAGCGCTCTCATCAGGTGGCAGGCTGGTACCCACAGGCCTATCTGCAAGGCTTTAGGAAAGAGGCAGGCAAGAAAGAGGCCCTGTGTGAGTGGAGTTGCTGTGCGGGGGTGGGGGGGTGGTGGTTAATGTGGCTCCCACTGTGCAGGCAGGAGGGTCACTTCAGCAGTTCTGGAAGATAGAGTGTCAAAGGAAAGTGGGTGCAGGGAAAGGGAAGGGACCCATGCTGGGGCTCAGTTAAGGGGATGGAAACTAAGAGGATATTGGGGGGAGGGGAGGGGCCTAGAGAGGTGTAGCAAGCTCGCAGAAGGGCGGAAGCTATGAGGATTGGGGAGGGGACCTGGCCTGCGGCTTGGCACCGATCCCCGAACCCCTACATCCCCACCCCAGCTCCGTCGGCAGCTGGAGGAGCGCTTCGGAGAGAGCCCGTTCCGCGACGAGGAGGAGATGCGCGCGCTGCTCCCACTGTGCAAGCGCTGCCGGCAGGGCTCTGCGACTTCGGCCGCCTCCCCCGCACCGAAGTCCTCAGCCTCCGAGGGAACCCTGCAGCGCCTGGTGCCACGGACGCCCCGGGAAGCCCACCGGCCGCTGCCGCTGCTGGCGCGCGTCAAGCAGACTTTCTCTTGTCTCCCTCGGTGTCTGTCCCGCAAAGGCGGCAAGTGAGGATCCCGCCCCTTTCCCTTCCGACTGGTCCCCTGCGAGGGGCCAACTGGGCTTCCCACGGCCTCCAGGAGGGCCGAGAGCCTGTGGGAGTTCCGCGAGCCTGTGGGAGTTCCGCAGTGGCCTGATCCCTGCCCCTGCCCCTGCCCCTTATGTCCGCCTTGCTTGTCTGCAGTAGTGTGTCCTCCGTCTGTGCGTCTCTGTGTCTGGGCCAGGCTGCTGCAGCCATCTGGTGCCTTAGTCCTTGGGCTGGGGGCGGGGGTCACCCCGGCCCCTACTCTTAAAGGCGGCGGGAGTAGGAGTGGGTGGATGGGTAAGGGTTAGACGGGCCTGGAGGATATTAAAGAGACACAGAAGCTGCCTGACTGCCTCCCAAGTTTTGAGCAAAGGTGGGACAGATGGACTCTGCCAGGGGCCAGGAGCCTGCAGGGAACAGCGATGGGAGAAGTTCTGCATCCCCTGCAGCTTGAGGAACTTGCTGCCCGCAGTAAACTGCAGCCCTCAGGGCTGAATTCTGAAAACTTCTCTGACACACGCCCCCGCCCCCCTCCATTTCTCCCAGGCCCTGGTCTCCTGGTCTCGTGGTCTCCTGAGTTAGGTCCCCCTTCTCTCTGAATCCCCTTACCCTTCTCTCTGGACCCCTTTCCTCCCAGAGCACCACTGCCCCCAATTCCCTTCCCCTCCCTACTCAAAAATACTAGCTGGTAAATGCCTCCCTCATGCTTGACATTTACATACCAGAGTTCACTTAATCCAGGGCAGGCAGCTTGCCCAGGGACACACATCTATATTAGGGGAGGCTGGGTTTGAACCTAGGCTGTTTACATGGTATGACGGTTGTTAAGAAGCATCTCCTTCTGGTCTTGGAGGTTACTGGAGAGGAGAATCCACCCCCAGCTAGTGGAAATGACCCTTCCCGCCTAGAGTTTAAAAGCCAGGCAGCTCAATAAAGAAGCAAACTGACTTCCAGGATGAACAGAGGTCATTGGAGCTGACTCTTCCTAAACTAAAATTAATGCAGAGTTGAGAAGGGTCCAAAATAGCTATAATAATATAGCCACCTTCATGGGACTCTTATTATCCACAAAGCACTGTGTTCAGGGCTGTGGGGGAGACCCAGATTCCAGCTCTGGGGTTGGAGGGATTGATCAAATTACCTTTTCCTGCGGCCCAACCTCCTACTCCGCATTCATCCAACAAATGCCCATTGAGTGTCTACTGTGTGCCAGTTATTGTGGAACAGAGCAGTGAGCAAAACCTCCGCTGTCATGTTACTGATTTTCTGGTGGGAAAGATACCAGATAGATAAAAGTAAAAATAAGTCAGGGAGTGAGGGAATGAACTGTTATGCTGCTATCCAGGGAGCTGCATTCTGGGTACAGGTAATAGTAAGCGAAAAGGTCCTGACGTAGGATCCTGTGTGAAAGCAAGATGGCTGGACTCATCAGAGTGCGGGGAGTCTGTGGTAGTCCCAGCTAGTTAGTGGGGTCACCATCCACTGGGTTTAAAACGCCATTCTATTTCTACTGGTGTCTTCCCCTCCATGACCCCCATCATCAACAGGACAAAACAAAGCACCTTGATCTGATGTTTCAGGGTCTTTATAATGCTCCACCTACTTCCATCATTACTTCCACCACACTCTGACTCAACAATAATGATAATACCACTCATTTACTGAGCACTTGCTATGGACCAGGTAATGTGCTAAACATTTTACCTGCATCTCAGTCCTCAAGCAACCCTGTGAAGTAGGTGTTGCTATTTAACAGGTGAGGCAACTAAGGCTGGTGCCCAAAGTCACCAGCTAGCAAGTGGTGGAGCCGTGATTTGAATCCAGGCAGTTTAGCTATGGGACCCACCCTCCTAATTACTACTATTCTGCCACTTAAGAAAATGAAGGGATTGTCTGACACACTGAAGACCTCTGCTTTGATGCAATTATTTTGTATTATTTAAATACTTTTGTATTTAATCATATGAAATGCTTTATGCCCCATGGGAGCCCTACAAGCCTGAGTTTTAATCCTGGCTATGACTAGAAGTGTCAGAACTGGGTGGCTGCTTGGAATATGGGGACAGAAGGTAGGGAGCATGAAGACCCTTCTGACAAGTACACATTAGGGACGGTGCTAACAGTCTCTGGTCAATATCAGTGCTCAGCTCTGCACTTGCTGCAGACGGGGTGATTTCTCTCTTGGAGCCTCAGTTTCCCTGTGTACACAGCAAGGGGTGGAGCAGTCTGAGTTACTTGACCTCTTTCAAATCACAAACCCCATGTGACAATTTAATGAAAGATACAGACCCTAGAAAAGTGCATAGACATGAAAAAATTTGCATAGACTTTCAGAGGAATGACAGACCCCACCAGGAATCCATAAACTCCAGTTGTAGCCTTTGAGAGGCACCATGGGACACGGTTTAGGCTCCTGAGCCCTCGGGACAGAGGGACACAGGTTTGGATCCCGGTTCCCCACCTGCTAGCCCTGTGACCTTGTTATAGGGCTTCAGCCTCTCCGAGCTTCAGTCTTCTTACCAGTAAAATAGGTGATTATACTCATCTCACATGCTAGAACCAATCCAGTCACTGCAGGAAAGCTCTACCCAGGCCCAGCACTGTGGTGAGCATCAATAAATGGGAGGACTCCCACAGTTTAAGGTAATAGTTCTCCAAGTATGGCCCATGGGCCACCTGAATGAGAATCGCATGGGAAATGTGTTAAAATCTGATTCTACAAGCCTGGGATGGAGGCCTCTCAATTCTGATGGGACTTAGTTTGAGAAGTACTACACCCTTCCAGCCTCTACAGTTCAGGTTCTGAAAAAGGACTGACAAGTTCTGACTGGCGGGGAAGAGCGGAAAACAGGTGCAGGGGTGGGGCAAGGGATGCCTTCACGTGCCTGTCGTCCTGCCACCACCACCCCACCCCGGGGACGGGCAGAACCCCGGCTGTACCAACCCTTACTCTTCAATGGATCTTGGCGGCCCATGGCACCTCTAGCTGACCCCTGCAAGAAGCCCGGCGCCCTCCAGACCAGGCTACACCGGGAGGGGTGAAAGGCAGGGGCCTCCCAGGAGAGGGGCAGAACGGAAAGCGAAACAAAACCTGTCCGACCAGACTTTCACTTTCGCCGCCTCCACGCGCCACCCAGGTGGCCCCGAGATCCCCCACTGCGCTGGGGTCCAATCAACCGCGCGACCCAAACCTGGCTCCTGGAGCACTGCGTCCCCGATGGCCGGCGACCCCTGGCGGAGGGAGGAAAAGAAGGTCCCCGACGACAGGCGACCCATGGTGGGGGCCAGGGGTCCGCTGCGCCTCCGTGACTGGCTGGTGGAGCAAATCGAGAGCGGGCTCTACGCGGGGTTGCGCTGGGAGGACGAGGGCAAGACCCTCTTCCGCATCCCCTGGAAGCACGCAGCCAAGCAGGGTTACCAGGCGCAGGAGGACGCGGCTCTCTTCAGGGTAAGGGGGCAGGGGCTGGGTGACGCCGGCCAGGCCCGGGAGGGCTCTGGAAAAGCACAAACTGATCGACGCGCTGGGTGACCTTGGACCGCTCACTTGGCCCTTAACCTCAGTCCTCTGTAGTGTCCTCCATAGATGGGAGACCCTCAGACATCCTCTTAAGTCAGAATGACAGCAACTGCATGACCTGCACTGTCCCTACCTCTCAGGGGGCCTCTCCTCCCTCTCCATAGGGGGAAATTAGACTGCATTCATGAGAACTTCCTCAACTTCCCACCCCCAACCCCCTGATCCAACAGTTCGGGGACATTTTCTGTGCTTCCCAATACCAGCCCTTCTCAGGGACCTTCCCCTCTAGGGTCTCAGGGACCTTCCCCTCTAGGGTCTCAGGGACCTACCCCTCCAGGGAGCCCTCCCTTTCTTCAGTCATCATTAACTTCCTCCAAACTGGCTCCTTCCCATAACATTTAAACTTCAGAATCCCTCCTGTAAGCAATAAGGAACCAACAACCAACCACATATCAGGCCACTTGCAGGCCACCCCAAACACTGCGCTGTCTCCAGCTCCTGGTCCTCTCGTCTCCCCTCTCCTGGAAAGAGTCTCCTGTCATCAACTCCCACCCTTTCTCCTTGAAACACACTCACTTGATTTCCAGAATCTCTGCCTCCCACCTGACTCCTCACCCTGCCCTCCATTTCCCTCCACTTTCGTAGCCCCTGCTTCTCAGCCTCCAACTCCTCCCTTCTTATTTGGGGGGTGGGGGGGTGTCTCGGCATCCATTCCTGGACCTCCTTTTTCATGTCTCAGCCTCAGCTTCGGAGCCCCAAGACTGCTGGTCTCTCAGTCTCCAGACCTCTCAAACTCAGCATATCCTCATCACCACCCTCATCAGCTCACCCCTACAAACACCTGTTTCCCAAAATGGAATATTGTACCCATTGCCACCCAGACCCCAGGGCCAGGCACCTGAACCCTGGATGTTCCCCTCTCTTCCAATCTCATTCAACTCTATTACCAAGGCCTGGGGGCTCTCCTCACAAAACTCTTCAGTCCACCTACTTGGACCCATTTTACGATTTTTCACCAGGACAACTGCTGTGACCTCACTGAACTCCCTGCTTCCCCCTGTCCCTCAGCTCTCCCCTCAGTCTTCCAAAGGGATCTTTCTAAATGTAAATCTTGCCTTGCCACTCCCCTACTCAGAATCCTCCCATGGCTCCTCACTGATCTTGTGATAAAGTCCCAGCTCCTTGTCAGGGCCTCAAAGCCCTGCAGGAACTGCTCCTCCTTGGCCTCTCTCCACTCCCTCCCCTGCCCTCCCTAACTTTAGACGCAGCCTGACAGTTCTTTCAATTTCTAAATGCTTCATGGCTCTCTTACCATTGGACCTTTGCACATGCTCTTCCCTCTGTCTGGAATATCCCCTCCTCTTCACATTCATCTGGCCAGCTATCATCATGCTCAGCTTAAACATTGCTTCCTCAGGAGTCTTCCCTGATACATTCATTTAATGTATTCGTTTAATTAATTTAAGTTCCAGCTCAGTGCTTCTTCCAATTCATTCCTTATTCCTTCTGCTTCCCCCACTGAAACAACTTTCCCTGTGAATTATAAGTGCCTTGTGTGAGCTTGTCTTCTCCAGCTGCTTGAGGTGGTGACACCGAGCACGGTCCCTGGCACACAGTCAGTGCTCACACCTCAGTAAGCATTGAATAAGTGTTTGCATGGCCTGTTTCTTAAAACTTATGTGCCGTTCAGAGGAGAGAGATTCTATGGGCTGGCCCTCCCCATCCGGCTGGCTGCTTTGATCATTCCTCAACCCACTACTGGCACACACATGTGACTCCCTGGCTTCACACCTTCTTGGTGCCCAAAACCTAGGGGATAAAGTTTGGTCTTTGAGGACATTCATGATCCAGCTTTAATCTGTCTCTTCTTCCTTAATTTCTCCTCCCCTTACCCCCACCACATACAGTTAGTTGATCCTCATTATCTGTGGATTCTTTGTTTGCAAATTCACTTACTCACTGAAATCTGTAATTCCAAAATCAATACCCAGGGCACTTTTGGGGCCATTCTCAGACACGTGCAGAAGAGTGAAAAATCTGCCTGGCTGGTGTGGCTCAGTGGATTGGGTGCTGGCCTGTGAACTGAAAGGTGACCGGTTTGATTCCCAGTCAGGGCACATGCCTGGGTTGCAGGCCAGGTCTCCAGTTGGGGGTGTGTGAGAGGCAACCGATTCATGTACCTCTTGCACACCGATGTTTCTAACTCTCCCTTCTCCCCGCTCTAAAAATAAATAAATAAAACTTAAAAAAGAAAAAAGAAGAGTGAAAAATCTGAGTCACGGGGTGTGTACATTCCCAGCTGAAGTTGAACAGGTGATGCTCTGCCTTCTTGTTTCTACTCTCATACTATAAACAAATGTCCTTCTATTGGTCTATTCAGTGCCATGTTTTAAATACTTTTGTGCTTTTTCTTGGTGATTTTACAATTTAAAGTGGCCCCAATCCTACGTAGAGCTAAAGTGCTGTCTAGTGTTCCTATGCACAAGAAGCCTGTGACGTGCCTGACGGAGAAAATACAGGGTGGGCGAGAGTAGGTTTACAGTTGTTTGTATGGAAAATAATACAATGGTTAATAAACAGTAATACAAGAATAAACTCTGTGTTTTATGTACTTAAACTGTGAACCTGCTTCTGCCCACCTCTGTATGTGTGTCAGATAAGCTTCGTTCAAGTGTCAGTTACAGTTTTGTTGGCCTTGAGCTCAATGTTAATGAATCAATAGTTTATATCAAATAAGGAGGTACTCTGCAGAAATACACATAAAAAACAAAGTTATGGAACTGTTGTAAACAGAGACTTGTAGAAACCTAGCTCTGTATTTTCCCTAGGAGCAATGGTTCAGTAATTCACTAATTCAATGTTTGAGCAGATTATATAGAACATAACTACCACAAACAATGAGAATCTACTGTACAGATACCTTCAGACACACACACCCAATGCAGCAACACCAGGCTCTTCACTGTTCCCTGAAGGCACTGTGCCCTTCTGCACCTCCAGGCCTTTGCTCAACATATTCCCCCTGACAGGAATGTCACTCCACCTGGCAACTTCCTACTCACACTTCAAGGCCCAGCTCAATTTATTCCACAGATACTTAGTGAGTGTCTCTGCTACGCTAGGCTTGGGGACGCGGCAGTCAACAAAACAAAGATCCCTCTCATCATGGTAATAGCTCCCCTTTACCCTGTGACCAGGTTACTTTCGGGTGAGAGTATCCTTAACATAATGAATAAGTGCTAAACGCTTTACATACACCACTCTTCTTACCCCCACCACAACCACGTGAGGTTAGGAATCATTGGCACTGTTGAAAGACAACAAAATCAAACCTTAAAGGTCTCATCACTGGCAAGTGGCACTGACATAGGAATGTGACTCTTTGCTTTGGTGCCCAGGCTTCTCACTAGGTCTGGAATCTCTGAGGGCAATGGCTGAGTGTGTGATTCATTGGTTAAAGCCCCACTCCCAGCCCTGAATGTGATCAGCACAAGCAACACATCTCCTTTGACTACTCTGCTCCAGCCACACTGGCCTTCCTTGAATCTAGCAATCTCTTTCCACCTCAGGACCTTTGCACTTGCTATTCCTTCTACCTAGAACACCCCTCCCCCAGTTCTTTGTCAGTATTCTTCTTTTCATTCAGGCTTCAGCTCAAATGCCACTTCCTCCAAGAGGCCACTTCTGATCACCCTCTCTAAAGTAGCCCCTCATATTTCTTATATTTAGTCTTTTTATCACAACAATCATTCTAACGTGTTTAATAAATGCTTTGAGTGTGTATGCTTTATTGCAAAGCGAGCATTGCTATTTTGTGTGTATTCTTGTAGATCTCATTCTGTGGCTTATCACTCATGATCATACTCTAGATATCCTTGTTCTCTGTACATTTAATTTGTTGCTCCTAGATGCTTCTAGATGCTGCATAGACATCCATTACACACACACCCCACCCCCTTTCCCAGGGATGGACACACCTTTGTCTCCCAGCCCCACAAGAAATGCGGCAGTAGATATCCTTGCCCTGGTCCCCTCAGGAGCCTCTGTGAGAATTCCTTTTGAATTAGAATTTCTACTCACAGGGTATGTTTATACTTAATTTAACTAGGCATGCTGATGACCACCCAGAGGCTCTGCACCCATCCAATGCCTACCAACAGTGTCTACATCCCAGCCAGTTCCTGGAATTATCCAGCTGCTAGATTGTGTCAGCTTACAAGTGCTATCTCTATGTTTATTTGCATTTCTCTGACACTAATAAAAATTTTTTTAAAAATTAAAGATTTTATTTATTTATTTTTAGAGAGAGGTAAAGGGAGGGAGAAAGAGAGGGAGAGAAACATTGATGTGTGAGAGATACATTGACTGGTTGCCTCTCACATGCCCCCAGCTAGGGATGGGGCCCAAAACCCAAGCATGTGCCCTTACTGGTAATCGAACCAGCGACCTTTTCTGTTTGCAGGCTGGCACTCAACTCACTGAGCCACGCCAGCCAGGGTTTAATGAATTTAACTATTCATATGTTCATGGGCTTATGGTTTCCTTTTCTGTAAACCACATATTCTTTTGTCCTTTGGTAAGAATGATTTTATGTACAGGACGCTCCCTCTTCCAGATCTTAGCCCCTTGCTGATTTCAGACATTGTAAATATTTTTGCTTTATAGTGCATGCCTTTGAAGTTTTGTTTCCAAGCATTCTCTAAACCCCTTGAAGATTTTTTCCTACACTGTCTTCTATTAATTTCACAGTTTTACCTCTTACTTTTGGTTTTTTAATCACCTGGAGTCCACTTTTTGTATGTGGCCGTAGGTAGGGATTTAGTTTTATGTTTCTCTAGATAAAAAATAACCACCATTATTTTATATCCATCATCCTATTTATTTTTTTATTTATCATAATCCTTAATTTGGAATATAGCTATTACCATTGAGCTGTTTGCAGCTGTCTTCTCCCATTAGACTTGATTCCTTGAGAGCAGGGACAATGGCTGTCTTGTTCCCTAGTAAGTCCCTAACTTGGGCCTGGCACATAGTAGGAGCACAGGGAATATTGGGTTGGCAGAAAAGTCTATTTAGTTTTTTCTGTAAAATAAAAGATACATTTTTCACCCTGGCTGCTGTGGCTCAGTGGATTGAGCGTCGGCCTGTGAGCCAAGTGTCACTGGTTCAATTCCCAGTCAGGGCACATGACTAGGTTGCACGTCAGGTCCCCAGTTGGGGGTGCAAGTGAGAGGCAACCACACAGTGATGTTTCTCTCCCTCTCTTTCTCCTTTCCCCTCTCTCTAAAAATAAATAAATAACTGGACAAACAAATAAATAAATAAGTTATTTAATGACAATAATAATAAAAGATACATTTTTCATTTTCACCAATAACTTGATTGATTTGGACATTTTTGACATGTTGGCCTTCTCCCACTATTGGCTTCTAGTGGGTAGAGGCCAGGGGTGCTGCTAAAGATCTTCCAATGCATAAGGAAGCCCCACAGCAAAGAATTATTTGGCCAAAATGTCAATAGTACCAAGAAACTTTGCAAACCGCTTTTGATACATTTATCAGTCACAGCACCTTCTTCATACACTGAACAAATCTTTTTTTTTTTTGCTTTTCAGTTGTGTATTTACCTTTCTTGAAATAATAAAGCATAACACACTGAAAGTGTTGCATATTTTTTTGATCTTCAATATTAAAATGGTTGCACAACAATGCACTAATTTCGATAAGTATTTTTAAATGCATGCTGATATGACAGCTGTCACAATATAATCTAACAAAATTGTTTCAAATGAAGTAAAAGACAACTAAGCACTGTTAGAGCCATCATATGGCAAAAAAAAAAAACTAAATGAACATTTTGGCCAACCCAATAAAAATGTGTTAGATGGAGGGAAGGTGGGAGGTGAGAGGAAAGGATGGAGACATGGAGGGACAGAGGGTCAGAGGGAGATTCAGAAGCGTGGCCCTCATCCTTTTGTGTAATACCACCTCCCCACCCCAGGCTATCCCTCCCCAAGTACCCTTGCTCATCCCCAGGCCTGGGCCATATACAAGGGTAAGCACCTAGAGGGCACTGACAAAGAGGACCCCTCCACTTGGAAGACTCGGCTTCGCTGTGCTCTCAACAAGAGTGCCGACTTCTGTGAGGTGCGTGACCGCAGCCAGCTGGACATCTCCAACCCCTACAAGGTCTACCGGATTGTGTGCAACGGTGCCCATGGCCCAGGTACCATTCTGCCCCTGGAGGTAGTGACCAAGGATGGATCTCTGGGCAATAAGGACCTCACTTTGGGCATCTGTGGAATAGGAAATGGTTGACTTATTGAGCTTAAACTCATGGGCAGGTAAACACAGAAGGACCCTTAGGCCACCCAGTTAATCTTCCCATTTGAAAAGAAGAAAACTGAGGCCCAGGGAGAGGAGTGGGTCTTGCTGAGATCATGCAGTGAGCTGGGGTACTCTTGTCTGGGATCATCTCAGTTGAGGGGGTTCTTCTTAGGGGCCCAGGAAAAAACAGACTATCTCTTACTCCATCCAGTTACTAGGAATTGTTCTTCTTCTGAAGAGAAGGGCATTCTCCAGAGCCAGCAGGAGCCCCCTAAGGGGCTGACGGAGCCAGCCTGCAGGACAGACCGGGTCAGTGTGTCTTTCCAGCCCTTTGCAGCCCTTCCAGCTAAGTTACCTCTGACCCAAACCCACCTTCTCTGTGGTCTCCAACACATGCTCTCCTCCCTTCCATCCCTAGCCCTCCTCTCAGCTCTACTTCATCTCTGCCATCATTATCAGTTCCAGCATTCTATTCACTTTGCCTTCGTCACTGTTCTGGCTCCCTCACCATTCCCATCACCTCCCTCATTGTCAGCTCCTTCACTCTACATCAACCCTATTTTCTCCAGTTTCACCCCTGCCCCCTATCATCATTGGGTCCACCACTGTCCCCAGTCACCCAGGAGATCCAATTCTACCACTGTATTCCCTTCACCTTCATCACCTTTAACTCTTACTGTTGCCCTCAACGCCATCACCTCCATCCCCATCACTGTCTGTATCACCCCTGTTATCTCCACCCCATCACTTCTCCCCAATCATCAGTGGTTCATTGCTCTGTCCCCATCCTCCCATTAGTCTGGTCCATTCCTCTGTCCCTGGGGGCCTCGACAACATCCATTTTATCACTCCCCCCTCTCTCTATCACTTCTGCTCCCCATCTCCCCATTCATTCCTAGCACTTTTTTACCTATCACATGAGCTTCATTTTTGACCCCATCACCTCCAACAACCCTATTGACTCTCTTTTTACCTCTATAGGAAGAAGGGTCCTGAGCTCTGAAACCTCAAAGTCCCTGTCAACCCCAGCCAGTCTTCAGTCCGCCCAGACTTCCCTCTGCTCTAGGGCAGACAGTCTGGGAACTCCTCCCATGCTCATAACCCTCTCTCCTGATGCTCAGGCTGCCTCAGGATTAGCCACAGAGGATAGAGACAAGGAGCAGCCCCTTAGGCCGGCCCAGCAAGGCTCATTGCCACCAGCTGCCCTGCTCCCAGGCCCTTTGGCCGATCACAGTAAGTATTGGGTCTCCTCACCCACCCCCGCCTCCTCCAGGACCTTGATCTAGGGGTCAAGGGACCCAGGATAAAGTGGTACCTGACTGCTTCCCCTCCTTCCCCAGGGTACCAGGCACAGGATCCTATCCACCCCAGGAGCCCTTTGTCCTCTGAAGACTTCAGCCACCTGGGTAAGGAATCTGAAGACTCCCCACTCTGACCACAGTGCAGAATGGGGAAGGCCAGCTATCCTCTGTCTCCCACCCAAAGCACCCAGCCCAGACTCCCAATAACAACAGCTAACTTTTGTTGAGGACTTAGTTTATTCTAGCCATTCTTCTAATCTCTCCCTGCAGTCCCGAGAGATAGATCCTGCCATTACCCCCGTTTTACAGATGCGGAAACCAGGCGTAGACATTGTGAACCTTGCCCAAAGTCACACAGCTAGAAACCTGGGAAAGTTAATAACGGGTCATAGCTCCTAAGTGGCAGGGAGACATTAGAATCCAAGGGCCTGGCTGCAAAGCCCACAGCTTTAACTACCGAGCATATTGCTGCTGGTTCCCCCCATGGGAAGCTGCTGTTTTGTTGCTGCTGTTATTTCCACCAGCATCAAAATATTTGCTGGAAGGAAGCTCCTAAAATCCCAGCTGTTGGGGCTGAGAGGGCCTCCGTGTGATACCCCCATCGTACAGATGGCCCCAGGCCCTAAGATGTGAAGCTCAACTATCAGTTCATTTATACTGGAAGCTGCAATTATTTACCACCACCACTAAAATTATCATCACTTATCGGGAGGAACCGCCAAAATCTCCTGAGGTGGGGGCCGGGAGGACCTCAGGGTCCCCTACCCTGTTGTGGGGGGTCTGTGGGAGCTGACGCCACCAACGCCTGGCGTACGCGCCGTTTCCCCTTTCCCCAGATTGCTGGTTGCACGTGCGACTCTTCTATGGCGCGGAGCTGGTGCGCGAAGCCACAGCGCGCGCGGCTGAGGGCTGCCGACTGAGCCCGCAGACAGCGGTCGGCTCCGCGGCGGAGCGCCTTCTGGGGCCGCCACCACGCGTCGCGCAGGTTCGTTTCCCGGAGCCGCCGCCCGGTGCCCGCGTGCTGCAGCGCCTGCTGCCGCACCTGGAGCGTGGCGTGCTGCTGTGGGTGGCGCCCGAGGGGGTATTCGCCAAGCGCCTGTGCCAGGGCCGCGTGTACTGGCGCGGCCCGCTTGCCCCGCACCGCGAGCAACCCAACAAACTGGAGCGCGAGCGCACCTGCCAGCTGCTCGACACGCGCCGCTTCCTCGCAGGTAAGATTGCGAAGGTGGGGCCTCTGGTGGCGCAGGGCAGAGTGACTGGACACAAGGGTGGGCAAAGGGACGTGAGCAGAGAATAGTGGGCACGCGAGGTGTGGGAGTAGGGGAATGGGCTTAAGGATGTTGGTTTTGGGCTGGACATGGAAACGCAGGACATGACACAGAAGCACCGGGAGTGGGAACATATACAGGCATCAGGAGGATTGGGCACAGATATTGACATAGACATATGAGAGGAATAGGAAAGGAGCAGGCTTGGGGCATTGGGTGTGGGGCACACGCGTAGGACTTGGGCACATGTGTCGTCACAGGGCGCTAAGCATAGGGGCACTGGACACAAGATAGGCATAGGTGGGTGGCAGTGGGCATGGGATGGGCATAAAGGTGTGGTGGAGAGCATAAGGGCACAAGGCATGGGGCATGAGCACTGGAGGTGGGCACGGATGTGGGAGATGAGGCAGGCGTAGGGATGTGGAAGTGGGGACTGGGTATGGGCGTACAGAATGGAGATGCGGGCTTACAGGATAAGGGCCTGGGATATGAGCACAAGGTGGGCACCAGGTGGGATGCCCCCTCTTGGCCCAGCCCACACAGTCTCAGTGTCCGCAGAATTGCGGGCCCACCTGCAGGATGGTCGCCCAGAGCCCGAGTACCAGATCCATCTGTGCTTTGGCGAGGAGTACCCAGGCCCCCCAGACCAGCCCCAGGAGCGGCTCATCATGGCCCATGTGAGTCACCACCACACCCTCCAGTCCCCTCCTGACAGCCCTTCACTGCTCCCTCTAGCCCCAGCTCCACCCCTGACCTGCTTGCTATATGACCCTCTGGTCTGTATGACCCTTCATGTAAAATCCCTGTAAGGAGAGGGCTGTCACTAGGGCTGTGACCCCATGAGAACACAGGGGATGGGTTAGGGAGAAAGTTGTCTCCTCACCCCGCCTTCTGCCCCCCACAGGTGGAGCCGGTCTTTGCCCGAGAGCTCCTTCTGCACTGGAAGCACCACAACCACAGTCCCCTGGCGGCTGGTCCCTGGTCCACAAATCTCTGATGGCACCACTTGATGACGCAGTTGAGTCACCTCTAAGCAGCCACTTCATCCTCTTGTACCCTCTAAAGGCAGCCCCCCACAGGGTGCGGGCTGTACCCCAGCTCTGCACAAACTGAGCCAGTGGACTTGGGGCCTCCCCCCACCCACTCCCCACGTGGATTGTGATGAGGGGAGCTGATCGTGGCCTTCAACCTCTGAGCTGAGGAGTTGTAGCCCTAGAATGCCATGCGTAGGTTGATGGACCCTGCAGCTGGGCCTGGGGAATCAGGTGGAAACTGAGCTCGGTCTTGAGATTCCTGAAACAGAAATTAGGGCAGAAGAAACAAGACTTCATCTATTTATCGAGAGCGCAACATGCCTATAGTGGTTTATCTAAAGCAGACCTTACCTGTGATTGATCCATTATAAGCTTTGCTTACAGCCAAGTTTACCAATAATTAGATCCTCAGGGTTGTTTAGAGTGGGACCTCCAAGGGGCTGAGTTTCCAGACCCTCCCTCCTACCTGCCACTAGGGGCATCTGGTGCCCCATCTCTCTTCTTTCTGGGTGTGCGTGGGCGGAGGAGCTCCCCAAATAGAGGACTTTGCCTGATCCTGGGACTTTGGATTCTAACCAGCGAACCACCAGCACCAGTGGATACTTTCTTTGGAGAAACTGAAGCAGGCCCCCAAACAGAGCCCTAAGGCAGAAACCAAAGTGGGGACCAGGAACCCAGCCCCTCCCCAAGCTCCTTCAAACTTTGCAAACTGTCAGCTGTAGGAAATTCTTAAGAATTGGGAGAGAGCCCCTCAACCATGAAGGTAGTTGATCCTGCCTGGTCACTGTTTTCTGTCCCAGATACCAGACCATTTTCCCTTTTCTGATTTCTGACTTTTTAGGACTCCTTTTACAGATGGCAACATAACAAATCTCTTTTAGTGATACATTAATAAGCCACTTTTATGGGGGAAACTGTATGATTCAGCAAATGACAGAAATCGATCAATCACTATTTTTATAGTTCATTCAACAAATGTTGATTAAGCACCTGTTTCCAAGCCAATGCTGGACACTAGGAATAGAATAAAACAGCATGGTGTCCACTCTCTTAGGGTTCACGGCTTGTTTTCCAATGGGGTCCCAGTGACTGTCCTATTCTTGCCCCTCACAGGAGCCATGATGTTAAGGCGTTACAGAATCCTGGGTTGAAATCCTACTTTTTCACTCACTAACTGTGTGACCCTAAGTACTCTAAGTCACTTAACTTCTCTGAGCTTCAGAATCCTCGTCTACCCAAAGAAGCTATGAAGGCCTCTAGGGCAGGACTGGTCTGAGAAGTAAATGTGAAAAGAGGCAAACAGACCTGGCATGGGGAGTGGCACCCCGTAGGTGACCTCTGACTTGGTTACTTGTGGTTGGGAGAATGTGGAGGAGGTGACCCAACCTTCAGAAGGCCTGAGTGTCTGTCCTGGGCTTTGCTGTACCCCCGGCCCAAGGATGCAGCTGGGGGTAGGGGCTCAATTCAGAGTCATAAGTCCTCAACCATGTCCTGTTCTGTGCTAGGCTCTCAGGGGGTGCCAGTTCCCATGTAAGGGAGCCTGTTGCCTGCTCACCACAGTTCATACAGATGGAGAGTCATCAGCTTCACTTTTAGAGGCGGGAAACTGACGCTCAGCCAGGGTCAGGGACTTGCTTGAGATACTTCTTAGGAGGGGAGATGTCTCTGCCCAAATGTCTGTTCTCCCCACACCAGTCACTAGAGGGCGCCAGGACTCAGCAGACCGGGTTTGGCTGGCTCTCATCACCATCCCAGGTGCCCCATCCCACAGACACCCCAATGAGAGGAGAGCAGGTAACACTGTGACCTTAAGGACCCTACATTGTGGGAAGAAGTAGACCACGGGCCTGGGAGAAGGAGAGGAGAAAAGGGCAAATGAAAGTGGGGACTTGATAGGCCCTGGTGGCTTTTCTCATGGAGACTCCCAGTTCTCTAGCTCTGCACTTAGATTCTACTTCTCCCGTCTCTCATCAGAGATGACTGTCTCTCTGCCCCTCCCTCTCTTGTGTCTGTACTTGTGTCTCTCTCTGTATCTCCCTTTTCCTCTCTATCTCTGTAGGTTTCTTTACTTCTTTGTGGTGATGGTTCTTTTTCTGTATACTACATGCAAGCGTGCACGTGTGTGTATTTTTTCTTTTATCTTTGTCTCTCTTAATGTCTCTGCCTCTATCTCTCTGTGTGTTCCTGTCTCTTGTTATGTCTCTACATCTCTTTGTCTCTGTCTCTGTCTTTTTCCCCCACCGTCTCTGTCCCTTTACATCTCTGCCTCTATCTTTTTTGGTTTCTGTCTCTGTTGCCCTCAGTTTCACACCCTATCCCTCCCCAGCAGCCACCACCCAGCACATGTGGGCTGAGGGTCTCTTCCCTCCCAACTCCTCACTCCTGGCAGCTGCTCAAAGCTTCCCAATCCTGGCCTCTCCTGCCCGCCCCTCTTGGGCCTTGGAGGAGGGGGGCGAAGGAGGAAGGGAGGGCAGCCAGGCAGGCCCACCCCTTTTTGCCTTTCCAGGCTGGGAGGCTGGGCCAGTGGGCCTTTTAACCAGCCTGGGCAGGCTGTGCCGGACACCAGCCCTGGACGCCGTGCCTGGCTCCTGTGGTTCCGGCAGCCGCCAGCCCGGCCAGCCTGGCCAGCCCAGCCAGCATGCAACAGCAGCCCCCACCAGGGCCCTTGGCCCCTTCAGCTGAGCCAACCAAGCCCCCCTACAGCTACATAGCCTTGATCGCCATGGCTATCCAGAGCTCCCCAGGCCAGCGGGCCACACTCAGTGGCATTTACCGCTACATCATGGGCCGATTCGCCTTCTACCGCCACAACCGGCCAGGCTGGCAGAACAGCATTCGCCACAACCTGTCACTCAACGAGTGCTTTGTGAAGGTGCCCCGCGATGACCGCAAGCCAGGCAAGGGCAGCTACTGGACGCTGGACCCCGACTGCCATGACATGTTTGAGCATGGAAGCTTCCTGCGCCGACGCCGACGCTTCACCCGGCGGGCAGGTGCTGAGGGCACCAAGGGCCATGCCAAGGCACGCCAAGGACCCCTCAGAGCGACCAGCCAGGACCCAGGAGTCCCCGATGCTACGACTGGCAGGCAGTGCCCATTCCTACCAGAGCTGCAAGAGTCCAAAGGCCTAAGCTTTGGGGGATTGGTGGGGGCCTTGCCAGCCAGTATATGCCCGGCAACCACCGATGTCAGGCCCCGGTCATCTACGGAGCCCAAAGAGATGCCCACACCCAAGCCTGCAGGCTCAGGAGAGCTCCCTGTGGCCACTTCGTCTTCTTCATGCCCAGCATTTGGCTTTCCTGGCAGCTTCTCTGAGGCTGAGGCTTTTAGCAAGGCCCCTACACCCATCTTGACCCCTGAGGTGGGCATTGGGAGCAGTTATCAGTGCCGGCTGCAGGCCTTGAATATCTGCATGGGCGCTGACCCAGGCCTGGAACACCTCTTGGCCTCAGCAGCCCCCTCCCCTGCACCTCCCACCCCTCCAGCCTCACTGCGGGCCCCGCTGCCCCTGCCAGCAGACCCCAAGGAGCCCTGGGTTGCAGGCAGCTTCCCTGTCCAGGGAGGCTCTGGCTACCCATTGGGACTGACCCCCTGTCTATACCGGACACCAGGAATGTTCTTCTTTGAATGAAGCCAGCTGGCCTCGGGCAGACCTTGCAGGACCCCTCCCACTACATCCTCCAGGCTGAGCCTGACTCTGGGATCTGGAGAGCTCTCAAAGGACCCAGGTCTGGCAAGCCAAAGACAACTGGGACAGAAAGCCAGGATTGAAATGGTGAACTCTCCACCAGCCTCCAGGGCCTCCGGACAGACTTGGGGTGAGGGAAGGCAGAGCCCCCTTCGGATATACTCTGTGGCTCTCAGGGCCAATAAAGCCAGTGTGATAATGAGGATCAGCTTGCTGGATGGTTGGGGGCTGAGGGCCGGATACCTGGTTCGCGGGGTGTGGGGGCTGTGGTTGTGGGGTTGTGTGGCAGGAGTGAGAGACCCCGGATGGGAATATTTCACATGAGGACTCCTCCTGCTGGGGACTTTCTCAGGGAGTTTCCCGGGAAGGCAGAGGAAGGGGGAGCAGGGAACTGGGGAGAGATAGGAGGGATGCAATCATGAGAGAAACCAGGCAGGGAGTGAGGCTGGCCTGGCCTAAGGGGCTGGCTCTCCAATCCCAAACTCTGTGACTCAGCTACCCCATCATGAGCAGTCAGAATAACTGACCATTGGTGACATTTATTCCATCCTGGATATATATATATATATGTATATATATATATATATATATATATATATATATATATATATATATATATCAACTCACCGAATCCTGTGTGGCACAGAATAATATTGCCATTTTACATGGTTGGAATCTGAGACTTAGAGAGCTTGGCGCTCCTAGCTCTGACTCCAGATGACACCAGTGGCAGAAAGAACAATGAATCTAGGTTGTGTACTCTGCCCCCAGCCCCTGACCTGCACTTTGAGAGAGGATGTAGAGGTACCACATAGGGTACAGGCAGAGCTGGTTGTGTCAGGGAAGAAGCCCGGGGATGGGGGGCAGGGATTCAAATGCCAGTGCTAAAGACACTGCTTACACCTTGTAAGGGTCAAAGGACAGGCACCAATCCCCTTGTCTGGATTTCTCACACGAACGGGGGCCTCCCTGAGTCCCCAGCTCTCTGAACTCTCCTGGTGACTCTTTGAAAAAACATTTCTCTCATGGGGGGAGGTGGTGGCTGTCCTGGGTACAGCAGAAGTGACAGAGCCCTTACCTTTGGCCTTCTCTAGCTGCCTCCTTGGGGAAGCAGGAGAAATGGGTATATTTATGGCCCTTATCATAGGAAAAGACTTAGGGACCTGAAATCTCACTGTCCCCATACCCTCTAATACCAGAGTTGCTGAAGCTTCCTTCCAGAGCCTCAGTTCCCCCATCTGGATCATGGGTATAGAGAGAGAAAAGAAAGGCCAGGGATACTGGGGAACCCCTTTTTTGGTCTTTGGTATAACGGCCTGGAAGGTCTTATGTCCCATGAGGTGATACCCAGGGAGCTGGAGACCCCTTCACCGGGAAGGCAGCCCAGTCCCCTCCAGAGGCCCTTCCTGGGCAGGCGGCCACTCCAGCTTTGGTCTCTCAGTCTCTGCTACTCCCTCCTCCCTCAGCAGGTCCCCTGGGGCCTGGGAGGAAACAAGCCCGGCTGGACAGCCCCAACTGTCTGGTTCCCACAGACTCCAGAGCCAGGGTGGAAGGGGGACTCGCAGGGTGGGGGCTCACTGAGGCCAGAAGGGGTTGGGAAAGTGCCTGGCCAGCTGTGGGGTCCCTCCCCAGCATGCCTGCAGGACCCCAGCCTGGAACCCATCGAGTGATGGGGAGAAGGAGAGAGGGTCTGTCCTGTTGCATTTGGGCAGCCTCACGGCTGAAAGGGGAGGAGAGAAAGGTCCTGTGGAGGGGCGGGGAGGGCACGGGTCAGGAGAGGAGAAGGAGGCTCTTGTGTGGGTTCATACAATGGTGTGTGCCTGTGTGGGTCAGTATGTCTCAGGGTGTGTGTGTGTGTGTGTGTGTGTGTGTGTGTGATGCACAGAGACAGACAGTTATAGACAGGGACAAGCAGGGAGTGGGGATTCTTTCTCAGTTGGGTCAGGGAAAGAGGCCTCTGCCAGGCACTGTTCCCTGTGGTGCATTCCTGTGGAGACCTGGTGACCCCAGTCCCTTCCCAGCCTGTGTCCTGAGCTAGTAGGAGGATGGGGAGGCTGGCCTGCCTGAGGGAGCTCAGATCTCTGCATCCTGCCCAGCACCCCGCCTCCAAGAAAGCTGAGCTGAACTGAGGTGGGGGCTTGGGGAGAAGAAAGCTGTATCCCCTGCCCACCCTTTGCCCTGGGGAAGCATGCAAAACAGTCACCCACACCCAGGAGCACAGACTCATCTCTGGGCAACAGCCCCCTCTCCATGTCCCTCTCTGGCTCCCAACATCATCAAAAAGTGAAGACAATCCCCTCTCAGCCCCAATCCCCAAGCAAGGCCCTGGCTCAGTGCCTGCCTTGAATCGCTCTATAAGACTGGACCAGTGCCCACCTCTCTGGCCCTGATTTCACTCCCTTTGCCCGGGGGAGTAGGGGAGCAGGGGAAAAGCCTGACTTTTTGAGTCTGGGTCCCAGAAGAGGGTGTGACCTGGGGGATGGCCTGGAGGAGATCCCATCCTCAGAGGTGCTGGACCGAGAGGCCCAGACACCATGATCTCATGTTGCCCTCTGCTTGCTGGGCAGCCTGGGGATCCCACCCACTGGGCCTTCTGCCCTCACATTCTTTCCATGACCAACAGGCACCCTTTGGCTCCTGCGGGCCACCCCCACCTGCAGGGGGTGGCCAGTGCTTAGCAGAGATTCAGAATGCCCAAGCAAGGCCAACCCAGAGAGTGCACCTCGGCATAAATGGCGAGACTGAGGCCAGAGAAGGGAAGTGACATGCCCAAGGCCACACAGCAAGGCAAGGACAGAACTGTCTTCTTTGCCTATCAATGGTTCTCCTCTGTTGCTTTGAGCTCTTACTGGACAAGGGCCATCCCATCTGACTCTGTTTCAAGGACCCTTTCCACTTCAGGCTTATCTGAAACCAGGAGGGGATCACAGACCCCACTCCTCCTCCTCCTCATAGGTCAGAGCTAGAAAGGATACTGAGCCCTTGCCCAGTGGCTCAGTTGGTTGGAGCACTGTCTGGTACAGCAAAAGTTTGCATGTTTGGTTCCTGATCAGGGCACATGCCTAGGTTGTGGGTTCCATCCCCAGTCAAAGCACGTAGAGGAGACAACCTATCAGTGCTTCTCTCTCACATCAATGTTTCTCTCGCTCTAAAATCAATTTAAAAAAACATCCTCGGGTGAAGATTTTTAAAAAAGGGGTACTGAGTTACCTTGTTAAATCAAAACTAAAAATGGTAAGATCAGTGGTATTTCAGAGTAATCCAGAGTGCTTAATCACAGCAGCTCAGATTCTTGGAATATCAGAGTTGAAAGGGCGTCTTCTGCTCAATTTCTGAATCCCCTCTACACCAAGAAATGCCTATTACGTGGGGTTCCAGGAAAAGGGAGCTCCCCGACTTCAGAGGCAGCCCCCTCCAGCCTCCCTGGGGTCAGCTGCTCCAAAGGACTGTCAGGAAGTTCTTCACCTGCTGGTCCTTTGGTCTCTGCTCTCCCTGCCCCCAAGGAGGCCACCCCCACCCACAGGGCTGGGCCTTCCTCAGCCAGCTCCTCCACCCTCCACATCTTTTTTTTTTTTTTCCACCCTCCACATCTTATCTCCTCTCCCGCCCACCCGTTTCCTTCCCTAGTTTCTAACATTCCGCTGCCCAGAGTTCAACACTCATTCCCACACTCAGGCTGCCCATGGGCCAGGAGTGGGGAGACCTTCTCCCTTGAAGGGCGGGGCATTCAGAGGCCACCCAGTGATGAGGAAGAAAGAAATGGGGAGGCCGTGTGAGCCAGCCTGGCATGTCTGCCTGCTGGGAGTGTATGGAACCCAGGAATCCAGGCCTCAGCCAAACCATCTCCACCCCACATAAGCTCCCATCTCCCCCACACACAGGCTCCCATCTCCCCAGAAGCTAGGCTGCCAGAGGCAATAGATGCTGTAGCTGAGAGCAAGAGTTCTGGAGCCTAACTGCTTGGGTTTGGATCCCAGCTCTGTCAATTCCTAGTTGTGTGACCTTGGACAAGTTTCTTCCCCTTTCTGTTTCTCTTATCTATAAAATGTGGACATTAACAGTATCTACCCCCATGGGGTTATTGTGAGAATTACATGAGTTAATATTTGCAAAGTGCTTAGAACAGAGTCTAGCACATGGAAACCACAATGTAAGTGTTGGTTAAGTACTATAAATAAATATTTGGACCTGGGGGGCATGTCCCCTTAAACTGGTTTACCCGCAAATGAAGGTCAAGCTACTGTGGAAGTAGGGGGCGCAGGGGAGGAAAGACTGTTATATAGACTTCAGATTTAATTCTTGGCATCTCCTCTTCCTTGCTGTGTGACCTCAAATAAGTGGATTCACCTCTCTGAGTTCCAGTTTCGTCATCTGTAAAATGGGGTAATGACTCTAACTCCCAGGACTGACATGTGGGAAACCCGCACACTATGTATACAATTCAATCAATGAGAATAAAGTTGGAACATAAAACAGCCCCACTGGAGGGCCTTGTGCCCTCAGCTCAGTCCTCTGCCCCTTCCTTTGCATGTGGCAAAACCTCCATCCCAGCAATTCTGGAGCCCCCTATTCCTGCCCTGCTGGTAATTGGCTGGTAACTGACTGGTAACTGAGAGAGGCAGCTGATGGGACTGAAGGAAGCAGATCCAGGCAAAAAACAGAGCAGAGTCCAACAAAACTTTGCCTGGTGTTGGGCCGCCCGCAGTTTTCAGATACAAAGGAGAGTCTGATCCTGCACTGAGTTAAGACAGCTGATTCCCTTGTGAATGTCTTTTCCACCTGTAAGCCTTTGCATTTGCTGTTCTGCCCTCTCCCCCAACCTGGAATGCTCACTCCCCACTGACTGACTTCTCCACATTCAGAGCCCAAATTAAATATCACTTCCTCTGAGAAGCCTCTCCTCTTCCCCCTCTCCGCCATCTGATTAGGTGCTCTTAGATTCTTCTCTTCCTCTGCACCCTATTTATTTCCTCCATCCGGCACCTATTGCAATGTGGAATTATGCATTTCTGTGTGTATTCACTTTTTACTGTGTTTCTGCCATAGAATATAAGCTTCAGGAGGCAGGGGTTGGGTCCACCTTAATCATTGTATCCACTTCCTTAACCCAGTGACCAGCACAGAGCAAGCCCTCAATAAAGGTTTGCAGAGTGGACAAGTGGAATTATTGTCACCCATTCATCCATTTGCCATGAATTTAATCTCAGAGAACTCCCCAGGTTTCCCTGGCCCCCTCAGAGCAAAAGCCCAAGTCCTTAGGGACCTGAATGATCTGGCTTTCCCTCTTGGTGCCCTTCCCTCACTCCAAACAGCCTCACATCTGCTCTTCCTTTTGCCTGAAACAGCCTTTCAGCAATCCCCTCATGGCTAATCCCTCATGCCCTCCCCTTCCTCAAGGAAGCCCCCCCTGACTACCATATCTCCATCCACCCCACCAATGCATTCTAAATTCATTATTGTCTTCAGAGTTTTCCCTGCTAGAATGAAGTTCCATGAGGCCAGAGATTTTTTGGTCAATGGGCTGCTTGTCCCCAGAACCTAGAACAGTGTCTGGAACACAGTAGGAACTGGAGAAATAGTTGCGGGAAGAACATAAGGGCAACAGCCTCTGCCAGCTCTGTCTACACAGCTCACGTAACTTTTGTACTGGCTCTTGGAGGCAGGTACTATTTTGACCCCATCTCACAGACAGGAATCTGAGGTTCAGAGAAGGCAAATAAGTAGATTAGAACCCCATTCTGTCTGACCTGTACCCATTCTTTGTCACCAGCCTGTCTCCCGAGAGGTGTACAAGATCCTCGTCTGGCTCCTCCTGTCCCCACAGTTCTCACAGCCATTCAGGCAGACATGGCCCAGGCTCCCTCTCGTCTCCCTGTCTCCACTGTCTCTCTCCCACTCACTGACCTCCCTGGCTGCAGAGATCCTTCTGAACCACAGATCTGACCATGCCTTTTCTTCGCTCAAAACTCTTCCATGGCTTCCCATTGCCTCAATCCAGTCTGGCACTTGAGACTCTGCCAACTTCTCCAGAATGATCCCTTGCTACATCATATGCAAAAGCCTTAATGAAATGCTCCAAAAGGAGCTTGTCCTCAGCTCCAAGTCTTTGGACATATGACCCCCCTCTGCCTGGAACACTCTCTGTCCTTGATCTGGAAAAACCCTGCTCCTATTTGCTCTCAGCTTGGCGGTCACTTTCACTAGAGAGAGAATAGGGGTTAGTGTCTTTTTCCATATCCTTCCAGCTTCACTGTCATCCCCGACCTCCTACCCACTGAGGTTCCAGAGGCTGTGAACTCCCCAAGGGCAGGGACCAGGCCCAGAGCAGGGACTCAGCAAGTAACTGTGAAGTGACTGGATGTGTCAGAAGTCAGACTGCTGGCTTTGCCTCCTGTCTCCACTATTTTTTTTAAAGTTAATTAATTAATTAATTTGTTTGTTTATTTACTTTTTAGAGAGAGAGAAAAGGAGAAAGGGAGGGAGAGAAACATCACTGTGTGGTTGCATCTCACTCGCGCCCCCAACTGGGGACCTGACATGCAACCTAGTCATGTGCCCTGACTGGGAATCGAACCAGCGACACTTGGCTCACAGGCCGAAGCTCAATCCACTGAGCAACAGCAGCCTTGCTCTGTCTCTACTCTTTACTGGCTGGGAACCTTTGGACTTGTCTACAAACTAACTTCACGTGCCTCAGTTTCCTCATCTGGGCCATGCTGAGGATGAAATGAGTTCATACATGGAATCACTTGGTACAGTGCCTGGTGCTGGATAAATTGAAGCCCATTAGAGTGAAGGAGGGAACAGGTGGTGGGCAGCGGGACAGGGTGGGAACTTGGTCCAGGTGGGCACATCCTTCAGGGAAGTCCTGGCTGATTCACACCCTTGAGGCAGCTCTGTCACTGACTGAATCTTTTCCCACCGCTGCCTGTTGAGTCCAAGGTGGCCTGTGGAATTTGAGGCTATTGGACATAGACAGGAAAAGGCAGCGTCACCAACCCTGGTGTAATCCAAACCAGATGCAGCCTCAGACCCACGGGGTGGTCAGTGTGGGCTTGGCCAAGGCCCAGAAGCAGGAAATAGTCTTGGAGGAAAACTCTCTGGGCTGGGACCAACCGGGAGGAGCTGTCCCATTGAGACTGTTAACCCTTCTTAGCCCACAAAGGGGGCCCAAGACCCTATGGTTGTGGCTCCATGAGGCACAGCACACCTTGCAGGAAAGGTCACAGCATGGGCATTGTGATTGGCACCGTGCGGGAGGAGCCCACAACCAGGTACCATGGCGGGCAGGGCACAACAAGCAAGGGGCAGGGGACAGTCATAGCTGAGCACCCAGGACGTGCAGCACCCCAGACCCAGAGCTTTGGCACTGGCCCTGGCTCAGCTGGCAGGCCCAAACCAGCTGAGGGTTCACTCCCTCTGTCACGGTGGAACCTAGGGTGATAAAGACAACACCCTCCCACCCCCCAGCCCTGGCACCAGGCTGCTGGGAATGGGAACTCTAGCGACGGAGCTGGGGCCAGGCCTGCAGAGAGGCAGAAACTCAGTCCCATTTTAGGGGCTGCCACCCCAGCTTTTTTCTAGGTATACTCTGTGGTCCTTAAAGAGAGAAAAATCTCTCTGAATCCCCATTTCCCCATCGATATTGTTACCTCCAGGGACAAGAAGAGCCCAAAAGAGGCACCTAATGAATCAAAAATAGCTTTCTAAGATGTACGCCTGGGTGGGGATGGGGGCAGAGGCAGTGATCAGCCCTGTTCCTACCCAGGACATATTAATTTGCTGTGTGGCTTTAGTCAAGTCACTTTCCCTCTCTGAACCTGTTTCCTCACCTGTGAAATAGGGTGAATGAGCACCCAATCCCATATCTTGATCATCACCATGGCCCTAGGAATGGCAGAGGAAGCAGAGATGAGGTTTTCGTGTTATAGAGGTGGAAACTGAGGCTTGTGCTGGGAGTCAGGAGTCCAGGTTCTAGTCCCAGCTGTTGTTGACCCAGCTGAGGAGGCTTCCTGGTTTGGGCCTCGGTTTCCCCAGCTAGATCCAGATGCTGAATCTCTGCTCTCACAGGAGCTCATTTCCTCCTCCTCCTCTCCAACCCACAGCCGTGACTCATCCCTCATCATCATGCTGTGTGGCCGAGGCTCAGCCTGGGTGGGGACCAGCAAGGTTGAGAGAACTCAGAGGAAACCACAGGCTTGGCCCAGCTGGCAGGTGGCAGGAGGGCAGGCGGGCATGGATCCATGGCCATGGGGGCCTTGTCCATAAACACAACTCCCACCAAGAGCCTAAGCCAGGCTCCCCAGGTACCCACAGCCCTGACTGAAAATCCTACTAGGCTCAGACCCCAGAGTCACCTGTCCCCCATGGAACCTGCTGCAGCAGGACTCTGCACCCACCTGCTGGATGAGGGCAGGAGTTCTGGTGAGGACCTTGGTCTCACCCACCAGGACAATATTCACTGAGGTGGGAGAGGGAGGGGATGAACTGTCATGGTCTTGGTGTGTGAGCAAGTCCAAGAAGCTCAGGAGGCAGGCAGTGTAGCAATTAAGAACATGGGCTCTGGGTCTAGATTGGGTACAAATCCTGGCTCTGCCACCGACTAGCTATATGACCGTGAACAAGTGACTTACCCTCCCTGAAGTTTGGTGTTCCCATCTGAGAAATGGCCGCAGCACAGGCCCATGTGCAGGGTCACTCCGAGCAGGTGATGTGATCATGAGCACACAGAACTGGGCCAGATCTGACACCCAGCTGGTGCTCAATGCCTGTGAACTGCTGTTACTGCTATTCCCGCTGGAACCGGTAGATACACACCCCTCCGTCTCCCCCAGCAGCAGATAGATCAGCTGCCCCACTTAAGTCAGTCCCACTTCCAACCCAATGTCCTGCTTTGCTCCCCCTCTCCCCCAGCTGATGGAGCCCCTCCTCAGCAGTGCAGGCCTGTGGTGAGGTGGGCTGTGGCGCAGCTGAGAGCAGCTCACTCAAGGCCTCCTGGGTGACCCCCATCACTGCAGGCCAGCAAAGACTGCTCTCTGCTTACTTCTTGCTCTGGTGAGAAGCAGGGTGGGCTCATGAGCAGAACCCTACTCTGGGAGACAGAAAAGTTCATTTCAAGCCCCAGATTCTGACTTGTGGAGTAATCTTCAAGCTTCCTCCCCTCTATGAGCCTTAGTTGCCCCCTCCATAATAGGAATAATATAATATCTATTGCATAGCCTTTCTGTGAAGAGTAAACAAGTTAATATCCATGCAAGTGCTTAAATAGAGGCTGACACACAGTAATCACCCAATAAATGTTAGCTGGTGCTAGGACCTCCCTCTCACAGATGAGGAAACTGAGGCACAAAGTAGGAAAGCCATTTGCCCAGATCATGCAGTGGGCGGTCTGGCTCCTGAGGCTGTGCAGCTGACCCCTGCACTGTGAACTAATGGATGTCACTAATGTGCCTGGCATACAGTAGTTCTTAGTGAACCGGGGGGTCATCTGTGACTTCACCTAAGAGAATGCAGAGGAAAGGAGGCCACATCCAACCTGTACATTTATTTACAAGGCACACACCGAGAGCAGGTTGGGGGCTGCCCCATGGCCTTCTCACTCCCCCTGGGCCTACTGACCCTACCATCTGAGGCCCAAAGGTGACCCCTGGGATCGGGGCCCGGAGTGGCTGGGCTGAGCCAGTTTGACCCTCATGCAAGCTCGGGGGTGGTCTCCAGTGTCCCCCAGGCCCCTCCCTGCCCCCTCCATCAGATCTAGGCCCAATGTCCTCTCTCTCACACGGAGTTCCTGTGTGTTGGTGGTCGGCAAGGGAGGTGGGCGGGAGCCGGACCTGGCCAGATGGTGTGTGCTAGGCCTTATCTGTTGGGTGTGGAGAGGCAGGCGGGTGGGGCATGAAGATTCTTTTTCACAAAGCCCGCTCTGTCTCCCTAGCAGCTGGGCCTCAGGAATCAGCTCTGTGGCCTTCCTGTCTGGCCAAGAGCCTCCCATCCACAACTGCAGGAGCCCCACACACTGGGACCCCTAGCCCTCCTACTTCAGCTAGGAGCAAGCCCAGGCCAGGGATGCCTAGGTGGGACCAAGCAGGGGTCACCAGGGCAGCAGTTCCAAGAGGAGGGAACCGGGAAGGGATCAACAGGCCTGTGGCATCTGGGCTGTGGCTGAAGGGCCGGAGCCGGAGCCCTGTCTGAACCGGCATTAGCAGGACGGATTCAGGCCACAATCGAGGCGGCTCTCATCAGGGAAGCAGTCACTGCATGGGGGCGTGGGGAGCCCCCCCAAGCCTCCCAGCCTGGCGCAGCCTTGTCCTGGCCAGCCCACCCTGGGGTCTGGCCCATCTGCTCTGGCCTTCTGGGCTGTGTGGCATCAGCCCTGGCCACTGTGCTGCTGCATCCAGGCCTCAGCCACTTCTGGGGCTCAGACCCCCAAAGCCATCAGTGCCCCCGAGCTGCTGATCTTCTTGAAGCGATTGGCAGCGCTGACAGCAATGAAGTTTTTCTGGGGGATAAAGGAGAGGAGTCCCAGTCAGCAGCAGGGCAGGGGAAAAGCTATGGAACAGCTGAGTGTCTCCTAAGGTCCTCTTTATTGCAGGAGAGCCAGATGCCAGGTAGGGTGCAGTACTCAAAATGGCCACAGGATTCCTTTCTTCGTTCAACAGATTTGTCAGTCAGACTATTGTTCTGCTCAAGGCACTCCAAGTAAAAGATAAACCCTTCGTCATGGCCTGTGAGTCTGTCCACACCCTGCCTCCTGCTTTTCTCTGAGCTCATCTCCCCCACCCCCTTGATCCTCCCACTCCATCCATACTGGTTTCCTGCCTGCTCCTCACACTTGCCAACCATGCCTCTACCTCAGGGCCTTTGCACTGGCTGTTCCCTCTGCCTGGCACACTCTTCCCCTATTACCACACTCCTCACTGCTCACCTGTTTCAGGTCTTTGTTCACATTCTTCTTCTCAGTGAATCTTCCCTGATCATGTACTTAGAAGTGCGACCTCTCCTCTGGCACTCTTAACTATCCTTATTTTTCCTAGACCCTTTCCTTAACCCATTTAATACCCACCCCCCAACCCCTGCTTCAAAGAAAATCCACAAAGATTGAAATCCTTTTATCTTTTATCCACTGGTGTATCCCCAGGGCATGGAAGTAGTAGAGGCTCAATAAATACTTGTAAAATGAAGGAAGGAAGCCTGTGATGAGGTCGGAGACCTTTTCCTGAGCCCAAGCCCCAGATGGATGCCCCTCCTCAGGGTGGAGGGCCAGGAGCCAGCCCAGGACAAAGAGAGAAAAGCCAACCCTGTTTTCCAGACAGAGCCAGGCCTGGTCAACAGGACCTGCCAAGGCAGGGCTGGTGGGGCCTGGGATATGGTGCCAGGAGTTCTTCCTGCCTCGCAGCCCCTCCCTCCACCCACCTCCAGCTCAGCAGTACCTTCCAGCGTCTCTTCATGAGGTATTTCTTAAGCAAGATCTGGGACTTCAGGCGTCGATTACAGCGCTTGGCTTTCTCTGCCAGGTTGTTGAGCCAGGGGTGGGCGAGGCACTGGGCAGCGCTCATGCGGGCCCTGCGGGGAGGGGGCAGCATGGCAAGGGTGGGTGGCATGCCCACACGGCACCAGAGCCCAGCTGGCCCTCCAGCCAGGTCCCACCCTGCCTGAGCATGCACACACTGGGCTGGCACACAAGGGGTTCGCGTCCTGGGGTGAGCCTCACCCCTGGTCCTTGATGATGAGTTTGGAGACAAAGTCTTTGGCCTCATCTGACACAGCCTCGAAGATCTCCTCGTCAAAGTACCAGTTGCCAGATAGGACATTGTTTAGGGTCTCTGTGTCATCATCTCCCAGGAAGGGGGAGAGGCCACTCAGCCTGGAGGAAGGGGGTAGCAGGGGGCAGGGAGGTGAGACTAGAAATGTCAAGTCACCTTTGAGGGTTTGGGGGGTGGGGGAGATCCTAGGAGGCAGCAACAGGTGCTGAAAAGACCCCCAGCCTCTCAAGTGGGACAGACCTGAGTTTGAATCTGGCTGGGTGACCTTGGGCAAGTCACTTCCCCTCTCTGAGCCTCACTCTTCTCATCTGTAAAATGGGCATAATCATCCCAGCTTCCCAAGGTTACAGTGAAGAAGAGGAATGGTGAGTGCACAAAATAATGTCCACTATCCCTCTGCCCCCACCCTAGGTCATTGGAGATCTGCTCTCCAGAGCCGATGGGATGCTATGCCTTTAGGAACCTCGGTTTCTCCATTTATAAAATGGGTACAAAGTTCCTCTTTCCTGGTTCTCCCTAGCACTCCCAACACCCCACCCTCACCCCCGCAGCAAACTCCTGTGTGAGCAAATGGAGAGGTGGGACCACCTCACCAGGACCCCAAGGCCAGTCTTGGCCTCAGCTGCCCACCCAGCTGCCCCAACCCCAGGACCACTTTGCTCCCTTGGGGCTCACAGCATGTAGGTGATGACCCCCAGACTCCACATGTCTGTCTTGTCGGAGATTTGGTCGTAATTCACCACTTCGGGTGACAGGAACTCTGGGGTCCCAAAATTCACCTTTAGCTTCTCGTTGGGGTTATACCTGGGGGTGAGACCAAATGCTCAGAGCACAGCTCCCAGCCATTCCCAGGCACCCTCCACTCCTCCCTTGCCCTCTGCCCCACTTAGGGGCTTGCCCTGCCCTCTCAGGTGGTACCTCCGTGCCAGGCCGAAGTCAATGATCTTCACCAAATGGCCCGTGGTGTTGACGCACAGGATGTTCTCTGGCTGAGGAGAAGGGGTGGCCTGGATTGGCCTCTGACCTGGTTCACCCTCCCTCCCCGTCCAGGTCCACTCAAGTCCCAGGTCCAGCCAGAGGGCCATGCTGCCAGAACTGGCAGCCCATCCAAGACCCCCGGACCCACCTACTCCAGGCACTGATTTGGAACCTGAGGGCCCAAGAGGGACTCAGTTGAGGCCTTGCACACAAGGCTTCCGGATGGGCGCAGGTGGTATTTTCTTTCATTTAAGGCCATGAAGAACAACAGTGCTCGAGCAAGTCTGAGGAGGGAGTGACTGAAGCCCGCAGAGGAGAGTTGCGCCCCAGGTGGGAGGCTAGTTCAGGGCCACCACCAGGTACGCGGAGCTCCATAGACCACAGAAAGAAACCAGGGCCCCTGAGGAAGCTTCTTGGGAACAGAGGGGCTCCTGACATGCTCTAAAATGTGCCACCCCTGTCTCCCCTTTTAGGGATGATGACATCGCCTATTCCCTGCGTCAGTCACCTTCCACATGTTAGCTCATCAATCCTCCAAAGAGCTCTAGGAGGCAGAGACTTTCACAGTTGAGATAGCCGAGGCTCAGACACAGAAGTGATTTGGCCACAGTCACCCAACAAGTAAGTGACAGAGCCAGGACTTGACCCCAGGACTGTCTCACTCCAGTGCTGGTCTCTTGATATCACTCTTTCTGCTGCCAGCCCAGAAGGACCCATAATGCACTCTATAGGGTAGGGGGTGGGCAAACAGTATGCTTGTGGGTTGGTTCTTCCAGGGCAAGGATGGTCCTCTCCTGGGTCCCTTGCTCCCCACCCTCAGTGTCTAACAAAGACACCCATAGGTGCTCAGCCATGGCTCCCAGAATCCTGTGCTCCAAGCCCAGACGAGCATGTGAATGAAGTTACTTCAAGGCTAGTCCCTCCCCATTCTGGGTCTCCATCTCCTCTTCATATAACACAAGGACACAGGATGAATCTGAGGTTACAGGGCAGAAATAGAGTTAAAGGCAGGAGATTTTGCACAAAAACCCCGATTTCCTGGTTTTCAGCACCCCCTAAAACAGCAGAAGCCCCAGCCACATAGCCACGCACACACTGCTTGAATGAGTAGCCGCTGACCTCTGAGTCGGCCAAATTCCCCCAGTTCCCTGGGGGCCTCCACCATCCTGACTGGCCCTTTAACCTGGTTCTGTTATTTATCTGGGCTTTGTGGGCACTTGATTGTAGGCTCCTAATGACACACTTCCTGAAGGCCCTTTTCCAACTGATGCATTCATTAGAGCAGGACTCTAATGACTTTAATAGCTCAACCTGGTGTCCCACCCAAACAGGGAAAGAAAAGTCCCCGAGTACAATCATCTGGGGAAATGAGACAGACTTAGACCTCCTTTTACAGGATGCGAGACTTTTTGAGAAGCCCCGGCCTGGAAAGTGGTTCACCCGATTTACTTGACTGTGAAGCCACTTTTTAATGAAAAACTATCATTATCCTGAAAGAAGCACATTTTAGGATACAGAGGCTTAAGGCTGAGTTTCTTCCCAGGGCACTGCATTTTCACTCGGGACCCTGCTCTACCCCGAAGAAACTGGCCTTCCCTGGAGCCAGTGACATGGCACCGCCATCCCAAAATTCAGGGGTCGCCCTTAGTCTTTCCTTCCCTCCCTCTTCCCCCTCCTCGATCCAAGCCATCAGCAACTCAGAGTGGCTCTATTCTCAGAACGCACCCAGCGCCTGGCTGCTTCCCATCCCTCACAGCCACTCATTCCAGCACCCCCCCTCCACTGCCCCCCATCCTTCTCTTGGCTTAATTCAACAGCCTCCTAAATTTCCTTTGCCATCTTGGCCCCATTGAAACCCATCTCCTTATGTGCTTTCTTCCTTCCTTGGCAGTGGGGATGATAATAGGACACCTGGCCCAATGGGCTTTTGGGAGGGGTAAGCACCTGAGCAGGAGAGATGTGCACCCTGAGTGGCATCTGACCCCCAATGAGCACGGGTATAGCCTCCCTGGCTGCCTCAGAGCTCGAATGCTCTGGCCTTTGCCCACTTCTGCAATTGCACCTTGCACATCTCCCATCACCCATGTACTTTTTCATAACGCTTTTGACGGTTTTGAATGATCTATTTATTTGGCCATTATTTTATGGATGTCTCTTTCCCTGACTAGTTTGCAGGCTCCATGAGGCAAGGTGTGCTGTGCCCTTCCTCATCCCTATGGTAATGCCCATGTCTCACGCGGTGCACAGTAGCACACGGGCGGGTTCCCAGCATGTACTTATCAAATGAACAAAGGCAAGCACTGTCCACCTTGCTGATGTATAACCCACCTTGGAGGGCACATTTTATCTCTACTCACCTGGCCACATACCCTCCAAACTCCAACACCGGCCATAAGAACAGGGACTAGCTGGTACCTATGTTGCTCATGCCTGCTCCACACCACAGCCGAGGCCACTCGGCTCCGGGCAGCCACTACCAATTGATCAGAAAATGTATTGCTTCCACTAACCTGCTATGTGCAAGGTACCGAGCAAGGTCAGAAGAAGGGTATACATATTCTTTTATAAACATTTTTCTTAGCGCCTGCTTTGTGTGTGTTATTGCATTGACACTATACCTACTGATTTGTTTTGTTTTGTTTTGTTTTTTGACTCCCCTTCTTGAGGGCAGGCATTTTGACCTATTTCGTTCACCACTGGATCTCCACCAGCTAGAACACTACCTGGCATGGAGCAGGCTCTCAACAAGCATTTGTTGAGTAAATAAACAAATACAGGGTCTCTCAGGGCCCAGCACGGAAGAAGGTGCTTTTGCAACACTTCTAGTAAGTTCTATGTGAGAGGCACTGAGCTTGGGGTTCACAGGGCTGCAAAAGACACTTTCAACAAGTACCTGCTATCAGACTAGAAGCTCCTAAGAGCTAGGACCAAATCTTTTGCTTGTTGTCTGTCTTATTCTCTACTCCTGGTACTTAGTAAGTGCCCAATAAACCCTTTTTGAGTCTACAGGTGGAAGGATGAATTGAAGAAGAGAAGGAGTGGGACGATGGAGGGATGGCTGGTTGCAACACTGATTTCATGTGGTCCGATGCTGCTCCTGACCCCTCCCAGGAGGCCCCAGTGCCAGTACCTTGAGATCCAAGTGCAGAACCTGCATCTTATGCATGAAGAGGATCCCGTCGCAGATCTGCCTGACAAACACCATGGTGTCCACCTCGGTCAGCTGATAGTCTTCATCCACAATCCTCTCGAAGAGCTCGCCGCCCTCGATGCTGCGTGCACAGACCCCTCTACAGGCTGCTTCTGGGCCTCTGGCACCCCACCCGGCCCCCTGCCCCCACTGCTGGCACTCACTACTCCAAGAACAGGGTGATGTCGTGTGGCATCTCAATGGCTGCATAGAGCTGGATCAGATTGCGGTGGTTCAGCTGGTTCATAACCTCGATCTCAAGCTTGACCATTTCCTGGGGACCAAGGAAGTCGGGGGTACCATCCAAGTGTCATCACTCCTGGCCCTCCACCCTCCCCACCTGCACCCTGACCAGACCTTTCTTGGACCACTGCCCAGCCTTCTCCTGGCTGGCCTCCTTGTCTCCCATCTTTCCCTGCCCCCAACCCCAGTCCTTCCTGTTGGGACACCATTCCTTGTGGTTCTTCTCCTGACTGAATACTGGTATCCCGGAGGCTCGGTCCTCCTGGCTCATCACTCCCCTCCCTGCACTTCCTCCTTGGGCGTCCTCCTCAAGCCCCATGACTAGATAATTCCACCCAAATGTTATAGATTTCCAAATACATACCTCCACCTCTGAGCATCCCTGTGAATTCAACATACCCAAATCTCCAACTGCCATTTCCCTTGGATGTCTAATGGGCATCTCAGATCTATCATGTCCAAAATGAAGCCCTTAATATCACCTCTTCCCCACAATTGGGTTGCCCTCAGTTTGCCCATTAGCAATAGGACCTCACTCTCTCCCCAGGTGTGCAGGACTAAAAGTTAGGAGCTATTCCAGATTCTTCTCCGAATCTTGCTTCCTCACACCCCATACCGAATCCATCACTAAATCTTCAGACTCTACATTCAAACTAGATTTCAAATCCAGTCATTTCTCACCTCCTCCACCACTGCCTTCCCAGCCTAAGCCACCATTACTTGTGACTTTGATAAAGTTTGCAAGCCAAACTTTGATTTCACATTGGTAGTTTGAAATCAGCTGTGGTAAAAATATCTACACCATGGAAACTGGTGAACGCTACCAATCAGGCTCTCCGTGAACTCTGCCCCCAGAACACTGAATCACCGCCTGAATTGCTCCATCTCCTGGTTTCCCATTCCTTCCTTCATATCGCATTTTACATACATTCACTCCTCAGAGAAGCCTAACCTTGCCCCTTCTATCTGGACACTCCCTATCACCCCCATGCTCCCTGTCTCTTACCTGTCTTTATTTTTCTTCCTAGCACTTCTCAGCTCCTGACCCCCTGCTTTTTGTTGTGTTTCGCTTTCTAGTTGTCTCTCTTCTCTACCATCAGGACAGGAATTTTTTTAGTTCACTGCCATGTCCCTCGCACAGTGAATGGCACACACACACAAAATTGCTGCATAATTAATTAATCAATAGCTGCCTCCAATTCTTTTACACAGCACATATGCACTAAGCATCTACGCTGAGCCAGGTCTACGATACAGGCCTGGGGACCCAGCAGTCAATGATATGGATCCAGGCCCTGTCAAGTTGAAGAGGCAGAGAAAGACAGAGTCACATAGAGAATACACACCTTCCAAAGGTGCGCAGAGCTGGGAGGGGGACTTCAGGGCTGCAGGGCTCTGGGGCTGCTTCTCATACTCATCCCGGACTCCAGGCCCCTATGTGCTGTGGTCTCTGCCTGGGATGCTCATAACCTCACTTCTCACCTCCTCCTGCCTCAACTCAAGAGTCCCCAGCAGTAACCTGCTATTTCCAGTGTTCAGGCCTCTCTTCCCACAGTCCCTTCTTCTTCAGAGTCTTTATTAAGGAGACAGTCAGTCCAGGAAGCTTCCCTGACCCAACTGGCTGAAACGGGAGCCTTCTCTACCTGCTCCACACTACTGCTGCCCTGCCCTAGCTTTTCCCAAGTTACAGCTCTCACCTTACCGGGTGGTTGGGTCTTCCAACACCCTCACTCCATATGAGCCCCTCCCCTCTTTCCTTCCATCTTCCTTCCTTCCTTCCTTCCTTCCTTCCTTCCATCCTTCCTTCTTTCCTTCCTTCCTTCCTTCCATCCTTCCTTCACCAGCTCTGCTCTCGACTGCCTCTGAACCAGGCCTGAGCTGGCTGCTGGAGGCAGAGCTCTAGACCAGGCCTGTTAACCTTGGTGCTCCCTGAGGGTGGGGACCACATTCGCTTCACTTCGGGACCCCCAGTGCCCAGCACAGGGCCTGGCCCAGAGCCTACACTTATCAGAATTTGTTGAATTGAACAAAACAGAGGGCATGAATAGCCTGTGCCTATAAGGGGAAGTCCCCGGGACAAGTTCACTAACTGAGGTGTCACTTTACACTTAGGGGCATCAGGCTCCGGTGGCAGGGCTGTCCTGTCCATCTGTCCATTTAGACAGACATGTGGGTAGAGGGAGGTGAGAGGCCCCCCCACTCTAAGGATCCCCCCTTAAACATAGCAAGCCCCTACTACCTTGTCTTTGGGTGTCTGTTTCTTGATGACCTTGGCTGCCAACTTGAGGCCTGTGGCTTTCTCTGTGCAGGTACAGACTGCTCCAAACTTGCCACTGGAGAGAGAAAAGGCCCAGAGTGAGGAGGTTCCCAGAGACAAGGGCTGAGGGAGGCCTGTGCTCTGTGCCCATCTGGATCCCCACCATGAGCTGCGGACACTTGCCCCAGCTAGCCCTGACTCCCTCCTGAAGCTCCACTGTGGGGACAGTGTCTGAACTGCACAAACAGGGGACACAGGAAGGGCAGGCTGATCTGACGGGTGGCCCCTGATGTGACAACTCACAGGCTGGTGGCAGATAGGGGCCCTGGGGCTCTGGGCCCCGGGGAGGAAACCTTCAGTGCTTCTTACAAAGCAGGAATCCCCTTGAGAGAGTCAGTGTGGTGCCTGAAACTGAGACAGACAGGAAAATACTGTGCGCTCCCTATAGGAAATACTGAATGGCTGACAATGTGTCTGTGTGAGTGACAGTGACATGATTAGACATCAGCCATGCGGCAGCTTGCACATGACAGGGCAACCACTAGAAGCAACTGTGTCCATGTGGGTCATGTCCAGTGGGGCCTTGCACAGGGAAGAGCTGAAGCCCCAGGGGGGTCGGTGCTCTCCAGGGACCCAGGGGCCCAGCTCTCACCCGCCCAGCGCCTCCTTGGAGTTCATGATGAATTCACTGTTGACATTCCCGGTCCTCAGCTCCACAATTCGGTGGGGGAAGGGGGCCGGGGGTGGTGGGCAATCATCTGGAGGCAGAGCACAGCCATCAGTCAGTGCCAGGGGCTGCTGAGGATCCATCCTGGTACCACCCCCTCCTGCCTGGCCTGGGCCCATCCAGAGTTCACTGAATGACACCTGGGGGACAGCTTGGTTCCAGGACAGGGACTAGGGGGCCTAATTCCAATTTCAGCTCTACCACCAACAGAGGGAGGCTCAGCTTCTCCCGCAACGACGGGAATGGCTGATCAGACCACTCAGACCCTGCCAAGCTATCCGCATTTACACTGAAGAAAAAAGAACGACTGTGATGGCGGAGTGCCAGATAAGGCTAAGTCTGCCGGGGGAGGTGATGGGATCCGCCTACCATCTCCTGGAATATCACCACAAACTGGTCCGACCGTGGAACGGGTGTCTCAGCTGTGCAAGGCCCGGGGGAGGGGCGGGGCAGGGGCGGGAGGGGAGGGGGAGGCAGGGATCGAGTTTTGTAGGGAGAGGCTGCCACCTAGTGAAAACCACGGGGAACAAGGGCCCTGGCGGCCGACGGGCTGAATCATCGGGAATGGATGGAAGCCTCTTTATAAATAGCCGGGGGTGGCAAGGAAGCCGGTCTGGTGATAAATCAGACGGCCCTTGGAGGTTGTTCAGGTTCCGTCATCCTGAGGATGTGATTGCGGGGCGGGGCGGGGCGGGGCGGAGGTCTCGGCCGCTGCTCCGGGAAGGAGGCAGGACTCCTGGCTGCCGCCCAGCCGCCAGGCCCTCCCACCCCGTCTGGGTGGCACCGTGCCGCTCACCAGGCGGGCTGGCGGCTCTCCCAGGGCACCTCGGCCCAGAGGGGGGTGTCAGGACACTCTGGGCTCTCCTGACCCCATCTCACCCCACCCCCAGCATTGCCGCACCTTTGCCCAAGCCTGCTCACCTACTCGCCAAGCTCACGCACGCCCAGGGGCTCCCCGCTGCCCGCTGAGTACACCACCCGCTCCTTGTCTAATAGTGAGTTACGGCCCCGCCGCGGTCCTTCCTGCCCCATCTCACGTGCCCAGCTTCCTTGGTCGCTGCTTCCACACAAACAGCCCCCCGTGCTCTTCAGCCCATGAACCCTCTATGGTTCTCATGCCCCTCTCACCCCGTCCAGGATGTAGTTTACCTACCAAAGCCTGGCATTTTCGTTCTTCTACGACTGACTTAATTAAGACTCCACTATCCAGAGAGTTGGTGTTGCTCCAGATCTGCCTGACTTTTTTTCAAAGCCCCATTTTAGCCAAAGTAAAAGAAAGTCAAAAGTGAGCTCTGGAGTCAGGTGGCCTGACAGGTTCAAACCCTATCCTAGCTAAGGACTTTGGGGTACTCCATTTCCTTTTTCTGAGCCTGTTTCCCCATCAATCAAAAGGGACTAGAAACTCATACTTCTTGGAGTTGGGCAACACTTAGATAAATTGGCCTGGGTGAGACGTGGCTCAGAGCAGGTCAGTCCTCTAAACTAGGGAGACTGGGGATCCCCCTTCCCTCCTCCCTGGCCCACAGGCAGCCCCAGCCATGCCTTCCTCTGGCCTACCCAAAATCTGGAAGCAGTCCTCCTCCCTGGCTGTGGGACAGAGGGCCTGCCCCACCTCCGATCTCTCCGGGGATGCAGCCTGGAACTCGATCCCCCTTGAGGTGTCCCCTTGCACCTCAGCCCAACCAGCCTGGCCTGAAGCCTTCTCTCCTGCTTCCTCCTGGCTGCCTTGCAGGATGTTTTTCCCTTCTGTTGCTGCCTTGGCTGGTTCTGGATCCGTGGGGCTGGGGGTTACGGGCACCCCTTCAAAAATGAGCTCTGATGCCTCCTTTGGGGGCTCCTCGGCCAGCAGCTTCTCTGGGCTAGAAGGTGAGAACACAGAGGTGATGCCCTCAGCAGCCACAGCCCCTGTGGCCTCCAGCAGGTCTTTATGCTTCCAAAGCCTCATCTGCTCTCTGAAGCTAACATAACTCTGCCCCTTCCCCCACCCCAAATGCATGGGTAATGAATCCAAATTTACTTTATATGAAATTAAGAGATGTTAGTATTATCATAAATGACTATGATCATTATCTTGACTATCAACACACTAATAGATCATTAATAACTATTAATAAGATTGTTGATATGGTTAATCATTATATGGATATAATTAGGGAGATTACATAGCTCTTGATTCATAAAAATTGTGACAATGCAACTGATATTAATATAAAATTTAAATTGACATGGTAGGTGTTATTATTGTGGTTTACAATACATCATTAATGACCTCACTAATATAACTAACATTTAGGTAAGTGTAAAGACATACTTTATTAGTAGTAAGTTATGAAAGTATTAGTAAGGATCTACCAATCTGTTATTAGTCATCCTTCCATGTTACACTGATAATTATACTAAGAAGAGGGATCATCCTTTCCTCCTGACATCTCAGCTCCACCGTTGGCTAGACCCAAGTTCACAGAGGAAGGGGAACTCTGGACTCCAGGGGCCTAGAGAGGAGTTCTACCTGGGCAGCCTTCGAGGACCTCTCCTGCCTGACATTCCAGGCTTCTATGAAATTCCTGGTTTATACAAGGGGACAAGGAGGTAGGACTAATGCCCAGGACAGAACTACCCAATCCAACACTGAATGTGATGGCAATGATCCCCAGGACAGAGGAGCTTAGCACAATCTCTGGGGACAGAACCCACGACCCCTTCCCACACCCAGGCAGGGGGCATTCACCTGGAGATGGTGGCAGGACAGCTGGGGCAGTGTAGAAAGGCAGGTAAGCCCCTCGTGGCCTCTCCTTGGCCCTCTGCCACCTTCTTTCCTGCCTTGGTCTCTCCAGGATCCTGGCTGCCTGAGGTCCCCTGATTATCATCCTCGTTGGGCTTCTTGACACCGGCTGCGGCTTCAGGCGTCTGGGTCTGCTGGGGCAGGGCTGCTGGCTGCCCCACACTGCCTTCTGCAGGACCCCCGCCCAAGTCACCTTCTCCGTTGGGGTCCTGGCTGCTAGTTGAGGGTTGGGCCAGGGCATTATCCCTTTTCTCTGAGGCAGGGACTTTGGCACCTTTCTTCAGGGTGGGTGGACCAAATTCTTTCTTTGATTCTGGGGGACTAGGTTCTTTTTTTGGATCTGGGGGAGTAGGTTCCTTCTTTGGATCTGGGGGACTAGGTTCTTTATTTATGTTGGGGGGGCCAGATTTCTTCTTTGGGTCTGCGGGACCAGGGTCTTTTTTTGTGTCTGGGGGGCCAGGGTCTTTCTTTGAGTCTGGGGGGCTAGGGTCTTTTTTTGGGTCTGGGGGACCAGGCTCTTTATTTATGTTTGAGGGGCTAGGTTCCTTCTTTGGGTCGGGGGGGCCAGGGTCTTTCTTTAAGTCTGGGGGGCCAGGTTCTTTCTTTGAGTCTGGGGGGCCAGTTTCCTTCTTTAGGTCTAAAAGTGGAGCTTCCTTATTTGGGTCTGGGGGACCAGGTTCCTTCTTTGGATCTGGGGGACCAGATTCTTTCTTTGGGTCTGGGGGACTTGGTTCCTTCTTTGGGTCTGGTAGACCACGTTGCTTCTTTGGGTCTGGGGGGCCAGATTCCTTGTTTGGATCTGGGGGACCAAGTTCTGTCTTTGGGTCTAGGAGATCAGTTTCCTCATTTGGATCTAACGGACTAGGTTCCTTCTTTGGATCTGGGGGACCAGGTTCTTTCTTTGCGTCTGGGGGACCAGGTTCTTTCTTTGGGTCCGGGGGGCCAGATTCCTTGTTTGGATCTGGGGCACCAAGTTCTTTTGAGTCTAGGACATCGGTTTCCTTATTTGGATCTGGGGGGCTAGTTTCCTTCTCTGAGTCTGGGAGACCAGTTTCCTTCTTTGGATCTAGGGGGCCAGATTCCTTCTTTGGGTCTGGGAGGCCAGGTTCTTTCTTTGGATCTGGGGGACCAGGTTCTTTCTTTGGGTCTGGGGGGCAAGTTTCCTTCTTTGGGTCTGGGGGGCCAGGGTCTTTCTCTGAAGCCGGGGGTCCTTCACCTGCTGCACCCTGAGGTTCTTTGTCTGTAGAGGAGGTGAGACACCCATCAGGATTCACCCTCCACCCTCTCTTTTCCCAGCCCGGGTGGCCAGAGACCAGGTATGGGTCCAGGTCCCCACCAAAGCAACAATTTGCAAATGCCTGTTCCACTGAGCCTCTAGAGCCACTCGATGGGCTGCGGGGATCACAGAGGCCTGTATGGGGGCTTCCGGTCCTCTGGTGGGCCTGGATGCCCTGCCATCTCTTGCCCTGCGTTTGAGTGCTGTCCATGGGAGCTTTACATTTTCCTAGTCTCTCCAGGAAGGAATTCATGTAGGCTCTTGATCTAGCCTAGTTTTACCCAGAGAGAATTCTGATTTTTGAGTCCCCCATGCACCATACATGGAGGACTTGGGCACAAAACTACCACTGAGGAACCAGCCCAAACCTGGATTCAAACACCCAACCTCCTCCCTCCATCTCCTGCCCCAGCGTGGCACCTGTTGATGAGCTCTGGGTTCCCGGCTCGACTGCTCCGTTTTCTGTCGCCATGAGGTGGGGAGGCGTATGCTTCTGCTTGTCTAACTCAAGTCTTGCTAGCTGCAGAAAGAAGCGTAAGGTATATCAGGCTGTCGGATTCCTCCTCTTGTCAAGTCGAGAGGAAGGCAGGGCCAGCTGACTGAGGAGAGAAAGGTACCTGAAGCAGAGAGGGGCAACCTGGCGGCCGTTTGTTTTGCAGTGGCTTCCCAGGAGCAGTCCTGAGGCCGTTGTAAGGGACCGGGGCGGGTGGGCAGAGGTGGGGGCAGGGGCGCAGGCAGGGGAGGCGGGGACGGAGAGGATCTCTTACACCAGGGGCCATGCAGCTCGGACTGCCACCACCTGTCACTCTTGGCCCCCATTCAGAGGACACAGCATTCTTCCCACGGACCGACTGGGGGGAGAGTGGTGCTGGAACAAGCAGGAAAAGAAAAAGGAGGGGGCACCTGGGGCCCCAGGGGAGCAGCCTTTTCTCAGGCTTTGGCTTGAACAGGATCAGGAAGGGGGCCTGGAAGAAGAGGGACTCTCAGGCTGGGCCCTGGCTCTGCCCACCTGCATGCCTGGGGTTCCCCAGGTATCCCAGAACCTGGTTAGAGCCATACAGGCCCAGAATAATCACCCTGACCCCAGTGCCCAGCTCTGTGCCCATGAACCCTACCCATGAGCATCTTTGGGTAAGAAATTTCTCAGGGGCACTTGCTCAACATGCCCATGGGCCTGAAAGCCTTCTCTTTGAAATGCCTTTTTTCTTGGGCTCCTGGGGAGATGGAAGTTGTCCCAAGTGGCTGTGGGAAATGGCCAGTGCCCCAGTGCCTCCAAACTCCAGCTGCTCCCAGTCTCGCCAGTGGCCTTCTGGGAAGGAGGGGACTGATGGAGTCTTTTCCAAGGATCGTCCACTGAAGGGGTGTCCTAGGGGGCCACTCCAGCCTGAGGTGTTCGGGCTGCGGTGGGATTGGGTGAGGTATGATTCAAGAGATCTCCCATCACCCAGTGGCTGTCTGTCCCCAGCCTTTCTCTGAAGGGGAACTTGAGAACTAGCCGAGCTGAGTGCATTGGAAGTGGCTCTGGAGTGGGTGTCTGGGTTCAGGTCCTGACCGTGGCGAGCCTCAGCCCCTCAGTCAAGTGGAGGAGACAGCTCCTGCCCTCAGATGGGACAGAGAGTGGGAAACGACCTGGGGACACAGTGCGTCTCAGCAACGGGAAATCACATCTTGGCTGTAAAAAAGAGTGAGGACTCTGTAAGTGAGCTGATAGGAAGCAATATCCAAAGTGGAGAACAAATAAAGCCAGGTGCAGAATAACAAGTAGAGAAAGCTATCATTTGGGCAAAAGGGGGTAAAATAGGTAATATTTAATGAGATCATATATGAAATCATATATACATTTTCACTTGATACACATAACAATTGTCTTGGCAAGATAAGCAAACAATGGGACCAGGGGTGGCAAGGGAGACAGGCGACTATCCTTTAACTTTTCTATTTGAACCATGAACTATGTAAACAGAATACTATTCAAAGGAGGCTGGTACAGGCTAGGAAAAGCCCAAGTTGGAGGTCCTTCCTCATTCTTGATGATTTTTGCTCTTCCTGGCGCTCCTCTTCCCTTTCTCTCCTCAAGGCCCAGTTGACAGCCTGCCTCTTCTAGAAAGCAAAAATCATAACTACAGCCTGTCTAGTACTTGCCACAGGTGCCAGGCCTTATTCTAACTGCTCTTGTGTTGATTCACTCATGTGATCATCAGAACAACCCAGTGAAGTAGGTACGAAGACAGAAGGGAAAACTGAGGCACAGAGTGCTTAAGTGACCTACCCAAAGCAGTCCAGTTTGAGAGGGACTGAGCTGGGACCTGAACTCAGGTTCGCTGAAGGGAAGAGAGCTCCCTTTTTTGTTTTGTTTTTGTTTTTGAGTGATATTATTAGCTTTATCCGTATTATCTTCAAACATCATCTTGATAACAACTCTGTGGGGAGCTTCCATCTTATTTCCTAGATGAAGACAGGAGTGAGCAACTTGCTCAAAGTCACTCCACCAGGGAGTTGAGCCAGAAATGTCCTTCTTCATAATCCAAAGTTCTCTTTCTTCTGTAAAGTTTCCCAGCCTGTGCCTCGACCTCCTTTCCCCACTGGGGTCTCAGCATTCTGAAGGTTGAAATGCTTCCTGTCTGTGGCTATTATCAGGACCCCCTGGCCCTCCATTTGGTCGTCTCCATAGCAGGTTCTGGTTTAGTTGGAAATGCTAGACCTCCCTTCTCTGGCCTCCTTCAACCCCAGGTTGATCCCACTATTGACATTGTCTGGGAGCCCCTAGAGGTCAGGGGCAGTGTGATGTTCACGTGTGTTCCCAGCACAAAGTGTACTTGCCAATCAGTGTAGGATGCGTGACTAGCATGGGTCTGGACAGAGTTTGTGGGATTACTCTACTCTGATGGCCCTTGCTGACATCCTCTTGTTACTCGCGTGGTTGTCAATACCGCTCATTTACTGAGTGAGTGCCCTCTAAGGGCCAGGTTGACTCTGTCAAAGGCTTCACCTCAGCTCATTGGATCCTCACAAGGGACTCACGGGGCCAAGTGTTAGACCATTTTAATGGTGCAGAAACTGAGGCTGAGCAAGGGTAAGAGGCTTGTCTCTAAAGTCACACAGCTATTAATTAGCCCTGGCTGGCATGGCTCAGTGAATTGAGCACCGGCCTATGAACTAAATCCTTGCTGGTTTGATTCCCAGTCAGGGCACATGCCTGGGTTGTGGGCCAGGTCTCTGGTTGGGGGCATGCAAATGACCCATGTTTCTCTCCCTCTCTTTCTCCCTCTCATCCCTTCTCTCTAAAAATAAATTAATAAAATCTTAAGAAAAAAATAAAAGCAAAATAATGCCACACAGCTATTGACCAGCTTCAAATCCAGAGCCAGCTCCTGATGAGACCAAAATCCAGGCTGGAACAATATAAAGGGCTTAATTTTGTTACCTTCTCACTGTTATGATTCCCAAATAATAACTAGCATTTTAAAAAAGATTTTACTTATTTATTTTTAGAGAGAGGGGAAGGGAGGGAGAGAGGGAGGGAAACATTGATGTGAAAGAGAGACATTGATTAGTTGCCTCTTGTACACCCCCAACCAGGGACCAAACTTGCAACCCAAGCGTGTGCCCTGAGCAGGAATTGAACCAATGATATTTTGGTTTAAGGGATGACACCCAACCGAGCCACACTGGTCAGGGCGATAACTAGCATTTCTTGAATTTACGTAAACAGGCACTGGGTAAGCAGCTTCATGAGTGTCCTCCATTCAATTCTTACAGTCTAAGTAGTGGTTAGGAGCTCTGTCAGTCAAGCTGAGACTAACAACTGAGGCTTGGACAAATGCCTTCGCGCGTTTCCTCACCTGGAGGAGGAGCATCTTCCTCACAGGGGGAGGGATATAAAGCATTTTGAATAGTGCATGGGTACACAGTAAGTGCTTTATAAATGTCAGCTATTTCAACCCCATTTCAAAGATGTGACAGGAAAACTGAGTCACAGAACTGGGTTTGAACCACCTAGTCCAAGGCTCGGCTTGGTCTCTCTCCCAAGGTGGTTGGGACCATTTAGTGACACATGTATCACGGTGCTTGGCACTGCCCCTGCCCCTGTGGAGTCTCCATAATGGTGTGGACACCCCAGGTAGAGGGCTCAGCTGTTCTGCAGGCTCCTCTGTGGTCCCTCCTGCTAGAAGGAGAGGCTGGCCTGCTTTCTGGATCCACAGGATGGCCTGCAGCTTGCTGGCCGCCAGGGCTGAGCTCAGTCAGTTTGGCCAGCTGCTCCTGGGAGTCCCTGAGCTTCGTCTCAGCTCTCCCTTGGAGGCACAGGGGTGGGGCACAGAGAAGCCTCCTCCATGCAGCTAACCCTTGCCCACCCTTAAGAAGGGGCTTTCCCACCCTGCACCAGTTGTGCAACCACCCTCTTTGCCTCTGGGGGCAGGGCAGGAAGTGGGGCAATGCCAAGACCAATTAAACCTGCCAGAGAAATTAAGGTCAGCAGGATGCAATTATGCCTGTTGGATTTAACAAGGCCAGAGGGAAGGTATTTCCAGCCAGAGTTCACGGCTCCTTAGGCCTCTTGCCCTGGATGGCTCAGCCCTTCAGAAGCCTGGGCTCCCAGGCTCACCCATTCCTGGGAGATTTCCTTGGGAAAGGAGGGGTTAACTCCAGCCAGGCACTGCTTCCCTGGCTCCTAGGAGGAAATGGATCCAGCCAAGATGTTTTTAAAAGGACCTGCTCAGAGGAGACATTTCCCAGCCTCACCCTGCTCGGCTGTGATGGAAAATTTAGGGAGTTGAGCAACGACCTTCTGACTCTCAAGAGAGCAGCCAAGTCCCCTCACAACTCCCTCTGGTGCTGGTATGGGAGCCACTCAGGGCTGTTTGCTGCTGCCCTTTCCCACCTCGTGCTCCTGAGCCCAGGGACTTGGCACTGCCTCTCAGGCCTCTGGGAAAGCTCTCAGAGCAGACCCTTGTTCCTTTCCCCCAAGGCTGTATGACCAATCGGACATAGATTCCTCTGAAAGCTCAAATGACACACTGTTCTACCCTAGAATTGCAGTTTCATTCCAAAGATTATTTGCTGAGTGCTTTACTCTCTGGCAAGGATAACCTGGTCCCTTTGGAGACGGAGAGATGGAGCTGGGGAAAAGCTACAAAATCACCACATTAGCGCATTTTAGGTGAAAAGGACTGTCAAATCATTAATGAGTTTGGGATTCTTTTTTGTTAAAAATGTTTATAGAGAAAATGTCTGGAGGAGTAGAAATACGCATGTAAACAGGTGCAGAGTTCAGACAATTTTTACTTTGTCTGGTTTTTGTAAACTTTTTTGAAATGATCATTTGTAACTGAGCAGATTAATAAATAATTCAAAACACATAAGGACTCATATTTCTACAATGCAAGACAGAAAATGATAAGTGTTATGGGTGCGATAGACAACAACACGGATTTCAGAGAAGGAAGTGTAGGACTGTGATCAGTGATGCTTTCTCAGCCAAAGGCATGGCCAGCTCAGGCTTTCTCAGTGCCCAGGCCCCAGAGTTTGCTGAAACAAAGCCCCCACACCCTTGCTGGGTGGCTCGGCTGGTTGCAGCATCTGTACACCAAAAGGTTGCAGGTTCAATCCCTGGTCAGGACACGTAAACTAAGTGGCGGGTTTGCTCTCTGGTCACGGCGCATTCAGAAGGCAACTGATCGGTTTTTTTCTCTCTCTCCCTTCCTCTCTAAAATCAATAAATATATTCTCAGGTGAGAATAAAAAAAAAAAAAAAGAGCGTCCTTGGAATGCATTCCTGTCACCAGCATTTCAGGTGGTTTTCATGCACACCCAAGTTTGAGAAGCCCACGTCAGGGGGCCAGCTCCGAGGCATTTGTGAGTGTCCCACCGTGCAGCCCGTGTTGACTCCAGGACACATGTCCCTCTAGAGCCCTTTGGGCTATGCTTCTCCAGCCTGATGCGCACGGGGACGCCTGGAGAGTTTGCATAGCTCCCGAAGTCTGAGCCCCTACTGAGCTGAGGCTAATTAAATCAGAACGTTCAGAGGTAGAGCCCAGGCTGTGGGTATTTTTTAAATCCCCCCAGAAGATTCTGATATGCAGTCAGGGTTGACAGTCACTGCTCTGAGGCTGTCCCAGGGCTAGGACGTCACTTTGTTTCCCTGGAATACCCCTGGGTAAAGCAGTGCACATGGCAGGAGCTCTGTTCTGACTTGTATTGACTATGCACATTGTCCCCATATTGGGGGCTCTGGGGACGCAGATGCCAGCTCAGAACACACAGAGATCATGTCAGTCAATTCTGTACCCTGTACAAAAAGTGCTGATGTTAACAGTAATAGCTGCTCATATTTATTGTATTTTTACCATGTGCTAGACACAGATATTAACTCCTTTAATCTTCATGAACAATCTTATGAGGTAGATACCATTATTACTCCCATTTCCAAAAGGAAACAGGCACGGAGAAGCACCTTGCCCAAGGCTTCAGAGATAGCATCCCTGTGGGCCTGGAATTTAAACCCAAGCTGTCTGGCTCAGAGCCTTCACACTTACTACTCCATACCGCAAAGCAAATGTCCGCTGAAAAATAAATTTGTGAGTGAAGATGACTATGGCACCAGTTCGGAAGCCCCGGGGCCTGACATTCAGTAGGTGCTCTATAAACGTTGACAAATAAATGCTCCTACTATAATAGGGCCCTGGAACCATGGGCACCAAGACTAACCCCTCCTTAGTTCCTTCTCCCTCTCCCCCAACTCAGCCCAACTTCTCTGCGGCATAAACAGCAAAGCCAAAAATAGCCATCAAATGACGTCAGAGGATCAAGGTCATCTGAAAATTGACCACAGCCACTGGACACCTCCCTATAGGATCAAGTAGCAGGAGGGTATCCCAGGCTGGTGCAGCTGTTCCAAGAATGGGAAATGTCCCAGGAGCAGACCTGGAACCACCATCAGGAAGGCAGGCCTGGTGGGGGTCGGGGACAAACGAAAATATATATAAGAGTAGAAACAAGACCCAAGAGCCGAGTAGATCAGGTAGTTGAGAGTAATTGGACTTTATCTGCACCAGAAGTCCCTCCTGTCACTTGCGCTCAGGAAATGGCTCAAAAAGTGAGGAATGCGTGCTCTGTCCTGGTGCACAGGCCGGCTTCCCCACCCACCAGGGTACTATTTATAAAATTTCAGGTCCATTTGCTAAACTGAGTTTACCATAAGAACCAGGGGGTGCATGGCAAGCTCCGAGTGGCGGCTGGGGAAGAGGGCCCTGGGTGGAGTGCGGAGGGGTGTCCAAATAAAGGATGAGTGGGCCGGGCGATCACCTTCTAGTGGTAGGCGCTTGGCACTCTGACTACCTTGGCTATCACTTAGGCCTGCTGAGGCTTGTGACTTAATTGACTGGCAGCTACCATGTCCCTGACAGGAACCCAAGCATCCGGAAAGGTCTGAGGAGATGCCTGCTGTGTGAAATCGAGGAGAGGACCTGCCTCCCAGCCTCTGGGAAGCTTAGCTGGAGGTTCCTGCAGCAAGGTCAAGAGTTCAGTGCAGGCCTAGCCCACACTGCAACCTTCACACACTCGCTACCACATCTGGAGTTGCTGCTCCTGAAGGGCGACAATCTCTTCTTCGCCCAGGGGTCTTTGATAAAAAGTCACTCAGTTCTAAAGAGCCAGGAGAGCAGAGTCCCATGTGGCCTCCTCCCTGAGAAGTCCCCTTTCACTGGTTGGTTAACTAGCAGCTGCTGGCCCTGTCCTGTTAGGTCGTTAGTTTGGGGTAAAAAGCAGGGGCTTCTGGCAATCCCTAGTGACAAAGCCTACAGTTGGCTCTGCTGAGGGGATACAATGGATGTGGTGGGAAGGGCACTTGGGGACAGGCAGACCTGCATCTGAGTTCTGACTCTGCCACTTACTAGCATTGTGAACTTTCAGAAAATAAACTGAGCCTCAGTTTCCTTATCTGTCATATGACTTATTGGCAGGACATATGGAAACGCATTCTCCCCTCCACCTTCAATCTGGTCGTAAGGTCTTGGTTGAGATAAATTATCTACTCAACAAACTCAGCAGCTCTGCTATGTAACATGGACAGACAGCACAAAGGTGACTCCTTGGGGGGGTCTGGGTTGGCTCTTGGGCACTGAGAGTCCCAGGAGAGGAGAGCTGCTGGCTCCTTGCCCACAGAGACCATGGGGTTGGGAGACCTGCAGGTCCCTCTCCTGGCGCAGGAGTGCTCACTCTTGGGTGCGCGTCACAGTCCCCTGCAGGGCTTGTTAAAACACACTGCTGCCCGAGTGTCTAACTCAGGGGGTCTGGAGTGGGGCGAGGGAATTTGCATTTCTAGTCCCGGTTATGCCGATCTGCTGGTCCCCAGACCACAGTCTGAGGACCACTGTTCTACCCAGAAGTCCCAGCCCAACTTGCTGAGCTTCCAGCCCGCCAATCCCTACCCATTTTCATGAGGCCTCTGGGTTGCGTAGGAAGTTTGGGTACTTGTGTGAGGAAAACATAAACCTTCAGGCCCCGCTGTCAGTCCAGTTAATGTTTCAAGGAGAGGGAGATGCACAAAAAGTTGAAGCTGTTCAGTGAAAGGGGGCGGGTAGTGGCAGCTCCCCCCAGCTTCTGACTTAACTGCTTGCTCTGTGTTGCTTCCTGTATTCATTTTCTATTCTGCAGCAACAAATTATGAGAGAAGAAGGCTAATAAATAAATCAGACCAGCAAGCCTTCGGTGTAGACACCAGTTTCCAGCCATTAAGAATGAGATTTCTACAAGCTCAACCCAAATGCCTTCCCTGCCTTTCCTGCCTGCACAAGCCCCCCAGGGCCTCCTCCCCGAGACATCTCCTGGCTCCTTTAGCTGGCTGTTACCTAGCAGCTGTGGCCCTGTTCTGCTAGGTCATGAGCTCTGAGTAAATAGCAGGGGCTTCTGGCAACTCCTAGTGACACATACCTGCTGACAATTAATACTGAATATTTGACTGAGTCACACTGGCCAACAGTCATCATTGCTGCCCAGAGCATGTTTGGGTCGTGGCAAGGCTGGGAGCAAACCCTCCTTCACAGAGCTGGAGGAAAGGCCCTTTCTAGAGACATTATTTACTTCTAAGATGAGGGTATTGAGGTCCAGAGAATTCAAATGATCTGCTCAAGGTCACAAAGCCAGAGACCACTCTCGCAATTCCCAATCTAGGGCTCGTTCCACTAAATAATTTTGTTTCTCTTGAACCCTGTGACATTTATCCCAAAACAGTCCAAGTCCCTTTGACCACAAACACTGTAAGAACAGAACTGCAGTGGAAACAGAACAGCAAGACAAGGCATCGGCTTGACTGTGACGTCCTGTAACTGCTTCCAACAACAGAACACCCACTATTAGATGACTTCATACCTTGAAGACACCAAGGATGGGAGGGACTTCAGGCAGCGGTCTGTAAGAATTCACGGAACATTCTGTGCAGTCTTTAACCAGTTCCAAGGTCAAGAGAAACATCAGAAAATATTTGTGTGTGTCAGAGGACATTATTCAGGGATTAGTCCCCTGGAGTGATCTGGGATAGATTTCCGTTTCCAGAATAACCCTTGGAAAGTCCTCAACAAGACAGCAAACTGGTCTCCAACATACTTCACTGAAGTTCAAATGAAAATCTAGGGGCAGGAGAGTTTGCTAGAGCTGCCCTCTTGCAGCTGGTTATAGAAAAATATAAACAAAAGTAGGACTGGTGTAGTGAAAACAAATTGCCTAGAAAAAAATTTCTGAAGATATTCAAGCTGAAAAGAGCCTTATTAATCTTTCTAGTTCAGTCTCCTCATTTGACAGATGTGGAAACTAAGGTCCAGAAAAGGGAAGTGACTTGTTAAAAGTTACCTAGCATGTCAGTGAGAGGTGAGATTCCATTCTCTGCTCCTATCTTCCCCCAAAGACACATAATAGCCCCAGCTAGCGTTAAGAGGGAGGGTGTTCTCCTTTCCAATCGTTCAAGTCCACGATAACAACCCACTGTGTCTGAGATGTAGCATTCCAAGACTTTAACATAACTAGAGTCCTCTCCAGAAAGGCTTTGCTAAATGCCAGTAAATGCGTTCACTGGGCATGAGTGCCAGTAACATTGATATCACATCAGCCAAAGGGAGTTTTCCACTTTGCAAACGGGTATGCCAGAATAATAATGCCAATAACTATGCTTTGGGGAGGGGATTATACTTCCTTTTAACATTTTAATTACAAAGTTTAAGTGGTTGGAAACAGTCATTTCAAGTTGAGACAGACGTGATACATTAAAGGGAAGCAAATAAAGACAAATCCATCCTATAAATAGTCTAAAAAGAAAATCCTTTGCAAAACAAGCATTTCCAACAGAGCGAAGCAAACGCAAAAACAATGGAACGTATGTTGCTGTTAAAATTGGTATTTACAAAGTAGGTGGTAATAGAGGAAAATATTTGAGTTACTACTATGCTAAGTAAAAAAAGCAGAGTCCAAAATATATACACTGAAACACCTACAATGTAGAAAAACAGACTAAAGTTTTACACAAGGAAAAAAGAAATTAAAGAAACACCGGTGTTCAATAGGGGTGATGAGAGCATGGATTTTTCTTTCTCTTTCCTCCTATTACCAGGCATATTCCAAATTGTATATAACTAACTATAAAATTCAATTTAAAAACTGAAAATAACAATGTTGTGAGATTTTTGCAGAGAACATTTAGTCACTTTTATAGCGACTTAGTGACAGAGACATGGTGCCCAAAAGTGAAAGTCAGGGTCAGGCTAGAGACTTCACCGCTCCTTACCAGCAGATAAGCTTGAACAATGCTGCCCAAACTGATTTTCATATTACAATTTATGACCCCTGACTATTTAGTATTTTGACCAATTGCAAATGGCATCTCCCACCCTTGCTCTTGAAAGAAAACCTGAGAAAATACCACTAGTGCCAAAACAAGCTGGGCCACAGCACCTGGCTCCAGTTCCTAGCACATTCACACGCCTGCCTGTGAGGTTCTGGGATACTGGTCCCATAACTATGCGGTCTCAGCAGATCAGTTTTTATTTCCTTTCTAATAAAAGTTTCAAGAAAAGGGAGAGGGCAAATGATACGCTCACGTTAGGCTTAGTCTGGTGAAATAGTTCCTAAATAAAACCTAGCATTTTCCCTGCCCCTCCGACTACAGTTTCCGCAAGTGAAATGTCTGCATTTGTCAAGCCCTTTCAGGAAGCTGGCACATAAAAGCCGGGCTTTGGCCGGAGCCCAGCCTCTTGTCTTGCATGAGAATGGCAAATATCTTCAGACATTTTCGATGTCAGTAACCTATACAGCACTAGAAAAGAGTGGGTATGCGAGAAGACAAAGGCAAGAAGGAAAAAGTGCTTTTGTCCCCAGGCTTCTTTTTTGTAGCAACTCTATTGGCTTTAGCTGGATAACAAACTGTCCTGGAATTCTTGGAGACAGAGTAAACATGTCAGCTCCCTGTGTTACACCTTCGTCACTGCTCCAAGTACCACATACTTTAACCTCCCTGGTCTCTCCATAGGCCTGGGCTTGTCCCGTATCCAGGAAACTTTATATGTTGTCTAAACTGACCATCCCAGCAGGCTGCAGGGCAGATGGCAGCTCAGGATTCCGAATGTTGACCAACTCCTACCTGGACCCACACCACCAAGCTGTAACTCAGCCTGCCTGTGCAGAAATAGGAGCCCAGCCCTGTGGCTAATGGCTTTTTTTTTTTTTAAGATTTTATTTATTTATTTTTAGAGAGAGGGGAAGAAAGGGAGAGAAACATCAATGTGCAAGAGATACATCAATTGGTTGCCTCTTGCACACCCCCAACTGAGGACCTGGCCCACAACCCAGGCATGTGCCCTGACTGGGAACTGAACTCGTGACCTTTCATTTGCACGCTGGTGCTCAATCCATTGAGCCACACCAGCCAGGGCCTAATGGCTTTTTTAACTGCTACTCTCAGCAATGAGCAGACAAGGTTCAGAGGGGAACTGAAAAGAAAGCAAGGTCAAAATTTACCTAAAGAGATAGCACAGGTGTGACCAGATACACAAGCCAATAAGCCCCCAAGGCTCAGCTAAGCCAGGAGCTAAAAGCCCAGGTGTTGGTGACCTGCCCTCAAGTCCCTGGGACCTCAGGTCACCAGCCCAGGACAACATGTGGAGGAATGAGACCCCACTACAGATCTGCTTTCATGTCACTAGATTGTCCTAACAGGATTCAGACTTGAGTCGGGGAGCCAGCCAGGTCATGCCCAAGGTGGCAGCTGAACCACGTCATTCAATGCAGACCATGAAAAGAGAGAGGTACAGAGTGTCAAGTAGGCTGCTATCTGTGTACAAATAAAAGGAGGGAAGGGGGAGGAATCGCATATGCAGAAGCCAGCTCTGCAAGGGACACAGCGGGCTGCACCATCTGGGCAGGGGAGCTGAGCCACTGGAGGAAACAGTGGAAGGCTTTACCTTGGTAGCTTTTGAATTTTGAACCATGTGAATGCATAACCTTTCAAAGAACAAATTAAGATGAAAATGCAGAATGCTATAACCATATTGTTAGAAAAAGACAAATGCTCTATAAATCTGCGTGAACATCAAAAAAAACCCCAACAAATCTGGAAGAATACACAACTGTTAATTCTGGGTTACTCCTGGGGAATGGGAATAGTGGAAGTAAGATGTTTGTGCTTTGTTCCATATAATCGGTATTGTTTTGTTTCCAAAAGGCAGTACTACTTTTGGAATTTTTACTTAAAAAGAAACATCTTTAAGAACTGCAACCTCACTCCCAATAAGAGTCTCCTTCAGCACTTGTTCCGTCTCATGTTGTTCAATCACATCTTATCTTGTCACAATTACTGGTGCACAGGTCTCATCCCTGTTAAACTGATGGATAACTGCGACTCAGCCTGCCTACCACTCAAGCTCCACTTTCCTGGGACAAACTGTGGGAAAGAACCAGGAAGCACTAAAACAGCGGTCAAGATGGCAACAAAGCAGTTAACACGAGAACAAAATGATCAGAGTAAGAGCGGACAATAATTTTCTAGGTGTGTAAATCAGCACAGGACTATTAGCAAAGGGAAACCTTGACCAAGTCAGAACAACACTGAGCACAAGTCCCTCCCAGAAACTGGGAATTCCAATAATGCACCTGAGCTAGGAACTTTGTAAAATTGCCAAGCCAAGTGTGACAGCCAGATCTCTCAGAATTTAGTCAATTCCTATCAGAAGACATGTTCTTTGCTTAGAAAAATTGCAGAGTGGCCTCTGAGTGTTGAGAGGCTCCTTCCAGGACATGGTCTGAATGGATCAAGAACCGGAATTTCTTTGCAAAGTAAAAGTGGAGAGTTGGGGGTTTCAGGGGAAATAGGGGGCTGTACTAGAAAAAATGAAGGGCATGTGAGGTAGTCCAGAGAGAACTCAATAGTAGACAGACTGTGCTGAGGAGAAACAGGGAGCCTCTGGGAAACAGAGAAATTCTGGGAAGAGGCAATGGAGAGCTGCGTCTCAATTTCAAGCTATTTGCTCTCAAGTAATGTAATCCCTCTGGTGTTGCCTCTAAAAGACCGTCATATATTACCACTCTGACATGGGTGTGTCTGGAGGAGGCAAGCCAGAATGAAGCAAACAGAATGAAGGGATCCCACAGGCCCCTAATTCGCAATGCTCTTTCCAGACCCCTCAAGCTGAGGGCCAGATTTACTCTCCTACCTGAAACAATCAAAAACAAAAAATGGGTGATGAAAAAATAATACCAAATAAAAATATATCAGTGATAGTGAACTGTTAGAAAGGGAAGGCTGGTATAGGCAGAGAGAAAAGCTACACAGGACAGAGAGGGGATCAAGAAATGAACAGAAAGTGAAAAACCAAAGCAAGAGGTGACCAGAAAAAAAAGAAAAATGAAGTCCCACCCAAGAGTCCACGAGATATGAGGCGTGGGGTAGAACTGCACTTCTCAGAGTACAAGAGATGGAGAACTCTTGTCTGTTTCAGGGTGATACCTGCGTACCCTCCTTAACCCCCCTCCTCTCTCACTCTCCGTGTCCACCTGTTAGCAAGTATTGTCAGTTACAGCTTTCAAAACACATTCAGAGTCCAACCATTTCTCACCACCGCCACTGCTACCACCCAAGCCCAAGCCACCATCAGCTCTCACTCAAACAGCAGGAGCCTTCTCAGCCATCCTGGCCCCCACCTCACATGGCCCGGCTCCCGCCCTCGCTGCTCCTCCACACAGCAATCAGTCAGGGACACATTCATCACCGGACAAACAGGACAGTTCCTTGCTTATCATCTGTCTCTCCTCGTGAAAGGTAAGCTCCATGAAGACAAGCTCTTCTATTTTTGTTGGCTGCTGTATCCCCAGAGACTAGCACAATGCCAAGTTATATATATAGTTGGCACCAAGTTATTTCTTAAATGAACTACATAAGTAGCTATGGAGCTGTACACCGTACACTACGAGGCAGTAAATAAAGAAGCTGTATTCTGCATCAGTCTGTGGGCCTCAGGAGACCCAGGGACCTGCAAATCATGTCTTGCTGAATTTACAATGGCTTATACATAATGCTCCCCGGGTGAATAAATGAAAGGAATATAAAATAGATTTAATATTATATATGGGACCCAGGACTTGGCCTGGGCAGAATATGACTGGCACAGAGCAGAGTTCATAAACAATGTCAAATCTAAAAGAACATACACTGTTTAGCATGGACCCAGGAAATTCTGTGCCAGCTACAAGAAACACAGATAACCACGATAATTTTTAGATACCTGTGTTTCCACTAGTATGTAAACAAGTACAAGTACAAGTAAGTCAGTGGTGTAACTGCTGCACTAGAGCCGTACACAAGAAACACTAGGTAGGCACTAAAAAAGAAGTGATCACCCTTATCTAGGGAGGTCAGATGGTCAAGGGAGGATTCACAAAAAACATTTTTCTTGAGCTGAGTCTTACAAAGAAGAGTTTACCAGATGAGAAAAAGCACACTTAGGGAAGAAGGCACAGTCATGCGAAGGCAAAACACACATGACTGACTTCCAGGGTGGCTCCGGAAGGAAGGCAACGAATATGGAAGGATGTGCTGACGTAAGACAGAAAAAAGTTACAAAGCGCTTTCCTTTAGGGACAGAGCCTATGCTTTTAAAAGCTCCTGAATCCTCCTCTCCAAGTACATTTCCGCAATAAGATGTGACCTCCTCCAAAGGGACTTGGCAAATTTTAAGACATCGAGTAACAAAAACGGGGAGAAGACAAACGTACCAGGTTACTGGAGGACTTAAAATGTGTGCTGCGTGGCATTTCCTGTAATTATCAGCATGAGATGGGAAGAAAGTGCCTCCACAGCAGCTCTACCCAGAGCCTGCCCATGGTTACTGTGAGGGTCCCTGTCAGCCCATGTGGTCTTCTTCCTCAGGTGCAGTTAATGAGGCTTTCCCCCTCGTAGCAAAGGGCTCCTTAGCTCTAAGTTCACTTTATGCAGAGAAGAATCTGATGTACTGATTGTTCTTCATTGAAGCCATAAGTTAAACCCTACCTCGATATTTAACTATCTTTATTTTCTGATTTAAAATAGAAAAAAAGGGGAGGGGAGTTCGGGAAGGGGTAATAGAAATTACACTGTGCTGATATAAAGACTTTAAATTCTAGTCAGTTAAAACCCATTTTAAAGGTCAACTGATGGTTCAAAGGAAATAACTGCAAGGAGTCTGATCGAGACATATGAGCTGAGTCTCATTATTAGCCTCAATAATGAAGAATAACAATTCTCAACACAATCAGAGGCAGCAGTTGTTACGTATGCTCTGCTGGGCATGAGTAAGTAAAAGTCTGAAGAAATGGGCTCTCTCCATGCCCCCGTGACAAAGAAAGAAGGGTCCTTGTTTGATGGTAAAAGCAGCTCTTATTCCCAGGTCGTGTCTGCAGCTCGCAGCTGAGTTTAGCAGTGAAACCGAGTGGAAAACTTGGGAGATACAGGCACGGTCAGGGGCTGGTCACTTGATTTTACCTCCACACCCTGGTACTTGCGTATTGGGTTTGCCTTGTGTACCTGCAAAGTAAGAGAAATAGTTACCACTGATAAGGATGTTAGAAAACCTCGCTTATAGTTGTTGTTGTTTTTTCCTTGAGAAAATGTTTGCACAGTTTTACAAATCCCAGTCACCAATTCAAGGGGGTGGGGTAGGGCAGGCACACAGTATAATGGAAATGCATTTGAGTTTTAGAGCCCAAGTAGGTTTCCATTCAGGTCTTGCTGGATCCCTCAGCTTGCACTAAAGAATGTCAAACCTACCTCCAGTTTGAGTGTTTACTACTAGGGTGTGATCAGGCTGAACGCAATTGCAGCAGAGAAGAGATACATGTTAAGACTTGGCTAGAGTACAGTCTCAAGCTTACTGAGTCTTAATATTAACCAAAAGCACAGACAACAAACAAACAAAAAACCCAGTAACTAGGAAGGGTTGCTGGGAGAACGCCTGATCTCATGCATCCTTCTGGGCATTCTAAAATCAATCCTAAATCAAGCCAGATTAATAGAGAGCTAACTAGCATTGACAGAACTGTGCTATCAGCCTGCATTGAGACTCGCTGTAAGAAACAGTTCCATCATGGGGACAAACCCAAGAAACAGATACCAAGTGTTGAAGAAAAATCAAAGAACCTGAGCGCAGAGAAAGGGTTGATTGTGTGAGTGTTATCTGGAGTAGGGCTTGTATTGCTTTTTTCATTGAATCAGAAAACAGTAGCTTGAATTTTGCCGAGAAGCTAGTCCCTTTAACAGCTTGTCCTGCAGCCTTCATGCGGCCACAGTCACCTCTGCCAGCCATATCAGCTGCTCGCTCAGCACTTTTATACAAAAGCTCAACAACTTCCGCATTTCTGTAGTCCCTCTTTCATTAATCCTATGAAGTTCCCTCTGAACTGTCCTCTTGCTCCCTGGTGCAGTTAATGTGGCTTGTTGCCTTCCTAGTGAAAGGGCCCTCTAATGTGAATTAAGCTTTCTTTCTGGATAATATTTAATTATGCTAGTGTTCGTACAGTCACGTGGACCGATGTGCACTATGACTCCAAGGAATTCGAGTCAAGTACTAAGAGGAAAACGAAAGTACAGTCACTGCCCAATTTTCATGTCCTTCCCCAAATATGTATTTATGTCTAATTGTAAAATACATTGGTTTTCTTAAGCCTTAAGGAAGTAATAAAAAGATTAAATAATGTATCACTGTGTACATTATGAGTTCCTCCTTATGAAGACCCTTGGAAGAAATTCTGTCTAAATTCAATACGAAGGGGAAATTTTTTTTTTTTTTTTAGTAATAGTTAGCTTGATTTTACCTGATGAATGTTGTGAGTTTTGTAACTGACAGGCTGGTTCCTAAAAAGGGCCAAAATTATGACTCAAACTTAGCAGACACGTGGATCACAAGGCACATGTCTCAAGCCTCGTTCACATCTCAACTTTGTCACCACCCTTGATCTGCGGGATTCCCCGCTTTTACTCATCTTTGATGTGTCCTTGAAGCAGCCGTAGATCCTTGCTGGACCAAGGCAAAGGACAGCTAGAGCAAAACAGGGACAACCGTGCGTTAGCCAGCACTCCTCCTGCCCAGTTACCAGTTCTTTCCGGAGCCTGGCCAGCTCCTTCCTCTGCTGCTCTTCCTCCTGCTGCCTGGCCTCCTCCAGCTGCTGCGCCCTCTGGGCTTCTGCCTCAGCCATTTTCTTCTCCAGCTCTTGCCGCTCCTTGGCTCTCTTCTCAGTGGCCAGCTGAAAAGGTTCCTGAACTAGAGAACCAGAAAGGCCCTCTGAGTACAGAAACAGAGAGAACATTGGTACACAAGCAGGACTTGCATTAACCTGGCCCCACAGATCCAGCAAGAGGCACAGACGTGTCCGGCAAGAGAAAGGCTGAGCACTGAAGAAGCCTTATTGAAAGAGGTGGAGTGAACAACACACAGTCTTAAGAGTTTTAAAACTTGGAAGGGTCCCTGGAAATTAACCAATTAGGAGAGAAGCAAGACCCATGCAGCTCAAGTAGCTTGCTCAATGCCACATAGTGATTGTGAGACAGACAGACATAGGAGAAGGATCCCACTTTTCTGACATCCTGCCCAATGCTTAAAGAATCAAATGCTTTGTAGCCAAAGCTTCCTTCAGAGTGAACTCCAGAAAGAGGTCCTGGCTCTCCCTCCCTCACTTACTGGTTATTCTTTAGGTGGGCAAAGCCTGTAACTGTTATTGAAATGCCAGCTGCCTTTGCCCAGGCTCCTGCTCTATGAATCTGGCCCCAACACATTTTGCAGCTCAACATAGCTGCTGGGTTCAACAAAGGCAAAAGACCGGGTTTAGAGGGCGAAAAGCTAGATCCCCTACAGGCAGATGCTTCTGGCTGACACAGCATTATACTGACACAACTGAGTCCCAGGTATTCCCCCTGGGAAGTCTGACAGTGTTGCCCCGACCCCCCAAGAGTACATATGATACTACCAGCTAAGGATTTTTTCTCTTTCTTGGGAACAAAGGGCTCCTGGGAGATGACGGTGTTTGGACGAGCCTTGAAGCAAGCTGCTTCTTTCTGTTGTCTCAGTTCTTCCTCCAGCTGTTAGAAAGAGAGTCTGTCAGACAACTTGCCATGACTACCACCTCCATGACTCAAGTTCTAGTATTTCTAACTGCATCATCACCGAAGACAGCAGATGATTACTCTAATCCCCAGTTAAAACCCCCTTTACAATGAGTTGAGCAGACTGACATTTAAACCCACTGAGAACTAGAAAGTATCTTTAAGATACAGTTGACCCTTGAAAAACATGGGGATTAGGGGCACCAGCTGCCCATACTGTTGAAAATCTTCCTGTAACTTTCAACTCCTCCCAAACTTACCTACTAATAGACTGGAACCCTACTGATAACATAAATAGTCAATTAACACATATTTTTATGTTATATATTATATACTATATTCTTACAATTAATTAAACTAGAGAAAAGGAAATACTAAGGAAATAAGGAAGAGAAAATACATTTACAGTTTTTACTGAAAAAAATCTATGCATAAGTGGACCTGCACAGTTCAAACCCATGTTGTTCAAAAGTCAGCTGTAATTTTAAGGCCTTAACATCCCCTCTAAAAGTAGACATTATATATCCCCAGATGTGATCAATTATAAAGTATTCCCCCCCAACCCCCGAAAGAACCTAACCAGAATTTAATTAAGTTTCTTGACATAACTACTCGTCTATAGGAAACACAGTATAGGAACATATTAAACAATATCACAGGAATGCAATGACCAAAATCAGATTGTGGAAAGCCTATAGGACAAACAATCAGTTTATTCAGCAAATAAAATGCAAGCAGACGAGCCACAGATTAAAAGGGGTTTAGAGATTATCAAATAAATGCTAAATGTGGACCTTATCTGGATTTTGATGTGACCAATTCAGCTATTTTTCTTAAATTGTGAGAAACTTGGGGATATATGAATGCTAATTATTTGTCACTATTAAGGGATTACTGTTAATATTTTTACTACAACAATAGTATCGTGGTTATGGATTTTTTTTTAAATCCTTATATTTTAAAGGTATATACTGAAGTATTTTTAGATGAAATGAAATGACACCTAGAATTTGCTTCAAAGTAATCATGTGTAGGCAGAAGTATCCAGTATAGAGATGAGTAGATAGAACTATGGATGAAATAAGATTTTCTTTGTTTTTATAACTACAGAACCGGGTTACAGGTTCATGGAAGTTCATTACACTATACTACTTTTGTATATGTCTGAAAAACTTAAAACGTTTTTTTATTACAGAAAATATCTCCCACAGATGTTCTGTGTCATGCTCCTTTAAAGAGATTCACTAGTACTTTCAAAGCAACAGTCCTAAGTTTTCCTAGAAAACACACCAACAGGGGTCTACACTCAGTCATGTTAACAATCACATTTCTTGGGCTTCAGGAGGGGTAACTTCCTACAAAAATTAGCCCAGAGCTCATTTCAGATAGAGTCCAAGATAACTGACAATATACAAATACTGACAAACAGGACTTCAGGAAAAAATTTTTCCAGATAGGGCAGAATTAGAATCTGATTAAACCAGCCAAAAACCAATTAATTGTTTTTAACGACGTGTCTTCTATAGAGCGAAGAGTTCACATTGTTGACAAAACAGCATACCGTATCGAGACTCTATTCTCACCATACTATTTCTTACCAAAGCACCAACAGAAACGAATGAACGTTTAATAGACAAGTCTAACGGGTGAGATATTAAATAAACTCCGGATGCAAAAACGTCTACAGTTCTCACATTCTCCAGATGAGCACCTAGAGTGGAAATCAGCAAACTTCAGCCTGCTTACAATCTCCTTTTTGCACAGTCCGTGAGCTAAGAAGGATTTTTACAATCTTGAAAAGTTGAAACACACACACATAAACACGCTATATGACAGAGATCCTATGTAGCCTGCAACTTTTTACCAGAAAAAGTTTGCTGACCCCTGATTTAGAGCAGAGACTCCAAAATAATCCAGTTAGTTCCCAAGTTAATTTCAATGTAGGGGGTCTAGCCATTCTGACAAACCAACAAACAAGCCGTTAACATCTTAGCTGCTCTCCCAATCCCTCACCTGATGCTTCCAAGTCTGTGCCTTTATAGCGCCTCTTTTGTCAGTCTCCAAGCAGAAAGGCTCAATCTGGGTTGCATTCTTCACCTTCTTCTCTGGCAGGCTAACAGTGTCAAAATGAGGCAAAGGAAGTGCCTTGAACTTGGGCACCTGATAAAAAAAAAAAAACAACATAAGAATTAAGATAAAGCCTTTCTAGCTGCACTAGACTATTTGGATGAATCTACATCTAAAAAATAGTTAAGGCCAGTTTTAAAGCAGCATGGTGTAGCAGAAAGAATAATGGGTTTAAAAGGAAACCTAGGTTTCCCTCCCAATATTGCCAGCAATGGCAACATAATCATGAGCAAGTCACTTAACCTGCCTGTGCCAGAAAGGTTATTAAAATTACTTGTCCTATTTAAACTTCATAATGTTCTTATGACGGGATCAAAGGAAGAAAGTGATTTTATAGTTAAAAGTACAACATAAAAGATTATCTTTGAGAGATCAAAAAATAGTGTTAATACTACTTATAGAAATGGAAACACCTACCTCCCCTTTCTGCAGTTCTTTTATTTTCTTCTCCTTCTGTAACTGACGTTCTCTGTCTCGAGAATCAAAAGAGAATGGGCATACTTCCACAGTTTTTGCCTCTGGGATATGGGGCTTAAAAGGCACCCCAAAATGTGGCACGGGTTGAGCTCTTATCACTACTGGCTCCTCTTCCTACGAGAAAAGCTGCAGTTTAGAAACAGGACTGCTCACTCTCACCCCCTCAGGATGTGTAGGCAGAAGACATGATATGAGAGAAGTCATTAATAGAGGCAAGGGCAAGTCACTCAACCTCTCAGGTGTCTTAGTTACCTTGTGTATCAAAGTCACCTACCAACTCACAGGGGTGAGACCAATGTGAAAGTATTTGTTAAAGGACTAACATAACTACTCTTAAGGGACTTCAGGTCTTTCACACGAAGATTGTAACAACTAAATGAGATCAAACAATGTGAGTAAAATGAATTACAGAAGGTATTAACCAAGCATACACCTTGGCCTCCTCTTTGATCCGCCCTCCATCCAGACTCCCCTGAAACATGTGACTGGGAGTTAATGGGATGCCAAACCCAGAATAGGACCAAGTAAGCTGTTTGGGTTCAAGCTGGTAACATAAGATTACTGTGCATTTTAGTTTCAAATGAACCTATAAAAAGGCTTATGCTTGAGATCTGCTATAAAATTACCCTAATTCTGGATATTTATAGGTAAAAATGGAGATGTAACAAGAAACTAGCCTGATCAATGACAGTTTACGTATTCTGGGTTCGTGAACCATCATCACCTCTGCAACCCTTGGGTTAATGAAACTAGGGCAGTGTAAATGTAGCTGCGTGATGTGAATGTCAAAGGACCCTCAGTGCCCTGGGCCAGGCAGCTCAGTTGGTTAGAGTGTCACCCCAATACCCAAAGTGACAGGTTTGATCTCCAGTCAGCTCACATACAAGAAGCAACCAATGAATGCATAAGTGGAACAACAAATAGATATTTCTCCCTCTCCCTATCCCTCTTTGTCTCTCTCTCTAAAATCAGTCAATAAATTTTTTTTTTAATGTCCTTCAGTGAATGGTGACAATAGCTCAGGCAAAACAGAGTGCAAGGATCAGCAACTTTTGATCCACATTATAATGCTCTAATAAGTTGCAAACAGTTGCCACTATAAGACAGAAAATTCATACCCTTACCAACTTTGATCTTGGAGGAGCGAAAGTGATAATCAAATGTTTATGCCTACTGTTACAGAAAGAGTAATGCTTAGATTGATTATGCAGAAGGAAGAAGAAACCCCCATCCCAGGGAATCACCTCATCATTGGCAGGCATTCGGATTCTGTTCTTTAATGCAAAGGCCGGTGATTTGGGGACAGTGATTGGAAGTACTTTCTTTTCAGGAACACCCTGGAAGGAGTAAACAACTCAATTAGACATCCCGGAACAATCTCCACTAGTTAAGATTAAATCCCTTTCTTAAAGGGAAGTTCATATACCAGCAATAAAAAAAAGAGGCTAACATTTCAGTATGTCATTATTTACCCAACTAAGACAAAGGTATTATCTGATCTGCAGGAGTACTCCAAAGGTGGAATACCATGATAGAAGAGTGGCAAATAATAAGGATATAGTTTTGAGTTATATATTCAGTAAATAGAATATCATAAAAATCTTTTTCATAAATACCAAAAAAACACTCACAACAGAAAACAAACTAATGCCAGTATTTTATTGTATCTCTTCCTTTCTATAGAAATAGAAATCACTCAAAAACAAAATAAAAAAGATGTTCTTTCTATAAGCACTTTCTGATTCTCATAGAATTTATACTCTGTCATAAATCTGGAAATTAACACTAACTATAAAATGTTATCTCTTGAGCTGTTGTTTTGAATAAAGTGCATGACCAGATCAATTAAAAAAAAAAAAATCCTGTGACATGCTTGCTTCCCCATCAGCTCTCAATTCCACTTCCTCTCTAACCCTTCACCGCTGCACCACAGGCCACACCATCAACTGCCTATTCCATTCACCAGCCTTCTAATAGTATTTTCAGCTTTGCATCTCATTCTTCCAATCCTCTGTATATAGTCAAATTATTTTTCTAAAACACATCTGATAACGTTACTTCCTGACTTAAAATTCCTGAATGGTTCCTACTGCCTACCTGTAACAGCAGAGCAAATGCCTTGGCATGAAGTACAAGGTGTTTCGTAATCTGGTTACCTGCCTGACTCTCCAGCCTCATCTCTACGCACAACCCTCCAAGCACAATGAACCACTGGCAGCTGCCAAAATGTAACGCTGGTTTTCCACTCAACACCCTTCCTGGTGCATGCTCCATCTCTCAGATGCTGAGAAGTACTTAACCCTTCTTTTCAAGCTTCCACTGAAGCATCTCTTCTTCATAAAGCCTTTCAATAGATCTCTCCAACTCTCAGAACCTACAGAACCGACCCCTCTCTCCCCTGTGTATAGTTCCATCACAGTACATATAAAATTTCATTGAACTGGTTTATTTAGATATTCATTTCCTTGTGTTATAACCTATGAGAGTGGGGACTGGTATTCCATCAATCCCTAGCACCTAACAGATACCTTGGCAAGTATAAAGCCAAGCATTCAGTACATGTTTGTTGAATGAATATAGTAAGACTAACATAATTTATACCTTGGACTCTAAGACTCTAATTTACATCTTGGGAAACTTCTTTTTAATCCCAACAATGCTGCAAAACTGCTCAAAGCATGTTTGGAATCTCTTTCTTACTTAGAGTGGCTTTTAAAGCCAATTTTTGGACTATTCAAGGTAGCCACTCAATCTTTACTTTTAATTAAACAAAACAGTTTTCAGATCTATTATCTTGAACTACCCTGAAGTGTTAGTTCCAAATGGCTTTAGATGAGCTTCTAAAAGCAAATTAACCTTTGAAATACTAAGACTGCCATCACTGAAAAGATCCAAAAGATAATGTCACAAGATCTAAGACAAGTGGCTTTTCCAAAACGTTTTGCACAATACCAATCATTGGAAAAAAATCATACCCCACCAAGCTGAGCACTATAAAGGGAATGCTCAATCTGCTGTGAAAGTTCTTATGTTTCCTAAATAAAGCCGGGATCTCTAGCATAGTGAAACCCAATGTCAGAACTTGTAATCTGAGTGACAAAAGTCCATGAAATGGGGTTTTCAGATAAGGCTTACCATAAAACAACAACAAAACCTGTTGTTCTGCAACATCCTGGACAAGCAGACAGCAGCCTCTTACTGAACAAACCCAGGACGCGCAGGACTGAGAGCACTGAGCAGGGGGCCAGGGGTCTGGTCTCACCCAGCCGTTCCAGCTGCTGTAAACTTAGGCATATTAGATAGCGGGAAGATCTTGGATTTTTGTTGTTTTCTTTGTAAATAAATACCTGAGGACTCATTTCAATCTAAAATAATGCCTCTTCTCCTATTTTTCTCCTCTCTAAATCCACCCCGCAGAGAGATGTGCATTTTAAAAGAAAAGCAATGGAGGCCCTGGCTGAGTAGCTCAGTTGGTTAGAGTGTCATCCCAATACACCAAGGTTGCAGGTTTTATCTCCAGTCAGGGCACACATATAAATAAGTAGAACAACAAAACAAAGCTTCTCCACCCTCACTTTAAAATGAATTTAAAAAAATGTTTTAAAGCAATGGAAACCTGTAATAAGCAAGCCATGAAAGAGATATTTACCAGTGGGATCCTCATAACTAGTTGGGAGAGAGGGAAAAGTGATTTATGAAAACCAACTTTGCAGCAACTATCCACCCACACTTCATAAAGAAAAGGAAACTGGGTTTCTAAAAACAAAAAGGCTTCTTGTTTTGCTATTTTAAGTTTTTTTAGTTATAAGCTCCTTGAGGGCACGGATGTTGCCATTTGCATTCCACTGCACCCTCCAAGGCACCTACAAAAGGTAACTTGTTCAATGAACATAGGTTGATTTATTTGTTTATGTCAATCTGCTCTGTGAAAGCTTTGAGGACCAGGGCTGTTTCATGTTCCATCTCTGAAGTTCCAGGGTCTAACACAGGCGGAGCGTTTGTGCTTGGACCGCCACTCACTCAGTTATCCAATATTGGAGTGTCTACGCTGTGACGCTAGGTTCTGGGGATACAGCAGTGAACAGTGCAGACAGCCACAGTCTCTGCTCTCAGGGAACTCAATTCTAGTGGAGGAAAGAGTATGAAAAAGTAACAAATCAATTACTCCCTGATTTGCACCCGTGAAACCTAGCAGAGTATGGAGCTAAAGTATAATGGGGGTAAGCACATCTCCCCCTAAGGCAGAATATGCCCCCAACTCCCCAGGGACAAGTTCTCAGGCCTGTTCCAGGGTAGTTAGGAAATTACTGTGTAGCAATGTTATCTCAGGGAGTATGGGGGCGGGGGGAGCAGACTGGTCTCCCCAAGTCGTCCCTAAAATAACACTGCTAAAATTACTCACTGGCCTCACTGACACCGTATCCACCTCTGTGGTGCCCAGCTCCCCCGCTGGATGTCGGCACCAAGTTCACATTTCACACCTTGGAGCTCAAGGCTTTCATCACTTCACCTCTCCCTCAGGAGCCCTTATTTCATCTCTGCCTCCCGGCCCACTGCTGCCCAAGCCTGCTGTCTCCTTGCCACCTCTCAACCACAGGTGGGAGAACATAGGAAACGCCATAAGGACACAGAGACAGCGAGCTTCAGCACCCAAAGGACATGAATGGGGAACAGTGGCAGGCAGACAAGCTGCATTTGGGCTCTGGGAGGCAGGCTCTTCTGTGCTACTATAAAAGTCCAAGACTAGAAGCTAAGAGACCTAATCTCAGTTCTGCCACCAACTTTCAAAAATGGGCAAGCCACATACCTCTTCCACAGCCTCCCTTTCTAAAATATGAAGAGAGTGAAAGAGAAAACATCTTATGTCTCCTGTGCTTTGCTCTCTAGAAACCAAGAATTGACATGAAATCACTGGAAATTTGAGAGAGCTGCAAACAGCTAGTATCAAACTCAAAAACTGTTTGCCAAAATAAGCAATGATAACAGCATTATAGGACAGAATGATAATACTTAAGAAGATGACAGTGCAAATCCTGGTTCTACATATTAGACACCTCTTCAAGTGTCTCTTTCCTCATCTGAAAGATAGGCATAAAAATAGAACCTACCTCTTAAGAGTTATGAGAAATAAATAAGATAATCTACATAAAACACTCAGTACAACGTAAGCATGCAGTAAAAGTTATTACTATTAACCATATGACTGCTTACTGTGTGTATCAGACACTAACTCCTTCACACAGCTCTCTCATCTATGCTGCACCTAACAAATCAAAAACTCAGGGGATGGGGCCCAGGAACCTGTTTATGTAATAAGATCCCCAGAGGCTTCTGAGAACCAGCAGGATTTGGCAAACACTTCCCTGCAGCATAGCACCACTTCAATTCACTCTCATTCTTACTTAACTTAACGCTTTGCTGATCTGTTTATCCAGAATTTTCAACAAGACATAACCTGGTACAACACTTCTCTAAGATCTCAACTAACTTCTAATGAACTCTAGTCACCCTCCCCCTCTTAACACTTCTCCTGAGTATTTCCAAAGTACAACCTGCCAAACCAATTTCTGAAATCAACATTTCTAGAAATGGAGTTAGGTATGACTGGTGATATGGCAGAATGTTAGGTGAAATATAGACTTTTTTTTCATAACCACAGTTTCTTAAGAGTCCTCTATTTTATTAAAGAATGCTCCAGCTCTGGCTGGTGTGGCTCAGTGGATTGGGTGCTGGCCTGCGAACCAAAGGGTCACCGGTTCAGTTCCCAGTAGGAGCATGTGCCCGAGTTGTGGGCTGGGTCCCCAGCTGGGGGGGGTGTGCTTGAGACAGCCAATCAATATTTCTCTCTCTTTCTCCCTCCCTTCTCCTCGCCTTAAAAATAAATAAGTAAAATCTTTAAAAAAAAAGGAAAAAAGAATGCTCCAAGAGTATGGACCCTGGAACCATATTACCTGGACTCATATCCTAGCTCTGGCCTTGGCTAGTCTGTTACTGGGGCAAGTTATTTAATCTCTATATTTCCTAACCATGAAATGGATTGGTAATACTACCTATAGTGTTTATCACATAGGGTTATTATGAGAATTAAGTTATTATATAAAGAGCTTAGAATAAAACCTGGTACATAATAAGCTTTACATTAGTAGCTATTATTGTTGTTTTCATGACAAAATGTTCTGGTTTCCATTTACACAATGATTTAAGTGTTTCCTTTAAAACCACTTTAAAAATGAGTTGATTTTAAGAATACATAAAGTCAATATTGGTATATGAGATACAAGGATATAGCAAAATTGAAAGAGTGGCATGGGAATTAAATAAAAAAACAGAAACTTGTAGCAAGGGGAAAAGACAGGAGCTTGGGAGATGCTGTTAAAAACGAGGTGCCAAGTGAATGCTACAGAAGGCCTGAGCAAGTCATTTTCTTCTCTGGGCCTTGGTTTTCTAGCATGTAAAGTGAACACATTGAGCGAGTCCTCCTGGCTCTTAGGATTCTGAACTCTGCACATAAATCTACATTTCCCTTGTATTCAGAACACTGATTGCTCAGTGGGTAATGACCAAGATGGCACAGCTCTTACAGATTAGTCACTTAGGTAAGAAGAGTTTTCTTAAAGGTTGGTGTAACAGCCTTGGCCAGTGTGGTTCAGTTGGTTGGAACAACATCCTGTAAACCAAAAGGTTTTGCAGGTTCGATTCTTTGTCAGGGCACATATCTAGGTTGTGGGTTCTGTCCCTGGTCAGAGTGCATGCAAGAGGCAGCTGACTGATGTTTCTCTCCCACTCTTTCTCCCTCCCTTCCCCTCTCTCTAAAATCACTAAGCATCTCCTGGGGTGAGGATAAAATAAATAAATAAAATAAAATAAAAAATTCGCTTTGAAAAAAAGTTGATGTAACACAGTTTAACTTTACAGCACATGTGTATTTTAGCAAAAAAGAAAAAAAAATTGTGATTAGAAAAGAGGTCTCATATGCAGAAAGCTCTCAACTGAAAGATATGAGATGGGAAGAGGGTAAGAACCATTTCTAAGCATTATCATGCTTTTTAAAGCCTGGAAAATATAACTTCAAATTGCTTCTGACTTAGTGCTAAGAAAACAGAATAAACAAAAGTACAGTTTCACTTGAAACCGTGGTGACTATAAATGGCAAGCACAAAAGAGGACAGGAGAACAGTGTTCTTAGTAACTGAACACAGGTCAGTCCAAACCGAGGGAAGAGGGTATTTCCTCATCTGCACGAAAATACATCTAAAAACCATCTCTGCACTTACGTGGGTGCTGAACTCCATCACTTATTCTTAGACTGTGGCATCACTTTCCCACCATCAAAATAAAGTAACCCATTTCTCAGACCTAGTTTCCATTGCTCCTCTTGATATATATAGACTTTCTTCCAGCTTTCCTGACCCACTCAGTTTCCAGTAGCTGTCCCAAGTTTTCCACCTTCAGGCTTTTTTTATGTCACTCTTGCTGTCTGGAATGGCCCATGAGTCCATTTCATTGCATTTCTACAAGTCCAAATTCTATCATATAACAGAGAGCCACTATAATGACGTTTTAGGATCACGGATGCTGGAGCCATAGTGCCTGAATTCTTATTGTTGCTCCACCATTTACTAGCTGAGTGTCAAACGACTCATCACAAACTGGTGATAATTAGAGTAAACAACCTGGAGTGGCCATGGTTGAAATGAATAGCTTAATACATAAAAAGGGCTAGTGCAGGACTTGGCACATACTCAAGTGCCAGTTATTATGACAGTGATGACAAAGAAGACAACTACACACATTGTCAAGGATCATGTTAAATGCTTCTTCTTCCCAAAATCATTCCCTGAAACTTCTATCTGAAAGAAATCATTATCTCCTTTGAATTCCTATAGTACTTTTAACTGTCATCTCTCTTAGAACACTTCTGTCTCATTTTATACTCACACATGATGTCTCCCTTATTGAACATTGTTTCCTGAGGGCAAAATCCACCTCTGATGGGTCTTCTTATCACCTACAACTCCTAATATGATGCCTGATCATGGTACCTATCCCAGCATGTATAAATGGGTCGATATCTGGTCATGAGCAGGACAAGTTTGCCAATATCCAGGGCCTTACCACAACATCTTCCAAGATCTTAGTCGGGCAAGGTTTGGAATGAAATTCAAAATGTTCATCCTCTGATTTCTTCTTTGATTCGCGCTCCTGGATTCTTTTCTCAATCTCCAAATCAAAGCCAATAGGCTGAGTGGGTGGCTTCACAGGTGGTTTCTTGGGCAAGATAGGCCCACTGTCAAGAATTCTGGGATCAAGTTCCCGTGCTTTGAATTTATATCTGTAAGGTGAGAGTTTAAATGACAACCACACACACACATACACACATTTTAATAAAACGAAAACTACATAAACAAAACCCAAAAAAGAAAAACAATAATCATTAAGGTTAGCCATCACTCAGAGCAAAATTTCTCTCCACAGCCATTATCTTTACTTCTAGAACAAAGAATAAATGAGAAAGAAAGTCCTAACATTCCCACCACTTTAAAGACTGGGGTTTCTCTTCACAGAGGAAGCTTTCCCCCTCCTCAAAAGAAGTACAAAAAGAAATGGAAGAAGGATACAGGCGACAAATACCAGTGCTAACCACATTAAGTTCCAGTTTTCTGCCTTGAAGAACTCCTTGGGCAGCCTTGAAAGGGTGGGACCTATCTAAACTAACCTCAGAAAACACTCCCCAACTGGAATCATAAGTAATTTCTCCCACCCCAACCTCTGCATTAGCTTTTTACCAGCTTTACACTCCAGGACATTTCCATATTCCCACTTCCAAGCCTTTAAACAAAGAAGCAGGGGAACAGCCTGCAGAGCCAGTAACTCAAATACCATAAATTCCAACAGCATGAAAAATAGCAACTGTTCCCTTACAGAACTGACAGGATATCAGGCAGGTTCTCGGAACTCTTCCTCAAATCCTGCCAGGGGTACTTACTGTTGCAGTTTCTCGAGCTCCTCAGCCTCCTGATCCGCTGAACTTTTGCAGGTCACAGGCCTTGTGCGCTGTTTGGTGAGCAACATAGGAGTCTGTGGGTCTCGGGAAATCTTGGCCACAGCAAATTTGGAGGGTAACAGAGCTGTAAACCAAGATCACAGACATTCACTTGGCTCCCCAAGACCCCGTTAACCCCTTGACTCACCACAGAGCAGCTGGCCCTCCACACTCAGCTCAGTCAGGGGTATGACGAAGGTAGCCTTTGATCTACTATGATCTTCTGAATTTAAAAAACACTCATGTCTAATGAATTCCTTATCACTGCACAGGCTGGTACTGCCCTTCTATTGAAAATGCCAACTATTTTACTTGTTAGTGACAAGTAAGATTTTTATATATTCTAGCTTTAAAATAAGGCCTTTCTAAAGACCAAGTAATAATTCCCAATTTTTTAAACTCCCTAAAAGCATCTATATCAAAGTATCAAGACTACCTCTCACAGAAAGACAAATGGAGAAAGTAAAAAAAAAAAAACTATGTCAAAGCATCAATATTAAGACCATCACCCAGCATTACCCAATAAATTCAATAAACATTAAAAAAAAAAGAAAGGAAGAAAGAAAGGAAACAAAAAAGGCCATCACTACCATTCATAGGAAATATTGATTTGCCTGGTCAAGGGCAACCGTGTCAGTTTTCAAAATTATATGGAACGAGTCTTCTGATTTAGAAGTTATCACATAAGATAAGAAGGTAGAATCCAAATCTATTTCTTTTATAACTAAGCCAGCCTTCAAGTATACATATAACCGTTATTTACCGATAACTATTGAGAGTTTTAAATAAAAATTACAGAAAATAATTTTTATTTCTATTTTCCAGGGCTGAGATTCTAAGAGCAGGACATACAGACTCTAGAAGTCATATATTATGAGCAACAATAAAATAAATAAATAAATAAATAAATAAACAAATGGCATATATTATTTGAAAAGTAATGTTTAATATTTAAATCTCCATTAGGTTAAAAAAGACACTTTATTATTTTCACTAACATAAAACTTGACAAATGGCTATTAGAACAAAATAACCGTATTAAGAAATGCTGTACTTAAAGGAACTTGTCTGCCTACCTAACACAGCACTGAACAATGCCTATGCAGGGGCAGAAAAAACTGAGACCTTCAAAGGCAAAACAACCAGATTCTGCTTTGCTCATAATGTTAGTCTTATACTCCGAACAACCATTTTATACCAACTATTTCCTCAAACTTCTTTAATTTTCTTCCTGTGGTAATTATTTTTATAAAAAAAGAAGCTATTAGATTAGAATCCTCTCCTCTGTTCACCACCAAATCTATACATGCACTTGAATTCATTCCTCTCACTCTTCCAACCTCCTTTCAAAGAATGACCAGCCCACCTGTGCCAAGACCCCTCCTCTCCCTGGCGGCAAAGGGATTTAACCATTGGTTACCTCCTTTTTCTCCTCTATCTCCCACTTCAGTCCCTGCCAGGAACTTCTCAGTATGCAGACATGCTCTCTCTCCCACCTCCTTTGACTCTGTCATCTCCCTCCACATTCACAGCACTTAACAATATTTTGTAATAATCTGTTTGTTTATCACTTTCACTGAATTGGAAACTTAATGTTGAGTAGCACCAAGTCCATTTTGCTCACTTCTATGCCCCTAACACCCAACAAAGTACCTGGTTTGTAGTGGTAAAAAACTTGCTGAATAACTGAACAAAAAGCACAACCTGAAATGAACAGAATGCTTCATTTTCTCTTGGTAGATAAATGCCTTGCAAAGATATAGCAAAGATATCCTTGATGTATAATAATACATCAGGTAACCTTGATTCCCCTTGGCCCATTACTGACCAGGAGGATCAAGGTGGCTGACTGGCATAAAAGTGGTCAGACAGCTGGGTGGTTTGAGAAATGCTCAACAATATATTAGTTGTCTGCATGTAGGCGCATGCCATACTTCAGTTCAAAAACTAGGATTTCAACTAAAGGTAAATCTGTGCCTAAGATGTAAGCAAAAGGACATTTAGGAATACCCCAGCCAGCTAAAATAGCAGTAAGAAACTTACTAATATCATCCTTCTTGCTCCTCAGGTGATACCTGTTAGGGGTTCGTTTATAGAAGGCTTCAACTTGTTGCGCAAGAGGCACATACGAAGAAGTTGTTTCATCAAACGTTCTTTTCTTTCCTTGGGACAGGTTGAAAGGCTTTATAATGGTGCATCCCTTTGTCACTTGGACCTGTAAAGAAAATTGTTGCCCAAATGAAATGTTATAAAAGCTCCAATCTGCCACAAGTCATATATTCATCACAGATCAAAAGAAAAGGGCCCATGTAAAACCAGGATTATTATACTTAAGTCTATCAGTCCCTGAGCACAAGTTTTGAGCAGTCTAGTCCCATCTTTTTAAAAAAGGAAGAAAGGATCTAGCACTTAGCAAATTGTTCTGTTATAGTACATAAAGTAATTTTTTTCACAGATATGTTAATGTTTTGAAGCAATCAAAAGCAAATCTTATTAGAATTAGAAGGAAAAAAAGCTTAAAAGGCAGCCTATCACCAATCCCATTAAAAAAAATTGATAGGGCTTCTGGGAGTGGATCAGCTCAGGCAACTGCCCGAATCAGACTCTCTCTCACACACTCCCAAAAACTGATTGTTGAAGAAGCCTGCTCCTTGGACCATTGATTTTGATTAAACTGGTGTCTGACTGGAAACAAAACTCTTCCAGAACCTACATTTCAAAGAAAGCAGCACACCCCAGGGATTAAGACTGAAGACTGACTTCAACAAATGATGATGATGACTGAAACTGCAAGTAGAGATTCTTAGTAGCCGAATTTTTACTTAGGATTGTTATTGTTTTTGTTAGTGCTCTGGTAATAAAACTGCACAAGATTTGAGTGGTCTGCCCCAACCCCATTTTTCCCATAAATGCCATTATTTATTTTGTACACAGTTTTGCAATCACAAGATTTTTTTCAAGAATTTTGTAACAGCACAAGCTGTAACAAGCCTGTGCTTACCCATAATTCTATGTGTTTTATGTAAATTCTCAATTCAGTTTCCACAGCAACTTGACAAGATGGTTCCCAGAGAGGCAGTGATTTATCCAAGATCACAGAGCTAACAAGGGGCAAAATGAGGATTTAGATCTTGATTCAATTTTATTATTCTAAGTAGTGACCACAAATGCTACAGCTGAAATCCTCAATGAATTGGTAACAGGAACATTCACTTAGTCCATCAACTTACAGGAGAGGGAGGATGCTTTCGTAGTTCAGATATAAAGTTCACTTCCTTATACTCCTCCTGATTCTGAGGATGTTGTTTGATTCGCTCCTCTGTGCGAAAGTGGAAGTTGACTGATTTGGTTACCTGGCTCACTGATTTCTTCACAGGTTGCCCTGAGTGAGGAGCAGAGTAAAACACACAGATAACACTAAGAATACAGAATATTAGTGAGTCCCCTTTCAGCCAGTCATTTTGCTCTTTCTATTACCATGCATCTAACTTTGTTCACCCTCTACATATATCCCAATATTTGAAACAGTTCTCAAGGACACTAATATATGTGCCTTATTCACTGAGTTGGGTACTGATGGGTTTGAGGTCCTTCAGTCAGACACAAACTGTAAAGAGGTAGCACAGGAGAGAAAAACCCCTTCTCCCAGGTATGGCCACAGGTCTGAAGACACAAAGTAACTGAAATACTTTAGACAGGCAAAACTCTCAATTGACTGTAAAAGCACATTTAACCAAACGTCTAGAAGAAGGAAACCCTATAAACTGCAGAGGTTCTTCTTTCAACCCAGTAAGCAGGGCTTTATAGCTTCAACTCCTCCACCAATAACAACACTATGCCAGACCAAAGCAGAACTCTGACCCCTTCAGCTCCCTCAGTCATACTTCTCCTCCATAGCCACAGCTGAATTCATTCAGCTTTCTTTTCCTCTGCCTAAGATAAAATGAGAAAACAGCAACTAAAAACTGACCTGCCAAATTGCTTAATCTTGTGCCTTAATGCTAGCCCTTTTACTTTTTCTAACCAAAATAAACAGAAAGGAAAAAGGAGGGAGAAATTAATTCTACTTGAAGAAATGAAAGAAGTTCTCATGGGAAAAGGCTCAAAAGATGGGTGTGACAGACACAGAGAAACAGCATGCTCTAAGAAAGGTCCCACATATGTAAAATGTTCTAGGGAATGATCATTGGTATATAAATAGTACCCATGACCAGACTTCTAAATAAACACATTATGTTATGCGTTCTTCTGATCAAGAAAGTCTTTTTTGCTACAGAGACTTCAAAAAGACCCTACCAGGACCATGAAAGCACTCCTCATACACCAGACTCAATCAGAGCCAAGCTGACCTGCTCCTGCAAGAGCAAGCTTCTTGAATTCTTCGTTCTTTTTCCGCATCTCCATCACCTCCTGCTGCATTTTCATGCTCTTTTCCAACTCTTGCTCCTCGGTACTTTTTAGAATCTTCTGCCTAAAAGGTAAATCAATAAAGGAGATGAGAGGAGAGGAGAGGAGAAAGAGGCTCAATGATTCAAAATAATATAAAGGCATTATATAGATTAGATTTTAAAACTGAGAGAAAATAATCATCCAAAACAAAAAGGATTATCTAATAGAGCCATACTGACTTAATTAGATAATCTATATATATTCATCTTCACAGAATATTTGTGACTATTAAATCGGATAATGTTTCTGAAGTACTCAACACATAGTAAAAGTTCCAGTTAGAGAAGCCATTCTTAGTAATGAGAACGTCACTAGAAACACTAACAGATAAACAGAAAAGGAAAGAGACAATTCACCCAAGAGGAAATATGGAAAAGATGTTATACAACAGCAATACAATGTTGTCAGCAGTCAAGCAAATACAAATTTAAATAATTGGATGCCATCAGCAATATAACAATTAAATGGGGAACATTTTTTAAAGTAAAAAATTCAATGCAGATGAGAAAAGGAAATAAAAATATTCAAAGCTGATGGCACTGTAAACTCATACATTCGTTTCAGAAATAAAATTGGCAATATCAACAGCCATAAAACTAGTCATACCCTTTGATCAAGGAATTTCTTTCTTTACCCTGAGGAGACAACTCAAAAGAAAAAGCTCTGCCTATTAAGATGTTCACTGACTTTTACAATAGTAAAAAGTTGGAAACTGTATTTTCAACAAAAAATGTTTAAATATAATGAGAGGGTATTAACAATCTATCAAGAACGGTCAAATGTGAAGATTTTATAACAGCACAGAAAAAAAAATATCAAAGTTCCATAGTGAGTAAATAAAGCAAACCCAAAGGTTATTTATATACTGATTGTGAAAATACGTATTTTACTTGGATAAAGACCAGAAGGGAGCTTGGCAAAATACAAAAGCTCGATTTAGGCAGTAAGAACCTTTACATTTTCCTTTTATATTTATTTTAATTTGCTTTAATAGTATAGTTTTTCCAATGTTTTAAGACTTGAGTGATCACCAGGATGTAAAACAATTCACCTCACCATTAGAATAGCCTTAGGAGCTTCTCAAGTTCCATGCACACCAAACAGACTGCAGATGTATGCATTTGTAATTTTACCCCATTGATGCTAATGTTTAAATTCAGGAAAGAAGCATACCTTACAGGGGGTATACAAGGCACAGCATGTCTGCCCTTGGCTTTCTCTGGGGAAGGCTCATTCTTTCCAGACATATCTTGATGAGCACTACCATCTTCCTCTTCTTCTGGCTTCTTCTTATGGTTAGAACTTGAGTTCAAAAGAACAAAACATATCCTCTTAATTCCCTAAAGCATACCCTGCTCTAGCCTACTCCCCAAATCTATCACAGAGGACTTAAACCTTTGAGTGCCAATGTTGCTGTGAGTGACGCTGACAAATTTTCCCTAAAGCGCCAGTGTTGCTCCCAATGACTTTTTTCGATGGCTATAAATATAAATAACAATGGAATAATTCATATTTTATGTTTTGTTCTCTTCTTTTTGTACCTCAGGTTATATATTGATTTAATTTTTTCTCACGTTAATCCAAATTTCAAACTACACATGGTACTCAAAGGGTTAAAATTTTCTCACTCTTTAGGACAACAAACATTCTCAACCACAAGATTCTTCCACTAGTATCACCAGATCATATATACCAATGGCTATAAGGGGTAAACTTTAAGAACACAATAGAAGTCAAAATAACAGTTGTTCGGTGATGGTTCTTGAGGGTAGGACTGATTCCAACTGCTCATCGTCGACTGCACAAACAGCAGAAAGCTAGCTGCCTTCCCAATACGTATTCCGTTTTCTTTCTTATTAAAACTCCAATTTTGTTTGGGGCGAAGATGTATGAAGGTAAAAGTACTGTACTTGGTCAACAACCTCTACTGCAACTAGGCGGAATCCGTGACACAGTTAGACTACTGAGATATCTCAGTAGGGTTTCTGGAAAATATTTCACTTTTGGGGTATGGGTGCTATCCCTCTTTCTTTGCTTCCTTGTTCTCCTGAACATGGGTGTGACACCCAGAGATCTAGCAGCTATCTCGTGGGAGCAAGGCAAGAAGCACGAGGAGGAAGCTAAGAATCACAGAGCAGCCATCTTGAACAACAAGCAAGAAATAAAAGCAAAGACTCACAGAGATGCTGCCCTAGCATTGTTCAGCCACTGAACCAAAGCCAACGACAAACTTTTGTGAAGCAAATAAATAACTACCCTGTAAACCACTCTAGCTGAATAGATAAAATGCATTTCTAACTGAAAAAAATAAGAGCACCATACATTCTGCTTACAGAGCAAACAGGGGTAAAACCTATGCCAACTGACAGAAGCTGTGGTTACTTACACTTTCATTCTTTTGGGGGGTGGAGTTTCACTGATGATTACAGGATTAGAACATCTCTTAGCTTTCGTTTTCACATGGTGTTTTTCCTTCTGTGCCAAATCCTTCCGAGCAGAGAGTCTAACAGAACGTCTATGGTAGAAGAATTGACAAAATTTATCTGAAATAAATATATCTTCTACAGATACGTAATTGTTCTTCAGAAATGTGAAAGTATGTTAAATTATAAAGGGCTATAAAAAGTTCAGTGATATTATTTCCACTCTAAAAATCTAATCTATCCTTATATTATTGATAGTTTTTGAAATACATTAGTATTTATAAACTAGAGCTCAATAAAGCTAAGTTTTGTTTTGTTTTTTAAAGCTATTGGCAATCACCTAGCAGAATTCCCTCCTTTTATAAGTAAAATTAAAAGTCAAAAAAGATGAGGTGACTTGACCAACCCTGTTACATAGCTAATTGCTGGTAGAATTGAAATTAGAGATCAGATCTCCTGGAAACTGACCACATTTTATTTCCTCTTTTTTCTTTTAGCCAAACCCCCCCCTTTTTATTAGAATATAACATATACCAAAAAGTGCACCAAACAAAAATTAAATTAAATGATTACAAAGTGAAATCTCATGAAATTACCACTTAGGCCAGCGGTTCTCAACCTGTGGGTCATGACCCCTTTGGGGGCGTCAAACGACCCTTTCAACAGGGGTTGCCTAAGACCATCAGAAAACACATATATAATTACATATTGTTTTTGTGATTAATCACTATGCTTTAATTATGTTCAATTTGTAACAATGAAAATACATCCTGCATATCAGATATTTACATTACGATTCATAACAGTAGCAAAATTACAGTTATGAAGTAGCAACGAAAATAACTTTATGGTTGGGGGTCACCACAACATGAGGAACAGTATGTATTAAAGGGTCGCGGCATTAGGAAGGTTTAGAACCACTGACTTAGGCTAACAAAACAGAACACAGGCCGCAAACAGCAGCTTCCTTGACTTGTTCTATAGTAACTGTTACTTTAAAAAAAAACACAATTTACCATATAAGCATGCATCCCATAAACATAGTACATTAGTTAGGAAAGAAACAAAAATAAATCTTCATATAATGTAATCAGACTGCTCCAAGTATTTTTTTCTGTCTGGCTTGTTTCACACAACATTATGTTTATGAGATTCAACCCCATTGATTCATGTAGCTTTAATTCATTGTTTTCAATGCTGCATTCACTGCAGAAATATACCACTATTTATCCAGTCGACTATTGATTCCCATGTCTCTTGATGCACATGTACACACACTGCTATTGGGTAAGTTAAGTTGTAAGATTGCTGCATCATAGGACATTGGTTTCCAATGTGCTTGTACCAATTTATGCAAGTTCATAAGAGTCTGCATTGCTCTACATCCTCCTGAATGCTAGGTATCATCAGATGATTTACTTTTACCCATATTAGTTCGTATGTAGAACTTCAGTGCAGTTTTAATTTGCTTTTCCTTGCTTACCAGTGAGACTGAGCAACTTTTCACGTATTTATTGGCCATTCGGTTGTCCTCCTTCATAAGCACTAGTAGTTCAAGTCTCTTGCTTGCTTTCTATGGGTTGTCGATCCTTTTCATCTTTTTTTATTTTTAACTTTATTTTTATTGTTGACCGTATCACAGATGTCCTCCCATTCCCCACCTCCACCCAGCCCTCACGCTCCTCCCTCCCTCTGGCCATCACCACACTGTTTTTGGTGTCTATGGATTAAGCATATATGTTCTTTGGCTAATCCCTTCACCTTTTTTCATCCAGTCTCCCCTCCCCACTCCTCTCTGACAGCTGTCTGTCTGTAGGTTGTCAATCCTTTTCTAATTCATTAGTAGGGATTCACTATATAGTATAAATATGAGCCCTTTGTAGTTTTATCTGTTATAAATCTTTTTCCACTATAAGAGTTGGCTTTTTACTCTATACTATTATTTGATTAGCTAAAGGTGCTCAAATACATCAACCCCCCTCCCCATTATGGTTCGTGTCTTTTTGTATGTATCATATTTAAAAAATCTTTCCCTGTTCTAAGGTCATAACTATATTCTCCTATATTTCCTTATATGAATTTTAGTTTTCACATTTAGATCTACAACCTACAAAGAACTGACTGTTTTATATGGAGAGAGGTACAGGCCAAGTTTCATTTTGTTCTGTTTGGATAGCCATTGTCCAAGTATTTAATGAAGGGAAGTTAAAAATCAAAAAACAACAATACCAAAACAACACTTTCCCCACAAGTCTGCAGTACTATCTTTGTCACATATCATGTTCATACATGGGAAAGTGAGTTTCTATTTAATTCCACTGGTCTCACTGTTGTGGTAAAGCCATACTTCCTTGGAAAAATTACTATAGACTAAGGCCTATTGACTCTTCTGTGTCTAAGAGTTTTGGCCAACTTTCAGCCTATCCATCTAAACCATGTGAAAATAAAATAATAGAGAATCTATATGATTGTCTACACCATCCTATTCCATCTGCTATTCCTTTCTAGATTAGGCAACTCTGGATCTGAGATAATGGTACTAATGTTTTACCTCTTAGTATACATTTTCATAACACAGTATCATTTACAAAATACTGTCATTTATCATCTTACTTGAACCCTCTTACGATTAGCTTCTTTATTCTCAGTAAACAGAGGATTTTGAACAGAGGGTAGGTACCTGCCTTAAAAAAAAAATTCAGGTCTTCTGACCTTGACAGCAGCTGTAGTCTTGTCATACCATCATTTCTAAAAAGCATTCTAGAATTCAGTCAGGATGAGGAACAATTTTAGTAATCATATACATATACAAAACAGAGAAGCCACGGCACTAACACTTTCTTAGATCCTGAAGGAATCTATGGGACACTAGGTCTCTTTTCCATAATGCCCACTTCACAATCTATACATGGAACAGAAACCACAGAATCAATCAATATCTCTTAAAACTCCTACCCAGCGGATTGAGATTTCACAGAATTCTTTGATTAAAATAGGTTTCTTTACCAGAAAAGATTAGTATAAGCTTGTGTGATACCTCCCTCAAAAGTGATACCCTTATGCCAACATAAGGCTTTGCAAAGGGTAATTTCTTTACTTCTCAGGAATATTATAAATATTCTGCCACTCCTCTTCCTTGAGGATAATCTAGGTGATGTCAAAGTATAAAGTAATAAATATTCTTGCAATTTAAACTCGGGGTGGGTGGTAATCATTAGACGGTGAAAGTTCTGAGATTGCTAGTGCAAGAATGCAGGTTAATCTACCCAGCCATTCATTCATTTATTCACCAAATATTTATTCAGCTTCTGCCCCTGCTAGACACTGTTAAACACTCGGGACACACGATTCTTGCCCTTATAACGTTTATTTACAACAGGGTTAAAAAATAAATAAATAAATAAAAATCTGTCAAACAGCCATAAAAATAAATGTAAAATTGCAACCCATGTTGATGGTACAAACAGCAAGGGCTTCGGAACCAAGCTGATCGGTTTGGATCCTGGCTCTGAAATAGTTACCTTGGACAATCAACTTAGTACCTCTGAGCCCTTATCCATAGGACCTATGACTCATAAACGTTGTGAAGATTAAATAAGGTAACAAAGTATGAGACACTTAGTAGATGCTCTGTCCAGTAACTATTCTTTGAACATTGTTAATATTACTAACACTTCGACCCCAAAACTATCTTACCTCTGAGCCTGGGATGGAGTATTTCTTGAGGTGGTTCCCTTGACTTCCAGGGAAGAATAAGCATTTGAGGGAAGGGACTGTTGCACCAGATTTTCTTTTTCTGACTCTTTGTAGTATGTGTTGTCAGCTGCAAGAGAGTAAAAAACTAGTCAGCACGCAAATCCTAAGACAATAAGTTAGAAATAAGATATACAGGGTGGGGCAGGAGTAGGGTTGCAGTTGTTCATATGGAAAATAATACAATAATTAACAAATGAAAATACAAGAAAAAACTCTTTCACATACTTCCAACTGTAAGCCTACTTTTGCCCTGCCCTATATGTATGACTTAATACAGAATTCTAGATTGAAAGTTTTGTACGTGTGTGTGTATGCATATAGCCCTCCTAAGCAGTGAAATCTTTAGTTCTAGTGAAATGTTTCAAAGATGACCAATTTATAAAAGCTACTTTGGTTGAAGCAAAAGGAAAGTATCCAGGGCCTTGCCTATTTCCTAGCCTAATGTACAACCTCAGAAAAAAAACAACCCAAACACATCCTCATGACATTTTAAAAAGATAAAATTTTGAAAGCTTCCACAGAGAAAAGGAAACCACCTAAGATGCAAGGAAAGCAGGATAAGCTGAATTCCTCATCAGTAACATAGGACAATAGATTTAAAAAACAATGCCTTCAGAGTAGTGAAAAAAAGTTTTTGAATCTACAACTCTATATTAAGTCAAACTTTCAATTGTATATGAAGGTGGAACAATGACATTTTCAGACATGAGAGATCTCAAAGTTCTCTTTTCTTGCACCTAATCTTGCGAAGTTCCCTGAGGATATATTCCAGCAAAACGAAGTACAAATAAAAGAATTCAAGAAAGACACATAGTATCCAGGAAATAAGTCAGCAAAGATATCAAGATATTAAGAAAAATAATGGCCTCCCCCCAAAAAAGCAGTTATAACTTCCAAGGATGACTGTTCAATAGGACACAAAATTTAAATAATTGATGAAGCTTAAAGAAGAGAATCTACCTGACCTTGATATCAGAACCATCTTTATGTGGCCCAAAGATTGTAACAGTGGAACTGAGGAGAATCAAGGAGAACCAATAGGAATGCAGTTGCAGATCATACTAATTAACCTGTCATCAAATAATATGTACATAATCATAACAATGCAAATATTGCTGTATAATCACATTATCAAGCAGTATGGATATAACCACAATTTAAAACAGTAAGAATTAAAAGAATATATCATTTGAGAAAGGGGACTGGGTAAAGGGGTGGGAAGGGGAAGAAGGTATTTTATCATTAAATATTATGATGTTACCATGGCCCGCCCTCATGAAACAGAAACAGAAAAAAAGTGCTATGAGAATACTGAGAAAGGAATAATCAAGTAAAGACTTCTTGAAAAAAATAGCATTTGATGGTATAGCTTATGACTGAGCCTGGATAAAAAAGAAAACTTCAACTATATGACAGGGGAGACAAGGCCATGAAAACACATTTCATGCATTATTTATTCCAGATAACAATCACTTGGCTCATTCACAAAAGAAAATTTTTTGGAGGGAAGAAAAAGACAAAGACAAAAAAAAAAACAAAAAAAGAGAGAGCATATTATGTCAAGGCTACATCAGAGGCACTTATCAAAATTAAAAGGCAGAGATGATTATATTAAATTAAAAAAATAAGACCCAACTTATACTGCCTACAAAAAATGTACTTAAAATATAAAGACAATGCTAACACTAATCAAAAGAAAACTGGAGTTAACCTCGAACAAAGTAGATCTCAGAGCAAAGATTATCAGAGATAAAGATCATTTCAAAATGATAAAATAGTCAATTCATCAAGGTGTTATTAATGTACCTTGCCCTGGCCAATGTGGCTCAGTTGGTTGAAGTGTTGTCCCATAAAGCAAAGGGCTGCAGGTTTGATATCCAGTCAGGGCACATGCCAAGGTTGCAGTTTGGTCCCCAGTTGGGGTGCGTACAAGAGGCAACTAACTGACTGATGTTTCTCTCCCTCTCTCTTGTCATCCCTTCCCTTCTCTCTAAAATCAATTAGCATGTCATCTCCTTGGGTGAGGCCAAAAAAAATTTTTTTTAAATAATAATAATAAGTGTAATATTGATGCATCTAATAACAGAGCTCCAAAATACACAAAGCAAAAAATAAAAGGAGAAAGACAAACCCATAATTATAGTCTGAAATTTAATACTTCTCTTTCTAATTGATGAAAGAAGCCAACCAAAAATCAGTAATAATAGCCATTAATAATATACAAAGTCTATCCAGAAGATATCTAGCCATGTAATATGAAAAACAGAGACACTTACTGAAGAAGATACAAGAAACATTGTACACAGGACAATGCCTCAGTCCCCTTCAAAGTAGGCACTTTGGACCTCAAGCTTCATGCAAAATTTGATGTAGATTCGTTGATCTTCTCACTCAGTCATTTTGACTGTAATAGCCACAAAGTACACACGCTCACTCAATGGCATCTACTGCCCCCAGTGACTAGGTACAGTGAAGTTGTCATTGTTCACACATGCACATTCCAGTCCACCCACCGTGGCTGTTAGGTTATAAACCGTTCTCATTATATTAACAATAGCTCGACTTTTTCCAGACAGACCTCGTATTAAGTGAATATAACTGAATTCCAATAAAATTTTTTACATAAATACGTTGTGGTTAACTCACCAATAAGATACAGCAATTATAGACATATATGTACCTAATAACAGAGCCCAGATACATGAAGGAAAAACTAATGAAATATAAGGGAGAAACAGACAATTCAATAATAGTTGAAGACTTTAATATCCCTACTTTTAATAATGGATAGAACGATTAGATAGAAAATCAACAAGAAAAGAGAAGACTTGAGCAACACCATCAACCAACTTAACTGACATTTATGTAACTTTCCACCCAATGACAGCAAGACATACATTCTTTTGTAGTGCACACTGATCATTTACCAAGGGAGACCTTCTGGGCCATAAACCAAGTCTCAATACATTTAAAAGGATTCATTCAGGTCACAAAGTATATTTCCTGACTACAATGGAATTAAATCCATGAAGAAATCAATTCCAGAAGAAAAAAGTTCTGGAACCCCTGCAAATATTTGGAAATATATTTGAAAGTACTTGGAAATAATACTTCTAAATAACTTGGAACTAGTAGCTCAGTCCTGGAGACCTCTGCACAGCATACAGATTTATAGTAACCAATACTATATTATAAACTTCTATGTTGCTAAGAGACTAGATCTTAATTGCTCTCAAAACAGAAAAGAATTATGTGATGTGATAGAGATAAGAAATATAAGATCCATAAGAGATATAACCATCTTCATTTATTGTTGGCCTGGTGTCAGGGTTTGTGCCCTATCACATGACCTAACAACAGGCAATCCTATCTGTTTAGGGACTGGGTTCTGAGTAGCATAATCCATCCATTTAAAAATGAATTGGGGCCCTTCATTGGTGTGCCTCAGATGACTGAGTGCCTGTCTGTGAACCCAAAGATCACTGGTTCAATTCCTACTCAGGGCACATTCCAGCATTTTGGGCCAGGTGCCTGGTGTGCGAGAGGCAAATGATTATTTCTCCCTCTCTTCCATTCCCTTTAAAAAATAAATAAATGAGGCCCTGGCTACTGTGGCTCAGTGGATTGAGTGTCAGCCTGCGAACCAAGTGTCGCTGGTTCCATTCCCAGTCAGGGCACATGACTAGGTTGCACGCCAGGTCCCTAGTTGGGGGCGCATGAGAGGCAACTGCACATTGATGTTTCTCTCCCTCTCTTTCTCCTTTCCCCTCTCACTAAAAACATAAAATAATTAATTAATTAATTAATTAAAACCTTGGGAAAAAAATGAATTGGGGTGGAGTAGCAAGAGAGAGGTGAGTGTAGTTAAAAAGAGCAACACAAAGCTCCTTGTGATGTTAGAATTGTTCAGTATCTTGACTGTGGTGATAGATACATGAACCTAGAACTTAACACATAAACAAAAATGAAAGATGGAGACGTAGTCAGACATGGCTTGCCTCTTCGTACAACCGTATCAAAATTACAACTAAAATATAGAACAACTATCACTCAGAACCATCAGAAATTGAGTTGAATGGAAGTCTGACAACTACGGAATTTAAAGAAACCACATCCATCCAGACTGGTAGGAAGGGAACACACACAGAATGGGCTGGTCACTCACCCACCTGTAGTGGATAAAAATTCAGAAGGGATATCTCAGGATCGAGGAGTACCAGCCCCATATCAGGACCCCCAGCACAGGCTTCCGGTACCAGGAAGAAAAGTCCCCACAACTCTGGCTGCAGAAACCAGCAGGCATTGAGTCAGTGGAAGAAACTGCAGGAGCCCCAAATAGCTCTTCTTAAAGAACCCACACATAGATTCACCTACTCAGACTCACTCACTCTGAGCTCCAGCACCAGAGTAGCGGATTGAAAGGCACTAGTGGTATACAGGGAGAGTGGATGAAGCCAAGAATCAAATCAATGATTTAAAACATAAGGAAGCAAAAAACAATCAATCAGAGCAACAACAAGAAAAAAGAATTCAAAGAAAGCGAAGATAGTGTAAGAAGCCTCTGGGACAACTTCAATAGGTCCAACATTTGCATCATAGGGGTGGCCAGCAGAAGAGAAAAAGCGAGAAACTGGAAACCTATTTGAAAAAATAATGAAAGAAAACTTCCCTAATTTGGTGAAGGAAATAGATATGCAAGTCCAGGAAGCACAGAGAATCCCAAACAAGATGGATGCAAAGAGGCCCATTCCAAGATATATCATAATTAAAATGCCAAAGGTTAAAGGTAAAGAGAGAATCTTGAAAGCAGCAAGAGAAAAGAAGTTAGTTACCTACAGAGGAGTTCCCATAAGACAGCTGGCTGACTTCTCAAAAGAAACTTTGCAGGCTAGAAAGGATTGGCAAGAAATATTCAAAGTCATGTAAAGCAGGGTCATACAGCCAAGATTGCTCTACCCAGCAAAGATATTTAGAATTGAAGGGCAGATAAAGAGCTTCCCAGACAAGAAAAAACTAAAGGAGTTCATCATGACCAAACCGTTATTATACGAAATGTTAAAGGGACTTATTTAAGAAAAAGATCAAACTGAACAATAAAATGCAAAAAACACAAATCTATCAACAATTGAATCTAAAAAACAAACTAGGCAAACAAGAAGAACAGAGACAGAATCATGGATACAGAGAGCGTTCTGATGGTTGCCAGATGGGAGGGGGTGTGGGGGAATGGGTGAAGAGGTGAGGGGATTAGAAAGTACAAATTGGTAGTTGTAAAATAGCCATGGGGATGTAAAGTACAGTATAAGAAATACAGCAGCCAAAGAATTATACACATGACCCATGGACAAGAACTACAAGTTGGGGGACTGCCTGAGGGAGTGGGGGATATTGGGTAGGGGGGAACAAGGGGGGAAAAATTGGGACAAGTGTAATAGCATAATCAATAAAGTATAATTAAAAAAAAAAAATAGAATCTCTCCAGCAACTGAGGGTCAATCTCTGCTTGTAGTTGGCCCACTCCTGTGTTTTGTGGAGTGTACTATTACTTAATAAGTCTGCTCTCTCTTTCTGCTAGTTAAAAATAATAATAAGTACAAGTTTAATGGAAAATCTGAGTAAGATTGGTGGATTATTCATCACATTGCAATAGTATATAAATGTATCAAATCACGTTGTACTCTGTAAACTTATACAATGTTAATATCAATTATATATCAATTTTTAAAAAATGAGTCAAAGGAAATAACAAAAGGAAAACTAAAAGTATTTTGAATGGAATGAAAATGGAAACACAACACATTAAATCTGTGTGATGCCACTAAAGCAGTGATTTCCAATGATGTGTGGCAAGAATTTTTAAAACACTCCATACCTGACTGATTTAGTGAGGGGCACTGACCTCTTTTCCTTTAGACTGTCAAATTATAAAAATGACAAGAGCGAACAACACAATAGCCAACCAGTGTGAATGCCCTATCTTGAACCATAAATATATAGGTCACATAATAAAGTTGCATCTTATTGGTCATGTCACATAATAAGGTTTGGTGTGATTGGTTAATTCTTGGTACCAGAAATCCTTATACACAAGTATAGGCACCTGATTTTTAAAAAAATCACTTTGAAGCAAAAAGGATAGGTAATTACTATTACTATTTCCTTTGGTAAATAGATCAAAACTACACCTATTTTTTGTCACATTAGCAAAAAAAATAATATATTTTGGGGGGTGCCACAGAATTTTCGTAGTATTAGCTTACTGTGCCATGAGATTAAAAAAGGTTGAAAAATGCGGCATAAAGGAGTACTTAGGGGGAAATTTACAACAGTAAACACATTAAAAAAGATCTCAAATCAATGGCTTCAGCTGGCACCTTAAGAAACTAAAAAAAGAAGAGCATATTGAACCCGAAGTAGAAGAGAAATAATAAAGGTCAGAATGGAAATCTATAAATTAGAAAACAGAAAAATAGAAAAAAAGTCAATGATAAATTGATAGTGACAGTTGCACACTACTCTATGAACATACTATTAAAAACAATGAAATGTACACTTTAAGTAGGTGAATTATATATGTAAATTATATCTAAATATAGCTATGACTTCAAAAAAACCATTTTCAAGGATGTATGACCTCTTAAAGAATGCCTCTTTTGTTCCAATCAAATAGACAATATTCTACAGTTTTAGTAACTACCAGTTTAAATGTCAATCATCTTTTAATATCAGACACATGACTCAGAGAATTCTTGTATAATATAAGGCAGTAGATTCTTCTCTCCTCCTGGCTTATTTCCCAGCCAGACCCATCTTATGTTAAATCTTGTCATAAAAAGAAGATAGTTACGTATCTGGCAGTCAGATTCTATGTTAAGAAATTATTTTTAAAAGTGTAGCACATCATTAGTTTCATATTCACCATGAAATGAATCAGCCCATTTCACCAATAATAAACCAAGGGATACAGCATTTAGGTAATTCCCCCAGATCCTCCAGGCTCCTAATATGCCATCCCACCATTCTGCCAAGGAGCTTTTACTATATTCTCTTACCTGGTCTCAAAGGTGTGACAATAGCTTGCTGAGGATTTGCTTTTCTCAAAGGAGTTGTGTCTGGCAAAAGCCCTGTCCCATTCTTCCCAGGAAATTTAATCTCCAAATTGGCCTTCTCCTCTGTGAAAAGGTAAGATTGTCATCATCTAAACAAGTAAAATAAGTCAGTACCACGCACTTAAAATGGGGCCTAACGCCCCTACTAGTACACTTCGAATACTCATTCCGCACGTACAAGCAAGATGCTAGTGATGCGGGGTGGGGGTGGGGGGGATGAGTACACATTATACTTCAGAGATTGAGAATAAAACGCTGGCAACAATGTATTATAAAAAAGAAAAAAGTGCAGACTTTGTACTGTGAACAGCTCCTTGTTTTTGCTCCATGCACACTTAGGGCCGTACAGCATGAACTGGCCTTATCTACCACCTAAATACATCTCATTCCTTCTAAAGAAAACTGTAACCACCAAGATCTGCAGGGCTTACAAAGGACATCTTATAGTCTGAGTTAAGGTTCTTCTTCACCTGGGATGGTGAGAGAGGAGTGTGAGGTATTTTGAGGAAGAAACAGAGCTGGACTCTATGCAGGAATTTTATCTTAGGTTCTGACGTGCCCAAAAGTCAGCACAAGGCAGTGAAACTCCTGTTGTAACAACAGCCTAGTGACAGACAAAAGTGTCAAGAATGTGTTGAGCCCCAGCAATAACAATGTGCATGTAACACTGATTGCAACTGCGTAAAAAAAATGTGATAATTTGGAAGAAATTACAAAGTAATATATTAGAACTAAGGTGGATTTGAAAAAATAGTGGGATTAACTTTTTTCTTTCACACTGTATTTAATAGTTTTGTTATACTAATATTTCCTTTTTTAAGAAAAAATTAGAAAAAGATTGCAGACAACCCAACCATTTCCTCGGGGTTTCAGTGGAGCAAGGACATGGGAAAAGCCCCGCAGGGCCATTGGCCCTCTTGTCTACCTTTCCTCCCACACCACTTCCAAGAGAACTCTCCTCTAGGGATCCCCACTGGTTATCACTAAAGTCCTTCTCAAGAGAATGTCATACACCCTCACACTTGGACTCTGCATTACCTGTGCTAAATATAGCAGCAATGGAATCATTTTTGTTCCCCATCAGTACTGATTTATCTTAATAAAGAGTAAAAAGGATATAAGAAAGAATAAAATGAAGGGGCCCCAGCAACTACTATCCTGACATATCACTGGTCTCACATATTATTCCAAAGTAATATGATATAACTATTATTTATTGTTGGCCTGTTGTCAGGGTTTGTGCCATATCACATGACCCAACATCAGGCAATCCTATCTCTGTTTAGGGACTGGGTTCTGGGTAGCGTAATCAGTCCATTTAAAAATGAATTGGGGAGGACTTAGCAAGAGGGAGGTAAAAGGGCAACACAATGATCCTTGTATCTTGACTGTGGTGGTAGACATGAATCTACACAGGTGATAAAATTGCATAGAACTTAATACATATAAACAAAGATGAATACAAATGAAATGGGAACTCTAAGATTGGTGGATTGTATCAATGTCAATATCCGAGTTGTAGTAATACATTCTATTTGCAGTGACAAGTAGAGCAAGTTTTTATGTGGCTGCCATCACTATAGACATGTTTTTGAGTCCTAGAGTTTCACTCAACTTTGCTTCATCATATTTTAAGGAAATATGGGTTTCTGGACTTTTCCCATCTGTCCCTAAAGTTTAAATATTTGTCACTCTTAACTGCAAAATAACACTGACTTACACTGATAGTCCATTCCCAAAATACTGGGCACTTTAATTATCTCTCTCATACCATGGATGACAAAGTATCTTGATACAGTCAAGAATTTATATTTTAGTTATTTTCTTACAAACCCTTCTTTCTTTTTTTAAGTCCCTCAGAACAAAGCAAGCCACTAACCCTTAAAATGGCCAGAGAAAGCAGACACTTACCAAACCAAGAATCTATGTTTTGGGTGTCTTCCTCATCATCCAAAGATGTAAAATTGATGAAGTCCGTGGGAGCATCATAGGAGTAAGAGGCTTTAACTTGTGACATTGTCCCCACCTTGGCACAAAAGAGGTTTTCCTGATATTAGTGTCACTTTTCTCAACAGTTCACCTTCTAAAGAAATGTTCAAAAACTTGACTGCACATGTCTTACTTTTCAAATCAAACTAAGTTAACGGTTCTTTCTGGTAACCTGACGATTTTACTTGAGGTAAATATGGTTGAATTAGAAAGAGGCAAAGTTTGAGGACCTACAACATGCCATGCACTATCCTAGATGTTCTACACTCATTACTTTATCTTCCCCTCAACCTACCGTTTTCTCATCCAATTTACGTTCTCTCTGCCCTGAATAGCCCAATCCAATGCACTCTCTCTGTCCCAAACAACCTAATCTCTGAAACACACCATTAGATTTTATATCTACCAACCAAAATCCTACTTATCATTCAAACTCCAATTCAGTTCTCTATAAACTTTTCCTCAGTTTCTACCCAGCACGCTTCATTGTTGCCTCCCCAAAGCCATAGTGCTTTGCTTACCATCCAATTTTATATTAGTTAGCTATGCAGGTGTCTCTCCTAGTAGACTCTAAGGTCCTAAAGACAAGAATGGATTTTAGCCCTGTCTGGTGTGGCTCAGATGGCTGGGTGGTATCCCACAAAGTTAAAGGTCACTGGTTTGATTCCTGGTCAGGGCACTTGCCTGGGTTGCAAGTTCAGTCCCCAGATGGGACTGAATCTCTCTCACATCAATGTTTCTCTCCCTCTCTTTTTCCTTCTCTTCCCCTCTCTCTAAAAATAAATAAGTAAAATCCCCCCCATAAAAGAAAAAAAGCCAAGATGATCGATTTTAAAAGAGTAGATTTTACTCATTTGTGTATACTTCATCCATCAAGGTGCCCAGAACAGTATCTTACATACATTAAGAGCTCAATATAGTTTTGCCAAGTATATGTTTTCTTTCCTTATTTTCATAAAAATATTGTTCCTGGGCATGAAGAAAAAGGCTTTAAAATACATACATAAAAGGTACAACATGCAGATTACATAAAAGGAACAAGTCAAAGATATGGGCCTATCCTGTGTACCAAGTTTTACACTGTCCTGTAGAAACCTGTGTAGGTTAAAATCAGCTTTGTATGGTTAAAAAATAGCTGGCAGTAGACTGAAAAATAGCCTAAAGGCCACTCACAGGCAAATAATTTCCTATAAAACCCAATGAGCCATTTGTCTTCATCCAGGGAACAACACATACTTAAAGTATTCTGAATTTTGGAAGATAAGTAGATTAACAGTAATCACTTGGATATACTTTTATCAAATTAAGTATCTTTCTTTAAGCCCTTATTTTATTATAAAAATACATACTCATTAAAAAATTAAAAGTACAAAAAAGCTTTTATTTTTTTAAAAAACTACAATGTTACACTCTCCCCCACTCCATATATATAAACTTTTTAAAAACAGGATCATTGACATTTTGCATATGCTTCACACATTTCCATGTCAATAAATATCAATATATCATCAATTGATGACTGTACCATATTTTACTTATCCCCTATTTTTAGGCTTTTCTCATTATTTTCACTTTAAAGATATTACTAGAAAAATATCCTTAAGAGCTGAATTTTGGTACACATTCATAATTCTTCTCTTAAGATAAATTCTTAAAGATGGACTTGCTGGCTCTTAACACATACTGTGAAAATGTTCCTCAGAAGAGTAATACCCACTTGCATTACCATAAAGGTGTGCCAGTTCCCCAGACTGTCACCAATTCTGGGCACTACCAGTCCTCAGTGTTCATTTTCTCTATATTATACTACTCCTACACTCTAAGAGAAATCAAAAGATTAGTCACATCCAACTTCATTGCTGCTCAGTGGTTTGACCAGCATTTCATTAGCTTCTCTCAGTGGCCAGGGATAATTCAGAAGGTACTTCAGTTCCTCAGACACATCTGTTCTGAGACATTTGGTTTACCTAGTGACGTCAATCTATACATTAAAGAATGCTGTCTTCCCATGGTCTCCTATGAAATCAGAACTCCACAGATACCCTTAAATAATGCCCCAGCTGAGGTATTCAGTATAGAAACATGACATTTTGGAATTGGGAGGAATCTTAGATAACACATAACTTTTGTGGTTTATAGATAACAATTAATGATGCAAAAAAGGGGTCCTCCAAGATCACACAACAATACTACTAATGATCATGGTAAAAAGTTACCAAAGGCACTTATACATGCCAGGTTCCATTAAGTACTAAATATGTACTATTCCTAATACTCTCAACAATCCTGTAAAGCAATAATTATTATCCCTGAAGGTAAGAGAGATTAAATGATTTGCCCAAACCCTGACTTGTGTGGCTAAGTGGCTTAGGCATCGTCCTGCAAACTGAGAGGTCGCCAATTCAATTTCCATTCAGGGCACGTGTCTGGGTTGTAGGCCAGGTCCCAGGCTGGGAGCATGTGAGAGGCAACCAATCAATGTTTCTTTCATACATTGATGTTTCTCTCCTCTCTTTCTTTCTCCCCCCTCTCTCTAAAAATTAATAAATAATGTATGTATGTAAGTATGTGTGCATAAATAAATAAACAAATGACTTGCCCAATATTGCACAATTATGTAAAGGCAGAATTAGATCTCGAACTGAAGCTCCTGACTTCAGCACAATGTTCTTTCCATATCGTTCTTCCCTCTCACCCTGTGAATTACAGAAGCACATTAATGTGGTTAAAGTTTCTACTTTCATAGAAAGTAGCACTGTATTTATTTCCAAGTAGATCCATTCTCCATAGTCTTTTGCCCTAAATAGATGATTCTTTATTATCCTAATTCTACACTTTTCACTCTCCCTCATTTCTATTTTCGATATTCAATTTAACTCAGTAAGCTACTTCTTAGCAATCCACTCATATTATACACTTGCTAAGGGCCATAAAATGTGAGCTTGATGATATCAAAGCTCCTTTCTCACTAATATTCAAGGATGAGACACTAAGTTGCATACAGAAAGTAGAAGATCTAGTCTCAGACACAAAGGAATTTAAAGCCTAGACAGTAGCCAAAGTCCTATATTCTTAATAAATAAGATAGCATACAATATTTAAATTATATCATATGACCTTTAAGTATAAAGAGAATTACATATTAACACAGCTTAAGTCAAGCCATTGTTAAACATTTTTCATTGAACATCATCAAAACAGTAGGAAGCACACTATCATGGAAGTCACCCCCTTGACTGCCACCTTTCAAAGTTGGAGTAGCCACAGGACAGTTTTGGCCAAAGAGGAAAGTAAGGATCTACTGTGGGATTCATAGGAAAACTCCTACATTCCTGATACAGCTACAAGGCCACTTCCTGCTCTTTCCTTTCACCTTTCTTCTTGCCTTGAAGGCGGATGTAATGGCTGGAGCTATAGCAGCCACTGTGTACACATGAGTGGATTAAATGGCTAAGAGCATAACAGACATGGACCCTAACATCACTGAACTAGTGGTCATTGATGATCAAATATCAGCAGCCATCTACCTCCAGGCAGAAATACTATTCTTTATAAGCTATTATAGTTATATTTTCTGTCACTTATAGCCAAAAATAATCCCAACACAGAAACCCTGAATTCTAGCCCTGTCTCTGGCATTTACTAGATGTGTATGGCAATGGGCAAGTCACTCTACCTTTCTGCTTACCTATGTCCCATAAACAAATGAGGAGATATTTCAAATGCTATGAAACATACAACCATAAAATATTAACACTGCTTTTGACCTACTGATACCTTTCTTCTCCTTGACCGAATTTATATTCAAAGAACCCTTACTGAAAGGCTCCCCAGTGACTGACAGTGGTTGAAAATTCCCCTTCTACAAGGAGGAAGTTTTCCTGCTCTTGTGAACAAACATGCTGGAAGACATGGGAAAATCTTGGATTCCCATGATCTTAATGCCTAGCCCAGGTCACTGGGAACCCTTCCCAGGCAGGAATGTAATGAAGACAACTGAAGCGGGGGGAGGGAAGAGGCAGGAATGTAATTTGCAGAAACCCCACTTAGCCTCCTAAAGATCATGATTCCATCCAAGCATGCTGCTGAAAACCACCTGGAAAGCATTCAAATTTAACCCCTCATACCTCTTCTTCTTTTTTTTGTTATGGAGCTACACTGCTAGCCTCTTTGGAGGGGAATTTGCATTTTTCTTTTTGAGAGATCTTACCAAACATAATAATGTACCTTAAAGATATGCATTTATGCATGTATGTAAGTACAACAAGAACGTTCACTATAGAATTGTGCATAAAAGCCAAAAAACTGAAAACCCAAATTCTACCAATAAAAGATTTATTGAATAAATTATGGCACAAACATATAATAAAATATTAAGTAATTTTAGTATTAGGTAACTTTTCATATGTGGTTAAATGTGCAGAATGAGCTCCAAGAGCTAGTAAATGAGAAAAGCAAAATGCAGAAGTGTGTGCTCCCATTCATGTTAAAAAGAGAGAAAAGGATAATACTTAGTTATACCTTTGTACATACATAGACTATTGTGGAAGGAGACTCAAAAATGTTAACAGCATTTTGGTCTGTCTGGGAGTTCTGGGTTAGAAGTCGTCGTTGGCAGCTGTCCGTCTCGAGAGACGATGGTGTAGCTTCTTAAGAGTCTATCTGCACCGCCGAGAATGGCTGTGCAGTCCGACTCGGGAGTGACACGGTATCTGTCTCCTCCCGTGTTGAATCGACATCTTGCGATGACGCTGGAGTGTCCTCTCCAGTGAAGCTGAAGCTACAGAGCCTGGGCAGGGTGATATGGAGGGTCTGCTGTTGCCCATGCAGCAGACCCCCTGGGTTAGAAGAAATCTTTCTATTATATGAACTTTCATATTCTTTGAATATGTTTTCTTATACAAATGCATACCTTTTCAGTTTAAAGAATTGGTTAAGCAGTATTTATTTTCCCCCTAAATCTATGGTTATAGGGCTTTCTGAAATTTTTATTAAATATTCTTAAATCCAGCAATAACTGTTAAAACTCGTGATTTCTGGAAATCATGCTTCCCATTTACATGGTCTATAAATAGGCTATTAACTTTTACATATACAAATGTTATACATTCTCTTTCTTTTGTAATGTTTCTGTATAAAAGTAAAATGTTCCTGGGTACTAACTTAATAAAAAGGTATATAAACTTGAAAAAAAGTTAAAAATAATAATAGCTATTAATCACTGAGTACTTATGACATGCCAAGCACTGTTGGCAATGTTTTCCATTAAGTCACTAAATCCTCAGTTACCCTATGAAGTAGGTACTGCAATCACCTTCGTTTTACGGAAGTGGAAAGTGAGGGACAGAGACATTTACTGCTTGTTCACGGTCACAACACAGCTAAGTAGCAGAGCCAGGATTTGAATCCAGACAGGCCCTAAAGGATATGTCCTTACCCATCACACCATCTACTACCTCTCATATTTACTTAAAAATAGATATTTGTATAGATCAATGTCAAATATCAAGGAGCAAGAGACAAAACCATAGATAAGTAATAATAAATTCCAACTATTGTCTACCATAGGCCAAGCACCTCACCGGGCATTTCACATAAATCACCTCATTTAAACTGAATTAACAATATAAAAGATAGATATCATCATTTTTCAAATAATGAAACTGGTTCAGAGAAGTTAATCTACTCCAATTACCAACTGGTGTTAGCAATGTTGGGTTTTAAGACCAGGTCCATAGGACTCCAAAATCAGGAATCATAACATGCAGGGTTTTCCTATAACTGTTCCTTCAAAAAGGAGGTAGGTAACCAAATCTTATTGATCTGCTATACCTAAATAAATAAATGAATGAATCTCTGCTCTATACAAAAAATAAATATCCATGACAAGTTATTCATAAAGAACACTGATAAGTTAAAAACCCTATTCTAAATATAACAGAAAAGCTCTGAGCTGGATCTTCCCAAAAAGTAAAATATTGCCCCTTAATTTTTTTCTAAGTTGGTACTCTTACAGAAAGTTTCTGCTATACTGTATGTAAGGTGAAGATGAGCCTGAACCTCTCAGTGGATATTCTAGAGTGAAAGAGACTATGAAGAGGTTATTCAAACATCAAAAGCATGAATGTCCTCGGAGGTCCCAGACTGCATTTAGTTGGTGGGGGTTAAAAAGCAAGGGGCTCAAACCTCAAAACACCTAATCTTTATTTAGGTGAAATTTTAAACCAAAACACTATTTTTAACATAACCTCTTTTTTATTATTTTTTAAAAAAACATTTTCTTGTTTATAGATTTTACTTATTTATTTTCAGAGAGAGAGGAAGAGAGGTAGAAAGAGAGGAAAGAAACACCACTGTGTGGTTGCCTCTCCCGCGTCCCCAACTGGGGACCTGGCCCACAACCAGGCATGTGCCCTGACTGGGAATCAAACTGAAGACCCTTTGGTTTGCAAGTTGACGCTCAAATCACTGAGCCACACCAGCCAGAGCTCAACATAACCTCTTTTTTAAAAAGCTTCTTTTGAGCTATCTTTTGGTATAGCGTGAGCAATTCAGGAGATCGTCCCCCCGTCCCCACAAAGAGGCGAACAAATCAGTAAATGCATATCCATTGAAAAGTTTGACTCTCCTCAATAAAGGATGATAGCACGAGAACATGAACAAAGCCAAAAGTAACTACAGGGATATGCCAGTTTCACCACACTGCCTCTCCCATCAATAATAAATATTAGGATATAAATAAAACCTTCAAAAACTAAAGAGCACAAGGCTTAGTGGTAAATGGAGTAGGCCAGGGCCAACGCCAACTGTTTAAATGGGAGAGCCTCATGCATGGTGGGAACTGGATGCCTTCCTGCACCCCTTAATCAAGACTGAATTTCTGTCAACAGGTCTCACTAAAAAAAAAAAAAAGAAAAAAAAGACCATGCGTCAACCACATTTCCCCAAACAAATTAGGCTGCCAAGCAAGAGAAACAGAATCAGTATCAAATTTCAAAATTATCTAAATTCACCATAGCTTCAGACTCCTGCAAATCTAGAAACATAAATGAAAAAACACTTCTGACAAATACACCTACAATAGATATGAGAAGCCTCTCCCGTATGTTTATGAACTAGTTTCCTTTTAAAAACTCCCTATTAAGTGCTGTCCATCATATCATACAGCTTAGTTTTGTTTCCAAAAAACAAAGACAGAAAGAATATACATAGTCCCTTCCCTTAAGGAACCTACAGTTGAGCGGAGAATACAATTATGATCCTTGCTATAATGGGGGATAAACCAAGGGCAACTAAGGATATAATACGGAAGTGCAGAGGAGACAAACAGAGTAAAGAAGGGTCAGAGCAGGCTTCCTGGTAAAAGTTATACCTAAAAGATAGAAACAGACCTGCAGAGTTCTATACGCGAAGATGAATGTTGACTTTTTCTAGGGGAAGAGATAAATCGTAAGAGGAAACAAATGGGGGTAAAGTACACAACTGGGAAAGACTGCAAAAGAAGCAATGTAACCTGTGTCCACAGTCATCTGAAATTAACCTCTATCACCTCCTGTCTCTCTTCACTCTTGAACCAAAAATAACTAGCCTTGACAAGCTCTATAAATCAAAAGGTGCAAGTTCAGAAGCGGGCGGGGGGAAATGGCAAAAGGGTGCATTCTAAGCAAGGCTGAAATAGTGTACTGGCAGCTCCTAAGAAAAACAAAGACTTTGGTGTGATAGATGCTCTCAATTAGAACCTCACTATCCGGCTTTAAAGCTGTGTCCTGCCTATTTCTACTGCAGGAAAAAATCATGAGTTAAACAACTGGTAATGTCATAAACAGAGCAACTCAAGACTTCATTAGGAAGTGTAGTTAGTTAATATGGTCCCATCCCAGGCAATGCCATTCCCCCAGGGACACCCTCTCCTACATTCACAAGGGGATAAGAGATCCTGTTACAATACCACAAGTTAAATAGAGTTGAGTTATTTTCATCTTACCCAGGGAGAAAACACCTAAATTTTTTTCTAGAGATCAGCAGGAGTCAGTAAATGGCAACATAATCCAGCATGCAATTTTAACTAAGTCACAAACTAAGTCTGAAGGAAGTTAATGGACTTTGTGTTTCCACATTTATGTTTGCTAACTTCTGTGTTGAAATTGGATCTGTTTACAGAAACAGATCTATGAAGCTTCCAAAATTGGGTCAATTTAAAATCCAATGACAATCCCTCACTGTCCAAGCACTCAGAAGTCAGCACAGGACACATGGACACTTGTTTTAGTTCATCACTGTCCAGAAACCTCAATCAAATATATTTTTCTATCATTTCTCTCCCAAACTTGTGAATTTCCTATACTCTCTCAAAAGAATTACTCAGTTCTGTTCATTTAATTTATCCACCAGCTCTATAATATAATCATAATCCACATATACAACTAATAGGACCTGGATAGAAATCAATGATGCCATTTACTTCTAGGCCAAGTAATGACACAGATCTTTGTAGAATACTAAGAGAAAATCTTTGTAGAATATCCAAGAGTTCTGATGTTCCAAGAGTAAGAAACTGAAAGTTTGTAAGGGTTGACACTGGGGTTCCAGGTTATAATCCTCAACAAATTTCAATCTCTTCATCTTATAGAGATTTATATGCTTCAAAAGGGTTGGGGGAGGGGGAGAAGGGGGGCGAGAAGGGGGTAAGAAGGGGAAAGATCTAGTCAAGGAATTAGTATAAATGACCCATGGACATGGACAATGGGGTGAGGACTGACTGTGGGAGAAGAGGTGGGTGGGGTCGGGGGAGCAATGGGGGAAAAAGTGGGACAACTGTAATAGAAAAACAATAAACGAATTAAAAAAAAAAAAAAAGGTTTGGGAAGACACACACACACCCAAGAACCTAAAATAACTGATTATCTATGAGGTGGCAGGGAGTGAGATAAACAATTACAGGGTTGGAAGAAGACTTTCTAACTACTACAAATCTTTTTACATTATTTTGATTTTTGCACAATGCTAATGTATTACATATTTTTAATTTATAAATTTGTGCCAGTGTGAATATATTGCACATTGTCAGTGGGTATGTGAATCAGCACCATTTTCCTAAGAGGCAATTTGGTGTTATATACCAAAGTCCTTAAAAATATGCATTATTTTTGACCAAAGATTTCTCTAGGTAAAATACTACAGTAGAACCATATAGTAATGGAATACTACATAACCATGAAAATTATGTTCTACAAAATTTTAATGGCACAAAAACCTATTAAGTGGGGAAAAAAACGAAGGCTTTCAGTGCATGATTTTTAAAACCAAATATAGGCACAAAAAGAACACTAGAAAGAAACCTATCAAAATGTTACCTGTAGTTAATGAGAAGTAGAATAATGGGTTATTCTTTCGCTTTATTGTTTTGCTTTCCTTTCTTTTGCTATATTGTTTTCTTTTGCTTTCCTAGTATTAAATAAATTTTGTTCCAACATGTTACTTTATTAATAAAGGTTAAACATATTTAAACACTTTTGAAGCTAATATATTAATGTTTCCCTTATTCTTTTTTAATGTAACTCACCGTGGACACAACCTTACCTCTGGTTTAATCTGTCAGTCCAATCAAAGTTTCAATATACTTTCACCTCTCTTCTGAAATCTTGAAGTCTAGCAAGTACTTATCAATAACCTAGAAGAAACAGAGACATGATAAAACAGGTTCAAGTTCTCTGTAGTAAAAAAGGTTAACAGAGAACAGGAAGGAGCTATACACCAAGGATACCCACTCTTTAAACCAAAGAGTGCTCTGAGAACTAAGTTCTAAATTGCATGGATCCCCAAAATGCCAAATTGTTAACAGATTGTTGTTTCATCAGTGTAAAAGTGTTCTTAAATTTTTTTAGCGTACATTTGCTGTCTCCTGGTATCCTTCATATGACCTACTCCCACTTTATAGAAACTTTTCCAAAACCTGCAATTTATGGGTGTTAATGTGCACTTCTTTTCAAACAGGACAAATGGTTAGGCACACTTAAAATATGAAAAAACTTTTACTACCTTTCTTTATTTTAAAAAGAAGATATAGCATTTTAAAAATATTTCCAAAGTAAGATCCTACATACAACTCTGTATCTTTCTTACCAATCTTTAATTTCCCCCTAATTAAGTTTCTCTATGTAAGCAGACAAAAAACAGAACCCCACCTGTTATCTACACCTTTTTCACAAAGTATGCTGGGCTGCTGATCTCTATGCCCATCTCAAAAACTGATCTAGTCACAGAATTGCCTGACCTGTTTGATCTCCCCATAGTCAATTCCACTTCGTACTGTTACAGTTGAATGAGTAGCAGAGGGAGACATGTCTCACCCCCTAACTCAGCAGTCCTGGGCCTGGTCTGATAATATTGCCAGGTGTTCCAACATCACAAAAAAACACTATGTTAGCAGGGAAGGAGGAAAGTGCTTGGAATTCTATGTGTCCTTTCCACCATCTGGGAAGGAGAGCCTTTGAAACTGTGCTTTCATCCCAAGGCCAGAAAGTTGGGACAGGGTCTACAGTGCCCAAAGAAAAAGTCCATAAAACAACTTTGATTAATTGCCTGCTTCTCGTCACGAACACAAAATGAACAAATAGAGTCTTGAGCAATATAAGGATTCGGGTAAGTTTGGGTAGTCACATTCTCCCAAGAAAAGCTGGCACCACCTTTATTCGTCAATCAATATGTAACTTCTTCACCCCATCCCGCCAACTATGTAAGTCCTCAGAACAAAGGAATCACTCTCTTGGCTCTCTGGACACCCTAGGGCAAGCTTGCCGCCCCGGCCTTTGGCCACCCTTGCTTTTGCGCTCCCATTCACTAATAAACTTTTTGTGCACACTAATAGGCTCACTGCTCTGTAATCCTTTATTACGTCAGTGAGAACAAGCAGGGTTTCTCTGATAACACTACCTTTACCATGGCAAAGAAAATTCAGTTTGCCAAGGGGCATTTGAATCTCTCCTCCTCCTTTCTTCCCCAACAATTTAAAAAGAATTAAAGAAGAGACCCATAAAAGGCTAGAGAAAACAAAAACAAATATATAGAGGATATAGAAGAACTCTGAACCTCTCCTGGTTCCTGAACAAGAAATGGAGGACCTTTCCCACAATCCCATCTCCTGGAGAAGCTTAACTGCAACTGTAGGATAAATTAAGGTTAGAATACACGGACTTAAGCATAAGGCTGACCAAAGTAACCCTATTTATTAAAGAATATTTTCCTGATTATGCTATTACAGGTATTCCAATTCTTCCCTCTTTGCCCCCATCTGCCTGGTACCCCCTTCCCTCCAGCAATCCCCCCCTAGTTTATGTCCATGGGCCATGCATGTAAGTTCTCTGGCTTCTCCATCTCCTGTACTATTTTAACATCCCCTTGTCTATTCTGTACCAACCAATTAGGCTTCTTAATCCCTATACCTTTTTCCCCATTCTCCCCCTTCCTCCTCCCTGATGATAACCCTCCAAATGGTCTCCATATCTATGGTTCTGTTCCTGTTCTAGTTGTTTGCTTAATTTTTGTTTTTTAGATTTAGTTGTTGATAGTTGTGAATTTATTGCCATTTTAATGTTCATAGTTTTGGTCTTTTTTCTTGAATAATTCCCTTTAACATTTCATGTAATAATGGCTTGGTGATGATGAACTACTCCTTTAGCTTTACCTTGTCTGGGAAGGTCTTTAACTGCCCTTCCATTCTAAATGATAGCTTTGCTAGACAGAGTAATCTTGGTTGTAGATTCCTGCTTTTTACCACTTTGGAAAACTTCTTGCTACCCCCTTCTTGTCTGCAAAATTTCTTTTGAGAAATCAGCTGACAGTCTTATGGGAACTCCTTTGTAGGTAACTCTAGTCTTTTCTCTTGCTGCTTTCAAGATTCTCTCTTTATCTTTAACCTTTGGAATTTTAATTATGATATATCCCTCTTTGTATCCATCTTGTTTGGTACTCTCTGTGCTTCCTGGACTTGCATGTCTATTTCTATTGCCAAATTTGGGAAGTTTTCTTTCACTATTTTTTCGACTAAGTTTTCAATTTCTTGCTCTTCCTTTCCCCTCTGGTATCTCTATGATTCAGATGTTGGCACTTTTGGAGATGTACCAGTCTTCTTATTTTCTAGTTTTTTTGAATTCTTCTTTCTTCATTCCGTCCTAGTTGAATGTTTATTTCTTTCTCATGTTCCAAATCATTGATTTGAACCTTTGCTTCCTTCCCTTCACTGTTGGTTCCTTGTGGATTTTTCTTTATTTCACTTAGTGTAGCCTTCATTTTTTCCCTTATGCTTTTGCTATACTCAGTGAGTTCTCTAAGCATCTTTATCACCAGTGTTTTGATCTCTGTATCTGACAGGTTGGCTATCTCCATTTTGTTTAGTTCTTTTCTGGGGTTTTGTTCTGTTCTTTCACTTGGGCCATATTTCTTTGTCTCCTCAATTTGGCAGCCTCCTTGTATTTGTTTCTGTGTATTAGGTAGAGCTGCTTGACTCCGTCTTAGTGCATCCGTTATGTTTTAAGGGGCAGAGACTTAGGTATTGGACAGGGCAGGGCAACCCGCTTCACCACTTTGTCGCTCTGTATGTGAGGGAGGGGTCAGAAAGGGTACAATGCCATTGCCTGGCTGCTGCTGGCTTGCTTGGCACTCGCCCCATTTCCAGTCACTTCACCCCCTTCTAGCTGTTGCCCTAATGGTGGTTCCCAGAGCGGGTGGGTTTGTGTACATTCTAGGACCATGCAGGCCCTTTAAAAGGATTCTCCTGAGAGACCAGCAATTTCTTCCACTACCCCAACCCCCACTGGTTTTAACAGCCAGAGGTTATGAGGCTTTATTTTCCTAGTACTGGAACCTTGGGCTGTGAAGTCTGGCCTGGGGCTGGGATCGCTAGCTGCCAAGGTATCCCTCCAATTTTTTATTTTTATCCACCACACATGAATGTGGGACCTCACATTTCTCTGGCCACCACACCAAGTCCTCTCCACCCCAACTCTCCATCTCTGCCCCTCCTACCCATCTGGATGAATACAGCTTCTTTAAATCCTTGGTTGTCGGACTTCCATATAGTTCAATTTTCTGGCAGTTCTGGGTAGTTTTTGTTTTGAGGTTAGTTGTGATCCTTCTATGGTTGCGCAAGGAGGTGAAACATGTCTACCTATACCTCCATCTTGACATGAAGTCCTATTTTATTTATATAATTTCAAAGTTTAAACAAATTTACCAACGTAGATGACTAAGTCCATTTTTTCATACCTGCCATTTTGTAGTCAATTTAGATAACGCCCTCCTGCCTAGCCAATTCAACAGATATTAAGTGGGTGACTTCCATGTACCACGACTGTTCTAGTTCTTGTCCCATAAACTTCGCTTATCCAGAGCCAGTTCATGTCCCACCTGCTTCACAAAGACACCCTTGTCTGCCTTTAAGCTTCATTGATCTCCCTCACCTCTAACTTGCTAGGGCACTTACAATACAAAACAATAAAGCACTCAGTTGCTGTCTTAATTTGTTCTGGTTGTCATTTGTCAATTTGAATCTGTCTTTTGTCCTCAAGCATACCAGAAAACCCCTTGAGTAAGTACATCATGTACTTACTATACCGACAGTATCCAACACCAACTTGAGCATACAGTAGTCCTTCAAAAGTCAATTAATTAGCTTGGTGAGCTGGGAGCTACAATAATTCTGATCCCAAGAGTGACAACTTAATACTGAGCTGACACATTCAACAGTGCTACTCCAAAACAACCAACAGTGATATGGGGGTGGTTTCTTGACCCGGGGAGTTTAACAGTGAAGCCACAACACAAGAATATCCTTATTGTAATAGTAAAAAATCCAATTTTTGACATCTGATGAGGTAATTTTTTTAAAGGCCATAGGATGTCAAGACAATGTAAGGCTGAACCTGGGAGTACACCAAGCAATGCCCTTAAAAGCAAAATCAGTATAGCACTCAGATTCTGTCTTATCTTAAGCAGGACTCATGTGGGGGAAATCCTTGGTATTTAATTACTAGAAAACTATATGTGAGAAAAAGAAATCATATATAAAGAAAAAGGGGGCAAACCAATTCTACAATATTATAGCCTGGTTCACAGTTCTTTCCTTTCCTATCTGTAAATGTTCTAGGACAAGAAATTAGAAAGGCAATAATACCTAGTTTTTAGATATAAAGGGAGAGGGCTGGGCAAATATGGATAAAACAGAATTAATTTAAAACGCCAAACAGAAACACAACTCCAAGTGGAATTAAACTCTCCCTCAAGTGTGTTCTCACATCACCTCATTTATCTATTTCACACAAAAGTTCTGAAATGTAGTTGTGACCACATCTGTTTTGCTCCACCAAATGACACACTTCTTGAGGGCAAGGCTACTGTTTCACCCATTTCTCTAAATTTACCTAGATTGTGGGCCTTAGTTTCCTTCTCTAGAAAGTGGGTCTAAGAGTAGCACCTACTTCACTGGCTTATGCGAAAATTGAGAAAGCGCATGCAGAATGCTTAGTTCAGTAAGTACTTAACTCGGGTGCGTGGTAATAACTTTTCCCGTTACTATTAGCCTACAGCCTCTCACAACTCTCTCTTCCCCCTATTTCCCACGGCCGGTCCCCACCTCTATCTCCAGATACAGCCCACTAGACTTGGCCCGGACAGACTTCTCGGGAAAATCCTGTAACGAAGAGAAGGGTGGCTGGAAGCCCGGCTTCCTCTCCGCCCGGGCCAGGACGGCGCCCCACAACAGAAGCCCAAGCCTTGAGACGCGGACCGAACTGGGGGTTTGGAGGTGACCTTCAGTCGCTCAAAAATCAGGGATAGGAACCCCCGTGGTCCAGCTGCTCCCCTTTTCTCCCTTTGGCTCACCTCGTCTCAGCTGTAACGGCGGAGCGCCCGCAAGAAACGCCGCGGGATTCATTGAGTACCGTTGAAAATTTGAACCCAGGCTTGCCAGTCGAATGCACCAATCAGACTGCCAGGACCCGGCAATCCCAGCCTCCCGATTGGCCCTAGGGATTGCACAACGCCGGAAGTCACGATAAGGGACGAGCAAACAACCTGCCCAGAAGACCTCTGGGAAACGTAGTCTCAGGCGACTGCGTGAGCCTATTGAAACCTCTCTAACAAGGAATTTACTACAAAGCCCAGAATGCCTGGCTCCAAACTGTTTGGGAAAGGTGGTACCAACTGAAGAGCTGAGGAGTCGATTTCGGTAACAGAACAGCGTCCATCCTAGACCTCCTCAAAACTTTCACAGAAGAAAATCTTAATTTTAATATTCTCCTTATAGTTGTGCCTTGTGCCTGAATATTGATAGGAATTCGCTTCATTTTAATATAGAATCCCCTGCATGCAACATGGACTCGCCCTCAGCGTCTCTACCAATGAAGGTGTCCCTCAAATTCTTTATCCAGTCCACACCCTGATATTAACTGGTTTAAAACCGCAGTATATTGAATGCGTCGTCCTTCCGTTTTAATTCCAGGTACATCGCTAGTGTTTTTATTCTCGTATTGTAGAAGAGACAACAAAGACTCAGAAGTTGAGTAAATTTGTCTAAAATCACGTGATAAGTAAAGGAGATGGGATTTGAATTAAGAATGTCTGCGCTTGTACATCACTGATAATCAATTAGAAAATAATAAGGACGAGAACAAAAAGATCGCCATCCATAATAACAACAGAAGCTACGAAGATTTTAAAAATGTGCCCTGTCTGGTGTGTCTCAGTGACTGAGCGCCAGCCTGTGAACTGAAAGATCACTGGTTCGATTCCCAGTCCAGGCACATGCCTGCGCTGCTGGCTAGGTCCCCAGTTGGGAGTGTGTGAGAGGCAACCCACTTTCTCTCCCTCTCTTTTGCTCTCTCTCTCTCTTCACCTTTCTCTAAAAGTAAATAAATAAAATCTCTTTAAAAGTAAATTTAAAAAAATGACCCAAGACATTTATGGGAAAATTAAAAACTAAAACTTTGTTGAATAACTAAAAATAATCAAATAAGATGGATTTACATTGTTAATGGGTGGGAAAAATCAATATTATAAAGATGTTAATTCTCCCTTATATTCCAATTAAAATCCCAATAGGTTTTGTTATAAACCTTGCCAAGTTGATTATAAAATGTATATGGCATAAGAAAAGCACAAGAAGTGGAATCTGAATTTTGAAAAGAGGGGGGACTTGCCATACCAGATCTCATAAACATTAAAATATTATGAAATTATAGTAATTTTTAAAGTATGGTTAATTGACTCCATGGGGATACAATCAGCAAAATCCAGATGAGAAAACTCTACAGGACAAAAGATCTAGTTTTTTCAAAAAATAAACTGTAAGGGTTTTTTTGTTTCAGTTTAGTTTGGTTTGTTTTTTAATACTTCTTATTTTTTGAGATACACATAAAAATGGAAGGGGTGAAATGACTCTAGAATTTGTTTCAAAATAATTGGGAGTATGTAGAAAAATAGGTGGGAGTATAAATGAAACAAGATTAGGCAAAAATTGATAATTGGTGAAGCTGAGTGACAGGTTCATGACACATATATGCATACACATACTCATATAGAGATATGTGTTTGAAATTTATGCAAAAGTTTTTTTATGTAGGCTATTGCCATAGAAATTTTTAAAAATCATTAGAAGTGTTTGAGTGCATAAACAGACCTATGTATATCAGAATTTAGTAAATGCTGAGTAGAATTTCAAATCAGACGGCAACAAACAAATACTGGAGTTGGGACATTTGCTTTTCATTTGGGGAAAATATTATGTTAGCTTTTTTATCCTGTACCAGTTACAAATTAAAATTTTTAAAGTCTTAAAAGAATATGGTGATGATGTTGGGGTAGGAAATTTTTAAGTAAGACAAAAGAAAAAATTAAGACAAAAATTAAGAAAAGACCAACCAAACCAAAATTTTAAAATTCTGTTTGACAAAAGAAAAACAAGACTGAGAGGTGAAATATTTCCAACATGTGTAACAAAGGATTAGAACCCAGAATGTGAACAAACAAAAAGTCTCTTATGAATCTCCTGAGAAAAGGACAAAATAAATAAATAAATAAAAATCAATAGAAAAAAAAATGGGGAAAATAGCCAATTCTTAGAAAAATAAACAAAACTGGGCATTGAAGACATAAAAAGTTGCTTGGCTTTCTTTACCAGTAGTATGGGAAATTTAAACAAAGAGGTACCATTTTTCACCCATCAGACTGACCAAGATTGACCAAAATTAGAAGTTGGAAAGTATCAAGGATTTGCAAGGTAACTCAGTGGGTGGGAGAATGGATGTATTCCTCTGCTCTAGAGGGCAATTTGGCAACGTCTACTAAAATGACAAACATGTATGCCTTGCGACCTAGGGTTTCTATTTCTAAGTTTAGTTCCAAGAGACACACTCATCCACTTTCTGACAGAGGCACAGTCACTGAAGCAATTATTGAGGACCTACTCTGTGTCAGTCACTGTGCTAAGTGTGGGCATTCAACAGTAAGAAAAGACAAAATCTCTGTCCTGAGTTAGCTGACCTTCTAGTGAAGAAGACAAACACTAAATAAGGTAAATAAATAAATGGCGTAGTGTCTTAGGAGGTGATAAATGCAAAGTCATTCGCCCCCAGGCCCCAAATGTAGATAATGAAAAGAGAAGAAAGGAGGGACTGGACAGAAAGGGAGGGCAGGGTCAGCCTGGGCTGTGACTGCCCACTTCTAGCAGACACATCATCTGAGTTCCAGGTAGATGTAGGGCCACGGAGAAGCCAGACCTGGGATGAGGATGGAGACAGAGACAGTTTGTTTTATATCAGGAGGGAGAGGGCATCAGACTTGTGTTTCCTCCAGGACCTACTAGGCAGATGGTGCCCAGTGAGTCAGTGAGTGAATGAATGAGGCAGGCCAGGGTGTGTGCAAGAAATTCCCAAGGCTTTCCAGAATTAACAAGAGGTAAGCCTGGTCCAAGGGATTCCTCTCTTTTCATTCCTTCTGCATGAATTACATTCTAAGCTGTCTCAAGTTCCCATTCTTTGTGAATGAGAGACTGTGAGGTCTGAAATCACCAAAGCAGAATTTTAGAGCTGGAAGGAAGCACAGCCACATCTGATCCATCCTAGCCACAATTTCAGCCATCACTGTTTGGGCCTTATCTCTGTAAAAGAGTTTTGCAATTTTCAATAGGGTGGGTCAGAGACATTTGGGCAAAGACCTGAAGCAGGTGAAGGAATGAGTCATGCAGGTAACTGAAGGAAGAGAGTTCCAGGCACAGGAAACAGCAAGAGCAAAGGCAGGAGCATGGCAGGAATGTTTTAGAAATAGCTAGGAAACAGGGTGGCTGGATCAAACGGACAAGGAGGAAAATATCAGGAGTTGTGGCCAGAGATGTTCTGGGACAGGACACAGACCAACTAGGCCATTATAAGGACTTTGATTTTCATTCTGAATGAGGTGGGAGTCCTGGGAGGTTTTAGCATTGATTTACTCTCTGCTTTTAATGAAATAACTGGCTGCTGTTCTGAAAACAGAAGGAAGGGGAACAAGAGTGGAAATAGGAAAATCACTTAGTAAATTGTTGCATTCTAGTTGTGAGACAGTGGAAACCACCTAAATGTCCATATACAAGGGGTTATTTCAATAACCTACCTGTAGCTCTGGTTGATATGGCTCAGTGTATTGAGTGCCAGCCTGCGAACCAAAAGGTTGACAGTTTGATTCCCAATCCAGGGCACATGCCTAGGTTGTGGGCCAGGTCCCTAGTTGGGGGCATGTGAGAGGCAACTAATCTCATACATTGATTTTTCTTTTCCTGTCTTCCTCCCTCCCTTCCCCTCTCTCTAAAAGTAAATAAAATCTTAAAAAAAAAAAAAAAAAAAAAACCTGCCCATAGAATGGGATAGTAAGCTAAGCATCTATTCAAAGAATTCCATAGATCTGGGCTAACAGGGAGATATCTTTGGGACACATTTTTTAATTAAAAAACAAATTGCTGATTGATATAAATCAGCGATTTTCAAACTTTTTCATCTCATGGCACACAAAAACTAATTACTAAGACTCTGCGCCACACCAAAAAATAAATTTTTCGCCAACCTGACCAAAAAAAAAAAAAAAAGATAAAATTTTGATTCATTCACACTGGACGGCTATTGTGTTGGCTGTCATTTTTTTTTTTGATGATCTAAGGGAAAACAGGTCAGTGCACCTGCCTAAATAATCAGATGGTACATGTTTTAAAGATTCTTGCGGCACACTGGTTGAAAATCACTGATATAAATGTGTTATATGTTATGTGTTATATATATGTTAGATATATTATGTTTTTTAAAAATTTGCAAAACAATGCTCCACTTTTGCCATGGATATGTACAAGTAATAACCTAGCACTTGTCCTATGCCAGGCAGTTTGAAGTGCTTTACACATATTAATTCACTTCATCTTAACATTAACCCTGTGAGGTAGGTAATGTTATTCCCATTTTATAGATTGAGGAAATTGAGGCCCAGAGAGATTAGACAACTTCTTCATGGTCACACAATTTGTATGTGACACAGCCAGGATTTGAACCCAAGAAAGCCATCTCTAGAGACCAGACCTCCTAGCCATGGCTCATACTGCCTCTCCTAACATGAATGTGTATATATAGAGAAAGGTATGGAAGAATGCACAACAAAAGGACAAGTGTGGGAACTTCAGAGGAAAGTAAACTGGACGTATGGACAAAAAGGATAGATAATTGGACCTTTATCTTTTTATTTTTTTAAAAAAGAATGTTGCCATGTATGATTTGTGTGATTTGAATTTATTGTTTTTTATAATGGAAGTCTGGTAGGAAAGAAAAGTCTACAAAGGAGAGAGGAGGAGGAGCCAGGGGGGTAGAAAGTTATTTGGGTTCTTCGGGCTCTATTTTTAAACTGTGTGTGAGAGAGAGAGAAAGAATCAACTTCTGCTCCTGCCCCTTCCAAATCTGCTCCTTTGCTCTGTGTCTGTCACTCCTACCATCTAATCAGGCCAGAAATCTGGACCTGCCTTCTAGCTCCGTGGAGGCCTCCCACTTCATGGAGAAGAGACCCAGCCAGTCACTGGCTCTGGGTGGCAATGTAACTGTCAGACACGTCCAGGTGAGGTCGCTGTGATCACCCAAGGACACTCCCTGGAGAAGTTTGCTGGTGTGAGTTACGAGTGAGAGCCATCAAAAGGAAATTATAAAGGAATGTCAAGGAATTATAAACATGAAGTTCAAAACGGTCATTGCACATAATAGGAAAGTGTACAAAATAAACCAGGTAACAGGATAAAATTGTGAGCTTAGAAGGTCATGGAAATGTTATTAAATTAAATTGTATATATGTACACAGAATTTATTGCCTCATTATTCTTAATACCTTTCATACATTTTACATATGTGTCTGTATATATATGCAAATATATATACTACTCAATAGCTAATAAAATAAATTTTTAAAAGACAGGAAGAAAATATACCAAAATGTTAGTAGTGGAGATGTTGCCTCTAAAGTCTAGGTTATAGTTATTTTTTTTTCTTCTTTACTATTTTCAATACTTTCCAGATATTACAAATAAAAAATGCATTACTTTTGAAACAAGAAATGTAAAAATGCATAAACAAATGCACATATATAATTTCCCACATATGCATATATCCCTGTATTAGTTATCCATTGCTGCAGAATAGATTACCCTCAAACTCAGCAACTTACAATTACATATACTTATTATGTCATACAGTTTATGAAGGTCAGGAATCTAGCTTACTAGAATGGTTCTGTTTCAAGGTCTCAAATAAGTTGTAGTCAAGCTGTCACCTGCTATCATCTGAAGGCTTGATTGGAGCAAAAAGATCCTCTTATGACTGTTGGTAGGAAGCTTCATATCTTCACCATGTATGGGCCTCTCCTACTCATCCATAGGGAGTGATGGGCTTGGGGGGTAGAGGTGTAACCTCGTCTTGGAAGTGATATACCATCATCTCTGCCATTTGCTATCAGTCACACAGAACAACTTTGATATAATGTGGGAAGAAACTACACAAGGATGTGAATAACTGGAGGCAGGGATCTCTGGAGGCCATCTTGGAGAAGGCCGGCTACCACTAACCCTCAACAGTATGTTGATTAGTTTTTCCTATTTTCAAACAATATATAAGTGCAATTATACTGCATTATTTTTTGCAGTTTTTTTCAAGCAATGTGTTTCAGAGATCTTGTCATGCTCTGTGTAACTAAATTCACTTAGTCTCTCACTGTATCATATTACTATTATAAATATATGACTATTTGTTTAACCATTTTGCTATAACAGACACTTCAGTAGTCTCTCAATTTTTGTTATTACAAATAATGAGGCTATAAACATTATTATTCCTGTGTCTTGCACATATGCAACAGTTATTTTAGGACATAAAACAAAGAATAGAATTGCTGAGTCTTCAACTCTACTAGGTGACAATAAAATTCTTTTCCAAATTTATTCCACATTCTTGAGCCACACTTAACTTGTTCAGATTTTCTCATTTTTTTGCCAATCTAGAGAGTGTGAAATGGCATCTCACCGAGGTTTCAGTTTGAATTTTCCTTGACAACTAATGAAGTAGAGCACCATTCTGGTTCCATCTCTCTTTAGCATCTGTGCAACAACGGGTTTCTGTATTTTTCTTTTTCTTTATCATATTGACTTTGCAACTTTTTCCTATGCTTGGTATTATTTAAAGTTGAGATCATGTCACACATCTAATTTTGTACACTCTTATTTTCACTTAACATTACCATGTTCTCACCTAAATTTCAGTTAACAAGTTTTTTTATTTTACCTTTTAAAGATTAGAGAGAGGGGAAGGGAGGGAGAAAGAGAAGGAGAGAAACATCAACATGCAAGAAATACATCGATCAGTTGCCTGTCGCATGCTCCCAGCTGGGGACCTGGCCTGTAACCCAGGCATGTGCCCTGAATGGGAATTGAACCGGTGATCTTTTGGTTTGCAAGCCAATGCTCAGTCCACTGAGCCACACCAGCCAGGGCATGAACAATTTTTTTAAATAGTGTTTTCTAATTTAAAAAATACAGTCATGTTAGATAATACAGAAAAGTATTAAAAAATAAAATCTTCATCCATAATTTTATTACCCAGCAATAATCACCTTTTAGCATTTTGGTATAATTCTTTCTATATTTTGCATGTAATGTAGATTTTTTAAAAACTAGAATAATTCTCAATATAATTTTATAATCTATTTTTTACAAAGTGTTATGTTTTGAGCATTTTCTACATCATTATATATTCCTCAATTACAATTTTAATGTGTGAATTTAACCCATACAAACCATCATTCTGAACTTCTCAGTTTTAATTTCTTTCCTGTTTCATTTGGGTTGGCCAAAAAAGTTCATTTGGCTTTTCCTTAAGATGGCTCTAGTAGCACTTAGTTGTCTTTAATTTCATTCGAAACAATTTTGTTAGATTGTATTGTGACAGCTGTTATATCAGCATGCATTAAAAAAAGCTTACCAAAATTGATACATTTTTAAAATATGCTTTATTGATTATGCTGTTACAGTTGTCCCAATTTCTTTTCCCTTTGTTCCCCTCCACCCAGTGACACCCCTCCCTCTAGTTGTCCCCCCCCCTTAGTCCATGCCCATTGGTTGTGCATACAGTTCTTCTCAACATCTTCCTGTCTACTCCACTCCCTCAGACTGTGCTTCTTAATTCCTGTACCATCTCCCTCCCTTCCCCCCTGCCCCCTCCCTGCTGACCTCCCCCCATAATGTTCCCCATACCTATAATTCTTTTCCCACTCTCGCTGCCTATTTAGTTTGCCTTTGTTTCGGTTCCCTAGCTTCTGTTGTTTGTTGTGATACAGTTTCCATTTTAATGTTCATAGTTTTGATCCTCTTTCTCCTAAACAAGTCCCTTTAACATTTCATGTAACAGTGGTTTGGATCTGATGAACTCCTTCAGGTTTATTTTATTCTGGAAGCACTTTCTCTGCCCTTCTATTCTGAATAACAGCTCGCTGGATAGAGTAATCATGGCTGTAGGTTTTTGCTTTTCATTACTTTGAATATTTCTTGCCAGCTCCTTCTTGTCTGCAGTTTCTTTTGAGAAATCAGCTGATAGTCTTATTGGGACCCCTTTGTATTCTATTCTCTCTTGCTGCTTTTAAGATTCTCTCTTTATCCTTAATTTTTGACATTTTGATTATAATGTGTCTTGGTGTGGTTCTCCCTGGGTCCAGTTTTTTTGCAACTCTGTGCTTCCTGGACCTGTAAGTCTATTTCCTTCCCCAAGTTAAGGAAGTTCTGCTTCATTATTTTTTCACATAGTTTTTCAATTTCTAGTTGTTCTTCTTTACCTACTGGCAACCCTATGATTCGGATGTTGGCCCGCTTATAGCTGTCCCATAGGTTTCTGAGCCTCTCCTTATTTTCCTCACTTTCTGTTTCCTCTTTCTGCACTGGTTGACTGTTTGTTCCTTCCCTATGTTCTGATTTGTTGATTTGATCCCTGGTTTTCTTTCCCTCACCACTAGTTTCATCTGTGTTTTTGTTCATTTCAGTAGGACTAACCTTCATTCCTTCCCTGTCTTGTTTAAGATCTGCTGTTAGGTCTGTAAGCATTCTTATAACCGAAGCTCTGAACTGAGCCTCGGAAAGATGTCCTATCTGCTGCTTCGTTAGATTAGATATTTGCTGTCTGGTCAGCTGTGTCACCAGGATCTCTATCATGACCTGTGCCATCCTGACAGTTTTGTGTTTACCTTTGCTTACTTGGTGGGCTGGCACACCTCCTATGCTATAGGGGACGGAGCCCCACGCACTCGTCACAACTGGGCGACCCGTCTCACCACGCTGTGGCATTTTCTGTGAAGGTGGGGGTCCAAAATGGATTCCTGTCGTTCACTCTCCACTGAGAGACCGGGAGCCTCCTCCTCCGTCCCCACCCTCTCCGGGCCTCATAGTCCGAGGCAATGGAGGGTCTGTCCTCCCTGGCATTAAAATCGCAAGCTGAGGGGTCTGGTCTGCAGCTGGGGGTGCTCCTCAAGTGCTTCTCACCTCCCTTAAATATGGGTGTTTGTGCTTGCTGCCATCACTGCTGCTGCTGCTGCCTCCAGCACAGCTTGACCTCTCTGCCCTTCCTACCCGTCAGACGCGCACCACTTCTTTATAACTTCATACGTTGGACTTCCATTTATTTTCTGGAACTTCTGGTTATTTCTGGTTTTGTGGTAGTTGTATTCCTCCTCAGTTGTGGAGGGAGATGGAGCATGTCAGTCTAGGCCTCCATCTTGGCTGGAAGTCTCCTGTGCGTGAAAGTTGATGAATTTTTATGTAGCCATTTTAGTATTGAAGATGGAACAAAATACGCAACATTTTCAGCATATTATGTTTTATTGTTTCAAGAAAGGTAAAAATTCAACCAAAACGCGCAAAAAAAAAAAAAAAGATTTGTGCAGTGTATGAAGAAGGTGTTATGAATGATTGAACACATTAGAAGTGCTTTGAGAGGTTTTGTGCTGAGATTTCTCACTGTACAATACTCCACCGTTGGGTAGACCAATTGAAGTTGATGGCGTTCAAATCAAGACGCTAATTGAGAACAGTCAACTCAACGTTATACCACTCATGAGATAGCCAACATACTCAAGATATCCAAATCAATAAAGTTATTATTGAAAATTAAAAATGTGTCTTTTATTTTATGGTAAAACATATGGACTTTTTGGGCAACCCAGTAAATAACTTTGCATAAACACCTCTTTCAAAAGATAAATCTGGCTGCATTTCACTTCTTTAAATTAGATTCCAATCACTTTCAGTGTTATGCCTGATGCACAGAAGACCTTCAATAAATATTTATTATTTGGTTAAAATAATAGTAAAATAAAATAAATTAGATTCCAATCAAAGATAATTTCTTAATGATCTTTCAAGAGTTGTTTGCAAAGCTCTTGATTAATATTGCAAAGTTCCTTTCTCAAAAGACTGTATCTACCTGTAAATCTCTCCATGACTTTTCTGTTTAAAAAGCCTGACTCGCTCCTCTGGTGCCCTATTTAGTATCTTGCACACTTGGATACACATTTCCATTTAGTCTCCTCTATCATCATGCCCCTCTTAGTCACCTCAATTAATTTCTAGAACATACCATGGGCTCCTATGTTAGACCTCCATGCCTTTTCTCAGACTGTGCCTTCTGCTTAAAATGCCCCTTATCTCCTTTCTCTCTTTTTAAGGACCACTTCAATAAATTCCATGTCTCTGGGCAGAGTTGATCTGCCCTCTGCTGGGCTCCCAAAGCACATCACAGATGTGCATAATGTTAATTTTTACATTGAAATAATTGTGACACCACAGCTTTTAAAAATAAAAGCAGATCATGTCCTACTCCAGTTTAAAACCCTTCCATGGAACATAATGGAAAGTTCAGAAATTGACCCAAATACACTTGGAAATGTAGACTATGATAATGGAGACATTTCAAATGAGTTGGGGAAAGATGGTATTATTGGGATAATGGGGTAGTTACTTGGCAAAAAAAATTTAGTATGCCTGCATCACATGATACACCAAAGTGAACTTATGGTGGAACAAGAATCTAAATATAAAATATGAAACCATACACTAAAAACTAAAAGAAAGCAGAGAATTATTTTTATAATATCGAACAGAAGAAGGTCTTCCTAAGAATGACATAGAACATGGAAGCCACAAAGGAAAACACTGATAAATTAAAATACGTACAAAATAAAATTTTCTCCATGGTCATAAATAATAAATTGGAAAAATATTTACAACTTAGATGTAGAAAGGATAAAAATTCCTATAAAATCAATAAGAAAAAAAAGTTCAGCAGAAAGACCAACTTAAAAAAAAAGGGTAAATGGATGAAACAGAGAATTCACCTAAATAAGAATCCCCCCTAAAAAAAAATTCATAAGTATGAAAAATTGCTCAACTTCACTCTCATTAAAAAGAAAGAAAAAATGAAAGTGCCGCTCAGCTTTTATCTATCTGATTGGCAAGGATAAAAAGGTTTGATAACATAATGTGTAATGCAGGATGTGAGGAAATAGGCACTCTCACTGATGGGAGAACAAGCTGGTACAACTGCTATGGAGAGTGCCTTGCCAGTATCCATTAAGACAAACCAAAAACAAATCCATATGCTCATTTACTGATAATCCCATTTCCAGGAATTTACCCAGCAGGTAAACTCCCACATATGCAAAATAACAAATGAACAAGTTATAGCATTATTTGGAAACTACCTAAGTTTTCCAAAATAGGGGATTGGGCAAGTAAATTATGACATGTCTTTATAAAGTTGTTGTTACTTTAAAAAATTGAGGGGGACCAAAAGTGTAGAGCTCAGCAAAAAAAAAAACAAGACATGGAAGTATTTGTGTAAAACATTTATACATATACATTTGCGTGTGAATACAGCAACTGTCTCTGGAGGACTATAGAGGAAAGGAGTTAAGGATGATGACCTCTATGTGGGGAACTGGAGACTAGAAAGCAGGGTGAGAAAAGGACTTATTTTTTACTTCTATGTTTCATATATATATATGACCTCCCCCCAAAAAAACACCAGAATTATCTTCTGGAGGGTGGGCACCTTGTAGTACAGGGTTCCCCACTAGATGAGTGCTCTAGGAACCCATCTGTATCAGTACCAGCTGGCATTGTTATGAGAGGCTGCATTTGGCTTCAGTGAATTTTTCTTTGAAGATTCTTTCAATGTTTTTGCCCCTTTCATGATGGGCGATTTACAAGCGCACCTGCTCAGACAGTGTTGAGTGCTCAGCAGTTTTTTATTAAAATCAGCATGACCCCCATGCTGCACCCTCCCTATTCACCCAATCTCATTCCAAGCAACTTTTTAAAATTTCCCTCGATGAAAAAAGTCCTCAAAGGGAAACGTTTTGCTGATGTGGAAGAGGTGAAACAAACAAACAAAAAAAGCAGAAGCACTAAAATGCACCAAAGCTGAAGCATTCAAAAATTGTTTTGAGCAGTGGAAAACAATCTCGATAGGTGTATTGCCTCAAATGGAGAGTACTTTGAAAGTGACTGAAATTGAAACATGTAAGAATAAATATACAATTTTTATAAATAAATTCTGTTTTTTGGGTCCCCCCTCATGTGTATACATAAATATTAATCCTCACCCGAGGACATAATTTCAGTGATTTTAGAGAGGAAGGGAGAGAGAGAGGAGAGAAGGGGAAGGGAGGGGAGGGGAGGGGAGGGGAGAGGAGAGACATTAAAGTGAGAAACATCCATTGGTTGCCTCCCATAAGCACCCTGTTCAAGATGGAAGCTGCAACCTACTAGTATGTGCCTTGACCTGGACAGAAACCCACAACCTTTTGATCCATGGGAGGACACTCCAATCAATTGAGCCACCTGACCAGGGCTTTGGTATATTTTTAACATCGTTTTCCTGTATACCTAATTTTTAATCAATTAAATTAACATAAAATAAAACCCGGTTCAATGTTTAGAATCACATGCAACTTATTTCCATGATCAACTTTGCAACCTCCTCTCGCACCACATTTGCCCTTCCTTCCTACCTTCCAGTCACATTGCTTCTCTTTCAGCTTCCGGAACATGCCAAAATCTTCCTGCCTTAGGACATTTTGCACAAGCTGTTCCCTATGCCGAGGTTGATATTCTTTAGGTTCTTCCCATGAGGTGGCATTTTCTTATACTTCTAGTCTTGGGTTCTATGTCATCTCCTCAGAGACAACACACCTAGCCACCCTACATAAACAATTGTTGAATAAATGCCTCTTTCCCTGCTGGGCAGGGCTTACATCCCTGACCATGCGGTCTAAAGTAACATCTCTCCCTTCACCCTCTTTTTTGACAATACCACAATTTACTTTCTTCATAGCACTATCACTATTTGAAATACCTTCTTTGTATAGTTTCTTGGTTGTTTACTGTCTGTCTTTATCTAAAAGGTTTAAAACGTCTCCATTAAAGCAGAGACCATGTTTTGACTTGTTTCCAACTCTGTCTTCAGCAACACAAACAATAAACATTTGATGGTTGGATTTATGCAGATATACTATGGACCATACAATATTCTACGGATTTTACAAACAACAACTTTTTAAATTCTCACAGTAACAATGATGGAGTTAAATTTTTACCCATTTTACAATTAAGGAAATTAAGGCACAGGGCTGCTGATTAACTTGACCAACTGGAGTTGGAATCCCAAACACAATGTTCTTAGCCACAACGAAAAGTTAAAGGATAGATGAAAGTGACTGACTGAATGAATGAACGGAAATGTGAACGTAAACGTTGATTTATCATTTTTTTTTTTTTTTGCGTCTCCGGGTTCCTAAAATTTACCGCAAGGGGGCGCTCTCTCCCAGGTCTTGACGCCAGGCCTCAAGGCGCGCACTCCCTTTGCGTGTCGGGCTCGCGCGCGCTGCCGCGGCACCGGAAGTGACTGAGCTTGCAAGTTCTCCAGGTCTGTTCAGGGGAAACTGAGGCCGGCTCGTTTGGAAGAGACAGAGCGAGCCGTCAGCCAGGTAGGCCAGCCCGGGTCAGTGGCGTGGAACTCGGCCGCGAAGAGCCCTGGCGTCTGGAAACGACCTGGCCGAGGAAGGGGGGAATGTGGCCCCCCACGACTCTCGGGGCTCGCAGGTGAGAGAACCGCCTTCCCCGTGCGTGGCAGGCGCTGCGCCCAATGGAAGCCCTCGCCGTCCCGCTTCCGTGCCGACTGAGCTCTCTGATTGGTCATGCCGGGCGGGCCGCCGGGGGCGAGACCCCTCCTCCCAGAAAGGTCTAGGGGGCGCCCCTGAGGGAGAGCGGTTGCCTAGCAACGGGGCGGTGGCCCGGCGGGTACCCGGCCCTACGCGCGCGAGAAGCCGTGAGGCCACAGCCCACCCACCCCGGCTCTGGGGAGGTTCCTCTCCTGGCCCCCAATCCCTCCTGGGGGCGCCAGGAAGCCGCCCCGGGCCTGGCTCCAGGAAAACGTGGTCTCAGCTGTGGGGGTCCTCGAGCAGGCCTCAGTCCTTCTCCCTGACCGAAGGAGAGGCCCTGCGCCTCACCCTCACCCGGTCTTTGTGCTGGGCGCCGGCGGCCATTATGTCCATGCGGGAAATGGAGGACCCGGCAACCCCCTACCGCCACCGCCGCGTCCAAGGCCTTTGGGGAATTCAAAGAATACCAGCGGCGTTTCTGGGGGGTCCCCGGCCTTCAGCCTCCCGGAAAGGCCCGGCGATGGCCTTTCCGAAATCAGACCTCAGATCTGAGGCAGTTTCCCCTTCCCTCCGTCCCTCATGGAAACGTTGAGCCCCATTGAGAAGTCCCTTCAGGGTTTCGGGAGCCTCACCCTGGGCCGATACTTAAATAGAAACAACAACAAAAAAACTAAAGCCCACACAAGCCACCTCAGGGAGAATTCTCCTGGTTCCCAGTAGGAGGCGGAGAGCCAAGGAGCGTGCAAGAGCGAGGGGGCTGGGCTCCCGGGTGGCAGGAGGCCGCCCTCATTCTGGGCGATGGAGGAGGAAGCAAGCGAGGTGGCCGGTTCCTGAGCTTCGTAATTCCTGTGTCGCCCTCCGGGCTCCCAGCCGGCTGGGTCGCATGATCCCTCCAGCCGGAGCTGGGGTTTTTTGCCAGCCTCCGCGGGGCCGGCTGAGTTACTGGCATCCCGGCTGCCACCTCCTCTCGAGACCTATGATACAAAAGATCTTCCGGGGGGCTGCACCTGCCTGCCTTCTGAAACGGATTTGAATGTAGGTGGAGCGGATGGTGGGGATGGGGGGCAGACAGCTTTGAAGAAAAGGGGGTAACTGGGATTTAAAAAAAATAAAGCCGGTGTGATGATTCAGAGCCCACGGGTGCTTTCAATTTGACTTCATTTAAGTCTGTGGGAAGCTAGACCCACAAAGAAACCAATTCTGGTATCTGGAGGTGGAATGTGATGTTGTAGGTTAAATGGCTTGCATATTAATTTTTTTTTTCCTGAAGCTCTTTCTCTCCCTTCAGAACCTTATCTTGGCTTTGGATCTCAGAAGACAGCCACTAAGTAGAGACCAGACTCAGTGAGTGAGCAGGTGTTTTGGACAATGGACTGGTGGAGCCCATCCCTATTATAAAAATGTCTCAGAGCAACCGGGAGCTGGTGGTTGACTTTCTCTCCTACAAGCTTTCCCAGAAAGGATACAGCTGGAGTCAGTTTAGTGATGTGGAAGAGAACAGAACTGAGGCCCCAGAAGGCACTGAATCAGAGATGGAGACCCCCAGTGCTGTCAATGGGAACCCATCCTGGCACCTGGCGGACAGCCCTGCGGTGAATGGAGCCACTGGCCACAGCAGTAGCTTGGATGCTCGGGAGGTGATTCCCCTGGCAGCCGTGAAGCAAGCGCTGAGGGAGGCAGGCGATGAATTTGAACTGAGGTACCGGCGGGCATTCAGTGACCTGACATCCCAGCTCCATATCACCCCAGGGACAGCATATCAGAGTTTTGAGCAGGTAGTGAATGAACTCTTCCGGGATGGGGTGAACTGGGGTCGCATCGTGGCCTTTTTCTCCTTCGGTGGGGCACTGTGTGTGGAAAGCGTAGACAAGGAGATGCAAGTATTGGTGAGTCGGATCGCAACTTGGATGGCCACTTACCTGAATGACCACCTAGAGCCTTGGATCCAGGAGAACGGCGGCTGGGTAAGGATCACACCCCTTGTGTATCCCTTTTCCTTGACCTCTGACCAGAGAGATCTTCAACAGCTTTTCTCTGTATCTGTTTCTGTTGTGCTGGGTGATTATTGCACATGTTGTTTGTTAAGGAGACATGACTGGCCTCATTGCACCACAAGAGGTTAACTGTTCTGAAATACAGATGACCTAGTTAGTTCTTGAAGGACTAGGCATCTTTCACTCTGGTCACCCTCCTGACCCCACTCTTTCATACGTGTGTCCCAGTTCTCAGTGGAGGAAAACAGCCTGTTTGTTCATTTGAGAGTGGGAAGTTAGTCCAGTGTTCCCCTCACCCTGCCACAATGGCTCACCATGCAAAGGGGTGATGAGTACAATGCCTGGAGAAGATAGTGAGTATCGGTGACCCATAAGCCTCTCCGTTCTTACTTCCCCCAGGGATGCCAATCTGCCCTGGGCTTCCCTCCCCCACATCAGATTCTCTGTTTCAGAGTTTGCATACCTGATATTTTCCCAGAAAAGGGCATGGCCAGGCAGAGGTTCCCACTGGCTTGGGTGGCTGAGGATTGTCTGATTTTAAGACAGTGGTTAGTTGTGCTTATGCTGCACCCCTATGTTCATTTGCTCTAAAGTGTACAACTTTCTGCATGGTTGGCCTGTTTGCTGAGCTCTTGCTGTGTCACACATTAAGCCCGGACTTTGTACCCCTCTGCCTAGGATCGGTTGGGGAGCCCCAGCTGTTCTGCCTGTTGCTTTCTGGCCAGGGCCCTTCGTCCTGTTCACTGAACACTATTTGCTGGCAAAGCAAGAACCGAGTCTGTGGGGCCCTATAGGACATTGAGATTCAGTGACTGACTTCAGAATCAAACTGACATCTGTGTGAGTCCCAGCACTGTCACTTAACTAGCTGCATGACCTTGGATAGACTAGTTTACCTAGAACCTCAGTTTCTTCCACTAAAAAATTGTGGCAAGCCCTCTTTGATTTGCAGGGTATTGTAAATCTTGGAGCTATTGTAAATCTTGGAGTTAATGTGAGCACAGTGACTGGCGCCAACAAGTTTGCTGGTAGTAGTTGTTCTTGGGCTCAGGCACACTTTCTGGGCCCAGGAGTCATGCCTCATTGCTTTCCCAGGGAGGGAGAATTCTTTTGCTTGTCACCAAGTCAGGATGAGATAGTGGTGAGAGATTCTGTACCAGTGGTCATTGTAGACAGTGTTTTCTATTCTTTGGTGAACTCAGTCATATTTCCTAGCTTTCTCCCTGTCTAAGGGAAGTGCAGGGCTTCTGAGAGGTATTCTATCCCTTCAGAATACCCCTAAAATTGAGCAAGCTGTGGAAAATAAGTCATCTATTGAAGGAGCTGAGGTGGAAGGGGCCATGCACCGTGGACTCAGGAATGTCAAGAATGCAATTATCCATGGGCTGGGCCTAGGGCGTGGCAGGCACTTCAGTTTACCACTGAGCAGAGACCTCTGAGTTTGCCCTGGAACCCTACCCCGTCTTATTTCTCATTTCTTTGCAACTTCATCAACTCTTCCCACTGCCAGTTCTTGTATAAGGTAAAGAGATCGAGTCAATAGAGGTCTGATGACAGGTAGGATTGGGGGAGGTAAAGGTAGAGGGCTCTCTTGAGCTAAGGCTGACCAGACTTGAAAGCCATTCTGTAAATGAACTCCCTGGGGGGATAAATGATTAAATAGTTCCTGTTGGTTTGTTCAATGACCTCTCATTCCCTCCTGCTTTGATTCTCTTTGGGGGCAAATATTTGTTCAGCTGATTACAGGAGGGACAGGATTCCAGTGCTTCAGACACACCCTCTGAGGCATCTCCAGGTAGAGACGGGCCATTTGCCTACTTTGCGTGACTGTTGTCTTTGGCCAGTGGTTCTAATAACAGGTGGGTTGTTGCCAGCTATTAACAAAAAGGCAATCTGGGAGAGGTGCCTGGTCTGCCAGCCAGCCTCTGCGGAGTTCTTCCTGGGCCAGAGAATTGCCAGTCACCCTGTATTGCATGTGAAGAGAGGCTATAGACACAGCAGCACTGAGTAAGTTCTTTAGACAGCCACTGGATTGAAATTCCATTTTCTGTCTCTGCTCAAGAATTACCAGAGCCTGTTGGACAACATACCATGTATTACGTCCTTTTGGTGAACATAGGGAATATATACAAATGAGCCGGTTATGTTAGCACCATTTCTGGGCATGCATTTTCCCTGAGGTCAGAAGACATTGACCCAGGATCCTTTGGGTAGAAGGCACCTACTACTTCCCTCTTAGGTACCATTCTGTTTGAGCTGCACAGATTGGCTACTGCAGTGGCATCTCACAACCTTCCTGGAGGCTGTACTTGGGGGGACCCATGAGTGTAGGAATTATGGGTCATTCCATCCTAGGGTAGTCTCTAAATTTAACATCCTTACAGGAAAAGGAAAGGAAATGAGCTTTTATGGAGTACATCTTATGTTCAAGGCACTATGTTAGTTAAGTCTTTTACTTACGCAACCATAATTTTATCGAGCATCTACTATGAGGCATGCACTGTGTTAGGTGCTAGCCATAAGCCAGACATAGTATCTTTCCTCATGGAAATGACATGCTATTTTATATCTTCCACATGGTAACTTTCCAAGGTAGGTAGGTTTATTCCCAGTTTACCTGTGAAGCTAAGTGATTGGCCTCAGGTATCCCTTAGCCAGTTAAGTGACTGAATGAGAAGTTACATGTAGGTTGGCCTGACTTCAAAGCCTAAACTCTTCCCATCCATATCAGGTTCTCCAAGGAGTAATAAAGTGACCCCAGCATACTAGCACAGAAAGCCAGAGATGCTGTTGGGCCAAATAAAACATGCCTGTGGAGGTGCTCACTCTGGTCTGTGTGATCCTGGCATTGTTTAGTTAGCTGCAGGAAGAGCAGTGCCTTTGTTGGCAGTAGCAGATTCCCAAAGGCATGTGTAGCCTCAGATTCTGGCACTGGTAAAACTCAAATGGGTCTCAAAGGTTTGCCCAGTCAGAGTGGACTTCTTGTTAAGTTTTTCATTGTTAGACCCTCTCAGGTCCTACCAATAGATAAGAATTATGTGCATGTGGCAAGGAGGTGGCCTGCTCCAGGTATGTCTACTTAATTGTGGGGAATGCTCCAAGGACGGGAATTCCAGACTCATAGTCACACCACTGCTTGCCTGGAGTCACCTGGCAAGATGCTGAACCTGTTTGTCACTTGTCCCTCTGTCTCTTCCACCTATAAAATGGAGTAATGATAGCCACCTGCCATAGCTTGACTCTAGTAAAGGATATAGACAGAGGCCCTTCCTGGACCTTAATTGTAGGGTGGCTGGAAGTACCCCTTTTAATGAATAGATTACCTGCCTCAGAAGACTGAACTTTGCCCCCAGAGTTTCTGAAGAAATAAAGTCAGCCCCTGACATAGTCACCCAGAAGGTTATATGATGTGACCTTTCCTGGAGGAACAAAGTGTTTCTGGAGCTTTCCAATGGGTATGTGGATGGTTATGGTGTGAGGACCCTGGTGGGCCAGGACATTTTGGATTGCTGTCCCTAGGAAATCCCACAGCTAGAGGGAAACACCACTGTCGAGAGCAGTGAACAGTGTGTGGGAGAGAAAGCACTTTGTTGGCCTTTCCCAGTTTTCATGGCTCTGATCTTCTACTTTCTGTAGGTTTCTTCTTGCCTGTGCTGGCGGCTTTGGCATAGATACATGTTTAGCTGTAATACCTCAGCGACCTTTTCAGATCTCAGTAGCTTTGGCAGTTCTGCGGTTTTCTTGGGGAAACCCCATTAGAAACCCCAAATGTGGAAATTTTTAGTAATCTCATTCAGGTCCAGAGTGAGAGAGATGTGCATTTTAGGTTGCTATTAAAACTCTTGTCACCATCACAGGGTTTTCCAGACTTCCTAGGACAAATCTCCCCAGTAGCCCCATGAAGCCCTTCAGCTTCTGGTAGAAAATTACCCAGGTATTTTTTCAGGGGGCCCCAACAGAACTCAAAGGGTTTTCTTGACTTTTGTGCAGGCAGTTGCCAGATGTTTGGGCTGCCAGAAGCAGCAATTGTTAGCTGTCTCTTCCCACACAGCATCTGTCCTGAGGCCAGTGGGCTTGAGAGTATTCTACACCCTCAGCCTTTCATCATGGGGTTGCTTTCGGCAACTGTGTTTTTTCTGGGGTTTAGTATGGATAGGTTTAGAGGTAATTCCCAATGGGCTGCTCTTCTACAGAAACATAATCTTCTCTTACATTAATTAGCAGGACCCTGTCCCCATCCCCAACCTCCAGCCTAATTCCACTGAGTCCTCCCTAAGGGCTCCCTCTCTTTTCTTTGAAGGAGTCACTCTGCTCCTGGATACGCTTCTTTTCTGTTCCTCCAGCCGACAGTCTGTCTTCCCCATTCCCAGTTGGCAGACCGAGTCACACAATCCCACTGGGTCTTTTTGTTTAGCCTGGGGAAGAGAAGACCCAGGAGAATATGATCACTGGTTTCAAATATCTGAAGGAAGCGGGGCTTAGTCTTTTTATTGGTATAGTACCTAGCAGAACTTGGATAAATGAGAGGAAAATAACAGTGGTAGAGTTTAAGTTAGTGTAAAGAAGACATTTGTAAAACTGCCATCTCTCTCTCAGCTTTAGGAATGTCCTGAGTGTCCTAGTCCACATTTGTTTGTCTGTACTTATTTCCTCAGCACTGAGCAGAGGTCTTAGGCATAGTGGGTACCTAGTGAAAGAGATACCCACTGAATTTCTGAAGAAACAGCCACTTATCAAACCAGAATAATGGTAATGGGACTTGCCATTTACCTAATCACTTTCATTGATTCAAACAGTATTTACTGAGATTCTGCTATGTGCCAAACTATCCCAGATACCAGAGGTACAGCATTAAATAAAACAAATTTTCTGCCCTTGTGGAGCTCACATTCTAGTGGGGAAAGACAGTAAACATGTAATTACACATATATGCATGCATATATACCTGTATATCCTTGTATGTATGCATACACACTGTATACACACACACACATATATACACACACATACACATAGGTAATAGTAAGTGCTATGAAGAAAATAAAGCAGGTTGAGGCATAGGACATGCCTAGCAGTGGAGGTGGGGCTGCAGTTTTAAGAGGGCTCAAGGCAGACATCACCAAGAGGTAGTATTTGAGGCAAGACCTGAGGAAGATGAGGGAGTGAACAATGTGGAAAGAGTGTTAATAAGCAGAAGAAATGGCATTCAGGAGTAAGTATGCTTGGCATGTTCAAGAATAAGCAAGAAGGCCAATGCAGCTGGAAAAGAAACAGTAAGGAGGGTGGTTGGAAGTGAGAGTGGAGAGAGGTTGGGAGAAATAGTCAGGGACCAGACCACATAGGGCATTATAGGCCTTGACGAGGACTTAGCTTTGGTTGAGTGACAGAGGCCAGGAAGTTGGGAGCAGAGGTGAAATGATCTGAATTCTGCAAGGGTGGTAGCCAGGAGCCCATGAAGAGGCTGGTGCAGCTGCTAGGTGAGATAAGTAGTGACTTAGATCAGGAGGTAGAGGTAGAAAGGGACTAAAAAGTAAAGACCAGGCTTGCACACAGTCTATTGATGGGTCCAACCACTTTGGAAGCCATGTTTTTTTTCACCAGAGATCCCAGAATGAGGGTTAAATAAGATAGGTGTTCTTCAGGGATGGTTCTCTCAAATGTGGTATCCTGAATGGTCCTCCTCCACTCTAGCAATATTTTTGTCTGAATAACTGTCACATGTCTGGATTCAGGCCCCAGCTCATCCACAGCTAGCTGTGTGACCTTGGGCTGGCTAGCTCCTTGATTTTCTGAACCTTAGGGGGAATAATACCTCCTCAAAAGGTGATGGCAAAGACTTAATGAGGTGTGCCTGAGATGCATAGATCCTGGCACATGTTGGTATTGTAATTATCATCTGTGCCGCAGAACAAACTCCTGTCGGAAACCCATTCGCGGAATCATTAGTATCGATCATTAGTATCCATTCTCCTTTTTTTTGGATGCATTAGTGACCCTCCAGCACATCTCATGGCAGACAGGCCCTACCTGTGGTTCCTGTCAGAGCAGTATGGTGTTTCTGTGCCATGTTGGTACAAACCATGGTCTTAGAGTCAGGATCCCAGTTGTACTCTCAATCTGCTCCAACTCACTGTCACCTTGGCCATGTCACTTCAGTCCCAAGCCCCAGTTTTCCCATCTGCAAGATGGAGGGTTGAAGTGGACATGCTAGGAATGTTGGTTCTCACTGGCCTTAGGCCTTGTTGCAGATTCCATCATTATTGCACATTTCACATTAGTTATGTTTTAGGATGGCTCTTTTCTATCAGCAGCTGCAGTACTTTAACTACAAAAAATTAACTAATCTCAGTATCAATGTAGGGTAGTTTACCACTGACCCCACACTAATAATACTCCAGATTTATGTAGCACTTTTACTGGCTTAGTGCTTTCATGTCCACCTTGCCTTTTTGATGCTTGTGGCCACCCAGGGAGGTGAGCTGGGGGGAATCAGGCTGAGAAAGATGAAGCAACTTGTCCAAGGTTAAATCAGGAGGAAGATGCAGGGTTTCAACTTTCAAATAAGGACTTGGCAACTTACTTGCTATGCAACCTTGGGCAAGCCTTTTAACTTGTAAATGGCTATAATAGTGCCGTTTTCAGAGGATTCAGTGAGTTAGAGCAAGTCTAAGGCTCTCAGAGTAGTGATTATTAGAATCAGTGGCAAACAGCAGCTGCACCCTAGGGCTTCTTTAGCCACGTCATCTGGCTTCCCATTTATTACATATTGATTTTTGCAAATAGTTTTTTGAAGAAAGAAACTGTCTTTGGAATTTTCAGCTACTTGGTTTCATCCCCGATGAGACTCACAGGCCACGCTGATGCCTTACAGCTACCTCCAAGCTACAGCACTTTTTGGGCAGACTCCAGAGCTCCCCTCGGAACTAGAGGTTTTTCTCTTGCTCTTCAGGAAATGCCATTGCCATGACTTCCATGGACTGCTTCCTGTCCCAACCCAGCAGCCAGATTCCTGCTGGCGAGAGTATGGAAACTGGAAAGTAATGTTCCTAAAGCCTCCCCCCACCCCCAGACTACATTTTTGGACATGTCCCGCCCTTTCCCCTTGTCAGTTGCTTTCTTTTCTTCCTCCGCCTTCACCTTTCACTCAGCTTCTCTCTCCAGCATCTGATCATCCTCTTCAAGATTAATAAAATGCATTTCTACTTACTTATATCAGATCTTTTCCCTAAACTCCATGCTAGGAGTTGGTCAGAACTCCTGGGTTCCCTCCATGGCTCCTTCACTCAGTAGCAGTTTCAGTCTTGGACTTTCCCTAGAGGGACATTAAGCCTGTCACTTGCAGTGCCTTATGTCATCCATTAACCCTGAGTTCCCCCAGGGGTCTCCACCTACCCCTGCACAGGATGGAGACTCCTAAGAGATCTTAGAGGTTTGGCACATATAAATCCTGCCTCTCGGAAACTGATGACAGAGGGTAGAGTGAAGTGGAGCCTGTCACCCCCACCGTCACCACCCCACCACCCCTACCCCCACCCAGGAACCTTTCAGGAGGAAGCCAGGTTGAAAACCTTGTTGGACAGTCATATGAGGCATGGGAGATAGCTTGGGAGGGGATTGGAACGCACTCAACTATGCCTCAGATCCTTTGTTCTGCTCTTGAAAGGGAAACATTCCCCTCCCTCCTCCCTGGCCCCACACACGTGCCTTTGTTCCCCTGAGTCAGGCGGCTGGGAACACAGTGTCCCTTCCAAGGAGCCTGACTTGCCTCCCTAGAGGCTGGCCTCTTGGTCAGTGGGACTGGGAATTTTTTGCTCAGGAGCCCCCAGCCTCAGTTCCTTTCCATAAAAAAGTTTTTCTCAGAGGCTAAGAGCTTCCCCAGAAACAACTGCCGAGGGACTTACCTTGAATTTCTCCATGGGATGCCCATGTCCCAGGATTAAACAGTCTCTCTCTCTCTCTCTCTCTTATTCCACCTGGTGATTAATATTATTGTTAACATCACTATTAATAGCACCTAACATTTACCAAGTGCTTACTCTATGCCAAGCATTGTTTCAAGTGCTCTACATGTATTAATTTATTCTATTCGCATGACAATACCCTGAAGTTGGTACTATTATTATCCAAATGAGGAAACTGAGGTACAGAGAGGTTATAAGCAGCTTATGCAAGGTAGCACACAGTTAGTGGCAAAGCCTGGGAGGGTAGCTTCCAAGGTCTGACTTTTAAACTCTACACTGCCTCGTGCCCATAGTGTTCCAGTGTCAAGGTGATTGTTGGCCTTTATCCAGTGCTCACTGTGTGGCAGACTTTTTACCAACATCGTCTCTGTGTTACTATCCCAACAGATTTGGAAGGAATCAGTTAGCAAGAGGCAGATCTGTCTTTAAAACCAAGTTTGTCTCCAAAGCTTATGTTATTTTTAATCCTGCCCCAGCCCAGCAGCCATATTTCTTAAAAACCCTACAAGGATGGTGGTATCTTTATTTTATGGTTGAGAAATCTGAGGCTCAGAGAACAGGGGCATGCTCAGGGCCTCATAGGCTAGTACCAGGAGGATCTGGGATTCAAACTCGAGGTGTTTGATTTCATATTTTACTGCCTTAGTAGTCTGATGATACTTGCTTTTATGTGCATGATAACACTTTATAATTTACCAGACTTGTTTGTATACCTCATTTTATAGTGAGGTAGGTTAGGTGGGTATGGTCAGTTTCATTTCAGGGTAGTAACTAAGGTGTTGGGCTTGTCCCACGGTAAATAACAGAGGCAGACTTAGAATCAGTGTTCTGGCTTGTAAGGCAGGTGTTATCGATGGTGCCTACCTTCCCTAAGGCTGGTTCATTTTTCAGAGCTGTCTTCAGAGTTTTCCATTTGTTAAATCAGCCAGTACTGATGAATGCTTTTTATGTGCTAAATGCTGCAGAGACTGTGGATATCGCAGTGAGCGGGACTGGGTTTCATGCCTCCGTATTCTGTTTTTATTCCCCACACCTTGGCCCTGGCTGGTGTCCTTCTGCCATCAGGCTATGTGCATCACCGATCTGTCTCCTCAGTTCCTGGACATGCCAGACAAAGTTTATTCTAGTTAGTATGTATTGATCACCTTCAGTACACCCATAGATAAAACTCAACTCCAATTTGAAACTTAGTTTGATTTCTTGCCGGTGGCGTAACGCTAGGCAAATTGGCTTCAAATTCTCATTCATAAATCAGGGAGTAATACCAACCTACCAGAGTACGCAAGGCTTAAACGAGAAAGTGAAACACAAAAGTGTTTTTTAGTAATAATAAGAGATACTCTATTGAGTGTTGGCTTTGTGCCAGGTGCTTTTTTTATACCCTTGGCTTAATCATCTTGATTGGTCCTCACAACTGCTCTGATGTGAAGATGGAGAATTCAGAGCTTCAAGAGGCTCTATAACACATCCACAGTAACACCTTGTACATCTTGTACTCATATATATCTGGTGCCAAACCCTACCTTCGAGCCACTGCATCATAGCTTCTTTGCAGGCCCAGACTGGCTTATTTCACCCTGAGTACTTGGCAAAGGGCCTGGGGTTCGGCAAGGGCTCAGCCGGGGTCTGCTCAATGAACATGAAGGGTTGTTATTATTAGATGCAGGTTAGGCTACAAAAATGTCTCTGTCCCTAAGGAAGCAAGCTCATTTGAAGCAGTACCCAAAACACTGAGTGAATAGTTCCAGGCAAACTGTGCCAAATCCGTGGTGTAGACTCCAGAAGCCAAAGAAGACAGACCCACTGGGTACATCGTACACGGCCCTCCTGGACCCTTGCCAAACTGGCCCACTTCCACCATCAGCTACTCAGTTGATGACCCAGAGGCCTCCATCCCCAGCCTGTATCATCAGTGTGTACCCTCTCCGTCACCAGCCATATCACCAACCCAGACCCTCTTCTGTGCCAGTTGTGGAGTGTCAGAAAGGGGAAAGGTCACTAGGGGCTTGAATAATAGTTTTCTCAGCAGTGTGGCTTTGTGTAATTCACACTGAGTCCTCAGTTTCCTCATCTGTAAAATGAAGATAATAGTCATCCCTCAGTGAAGATAATAACAAAGGTCTCTTTCTCATAGGTTCTGTTTTTCTTCTACCTGGATCACTCCTCCCCTACATGTGATTAGGTTTAGGGCAGCCCTTTTTTTTCTTTTAAGACTATTTTCAGAGAGAAGGGATGGGAGGGAGAAAGAGAGGGAGAGAAACATTGAATGGTTGCTTCTTCCACGCAGGGGACCTGGCGCATATTCCAGGCATGCATCCTGACCAGGAATCTAACCAGTGACTCTTCAGTTTGCCGGCCAGTGCTCAATCCACTGAGCCAAACCAGCCAGGGCAGGGCTGTCTTCTTATTTAGGTCTCAACTCAGATAACACCTTGACAGAAGCTACCCATGTTTACATGTTTACTGTGCATCTCCTCCAGTAAAACCTAAACTCAGAGTATGGGGGCTTTGTCTCATTTTTACCTTCACCCCCAGCATTTAGCAGAGTGCTTTTCCTATAGGAGACACTTAACAGATATTTGTTTGCATGAGTGAGTCTGTAGCGCACCTAGCATAGTGCCTGTCATACATACAGTATGCTTAGTCAATGTAAGCCATTATTATGATCTGTTAGGAAGATGGGGGCTATGAAGGCTTTCAATAGGTGAAAAGAATGTGGCAAGGATGGGCTCGGTAGGTAAGAACCACCCAGACAGATCTGGAAGATGGATTGTGTATGAAGCATTTGGGGGACGGTCAGGAGGCAGACTGGCTGAACAGTGTGGGTTGTCATCAAAGCAGGTCATGAAAAAGGAGCAGTGACTGATGGAGGCCTCTGCAAAGAGGGATGGAGATGATTGATGGTAGAGGTGATTCCAATGGGATGAGACCCAACACCAGAGGGATGCACCCAGGTCTTCAGTAAATCCTGGGAAAGAGAATCCCTTGCCAGCCAGGACTCAGTAGACAGAGCTGCAGGGAGATAAAAACCAGAGGCACCTGCAACCTGCAGATCAGGTAGGCTGCCCTGGTTGTTATTTTGGGGCTCAGAGCCAGGTGCAGATTCAAAGACTTGATTGAAGCCTTTTGGCAATTCTGGTCTCAGCAGGGTAAACATCACCTGTCTCCTGCCACCTGTGACAACAATGCCAGGAAGGTACCCTGGGCAGGCCCAAAGGGGCCCAGCTTTCTTGCTGCCGTAGTGGAGCAAGAAATACCCTCTAGGAGAGGCCGCTCCTTCCCTGCCCCAAGCTCCCTTCTGAAGAGCTCAGGTGGCAATAAGGTGCCTCCTGCCCCAAAGCGACCCCCCTACCCCTCCTCTTCGTGGTTTCTGCTTGTGGAAGTCTAGGGTGGGGCATTAGAAGCCGTTGACAGCTGGGCCCAGCTGGGGGAAGGGGTCGATTTGGGAACAGGTGCAGATTTCGGGGAGGGTGGGGCCTGAAGGGAAGTAGGGATCTTGGTAGGCTGCAAAATTTCCCTTCCCACCCCCCAGTCACAGCTGGCTTCTCCAGGAACCTGATGACCTAGTTACAATGCTTAGAAATTGTTAGCTAAGCTTGTAGTTCAGGGTTGTACCAATCTCTCCCCTTTGAGACTTCTTGGGTCCAAAAGGTACCCTGATATTCCCCCCAAGGCGGTTCCATGTGAAGGACACACACCATATCACATGTACAAGCTGCTTGCCCAAGAGAGTAAAGAACCAATCAGGCTTCTTCCCTTCTTCCCTGGTGTGCTCCCCACCCCATCCCAGGGAAGAAAGACTGCTCTGCCCTGTCTCCTTCTGTCTCTTCCTGGGAGCTTGGTAGGTGGCAAATGGAGGTTACAAGCTTCTTTCCTTTAGGTTCGGCAGGAAAGGAAAGCTAGGGATAGCTTGAGCATGCCTAACCATTCCCACCTTGCCTTCTCATCTCAGTGGAGTGTGGAAGAGTCTGTTGGGGGCTGTGGAGGCACTAGCCCTCCAGGCGGCAGCTGCTCCTGGTGTTCTTGATGTCTGCCTCTACAGTGCCTCCCTGGGAGGAATTCCATCAGTGTTAAGAGTCAGGTACAAAATATGACAAACCAATGCCGAATCCAACTTTGCTATATAGTTATCCTTGGGAAAATTACTTAATCTCCCCCAGCCTTAGTTTTCTCTTGTATAAGCATGAAAATAACTGGTAAGATACATGGAGCATTTAGCATGGAGCCTGGCATATAGTAATTACTACCCAGTATGGCAGCTACTATTACTGCTTTATCAAGTTGCCTTCACAGGTGATCAAGTTGCTGTCATTGCTATTGGAGCTACTCTTTAAAAGTGAACTTTTAGGCTGATCGAGTATGTGGATATCTTTTGAACCAGGGGCTTGAAGATCTTAAGATTCCTGAGGCTCGGTACTGTGACTGAACCTTGTCTCCCAACCTCCTCCACAACAAGGTCCCCAAGTCATGCTTTGTACACTGTAAGGGTTGGCCAGTGTTGCAGAGTAGTCATTTGGCAACAGGGCTTATTTTCTCCGATCTTTGCCAAGTGCCTCGAATAAACAGGGACCTCTTCCTCTGCTTCATTTACTGCTATATCCCTAGATCCTGCCACAGAACCTAGAATATAGAAGGCGCTCAATCATATTTGTTGACTGAGTGGATTAAGTATTTCAAGTGTGTAGGAGCATGCCTAGCACATAGTAGGGGTTTGGCATGTGTTTTTGAGTGATTAAACAAGGTGTTGTGGAGGCTCTGGAGTTTTTCCAGGATGGCCCCATTCCTTGGTTGCTTTGTGGCCATAAGTCTCTTGCCCAAGCTCTGCCTGTTGCCTCATCTGTTGAAGAAAGATAACACCCGACTTGCCTCACTCATGGGCTCGCTGCAAGGCCTAAGGAAATGATAAATGAAAAAGCACTTTGAGAACTATAAATGTTTGGTCTTGTTGCTGCTCCTTGACTGAGGTCACAGCCATAGCTGTGTCATTCATTCATTCAGCCAACAAGCTTTTTAAAAAAAATCCTCACTCCAGGATATGTTTATTGATTTTAGAGGCGAGGGGAGGAGAGAGGGAGAAAGAAACATCGATCGGTTGCGGTTGCCTCCCATATGTGCTGTGACCAGGGATTGATCCTGAAACCTAGGTATGGGCCCTGACTGGGGATTGAACCCACAACCCTTTGGTGCATGGGGTGACGCTCTAGCCAACTGACCCACCTGGCCAGGGCAACCAACAAGCATTTTTTGAGTGGAAGCAATATCCTAGCTCTCTCACTTACGTGGCTTGACTTTGGACAAGCTACTTTTATTTCTCTAAGCCTGGACATCTATAAATTGGAAATAATACTCATTTCACAAGCTTGCTGGGAGAAAGGGTTAAGCAAGGTACTCTGAGCTGATTGAAGATGGAAACTGTCTCAATCACTGTTATCAGCTACTATTAAGCCTAGCACTTGGTGGCTAAGTGTTTAGTAACTGAGTTAACAAACATTCATAATGATGAATGGTGTATACACAGTGCCTCATGTAGAGTAAAAGCTTACCAAAGCTGGGTCTTCCCTTTTCCTCTCACTGTGAAGTTTGATCATTCATTGATTCAGCCATCAGTTGCCTTCTGTAGTCAAATTACCAGGCAAGGCCAGGCTTCTGAGTATGACTCAAATGGGAAGTAAAAATGAGTATTAATTCCTAACTCCAGGATGTTCTTGTCCGTATAGGGGGTAGTGCTGGGTGGGAGCTCTGATTCAGCCAGGATCAGTCTGCTTAAACATAAAACTGTGAGGCACAGCAGGCCTTAACCCCGTGCTTACTTCAGTCAGAACAAGAACACCAAGCTAGAAATGTTCCCTTTGCTCACAGCTCCCACATTCATATGGAACCCTAAGGATTACCATATCAAGAAAATCCCCAGGTAGACACTCAGAAATGGCCCTTTGGGGCAGGGTCCAGGGAGGGGTCCAAGCCTAAGGCTCAGGGTCCCCTGGGACTGAGTCCAGCAGCAGGTGCAGGTATGAGGCCCCAGGCTGGTGGCTAAGTAATGAAACTGAAAGATATGAAGGGCCAGACAAGAAGTCAACCTCGAGGAAACAGCCTGCATATTCTTGCAGGTGTCTAGGCACCTGGGGGCAGTTTCTGAGTCTGAATTACTTGGTTGTGGTTCCAAATTAGTACCCCAAGTCTCAGTGATGGGAATCCATGGAATTCCAGGGCAGTCTGCAGTTGGCACTCAGGTTAGTACCTTTGAACAACTCTCAGACCCTGTCAGGGTGAAAGAGGCCTTTCCTGTGGACTCCACAGCACCTACTATTGGAAGATCTTCAGGGACAACAGAATAATAGCCACAGTTCCTTTTACGGGGCCCCTGTACTATGCTGGAGGCTTTTTAAGAGAATAGGGTCATTTCATTATTTGAATTTTGGGCTCTGAAGTCAGACAGAGCTGAGTTTGTATCTGGCCCCTATCATGTAGCAGCTGTTTGATTATGACACATTCCTCTCCCTTTCTGAGCCTCAGTTCCCCTACCTGCCTCATAGGGTTTTTGTAACGATGAAGTAAGATCATACATGTCAAGCTTAGCACAGATGTTATAGTAATTTTAGTAATAGCTAACGTTTATTGAGCACTTACACTTAAGAGTTTCATATTTATTAATTCATTGAATTCTCAAACCAGTACCATTGAGGTAGGTACTCTTATTATTCTCATTTTAGTGAGGCATAAGGAAGTTAAGGAATTTGTCCAAAGATGCACAGCTAGTAAGTGCTGAAGTCGTGAATTGAAAAGAAGCAGTCTGGCTCCAAAGCCCACATGTTCTAAATGTTGCTCCTGTTACTTGTGTATCTAACATTGTAGCTGTCTGTGGTTTTTGGTCTGTCTGCTGAATTCTGAGCTCAGTGAAGAAACCCATCTTAATCACCTTGCATCCCCAGAGACCAACATAGTACTCAGTACTCATTAATATTTGCTTAATGACTCTCTTCACTAATCAATCAGTAGCTCTTTATCGACCATTTCCTATAGGCTAGATTTGAGCTAAATCGTGGGAGGAATGCAGAGTATAACTATGCCTCTGTAATCAGAAAATTTGGGGTGGAGGGGGAGGCATTCCAAAGAACTGTGTCATTTACAGAAACTTCACACTGGAGGCAGAAACAATACCCGTGGTTTAGGGATGTATTCCGAGCTGGGGTTCCCACCCCTCCCTGACTGGGCCACTCCCTCCATTGCTTGCAGAACTAGGTGAGGCAGATTCCCTGCGCCTGCCCAGGGCAGAAACCACTCCTTGGCTTCCTCTCTAGTGAGGAGGATACATCATCTTTCCTGCTCAGGCAACCAGTTCAAGGGAGCCTAGAATGACAGAGAAAAAGACGTTTGGAGTGGGGAAAGAACCTTAAAAAATCACTTCTGCCCCAACACTGCAACCGAAGTGATCTTTTAAAAACCAAGTTCAGAACTTATCACAACTTGCTTACTACCCTCCACCCACTTGGAATAAAACCCAGAGTCCTTACCAAGGCCTCTCAGGCCTCTATGATCTGATACTGGCAGCCTCTTCATCCTCCATCCCGCCACCCCTCCCTCTCTGCACTCAAGCCTCAGGGGGCTCCTGCTGTTCCTGGTTCCTGCTTGTCTCTGCCTGAGGGACTTTGTAGTTTGCTGTTTCCTCTGCCAGGAATGCTTCTGCCCCTCGTTGCCTTTGTTGGTTCTTTTCAGTTGACTCAGCTCACAGGTCACGTCCTCTGAGAGGTTCTCTTTGACCTTTGGTCTAAAGTAGCAGAGCTACTTCTAAATCACTCTCTAGTCTTTTACCTTCTTGTGTTTTCGTCATAGCACTACCTCTATTTTAAGTTTTCTTTTTGTTTGTCTCTTCTATTAGAATATACACTCCATGATATTAAGGACTTTTTGGCTTGTTCACCATTTTATCTTTAGTGCCTAGAACTGTTTCTTACAGGTAGTAAACATTCAGTGAATGATTTTGGAATAAATGATTGAATAAGTGAAAAAACCTAAGACACTGTTTTCATTTACACATGAGAAAACTGAGGCCCAGAGAAGCTAATAAGAACTGACAGTGTTCTGTCACCTTACCTTTGGAATGCTCACCAAGTGCCAAGCACTGGACTCAGTGATTTACATGTATTATTTAATTGTTATAGAGTCGTTTGGAAAATCATTTCTTGTACACCATTGTAGCATTTTAAAGAAAACTGGACCAAATCTTATTTTTTTATTGGAACCTCACTCTGTTTTACAAAGAGGTGGAGGCAACTTAGAAAAGTTCCAAAAAGATGGAGTAAACCAAAGGACAGAACCAAAAGGATAAAGTGCCTAGTGGGGGTCAAGTGAGAGTATGGGTAAGAGGACAGGAACCAGAACTGAGATTAGTTCACAGAAATGGATACCACACAAGTCCCTATGAACTGAGCAAAGTTTTTCTACCATTCTTTACAATTGGTAACTAAATTATGCCCGGATTCTTGAAAGTAATGGTTTCTCAAAAACCCAGTCACGCACATGACCTTGGGATTGCCCCAGACTGCATGTGATAGTGCTGGATTTGTTAGCCTCCTCACTGCCTCATCAGCTGGGCTCTTAGACTGAGACAGCATGATCTCCTCTTCCTCCTTATCTACCAAAGTTGTCAGTCCAGCAGGGAGGAGCCTGGCCCTCTCCTCAACCCTCTCTGGACTGAGCCAACTTTGTTTCAAAGAGGGCCCCTCCCATGAAGATTTATTAACAGATATTGCCATTGAAGACCCAATTCTGCTCTCAAGACACTTCCAATTGAATTAAAGAGAAGGAGCATAAAAAGAGATTTTTGTGAAAGGTAACAATAGATGCTAGATGCCAAATAAGAGAAGTACTTTATAAAAGAGGTGAGATTTGTACTGGGACTTAACCACAGACATCAGGTAAAGAGGGGATGGTGCTCTCAGCAAGGGGTTGGGGTGAGGGTCTGTGTGAGCTAAGATAAGCAGACTGGGATGGGCTCTCAATAAGAGACCCATAAACAGTGGCAGGCCATTGTGGAGTATGTGTGGAAGGGTCTTTCTTACTAGGTGATAAAGCCAGAGAGGTCAGCTGGAGCCAGATTTGTGGGAGCCTTGAAAGCCAAGGAAAGATTCCAAGGTCCTCAGCAGCCCTGGTATCTCAGTAGATGAGTCATTGCCAGGCATGGATGCCCATCTTGGCCACCTGTCAGTCCACTGAATCCCAGGTAGCAGTGCCAGCACCTGGAATGGAAGCCAGGACCTTGAACTGACAGTGAGTAGAGGATTAAGTATGGGGGGCACTGTCAGGTTAGCCGTTGGCCATCCCAGGTGCATTTACTTGGTGATTCAGCAGATGCTTATTGAGCAGCAGCTATAGTTGACGCTTGAACAGTGCAGGGGATTAGGGGCTCTGACCTCCCCTCGCAGTTGAAAACCCATGTATAACTTCAGTCGGCCCTCCACGTACACAGATTCCTAACCACTGATCAAACATACTACATGCTGGGTCCTGTGCTAGGTGTCAGGGGTGCTATGATAAACAAGACAGTCAAGGACACTACGTTCATAGAACTCTATTTAGTGGGGAAGACAGCTAGCCTGAGAAACAAACAAACAAGATGGTTTTAGATAGAAGGTTAAATGATGTAAAGAAAATGAAACTGAGTGATGGAGTGCCTAGGGAAGCAACTTTATACAGGGAGGTCAAGGAAGGCCTCTCTGAGGAGGTGACATTTGACCTGAGAGTAGATTAAGAAGAAAGAGCCAGCCTGGGAAGATTTGAAGCAAAGACTTTACAAACAGAAAAGCAAGGCAGGACAGACTCGGCTCATCTGAGCTTTGGGCCCATGCAGATACTCAGATGACACTGGTGGGCCCAGTCCGGGCCCAGTCTGGGCCTGTGTGTCCCTTTGTGTTAAGGATGAAGCTGATCTTTCACACATCCCTCTCAGAGATCCCAAGGGAATAATGGTGACTACGATTTACTGAGCACCTGTTCCCATGTCAGGCACTCTGTGCATTTTCTCATTTAATTCTCCCACTGGCCTATGGTAAGTGGTCTGTTGGCCCCAGTTTCTTTTACAATGAGGAAACTGAGGTTCGGAGAGATGAAGTTCCACGCCCAGTGTCCTGTAGCTTGTACACGGTGAAACCTAGATTCAGACCCAGATTGGTCTGGCTCCAAACCCAGGCTTTTTTCCACTGCTCCTCCCTCGGAATAAATGAAGCATTGTTAGTTCAGGACATGTAGAAAGCTACTGAGCAAAAGGAGAGTTGGGAAAGCGTCTTGGAATAAGAGTCTTGAAGGATACCTACTATCCTCCCAACTGAGAGGACTCCTTTTGCTCTTCTGCAAGAGGGTACCCAAGAGCCTGGGGTTACTGTTGGCCTTTGCCAGAGGCATGTTTGGACTTAGCCAGCTAAGTATCCCCCAGTTTCCTGCTTTTACCATCTCAGCTGCTGGTCAGGAGGTTTGGGAAGGTGACATCATCTAGCTGAATCAGCTGCTGCTTCTAGACTCAGTAACGGGAACTGAAAGTCATTGCCCCTTCCTTCCCACTCGGCAGATCTCTTCAGAACAAGGCTGGGGTGCGGGTATGCCACTATCCACAGGGTCTTGGCTGGGACAGTGTTTCAGCTCCTAAAGGGCTACAAGGTGCATTTTCCTGGAGATAGCTGTCCTCAAGACTTCTCAAGCTAAGGGAACAGAGTGCTTTTGAGGCATAGGAGGATTCACAGGCATCCCTCTCCTCCACCTTGGTGGGAACTCCTGACCCTGACCCTTCTGTTTTTATTTGCTTAAGTTTGAGGCTCAAGTTCGAGGCTCAGGCCTGACACTGTAGAGTGGGCAAACAAAATGTTATTTGTGGACTTTGATGTTAAGGCATTTAGACTCTGGTCAGGAGGACAGAAAGACAGATTTCAGAATGGAACAGCCGCCACACTATGATCTATTGAATATCCTCGGTGACCCAGTGACCAAAAAAAAGGGAAAAGATAAGTGAAATACATTTAAAAGAAAATCAAAAGAAAGTAATAAAAAGATGGCTCAGTGCCAGGTGAGTAGGAGAAGAGACAGCTTACTTGCTCTGTGACGTAGCTTCTCTTAGCATCACTGTTTTCTTGGTGAAAAAGGGTGTCACCAGGATACATGGATCCTTAGGTTATTGAAATATTACATAACATAAAGCATCCAGGAGCGCACCCAGCACCCAGGGAGCGCTCAGTGAATGGTGGTCTCATAGATAATTTCTCAAAAGAGGGACAGCCCGTTGGGGAAGTTCGGGGAAGGCGTCCTGGAGAAGGTGAACATAGAACTGGACTTTGGGGCCTGGGTAGGCTATGGATGGGTGCTGGCTGGAAGCAGCCTATTCAAGTGGGAAGAGGACAGACTTTGGATGCTGACGGTCTGCTGTGTAATATTCAGCTGGTGACTTGACCTCTCAAGAGCCTTGCGGTTTTCTTCTCTGTAAAATGGGGGTATTGCTAGCACCCACCTCACAGGACTGTTGAGGGGGTTAAGGGGTACTATATTGGTGGTGGAAACACTGGGTAAAGTCCTCAGTATGTACCAAAGCTGTTTCTTATTTGATGGGGGAACTAGCCTGGTAACAGGCTAGAAGTGGGGTGTCATAGGGCATAGCTATTCCTCATTCCCTCTCCCCTGGACAACTCTACCAGCCCCCCTCAAATCTGTTATTCACATAGCAACCAGTGATCCTTCTAAGATAGAAGTCAGAGTCTCATTCAGTTTAAACCCTCCAATGACTTCTTTATTTTATTTTTTTAATCCTCACCCACGGACATCTTTTCATTGCTTTTTAGAGAGAAAGGAAGGGAGAGAAACACCGATGTCAGAGAGAAGTGTCAGTCGTTTGCCTCCCCATACGTGCCCAGACCGGGGATCAAACCCGCAAGCCAGGTATGTGTCCTGACCAGGAATTGAACCCGCAACCTTTTGGTTATGGGACAACGCTCCAACCAACTGAGCCACTCTGGCCAGGGCCAGTGACTCTTTATTCATGAGAATAAAAGCCAAAGTGTATACAGTGTAGGGACAGGTGGAGGACAGTCCCCTAGAAAGTAGTGCTGTGGTTTATTTCCTCTCAGAAGCAGCCTTGCTCCAGCTCCCGTGCCCTCGTGTATGTGCATGTGTGCAGGCACAAGTGGATGACTCAGTGGTGATGGTATACATATGCACATGGGACATTTTGTAATAATAAAGGACATTGACTATACACTGCCTTACAGCTACCAAAGGTCATAAGGGCTGAGAAAGCCAAGGGTACTCAGGCAAACCTTCTTCCTCTGAATCTGAGTCATTTCCTGAAAGAGATGTTGGTCATTCATTTACTTGTTCATTAACAAGTATTTATTGAATACCTGCCATGAGCTAGGCACTGAGCTATAGGTTGGATATACAGTGTGAACGAACCAAAGTCCCTGTTCTCACTTTGCAAGCAAGGGCGGGAGCCAAGATACCAGTAGAAAGCTGGGCAGGTGATGACGGTGGTTAGTACGAGGGTGGAGGTGTGGTAGAAGTGGTGAGCAATGATCAGAACTTTGATATAATTTGAAAGTCAGACCAACTGGATTTGCTGATAGTTGGATAAGGGTTGTGAGAGAGAAAAGAGTCCAGGTTTTTCACTTGAACAACTGGAAGGAGCTCGCTGCCAGTTAATGAGAAGGGAATGACATTATGGCCAGACGTGGTTTCCTGAGAGGGCTGTGAAGTCAGACTGCCTGCATTCAAGTCCTAGTTTGCTTGCGGTTTGACTTTGGGTAGTAGTTTAACTTTACCAAGCCTCAGTTTCCTCGTATGTAAATCTAATGTCTAGACCATAGACAGTTGCATGCTGTGAAAACTAAACAGGTATTTGTATGAAGGGCTTAGGATAGTGCCTGTTATAGTAAGGCCTCAGTAAGAGTTAGCTCTGATCCTTATCGTGGAAGGTGGGAATCCCATGACCAAGGAGGCAGCAGGTCCTACCCCCACTTCCACCGCTCCCTCAAGGAGCCCACCCTCCAGGAGGCAGCTCAGACACCATCTGTCCAGCAGAGAAAAGCCACAGGGAGACAGCTTTTGGGGGACATTAAATAGATGAGCCCCTCCCAGGAAACCTAATCTTATTCTCAGCAGGTGCTAATCCCAGCAGCCAACCTTGGTATCTGAGCCCAGCCCACCCAGTCCTTCCCCACCCCTACCCTGAGTCCCAGACCCTCTTCCCCTTCTCATCAGCTTCAAGCTGCCACCAGGACACTTCCTTACCAGATGGAGGGGCTCCAACAGGAGGAGGCCACCAGTCAGATGAATGGTGGCCTCACATGTATCAGGTCACCAAGGGCTTCAGGTGCCACCTGTCTAGAGCACCCCCCACCAGGTGCCAGTTCCTGGGCGTGGTGCTTGATCCATGCAGATCCTGGCTGAAGCCAGCTGGAGCCAGGGACTCCCACCGTGCCCCAGCTGCTGCCTGCCTTCCCACCCACAGGCAGTGCAGCATGCTTAACCCTTTGAATACCACACATGTAGCCAGAGTGAGTGGTTACAGTTCTGGCTCCAAGTATTGCTCTGTTCCAGCACACTTTTTTTAAAAAGAAATTTATCATAAATACAATAGAGACTGTATGTAAAGTTTCAAATATAGGAAGAGGATCACCTGTAAATTCATTACCCAGTTTAAGAAATCAAACATTTATGATTACCTTGGAGTTCCCTGTGTGTTCCTGTCCAGTCACAGCCACCTTGCACCCATTCTCCTGAGATTCGTGTTTTTTTTCATTCCCTTCCCTTTTTCCAAAAAAAAAAGTTTTGCTTCATATATATCTTCTTCAGCATGCTTTTTAAACTTCATTTATATATTATACTTCGTACATTCCTCTGCTTTGCTTTTTTCATTCAACATTGTGAGATCCATTGATGTTTGGGTACACCTGTAGTTCATTCAGTTTCATCTTTTTGTATGATTATGTCTCATTCTACCGTCAGTGGTTATTTGGGTCCTTCCCTTGTTTTCGCTACTTCAAACAATGTGGTTTTGAATATTTTGCGTGTGTCTCAGCACGTGCACATGTTCAAGTTTCTCCAAGATAGTGGTTTCGAAGACTTTAGCTGTCCATTAGAATTACCCAGAGGGCTTGTTAAACCACACTTTGCCGGGCTCCGCCCCCACGGTGTTAGATTCTGTAAGTCTGGGTTGGGGCCCTGAGAATTTGCATTTCTAGCACATTTCCTGGTGTTGTTGCAACAAGTCCTGGGACCACACTTTGAGGATCATTGCTGTAGGGTATATATTCAGGAGTCAAATTGCTTGACAGAAGGTAATGCTTAATTGTTTTTCTTTGTGTTTTTGAGAATTTACGCTGCCACCAGCAGCACACGAGTTTCCATTGCTTTACATTTTGTTAATACTCGATATGGTCAGACTTTAAAATTTTTATAGAGCTGGTGGATGTGAGATGGTATCTTGTGGTTTTAGTTTTGCATTTCTCAGATTACAAGTGGGGTTGAGAATCTTTTCTTACACCTATTGACCATTCATGTTTCCTTTTTTGTAAAATACCTGTTCAAGTCTTTGCTCTGCTCTCTTTTGATTTTTTTGTTGTTGTTGTTACAGATTTGTAGGAATTCTGTATATATTCTGAATACTAATCTTTTGTCCACACGTGTTACAGATATAGGCCTTCAGTTTCTAGTTTGTCTTTTTCCTTTTTATATAGTATTATCTTTTGATGACTAGAATTTCTTAATGTGAATGTAGTTGAGTCTTTTGTGACTTACACCTTTTATATTTTGTTGAAGAAATTCTTTCTCAACCTGAGGTGCTAAGGACATTTGTCTATATTTTCTTCTAAAAGTCTTAAAGTTTGTCTTGTACATGTAAGTCTTTAATAGATCTGGAATTGACTCTTATGTCACTTTTGTATTTTTATTGGTAGGATACCTTTATTTTGGTAGGTTTTAAATGTCTAAAATCTGAATTATTTATAACTTTTGTACCTAGAGCTTGTTATATACACCTCATTAATATTTCATATTGAATAAAGGTTCTCTCTTTGGGAGTTATCACATTTAAAACCCTTCCAAGACTTGTTGGATTTTTCAAATTTTAGATATGATAATGGTATTATGGTTATGTTTGTTTGTTTACTATTTAAGATTCCTTATTTTTTAGAAATGCATACTCAACTATGTCTGGAATTTGCTTCAAAAAGTACAGTGATAAGGGAGAGTGGTTGGGGAACAGATGAAATAAGATTGGTACTGAGTTGCTATTTGTTGAAGCAGAGTAATGGGTACATGGTGGTCCATTTTATCGTTCTGTCTACTTTGTACGTGTCCAAATATTTTCATAATAAAAAGTAAAAAATATCCAAGGACTATTTCCAGGGTTACTTATGAAGTAAAGCATCTTTTCTTCTATTTTATTAGCCATTTGTATTTCTTCCAGGGTTTGATTCAGCACATTTATTGAGTGCCTTCCAAGGCCAGGCCCTGGATACCAAGATCACATTTTCATGTATCAAGTGAAATTGTTATTGTGTTTCAAGCACAGGCACATTATCTGGTAATACAGCGACCCAACAAGGAAAGATTTAAAATTTTTATTTATTGATTGATTTTAGAGGGGTGGGGAGGGAGAGAGAAGAGAAACATGAGTTTATTGTTCCACTTACTTATGCATTCATTGGTTGATTCTTGTATGTGTCCTGACTGGGGATCAAACCCATAACCTTGGTATATCTGGTTGATGGTCTAACCAACTGAGCTACCCAGCCAGAGCAAGGAAGAATTTTAGCTGAGAAAACTAAAGCTCAGAACAGTTAAATAATGTGACGTGGTTGCTGACACAAGCTAGTAAGTGCCGTAGCTGGGATTTAAACCCAGGCTTTAGGGTTCTAGCAACTGTGCTCTTAAAGAGCACCCTTGACTGCCTCTCAAGAGGAATAACATATGGTCTTAGAGTCTAACAAAAATGAGAAATCAGGCTCAGAGACAGTACCTGGCCAAAAGGACTCACAGCCAGGAAGCTAAGTAATCTCTGGGCGGGGGCGGAGGAGTGGGGCACATATGTCTGATCTGAGGCCTATAATCTGTACTGAGCTGCCTCTCTTCCTTCCATGGAAAGAGTTTTTAAATCTAATTAGGATTCTGTCAAGAGAACTCTCTCCATCCAGTGCTCCAGTTGCTACAGAGGGCCATAAGTCACTGGTTCGTGGTGTTCATCTGTTGGCCATCAGAGGGGTCCATAGACATACCCATTTATGATTAGTATACTAATGACAATATAATTGTTGCCATTTATTGAGTCCTACGATATGCAAGATGCTGTAAGGTGCACTGTGTTATATTTTTTAACCCTCACAGTAATCCTGCTTGAGAAACATTATTATCCCAATTAGAAAACTGAGAGTAAAACAAGTTAGGTAATAGTTCCAAGGTCAAGTTCTAGTAAGGACAATTCTAATAAAATCTAGTCTGTTGGACTCAGAAGCCCTCATTGACTCACTCAGGTGTTCCATGGGTTTGCTCTGCCTTGGCTTTCTCAGTCTCTTCTGCTTTTCTTCTGTTCGGTGCCCTATCCAGAGGGTTAGTCTGGCTTCTCCACTTCACATAAGACTGCTTTAAAGCAGAGGACCTATAGCTTCCAAATGGAAGCCCCGTATCCCCCACCCCAATAATTAGCACAGTGTAGCCACAGTGGGCTGACACATGATGCCTAAGGAGTGGTGGGCGATCATTGGTGATGACCCTCATTGATACTGCCTCAGAAAGGACCCATCTCCCAATCATATAACAGGTTCTCTTTGAACACTTGTCCCGTGCTTACTGCACCATTGAGAGAGAAGTATAAAGTACAGGCGTAGCACAACAACTTGGGTCATGAGACTGCAGGTATTCAAGTAAATGAAAGGACTACAGAGGTTAGAGGAGTTCAGAGGAGAGAGCAAGCATGACATTTGTAATAACAAACATTTATTGAGCACTATACGATAGGTCTTAGGCTCATTTTATAAATGTGGACCATGAGACTCAGAGTTTACGTAATCAGTGCACAGTTGCACAGCAAATAAGCGTCAGAGTTAAGACTCTGAACCCCTCCATAGTCTCTTAGGGGAGAGCACTCTGGACTCAGTGTTGGGTAGCCCGGAGTCTCCAGGTAAAAGGAGTCTGAAAGGATAGACCAGATATGGACAGGAATGGAGAGGCTAAGATGTTGTAGGATAAAAGCCTAAGAAGTGGAGCCATAATATCCCTAAGATATTACAGCCTGTGTCTTCCACTCTCCTTTTGAACGTGCAGAAACGCAGACTTGGGCCACAGAGTCATAGCACATGATCATTAAGGTTTGTCCAGTGCTTTGTGTCCATACATTATCTCATTTAGCTTCTGACTGCTAGGAAGTGGAGGAGATCATCCCCTTACCATGGAGGGAATGGAGAGGTCTTCTGATTTTAAATCCCATTCATGCTTTCTCGACGTTTCTATAGTGGGAGAACACAGGCTTTGCACTCAGGCACACTGGGGTTTGAGCCCTACCTCCGCCGTGTCTCTTTAAGATCTTAAGGTTTGCCAGTTGGGGTGATTTGAGGTAAAGAACAGGACCTTTGGGGGGCAGGCATATGCTAAGGAGTGGACAACATAAGGGAGGCATAATAATGTCAAAGTTCTAGGTATGAAGAAAGTGAGGTGCTCCCAAGGGTGACGTGACTTGCCCAAGATCACACAGTGAGTTAATAAACAGCAACACTGGGATTAGAACTCAGGTGTCTGGTCTCCTAAGAGAGCTTACTACTTCTCCCAAGACAGCGCTGCTCCCTGTGGGGGCATGAGGCAAAAGCCTAGGGATCAGATCAATAGCACTCTGGAGCTAGAGAAGAGGGCCTTAGAGATCATTTAGTCCATCCTCTGCATTTGACAGCTGAGAAAAGTGAGGCCCAGGGTGCTTAATTTACATCTACATAACCAGATAGAGCTACCACAGAGCATGAATAAACCTCTGGTCTTTTTTACACTACCATGCAAAACTTTCAAATTGCCTTTTTCTATGCAAATCTAAAGCCTCACTTCAAATGCCAGTAACAATTACAACAATTGGTTTGGGGAGTTTTTTTCCCCCCAAATATAATCTCATTCTCATTCATTCTCTGCCTCCCTCCCTCCCTCTCTCAATTCTTAGTAAAAATAATATACTAGAAATGGGTGGAGCTTCAGTGGAATAGCTTGGTAGAAAAAAGATAAAAATTGGATAGTCTCTGAAATGTAGGGAGGTCCTCAAAGCCAGGAAAGTGCAGCCCACCCCCCACCCCCAACCCCCGCCATCGTCTGTTCCAGCTAGCTCACCACTTGTCCTGCCCCACTCACAACAGGCGACTTCAGAAGTCCCAGCTTTCCCTTGGCAGCTGCATCTAGTGAACACCAACGGAAATCCCTGGTATTTTTCTCTGCATGCAACCAACCATGGAGATACAGGTCAGACATTGCTGGCCTGGCAGTTACAGTTCTAGCTTTACCCCCTGCACCTGCAGCCATGTTTGCTGAGCCCCATGGGGATGGATAAAAGATGTTCCCTTTCCCTCCAAAGGAATGGAATCCTCAAGAGTCCATGTGAGCAGAGCTGGCTGGGACTTAGGAGGGTACTAGAAGAGACCTGGACTGTGGGGACTAGAAGAGTGGCTCTGTCTCTTTCCCTCTTAATGTCTGATGCCTGGAGTGCAGGGTTAGCAGTGCCTCCGCTCAGCTCAGTCATCATCACTGACAGAGCTGCCTGGGAAGGTCCCATCCTCCCCCTGGGCTCAGCTGGGCCCCCCAGGCCTGCACCTGGACCTCCACGCCTGCCTGGTGTTTACGGGATTAAAGCTGCCACCCTTTGGGACCCTTTGGGACCCAGTCTATTTTCATTTCTGTTCTCAGCTGTCTGGTCTCCATGGGCCTCACCTACAGGTTTCTGCATGCCCGTCCCCAACGATGCAGCCCCATGAGGCTCTGCCAGGCTGGCACACTCCTCTTTGGCCTTTGTTCTCTTCAGCAGAGCTGCCAGTTCTGTACCTGGCCCAGGGAAGAGCTTTGCTGGCCTCTCAGACAAACCCTTTTGGTCCACCCTAGCTGCATCCTTCCCAGGATTCAGTCCCTTTGTCTTTGCCCTCGGGGGCAGGGGGCAGGCGGGGTGATGGCTCTAAGGCACGAAGTGGGCAGCTGTGTGACTGCCCTGGACTGACCTCCCGTTGGCTGATTATTCTGTTCTGAGCTTTCCCCTGCCCTGGGCCTCACTTATCTCTTTTGTAAAGATAGGTGACCAGGACTGACACATGAATCACTTGTCTTCAAGATAATATATAGGTCATATGCAAATAGATATAATTTCATTTTAATAGTCAGTGTTTGTATTTTATGTTGATTTCCATCTATGACCAATGATACTGGTTCTCTTTATAGTAGTATAATATAACTTGCCTTTTCATTTTATTTGTTTAGCAAATACTGAGTGTTTATGCCTAGCTCCTAGGGATATCTGTCTTCATGGAGTTTACATTCTAAAAAGACCGAGAGTGGTGGTGGGGGTGGAGGGTGACTAGGCAGCTTTTGGTATTTGGTTATTTTATTTTATTTTTATTGATTGATTTTAGAGAGGGTGGGGAGGAAGAGAGAGAAATCGATTTGTTACTCCACTTACATATGCATTCATTGGTTGATTCTTGTATGTGCCCCGGCTGGGGATCAAATCCACAACTGTGGAGTATCAGGACAACACTCTTAACCAACTGAGCTATCTGGCCAGGGCAAGTATTTGTATTTGTTTTTGTTTTTGTTTTTTAATAAAGAGTGGTTGGGAAAGGCTTCTCTGAGGAGGAGTTATGTGAGGAGAGATCTGCATGACCTGAGGGAGTAAACAATGTAACAGTCTGTGGTAAGAACATTCCAGACCTAGGAAACAAGTACAGAGACCCCAAGGAGAGAAGGGTGTGCTTGGCTTGTGTGAGGAAGAATAGGGGAGCTGTGTGTCCGGAACAGAGTGAGCAAAGGAGAAAGTGGTAGAAGAGAAGGGTTTGTATGAGCCATGGTAAGATACTCTGGCTCTTCCTCAGGGTGGGATCAGAAGGCAGTGGAGGGTTTTGACCAGACAGGATCTGACTGCTTTTAGAAGGACCCTTTTGGCTTCTGTTTGGTGAAGAACCATAACAGGAGGTAAGGATCTGGTTGACAAGAAAGAAGGTTGTTACAGCAATACAGGCAGAAAATGATATTGACTTGGACCAAATGATGGTGGTAAAGGTAGTGAAAAGTGGTAGATTCTGGGTCTATTTTGAAAACAGATCTAATGGAATTTGCTGACAGATCAAAGCTAGAGTCGATTTAAGATGACTCCCAGGTGTTCCGGGCTTTAGCACCTAGCATGATGAAACTACTACCATTTACTGAAATGGGGAAGATACAGAAAGAACAATTTTTTTAAAGTGGGTCAATTGGTAGAAAAATGTTAATAATAATAATGACCCATGGATACGGCCAACACAGTGATGGCTGAAATTGTGGCTAGGATGGACCAGACGTGGCTTTGCTTCCATCCAGCTCTAAAATTCTGCTTTGGTGATTTCAGACCTTAGGATCTCTCATTCATGAAGAATGGGAACTTGAGATAGCCTAGAATGTAATCCATGCAGAAGGAATGAAGAGAGGGATCCCTTGGACCAGGCTTACCTCTTGTTAATTGTGGAAGGACTTGGGAAGTTCTTGCACACACACCTTGGCCTCCTGGCATTGCCTCATTCACTCACTCACTGATTCATTAGGCACCTTCTACCTAGTAGGCCCTAGAGACAGCACAGGTCTGATGCACTCTCCCTCCTGATATAAAGCAAGCTATCCTGCCTCCACCCTCATCCCAGGCCTGGCTTCTCCACGGCCCTGCACGTACATGGAGCTCGGATGATGTGCCAGCTGAAAATGGACAGTCAGAGCCCATGCAGACCCTGCCCTCCCTTTCTGTCCCTTCCCTCCTTCCTTCTCTTATTGTCATCCACCCTTTAGGGCCTAGGAGCAAATAGCTTTGCTTCAGTGAGAGCAGAAATGGTTTTGTCTTATTTCATTCACAGTTATCAAGCTGGGAAAAAATGTCCAAAGGCTCATCCTCAGCTTTTTGTAGATGAGAAAGAGAAGGCCAGAGAGACCAGCAGTTCCCACAGTCCACATCCCATCAGCACATCCTTTCAGGTGTACTTTAAAAAATAAATTCTGAATCTGCCTGCTTCTCACCAGCTTCCCTGGCACTATCCTGGCTAAGCCAGCACTGCATTTCTCCTGGGCGACTGCATCAGCTCCTCACCAGACCTCTTCCTTCCACCCTTGCCCCAGCAGCCAGAGCAATCCTTTAAAAACCAAAGTCAGATCATGTCCCTTCACTGCTCACAACCCTGCACTGTTTCCATGTCACTCAAAGGACAAGCCCAAGGCCTTAAATAGCCTTTAAGGCCCTGCATAATCTGGGCTTTGGCCGCTGCCAGACTCCATTGCTACCATTCTCCTCTCATTCATTCGGCCTCAGCCACAGTGATGTCTTTTTGGTTCTCAGAACACCCCGAGTATGTACCTGCCTTGAGGTCTTTGCACTTGCTGTTTCCTCTGCCTCTGCTCAGATCCTTGCAAAGCCTATTTTCTCACTTCATTCAGGATTCTGGTCAAGTGTTGCCTCCTCAAGAAGCTTTCCCTGACCACGGTTCCAATCCTGCCCTCTTCCATGTTTCTCTCTAACCCCTTTTCTCTTACTTATTTCTCCTTTTAGCATTTATTGCCTCTCTCTTCCCATTAAATTGTAAACTCCTGCAGGTAAGAATTTTCATCTGAATTAGCCACTTCTTTATCCCTAGCACTTAGCATAGTGCCTGGCATTTAGTGGGCACTTAATAATAAAGATTTATGGAATGAATGAGTGTCCAGAGCTAAGCAGAGCAGCTTGCCTGGTGCTTCCTGCAACCTCACAGGTCAACCCATAGTGGGGTCACGGTCTACCTTAGAAAACAGCTCTACCAAAGCTACTGGGCATCATGTGTTTCCAAGGTAATGACCAGATAGTGGGAGGGATTCTGTCCTCAAGGGTTGGGTGAGGGTAGGGGGAAGCACAGAGCAGCCATCAACACATCTCTCCCTTTCCCACTCCTGAGAGAACCTGGGGACATGCCTCTTCCCAGTCCTTAAAATCATTTCTGACTTCCAGGGCCCGAGAGTTAGCAGGTCCTCGGTGAATAATAGGCAAGTAGGTGGATGAGTGAAATGAGGAAGCCAAGAAGAACTTAGTAACATCCTTCTGCATTTCTCCTACTGCCCTGGCAATTTTAACATGCTGTGGAGTCAGGCACGCTTACCCAGTACCTAGTCTCCTCAGGCAGTTTCGTCACCTGCATCTTGGTTTCCTCATTGGTAAAATGGAGGCAACATCTACTTACAAGATTTTGGGAATTCAAGCAAGAGTTCAGTAAATATTAGCTGTTTCTTTTTTGTTTGTAGCCACAAATGAGATACACAAATGGGCCCCACTCATTTTTAGCTATTAAATAAACAAACAACCAACATTTATTGAACACTTTCCATGAACCATTTAATTCTTGCTGCCAAGCCTGTGAAGTATACAGTGTTCTCGCTTATAGACAGGACACTGAGCTTAGGGAGGTAAAGGGTCTTGCCCCAGGTCCCACAAGTAGGCAGTCCACAGCGCTGAGGGTGGAACCCACACTGTCAGACTCCGGGGGTCAGGAGGCCTTTGGGGGGATTCCCATCAACTTTTCTGAATCTCAGTTTCACCTCTCTGAACCACAGATTATGAGGCTCGATTTCTGGGTGCTCCACATGCCACATCAGATGGGACAGTGTGTTGCTTCTGGTTCTTCCGGTGGTCATGGTGATAGCAGTCTTCTGCAGTTTCTTGGTGCTCTGGGTGTTGGCGGTGAATAGCAGACCCCGGGCTCAGCATCATCCCCTACAGACAGAGTACTTCAGCTCTCCTGGCACCATCTCAAGCATCTTGCTATTCTAAACCTTGAGGGGGCTGGTGGACTGAGGTAGAGATGAACCAGGAAGAAGACTAGATGGGACGGGAATGTAGGAAATGCAGGCTGGCAGGAGCCTTCAGCTGAGTGTACCGGGGTATGTGTGTGAGCGCACTCACATGTACAGGGTGAGGAAAGGGTTGTGCAGGGATTTGCTCCCACCCTCTTCTGCTTGGAATTCCAAACATTTCCGATCAGATCAAGGTGGCTGAAAATAAATACCCGGGACTTGTCTGGACTAGTTGAAGGCGGTGCTGGGGTGAGGAGGTTGAGGCCACAGGGGCAGAGACCGGCAAGGTCTGGCCCATCCGAGGAGCTTGCCCAGGGTCACATGTGCCCATTGCCCTTTCGCCCTGGAATCCTGCAGGTTTCACAGCAAGGCTCAGCAGCAGCCTTTGAGGTGGAGGAGGATCAGATTCATCTGTGGCAACAAGTCCTTACACCTCTCCTCTTCCACACTCCTGGGTCTTTTGGATACCCCTAAGACAGAGAGCCCAGGCTGTCACTGAGTCATCTGGGTGTGTTACTTTCATCCTCCTCACGCTGCAGCAGTAATAGGAGCCCTTTAAGATGGTCCCCTTCCTTTTACAGATGGCGGAAGTCCCGGGCTTTCCCAGCATTCCAAGCAAGCCAGTGAGAGCTGGGACATGAAATGCACATCTGCTCTTTTCTTTACAGCATGCGACATTGATTGGTTGAGGGAGGGGGAACAGCTTTGGGCAGAAAGGCTGCTTGGGACTATGGAGTACTTGGGAGCACAGACCCCAGAATGAAGCAGTTTCAGAGAACGGGTTGGCCCCCAAAACCAAGCCCCTGTTCTTTGTGGGTTGCTACCACAGTCCCTCCTGCCTGTTGCCTCCATACAAGGCAGAAGATGCCTTTTCCTGATCCTTCCCATAGCTTTCTGTCACCCTTCCTGAGCCTGGGAGAAGTTGGGGTGTGGGGAGTCCTGGGCACCCTGCCCAATCATCTGGTGTCTCTGGGCCTTTTTCTAGTTTTGCCAGGCAGTGAGGATGGGAATGAAGAGAGAGAGAAAACTGGCCTGTCTTCTTCCCTTCCCTCCACACTGTCTACCAGTCAGCAACACTCAGCAGCACCTTCTCTGCGCCCAGCACTGACTGGGCTAGGCCTGGGGGACAGCTCCTGGTCAAAAGGGGGCAGCTAAACACACTGGTGAGAGAGCAGGGTCCTCCTTGAAGAAATGACCTGTAGGTTGAGACCTAAAAGATAAGTAGAAGAGAGCTTGGCAGAGGGACCAACATGGACAGAGGACCTGTGGCTGAACAGAACGTGGCATGTGAGGAGTGAGGCAGCCTGGCCTAGGCAAAGCCGAGGAAACCTTGCAGGTTGCAGGCCATGGAACAGTCTCTGAGACTCAAACTGAGCCTGGTGATACAGGTGCCATTTACCCTTCTGTGTGCTGTGCACAGTTCTAAGAGCTTTACATGTATTGAGTCCTCACAGTGTTTTTGTGAAATAAGTACATTTTTAATCCCTATTTTACAGGTAAGATCCACAGCTAAACATCCTAGTTTCATTGCAAGACTTACTTGGTACCTGCCTACTCTTTGCTCTAGCAGTCCAGCTTGGTGGAGAAATAGAAATTAATTTGTCACCGGCACTGGCCTCACCCAGTAGCACCGCCATTTTACAAATGAGGAGACTGATACTCAGAGAGGAGCAGGACCTGGTCCAGGGCCCAGGGCCCAGGGCCCAGAGCGAGGCCAGCAAAGCTTCGTCTGCCAGCCTGTGTTGTCTTCCTGGGAAGCCCCTGGGGCAGACTTGGACAAGAGCTAAGGCCCAGCCAGGGGGCAGGGGCGTGATAGGGGGAAAGAGGCAAAGATTTTCAGTCCAGCTGACAAAGGGAAAAGTTTTCCAGTAGAGCTGTCCAAAGACAAAATGCTCCACCCGGGAGTTAGGGAGCCCCTTACGACAAGTGTATAAGCAGAGAATGCCCTAGAGCAGCAGTCCCCAACCTTTTTGGGACCAGACACTGGTTTTCTGGAAGACAGTTTTCCCATGGACGGGTAGGGGGTATGGTTTCGGGACAATTGAAGTGCATTACATTCAAGCTCACGTCCTGCTGTGCGCCCCGTTCCTAACAGGCCTGGACTGGTACCTGTCCGTGGCCGGGGGGTTGGGAACCCCTGCCCTAGAGAGAGTTGTGAACTCCCACAGCTTTGGACCATCTGGACTGAAGCAGACCCCCACTGTGTGGTCTGGGTGCTTCACCTTTCTGAACCCCATCTGGGCAGTGATGATGTTAGGGGCAAACTTGTGTATCACATGGAAAGTGGATGGTTATGTTATTAGATCACTTTTGAGTCTCTGGCTCTGTTTCAAGGGCGTGCCTTGTTCTTTCTCACCCTGGACACTGGGAGAGGGGTGAAAGGCTGTGGCCATCTATTCATGAAAGAATAGGGAGTCACCAGAAGTGGGATGAGAGAGTTGAGATGAGGGAGGCCTCGCAATTCCAGGGAGTTAGTGCATATGAGCACGTAGCAGCCACCCCGGAGCCATTATGTGCTTAGGCTCTGGAGCCAGACTGCCTGGATTCAAATCCCATCTCTGCCATTTATGAACTGTATGACCTTGGGAGGATCGCTTGAGCGCTCTGTGCCAATTTCTCACCTGTAACATGGAGAGTATTAGTAGCACTTACTTCACGGGGTCATTGTGAGGATTAAGTGAATTTGTATACACAGTGAATCTCTTAGCACCATGGTAAGTCCTCAGTAAATGTCAGCCATCACTCCCAGGGAAGGAGGTTGTGAGCCCCTTAATGAGCATCTGTGCCCCCAATAAATGCTTTTCTGAATTCTCTCTCTGCCTCCAAGGCTAGCACCCTGTTTCTGAGTGGAGGTGGAAAGAGCCCCGCTCACTGGCTCACCGCTTGTACTGCTGGGTCAGATAGCTTTCTCAATTCCCCAGCTGAGGTGTTATCTCCTCCCCGCACAACCACTTCCTTTTCTGAGAAATGAGCACATCTGTCAGGCTTAGCTTCTTAGAACTAATAGTGGGGGAGGAGGCGGGCGAGGAGAGGTTGGCAGCTGACAGGGCAGACTTGGAGACAGATTAAAACGAAGTTTGCTGTGAGGATGCCTTCTAATATTCCCTAAAGCCTAGGTGACTTGGGCCCCCTACCCTTTTCAGCCAATAACACCAAGGTCACCTTGCTTTACCAAGTGCTTTCATCCCCTGATCTCACCACCACTGCCTGTGGGTGGTGTCAGAGCAGGAGAAACTGAGGCTCACAAGTGGAGAGGCTTGCTCTGTCACTCACAGCTGGGCTCACTAGACTGAAGTGTCAGGCCAAGCAGAGTTTGGCCACCCATCTCTTTGCCCCTGCCCCGTGAAGCCGCTTGAGTTGCCCACATCCAGGCCCATGTTCCCCTGGGAAAGCCAAGGGAAGTGGATTCCAACCACAAACCTCACTTCTTCCCAGTTTCCGCCTGCAGCTCCCTGCCAAGAGAGTGATAGTCACTCCATTTGCCCCACGCACCCTTCCTGCCATCTCTTAGGGCTCTCCTAACAAGGCCTCAGTGGTCTACTCAGCAGGCATTTATCAGCCTCTGTCCCAGGGAAACTGAGGCCAAGAGCAGAAAGTAACTCTGCAGGTGACTAGCAGCCTGCCCAAGCAGGGCCATGACAAGACCGGGGCACAATACAGTCTGATGTTCCTGGCACTTTCTCTGCGCTGCTAGGAGCCCTTCCTCTTCTCCACCTACCTCTTTCCCAAAATAACCAGCAGGAAGGAAGCAGTGGGCCTGGGCCCTCTAGAGTCACCCTGGAGGAAGGAAGGGCTCGTCTGGCACAGGCACTTGTTCCCCACTGAAGCCATGACGGAAGGGTTTCACTTTCCCTCCTGGTCTTCCTCACATCCTTTTCCTGTGGCACCGGGTTCCTACTTAGCTGGGGGGAGGGGGGCAGAGCTCATTCATTAAGCTAGTGGCCTCAGGCCACCTTCCCCTTCTTAGAGGGACTCAGGACTATAGCCCTGGCCCAGAAGGTGGGGTTTGCCACTGCACAGGCTGGGGGTTGAAACCGGCCTCCCCACTTACCGACTTTGATCAGGTCTCAGTATCTCTGAGCTGCAGTTTGCCCGGGCTTGGAATGAGGATCTCCTTCAGTCACAGAAGTACATGCACCTGGCCCACAGTGGGGCCTGAAAAAGTATTGTCCTTTTAAAAGTGAGCAGAGAGGTGTACAAGGTTGGGAGCAGAGACACCGGAGCCAGATTATTGGTGCAAGCAAACTAGCCAGGTCACCAGGTTCATTTAGAATGGCACCTCTGTGTTCTAGGTACAGTACCAATATTGGAGATGCAAGTGACAAAACACCACACAGTCTGGCTCGGGAAACAAGGCAAAAAATTATCATCTAAGTGACCATGACCATGCATGTAATCGGGGAGTGTGGCCCAGTCAGGGTAGAGTGCTTCAGCTCAGTGACTGGCATAGGTAAAACACGTAACAGTTACTATTTTATTGTTATTTGACAAGTGAGGACAGTAGGGGCCAGAGGTGAAGTAACCTGTTCAAAGTTACACCAGTAGGAAGAAGCATGGAAACGTCAGGGGTCAGAGGGAAGAGTATGAATTGGAGAACTTACCAGATTCAAGCAGGGACTGCACTGTAGCCCCTAATAGGGCAGGTGATCCACTGGCACTTGGGCCACTGCACCGGGAACATCCTCTTGCCAGCCTTCTTCCTGACTTCTCCAGGGTAGCCGGTGGCTGCAGAGTGACCTGCATTGGGCAGCGGGTGCCTCTGGGCAAAGATCTAGCTGACGTTAGTCATGACTGTTTGCATGGGTCCCTGGCTTCAGACACAGATCAGGCTTGGTCCCTGCCTACACTGAGCCCCCTGCGCTGGACTGATGGGAGAAACCAACACACTGATAGAGGGCCTCAGCCTCAGGGCACCCTGCCTCTCCTTCCCACCTCAGGCCCTTTGCACTTGCTTCTGCTGGAACATGCTCTTTTTTACCTGAGATTATTGATCCTTCCTTGACCACCTCCACCTTGTCATTCAGGTCTCAGCTCAAACCTCTTTTTCCCAGAGACCTTCTCTAAGCTCTCCACCTACATCAGTCCCCAAGGTATTCATTTCTGTCACCTCCTCATGACTCACTGTCTTCAAAATTCTGTCGCCTCTGAAATTTTCTTGTTTCTTATTATCTTCCTTGTTTCTCACTAGGACAGTGTTTCTCAACGTTTTTTTCCTTATTACCACCTCCTAAGGAATCTTTCTAAGGACATTTTTGTCCTAATTGCCCTCCCATTACATTTGAATACCACGGCTGTGCTATGTACCTCTATATGTGCTCTGGCCCCACAGAGAGCCACAAATCACAGTAACATCCAAGAGTTTTTCACTTGGCTCCACCGAGCATGCATGGACTAGAACATGAGCTCCATGAAAACAGGAACCTTGTTTGTCTTGTTCAGTTCTGGGTGTAGAGCATGGTAGGTGCTCAGTAAATATTTACGGTGCGAATGAAAGTCCATAAACCCTGGGAGCACAAAGGAGACATGTGTCCCAGAGTTGAAGGAGGGACTTGTAGCGAAGGCCTCTTGGAAGACAAGTCTCCAAAGTGGAGTCTTGTGAACTGAGTAGGGGTTGGCTAGCTGAGGAAGGGAGATTCAGGGAGGATGACCAGTGAGAGGACACGGGGTTGGCAAAGGCGCAGGGGCAGGAAGTGCTCTGGAGCAGGTGGAGTGGGATCATTCCTCATGTGTGGCCAGGACTGTGGGAGGCAGGAACTTGAAAGTAGGCTCAGCTGGCTTCTCTCGGGGACCCTGGTTCTTGTCTCACCATTCTGAAGGGCCCCAGTGCCAAGCTGGTAGACCCCAATTCCTAGTCCAAGCTTTACCACAACCTGGCTGTGTGATACTGTAGAATGGGCAGGTGTGTTGGCCTTGCTAACTTGTGGGGTCTGTCGGGCTAGGCGCCCATGATTCTCCCATGGGGGTCATTAGCCACTGCTTCTCCCCAGTGGCCCTGAAAACCCCCACGTGGATCCCCGTGGTAGCAGTCACAGCTGCAAAGATACACTTCCCCCATTTGCCGTAACCCAGGCTGAGAATGCAGACAGTCTCTCAGACCTGGGTCTCCTAAAGACTCTGTGACATCAGAGGCCTCCCTGCAACACACCCTTCTCTCTCACTTCCTTGCCCACCATGCCAGCTCTGGCTGAAATCAGTGGGAGCCATTGAGGAGCAGTGGGGGCTTATCTTTGCTTTTCCAGACTAGGCTGCTCTGCAGTCCTGTTTGTTTATTTAGAGCAGCTGCCTGCTGAGAAAATGGCTGTGTTTGTTTCCAAGTGTGTTGTGTGAACTGTGGGCTAAATATACCCACACCACTGCCTCCCGGCACCCAGCATCCGCCCTGGAACAGCACGCCCCGTTTTGCTGATGCTCTCCCTGCAAAAGCAATCCACAGCCCCTGGAAATCCTGCTTCCCCCTCCCCAAGAGAAGGAGCTCCTTGAAGTGGAGATGAAGTGTTGTTCTGGCCAGGAATGTGCACTTGGGGGCTGGGCAGGGCTGAGCCTTGTTCTCTATGGCACCGAAATGAGAATGTTCCCTCCACCCTGGAATGACTGTTCCTGGACAGTGAGTGCTTTGTGCCCTTGCAGGGACAGAGCCTGTTTACTCCAGTCCAGCCCCAGAGCTGAAAATTTCCTGTGGCTGCCAGCCCTCTGCTTCAGGAAAGTTCCCACTGAGGGAGCAGGCCTCTCCCACTTTGGCTATCACCCCAATGTCCCTGCTTTCTTGTGGGACATTCGGTCCCTTGGGATGATTACCAGGGCCTTCTGGCCGTGGCCTTCCTTCTCCCATGCTCCCCACAGCCCAAGACTCACCCCATCGCTGGTCTATCTTTTTCGTGACTCCACCTGGACCTACTTCACTTGGATCAGAAAAATTAAAGCTCCTATAAGAATTTTTTTTGCCAGTACCCACGGAGGCTAGCCAGGATGAAGCGGGAGAGACAGGGAAGCATGTCCACAACAGTCATGCCTGGGCAGCTACAGGCCAGGGGTTAGGAGGCGGCTGCGGCTGCTGCTGCTGCTGCTGCTATTACTTTTGTCTCCCAGACCCCAGACTACCTCCACCCCACTGCCATATCCTTTTTCACGGAATCCATGCAGCACTAGTGACAGGACAGGTCCTCCCAGGGCCCCATGTAGGGAATGTCCTGCTGTAGCAGCGCTCACTCTGAAGCTGGGCAGTCCTGAGTTCTAATCCTGGCTTTGCTACCTGTTAGCACGGTCTTCCCTACTGCGATCCTCAGTTGTCTTATCTGTGAAATGAGTTTCAAATCTCTAGTGTGGGAATTACGCTGAAGGTGAAATGAGATAATAGTGCGGGGCACTTAGTAGACATGCAGTACCTTTGTTCTACTCATGTATTTATTGACCATCAACTATGTGCCTGATACTGCTCTGGGAATACAGAAATAAGACAGAATTTCTGCCTCGTGAAGCCACATCTACTGCAGGAGATAAAAATAAAGTGTACAGTCTGGTTCTGAAAAGTGCTAAGAAGAAAAACAAAGCAGGGTAAGGGGGTAGTTGAGAGGTGGGGGTGGATACCGTGTTACACACAGTGATCAGGGAAGGCCTCTCTGAGGAGATGACATTTGAGCAGCTGGGAGAGAAATGAGGGAGTGAGGCAGGTGATAATCAGGGTCAAGTGCTCTAGGCAGCAAGAGCAACAAGCTCCTGAGCTCAGCAGATATTCGAGGAACAGCAAGGAGGCTGATGCTATGTGTGGCGTTTTCAGTGGGGAGGTGCCAGGGCCTGCCTAACCCTGCTGTCCGTGGTAAGGGCTTAATTCCAGGTGTGATGGGAAAGCCTTGGAAAGGTTGAGAGCTTGGAATGATGTGGTCTGAATTGGAAGGACTTTCTCTACCTGCCTGCTTTCTCTCCTGCCTTTTCCCCAGCAGATGGTAAGCTTTCTGGTGAGGGCTCTGGCTTTTGCGTCACTGCTACCTTCCTAATGGCTTAATAAATGTTGAGGATTCTTTGAATCAAGTTGGCAGTTAAGCGTGCGCATGGCACTCTGCTAGGGTACCAGGGATATGAACAGACATGACAGTGGCTTTCTGAGTACACGGGAAAGCAGTTAGAGGACTTTAAGCACAGGCGTGCTGTGATCTGATCTGTGTTTTTAAAAATCTCTGCAAGGAACATAGACTGAGGAGGTACATCAAGACCAGAGGTGGAGTCAGGCAGGTATCAGAGTGAGCAAAATGGCCAGGTGCGACCTGGGGCCAATTGGAAATGGCAGACCCTGTCTGAGGGATCCGGACCCCACTCAGCTAGTTGGAACCAGGTGGAAATGTGGGCCCAAGGGGTGAGCTCTTGGTAGAGAGGCAAGAACACTGGCCCTGGAACCAGCCGGTGACTCATTTCATTTCCTCTCTACACACATACAGCACGTTGTTTTCTAGGTGCCAGACACTAGGCTTGGATTTTGGTTCCACCACTGACAAAGCAGGGTGACCTGATCAAGTTCCTCCGCCCTAGAGCCTAGTTTCCTTGTCTGTAAATGGGGAGAGACAGCCTGCCTTGCAGCATTGTTGGGAAGATTAAAGGACAAATGGGTGGGAAGCTCCTCCTTAAAACGGTGGTCTAAGCTCCCCTCTCCCTGCCCCACAGGCTGGCTCCACCCTGGGGTTGGGTAATTTAACCCAAAGCTCTTCCCTCTCCAGATCATGTGCTTCCCTCCTGACTAGCTTCAGGGCCCAGGGCTGTTGCTCACCTCCTCCTGGGTCCAGAGTCACGCCCCCTGGAGTGGGGCACTGGGACAGGAGCTCACAGACCCATCCCAGTCCTACATGGTTGTTACCAGCTCTGCTCTACCTTGCTCAGCCTGCGCTGTGCAGAGGCTCCCTCCAGAGGAAGAAGGAGCCTCTGGCTAAGAGCTTCCAGACCTACTCTGCCCTGTGCATCACTCTGGGAATGTACCCTGTCCCATTTCTCTCCCTCCCTCCCGCCCTCCCTCCCTCCCATCACTCCAGTGGAAAGGCTAAGGCCTGGTGGTTCCACCCTGCTCTTCAACTCCAAGCTCCTCTGTGGCTTCCAGACCACACGTGGTCCAGCTCTCATCACCCCTGCACCATCATGTCTCCTATCCTTTCCTCCTGCACTTCGCTGCAGCCACTTGGCTTCCTGCCATTCTCTGATCCTGCCCATCTCTTTGCCACCTCAGGTTCTGGAGCACTGTCTGACCTTGGACAAAGCTCTTTTCTTACTTAGCACTGTTTTCTCAGCAATAAAATGGGTTGGTCACTCCCAGCCGGAGGTCAAGAAGGAGGGCAGCCTTTAACCTTTTGTCAGACCCAGAGTGGGCACAGATGACTAGGTTTCAAATCAAGGTCATCACATGAAGATGGCTCTCTTTCTTCCACCCACCCACATTACTCTTTGAGAATTCAAACAGTACCTTCCTTCTCTTCTCTCCCTGCAGGACACTTTTGTGGAACTCTATGGAAACAATGCAGCAGCCGAGAGCCGGAAGGGCCAGGAGCGCTTCAACCGCTGGTTGCTGACGGGCATGACTCTGGCTGGCGTGGTTCTTCTGGGCTCACTCATCAGTCGGAAATGACCAGACACTGACTACCCACTCACCCTCCCACCCCCATCCTGCCCCCACTAGATCTCTTCTTTCAGCCACCATTGCCACCAGGAGAACCACTACATGCAGCCCATGACCACCATACACATCAAGGGTTGGGCCTAGACTTGGTCCCCCGCAATTAGTTTTCTAGAATCTACCATGCTTCTGTGAGAGCCACCTTCCCCACACCTCAGTTCTCCTGGCCTTGAAACCCACAAAGTTTCCCCAAAATCCGCCCCATCATAGCTGGCAGGTGTGTGGGAGCTTATGGCTGGGGGTTGGGGGGCACTGCCTGATGGGTGGGACCCCTTACCCCTTAGCCTTCCTGAGAATACTTTCCTGCTAGGAAGCTAGAAAGTTTTCTGACCCCTTTTCCCAGAAACAGACTAGATTGCCTTCGTTTTGATGTTTGTGGCCTCAGAATTGATCATTTCTTATCCCTGTCCCACCCCACCCCCCTAGGACCTGGGCTCCCTTTCCTTTCATTCCCGCCCTCCAATAGCTACTTAGGGGCCAATTCTGACTAATGAGGGATTCAGGCTGCTTAGGATAAAGAAACTAGGACCAGGACCCCCTCCCCAACTCTGGCCTGGCCAAAGTCCCCAAATCCCAGCCCCAGTGTCCTCTAGAGCCTCTGGCTAGAGGTCAGTCCAACCCAGGAGGAGGGAGCTGTAGCTGCAGGAAGCACCCCATGCCAAAGCTAGGGTGACCCCTTGCAGTTTAGCACTACCCCAGTTCTCTTCCCCTCCCCTGGCTCCCATGACCGTGACTGAGGGACCAACTGGGCCCAAGACAGGTGCCCCAGAGCTGTTTATGTCCTCAGCTGCCTCACTTCCTGCAAGGAGATCAGCCTTGTGGCATCTTTGCTTTGGACTATTGCCCATGGGGTTCAGGGGCCTTGGCCCAGGGGTGAAGGGGAGCTACAGGCAGCAGCTGTGGGAGCCCTAGGGTCTTCCCTACCTCAGGCAGGAAGGGCAGGAAGGAGAGCCTGGTACACAGGGTGGAAGTGGGGCTGGCTGGAGGGGTCAGTCTTGACTGGCCAAACAGACTTGTGCCCCACCCCCATTCAGCCTGGGCATCCAGGCTGCCAGGTCAGAGTGGCCTGGCCAGGAGCCCTTCAGGCTTCCCTCTCTCCTCTGCTCTACCCATGGCCTGTCTCATCCCTGGGGGTCCTGGCCTGGCCCTGGCCCCTGGGGCTCTGCTGTACATATTCGAGACTAGTTTTTATTCCTTGTGAAGATGATATACTATTTTTGTTAAGCGTGTCTGTATTTATGTGTGAGGAGCTGCTGGCTTGCTGTGCGTGTGCACGTGGAGAGCTGGTGCCCAGAGATTGAACAGCCTGATGCTCCCTCCCTGCCCTGGTCCGAGGAAGCCAGCCAGGGGTCCTGGCTCCTGAGGGGCACTTGTCCCTCCCCCAACCCCCACCCCACATTTGTTCCAGCTCTTTGAAATAGTCTGTGTGAAGGTGAAAGTGAAGTCCAGTAATAAACTGTGTTTACTCAGTGAACAAAAGGCCTGGGCTCTTGTGTGTTCCAGGATGGGAAAGAAGGAGCTACTTGGCTGACAGGCTGCAGGAGGGCTGGGTGCTGGTGCTGGCTCTGCTGCCCCCAGGGGGTACCTTGGGCAAGATTCTTTTTTGGTCTGGGCCTGAGAGACAGAAACATCGGTTTGTTCTTGTATGTGCCAGGACCAGAAAGCAGACCTGCAACGTTGGTGTATCGGGATGATGCTCTAACCAACCGAACTATCTGGTTCCTCTGGTATATTGATGGGGTTTTTGTTGAGCACTTCCTGTGTGCTGGGCACTGGGGCTGTATGTGAGCAGGACAGGTAGTTCCTGCCTGCAGGAGCTGACATTCTAGTAGGATAAACAGTGAAGTAGCCACAGGCACAGTCTTAGGCACTGGGGGTTCTGTAGTCAACCAAATCCTTGCCTTTCTGGAGCTTCCATTGTAGTCAGGGAGGGAGACAGATGGAGAAATATAAAGACAGCTTTTGCAGGGCAGAGGTGGAAACTGAGGAAGATGGCAAGACTTGAAAGACCTAGTGGGGAAGGAGTCAGAGTTGAGGTAACGTTTGAAAGGTAGATCTCACAAGATCAAGATTAGAGGCAGCTAGAGAGTAAGAGGAATCAAGGGTGATTCATTCAAGTTTTTGAAATGATGCCATTGCAGTTACAAAAATGAAGCACATGTCTGAGGCCAGTACTACCCGAGAGGCTCATAATGAGTGTTTGAAGAACATTTAATATGGGACCTGAGCATATCTGGCAATTAGGAAGTCGGGTTCCCTGGGAGAAGTGACCTCAGAGGTCCAGGCCTGAAGGTGTAAGAGTGAACTAAAAGAAGCGGGGTGTCAAGAAGAGCAGTCCTGATGAGGCGAGTGGACAGATTGAACAAGAGTTTTCTTCAGTCTGAAGGGAAGTTGGTGTGTCTGGAGTTGAGAGGGGGCTCCTGGGTCAAGATGATACCAGAGGTGGGGTGAGGGGACTGAACTTGATTCTGAGGGCAGCGAGAGCCATAACAAGGTGATTAGGTAGTGATCAGCCCTCTTAGAGCCCCCGAAGCGCCCCCTGGCTGCTGTATGAAGAAGGTTTGGGAGGAGGAGCAGAGTGGAAAAGACATGGTTTGGTCAACTGCTCGTTTTGAGAACGGACAGGCCCGGAGTGTACCCCGGGTCACCATTCCTGGCCTTTGAACAAGTTAGCAACCTATGCCCCAACTTTCCCCTCTGAAATGGGTACGATGGCAGTACTCTTCCGCCACAGTGGTCAAGATTTAATGAGCTAATCCAACAGCTTGGGGGAGGACTAGATGTTGAGGGGAACTGCAGTGATGACCCCGCCAAGAGGCGGATTCCCTGGGAGGAGGGATGAGATGCACCCCACGAATTTCCAGGTGGCTGTGACCGGAGGTCGGGGAGAGGTCTGGGAAAGAATGCAACGACTCCAGGGGCGGGCGCTACAGCTGGGGATGGGCCTGGAGGCAGGAGCTGCCTCGTGCTCCGCCCCACACGCTTTCAGGAGCGGGCTTAGCTGCCCCCTGGTGGCCGGGGAATGAGACCTGAAAGCCACACCCACCTCGCGCAGGCCCCTCTCTCTTGTCTGGCCCCCATTCTCCGTCCTTCCTGCTCACCAGGAGGATACCTACAGTGCCAGCCCTTGGGTACCAGATTCAGAGCCTGCCACGGCTTCCCCGGAGCTCAGTGAGGTCACCATTCTTAGTTCAAGGCCAAAGCCTCCAGCTTCCCACTCACTTCTATGCCTATGAAGCGTCCCTGGCCCTTACTTAGCCACTCAGGTCCTCTCCCCAGATTCTTTCTCTTCTCACTTTTTAAAAATTGTTTTTCAATTACAGTTGTCCCATTTACCCCCCCCCCCCCGTTGTTCTCCCCTGCCCCGCCCTCCCACAGTCAGTCCACACTTTGTTGTCCGTGACCATGGGTCCTTTATGCTTGTTCCTTGACTAGACCCTTCCCCTTCTTTCCCCGTTATCCTCCAGCCCACTCCCTTCGGGTCGCTGTCAGTTTGTACCAGATTCTTGATATTCCTCCTGAAACATCTTCTCACATACCAGCAAATACATAGATATCAATATAGTTGGAGTCTCTCTTTTTTTTACACAAATGGTAACAGACATATTGTGCCTTGCATTTTACACCTAAATAATGAATTTTGCAGAAGTTTCCATGAGATGGACACAAACAACAGTGTGGTAATTGCGGGGAAGATGGGAGGAGGTGGGAGAGGAAATAAGCGGGATAAATGGTAATGGAAAAAAGATACAATAAAAAACTTTTTAAAAAGTTTCCATGAGTACATTAATCCCCATGTACTCATCATGCAGCTTCAACAGTTAACTATGCGCAGTTTCATTATTTTTTCTAGCTGTGTAGAATTGCACAAATTTTAAAACCAGGCCTCTAACTCATCAATTCCCAATCTAACATGTGCCATGTCACACACACAAAATATTGGAGAGGGAAAGCTGGAAGGGATTTCAGACTGTCTATGAGGGTCCTGTGGAAAAATTCATCCATTTGGATATATTACATTTTCTGATGAGAGAAATGAAAAACATCACATTTCATAGAGAGGATGTGAAGTGTTAATTTTGATTAAAACATCCAAATATATTTTAAATTTTATTTCTTAAGAAACTTGATCTTGCTCCTATAATGCAACTTTTTAAAGTATATTTTATTGATTATATTGTTACAATAGTTCCAATTTTTTCCCCTTTGCACCCCTCCACCCAGCACTCCCCTCCCCCCAGCACTCCCCTCCCCCAACATAAATACAACTTTTTATATGAGGTTTAAGATCAAAATGGTTTACCAATGCAATTCCTGATCAAAGCCTACTAATGATAATCTTTTCAAATTCTTAGTAGTCAACATCAACAAGAGACTTCATACATAACCTCAAGTGGATGATAAAGAAAGATTTTAACCCATTCCAAAGCTTACAATTAAAATCATATTTAAGTGCTCCAATAGTTCCCTTTCTTTAGTTGGGAAATATAATGTAATCAAGTGGATTTCAAATCCAAATGTATCTTAAAATAATGATGAATTGCAGGACACAGGAAACAACATAAAGCTTCCAAACTTTTTTTTTTTAAGAAAATTATAACATTAAAACTGAGCAAGGCTCTATAGCACAAAACAAGAGAGGGGAGGAGGAAAAAAGGAAGAAATGCAAAGAAGGAAAGAAAAAAAAGGAAAGGGATTTTAGGCCAATTTATTTACAAACATGCAAGCCAAACTTCTAAGTATAATATTAACAAATCAAACCTAACAACATATTAAAAGAATAATGCATCATAGCCTAGGATCATTTATTCCAGATAAACAAGATTGGCACAATATAGGAAATCTTTTGATGTAATTCACTGTATTGAAGCATTAACAAAGAAAATCGTTGGTATTTCAGTAGATATCAAAATAGTATTATGTAAAATTTAACACCTAAAAATTATTATTTTTAAATCTTTTATCAAGCCAAGGATTGAAAGTTAACTTTGACTTCCTTATACTCTACTAATTTCTATAAAAGTTTAAAATAATGATTATGTGCCTTTGTGCAATTTAAAAAAATTAACAAGTCATGCAGCCCTGACCAGTGTGGCTCAGTTGGTTGGGCATTGTCCTGCAAAGCAAAGGGTCGCCAGTTTGATACCCAGTCAGGCCCTGACCAGTGTGGGGTATGTGCCTGGGTAGCACGTTTGGTCCCTGGACAGGGCACATGTGAGGGGCAACCAATGGGTGTTTTCTGTCTCACATCAATGTTTCTCTCCCTCTCTTTCTCCCCCACTTCCCCTCTCTCTAAAAATAAAGAAAATCTTAAAAAAAGCAAGTCATGCAGAAAAATCAGCAACTTGTATCATGATCAAATTCATTACATAATGTCAGGCTCTCCATTTTTCTCTCTCCAGTATCACAGCCTTTGTCATGAGGCAAAAATAACAAGGACTTTTTCTTAATATATGAACTCAGATCTCTATAAATTTGTCTTCTTTGATTTTTAATAAATATCCATGCACTAATGTTAGAATTCTGGGCATATGGAATATTAATTCCCTTATAAATTATTTAAACCATCCCATTTCAGTAGGTTCACACATGAATAAATGGCTTGAATAATTCCATGATAAAGAGCCTTGTGAATTCTTATGAAATTTAAATGGTCTTACTACAAATTTTTAACATGTCAATCTTAAAATTTGGGGAAATCATTATTAAAACACTAACATACAGAATAAAATGGACATAAAGTAAGAAAAAAGTCTTATGGGGGAGGGGGGTGCTGGGTGGAGGGGAACAAGGGGGAGAAAATTGGAACTGTTGTAACAATATAATCAATAAAAAACATTAAAAAAAAAAGTCTTATGAAAATAAAAAAAGAACATAGCATAATGTAATGGCCTAGGAAAAAAATTGTGCCCTGTCCTATTGCATTGTAAAAATAATAACAATAAATAAAAATAATGGCAAGGCCCTTATTTACAAACCATTTATGTGATGGAACATCCCACCACAGCTGGTTGGCTATCCTTTTAGACACATACCTCAGTCCCACCTAGGCTTTGTGCTAAGGTTCCTGGGCACCTGCAAAACAAACACATCCAGCGGCTCCATGAACTTTGTGAAGGGTGAGTGGCCTCCCAGTTCAGTGACCATGTGCTCTGCAGCTGACCACTGCAGTAGGTGTCCAAGAGGTGGTGCTCCGCTCATCCTGGCAGAGCAGCTGGGGACAGAGGAGGGACATGCTAGTAGTGTAGAGGTTAGGAAAAAGGCTCTGCAACTAGACTGCCTGGGGTAGCTGGGTGCCCTTGGACAAGTGACTTTACCTCTCTGTGCCTGAGCTTCTTCACCTATAAAAGGAGGGTGATAATTACACCTAACTGGTGGGGTGCTTATTCAGATTTAATGCAGATTTTATGCCTGTAAAGTGCTTATGAATGGTATCTGGCACCATAAACATTACTATATAAATTTTATCCGGCTATGCTGTCAGATCCTTCCCCACACCCAAACCCTCACCACCAGGGCTCCAACTGTCCCAAACTCTGACCTTAGCTTGAATATCCCCCGAAAGTAAAGCCTAAAATAAGGACTCAGGTATAAGTGTTTTAACCGGTGATCCCAGGACAGTGGGGACAGTGAGACAGGGAAAGTCAGGAAGCCAATACAGGGTGCAATGACAAGTAAATTGCCACTTCAGACAACAGGGCTCCTTCTCAGGGGATGCTTTGAAAGACCCACGGAACATTCTAGGGGCAAGAACTCAGAGTACTTATTTATCATATCTCATCCCTTATTTCTCCTCAGCATTCGGTATTTCCTGTCTGGGCCCCATGCTTACTTGGGCCAAGCATAAACCTATGATCAAAGAGACACAGGCACCTGTTCCCTTAAATGAAACCTGTCTACCAAAGCTGCACATGACCTCTGAAGTTGGGCTGAGGGCATATGGCCAGGGCCGAATGCATGTGCCACAACTTGTGAAACTTTGGAGCACACCAGCTGGGAAAATTCAGTAGTGCTCCACCTTTGCTAATCCAGACAATACTGCAATAAACAACCTCAGTGTCCATCCCTACCCACATATGGGTGTGAAGCCACAGGCTAGTCCTAGAAGTAGGATTGCTGGGCCAAAGGGTATATGCATCTGTCATCTGATGGAGGCATCCTGTGAGACTGCCTGTCTTTACCAAAACCATGTTAACCTGGATGATAAAAAAATAGTATCCCACTCTTTATTTTCAAAACCCTAATTGAGGCTGGCATTTTTTAGTAGTTTGAAAGCTGTCCGCACCCCAGGACCTGAAGAATAACGTGGTAGTAAGTCTCCTGGGTTTTCCTTCTGCCTCAGAGATCCCAGACTTGGAGTCGAAGAAGCTGGAGCTGGCGACCGCAAAATGCTGATGGGCACAGAAAAGAAAAATCAGTCCCCACAAAAGCCTGCTCTCTCTAGGCAAAATATTAGAAAAGGAACAACCTAGCAAGACAGAAACTTTTTAGACAATAAGAGCTTTACTTCAGCCAAATACCACTGAAAAAACTATGGCCCCATCTACACTAGCAAAGGCCAAGTTGGGAGCCTAGGCTTCTACCCTCACGAGTCGTGGTGACCCAACATCCCCACCAATGTGGGGTGTTGTGAGATAAGACCAAGGGAGCCAGGGCTTCCATCTCTGCTGGCCATTAATGAGCCCTCTCCTGCCACCCCCTCTGGCCATTAATGAACCTTCTGCCCCCCCTCTCCCACATTGGGAGCCTGGAATTCCACCCTCAACTGGCAATATGAAAGTGGGTAAAGGGGCATAAAGGAAGATAAAGTTTCTGCATTTACTCAAAGTAGGAAATTGATGACACCAGTAGACTGTGATAAGATATGTATATGTAATGTAATAGCTACAGCAACCACTAAAAAAGCTATACAAAGAGACACTAAAAAAGCACTATGGATAAATTAAAATTGGAATTCTAAAAAAAAAAAATCAACCTATGGAAAGGCATAAAAAGGAAAAACAGGGAAGTGAATAACCAGAGAACACACAAAAAATAAAAATAATTGGGAGCTATGTCTTAATCTAGCAATAATTACATTAAGTATAATGGTCTAAATATACAAATTAAAGACAGATATTGGTAAAGTGATTTTTTCAAACCAATTATATGCCACCTATAAGAAACTTAATTTAAATGTATAGGCAAGTTGAAGGATTAAAAAAAGATATGCAATCAAAGGAAATCAGAAAAAAAAACTACTAGAACAAAGAAGAGAAACAGGCAAATCCATAATTAATACCCTTCCCTCAACACTTGATAGAACAATTAGATAGAAAAATCACCAACGATATAGAACTCAAAACACCATCAATACAATTGACATTTATCTAACACTCAATACATTCTTTCCAAGTGCCCACTAAGTATATACCAAGTTAGGTTATATTCTGGGTCATAAAAAAAAACTCAACAAACTTAAAAGAACTGAAATCATACAAAGTGTGTGCTCTGACCACAATGGAATCAAACTAGAAATTAATAACAGAAAGACAACAACAAAATCTCCAAACCCTTGGAAAATCAATGACACATTTCTAAATAATTCATGGACCAAAGAGGAAGTCCGACAAAAATTTAAAAAACACATTGAGTTGAATAAAATTAAAATACAACACATCAGAAATTGTGGGACACAGTTAAAGCAGTGCTGAGAGTGAAATTTATGCAATAAATATACACACCACAAAAGAGAAAAAGCCTCAAAGCAATAATCTAAGCTTCTTCCTCAAGAACTAGGAAAAAAAAAAAAAAAAAAAGAGCAAAGTAAGCTCCAAGCAAGCAGAAGGAAGAAACTTACAAAGAGCAGACATCAGTAAAATTTGAAGACATGAAGTAATACAGAACTCTGATTAAGGTAACTGGCAAAAAGTATTCAAAATGATGAAAAGCAAGGACCTATAACCAAGACTACTCTATCCAGCAAAGCTATCATTTAGAAGGGAAGGGCAGATGAAGTGCTTCCCAGACAAGGTAAAGCTAAAGGAGTTCATCATCACCAAGCCATTATTATATGAAATGTTAAAGGGACTTATTTAAGAAAAAGAAAAATCAAAACTATGAACACTAAAATGACAACAAAGTCACAACTATCAACAACTGAATCTAAAAATCAAAAACAAACTAAGCAAACAACCAGAACAGGAACAGAATCATAGATATGGAAACCATATGGAGGATTATCAGTGGGGAGGGGGGGAGGGGGAGAATGGGGGAAAGGGTACAAGGATTAAGAAGCATAATTGGTAGGTACAAAGTAGAAAGGGGGATGTTAAAAATAGTAAAGGAAATGGAGAAGCCAAAGAACTTATATGAATGACCCATGGACATGAACTAAGGGGGGGGGTGCAGGAGGGAAGAGGGGTACCGGGCAGATGGGTGCAAAGGGAAAAATAATTGGGACAACCGTATTAGAATGATCAATAAAATATTCTTTTTAAAAAAGGTAATTGCATAGGTAACTATAAAATGAGTATTGTTGTATTTTTGGTTTGTAACTCTATTCCCTACATATTTAAAATATAAATGCATTAAAAATTAAAAATCTATGTTAATGGGTACACGATGTATGAAGGTATCATTTGTGACAAAGATAATACAAAGAGGGAGGTATGGAGCTGTATAGGAGCAGTTTTTGTGTGTTACTGCAGCTAAGTCAGTATCAGTTCAAACTAGGTTGTTATAAATTTCAAATGTTAACTATAAGGCCCATGGTGACCATTAAGAAAATATCTTTAAAGTATACCCAGAGGAAGTGAGAAGAAATAGCAGACTTAAGCACACTATAAACCAATTAGACCTTACAGACATCTGTAGAACTCTCCACCACTGACAGCAGAATACACGTTGTTTAATGCATACTAAATTTTCTCTGGAATAGACTGTAAGGTAGACCACAAAACAGTCTCAATCAATTTAAAAGATTGAAATCATGTAATGTATCTTCTCTGATCACAATAGAATAAAGCTGAACTCAATAACAGAAGAAAAACTGGAAAATTCACAAATATGTGAGACAAATGAAGATGCAACATACCAAAACTTATGGGATGCAGTACAAGCAGTGCTTAGAGGGAAATTTATAGCAATAAGTGCAACGTATGTGAAATGAACTATTTACTTGAAAGAAACAAGCTACCATAGTGCAATCAATATGAAATAGATCATTTAAATAGCCTTATAGCAATTAAAAGAACTGAATTTGTAATTTAAAAACTCTCCCCCTAAAACTCTACAGCCCCATATGATTTCACTGGAGAATTCTACCAAATAGTTAAAGAAGAATTAATACTATTTCTACCCAATCTCTTCCAGAAAATAGAAGAGGAAGAAGAAAGGGAATTACCTTAATATCAGAAATGGACAAAGATTCAGATGACCAACTGCAATCTTCAGATTTAAGGTGGATCCTCATTTCAAGCAAATTCAAGTAAATAAAATTTGTATGAGGCAATTAGGGAAATTTGTAAACTGCCTGGATATTTGATACTAAAAATATTAAGACTTATGTATATTAATAGTATTTTGGTTGTGTACATTAAAATAGTTCTTATTATTTAGAGACACGTACTGAAATATTTATAAATGAAATGATCGACACCTGAGATTTGTTTAAACAATTCAGGGGTGCGGGTAGGGAAATGAGTGGGCCACAAGCAGGTAATTGTGGAAACTGGGGAGGAACATAAAGTTTTGTTAAACTATTCTGTATGTTTTAACTTTTATAAGAAATTCTTACGCCATTTTTTTTTCTGTAATTTCCCTGATCATGACTTGTGCTCATTTCCTATTGCATTCCTGTTTGTTTTGTTGTTGTTGTTTTGGTTTTGTTTTCTTACTGGTTTGTCAGATTTTTTTTTAACATATTGAGGAAACAAGCTCTTTCTCTCTCATACATATAAGTACTTTAAAAAAAAATTGTATTAGTATTTATTTTATGATGAATTTACTCCCGGGCCATAAGCTTTCCTTTCTTCAGTTTCTTCTGGGATCTCTTTTTCTTCAGTGCCTCCTGCTCTTCTGGTTTAGGACAGTCTGCTCTTTTTCAGTAAGATCATCTCAGTGTGGCAGGGAGAGCTCATGTGTGGGTGAATCTGCCCATGAGCTCTGGAAGTTCTGTGCCTCATCTTAGAGGTTTTGTTCCCTGCATGTGTTCAATGATCAGAGAGCCTACCTCTAAACCCTTAAGTTCAGCATTACTCTCTGCATTTTTAAGCATGTGCAGCAAAAATCAGCACTCTTTTTGGGCCACCAACCCTGTGTCAGCCCCACTGGTCAGGGCATGCCTACCAACTCCATTATTGTAACAATGGAATGGCAAACGTTACTTCTTTAAAGTGACATCTTTCAGATACTTGGTGACTTTTCAAATATGCATACCCTTGATGGCCTGGACAGTCTCATGAGTGTTCTGAAAGTGAACACAAAGACTTGAACTTCTTGATTTGCATGGTTTTGTGGGGTTTTCTGGGTCAAGTGAATAGCGAACCATTTTCAGAGGTCACCTTTGGACACTTTCCAGAAGAGGAAGACCATATAAATACTTTTTAATTCCTCATTTGTCTTTTGAATTTCTTTCTCTTTTTTTACAAAAAAATTATAATATTACAATATATTCTGACCCAAATGTTTTGATCTCATAGATTTGTTTACCACAAGACTATTTTGACTGAGTTTTGAACCCAGGAATTTTTATCAGAATTACACTAATTCTAATACATCAAGACAGAGTTTTCTTGAGCAAGCTGCATTGAAGACACTGAATTCTTTCATCAGTTATTTTATGACCAAAGTTAAAGTCTTTCTAATGTTTCCTATTGTAAATTTACAAAATAAATTTTTTCATGACAATCACATGCTTTCATGAAGTAAATGCTACCAGGAAGATTTCATTCTTTTCTCAGTCATGTCTAGTCCACATCTGACTTCACTGGTTTCCTGCTATTGTGCGTTGTCTACTCTGTTCATTACCTCCAATTGGTCCAATTTTTTCAGGTCAGATTTGATTATCTAAATGTCAAATTTTTATTCTGTTGGAATTTTAGTCCATTTTCAATTTAACGTGATTGGTTTTAGTTTCTGTCAACTTGATTTTGTGTTGGTTATTGATTTTGTATACCTCGTGGTAGGTTGTATTCTTTACTCACATTTCTGCCTGCCTTCCTCACACTCTCCACATGCACTTGGCTGGAGGACATGGTTTTGCCCATCAATGTTGGACTTGACTGTGGGTGGCAGCCTACATTTTCCAAAAATGACCACGATACTTCACGTCTCATAATCATCTCACATCTTATGTTGTGACCTTGATGTCTTTCCATCAAGTGGGAGAGTCTTAGCTCTCACCCTCTTGCACCTCGGTGGACCTTTGTGAGTGCCTTGACCAACAGAGTTCAGCAGAAGTGATGCTGTGTGTCTTCAGATGTTAGATCATAAAAATGCAATACACTTTCCTCTTGATCTCCTGGAACCAACCCACCACGCTAGCGCAACTAGCCCACACTGAGAGACACCCAAGGATGCTACAAATGAGCATCTGGCTGATAGCTCCAAATGAGATCCTAGCTGATGGCCAGCACCCATCACCAGATGTGTGAGTGAAGACACCTCCAGATGATTGTGGTTACAGCCTGTGAGGATCTCCAGCTGAGGCCCCAGACATTCTAGAGCAGAAGCAAGTGGTTCCCACTGTGCCCTGCCTGAATTCCTGACCTACGGATTTGGTAGGCATAATATAATGCTTGTTTTATGCCTGTAAATTTTGGGGTGGTTTGTAGCAATAGTAAGTGGGACACCATGGAACTTGCTTTGACCAGTAGAATGTGGTGCTGGCTTGGTGTGCTAGTTCTGAGGCTGGGCTTTAAGAGTGTCGTGTGTCCCCACTATCTCTCTGCCCCCTCAGGAGTCTCTGACTTCTACCATGAGAACATGTCCTAGATGCCTGCTGGTCCCAGAACAAGGAGACACATGGAATAATCCTCAACCCAGCTGTTTTGGGCTAAAATGTGTCCCCTGAAAATTCATATGTTGAAGTTCTAATCCCCAGTCCCTCAGAATGTGACAGTATTTGAAGGTAGGGCATTTAAAGAGGTGCTGAAGTTAAAATGACATCATTAGGGAAGGTCTTAACCCAGTCTGACTGTTGTCCTTACAAGAAGAGGAAATCTGGACACACAATGAGACACCAGGGATATGCACACCCAGAGGAAAGACTGTATGAGGAGCAAGCCAAGAAGAGAGGTACCAGAAGAAACCAACCTTGCCAACACCTGATCTTGGACTTCGAACCTCCAGAATTGTGAGAAAATACACTTGTTGTTTAAGCCATCAAATCTGCAGTATGTGTTATGGCAGCCCTAACACACCAGAATACCAACCCACAGACCCAAAGTAAACCTGCAGATCCCAGCAGAGTCTCAGTCAACCCACACCACAGGCCCACGAAAGATAAAAATAAATGCTCAAAGTTGTAAACCGCCAAGTTTTGGGGTTGTTTGTTACACAACATTATTGTAGGCGGGAAATTGACTTAGTACAACATCTAAATTTACCCTGGTCCAATTTTGAAAATTTTCTTTGTTTCTCACAACATGATCCCTTCGCAACTTGTTAATCTAAACAAATTCTACTGTCTGAATATTTCAACACTTTCAGTTATATTGAAACCACTCCTGCTGTTAGTAAAGCATCAGGGTCTCAGTCAAAACATAACTACTAAACATTTTCATAGTTCTTACCTCATTAGCTTCCAGCTGGCTGTCCCACCCAACAGGCTAGGAGACCTGGAGATCAAGCCTCTTGTGTGCTTCATATTTGGGTGCCCAGCATCTCTTGTGCTAAGATGGGGACTAATGAATGAATCTGTCATGCCAGATAGAGCCTGGGACCAAGGCAGCTGCCTCTCTCAGATAAAAATTAAATGGATATTCAAGGCTTTCCATACTCTGGCCACAAGTGCTCCCCCAGCTCCATTTTCCTCCGTTTTCTCCAGACTTGTCCCTTCAGTAGAGGCAACAGAGGCTCCAAGGATCTGTCTGAGTCTCCTACTTTCCCTTTCCCTTTGTCCATCTATACATTCTCCTCTGACAGCCCTTTGGCCCCCTTTATTTCCTTTTTCATGCCATGGTCCTCACTACCGCAGGGCCTTTGCACATGCTTTTTCTGACTTGAATGCTGTTCTACCACCCCTTTTACCTAGTTTACACGCAATCATTCTTCATATCTCAAGTTTGAGGACACTGCTTCAGGGAAGTCCTCCCAGACTGCTGTAAATTAAGCCAGTCTCCCCCTTTGTTCAATCCCAGTACCATGTACCTCCCTTTCTTAACACTCATTTGTACTATAATTTATTAGGATAACCTTCAAATTAATATGATTCCCCATTCCAGACTTTATTCATGAGGACTAGAATGATGTCTCATTCACTCTCTCCCCAGAGCCTGCTACATAGTGGATGCACTATAAGTATTTGTTAATTGAATAAATACAAAGTGAGGTAAAAACACAATAGCTTTAGCCCTGGTCAGTATGGCTCATTTGGTTGGCGCGTCATTCCATAACCAAAAGGCAGCAGGTTTGATTCCCAGTCAGGGCACACGCCTAGGTTGCAGGTTCAGTCCCCAGTCCAGGAGCATACAATACCCAGTCCTGGTGCATAAAAATCCCAATCTGGGCACGTACAGAGGCTTCTCTCTCGCATAGATGTTTTTCCCTCTCTCTTCCTTTCTTTCTAAAAAAAGCAATGAAAAAAAAAGTGTCCTCGAGTAAGGAAAAAATTAAAATAGAAGTTTACAGGACTTCCGGCCAAGATGGAGGTGTAGACAGACATACTGTGTCTCCCTCCACAACTAAGAAGGAATACAACTACCTCAAAACTAGAAACAACCAGAAGTTCCGGAAAAATCAAACTGCGTAGAAGTCCAGCAAACCAAGATATAAAGAAGAAATACTCATTCAGATAGGTAGGAGGGGCGGAGAGGATGCGGTGTGTTGGCAGCAACAGCAGCGGCAGCGACAGGCCAGCAGAAAGCACAGTTGCACGTTTTAAAAAGTTGGGAGGGACACCTGGGGAGCGTTCCCAGCTCTTCACTGGACCTCACAGCTCACGGTCCCAGCACTGGGGAAAATCAAGCCTCACTGCTTCTGACTGTGCAGACCAGTGGGGGTTGAGACGGAGGCAGAAACTGCCGGTCTCTCAGCAGAGCCCACTTGTCTGAAGGGCCACCACAGACCTAGAACATCCACAGACCCACGCACTCTAGGAATGATGGCCAGGGCAGCAGCTAGAGAGGTGCCAGTCCCATACAGAAGTGGGAGAAGTGCCTGGAAAAGGGGCAAGTGCTGGGCAGGCAGTATTGTTCCCTCTCGGACCCCTCCCCCACATACAGTGCCACAATGTGGTGAAACAGGTCGCCCTGTACTGACGAATCCCTAAGGCTCCCCCCCTCCCTTACCATGTAACAGGAGCAACAGCTCTACCTGGGACATGGAGGCAAGCAAACACAGGAGCCTGTCAGAATGAGGAGACAGAGAAGTATGACCCAAAAGGGGAAACAGATCAAGGTTCCAGAGGGAGAACTAAGCGACGAGGAGATAGCCAACCTAACAGATGAGGAGACAGCCAACCTAACAGATGAAGAGTTCAAAACACTGGTGATAAAGATGCTCACAGGCTTGACAGATATGCTTGAGTACGGCAAACGCATAAGTGGAGAAGTGAAGGCTATGCTAAATCAAATGAAGGAAAATCCACATAAAACCAATGATGAAGAGAAGGAAACCAGGGTTCAAATCAATGATTTGGAACATAAGGAAGAAAGAAACAGTCAACCAGTGCAGAATGAGGAAGCAAGAATTGAAAAGAATAAGGAAAATTTCCCAAATTTTGTGAAGGAGATGGACATACAGGTCCAGGAAGCACGGAGGGTCCCAGACGAGCTGTACCCAGAGGGGACCACACAAGGATGCATCATGACTGAGATGCCAAAGATGAAAGATAAAGACAGAGTCCTGGGGGCAGCAAGAGAGAGGTGGAGAGTTGCCTACAGGGGGGTACCTATAGGACTATCAGCTGATTTCTCAGAGGACACTTTGCAGGCAGGAAGGGACTGGCAAGCAGTATTCAATGTGATGAAAGGCAACCTGCAACCAGGATTACTCTATCCAGCAAAGGTATCTTTTGGAATGGAAGGGCAGATGAAGAGCTTCCCACACAAGGTAAAGCTAAAAGAGTTCATCATCACCAAGCCATTATTATATGAAATGTCAAAGGGACTTACTTAAGAAAAAGAAGATCAAACCTATGAACACTAAAATGACAACAAACTCACAACTATCAACAACTGAATCTAAGAAACAAAAACAAAATCCAACTAAGCAAACCAGAATAGGAACAGAATCATAGGTATGCGGATCATTTGGAGGGTTATCAGCTGGGAGGGGGGAGAGGGAGAAATGAGGATATGGTGCAGGGATTAAGAAGCATAATCGGTTGATACAAATAGGAGGAAGTTAGGAACAATGTAGGAAAGGATGAAGCCAAAGAACTTATATGCACGACCCATGGACATGGACTAAGGGGGGTGGGATTGCTAGAGGGAAGGGAGGTACAGGGCAGAGGAGAGCAAAGGGGAAAAAAATTGGAACTACTGTTACAACATAATCAATAAAATATACTTTAAAAAAAGTAAATTTACAGTTGTGATTATGGGAAACACAGTTTGTTCTTGTACATTATGTATTAATTATTGTATTATTTTCCATATGAATAACTGTATTGTTGTCCTAACTGCTCTGCTAAATCCCTCCATTGGCATCGAGGGTGCCCATGGAGCTGTGCTGCTCAGATTTCCCTCCAGGAGAACCTGCTCTGTTTCTGCTGCAGCCTTGATGCTGAGGCAACGGTGTCCCTGCTAAGGACTGAGCACAGTGGGGTCCTAAGGATGGGTCAATTTTGCCCAACACGAGGCTCGTCTAATGGGCCTTTCTTTGCCCTGGGGCTCCACATTGGCCTCGTCAAGACTTCCACAGAGTTGACTGTTCCACTTATCAATTTATTGCCTCTCATTTCCAAGATCACACTTCAGTGCCTGTTCTACAATAATGAACTGGATGGACTCTGAGCATTGCCTCCTTCAAAATGAGATGCTGAGCTTTGCCAGCAGAGGGTGCTGAAGAGGACATTTCAGGAGGAAAGCAGGCTTGCTCTCTGGCTCTGGTGTGTGTGTGTGTGCGTGTGTGCGTGTGTGCGTGCGTGTGTGTGTGTGTGTGTGTGTGTGTGTGTGTCTTGCTGTTGCTGTGTGGTTGGTCAGCAGTGTGTGAGGACCTCTGGTGGTGATCTGCTGCAGCCATGAATCCCATTCATCAACAACCTTGCATCCCTCAGGCCCGGGGACTATCCTCTTGCCACTCTCTTAACGCAGGTAGCTATCACACTCTCTAGGCTTCACATCTGCAAAGGTGTCCCAATCCCCTCACCCACCAGCCTCAGCTCCTGTGGGCAGCTGAGGACTTCTGACCTTGCTTGCCCAGTGACTATGGATCAGCAGTGGCCTAGCCAACCCACCTTCTCCAATGAGGCCTGAACCCCAGCTTGGGGAAGGCATCCCCCCTTCCAAATTGGTTCTTCCTTGGGTATGCTCCCTAAGATACTCTTTAAAATTATTTTTATATCTTTATAGTTACTCTCTTGTGTAAGTTCAATAGTTCTTTATATTAAATAGCCCCTGTTAAATTGCTGTCTTCTAGTTGGACTCAGACAGATACAGTGCATGGGAGTCCAAGGCTTTTCCTACCCAATCCTCCTTCCTTCCCTCTGTCCTTCCAAAGCTGTCAAGCATGCATCACAATCTAAAGGGTCTCACCACCTCCTGTTCCCTGTCTCCTTTCTCCTTCACAAGAGTAACCCCCAACAAATCTCCAGCATCTTCTCTTCCTTCTTGGCATTTGCTTCTCAGAGGATGAGACTGATGCAAGTTCCCATCACACTTAGAATCAAATCCCATGAGGCTTTATAGAAGCTGCTTTCTGTCTCAAGACCAACCCTCTCCCGAACACAGACCCTCCTCCTGCTACCCTGCAAGTCATTCTGCTCCCATCACTGTGGCTGGCCTCCTTGAAGTTCTACATATGAACCAGAATCCCACCCCAGGGTCTTTGCACTTGCTGTCCTGTTTTTGATACAAGCCTTGTGTCCTCATTTTGCTCAGATCTCTTCTCAAATGCCACCTCCTAATGAGGCAGGATAGTAAAAAGCTAAGTAAATTCCCGGGCAAGTGGAATGGGGAAACTGAGACAAGAAAATAAACAAGGCCAAACAGTTTGAGCAACTTATAGCCAGCTGGTGATTTGAAAGACCTTATCTACCCTAACCAAGGAAACTTGAGAGTGAACAGTTTATATCTCTCCTCCCTAACCAAACAATATATAGCTTAAATCTCCCTGGTGTGAAGATAGAGAACAGAGACCCAATTAATGTCATCTGTACCAGCTAAACCCAAGGACAGATGAAGTCAGGGGAACAAATAACAAAAACCCCATTGAAAGCCAGACAGACCCAAGATAAAAGTAAAACAGTATAGCGGACCAAAGAATATTTCCAAAAACCCCCTATGCACTGGAAAGCTGATGGATATTCTGCTGAAACATTCCCCTAAGATTGTCATCCACAGGGAAAAAAAGAAAAAAAGTGCTCAGGACACAGACTCAGTGTGGGCTCACCCTAGAGCACACCCATGCATCCACTCTCACATGAACTTTTTACTTCCTCCTAAACTCTAAGGGTCCCAAGGAAACTTGCAACTAGGGGAGCAGTGGGCAGTGGCAGCTTGACCTGGGCTGACCCCCTGATCCTGGCTCCAGGGCCCCCTTATTCTCTGACTTCCCGTTAAGCTGACAGCAGCCCCACCTTGGCTCACTCCTTTCCTATAATGTTTCTAGGGAGCCAAAGCAGAGCACCACCTAGGCTCTCTCCTGCTGCCTCTTCTACCCTAAGTCCTTTTTTTGTCTCACTCTCCCCAGCTTTCATAAGCATGCTCTCAAAATCACCTGGACTCGTGCTGTGAAATCTTTCCTGCTCAAAGTCAAGAACCCATACACTACCAGCCAGACTGAGGGAGACCCACTCTGGCCAGCGCCCATCCGGTAACACTAAGAGACCTTCACCCACCACGTCGAATTGCCCTTTAACTCTGTTCCTTTATCCTGCTTTGTTTTGTTTCTTCATAACACTTATTACCATGTCACATACCATATATTATACTTACTCACTTTTTTCTCCCCCTATAAATGTCTCCTCCATGAGGCCAGAGACTGTCTGCCTTGTTCACTGCTGCATCCCCAAGGTCTGGATTAGTACCTGGCACAAAGTAGGTACTCAGTAAGTACTTGTTAATTGACTGAATAAGCGTGTCCTTGCCTTTGCTCAAGCCGTTTTCTTCCTACGCCTGGAATGCTTTCCCTTCTTTTTCCTGGCTTCTCTAATCCCACTCATCCTTTAAGACTCAGCCCTCGCCCCCACTCCTCCAGGAAGCTCTCCCTGACAAGTTGGGCTCTGAGCCCCAAAGTGGCTTGTTCTTGCCCCTCACCTACTATACTGACTAATTCTAGGTGTAATGTAGGCTTTATAACAGGTGAAGACTGGGGTGGAGATTAAAGGCAGAAGAGACTAGACCAGCTTTATTGGAGTAAAGGGTAGGGCAGGGGTGCTCCACAGGCTCTGGACCAGCATGGAGCTACAGAGGGAGTGGCCTGGGACGTCACTTCTTCCACTCCTTCTTCTCATAGTCCCACCGGGAGGCCAGGCCTTGCACAGGGTTGCCCTTCATGTCCAGGATGCGCTGGAGCTGCCGGGCCTTCCACTCATCCGTCAGGGTGATGGGCTTCTCAGGGAACACTGCAGGGAGGCAGGGGTATGGACAGGGGCAGCTCAGGACCCTGCCAGGCCCGCCCTCTCCCACTGAGCCAGGGTCTGCAGTGACAGAGTTAGGGTACACTGCACATTGGAGCCCCCTCCACCCTGTTTGACCCCCTCCCCCACCCCCCACCCTCACCGACCAGGCTCCCTAAAGCTTCACTCCACGGACTTCTGTGTTCTCATTCCAACTCTGCCTTAGGTTCACTGTGAGAACTGGGCCAAAGTCCTTCCTCTTCTGAGCCTCGGTTTCCTCACCTACTGTGTGGCCCAATGGTAATAGGAGCACCGGTTTGAAGTCTGTCTGTATCCAAATCCCAGATCCACCACTCCCTTGCTGTGTGACCTTGAAAAAGTCACTTCTCTCTCTGAGCCTGTTTCCCTACTTGTCCTATCCACTAGGGTTGTGGGGGTTAAATGAATTAGTATTTATAAAACAACTTGCACAATGTGGGGCAGATATGAAACCCCTAATACATGGTAGCTACTATAATTATAATTACTGAGTATGTTCCCAGTTATTGGGTGTAGTCCAGAATGAGATAATTTCTTTTACTTCCTGAAGGGAATTGGGAGTAGGAGGTAGGGTAGCAGTGTTCACTTTAAAAATCTGGGGAGGACAATATTTAACCCAAAGGCTGAAGCACTCGTGGGGCATTTTAGGTGCCTTCACGTGTGGAGCAGGGAAGGCCTGGGGGCCACAGTGTCCAAAACCACTTACATCTTACTTCCTGGTCCATCGGCCCCTGAGGCTGACTCAGCCTGCCCGAACTCAGTCGCTGGTACTTTCCATCCCAGTGGGTGGGCAAGAAAGAAAAGACCTTTATCTATTAGTACCAAACATTGAGCTAGAGTAGAATTTGTCCCAAAGGCTTTTTCATTTCACTCTTATGCAAGGTAGGAATTTTCTTCACACGTTTACAGAAGAAGAAACACAGAGTAAGAAATGAGGGGAGGCCACCAGAGGGAAAGTCAGTTGAGTCAGAGACTGCCAGCTCTTCTTCAGCATCCTCTCCCTTCTTCCAAAGCAGGGCTCCTCAGACCTGAGTGGGCATCAGAGCCACCTGGAGGGCTGTTAAAACGCTGACTGCTGGGCTCCACCTCAGAGTGTGTGACTCAATAGATCCAGAGTGGGACTGAGAACTTGCATTTCTAACAAGTTTCCAAGTGATGCTATTGGGCCAGGAATGACGCTTTGAGAATCACTCTCCTATAGTTAATACATGCTCAGCTCACCCTTCTAATAGCAGCGATTTTCAACCTTTCTCATCTCACAGCACACATAAGCTAATTACTAAAATTCTGCAGCACACCAAAAAGTATGTTATATTTTTGGCCGACCTGACAATAAAAAAAAGAAAGAAAGAAAAAGGTATAATTTTGATTAATTCACACTGGACTGCCATTGGTCTGTTGGCTGTTGTCTTTGTTTTTTTTAATTTATTCAACAATCTAAAGGAAAAGAGGTAAGTGCCTCTGATGAAAGAGTCAGGTATTACATGTTTTAAAAATTCTTGTGGCACATCAGTGTACCTCTTGTGGCACACCAGTCGAAAATCGCTGTTTTATAGTAATAAATGGTCAGTTGGGTATGTGATGGCCCAGTTAAGACTACACTTCCCAGCTTTCCTTGCGGCTACATGTGATCATATGATCATATCTAGCCAATAGAATGTGAGCAACTTCACAACCTTAAAGAAGAGTGCACCCTCCCTTCCTCTCTTTGCTGGAATGGAGGCTTTATGGCTGGAGCCAGAGCAGCCATCTTGCATGCCAAGAAGAAAGCTGCATGTTAAAGATCAACAAGACAAAAGAAGCCTGACATTGTGAAGTCCCAGAACTCTCCTTGGCCTTGTGTGTGCGTGCGTGTGTGTGTAACAAAACCTTTATCTTATTTAAGCTCTTGTATGTTGGTGACTCTTTGTTTCAGCAGCTGAAACAATGTACTGAAAAATTCATGCTTAATAGCAGCCAGTGGCGATGTGCCTTCCTCTGGATGGGACTCTAGGATTCCTTCCTTCTCTCCTGTGGGACCTCAGAAACCCTGAACACATGTCACCCTAGCCGCACATCCTGAGTTACAGTAACAACACCATTCATAACTATGTGCCAGGCACTGGCCTACAGCTCTTTCTTGTTAAAACTTCACAAGAGCCCTGAGATATGGGTACTATTGTCCTCATTTTACAGATGAGGGAATTGAGGCCCAGAGAGGTAGCGCCCCTACATTCCCACTCAGGCAGCTGTGCTCTGCCCTTTATCCTACACCTCTTTGGGGAACTTTTCAAAACTCTTCAGCTGAGTGCCAGCATAGTCCCCTTAGAAGAATTTGGCTGCTGGCTCTAGCCACAAGGGCATGGCCCAGGGCGGCAGCAAGGTAAGATGTTGCCACTCACCATAGACCCGCTGCCACCAAATCAGGAGCGCTGTGAATCCGCAGAAGAAGAAGACGCAGCCTATCACTGTCTTCCACTCGTTGGAGCGACGGTTCATCTCCGCAAAGGTCTCATGGAACTGGAGCCGGTACACTGGCGGCAGGTGGGGGTGGGGAGGGGAAGTAGGGGCCTCAGGTGCAGCCATTTCAAGGACCCCAGGCCAACTCCCTCCCCCCTCCAACGTTCCCCTCCCTGCAGCAAATGCTGTCCATTTAGCAAGTTCTTATTGAGCAATTGCTATGCGCAAAGCCTGGCCAGAAGCTGGTAACAAAGCTCCAAATGTTAAAATCAACCCAGGGCACTTCTGGTGGGCAGAACTTGGGGTCACACATCTCCTCTGCTCCCCCACCCACTTCACCCGCCTCTCTCTGCTCTGTCCCCTCGGACCAGTGGCGGATTTAACAGCAGGCGCACCAGGAGCAGGGGGCGCGCGCGGGCCCCGACTTCTGAAGGGCCCCGCAAGTTTACAACTTGTACATAATTAAAATTTCACATATGAAACCAAACGGTGTCATTAGAAAATTGTGTAAAGTTGGGGTTTTGCGGGACCCTTCAGAAGTCGGGGCCCAGGGCGTGCGCCCGCTGTTAAATCCGCCTCTGCCCCTGACACCACTCGTTGACGCCAGAACACTCCATGCCCTCCTGCTCCCATATCCCTCCCCATGCTGTTCCCACTACCTAGCAGCACCCTCCTCCTCACCATTCAAGGCTAGCTGGAATGTACCTACCTCTGGATGGCCCTACAGGATTTCATCTCTGTCCCCTTTGGGTCTGCAGAGAACCTTGACCCTGGAACATACCTCGCCCTAACCCTGTACCCTGTATTACAGCTATCTGGGTTCATGTCAGTTCCCCCGCTGGACTGAGGGCACCCTGATGGCAGGCACCACCTGGATGACTCACTCCTGTGTCCCCAGCATCGTCTAGCATCAGGCTGTGTACATGTAGTTGAGTGAATTAAAGAATGAACAAATGAATGAACTTCTCCCCTTGGGTACACTCAGATGTTTGGGGGCTTCTGGCTGTTGCGGGTGGGGGCTTGCCATTCCCACTGCTCCCTTACAGGCCCTTCTTTGCAAAGCCACCCCCAGCCCACTCTCTCCAGCCAGTCCCACTCTGAGACCTACAGGCCACCTTCTCGGCATGGCTCAGCTGGGTCCAGCTGCCCTTCTCCTTCTCTTTCAGGGCCCGCTGCTCAGCGTTGAGCTCCGTGCAGAAGGGTTCCTCTGGCATGGGGTAGCAGCGCTGGGCTTGGTAATTGGTGTAGGGGGGCATCTTCCCCTTGCTGTGGGCTGCAGGCACAAGGGAGGAGCTGAGTTCAGGCTGCCCCTGGGATATCCCAGCGCTAACCATAATATTAATAGAGAGGGCTGCATGTATTGAGCCCTTACTGGGTGCCAGGAGCCATTCTAAGGCCATCAGGTGAGTTGGCTCATTTACTCCACATCACTCTGAGCCAGGTGATGCTGTTATCTCCAATTTACGCATGAAGAAACTGAGCAGCAAGTGACTTGCTGAAATTCACAGAACCATAAGGACCAGGGCCAAGACTGCAATTCAGCCCCCACCCCCACCCCCGCTCCCCTCGGCTTCAAATCCTGTGTTCTCTAGGAAGATTTGAGATGAAGAGGGCATGTCAGGCAGAAGCAATGGGTAAGTAAAGGCTCAGTGAGATGAACCAGAGTTGACAGAGGTGAAACTGCTCTGCAAACTGTAAAACAATATCTATATGCCTTTAAGGAGGGACCAAGGGCACGGCTTTGGAGTCAGCTGGGTGTGAAACCTGGCTCCTCTCCACCCCAGCTCCAACCAGTCCCTTTACCTCACTGAGCGTCAATGTGCTGGCACACAGCAGATGCCCCATAAATTATACTGATAGAGAGGTTGGGTTACTGCTGGCTTCCATTCCTGGCTGCTCTCTGTTGGCTAAGCCCTCAAGGGCTCCATGTGAGTGCCCAGAAAAAAGGCCAGGCACTAGGAGAGTCGCCACAAAGCTTCCGTTTATTGTCCCCAGAGGTGCCCACGAGGTTGGCAGTGGCACCACCTTGATGGAACTGCTTTGGGCAAGGAGTCCCAGCTCTTCAGTATTCTAGGTTTCTGGGCCACAGTTTGTTCATCTGAGAAATGGAGATAATAGCACAGCCTCCACTTCACATGGTTGTGGTGAAGTCTAAATGGGTTCATCTGTATAAAATAGTTATCACAGATTGGGGTACATAGTAAGGGCTCAATAAATGTTATTTATTTAAATAAATGAATAAATAAATCAGAATTGTCCTTCTGCTATCTGACTGAAGTCTCTACTGCTTTAGGCCTCTTTTTTATGACTAGCACTGACACCAAGGTCTGGAAAGGAGATCCCAGATTCTGTCAGCATCTATATCTCAGGACACAAAGGCCTCAGGGGCCTAAAGTTTAGGGGTCAGGCCCTGAAGAAGCTTGGAATGCAGGGGGCTGCTGTCTGCTTGCACTGCGAGCTCCATTTCTGGGACCCAGGAGTGGGATTGTGGGAAATGGTTTTGGGGTAGACCCAGGACAGCATAGAAGAGACAAGGGGCAGCCTGCAGACAGAACTCCTGCCCCTGCCTTGGAGTTAGGCAAGGGAAGACGGTGTCCATGTCTTACCAGTCTCTCCTGGGCTGTGTATCCCTCGCATTCCAAGTCCTAGTTTCCTCAGCACCAAGCTCCAAGCAGCTCTGGAGAACATCTGGGGGTTGCATGTGAATGAGCCCCCGCATTACCCTCTGCCCCAACCCCTCAGGACCCAGACAGAGAAACCAGTTTTATAGGTGTGGTGGTGGTGAGGTTCCAGGATTTCAAGGTCACCCTCAGGCCCCTGACCCTTGGAATTGTGTCTGATATCCCTGTGGGGGAGATAGGGGTGCTGGACATTGGGAGCTCCCTCCTGGGACCTCAATTCACCATCTGAGGAGTGGGAGAAGACCTAATTCTTTTTTTGTTGTTGTCGTTAATTTATTTATCAATTTTTTTAGGAGAGAGAGGAAGGGAGAGTGAAATAAATATCGATATGTTGTTCCATTTATGCATTCATTGGTTGCTTCTTGTATGTGCCCTGTGTATTTGGAAGATGCTCGAACCAACTGACCTACCCAGCCAGAGCCTGAGGGGGCCTAATTTATTTGTAAATATTTTACTTATTTATTTTTAGAGAGGGGGGAAGGGAGGGAGAAAGAGAGAGAGAGAAACACCGGTGTTCATGATTGGTTGCCTCTTGCACACCCCCAACTGGGGACCTGGCCTGCAACCCAGGCATGTGCCCTGACTGGGAATCAAACCAGCAACCTGTCGGTTCACAGGCTGGCACTCAATCCACTGAGCCACACCAGCCAGGGTGAGGACTAATTTTTAAAGCAGAGTCTCAACAGTTCAGGGCTGGGAGCCTGAGTCCTGCTTCCTGCCTCAGTTCAGCCTGGGTTGTTTGCCCCACCTCCCCAGAGGAAATGGGGTGGGAGTCCAGGTATGGAGGAAGCAAGTCCTGGGGCTACCTCTCTTCTCTGCGGGGCCATCTGCTACGGGTCTCTGCCAGGCAGTCTGGTCCCCACCCCTCCCCACCCTAATTGGCTGCCTACGTGCAGGGAGAGCCTGCTCTGCTGGATCTAGGGAGAGAGGAGGACAGGATGAGCCCAACCCTCTAGGGTATGGGGAGTCTCAGGAGCTGACATCCCATGGGGGTGGGGAGAGACTTTAGAGGAGACCAAAGACCAAACTGGGTCAGAAGGAGGAAGAGGAGCACACGTCTGAAGAAAGTAAAGAGGTATCCCACTTCTGGAAAGAGAAAGTGCCTTTCACATCTGGGAGGGGGCACCCAATAATAATTAGGGAGGGGTATACCATGTTTGGTAAGTGGCGAAGGCCACCACATCTGCAAAGTCAGGGCTCCCCATCAGTGACAAATAGGTGGGAGAGCCCCACATACGGACAGAGAGAAGGAGTAATGCGCATTTGGGGAAAGAGATGGCTCCCTCATGAGAACAGTGGATAATTCCCCAGGCGTCCTCTACTCTGATCTGCCAGAAGCCCCTCCCCATCCTCCATGGCAGGGGCCACAGGGGGCCGGAATCCAAGCGGTATTCCCCACTCTGCCGGGGGTGGAAAGCGGGGGTTCTCCCCACCACTTACCTCGCAGCTCTGCTGCAGGGAGAGCGAGACCAGGTCGGCAGAGCGAGTAACGGAGAAATGGGCTGCAGAGGGACGGGGCTCTGGCGCCCGCCCCCGGACCCGCCTCAAGCCTTTCCCAAGGCCGCCCCTTCGTGGGAAAGTCCTGCCCCAGAGGGGCGTGGGAGGGCCCAGTTCTCCTCCCTGAGGGCTCCTAGCCACAGCCTGGAGAGAGGAACTGCAGACTGACTCGCCACCTACGGGGGTCCTGCCTCTGGAGAACCCCAGCTGCCTGCGCCCTAGGACACAAATTGGCGGTGTGTCCTGGCTGGCCCAGCATCCAGTTGGGTGGTTCCAAGAGCTGGATCTTCCTGCCACCACACCTTCTTCGTTCACTGCTGTTCCTTCCACCTGGAATGCTCTTTTAAGACCTTTGCAGACCCAAGTCTAATGCCAACTTTCCAACCCAGACCCAATGCCTCCTACTCCAGGAAGCCCACAGGCATCTAGAATCTCAAAGTTGGCCCTCTGGTGTACTACCTCTCCCCCACACCCCCGTACCTAATGAGAGGTGAAAAAAGCCTTCCTCTGGGGTTCCAATCATAGCTATGTGGCCTTCAACAAATGGCCTAATTTCTCTGAGTTCCTGTTTTCTTTTCTACAATATAAAAAGCATTTAATGATAGCTCCTACCTCACATAGATGTTGTAAAGATTAAGTCAAAGCACCAAGCACATTTATTCAAGAATTATTTATTAAGACCTATTACAGGTATCATTTATTGAATACTGTAGTTATTGTTTACCAGGGTAAGATATAGAACCAAACAAAACCAAACACAATCTCTGCCCTTATAGGGCTTACAATCCAACTTCCAAGCAGAGAGAAAAGCTTGTGCAGAAGCTCAGGGGCAGAAAAACACGGGTGTGTTCAAAGAATATAGAAAAGTGATCCTGGTCAGCATGCAATGAGCCAAGGGGAGAGCTGGAGTGGGGTTGAACCACCAAGCAAGTAGTCATATGCCATCATGTGGATCTTGGATTTTATTTTGTAGAAGGAAGGTCATCAAAGGTAAGGAGGGGAGTGGTAAGGTTAAATGTAACAGAGCATGAGTTCAATAACTGTGGCCTGAGATTGTTAGAATACTGGTGATGCTTCCATGGGTGAAAGCTGTGGGTCACTGCTGTGACCTGGGCCCAGAGATTTCTAGGTCTCCCAGCTCTGGGCTCGTGAGGTTGTGCCCAGTGCCTGCTCACCCGTCAGGGCTTCTGTAGCTCAGCAAAGCCATAGGGACCCACTCCAGCCAGTGTCCGGAGGTAGGGGCTTAGTTCCCACAGGGTAGATGAACCTAGAAGCACAGGGATTCATGAGAAGGTGACAGAGAAACCTTAGGGTGGGCAGAATGGACACCACTTCCATTCTGGACTTTAGCAGCAACAGGCACAAAGCCATGGGAAGGCAGTGTAGGAGTTTCCTGAATCTCCAAAAGACCCCCAGCTCCCAAAGACTAGCCACGGTTACTTCTGGGAGCTGCTCCTCCCTCTTAACCAAGGGAATTCCAGATTTGAGAAAACCCCAAGAGGACCACCTTACCTCTTGGATGCTGACTAGAGTGTCCTGAAGAGTAGCCCTGTGGACAGAGGACAAGGGAAGACCCTTCTTCAGGCAAACTGAGCCTTGGGTCTTGTCAGAATTTTCAAAGGGTGCCTCCCGAGGGAAGGCGTTTGGAGATGGAGACCCTCTGTTCTGCCCCACCCTTTCCCACCCTTGCCTCTGTGGGAACGCCAGGTGCTCCAGGCCACACATGTGGGGCGATGCTGTGATAAGGAACATCTGTCGGGGGAGCTGGCTCCCCAGGGCTGAGGGAGATGGAGGCAGGCCTGGGTGGCTCAAGGTCAATAATGTGGAGCAGCGTCTGGAGGTTCTGAACCCGGGAATAGTCAGACTGTCATGTAAGGCAGGTCTTTCAGGGGTTCTGGGACCAGGAATAGGAGTCTTTCTGGAAACCTTAGTGGACACAGAGGGGAGGGGACTCCGGGTGGGGCACTATAGCACAGTCACAGCTATGGCTGAGACTGCGATGCATGTGAATGCAGGCTGACATTGCAGGGACAGTGGGTGAGAGGAATCTGTCCCTTTGCCGCTGGCCTTGGGGGTTCCGACCCTCCAGCTCTCATTCACTAGATCAGATCCAGCGACTCCCAGAGATTCTGCCCAGATATAAAAAGCTCAAGGACAGGCTCAACATTCTGCCCGTCTGACCCTCCCGCCCCTGCTCCCAATCAGGCGTCACGCAGCCCAGAGGGGATATTGAGGAAGACCTAGACCTCACGCAGAGCCCGAAGGCGGAAGTAGGAATAGGTGATGGACAAAGCGTCGTGGACCTTTGCCCCTAGCCTCTCCCGAGCCCCGGGAGCTGGATGAATTTGGGGAGGCCTGGACTGGAGGAGCGGGGCCAATAATGCAGGGGCGAGGCCAGAGATGAAGGGTTGTCAATCTAGGACGGAGGGGCAGGGAAAGGTAGGAGTGGGCGAGACTCATCCTCGGGGCGAGGACTGCAGTGTAAGGGTGGGGCTAGGGTACTGCAGGAAGAGAAGGTGCTGAGGGGATGAAACCAGTTGGGTGGAGGGCGGGGCCGGTGAACAGAGGGGAGGTGGTCAGGACCGAGGGCGGGCCCTGTGCAGCTCACTAGCAGAAATTCCGGGTGACACGCGGATTTGGCTGGGTGCACTGTGGCTTCGGAGCACTGCAGCTAGCGGGGCGACAGGCAGAGAGCCCGCATGAGGGTGCTCAGGAGGCAGAGCAGGCTCTGAGGACGGAGCGCGATGCGCAGCTTCAGGGGCGAGTTTAGAAAGCGCTTCTGCAACTGTGGACAGGCGGGCCAGATCAGAACAAACATAGAACCAGGGCTGATGGCGGGTTTCCCGGCACTGGGAACGAGTCGGTAGCGCTATCAGGTGCAGGTGGACGCCCTGGGCTGGATGTCGCCGTGACTGGATTAGACCCGGGGGCGTGGAAGGTGGAAACCTCCACCATTCATGTGTGATCTCTCTGCATCGCCTCGGCCCCAGGACAGACGCCTTCGGAGGAGGGGACGGGGACTAAAGGAAGTGTCCAGGTGGTGACATCCCGTGCAGCAACGGCGACCGTTCCTTCACCTGGGACACGAAATGCGTAAAGCTCGGGGTGCCCAGCCGGAAGGGGAATTCCCTGCAGAGCTGCAAGGGCCGAGCCCCTCTGGCTGTCACTCAGGGCCCCTTAGCCCCGTCCTCAAGGCGCCTTTCACCCTACCCACAAGAGGCCATTATTCTAGGTCCTGCCACCTGCCTGGTCACTCATACTACGTCATCTACGTCCCGCATCTCTTTCTTTCTTCCCCGGGCTCGAGCTTCCAGTCATCCCTCCTCGACCCCTCGGACAGTCATTGTATCCTCTTCCCGCTGGGCTCCACCTAGTAGTCCCGTGCTCCGCCATCTCCAGCCCTATCCCTGTCCTGACCGTTATCCCGGGCCCCTCCCAACCTCTGGCCTCACCCCCACCCTGAAAGGTTCCTCCTCAATCGCTCAGCCCCGGGTTGCCCATTGCCCTGCCCACCCCTCCGGCCCTGCCTTCACAGGCCACGCCAAACCCCGGCTCTGTGCCCAGCCTCGCTCTTTCGGTCATGCCTGGTCCCGCCCCGCACGGCGACCGCCTCTCCTCCCCAGCCCTGCCCGCGCTGTCCTCCAGGCCCGGCCGCAGCTCGCCAGATCACGCCCTCGCCGCGTCTGTTTTGTCAGCCCCACCAGCCCCACAGCCACAGGTCGTCCCCGATGTCCTGCCGTGTCTGTTCGTCCCTCCTCTCAGGCCTCGCTGGGACCATCACTCGGGCCCTTCCCCGCCCGCCACCCAGGCTCCGCCGCCTGTGTCCCGCTCAGCTTCCGCCCTCACCCCGCGGTCAGTGAGTGTGCGGGAGGGGGTCCCCGCGTAGAGGACCGTGTGGGCCTCACGCTCTGACCGCGGGAAGGGCACGGAGCGACCCTGCGGGTACCCGAACTCGCCGCTAGTGAGAAGGTCTGTGGGATGAGGGTTTCGTCGGAACTCGTTGCAATCCCGGGGCCTGGGTCCTCATCATCACCGTTTCACCTGGGCAGATGTATACAAAGGACATGCAAACGATCCCCTAGCTAACATCAGCGACACCCGAAGCTGGGTGCCTGGGAGGCGGACATCTAGGATACTGTCCCCAGATCTATCCTCTTCTGCTTTCAATCCGTTGTCCCCACCCGCGCTGCCCCCATGGCCTCGGTTTCCCAGGTTCTATAATGCCAATCCAATATTCTGCTCCGACCACCAGCATCAGCACCAGGGAATAGTCCAACATGGCCAAGGACTGAAGTGATCGGATCCTGGGGAGTGCAGAGGTCACATCACTTCTGGGGTAGGCACTGGTCCCTTCAGATAGCATTCTAGGGCTCCTCACTAACCTGGAATGGTCTGCAGCTTCTGCTCCAGGTCTTCCAGGACTTTCTGCACCATAGGCCAAACTGGGGTGCACAGGGAAGGTGTGAGGAACCCTGACCAAACCCCTTGGCCAGGCCCTTCTCCAGGACACAGCTGGCTCAATCTGGGGCTATATCCCCTTGATGTGGGCCAGGAAGTTTATCAGTAACTGTGACTTTGACAACATCTCCAATTCCACATGCTCTTCTTACAATGTGACCTTGACACTTCTGCCAACAAGGTCTGCAATCTATGACCCCACTCCTTGAAACTTGATGTAACTTTGCTGGGAAGAAAATAAATCTAGACTGATTAGAACATGATGAAAGTGATGCTATGTGACCTCCAAAGCTAGATCATAAAAATGCTATATACTCTCTTGGGACATTCTTGAAACCCAGTCACCATGCTATGAGGAAGCCAAACTAGCCCATGTGGAGAGGTCCTATGTAGGCATTGTGTATGGCTGCCAGCCCAGCTGCGGTGCCAACCTTATAGCCAGCCTCAACTTCAAGACACATATGTCTCCAGATGATCCCAGCCACTAGTTATCAATTCCGCCTCATCCACCAAGCCTTCCTAGCTGAGGACCCAGACATCATAGAGCAGAGACAAGTCATTCTGCTGTGCTCTTTCTGAATTCCTGACCCATGGAATCCTCAGCCTCAGACAGTGGTTTTATACACTAAGATTTCAGGTGGTTTGTTAGGCAGCAATAATAACTGGAACAGCAATCAAATGTTTTACTTATTTATTTTTAAAGATTTTATTGTTTTAGAGAGGGGGGAAGGGAGGGAGAAAGAGAAGGAGGGAAACATCAATTAGTTCCTCTAGCACACCCACAACCCAGATATATGCCCTGACCTGGAATTGAACCGGTGACCTTTGGTATGCAGATAATGCTCAACCCAATGAGCCACATCAGTCAGGGCTGAAATGTTATTTTTATTTTGACGTACCTGACTTCTCATTTGACTCAGTTGTTTCAGAACTTGGGCAAGAAAGAGGGTGTTGGGTATTGACACCCAAACCTTACCTCTGCCCTTCAAATTTCAGCTCAAATAAATCTTCAGAGAGACTTTCTCTGACCCTTATGGAGAGTGCCCTCCCTAATCAGTCTAGATTTATTTTCTTCCCAGCACTTTTCACCTTCCAAAATTACCCATATGGAAATCCACAACCTTCTTGTCCTGCATCTTCTATACACCAAGACTTCACCCAGGTCCCTCCACATCTGGCTGTGCAATGGGCTGAATGTCTGTGTCTCCTCAAAATCCATATGTTGAACCTCATCCCAATGTGATGGTAGTATGAGGTGAAGCCTTTGGAGGGTGCTTAGGTCATAAGTGTGGGGCCCTCATGAGTGGGATTAGGATGGTTATAAAAGAGACCTCAGAGAGTTCCCTCATCCTTATGAACCAGGAAACATGTGAAATCTTCCAGTACCTTGATCTTGGCCTTGCAGCCTCCAGAACTTCAAGAACTAAATTTCTGTTATTTACAAACCATTCAACATATGGTGTTTTGTTACAGCAGCACAAATGAAATAAGACAGTCTGTTAGATTGACACCTCATTACTTTTTATTGGTGTTGTTGTAAATAGTACTTTAACAAATATCATTTTCTAGTTGTTCACTGCTATTATATAAAGACAGTTGATTTTTATATATTGACTTTATATTCTATGACTGTGAATTTTTCAGATCTGAGTTATTGTAGTTCATTTAAAAGGTTATCTACTAACTCTTTTTTTCCCTAAATATAACTCTGGTTTTATAAGAGTCATTTTATTAAGGTATAATTGACATATAACAAGCAGTAGAGCCCTGGCTGGTGTGGCTCAGTGGATTGAATGCCAGCCTGCAAATCAAAAGGTCACCAGTTTGATTCCCAGTCAGGCCACATGCCGGGTTGCAGGCCAGGTCCCTGGGTGGGAGTGTGCAAGAAGCAACCAATTGCACACACTGATGTTTCTGTCCCTCTCTTTCTCCCCCCCTTCCCCCCTCTCTAAAAATAAAATAAATAAAATATTTTAAAAGTGTTGTTGTTTTTTTTTTTTAAGCAGTAGGTAATTTATTGCATACATCTTGATGAATTTGGAGATAAGTATACATTCATGAAACTTTCATCACAATCAAGGCCGTAACTTTATCCATTACCTGCAAAAGTTTTCTCCCACCCTGCCCTGCTTTTAATATTGATTTCCCTTTTGTGGTAAGACCACTTAACATAAGGTCTACTCTCTCAGCAAGTTTTTAAGTATGCAATACAATATGAACTCTAAGCCTTCTGCTGTCCAGTCAATGTCCAGAACATTGTCTTGTATTACTGAGATTTTGTACCTTTTGGCCAATACCTCCCCATTTTATTGGTTCTTTTAAAAAATAATTTCTATTTATCTGCTCAGAATGTCTGTTTTTCCATTCATTTCTAAAGTATTTGCCTTCCCCTCATGGAGGATGGCTTCAATAGATGCTTTGAAGTATTTGTCTGGCAGTTCAACATCTGGGTCTTTTCAGGGCTGGCATCTATTGATTTTTCTTTGAGAATTGAGTTACTTGGCATTGTATTCTGGATATTTTATTTATTTATTTTGTATAATGAATATTTTAAATATTATCTTGTGAGACTCTGGGTACTATTAAAAGCCTCTGTAGAATTTTAAAAATTTTTATTGAATTTATTGGGGTGACATTGGTTAATAAAGTTATATAGGTTTCAGGTGTATAATTCCATAGTACATCATTTGTGTATTGCATTGTGTGTTCATCACCCCAACAGAAATATTTTGCTTATTTTTTGAAAGGGGGGAAGAGAGGGAGAAAGAGAGGGAGAGAAACATCATGTAAGAGAAACATCAATTGCTCTCCTCACTCAAGGACTTTTTTTTTTTCATTGCTTTTAGAGAGAGAGGAAGGGAGAGAGGAATAGAGATGTGAGAGAAAGCATCAATTGGCTGCCTCCCATACTCTCCTGGACTAGGGATTTAACCCACAACCTAGGCATGTGCCCCTACCAGGAATCAAACCAGCAACTCTTTGTTTTTCAAAATGATGCCCAACCAACAGAGCCACATCAGTCAGGGTTAGGGCTTTTTGTTGTTGTTGTTGTTTTTAATAGCAGCCAAACGTGGTTAGGTTCAGACTGCATGTTCTATATCACCTCTGTGGGCAGTGGTTCTAACATCTGTTTTATTCTCAAAGCTTTGCTGTGCTGTTTTGGTCTGCCTGGTGCTGGGATTAGCCTTGGACTGAGCAGTGGTTTATATGGTGGTTCAGTACTTTTCAAAGTCTTTGTCATTCTTCGTGGGGTGTGTTCCGCCCAGGTGCAGCTTGGGGATGAGCCCAGGACTTGTGTTGATTCACACACAGAATTAGAGGTTTCCTTTATCCACTCTCCTTTACAGGACAGTCTCTGGCTCCCAGGGGTCCCTTTTTCAGGTCCTTCGGTCAGAAATGTGTGTAGGACATTTTCTCAGAGTTTTAACTGCCAGCACTGTCTCACAGTTCCTCACTGCTGCATCTGCTTCAGGGCAAAGCATCCAGAGAAGAGAGGGGAAAAAGAAGGTTAGGAGGATTCTCACACTATTTGTACTGTATGAGCCCCTCTCCATGTTCTCTTCTCTAGAGAACAAAGGTTAAATAAAATAAAAAGAATTCTCCTCACCCTCTCCAGCTCATAGGAGTCGTTTTTCCTGGTTTTCTGGCCAAAATGTTAAACTTTTCTATTCGAGTTTTTGCTCTTGTGTCCACTGCACAGTTTCCTATTTCAAGTTCAAAGTAAGAAGATACAAGAAGAAAGTTTACCCAGAAACTCCCCACGGCTCCTGACTGGTGTGGCTCAGCTGGTTGAGCATAGTCCTGCAAAGCAAAGGTCAGAGTAAATGCCTGAGTTGCGGACCAGTCTCTGGTCAGGGTGCCTGAGAGAGGCAACCAATTGATATTTTCTTGCACATCTATGTTTCTCTCCCTCTCTTTCTCCTTCCCTTCCCCTCTCTCTAAAAATAAATAAACAACATCTTTAAGAAAGAAAGGGAGAAAGAAAGAAAGAAAGAAAGAAAGAAAGAAAGAAAGAAAGAAAGAAAGAAAGAAAGAAAGAAAGGAAGAAAGAAAGGAAGGAAGGAAGGAAGGAAGGAAGGAAGGAAGGAAGGAAGGAAGGAAGGAAGAAAGAAAGAAAGGAAGAAAGAAAGAAACTCCCCACTGCTATACTGGTTGTTCCTCAAACTTTGACTTTTCATCCCAATCTGCTGTTATTTACTTTCCAGAGCTTTTCCTTAAATAGTTGCTGTTTGTATTTCTACTTAGTCCAGAATTCTAAAACCAGCCCTGAAGACAATTTTAAAGATAAAATAGTCTTGATAATCCTCAAAATGGCAAAGAGTGTTCTCTTTCCCTACCCCCAAATTACTTCCCATGCTATAAACTTAGCCCAGGAGGCCAAGGCTGAGGGGCTCTGGGCAAGTCACTTAACCTGTCTGGATTTTCCTTTTTTGTATCTCTACAATTAGTGTGCTGGGTTAAGTGGTAAGTAAGGGACCCTCCAGTTCTGACTCTTCTGTTTAATCAAAACAGACTCCAATCCAACCTAGTAGCATTTAAATTGTACATGCTCTGTGTTGCAGCATCTTGTTCTTCCTCACACACATTCACCAAGACTCATGTACGATATTCCATGCAGCACCGCTGATAATAACAAAAACCATGAAACAACCCAAAGGTCCATCAACAGGAGGTTGGGTAAATAAATTACATTGCAGAATATGATACAGCAGTGGAAATGAGTGAATTAAGGTTATGCACATCAGTACAGATATTTTTCATGTAATTTGTATTGCATGAGAAAAGCAAACACGAGAAAATTACACACAGTATGATTCCATTCATGTAAAAGGCAAAACCGTGTAAAATTAAGCAGCAATATACTTAAGAATGCATACTGGTACATATGTGGAAAAAATAAAAGAAGAACAGGTTATTTATTGACACAAAGTTGAAGAGTGGGGACGTCTTGCAAGGATGTCCAGAGGGATACATGGGCTTCAAAAGAACTAATGTTCTTTATTCCTTAAGCAGCATGGCTGGTGCTTAAATATTCATTTTTATTATCCTTAAACTATATACATTAGTAATATCTACATTATATATATTATATATATAATACATTTCACAAGTTGAAAAAATAATTCAAGAATTTGCCCCAGAGCTCTTTTTATGGGTAGGGTAATGAGTTCTCAGAGCGGGCTGTCACATCTCAAGGAAGAAAGAGGATGAGACAGTGGGGGAAAGAGCAGCTAAGACCCTTATCAGAATAAAGCTGAGAGTGAATATTTCTGAATTCGTCGCCTCTTGTGGACACGTGCATAGACAGATATTCACAGACCAGACACAGAAATACTCTTCCCAATACGTTCATAGCTCTGGATGCAGTTCCCAAAAAGTCCCCTAGAGGACGCCAAGGCACCATCTTTCGCCGCTTGGGGGACCCAGGCCTCATTTCTCGCCTGTGACAGCGCGCTTCCCTATCTTCTCAAGAGAGGGCGCCGGTGGCCGAGAAAAGCCAGAGCGGGCAGGGCGCCCATGTTTGCTGGTGTGCTAATGAGCTCAGCGGTGCACTCAGCTCTCCCTGCAGCTCAAAGATCGGGAGTCTCAAGCTGAGGAAAGAAACATGATTCTGCTGAGCCTCCTGCAGCTTTGCCTTCACGCTTGGATCCTGCGGCTCCCCTCTTGTATATAAAGTGAAGAATCTAGGTTTTTGGAGCCCAGATTTTTGATATGTAGGCACAGCATTTTGCAGATTTTACATGAACACATGCCAAAAAACCATAAACAAATTACTAGGACTTTCCAGATTAGAAGACCTGAAGTTTAAGCTTCAATAATTTCAGGGTAAATCTGCTTCTGATCATACATATGCATATTTATTTACTGTCTTCTGATAAAGTGTAAGTTCCAAGAGGGCAAGATTTTTATCTAAATTGTTATCTCCTGCACCTTCCTTAGTTAACACATGGAGGAAACTTTATAACTATTTGTTGAATGAACGAGTTGGGGCTGGTACAGTTTTCCAGGTGGACATGACAATGGCCTGGCCTGGGGCTTGAGGAGTAAATGGCATCAGACTGATGTCACTGAAATCCCAAAACTGTGACTATAACACCCATTTTAAAGCTGAGACTGCTAAAGCCCTGACTGGCATGGCTCAGTAGGTTGGGCGTCGGTCCACAAACCACAAGATTGTGGGTTTGATTCCCAGTCAGGGCACATGCTTGGGTTGCAGGCCAGGTCACGAGTTTGGGGCGTGCAAGAGGCAACCAATTACTGTTTTTCTCCCTCTTTAAAAGAAGAAGAAGGAAATAAAAAGCTGAGAATGCTGAGTGCCCCGGTGGTGTAGCAAGTGACCAATCAGAAGTGACACAAGGCCTAGAAACTGAATCGCCTGTCCCCTTAGTCACCCCTTGCACAAGTCCCTGGGTGCCCCTCTTGTGAACAGTGATGGGGGAAAAAAAAAAGATTTTGCAAGAGTTGGGGCAGGAAGCTCCAGCACGTGGGTTCCTGGGAAGATAAGGGTGACCCCGCCCCTGCAGGCCTCCAGGCCTTCTGGTTTCCTCTCTTTCCTTCCCTTCCCATTCCCGGAAAGAGGCACCAGGACCCTGGCCTGGCCATGACTCACCACCTTTCCCTCTGGCAGCCAAACTGGGATCCCAGGCCTCCTTGTCACTGGAAAGCCTTGCCGTGTATGACACTGGGCAGCAGAGTGCCCTCTCTAGCCAGTAGTTTCTGGAGCTCAATAAGAGTAGCTGGCATGAAGACAGGTTCTACTGCTGAGCCTTAGTCTCAGGAGACAAAATGTTGGGAGCTCCTGAAATACCCCCTATTAAGCCAACTTTGAAGTCTGGGGTGACTCAGATTGGCAGGTATAAGGCTGGGGTTCATGTGTAAAGCACCCTTCATCCCTATGGTGGGGGAGTATGCATCCACGGGTCAGGGTCTGGTGATCCCTCAGCCGTCAGGACAGAAGAGACATGTCTACAGTTTGGTTGGTCTCTACCTGGTTCAAGACCTGTGCCCAACTGTGTGACCAGTCCTCTCAGAACCAGGTCACATAGAACCTGACCCAGGACCTCTTAGGAATTGAAAGCCTGGGTATTTATTTACTTATTTTAGAGAGAGGGGAAGGGAGGGAGAAAGAGAGGTAGAGAAACATCAATGTGCAAAAGATACATCAATTGGTTGCCCCTTGCATGCCCCCAACTGGGAACCTGGCCCGCAACCCAGGCATGTGCCCTGACTGAGAATCAAACCGGTGACCTTTCAGTTTGCAGGCAAGCAGCCAATCCACTGAGCCACACCAGCAAGGGCCATCTTCTAAGGCTCTAGTGAGATTTTTTTTTTATTAAAAAAATGTTTTTTTAAGTTTTTATTTATTTATAGAGAGAGAAGAGAGAGAAACATCAGTGTGTAAAACATGGATCAGTTGCCTCTTGCGTGCCCTCAACCAGGGTTTGACCCACAACTGAGGCACATGTCCTGACCTGGAATTGAACCAGCAACCTTTCAGTTTGCAGGATGACGCCCAAACCACTGAGCCACAACAATCAGGGCAAGGCTCTAGTGAGATATTTTTAATTAAGAAATGTGAAAATAAAAAGTGGGTTACAAAAATTGTGATAGGTATTGTGTCTTGGATTTTCCCAGTTTATGCATTTAAAACAAAAATGTATGATGACCAGGTATTATTTCAATTGGAAATAAGATGAAAAAGGCTAAACTGGACGTCCCCAGGGAACATGAAGCCTCTCATAGGCCTGGTTTGGACCAACCTGATTTCTGGAAAGTCCTCTACGTCAATGCCCCAGTGTGGCCTTGTTGGGTCACCTCACTCCTCTGATGCCTCCTTTTTTTCATCAGAAAAGTAGGAATAGCAATGGATCCAGACACCTGATCCATTAGAAAAGGGCTCAAAACATTTTACACCTACACATACTAAGTGTTGTATGTAAAACATACATCCACTGAGCCAGTCCCAGTGCAGAGCTTCTTACATGCATCGACTAATTGACCCTGGAGGCTGAGGTTCTGGAGCCCATTTTCCAGGTGAGAAACCAGAGGCTCCAACAGGTGAAGTGATAAGCACCAGGGCTGATTCAAAGGCTGTGGTCTACAAGCCTCGCTACTAAAATGTTAGCCTATTACTTTTGTTGCTGCTGTTGTTACTGTGATTATTAAAATGAGCATATGATAGCACTACCCCAATACAGCTGCGAGGAGGATTAAATCAGTTTGTTAAGTAAAATAAAAATACTTCAGGTCAAGCCCAGAACCCTGGAGAGGCAGGGTCCAATGTTCAAGTAACTTTGTCCTGGTGTTCCTTTGGGGGCCCCCTCTCTGCTCCTCGCCTCGCCCCATCGGGAGGGGTTAAGGAGTTAATGATTTCCCAAGCAGGGGCTGAAAGGAGCAGGGTATTGCGTGCTAGGCGCGCGCACGCACACACGCACACGCACACACACACACCGGCAGCCTCTGTCCCCCCGCCCCCCCCCTTCCCCTGCGAGGCCGGGAGCCTCTTATGCAAGCCGCCGGCGCCCGCCCGTTCCCAGGCCCGGCTGCAGCTGCGGGCGGAGGGGCAGGGCGGGGGCGGCGCGCTGTTTGTCTAGCGCGGCCGTGCCAAAGGCGGCGGGCCCCAGACAGCCAGGCGCCTCCGTACACCTGGGGATGCTCAGGTTAAATAGCTCCGCATTCCTCGGGCCCAGCTGATGGAAACGCTCCCAGGCCGCCGCCGAGCCGGCCTCCAGATGGGCTGGGCCCGGGCCAAAGGGGAAAAGAGGGAAACGTGAAAGCCAGAGTGTGCCTGAGCGGTGGGGAGTAGGGAGGGCGGCCCCCGCCCCCACAGCCCCATCCTCCCCTGGAAAAGGCCCTGCCGTGTGGGAGTGCACGCGGGGGACACGCCCTCGCCCCCGTGGGTGGGCTTGCAGGCTGGGGCCCACACACGGGAGGGAGTGGGTGCACACGTGTGCCTCTGAGGACACTGCAAGGACACACAGGCGACAATTAATAATAATTTATAACTAGCAAACACTACGGGCTAAGTGCTCTACTTTTTTTTCTCTCTCTACAGTTCTGTGAAGTTAATGCTATAAAACAGCAGCGGGGTGGGGAGTTAATGGGTAGTAGTAGCAAAGGACTTAAATTACCTCCAATTATTGTTTCTTTGATAAAGTTCCTAATGTGCTTCGGAAGAGGTAGTACCTGGCTTTTTAAATTTTTCAATCACAATTGATATACGATATTAGTTTCAGGTGTACACCATGATGATTAGACAAGGGTGGTACCTGCCTTAATGTTAGTGCTCGATAGATGATAATTTTTATTTTTTGTTGTTCATCCCCTCTGAACCTCTATTTCTGTTGTAAACCTGGGATCAGAATCCTGCTTTTAGCCTCCCACATGAAATCCTCTATGTAAAAGGGTTGAGCATCCAGGTAGGCTCATGGTGCTATTTCTTTTACTCAATTTTTATTTATTGGTAGAATGTGTTAACAGTCTTTACTTTCTTTGGGGCAAGTGCTTTGCCCTTTCAGGACTCAGTTTCTCCCTGTGTAATATATGGGACTTGACCTGGTAGGTCACGTGGGGTTGGTGTCCCCAGGGCCTAACAATTGCCAGGAAAGTTGGTACTTCAACTTTTCAGGAAGGGTTTGCCTGAATACAGCAGCCCCACCTCTACTCTAGGACCAGCAGAGGCCCAGGAATGCCAGCCAATATACTGAACAATTACACACTTAGGAACCGAACCCAGTGTGAGTCTGCAGCCTTCAGATGCACAAACCCATCCATCAAGCCAGACCCATGCAGAGATGCCCACAATGCATTTAGGCAGAACACACAAGCCCAAACAGCTGGGGGTTGCACACTTATCTGCAGAACACATGTGCTCACATTTGCCCTTCTGCATACACCCCAAGCCTGTACCCCAAAAGAGGACCTAGCCCCAAGGGGGAACTATTAGTTCACTCATGTAACCCACACAGGCCCAGACACTCATGTGCACTCCCCTATGGGTACAAACTCACACGTGTCCAGGCAGATAGGCCCTTGCCAATGACACCTTTTTTCTGCTCAGGAGCTGGGGACTGACTCACCCACTCCTCAGAGCCCACACAGGAGCCCTGGGGGAGAGAGGAGGTTCCTGTGAGCTGCTGGCAAAGCCAGGCCAGGGTGAGGGGGCTGACTCCAGACCCAGAGCAGGTGGCCCTGCAGCTGTGCCCAGGCTGGCCCTGCCAACTTGCTCACCCACTTGGACAAGCCTGGAGCCCCAGGGTAGCCTGCTGGGACCCAGGGTTAGGCTGCCCATTGTGGGGGACACCTCCTACTGGGGAATGGGGCAATGAAAGTCCTGCCTCAAACTGAGGCTCTGAGTAAGTCCCTTCCCTCTGGATCTCACTTCCCCCATTTTGGCAAAGATGCAGGTGGTCTAGTGACCTGGTTCTCCAACTTAAATGGCTCGTTGAATACTTCTCAACCCAGAATGGACCTTAGCAGGTTGAACTGCATTTAAACAACCCCCCCAGGTGACACACGTGGTTCAATGAACACTTCTGAGAAACCTTAGAGAATTTAACTTATGATACCAGGGAACAGGAAAATGGCCAGGGAGTAGGGAAAGAATAAAGACACTGGAAACAGTTTAGGTCGGTAAAAGTGACAGCACAGATGTGGCCTTCCAATCCTCCCCCCCTCCCCCCCAAACACCAGCTTCGGAAAGGGTCAGGGGTCACCCCACCCAAGCCAAGTCCTTCCCCTCAACCCAAGAACAGTGCAACTTTACTATCATCTAAAGTATTTGTTTAATAACAACAGAAAAAAAACAAACAAACCCACAGAACTATTGTAAAACAATATTCTCAGTCGGTGATCATTGTAATATACAATACAAAGCAATTAATTTCCTCAGAAATCTGAGAAGCACCAAACGTGACCATTTTTTAAAATGTCTGCTTTTCAAAAAATAGAAACACACGGGGGGTGGGGAACTCCCCCAAGTCTCTGGTGGCTGATAGGTGTGGAGGGAAGGTCGGCCTGCCCTGTCAGTCCCCCAGCCCTGGGCTGGATCCAGCATGAACCCAAAGGCCGCTGATCTCAATTTTGTTCCTCCCCAGCTGCGGCGAGGAGCTTGGGAGGACAAGAGGGCACTTCTTCTCGGCCCCTGGAGGGCTGGGGTCTGCCGGTCCTGGAAGACGACACTTCAGCGGCACAAGATGCGATCGTCCGCTGGAACACAAGCCGCCTGTGAAACGAAGAGAGAAGCGGTGAGTCGGGCTGGCTGGAGGGGACAAGGCTGCAAGCCGTCCCTTCCCCAGAAGACACGAGGAAGGAGCGCTTCTTCCGGTGTCCTTGGGAACCCTTACATAGCCAGGGGCCCGAAAGGATGGGGTAGACGAAGGACCAAGTCCCCCCTCCCTCTCCGAGCCTCAGTTTTCCCATCTGTAGAAGGAAAATGATCTCGTGCTCCACGTCGGACCTCACCTCGGCCGCCAGGGCGCTGATCTCACCGTTGAGGGTGCTGAGCGGAGCCCGAGCGGGGAGCCCCCGACCCCCGGGGGTCCCGACTTGAGATTCCGAGTTCAGCTCTAACTCCAGGTCCCAGATGTAGTCGATGACGTGCTGGAGGATCTCCACCCTGCTCACTTTACGGTTTTGAGGCAGGGTGGGCACCAGCTCCTTGAGGCGCGAGTAGCAGCCGTTCATGTCGTAGAGCAGCACGTTGACCTGCTGCTCGTCTAGCAGGGCGGGCAGGCGCGCCCCGGGGCCGCCCGCGCAGCGCGAGATGGCCACGCTCTGCTCGGACAGGCAGCGCACCACCTCGCCGGCGCCGCCCGCAGTCTTGCCGGCTTTCAGTGCGCAGCTGGGGCCGGCGGCGGCCGCGGTGTTGCCACTGGCGACCTTCATGATTCTGGCGTCGGGGTAAGAAAGAGGAGGCGTGAGCTGGGCTTGCAAAACGAAGTTTAAGCGCTAAAAAGGCGGTTGTAGAATGCGCGATCCAAATCTCACAGCCAGATCATTATAAAGACGCCCCGTCTCCTCCCCGAGGGGCGGACTCAGACGTTCAAAAGCAGCCAATGGAAGATCTGGAGGCCTGGCCTCCAGAGCCTCTGGGCCCCGCCTCCTGCTCTACAAGTGTACCCTGGAGAGACTGGAAAGGGGACCTCGCGTCTCAAGAACAGAGTGAGGGGGCATGGGGCAGACTGGCTAGAGGCTAAGGCCGCATTGGGGTCCTCGTGAAGGAGGCAAGGAGGCAAAACCGATATTGCCCGTAAGGAAAATGTTTCAAGAATCAGCTTTCCCGGCCCTGGCCAGGTAGCTCAATTGGTTAGAGCGTCGTCCCCATACGCCATAACCAATGAATGCATAAATAAATGGAACAAGTTGCTCTGTCTCTCTCTTTCGCTCCCTTTCTTTCTCTCGGAAAGAAAGAAAGAAAAAAGAAACACCTTTTCCAGGTTCACTTTCTCATTTCTCCAGCTCCATTTTACAGATTAGAGAAACTGAGGCCCCAATGAAGCAGCAGCTGGCTCTGGGGCCGCCCAGAGAGCCTGGGCTTTGGATCCTATTGGACGATGACCTCTGGGACCTCAATCTCGCGAATATTTGGGCAGAAATTTAAAACGGCAGCCCTTTAATACCAGCACCGGGACCGATCCCCCCACCCCCAATTCCCAGAGAATGTTGTTAATGTTCCTGGGACCAGGGGGACTTACCCAGGCCCTTTGGGGTAGGAGCAATTAATTTGGGAGTCTTCCTCTAGGACTGGGGGTTGGGCTTCTGGGACCTGAACCAGACAGAAAGCTCCCAGAGTGGAGCTGCGTCTCCTAATTCTACCCTGAATTTGCAGCCCCTTGCAAAAATTCTCTAAATCTGCATCAAGTAGTGATTTTTAAATTTTTCTCCCTTTTTTGGCTATCCCCGCCCCCTACCCCAAAGATCTCGGATCAGGGTCTCCCACGGAGCGGCAGCTGTGGAGCTCCAGTCCCCCCTTTCCCCCCGCCGGGCTTCCCGGGCTGGTCTGTGTCAGCGTCTGAACAAGAGGCTCAGACCGTTAGACGCCAGGCCCGTGACGTCACCCATTCATAAAACCGGGACGGGCTGTCAGGCTGGCGCCACGCGGGCGGTCGCCATGGAGACGACAAACTCGGCTCTGAGAGCTTCCCTCAGCCCGCCAGTCACCTGCGGACCTCCGGCAGGAGGCCTGGGAATGTGTTCCTTACCGGCACGGGTCTCCGGGCAAGGGTCACCTTACCTCCCCGCCCCACACCTGGACTGGCCCCGCCAGGGCCACAGCTTGGGCGGCTTAGGAAGCTTCTTCATCATCTCCTCCCCATATCCAGCTCCCCTTACTGCTGTTGGGTGAATTTAGTTGAGTCTCGGCCTCTCAGAGCCCTAATATCTCCCTGGTATTTCGATAATAACCTCCCAGGTGACGATTTGCTGCGTTCTTACTGGAGGGCAGGCAGGCACTATGTGAAGAGCTCGTCTTTATCATCGTCTGTAATCCTTGCCACAATTCTAAAGAGAGGAGCTGTTTGGTTTCTTTATACAGAGGAGGAAACTGAGGCTCAAAAAAGCCTCCCAGGAGCCACAGCTGTTGTGATAGCTGCATTATTAATAACAAGCGCAATTCATTGTAATGAGGTCCCTTCCTGCCAGGGCAGGCAGTCACCTCCAGAGCCCTAGATAGACCAGAGCTGGGAAACTGAGGCTTAGAATAGCTACCCAAGGCCGCACAGCTTAGCAGGGCTAAAATTCCGCCCTCACACAGGACTGAGTGATATTATGTCCCCTAGTACCCCCAAGCAATTAATTCTCTGGGTAGCAGCAAGTTTCTTTTTCTACAGAAGTTTGGAGAAGGGGGTCAATAAACCAGCCCCCTGCCTCCACACAAGGACACTAGAAATACTGATCAGTGAGACAATCTTCAAAGGAGAGAGACATAAATTAATTAGCTGGACTCCCCATCCCCTTACAATACCCCCTGCAAGCTCTCCAAACTTCCTAGGCTTGCTTAGCAATCCTCTTAATTACTGGCGAGAACATTTTGCTGTGCAGAAGAAGTGCTAAAGAATTGGAAGGACAATGGCCAAGCAGAGAAAATTAGGATATTAATTCACTATTGAGTGTTCATTAATTGACCTGGCAATTCTTACTGGAATCAATTTCAGAGACACCTGCACACGTGAGAGCAAGGATGTCTGCTCAAGGATGTTCACTGAGGAGCTGTTTACAAGAGGGGAAGTTGAAATAACCTAAATATCCACCAACAGTGGCGATAAAAGATGAATGGAACATCCTTGCTGGGGACTGACCCTGCAGCAGGGGCGATAGGGCTCTCTCTGAGAGACACCTAGATCCCACTCTTGGTAGAGAAAGCTGGAGTTAGACTGGGGTTGAGGTAGCACCTTTTGTAGAAAAGCAAACGTGCTGCACCGAAGTACATGTGTATCTGGAAATGAATTTAAAACAAGAGAGGAAATTATGCTGCAGAAAGTTTCAAACACAATACTGTGTGATTTCTCGCAAACGAAGTTCTAGAACAGGTACAGCTAATGTACAATGAAAGCAATCAGAATGCTGGTTGCCTCTGGGAGTGGAGGGTGAGAGTTGCCAGGGAAGGGGGTGTGAGGGAGCTTTCTGGAGTGATGGGAATGTTCCATATCATGATGAGGTGTGGATTACAAAGTGAATGAATTTGTCAAGACACACTGAATTATATACTTTTGTGCACTTCACTGTATTTAAATTGCACCTCAATAAAAAATATTAGAAAGAAGAAAAAAAGGATAAACACCAAATTACTGTTACCACTGTGAAGAGGAGTGAGAAGGGAAGGGGAACACTGTGAAATTAGAATTTCACTGTTACCTTCACATAGGTATTTGATTTTTGTTTTTTTCTTAGCGTGTTACTTAAGTATAATTGAAATATGCAAACTGCATATATTTAAAGTGGACGGCATCATAAATGTACCCATGAATCATTACCAGAATCGAGAAAATTAACATATACTTCATCACCCCTAGAAGCTTTCTTCTGACCTCCATAATCCCTCCCCACCCTTCTACCCAGTGCCCAGGCAACCAGCCATCTGTATTTTATGTAGTTTGCATGTGCTAGAATTTTATATAAAATACAGTATATATTCACAATACATAGTACATATATATATAATATATATACAGGGCATATTCTTTTTTTAATATGCTTTATTGATTATGTTGTTACAGTTGTCCCAATTTATTTTCCCTTTGTTCCCCTCCACCCAGTCACATCCCTCCCTCCAGTTGTTACATATTCTTTATTGTAGCTTTTTCAGCCTACTTTCCTTTTTTTTTAAAGATTTTATTTATTTATTTTTAGAGAAAGGAGAAGGGAGGGAGAAAGAGGAGATAAACATTGATGTGTGAGAGAAATATTGGTCGGTTGCCTCACACACTCCCCCCAACTGGGGACCAGGTGGCAACTCAGACATGTACCCTGACCCAGGAATCAAACTGGTGACCTTCTGCTTTGCGGCACAACACCCAACCAACTGAGCCACCCCGGCCAGGGCCAGCCTAGTTTCTTTAACTCAGCATAGTTATTCTGAGATTCATTCATGTTCATTCCTTTTTATTGCTTAGTAGCAGTGTATGGATATACCACAATGTGTTTATCCATTTACTTTGATAGACATCTTGGTTGTTTACAGTTTTTGGTTAATACAAATAAAGCTGCTTTGAACACTGCTATACAAGTGTTCATGTGAATCTGTGCTTTCATTTCTCTTAGGTAAAACATTAGTGAAGTGATTGTGTCACATAGTAGGTATTTATTTAATTTTATAAGAAACTGCTCAACTGTTTTCCCAAGAGGATGTACCTTTTCACATTCCAATAAGCAGTATGGAGAGTCCTGGTTCTCCACGTCCTCTCTAACAGTTGATGTGGTCAGTCTTTTTCAGTCATTCTAATAGATGTATGTGGTATCTCACTGTGGTTTTAATTTGTATTTTCTGAATGACTAAAAAGTTGAGCATCTTTTTATGTGCTTATATGCCATCCATATATCTTCTCTGGTAAAATGTCCTACATTTTTTTTGCTCATTAAAAATTAATTTTAGATAATTATAGATTCACACACAGTCATAAGAAATAATAGAAAGAAACCCCTTATATCCTTTACCCAGTTTCCCTGATGGTAGCTTCTTGCATAGTTGAAGTACAATATTACAAGGAGATTTCACATGAAATTTAGATTTCACCTGATTGGCATGTGCCCATTTGTGTGTGGATTTAGTTCTGTGCAATTTAATCTTGTACAGATTCTTATGAGCACCGCCATGGTGAAGACACAGAACAGCTCCATGATGAGAATCTCTCATGCTACCCTTTAATTTTTTGCCCATTTCTTTTGATTTGGTTTTCTTTCTTTCTTTTTAAAAAGTTTTGTTGGTCAAACTTTATTTATTTACTTAAGAGAGAGGGGAAGAGAGGGAGAAAGAAAGGGAGAGAAATATCAATATAAGAGAGAAATATCGATCGGTTGCCTCTCATACATGCCCTGACTGGGGACTGAATCTTCATGCTTTTTTCTTTTTTGTCATTTATAAAAAATCTTTGCCTAATCCAAGATCACAAAGATTTTCTCCTATATTTTCAAGGAGTTTTATAGTTTTAGGTTTTTATAGTTTTAGGTCTCTAATCCATTACACATAGGTATTTATTGATATTTATTGAATACATTTTTAAACAGAAGTGTATTTGTGTACTACTTTGTGTAATAAAAACTCAACTACTACCCTGGCTGATGTGGTTCACTAGATTGAACGCTGGCCTGCGAACGAAAGGGTCACCAGTTGATTCCCAGTCAGGGCACATGCCTGGGCGCGTGAGAGGCAATCACACATTGGAGTTTCTCTTCCTCTCTTTCTCCCTCCCTTCCTCTCTCTCTAAAAATTAAAAAAAAATTTTTTTTTTTAAATTAAAGAAAAAAAGTCAACTCCTGCCCTGGCCATTATGGTTCAGTTGGTTGGGGGTCATCCCGCAAACCAAAAGGTTGTCGGTTTGATTCCTGATCAGGGCACATGCCTGGGTTGTGGGCTTCGTCCCCAGTCATGGAACTTACAGAAGGCAACCAGTTGATATTTATTTCACATTGATGTTTCTCTCCCTCTCTCCCTTCCATTCCCTCTCTCTAAAGTAAAATAAAATAAATAAATAAAAAGCACCAACTCCAAATATTTAGTATACCTCATTCTGTCCTGTCTGCTGGTTGGGATGAGGTGGGATGTCAAAGACACTTTGCAGATAAACAGGAGAGAAAGTCAAGGGACACTTAACACCCCTCCCCCAATTAACAGTCATGTGCATCCACCTCCTGCGAGGTCCTGTGCTAGTTACATCTAGACTATATTATGAAAATTTCCTGCTTCATGCCTAAGCAACACAAGGAAAGGATGAATTCTACCTTGGAGGAAATCAGGCAGGCTTCCTAGAGAAGGCAACTCCTCACCTGGGCATTCTATGTGGGAAAGGCACAAGGAAAATAGCCTGAATGAAGACTGCAGGGATAGGGGGCTTATATCTGAACAAACGTAAAGTTTTGACACTGAGGAGAAACAGTTGACTGTGGCTTGGGGTCCAATAGCTCAGATTCAAATCTTCATTATATTGTGTGACCTGGAGCAAGAGCCTTCACCTCTCTCAGCCTCCTCTTCCTCATTGAAAAAATGATAGAAGTCCCTACCTCCTTAGGTTATTGTGAGGAGTCATTGAGATTAGGGCCCCAACGTGCCTGTAATGATCTTGACACATAGTAGGTGCTTAGTAAACAGTAGATAGGAATAGTGTTTGTTCAATTTCAGGCCAGCCCCCCAGGACCCATTTGATTGCAGTATTACTACTGGGGGTTTTCAAAGAGCCATCTGAGACAAGCTTTCAGACCCATGAAATGTTTCCTTCACCGTGCTCCCCTCAAACATCCCACACGAAACAACAACACCCCCTATACACACACCCATCCAAGGCCTGTGGGAAAAAATTGGCTTCATTTCATTCCAGAAAATGTTCAGTACTCCCAGTCATGGTTTTTATCTCTTACATTTTTAAGGCCTGACAAGGAGTTTAAATAAAGACTGCCTATTTATCTTGTTGCCAAATGGGCATTTTTCTGGCTCTTTCTTTGGTAGTGTGAAATAAGTAAGCATTTGCCTCCCACTCTTACCTACCAGGTGAGCTCAGGGAAACAGACCCCTCTTTTGGTGGCCAGGAAGTTTGGAAGACTCATTAAATGAACCTACATGGTCCCAAACCAGGGTTTATGCTAGTAGTCTCTTGGGAGGCCCTTCACACACACCTGGCACCATCTGAGTTCACAGCTGCTCTCTGGCACTGGTAACAGCTGCATAATTATAATGCACCATTTCACAGATGGGAATACAGGGGCGCAGAGAGAAAAAGGGACTGGCCTTTGGCACCTTCAAATCTGGCCCTAACATAGACAAGGTGTGCCTCACTTTCCTCATCTGTAAACTGGAGGTAGTGCTTATTGCTGTTTGTAGAGGGGTTGTGAGAGTGAAATAAGTTATGCCGAGAGGTCACTGTAGCACTTGGAAATGAATGGAAATATCTTTTCATTATTTTTCTGTCACCATATCACGGCTTCTGCCTTTAAGGTCTCTCCTCTGGCCTCCAGGTCTGAAGGCAAAGGCTCCCATTTTCCAAGTGCTCACTGCATCAGGCAAAGTTCCAAGTATTAACCTAGGATGGGTGGTAATATTTATGTTCCCTTTATAGCTGAGGACACTGAGGCCCAGAGAAGTTGCGTGACTTGCTTCAGATCACACAGCTGGGATGTGACATTGAACATAGGTGGCCTGGCTCCTGAGGAAATGACTGTGTGGGGCTGAAGGGCTTGTGTGCATGTGTCTACGCTGCGAAGTGTATCCTTGTTGATGCGTGTTCCCGTCCAGCATGTTCCCCACTGCCCCTCCCAGAGTCTTGGCCTTGCAGGCTCCAGGGCGGGCCTGCCCTGTGCCACGTGACCTGCTCTGGCCCTGGCCCTGCAGCTGCTCCCCAGATGTGCCCACAGCGTGGTCTTCCAGCCGCCAGGCCGGCGCCTCTGGGCTGGGACTGCTGGAGCTGCGGGGGAGAGACCTTTGGCTCTGGCTGTTCCCGTTCACCGCCCCCGCCCCCCCACCAGCCCCTTGTAACAGGAGACCACAAACACCACCCCCCCTCACTCTATCCCAGAACTCTGCACTCAGCCAACACTGCCTCTCTGCCCATCACACTGAGAGTAAAATCCAAACCCCTCCCCAGCCTGCAGCTTCTGTCCACCACCGCCAGCCACATCTCCTGCCCCTGCCTTTCTCTCACCAGCCATGTGGCCGCCTTTCGAAACTAAACTAGCCAGTCCTACCTCAGGGCCTTTGACTTTGCTGTTCTCTCTGCCCAGAGCACTCATCCAGATATTTACAAGGCTTCTGCTTCAAGTCTCAGGTCAAATGCCACCTCCTCAGAGGCCTTCTTAGAACCTTCCTTGGCTATTCACTTTCTTTCACATGCCCCTGGTCTTAATTATTTATAGGATTTATTACCATCTGAAATGATATTTGTTTTCTTGGGGATTGTCCATCTTCCTACACCTTCATGGCCTCCCTAGGCTGTGAGCTCTAGGAGGGCAGGAACCATGGCTTCTTTGGTCACTGCTCTGCCCCTAGAGTTGAGCACAGGGCCTGGCCCAGAGAGGGTAAAGGACTTACTCAAGACCACAGGACACAGTACTTAGAATGGAATAATATATAGAGTAATATCTGTTGAATTAATGAATTGTTACCTTATGGTCCTCAGTTTCCTCATGTCTAAAATGGGGACAAAATTTTACCCTAACCCACAGAGTTATGACATTTCAGCACTTAGTACATGGTAAGCACACAGAAATGGGAACATGGGGTCTCATTTCCATCCCTCATACCCAGCAGGAGGAGGCTGTCATATGAGCACATGAAAGGGTAGACACCAAGCTCTCTGCTCGTAACAGGCTATGAAACCTCTGCCAAGTCCCTTATTCATTCTGGACCTCAGTTTTTCCACCTGTAAAATGGGGGTGGTTGCTGGCCCTCCATCTTAAGGGTTTTCCCCTGGGCTCCAGGGTCATTTCAGGGATTGTAGGGGTACAGGCCTGGGTCCATCTTTTGCCTCCCACCCTGTTTCCCAAAGAAGCCCCAGGACAATGGACAGAGATCTGGAGCCTGCCAGTCGGGGCCCCTCCCTGGGTCCCCTGCAGATAGAGGGTGTGGGGCCTCCCTGTAGCCTGACAAAGGGCCACTGCTGCTCTAGGTCTCAGAGGCCAAAGGTTAGGGCAGAATAGGGGCCCAGTAAAGTTCCTTCTTAGGTCACTCTGCACAGACCAAACCTGCAAGGAGCAAGGACTACACACACCCACAGAGCAACACAATTGTACACACCTATGCAACCAGCACAACATATATGTAAACTGACAACTGACACCAACACCGCAATACACACACCCAGCAGAGCAGCCTGTCCAAACGCACAGCACAGCAGTACATCTTTACATACAGTTGGCACACTGATGTCAAGGCACACAACCCAAACCCAAACCTGCAAGACCAACAGACCAACAAAAATATGGAGACCAAGTTGGCAACACATCAAAACATCTAATTGGCCCTGACCGATGTGTCTCAGTTGGTTGGAGCACCATCCTGTAGCCCAAGGGTCATGGGTTTGGTTCCTGGTCAGGGCACATGCCTAGGTTGTGTGTTTGATCCCCAGTCAGGGTGCCTAGCAGAGGCAACTGATGGATGTTTCTCTCTCTCCTTTCCTCTCTCTCTAAGAAGCAATGAAAAAGTAAATGTCCTCAGGTGAGGATTAAAAAAAAAATTTAACCCTCCCCCCCAAAAAAACACAAAAGACAAAAAATCATCTAATTGTCTCACCTAACAGAACCACACTGAAGCAACACCTCACAACAATAAACACAATACACAGGTACGCAGACCCTACACTGCAACACACATGCACCAAACAAAATATACACTGACTCCCGTATCAGTGCTGCTTACACCAAGACACAAACACACATGCCCACATCTTTAGAGAAAACAACCAAACACAAACCAGCTGCCCCAATGCAAGCCCTCCTCACAATGCCAACCGACACCGGTCTTTCCCAGCTCTAAGACCCATCCTGCCTCCTACCACCTCTCAGAGTCTTTTTACATATAGAAACCAACCCCCAACACACACACAATTCAGAACCCTGCATAAACCCCAGGGACCTACAACTACTCAACCACACCCATCCAGACACCAGGAACTCCTGTCCAGAAATGCAGGCCTGAGCCCTGCCCAGGGCAGAGGTGTGGGAGCTGGTTTGACTCTGGCAGCTGCAGAGGCTGATGCCACATACCAGGAGTACCCCAAATCCGGGCCCTCTGCAGGACCAGACAGAGACTACCCCCCGTGATGCGAGGCCCATGCAGGACCACAGACATGGAAAAAGGGATACTGGGCAGGAGAAAGGGATATTGGGCAGGAGACCTCCTGAGGGGGATTTTGTGGTTTCCCCGTATGCCCACTAGAGGATGGGCTGGAGGTCCCTGAGGCCTCCCTTCCCTGCCTCCTGCCTGGTGCCCAGCCCAGCCCTCCCTTGACTCACCTGCCTCCCTTACACCTGGCTCCCCTTTCTGCCCTGGGGCCCGGAAAGGGTAGGGGAACCAGCTGAGGGTGCGTCTCTCAGGGCCTGGCCAGCTCCCTGCCCATCTTGAAGAGCCCAGGCAGACCCCACCCTCTCTTCTCACCCCAATCCTAAGAACTCTGTCACCAGGGGTGGGACCTCTAACTGCACCCTTGCCTCAGGTCACAGGTGTGGCTGTACTTCTCAAATATTATGACTCATGACAATCTCTTAAGTCTTTTTAAAAGTTTTATTATTATTTTGCTGATGCAAAAGCAGAGCTGATGTGGTTAAAGAAATTTGACAACTCAGAAACACTTAATGAAGAAAAGGACCTCTTTCCTAGAAGACGGGAGAGTGAGGTCTCTCAGGGAGCCAAAGAGCCCTCGGTTCTCAACCAGTCCGCTGCTTATGAGCTGCGTGAGTATAAGTCACTTCATTTCCTTGTGTCTCAGTTTTCCCATCTGTGAAAGTGGGGAATGATGTGAGTCCCCATCTCTATGAGGATTAAATGAGTTAAGTCACGTAACAAGAGTAGAATAGTGCCCAGCAAAGTCAGTATTCAATAGACACTAATTATTATTATGCTTACGATGATTTTTCCACCTCTCCTAGAGGTGAGAGCCCTGTTAAACAGTTGAATATGTGCTCCACCACTGAATTATAGAACTTTAGAATCATTACAGTAAATGCCAACCATTCATCCCTTAAACAATTAGTGCACTTCTACTTCATGCTAGGCACAGCAATGATTGGACAAGAAGGCCAGGTGGTGCATCCAGCAGCCATGGTCAATTGGGTGCAACCAAATGGGAGTAAACACTACTGGCCAGGTGGATAGTCCCCGGGGACTCAGATGCTGCAATATGTGGGCTGCTGCCATCCCAAGGGGAGACTTTGTAGGAATTAGAGAGATAAGCCCCTTATTTTGAGTAGATGAATTGTGCCTTCTAGAAGCTTGCTCTGTAGCACCTCCTGTTACCCACAGCATGCACTGTGGTCCTGCAAACATGGTCCCTGCCTGAGGAGTCCACTGCCTGATGGGGAAGACAGCTACCCCCCAAGTTCCCAGCACCGTGGTGAAGAAGCACAGGGGGCTGTGAGAGGTGTGGTCTGGGAGAGTCTCCTGCCAGCTAAGGGAGGTCAGGGAGACCTTCCTATAGGAGGAGGCAATATCCCAGCGGAGATGAAAAAGACCACGAAGAAGGGCAAGGCTGGTGCTCCTGATACATTGCACATCTGGAATGTATGCAGGACACAATTACCACATCAAACCCAAAAACAAAAAACCCCCAAAACAAGAAAAACCTTTAAAGTCTGAAAGTATAAAATGTGGTAGAGATGTGGGAAAACAACGCTCATCCACTGCTGGTGAGTGTGCAAACTGTCACTACCACTTGGGAGCTCTATGTAGCAATACTGAGTAAAAGTAAACCTAGGAACACCCTATACTCCAGTAATTTACTCCCACGGATATTCCCTGAAAGACCTGCACACACGACACTGGAGATAAGGGCAAAAATGCTGTAGTTGTGTCTAAAGCAGCAAAGAACTGAAAACCACCTACTTGTCCAACAACGACACAGGAAAATGACATGACAGGAGTGGTATACAGCAGTTATCAGGAATGAACTAGACCTGGATATATGCAAAAAGAGGGAAAACACAGAACAAAAATTTTAAGTGCAAATTTGAAAACACCCAAACGATGCTAATACATTTATGTGTAAAAAAAAAAATGGCCTGGAAGAAAACATGCCCAAGTCGTGATGCTAGTTGCGGGGGGAGGGGGTTGGGGTGGGTGCAAGAGGTAGCAAATAGTCTTGGAGCAAAGGACTGGGGACATCATCTGTACAGTTTCATTCTATAGAGGAACGTTGCGAGGGGAGCAACTACAGTGAGCTGCCTTCAGTTGTTGGCTCTGGGTGGTGCGAATGTGGTATTAGGATCACAAAACACAATTTTTTCGATTACTTTTACACGTCCTAAAATTAAAAATTAGGCTACCAACGAGAAAGGGCCATTTCCAGCCAAAAGGGTGGGCGCAGTGAAAGGTCTTTGGGCCGCAAATGCAGGGATGGGCAAGGGTCCCGCGGGGACCGGCTGGCCGGCGGGCCCTGTGGGAGACCAGGAGGGGGGCTGCCCGCCCTTTGCCAGGGCAGCTCCGGCCCTGAGTTAGGGCCCAGCGGGTGGGGAGAGGCCCAGCACCCCGGGCTTTGTTCGGGGCGCGCACCCAACTGAAAGGCATTCCTGGGCACGGTGCCCCGCCCCTTGGGGACGCCCGGCGGCTGGACCAGCCACGCCGGGCAGATGGGCGGCCCCGGCTTCCCGCGATCGACCCGTGGGAACCGAGCCCGGCGGGCGGGCGCGGGGGCGCCGGGAACCGCCCCGGGGGAGCGGCGCACAGATGGGGCGGGGGCCGCGGGCGGCGGCAGATGGGTGCGAGGCCGGCCTGGGGCCGGGCTACAAAGGCTACAGGCAGATGTTCGCGGCCAGATGTTCGCGGGGTTGGGGGAGCCTGGGAAAAACCGCCTTGCTTTCACGCCGCCGCCGCCCTCCCCCGGCTGCGGATTCGGGCGGGCTGCGAGCAAAGCGCTGCTGATGTGACCACCGCCGAGGGCAACAGGGAAGCGGGGAGCTGGGGACCGGGTCTAAGGGCGTCTTCGGTGGAAGCATTTCACTTCTGCCCCCATCCCCACCCCAACAGTCCCGCCATTGTTGCCGTGGACTAAGTACCAGAAAGACATCTCAGAGGACTGGCCCGAGCGTCTGCTACCCCCTGTGACCACTTCCTCACACTCCTCCAGTATTAGCGCGGTGTCCTGCAACTGGAGGTGTCAGTTGGCACCCTGTCTGGATCACCACCGCCACCGTCATCACCGCAGCAGCGATGCTGGCTGACATTTATCAGCCACTGAGCAGGGCTTTACGTCATTCCCATTTCACCCTCACAACCTCCCTGTGCAGAGGTGCTCTGAGGGTCGCCTCGGAGTGAGGAGCATTGAACATGGAAGTCCCAAATGATAAGTGACGTGGCTATGGTCACAGCACGTATAGGGCAGCGCTAAATTCCCAGGCCAGGATCCTCAAAGCCTGTGGGTGTCCATGTACCCCTCCCATAGCTTCCTGTGTGCTAAGCATTTTACAAACTTCCCTCCTTCCTTCAACCAACAGGTATTTGTGGAGTCTCTACTGTGAGCCTGCCTCTGGGCCAGCACCGGGATGTTAGAGTGGACAGAACAGACAGAAGTTTCTGTCTTGTAGTTCATATTTGGGGGTGAGAGGCATGCAATGAACAGGGTAAATGTAATATATATTATTTCATCGGGTGATAAATATTATGGATAAAAATTATATAGTCAGGAAAGGAGCGGATAGGGAGGGCTAGAGTGGGAGTGGGTTGAATCTTAAATGGGGTTGGCGACAGGTCAGCAAAGCTTCTCTGAGAAGGTGATATTTCAGTAAAGAACTTGTTGTCTCACTTCCTTCAGCTATTGGGGGGAAAGGTCCTAAGGCAAAAGTGTGCCTGGTGTGTTCAAGAGGCCAGTGTGAATTTAGCTGAGTGAGCAAGGAATAGGCTGCTAGGAAATGAGGTCAGGCAGATACTGGCTGGGGGAAGGGCATAGCTGGATCACACAGGCCACAGTAAGGACTTTGGCTTTTACTCTGGGCGAGGCAGGAACCATGGGAGGGTTTTAAGCAGAGGAGACTCATTGCTCTGAATCTCAACAATCTTGATCCAGTGGCTGCAAGGTTATTATCCCCACTGTACATGAGACATGGCCCTGCCATCTTGGGCCTTGTGTTTCTCCATTCATAGAAAGATGGCAGTTTGTTTAGATCAGAGTTTAACTTGGAGGATCCCAGGTGTGTTTCAAAGTTGGGTGAATTTGATGCATTTTTTGGGGGGTGGTGGAAAGGATCAACACATTGCCAAAGGGGTTTGGGAGGAATATGGAAATTGTTCATAGCAGTCTTGTTCATAAGAGCAACCACTTAGAAACGACCTAAATGTTCATCAAAAGGACAATGGTTAGCCTTGGCTGGTGTGGCTCAGTGGATTGAGTGCCAACCTGTGAACCAAAGGGTTGCTGGTTTGATTTCCAGTCAGGGCACAGACCTGGATTTTGGGCTGGGTCCCCAGTTGGGGGTGCGTGATAACAACATTGATGTTTCTTTCGCTCTCTTTTTCCCTCCCTTCCCCTCCCTCTAAAAACAAATAAATAAATAAAATCTAAAAAAGAAAAAAGGAGAATGGCTAACTGAACTAAATAAACCACCTGGCCCTGGGAAATCATGAGATGGCACTTCCACTTTCAGTCAGGAATTTCATACTAAGGATACACTCATATGTAGGAAATGCTGTCTGTTCAGGAAGAATAGCCATTTGGAAAAAGCCTGTATGTCCATCACTCAGGGACTGGTTGAATGAAGGCTGTTTTCTCTGTAACAGAACACATGCAGCCATGAAAGAGAACAACGAAGCTCCCTGTTATCCTGATCTGCTAAGGTCTCCAAGGTACACTGTTAAGTGGAGAGAAAACAAAACGAGGAGCAGAGTGGTATACACAGACTGCCGGCACTTGTGTTTAAAGCAGAAATAACAGAAAACAAAAAGATCACATGCATAGTTGCTTGTATCTAAATAGGACACTGCTCACACTGTGGCTGTCTCTAAAGGGGAAAACAGAAAGGTGTGTACATTTTAAATTTTGTTCCATGAGCCTGGTTCACCTATTTGAAAATGAAATTAAATTGAAATGAAAAGGGTCTGGACCCAGAGAAGTTTAAGAGAGAGTGCTATGTCCCCAGGGTTTTCCTCTATCCTGAGATCCTATGATTTAAGAAGTGGGAGAAAATCACCTGAACCCGTGATTTGGCCTGAGAATTGCTCACAGTCACAGCCACCTGGAAGTGGGACCAGGACTTGGAGGTAGTCACTAGGCTGGGGGTTCAGAGACACGAACATTTCTAGAACTTTTTTTTATTATTATATTAAAGTTATATATATACACATATATCTTATTATATTGAGATATAAGTCATATATTATACAATCCACCCATTTAAAGATCATATTGTTCACCCAAACAATGAGTTGTGCGATTATCACCACAATTAATTTTAAAACATTTTCATCACCCAAAAAAGAAATTTCATACCTCTTAGCTGTTACTCCTCATTTCCCCATCTCAGCCCCTGGCAGCCACTTTCTGTCTCTATAGAATTCTCTATTCTGAGCATTCATATAAATGGAATCATACAAAATATGGTCTTTTGTGACTGGCTTCTTTCATGCAGCATACTGTTTTCAAGGTTTCTTTAAACCATACTTGTTAAATGCTCAGAGACCTCAGCAAGCTATAGTAGGGGTTATCTCTGGGGTTGGGTTGTGGGATCAGATTCAGATTGAAGGTGGACCCTCCCCTTTTCGTTGTATGTACCTGTAGGATTTGTTTTTTTCGTAAAAATGTATTCGTTGTATTAAAGCTATAGGAATTGACAGCATATATTTGTCATAGTGCATTTGGAAATACAGATTATTTAAAAACAAATTTTAAATAATCCTTATTTTTTCCCCTAAATCCATAAATGCATAAACAGGATATGTACTTCTGTTTGAATATTTAAGGTGGGAGCTGGATTTGAGCAAGGCTCAGGAGAACAGCAGTGATGGGGTGGGGGATCCAGTAATTCCACGATTGCATTTAAAGAGGCACTGATCTGATTTTCTGTTACTTGCTATAATTGGCAGATATCCTTGAAGACCTCCCTGGGCCCCCTCCCCAGTCTCTGTGGCTGATCACAAGGTGGAATTATGTCTTATTAGGGGAATCATTTATTTATGAGCATTTTGGTTCCTGGAGGGTATAAACCAAACAGGAAGAACAATTCAAGCATCACTCAGTTAACGAGTCAGCACATAGGAAAAGTTTGAAATCTGCCAGGGCACCTGCATCCAGGAGGTGTTTTGGGCCTCAGTGTTTCCTTCTGCAAGTGGGATCCTAGCAGTGCCACCCACAGGGTGTGGTGGGGACGCCCCCTGGCAATGATGTGACATGCTCCACCCTATCTGGTCCAATATAAAACAGTGGTGATTACTGAGAGTTTCTCAGTGACCTCACTCTCCAGGTGACTGCAGTCTGAAGCTCCCTGAGCCTGTCACTTACTGCCTTTCCCACTGGAATTCTCCCAGCCACACTGTGACTCAGAGGGTATCACCTCCATTTTGCAGATGAGGAAACTGAGGCTGCAGGCTGCTAAGGATGGTCGGAGAGTCCAGGGCAAGGGCACTCTTGCCATCTGACTCCCAGGACCAGGGTGCAAGTGGGGCTGGGGGCTGGGAGGAAGGAGCTCTTCTCCACCCTCCCTCCCTTCCCTGGGAAAATCCAACAGGTGGTGGGGCCAAGGAGCTGGGGACCATTGTGCACTGGCCTGGGAGGGTCGGAGGGCCCAGTGTGTGTCTGGGAGAAGATGGATGCCTTCATTACCATGTGAATCCTGGGAAACTGCCGCTGGGGCTGGGTGGTGGGTGGGCGTGGGCTGCGGGGGCGGGGGGCTTGGCGTTCTCAGGCCTGGACCACACAGCGGCTGGGATGGGGGTCCCCGTGGAATCCTAAGGGACGCATTAAAAAAAACAGATAATGGGATTTTCCCTCTTGTTTAATTTCTTATTTTAGTCCCTCGCCATCCTGTGGGGCTTGAAAGAGACACAGATTGAAAACAAAAAGATTTTTTTTAAAGGAAGAAGAGACCTTTTTTTCCCCTCTCAGTTGCAACTTTCCCACCAATTGCTCTGAACATTTGGGCCTGAACAGTTCAAGTCCGAGCTTTTCCCACCATGCACACAAATCAGCATCTCTGTGGCAATTCCCAGCGCTATTTACTGAATGGCTTTTTCATTCGTGTAAAATATGTCTCAGGTAAATCCAGGGTGATTAGCAAATAGTTGCTGAAGTTGCTGAGCAAGTTGGGAGAAACAGGTTTTAGACTTAAATCCCAAAAGTGTCATTAATTTGGCTAGAGCAGAAAGGATTGGCCAGTGTTTGTAAAGGAGGCGGGTGGCAGAGAAATGAGGAATCTGAATAACAACAATAACCAGTAAATAGTGTGGATGAAAAGGGGCCACATAGTAAACCTGGCAAGCTCAGGGGAGGCCTGTGTGGCGGCCTTACAAACTCAGAGACCTAAGTAACCACATGGGAGGGTCTGAAATGAAAAACTCTTAACTAAAAGCAGGTCATAGGGGGCAGTCCTGTCCTAGGCCTGAATCTTCCCAGACAGAAATCAATCTTTACCTTAATTGAGCCTATCTATTGTCCTTTTGCATCTACAGATAACAGACCTTTAGAATGTCAAGTTTCCTTTTTCCAGACCCTTCAAAGCACAGGCACCACACCAGAGGGAGACCACCAAGCCCCCCTTTGTTATTGTTATCATGTTAATTATTGACTGTTAACTATCCTATACCCACCTATGTAAAAAAAGCATTTGTCTAACATTTTACTTTTTTATCTAACCCCAGAGGTTCCCGCCTCCCTTTGCTTTCTCCCATCCTCCTAATCTATCACCATGGATTTCATGTAATCCACTTATATCTTCTGATGATAATGTACGTATAAAATAAGGTGCAAGACTGCCATTTTCTGGAGCATTTTTTCACTCCGTGGAGGTTTTGCTTCTGGCAATCGTCATCAGTTTGGCACAAATAAACTCATAAAAATTCTTACAGGTTTGGACTTTTCTTATGTTGACACTAGGTACCCCCATTTCACAGATGAGAAAACTGAGGCTTTAAGTTAGATGGCTAAGGCCACACAGCAAGAGAATGGCAGTCAAAACTTCAAGCTCTGTTTCTCGAACTCTGGAGTCTGTACTCTGTCTGAAGTTTCTCTAGGAAGCCAGGAGAGAGAAAGACACAGGGAGGTCTGTGGCGACACTGCGACTGGGGAGTGACCAGGCAGAGGGGAGCACAGACCGCAGAGCGAGACCTGAGACACACTGACTCACACACACAGGTGGGCAGGAAGTCCAACAGCACACATTCACCAGCTCATATAAGCAAAGCCTTCCCCACAACCCTGTCCAAACCCGAACACTCCCACAGTAACACGAGGTTTCCCTCTCTCACAGACACACTAGTGCGTGCACTTACTCACCAATGTTCTCACACATACACTCTTAACATATCAAGATAGATCCAGACACATACGCACACATTCACAAATGCAACCAGAGAAACACACAGACAACACTCTTCCAAGTAAGATTTCAACACCCTTACGCTTACCACACACTTGTACAAATCCAACACCTAATTCTCACAAGAACACACACTCTCTCACACACAAACACTCATACTGCAGAGAGCCTCTCAAGCAGAAAGAGGCTCGGCTGTACTAGGCAATTCCACACCATGGCAGCTGGCTTTCCAACCTAGGCCCCCTGGCTTTTCTCTACTCCCGACCCCTACCATCTGTGACACGTGTTTCCATGTGCCTTCAGCTTCCCTCCCCCACTTCAGGGCCCCAGCTGGACCCCAGAGTGGCCTGAGAGCAGGTGGGCAGCCAGCTTTTAGCAGCAAAGTGTGCCTGCCGGGGTCAAGCACATGGAGGCCTTGAATGCAGCACCAACGGGGGCTCGGCCTTATCTGGGTCCCCTCCCCCTGCTCCCAAGGCTGGTCCCAGGCAGGCACAGAGCTCAGCCATTCACAGCTTTGAGGAGGGCAGGGCAAAGAGAGGAAGAAATGGCTCATCACAGACCCTGGCGAGGCCTCATCTCCACCACGCAGCACAATCAGATTGCCTGTTCGCCTCACCTAGACTGTATCTATTAGAGGAGATGACAACTGACCAAAATGGGAAGCACATATTGTTGACAGCAGAAGTAAAATCGATATCAAAATAACATGCACTGTAGATGTGAGTTGCATTGAGAACTACATAATAGGCATACAAAAAAAATCTGAAGTCTATGTTAAATTATTAACAGCAGTAATCTCTGGGTGGCAGGAATATGCTGTTTTGTTTTCCCATTTTTGAAAACACATATTCTAATTTTTCACAAGGCATAGATGCAGTTTCTGGAAAATAAAAAGTTTATTTTTATTTATTTACTTTAAAAAAGATTTTATTTATTTATTTTTTACAGAAGGAAGGAAGAGAGGGAGAAAGAGAGGGAGAGAAAAACCCATGTGCAATTGGTTGCCTCTCACACGTCCTGAGTTGGGGACCTGGCCGCAACCCAGGCATGTGCCCTGACCGGGAACCAAACCACCAACCTTTCAGTTCTAGCACGCAATCCACTGAGCCACACCAGCCAGGTTAAAAAAGTTTTTATAAATGAATACTTAATGACATGAAAAATGGCAAGATGGTGGTGGCCTTATGTGAGTCCAGAGCTTGGGAAGGCTCTTGATGACTGTGTGGACAGGTCCCTTCTCTGTGTCTTTATTCCTTCATCTGGATAATGGAGATTCACATGGTGAGTGATGTGTTAAGGAAGTAATGCATGTAAACACTCGTACTGCTGTGTGGCACATAGTAAATGCTCAATAATGGTGGCTGCTATTATTAGGTGCCCATGAAGATTTCTGTTTATACTTCCCAGGACAGATTGGATACCTCCAGTGTACCTGTAGGGATGGGTGTGCAAGAGTCCACTAGGCTGGCACATGTGCAGGTTCACATGTGTATAGGTCTGTGTGTGCACACATGTGCCTTGTGCACACTGAAGTCTTTATGTTGGACGAGGCAGACTGTACTTGCATGGGTGTATGAGACACAAGTGCATGCAAACAGGATCACGGGCACTTGGCACTGAGAACAAAATTCTGTGTGGGGGAAATGTAGTTCTCCGTTCTCCATCCCAGCACTCGCACCTCCCTGGTTCCCTTCAGCTCAAAGCTGCTGGGATTTAGACTTCTTTCTGGCACCCGACCAGACCCAGAGATCTTAAAGTGTCATAGGACATTTTTAAGGCTGTCAGCGGTATGGGTTAAACAACCTCCAAAGAAAAGGAAATTGGTAAGTGGAGTTGTGGCACCTGGGTTTGTGGTCCTGCCATGCTGCCGAGGGACATCTGGGCCCACCCTCTGGCCTGCTTTGAGTTCTCAGTCTCTCTTGTCCATCCACCCCCATGGCCCTTGCCGTTTTATCACTCAGAGCACCACCATTAGTGGCCTGGAGCCCCATCCCCGGCTTCCTGGTCTTCTCCATTTCTAATGCTTAGAAAGGACTATGTCAGTCCTCTGCTCAGAATCTTTCCTTGGCTGCCTACTGCCCCCAGGATAAAGCCTGGCCTTGTGGGGTCTGCTCATCTTTCCTCATCTCTGCTGGCCTTTGCCCTCTACTCGGACTGGGATCCCCTCGTGGAAGCAATGGTGAAGGGGAACCTCCTCTCTTCACTCCTCTTTATAGTTCAGCAAATTTGCATTCAGATCTCAATTTTACAATTTCCTAGCTCTTTGTGATGCTGGGCAGGTTTCAGACCCTCTGAGTTTCAGATGCCTTCTTTGCCAGATGGAGAAAAGTTAATATTTCTTTTTGCTAGGACTGGATTCATTTTTATTTTCAATTGTATTTGTTTTCAAAAAATATGTTCACCTGGCTCAAAATTTTAATAATGTAAAACACGCAAAAGATTACATATACAGCAAAAATTTCCTCTCAAGACGCCCAGTTCCATTGTATCTTCCTTGGCCTCAAAGTTATTCTTAAAAAAAAAAAAAATTACTTATTTCCAGAAAAAAGGCAAGAGAGGGGGACAGCGGAAAGAAACATCAATGTGGGGTTGCTTCTCTCAAGCCCCCAACCCAGGCATGTACCCTGACAGGAAATCAAACCAGTGACCCTTCAGATCGTAGACCGGCACTCCATACACTGAACCACACCAGCTAGGGTTCAAAGCTACTCTTTTACACACCTTGTAAGCTCTTCCATAAATGTCATCTCTATGTGTTTCCCAAGGATATTTCACTCAGTCCTCACAGCCACCCATCAGGTAGATAAGGGCATTGAGGCTCGGAGGCGAGAAGCCGCTTGGCCCGAAGTCACACGTTGGTAAGCAGTTGACCCCATATAATGGGAATGTGTCCACTTATGTGGTGCCTACTATGTACCAGGTCCCCAGAACTGTCTCAGACCTGGGACGTTCAAGAAATCATTCAACAGATAACTGAGAGCCCTCATCTTTTGGGCACTCGGCTGGGTGTTGGAGACGGCGCCATTTTCCGAGTAAGAAAACCCAGGAACAGAAAGAAGGGAAGAAATCGCCCTTAAGTCAGAGAGTGATAATCAGCCCCGGTTTACTGGTGGGGAAACTGGGGCACAAAAAAGGGGAGTGACTTTCCCAAGGAAAAGCATCTGGTAGCGACGGACGTCAAACTGAAAGGCTCACGGGTTACTCCCTCTCTACGAGCGGCCCCTCGACGCACCCCGCGGGAGGGCGTGGCCAATTCTGGCCCCGCCCCTTCAACCCGCGGCGGCGTTCCAGGCAGCCCCGGCCTCCGTTTCCTGCCTGCGTCGCTGGGCGGCCGGCCGGCCCATCTGGCAGCCCCCGTTGGGGGGCGCGGGGAGGCGGCCTAGACTCGCTGGAGCCAGGCGCCGGCCGGGCCCCCTTGCCCGCCTGCAGAGCCCAGGTGTGGCCGCGGCGGGGGAGGGGGTGTGCCTTCCTTCCCGCTCGGCCCTTCCTGACGCACCCGGGCAGGATGCAGCCGCCTCCCGCCCCTCCTCAGCCTCAGCCTCCGCCTCCCACGGCCTAGCCTGGAATCGTGGAGGGAATCCGAGCTCTGGGAGAGCAGGGCGGCCTGGAAGCCACAAGCCCAGTCTGTCTCCTGTACCCGCTCCTTGTGAGACCCTGGTCAAGTCTTGCCCTTTTTTGGGGGGGACCCAGTTTTCTCATTCGTTCAAGGACAGCTGGACTCTGACCTCCTCGATCTTCCAGTCTCTGGCCTTGTCCCTCAGGGACCCCAGACAGGATTGTGGGTGCCCGAAGCTGCTATTCTGCCTTACGTCTTGACATTATTCATTTATTCACCAATTCCTAGTCTGGCTCCACATCACAGCTCGGCTCTGGCACTGGCGCTCGGCCTGTGTTCCCTGCGGCGCCCATTGACTTGCATGATGCCCAGCTCGTACCTGGTGCTGAGGCTTGAAAGGACATCTCATGGCTTTTACCCCCCACGTTGGAGCCTTGTCTGAATGGGAGGTTCTTAGCCATTTCCCAGCTGAGGAAACAAAGAGTGGGCCGGCCTGTTCCAGTCCCATTGTGCAGCCAGAACGCGGCCCCCAAGAAAGGGAACCTGGAACCCAGTATCCTGACATGTCCAACAGCACCGCTGGTGACCCACGGTCTTGGAAGCCAGGCACCGAGTTCAAATCCCCTGTGGGAACTTAATGTCTCCGCTTCAGTTTCCTTTACCTGTGAAAATGATGGTACCTACTTCACAGAGTTGTTAAAAACAATACATAATGCTAGACACATAGTCAATACAAGTGAGAAAGAAACAGTGTGCGAACTCGGGCTCTCTCTTCCCGGTTGCAGTCCCCTTTCATCGGCTGAAGTTAAGGGAGACTGAGGCTGCAGAGACCCAGAGTCAGGGACAGAAACTTGGGGGTTTTGGAGCAGTTTCCCAAGCATCCACCCCCACCCTGGGTGAAGCTGGAACCAGGCCCACCCAGGGCCCCGCCCAGCAACCCACCCCCGCCTCTCGGGCGTGCAGGCCCAATCCGTGCCCGGCCTGGTGCCATTTTTCCATGGGACTCTGGCGGTGGCGGTTCACATCTGGAGTCTAGACTCGGAGGCTCTGCGGGCCGGGCCTACCGCCCGGGCTGGGCCACCGCTGCCCGCTGTTTGCTCAGCTGAAGCTGGTTAATTGGAATTAGAGTGGCCTCTGCGGCGCTGGCTGGCCGGGCGGGCCCTGGATGGCCGCTGCCGAGGTCTGTGGAACATCTGGCCCGGCCAGGACGGTCATTAGGTGGCAGGCGCCCGGCGCCACTGCCACCTCAGCCTCCGCCGGGGGCCGGCGGTGACTCAATGAGGCTTTTGTGGGCCCTGGGCCGCAGAGCCAACCGCACTGTGTGCCTGGGCTGCCTGCCCCATCTGCCGCCCTCAGAGGGGCCTTGTTCCAGGACCACACGGCCTTCCCTCCGGAGGCAGTGAGAGTAGGAAGAGGTCCGAGAAGCCCCTGAAAGGACCCCCCCCACCCCCCGCTCCGGCCAAGAGAAGCCTTTGAGCTTTCCTACACTTTCTTTTCTTTCCATGGAATCCTAGGCCCAGAGAAGTTGGATGGCTGGCTCAAAGGTGTCCAGCACACCAGCCAGTGACTCAGGCCCACGGAGTGGAAAGGAGTTGCAGTCCTTAGGGAACTTTGGAAGTCGATTCAGAAAAGTCCATGCCTATGCTCAAGTGGCCTCAATCTTGTCATTTGTATGATGGTGCTCATATTATCACCCAAGCCTAAGACTGTGAGAACCAAGTGAAATCTTCTGTTGAGGTGCTTGATACGTGTAACAGCTCAATACCTAGTGAGGTACTTCTGATTCTCTGCTCATCCTTATCCTGTAGGCACCTCCAGACTGTCTGGAAGTCGGTTATTGTCAGCCTTTGAAGCAGAAGCTTGGTCAAGGGGGTGCCCTGGGCTGGGAGTAAAAGGACTGAGTCTCAGGTCAGTGGACACCCTCTCCCATCTGTTTCTCCACTGTCACCCCACACCAGGTAGATGCATGAGGGCTGTGCCCACTCTTCGCCTGATCCACTGGGGGTTCTCCTGCAGGCCAGTGCTGCTGTCTTCTGCAAACCTTGAAGATACTCTGGCCCTGGGATCTCCAGCTCTTGGGCCTGGATGGCCTCTCAGAAGTACTGGGCCCAATCCCTCCCCACCTCAGCTGCTCCAATGGCTCTGGCCCTTATGCTGTGGCCAGAATTGCTGTGGGAGGAGTTGGCTCCTAGGTTCAGGATCCTTTTGGCCCTGCAGTAGTCATTTTTTTAAGAACCCTAGGAATGACAGCGATGAGACACTGACCTCCAGGGTGACACAGAATGCCATGTGCTCTCCAGCTGAAGCCATGTTGACACTGGGACTGGGGAAGCTGGCTCCTGCCACCCTGGGAATGAAATTTAAACTCATCCCTGGGGACCACGAGGCCCTGCCCATTTCTCTGGCTTTACATTACTGGTCCCTTTGCCGGGTGAGATCAGGCTCTTGGTACCAACCCCTCCATCTCCCTGGATGGGGTGGGTGGATAGGTGACACATCCAACACCTGTCCAACAGGTCTGCTGCCCCCTAGTGTTGTGAGGGTGAGGAAAACTGGATGGCTGGTGGGCAACATGGGCTCATGGGCCCCCTCTGCTGGCCAGAGATCATCCTTGGGGTGCTGAACTGGCACACTGGCCAGGCATCCAGGACAGAGGGGCCCAGAGGTCAGGGCCTCCTCCCAGGTTTTGATAGTCCAGTCCCCAGGAAGGGGCTTACAGGAAAGTTTCTGCGTGGGTGGGTGTGGTGAGAGCTAGTAGACCTAATGTAATATGCTAGGTGCAGAGAACCCAGAACCCCTCTAGGAGCACAGCAGTCTGCCTAGGCAATGGGATGAGTTTTTAATGAGGCAAAGTCAGTCCACAATACAAAAATCTAAAAATCAGGCCCATTTTTCCCATCTGGCACCTGGGGCAGTGGGAGAAGTTGGGGGCTTCCTTTGCCTTCAGGTGATGGGTAGGGGCAGAGAACTGCCAGAGAAGGGGAAGAGGGAGCCTGGCCTGCAGCAGCCCAGCTGCAGGATCCTGCTGCCCCCACCCCTCCCTAGAGTTGCCAGGCCTCTGGCGCCCTCTGCCTGTGCAAGCTGTGCTGGTCCATCCCGCCTGCCTGGTCCAGCCCTCAGAGGGTCAGGCATCAGCCACATCATTTATCCTTCTTCTCCAGCCCCTTTGATGCTGAGGCCTCTGTTCCCTCTTTGGATTCTGTCACGGCTGCTGGATCCTTAGGATTTGACTCCTCATAACTGACAAAACAAAGAATAAAAATAACACATTTAGAGGAGGGGGAGAGCAGAAGCCTTGTGCCCACCATCCCGCCATCCCAGGAAAACCCCTAGGCTCATTAGAAATGTCAGCACCCTACCTACCACCCAGCCTCCTCCAGTGCCCGGCCCTGCCCCACGATGTGCCCTCCTCAGACAGGCGGCTCTGCTTTCCCACTGCCCAGTGGTGCCAAGAGGGGGCAAGGACAGTGGCAAATGGAGGAGAGTTTGGGCTTGGGCTTGTGTGCACCAACTTCTTGAATCTTTTGCTGAGACAGTGGGGAAACAAAGGGGCAGCCAGGACAAGACTATGGGGTGGGGGTTGTTCTACTGGCAAGTGGCAAGGTGCCACTCTTGAAGGCGGACACCCTGGCTTAACTCTTACTATGGGCTCCACTTATTGAGCAACTGAGTTCATGGCAAGGACAATACCCGTATTTCCTCACCAGATCATCCCTGTGAGGCAGAATGCACCCACTTCAAGATGAAGAAAGAGAGACTTTGAAAGAAGAAAGTGACTTGCCCAAGATTATACATGTATAGCAAGTAGTAACAGTATCTACTACTATATGACAAGGGCTATTGACATCCACTCTCTCACAAGAGCCCACATTATTGGTGAGGACACTGAAGTTTGGGCTGTCCTGCTCCCTGGTCCCTTGGCTGGGTGCAGGGACTGCCTGATGGTTGTTGGGGAGCTGCCTCTTGTAGCTTGCCCCTGGCTATGGCCCCCACCATGTTCACTGGAGCTGGGGTGTCTGCCCTACCTTGGGCCCGGGGCAGTGGGGGAAAGCGGGCAGGTGGGCACCCGCTGGGCATTACATGGCGCTGGGATTCTGCGGGCGCCGGCGGCGAGGGCCAGCTAGCTTCTGCTGCATGGAGTCGGCCAGGCTGGCGGGGGAGCCCGAGACTGTGGGGAAGTGGGTGAGCCTCGGGGTATGAGGCAGGATTTCCGCCGAGGACTCGTAGCTGTGTGGAAGATAGACAGAAATACAGAAAAAAAGAGATGGCAAGGAAAAGACTAAAGAAGGAAAGAGACTTCTCTTTCTGGGAGCATGGAGCAGAACTCTTGTCTTTTACCTCTCTGAACTTTCAGGCTCTATGGAAGGAAGCCACTATTACTTGGAGAATAAAGCTGCTATTACTTGGAGAATAAAAAAGAAAAGATGTACCTATACGAGGAGACACTAGGCAGCTGGCACTAGAGGTCTATGCGCTGCTGGAAACACCTCTCAGATACACTGCTGTGTGAAAAATCAAGACACAGAATGCTCCCAGAGTGCCACCATCTCTGCAGGAATATGTATCTGTATCCATGCTCTTAGGTGCAAAGATGTCTCTGAACGTGGACACCTGGTGTCAGAGCTGGCCTCTGTGGGGTGACTGAGGCATTGAGGTTGTTGTCCCTCTCATAGTTATGGAATTTTGAACCACATAAATATGTTGCCTATTTGAAAAAGAAAAAGGGGAGTGCCAATAAAGGGAAAAGTAAAACAAAGGATAAGGTGGAGAATTAGGGAGAGACAGAAAGAGAAGAGAGACCACCTACTTTTTCACCTTAACCTAAGACCCTCCTGAGGGGTGGGGGTGGAAAAGAGGGGAACAGAGTGCCTCTATGGCTGGGGGTTCGGAGTCTGACCCCATGTGGACACAACAGGGCTGAGGCTGAGAATGGATGAGAGCCAGAGGGTGAGGACAGGTGTTGAGTTCAGGGATCAGGTCCCACCCCTGTCCCCAAAGAGCCTGCAGCTTTGCCTCTAAGTTCACTTGTAGCCTGGTCTTAGAGTCCATAAGGCCTTGCCAGGCCAAGAGATAAGGGCAGGCAGGCTGGGAGCTTGGGGCTTCTAGGCAGGGCAGGTACGGGGGAGGGGTGAGTCACAGGTTCCCTCGGAGGCAGCCAGGTGCACAGAAGGCCCTGGCGGGCACTCCAGGCACAACCTGAAGGCCAGACAGGTGGAGCTGGGTGGAAGGCCTGAGTGGGCAGCTTCAATCGCAGCTGGCAGCTATTTCTGGGTCCCTGGCAGGCGGGGTCAGTGGTGCTGGGAAGCAGACACCTGCTAGAGTCACGCAGGGTTTGGGGTGTGGGTAGGGCTGTGCATGGGTGTGGCTGGTGTGCACATGGCCATGGGGAAGGGCTGTGTATGTGACTGAGAGAGAGGAACCAGCTAACTGTGGGTTACAGTCACAGAGACGCCCGAAGAGGGACTGACACTTGATTTCTAATCTGTGACACTTTCCACCACACTGGAGCCTTCCTCTAACTCCCATGTGACCAGTGAGGCCAGGGGCGGGGGAAGGGCATGCCTGGAGACACACATCGTGGCACAGCTGTTGGGAACTCAGAACTCTTGGAAGTGACACAACCTGGGGGGTGGGTATTCTACACCAGCTAGTCCCTTCCCAAGACCAGCTAGCTTTTGGCTGTGGGGGCTACCTGGAGAGACCCAAAGCCTTGCCCTCCTTGGGCTCCTGGCCCAAAGAAAAGTTCTTGCTGGTGCCCACAGGCCACACACCCACATGCTGGTGGCAAGGGTGAGCGGTGGGGCTGGTGGCGGGAACAATGTTCCCCTGGAGACATGTACAGACAGCCCTGGCAGGCTCCTCTGGCTGCCTGCAGATGAACCTGTGCCATGCAGCCACCTGCCCCTGCCCCATCTCACCTGAACATCTCTGTCACTTCTCCCTTAACCAGTGCCACCAGGACAGGAAAGCCGATGCAGGCGGGGACCAGGTACAGGAGAGCGGGCTGTAAGAGGACACAGGGTAGTGAGGCAATGCTGGGTAGGACACCTGCTCAGTGCCATGCCCGTCACTCCACCCGTTTCCTGGGCATGACAGGGACAGCTACTGCCCAGGTTCAGAGTGCGTCAGTGGCTGGGCCTGAATCTGGGGCTCCTGATTCCCAGACGAGGCTGCTCCTTCCCGGGAGGGAAGGCAAGAAACCCAAAGCAACTCAGGTATGTAGGGTGCTCAGGAGTCTGGCTGGCAGCACCCAAGTCACCTAGGACATTAGGTCCAGACATGCAAACTCCTGGGTCAGTCCTACTCCCTGAGACCCTCCTTCCTTAGGTCTGGGCCTGGAAGCTTGCATTTTTAACAAGTGCTCCAAGAGACGCTGATACAGTAACATGACGGTGACAATGGCGTAGCTGCTATGGGTGAAACATTTGATGTGGCCTGTTCTGAGGTCACCCAGCTGGTCACTGGCTCTCCCAGGATTCATCACACCCAGGTGGTCTGGGCCCAGAGCTTGTGCTGAGACCCCAGGTGAACCTGGGTTTGGAGGACGGTAATTATTTTAAGAGCGCTTATTCATGGGGCACCTACTGTGCGCCCTGAGCTCAGCCTCCCGGCGGGGGAGTGTTTCGGTTCATCTCCACATCCCTTATGAATGTCTTCCTTGTGCATAGAAGGCTGATGCTTTGGGAGGAGAGGGGACAGCCCCGGCCTCAGAGGTTTAGATGGTTAATTGGGGACTGAACTCAGGCATACTAGACTCTGAAGACATTTTTTTCCTTGTAGCACCTGAAAGTTGGATGTCACTCTACTCTTCAACCCTCCATGGCCCCAAATGCTCTCAGTGGCCTGGAGCCCCCATGAAGCCCCTGCTTCCTTCTCTACTTTCACCTGCTCTGTCCTACTCTGACCACATTGGCCTCATCTAAGTCCTCTTTGTCACCTTTAGCCTCAGGACCTCTGTATGTATAGTTGCTGCTGCCCGGGGAAGCTCTTCCCCTTTGCCTAGATCCCTCCTCCTTCAGACCTTAGCTCAGCTGTGACTCCCGTGGGGAAGCCTTCACTTGCATGGAATCAGGACCTCTTGTTGCACACTCTCAGGAACCCCTGAAATTCTTCACAGCATGCTCTGGCAATTTTGAACAGGACATCCCTGTGCCATTATAGACTGGAGTCTCTCTTGCTAGACTGGGAACTCCGTGAGGACAGCCTTCACAGCTGCCTTGTTCCCGGCTAGAGTTCAGGCTCTCAGAAGAGGGCCAGGCAAATCCTAAGCAAACGGTGTCTACATGGACACTCAAGAGTTAAGAGGCTGTCTTGGAGATGACTGGGCGAGGAGACACTATTCCTAAGGCCAAGCCAGTCCCTGTCCAGAGAATATTAGCGTCTGAGTTTTACAGATGATGCCACTGAGGTTCAGACAGGGGGCAATGACTTGTCAAAGGTAACAAAGCAAGTATCTAAGTGGTTGAGCTTGGATTTGAAGCTGGGCAGCTGAGCTTCTCCCACTATATCACGTCTCTGCTATGAACTAGGCTTTGAGCCAGGAGGAACAGAAATCACAACGACGAAGCTCTACACCAAGACTAATGAGAGGCAGCCAAAGCAGTACTCACAGCTGATGGGAGGGGCTCCTTTGGGAGGCAGCGAGTTTGTGATGATCAGAACACAAGCCTATTATTTTCTTTCCTCTCAAGGCACTAGGGAACCTCTCCAAAGAAAGTCGTGCTAAGAGAGGCTGGGATGTACAGCTCGGGGTGGTGAGCAGGGGGTGAGGACTCCTGGCCTTTCCCCCTGCCTTGGCTTTGCTGTGTGACCATAACCAAACCTTTCCTCCCTCTCTGTACAATGAGAGCACCTGATCATCTCTAATGGCTGTTCTAGAAGGCTTCTAGACCCCTGGCTTAGAGTGGCTTCATTTATTTTTAAATCTTCACCCGAGGACTTTAGAGAGAGGGAAAGAGAGAAGCACTGACTGGTTGCTTCCCATCCATACCCCGGCCAAGAATTGAACCTGTAACCTTTTGGTGTATGGAATGATGGTCCAAATAACTGAGCCACCTGGCCAGGCTAGAGTGGCTTTTTGATAGAAGTTCAATGGGTTGAACACTGTATAGGTAGGAGATCCTTACTAAGGGAACTGCTGGCTTTGGGACTGCCTTGAAGAGGGAGAGGGGCTTCACAGAACAGGCTCCCCTGGATCCCCTTCCCAAGATTTCCAGGGAGATGCCCACATGAATGACTGGGAAGAATGGCTGAGCTGCTGTTGGGGAGCAGCACAGGCCTGGGCTCAGGGGACAGAAGTCCAGGGATCCAGCTGGGGCCAAGTTTGACTTGCTAGGTAACCCAAGAAAGTCTCCTTTTCTGTCTGGGCTACAGTGTTCCCACAAGGAGAAGGTCACCTCTCCTGCCTGTCTGGCTGTGTGAGAGCTCCCAATGGAATCCTCGGCCAAGTCTAGCCAAGGCAGAAGGCAAGCCTGCCACCTGGGGGCTGCTGGAGGAATGGCTCTCAGCTTTGAAGTGAACAGATCTAGGTTCAATCACTCTCTGCAACCTCCTTGCCAAGTGCTGGTGACTACACTTGAGAATGATAGGTAGCTCCCATTGGTTTTTGGTTTCTTTACCTATGGGGTAGAGGACCTCAGACCTTTGGTAAAATAATACTAGTATCTACTTCATACATACTGTAGATATGTAAATACTATAACAACTAAATGAATGAATGAGCAAAAAGGGTTTTAGATCAGTGCCTGGCACAGACTAACTGCTCAACAAATAGCTGTTGAACTCATTTGAAGGTGTCTCCTCTGTGGCTGGTGCCCTGGTGGGGTGGAGAGAGGTGGGGAACAGCAATAATGACAGCTGATACTGCCCGGGACAGGCACGATTCTAAGCACTTTACTTATATTAACTTAGTTCATCCTCAAGCAACTCTAAGGTGGCTACTATTCTTTATCCTCATTTCGTTTATATCCATCTCTGAAGAAAATCAAGCGTAAGTTCAGCAACCTGCCCAGAGTCCTGCAGCTAGCAGATGGTGGGGTCTGGACTCCCACCAGGGCTTCCTGTAGCCTCTTGCCACACTGCCTTTCCCAGAGCTGGGGGCTCAGAGCCTGGGCTTGGTCTCCCTGTGACACAGGTTTGAATCTTGGCTCCACCACATACTTGCTGTCTGGCCTCTGAACTCGTTTCCTTATCTGTTCACAATGACCCTCATGAAGTACCAAGCAGTCTGGCACAGGAGAAGTGCTTTTATTTCCAGTAAAGGTCATATATCTGCTTACTTTGCCCTCCCAGTCTTCCCCACTCCAGGTCACACTGCCAATAGCTCTCAGCCTGCACCTCACTCTGCTTCACTCTGTGGCAACTCCACAGCCATCTTGGTGAGAAAAGGAGTAGGGCGGCAGGGGCCTCAATACCCTCTCACTCATCTGGCACTGGGCTGATATCCCCAACACCCATCTCAACCCCATTCTTCTGTTTCCCCACTACTGAGGCTGAGAAGTCACACCCTCTCTTTCTTAGGGCCATGAGACACTGACCTGGCCCATGAGATGTGGGCAAAAATCTGCCAATTTTGGGGAAGGGCTTGCCCTGTTTATTTTAGAGAGAGGGGAAGGGAGGGACAAAGAGAGGGAGAGAAACACTGATCAGCTAGCTGCCTCTTGCACACCCCTAACTGGGGACCTGACTGAGAATCAAACAGGCACCCTTTTGGTTCGCAGGCTTGTGCTCAATCCACTGAGCCACGCCAGCCAGGGCGGTTTTGCCCTTTTGATGAGGGCAACAGGCATGGCTGGTATCGCTTTTCCTCCTTCTTGCCATTAATGTGTGTGCTGCCTGAAGCAGAGGCAGTCATCTTGCAACAACCATGAGTGAAAGGCCGAGAGCAGCAGACATGCTTGCTCTGACGTTACTGGGTAACACCTACCTCTGTGTATGACAAATATACCATGTGGCTTCCTGTTACCCCGTGAGGCATTCCTGACACACTGAGGGCGGCCCTGCTCACCTGGGCGTGCTTAAAGATGTGCATGATGAAGATGGTAAGGCCCAGGCCGAAGATATAGGCTGCAAAGCTGGTGTAGAAGTAGGTATGGGTGTTCTTCTTCAAGCTTCAGGGAAGGGATGGGGAGAAAGAAGAGGATTAGATGCGGGCATCCCTTCTGAGAGGGCAGCTGGGAAGACCCTGGAGGCTGCGAGGTGACTGAAAGCTCTGGGCTAGGACAGCCCCAAGGTGGGTGCGCACTCTGGAAATGCCCAGCTATGTGTCTCTGGACAAGTCATTTTCCTTCTCTCAGCTTCAGTTTACTCACCTGCAAAATGAGGAAACCACAAGCTTATCTCCCCAGTGGTTGTAAATATCAAATGCTATAACCTAGAACAGTGGCTTAAGATTCTAGCCAGCATAAAAATCACCAGGAAAGCATGCAAAATACAGAGTTCTAGGCCCAGTTCCCTGATCTAATACATCTCCGGCAAGGTCTGGGAACCTGCATTTTGAAAAACCCAGGGGAATCTGATGCAGGTGGACATACTTTTAAGGAAACTGTAAAGCTAAGTTATTACTTAAAAAAAAAAAAAGATTTATTTATTATTTGAGAGAGGGGAAGGGAGGGAAAGAGAGAGGAAAAGAAACACCCATGTGTGAGAGATAGTTACATCTATTAGCTGCTTCTCGCATGCCCCCAATTGGGGACCTGGCCCACAACCCAGGCCTGTGCCCTGACTGGGAATCGAACTGGTAACCTTTTGGTTTGCAGGCCAGCACTCAATCCACTGAGCCACACCAGCCAGGGCTAAGTTATTACTTTTAAATGCGATGCAAATAATAGTTTAGTAACCCGTTGTGAATACTAAATAGATGCTGACTGAATGGGTAAAATGCCAGGGACTTCTAGAGGTGATTCATCCAAGATCAGCCTCAGAACAGCTGAACCCCATGCAGCCTGGCACTGCTATTATGTGACTTTCCTATACAATGCCAGCTCATAAGCTCTGCGTGTTCCCTGCACCTGAGACAATGCCTAGAGACATTTGTGAAATGGACAACTACTTCTGACCCCCTTCTCTCCTTGCTCTGGCTGTTTCTAAGCCTTGAGCTGCAAGTATATTGAGAGCTAGTCTGCTGTGAAGCCTGGGGTACAAGTGACTCCCTTTGGGAATGTCGCACAAATTCTGGAACCAGCTCTAGAGGGCTTGCTTATCCTGCAAATCCAGGCTAGGAATGAGATTTTGCCTCTGAGGGTGCTGGCAGCTGAATGTGTCTCCAGCAAATAGTCCGAGGACTCTTGTGGATTTCTCTTTGTGTCACCTCTGAATAGCCAAGAGTAGAGCTGGCTGGCACAGACGAGCCTCAGCTTACAAACTGGCCAGGCCCTTTCCAAAGGCTGTATTCATGAGGTGCAGAGTGGCACTACACAGATAACCCAAACGCATGTGAGTGGGGAAAGGTTAAGTTTCACGCGCAAACTAGATTTCAATAATGCTGGTATTGAGTGTCTCATTACCACTGTCAGCATGGTTACTGCTTTTGCAATTACTGGGCACAAGGAAATGAAGTTCATAAACCAACTCAAATTTATGCGCACACCCAGCAGCGCTCCACTGGGATGACTGAATGCCACCTGCTGGTGGCAGGGCCCGATGCCCAGGTGCATTATTAACTCCAGCATGACCTTTTCTAGTTTTAACTGGTGACTCAAGTTGGACCCGTTCTCTCCCCCTTGTGCTCACTTTCTACAGTGGACTGAAAAGGTCTGAGTATGGAGAGGGTGGGGAACAGCCAGAGCAGCTGGGCCATGGTGACCTGACCCCAGGCTGATAAAAAGTGATAGTGACATGACTGCAGCTGGATTTTCCTGGGAGCTACTGAGGTCAGCCTGTGCTCAGCGCTCTCCAGATTTGCTTGATGTTCCTGAGGTAGGAACACTTGTTTACTATTAACATAAGGATGAAAAACCTTTGCAGGAAAAGGTCCATTCACTTGCCAAGGTCAAGAGGAAGAAAGTGCTACATGTTTAAATCCTTTGGCTTGCGAGTTTTTTCTTCTTTCTTTTTTTGCCACAGGCCTTTGAATACTTAGAACCTCAAAATGCAAAATGCAGATAAAATCAGAATTGCTCTGGTTGCTGTGGAGATGCAGGGAGAACCCTGCCTAGGGGGAAGGCCGAAATAGCTTACCTGATGTCAAAACGCAGCAGCAAGGCAATGAAGATTCCTGCAGGGAGAAAGCCAGTATCAGACAGTGGCAGGGAAGCCAGCAACTCAGGAGATGTAGCCCCCCCGCCTGGGCCAGGGAGGAGCCAACATGCTACTGGGTCTCCAATCCGGTGTTTCCAGTCATGGATCCATCAGTGGGGTTAAGGGAGTGGCCAACACTGCCAACTCCCGGCAGAAACCATGTTTCTCTGCCATCAGGCCCAGAACAATCAAGTCCCAGGATTTTGCTTTGGCCTGGGACCACACTGATCTGGCACCTTAGAGCCCCATTCTGTGTCACCCTGGCTCCATCTAGCCAGATGGTCATCCAGCGCTGCTAGCCTCAGGCACTACCAGCGATACAGCGGTAAGCCACACTGCTGCCCTCACAGAGCTCGGCCGAGGGAGCAAGAGGCGCACATGCTGCTCAAACAGAACCAAAGTCAGTGTAGGCTTATAACTGAGAGGGTGCTTCCTGCATCCTGGAGGGTGTATCAGGGTGAGACCCAGGCTGGGGGCAGACGGCAGGAGGGAGGGCTTCTTTGAGGAAGTGACACCAGGGAGAAGAAACTGCATGTGCAAAGATCCTGAGCAAAGAAGGCTCAGGGGATGTGGCAGGAGTCAAGGGGAGCCAGTAAGGTCACAGCCCACAACAGGAGACAGAGGGGACAGACCAGTCATGCAGGGTCCATGGGGCACGAGGAGGAGCTGGGTCCCTATCATGAGCAATGGGACACACTGGAAGAGCTCGAAGTGGGAGAACTAAACATATTTTGAAAAAGACCCCTGTGGTGGCTGCAGGGAGAAAGAGTAGGAGTAAAGAGACCATTAGGAGGCTCTTCGAGAACTCAGGAGAGGATGGTCAACTCTGTCCATCCACCGCACTCCTCTTCGCACTTCAAAACCCAGCCCAGACACCCTGAAGCCTATGTGTCCCTAGGGTACACCCTCCAGCCTCTGTATGTGGGACACACATGACACCAGTCTGTGTCTCTCCCTCACTGGTCTTTGGGTTCAGACAGGGCAAGGGTTGAATCTCATTTAGTTGAGAGCAAGCTCTCAAGAACCAAAACATTCTTGGCTGAACAGAAGCACCGATTGGCAATATATGCTTAATTTTATATTATCATATTAAAAAACAAAATTTTATTTATTTTTTAGAGAAAAGGGGAGGAAGGGACAAAGAGAGGGGGGAGAAATACTGATGTGCAAGTGAAACATCTATTGGTTGCCTCTTGTACGCCCCCAACTGGGATCCTGGCCTGCAACCCAGGCATGTGCCCTGACCGAGAAACTGGTGACCTTTCAGTTCAGAGGCCACCACTCCACCCACTAAGCCAAACAAGCCAGGGCCACATGCCTAATTTGAAAGAGGGAAATGGGTGAGTCCTCACTGTAGACTGTGTGTGAGCAGGGAGCTGGTGGGTGGACAGCAAACACTGCCATTCTGGAAACAAAGTGAAGAATTTAGTGCCCCCTGGCGGCTGAATTCTGCAACTGTTCTCCAACTGATTCAGGGGTGAGAGCTCTGCAAAGAGCTTTCACTATTCCTAATGCATCTGGCTCTACAGCAACCCCTTCTTCTTTGAAGACTATCACATGGGCTCTGAGAGGGTAAAATTCACTTCCATTTATTGTCATTGCTGAAAGACTTAGATATATGTGAGTATATACAGAAATGCAGGGATGTCCCACGAAGACCTCAAGCCCAGACTACAACCAACAAGGACACTGGGGAAGTCTGTGCAGGTGCCTGTGACAGACCATGCTGCAGAATGAACCAAAAGCTTCACAGGACTCAGTTTCTGCTAATGGAGCTGCCCCTTACTGGGGGAGCACGTCTCCCTGCCTCACAGCACTGCAAGTTACGGAAACACCTGGGTTTAAGGCCATACCCTCTCTGTTCCCAAGGCTGTAGGCAAGTCTCTTTGAACCCCAGACTCTTTATTTGTAAAATGGAAATACCCTCTGCTTCACTGGGCTGTTAGGAGTAGCAAAGACAACGTACAAAAAGCACTGAGTGCAGCACTTGACAAATGGTAGCTGCTGTGATGATCGTATTGTTGTGATGACTGTTTTAAGAGCAGCTCTGACAGTGTCACCGTTTTTTGCAGTCAGATCTGATCTCAGTCCTAGGCCTGCTGCTTCCTAGTGTGTAAAGTTAGGGAGGTCCCCTCATTTCTGTTTTCTCAATGGCATGAGAAAACCTCTGCTACACTACAAAACGAAAGCATCACAACACCCAGGTTATGAGGACTGCTATTACTTCCTGCAGTTGGAAAATAAATTGGCTTTTAATTTGTTGCACATTTTCTTCTCTTTTTTTTTTTTGCACATATTTCTATGCTTTATTCACAGTTACTGTAATTTCCCCCCATCTATCTCATTGAATTTATCAGGGTGAGACTGGTTCACAAGGCCATGCAGGTTTCAAGTGTACAACTCAACAAAACATCACCTGCATACTGCATCGTGCGCCCATCGCCCAAAGCAAAGTCTCTTTCTGTCCCCATTCCCCCCTTTGCCCTCTTCCACCTACCCCACCCCCCTTTCCCTCTGGCTATCAGCATGCTGCTGTCTGTGTCTGATATATATACATACATATATATATATTTTTTTAATTTAATTTTATTTTTTGCTTAATCCCTTCACCTTCTTTCATCCAGTCCCCCTGCCCAACTCCCCTCTGATAGCTGTTAGTCTGTTCTCTGTATTCATGAATCTGTCTCCACTTTGTGAGTTTATTTTGTTCATTAGATTCCACATATGAGTGACATCATGTGGTACTTGTCTTTCCCTGATTGGCTTATTTCACTTAGCACAATGTTCTCCGGGTCCGCCCATGCTGTCACACAAGGTAAGAGTTCATTCTTTTAAGCACTGGGGTCTTTCTAACCCTCTGGGACTAGGGGAACGAGTATGCCCTTTGGATGTTCACTGCCTGTCACCACGCCCAGACCTGTAGACACACATCCAGATCTCAGCTGCTACCGCTGCCCTCACTCCGAGTGGCAGCTCAGCTTTGCCCTTAGCCTCGTGACTGGTCGTTTAGGTTGCTAGTACCCCAAGAAGAGGCAAGGCTGTGGTCCCCAGGGATGTGTGCCCACAAACGGTCTGCAGACAAGGGCACCTGTGCCCACGCCCCCAAGTGTATTGACCAGCACCCACATGCAGATAATGGGTTCAAAGGCCAGCTTGTGCAGACAAGAAAGTGTGTGCACATATCCCTCTGCCAAGAGCATAGACACGGGCCCACAGCCACGGTGCCCCCATGTTTACACACATAGGCATGCTCTCCCTGGAGCCCTCCCAGCACGGGAGAGGAGGACCAAGGGGACTCTGCAGTTCAGCACACTTGTAATGCCTGCAAACACTGGTGAGGGGAGTAGGTATGTGAGGAGGTCAGGTTCTTTTAAGACTGTCAGGAAACGTACTTTTATTTTAGTGTATTTCAGTCTGTCATGCACATTTATTTTCATTGTTCTTGAGTAACACCTGTTCACCCAGGCCAGAAGCTCTGTGAGGACACTCCTGTTCACTGTCCCTCCAGTGCCCAGCCCAGGGCTTGGCGCTTTACTGGGGCTCTATAATACATGTCGAGGTGGAGCCCTTCAGTAAACCCTGGGCTGAGCCAGGGCTGGCAATGTGGAATCACCTTTTTCCCCGCCTTTCCCACTGGGTAAGGCTGTCTGTTTCACAGTAATGCTCCTCGATCCAGGGAATACTCCCCTACCCTGGCCCGGTCACCTGGAATGACGATATCGCCGAGTCCCAGCATGGCAAAGTTGTCCGCTTCGAGGCCCTTCTCCAGCAGATCCTGGGGAAACACCACTGCAGGGGAGGCAGGGAGGCGAGCAGTTGGTGACAGCCTAGCTTACTTTGACGCCTAGCCCCCATCTCTATTGTAGGAAACTCACACAACTGCATTTCCGGGTCGGGGAGGGGACAAGGAGATGAGAGGATGCTGACAGGCTGATGTCTCCATCTGAAACCACAGCTGGTTAGAGTGGGGAAGGCTCTAGGACCATCTAGGTCAAAGGCTTACTGCCTTTACTGAGCTATACAGCAATTGCACCCCTTGGTGAAGTAGGACTGACCCTAAAGTCATGTGCAGTATGTAAAAGAGATGGAGATGAAAGAGCCCTCACGGTGCTGACACCTGATAGGTTTCCTGTCTCACTACAACAGGGGTCTAGACAGGCAGGGTTTTTTTGTTCTAAAGTAGGGGTAGCCTGGGCTATAGGCTTTTTCTGTATGTGTTCAGGAAGAAAAGGCTACACCTACAAATTCCTTGCTTAATGCCTCTCACTCAGAAATCCTGCTGGCGGGCTTGTTCGAATAAATACAAATTCAAAGACTTGCCTTCCCTCCCTCTGTGTCCAGTTATGGGAAGAGGCGGCTATCCTAACTGGATTTCATCCACAGGGCCCTGAGAACAGAAGAGCAGTTACGTGTGGGCTCCAGGGTCAGAATCCTGGCTCTGATGTGTGCAATTTCACAGGTTACTTAACTGCTCTGTGCCTTAGTTTTCTCACCTGTGAAATGGGTGTAACAACAGAAGCCCATAGAGTTGCGGCGAGATTAGATGACTGGCACATTGTTAACTGCTACCTCATGCCTTCTTTACTAACCCAGCCCCAATTCTGTGTGCAGTAGCCTTTGCAGGTGATGGATCAAGTGCACAGTAAGGCTAAGACAATGGGGACAACCTGGTTCCTGAATTCCTGACTTCCCTCGCTGCTTGGGGTGGTCATGTGACCCAGCTCAGGCCAATGATCCATAGGGCAGAGGCATGCTGGGGGTTGTGGGCAAGCCTGTGCCTTCCTGAGAAGTGTATAGCTGTCTTTCCCTGCTGATTTCTTCCTGCTTTGAAAGCATAGTCACAACGATTTACAGATCCCCTCTTTCAATCCTCTCAGTTCTGGGTCCATTCAATTCTGAAGGGCAGATATGGAAATCAGGGCCCAGAGAGGAGAAGTCTCTTTCCTAAGGCCTCACAGCCAACAAGTGTCACACCTGGGATTCAAGTCCAGGCAGCCTGGCTTCAGCACATGTGTGCCTAACCACTCTGCTATACTGCCTCCAAGCTCTACCCCTACTAGTAGAGGGCAACTGGCCTCCTCCCCTAGCCGGAACACCAGATTCTAAGCACCAGAAACCAAATATGACAGTCATTTCCCTGTCCAGAGCCATCCAATGGCTCTTCACTGCCTATGAATAGTGTCCAAGACTGCTGGCACCACAACCTTGGCTGTCCCAAACCTGGCGTCTTCCCTGCTGCTCCCCCAAACTCGGCCACATTCCTCCCTGAAGCTCTGCTCCCAGGGCCCTCTGTGCAGTTTCCCACTTCCAGCCCTCTGCTGAAGCCATACTCACTCCACCTTTCCAATGCCCATATTGCTCCCTGCATGCCTGGTAAATGTGTAGCCATTCTTCACAACTCAGGAAAGCTTTCTTGACACCTTGGCTGGGTTCACCCATCAAAGCGTGTGGGGAATTACAGTTGCTCTGGCTTGCCCAGCATCTGGCCTGTTGCTCTGGAGAACTGTCCTCACCTGACATCCTTACTTCTGGGTGGCCACTAATTCACATACTGTGCCTTGAGGCATTGGGGAGAACAGTGACCCAGGCCTGTTCAACCCGATCCTCCATCTCCCCGATGGAAGTGCTTGGCTCACAGGCCAGCGCAGGCCCCGTACATCTATTTAAGCCAAAGCCGGGAGCCACTGAGCTGAGACCACCGCCTTTATGAGCAGGGTGGCCACGAGCCCTCTCCAGCTCATGGAGGTCCTGTCTGCAGCAGGACAGAATGAGACTGCAAGAAAGACAGCTACCGACTGACTCTGCAAGGCCGACTTCACTGCGCCTGCCGACTGCTGGGAGCCGGTGAGCCCCCTGGAGCTCACTCACTACTCAGGCCTTCCCAGCAGGACCCTCCCCTTCGCCCCTGCTGTCATGCCTGTGTGGGGCAGCCTCCTGTTTGGGTTGCCTGATCCCAGAAGGTGACTCTTGAGTAGTCTAAGTCTTAAATTCTACGCTAATCATGCCTTTCCCCATCCCTCTGGCTGATGACTATTTGGACTTGGGCCTGTGACCCAATTCTGGCCAGTGAAATATAAGGGAGGCTGCAGGGAAAGACATTTCTCTTTGATGAGAGAGAGACAAAGCTCCCCCTTTCTGCTTCTGGACATGGCTGTGTGAGGAATCAATGCTGGGAAGTGTGGCAGCCAGCTTGGGAGCGCGAAGGAATGAGCTTACGGGAGAGGCAGGAATGCTGAGAATGTTGGAGAGGGAGGAATGAAGTCAGCTTGGCTCTCGGTGACTCCACTGAGGGTCATTAACTCAACCCTGAGATGCTCGACCACTGGGCCTGCTATAGAGTGCAATAGCACAATTTCCACATTGTTTAAAGATGCTTGTAGCTTGATTTTCTAATATTTTATAAATGATAAATACAGTAAAAAACATGACTGGGCAGCATGAGGCATGCGGGACAGACGGTGCCGATAGCTAGGCGCTAAAGGGATCCAGCGAGGGGAGCTTCAGGTCTCCCCTCCTACAGTGCCCCTGCATGCCCTGCCGCAGGTGCATCAGCCACCCCCTCTCTGTACCCGCTCCCACTCCAGCTCAGCCCTCAGCACACTACACTGTGACTAAGTTGCTAGAGGCCAGGACTTGGGCAGTGGACGACTGGGCATGAGCACAGGCAGGTGAATCACTGAGGACAAGAGAACCAGCTGGAGACACAGGGGAGCAGAGGAGGATGAGGTGTGTGGGGAAGAACTAAAGGGCAGGTATGACCAAAACAGGGACCACAAGGGGAAGGGTCAGTGGGATGGGGGCAGAAGGGCTCCCCATGTGGGGGTGGCCACTTACATTTTATTGGTGCCTCAAAGGATCTGGCCACTGTCACCATCACATTGGTGCCAAACACCTAGAAGGAGAAGAGACAAGTCTGGAAGGAGGCAGGGACTGGGTAAGACAGAGTGGCCGACCTCAGGCTCCTCAGCATCCCACTGTCTGGGATCTGCAGGGAGCTGCGAGGGGCTCAAGAGCAGATGTGAGGTTGAGAGTAGGTAGCCAGCAGCACTGGTCATACGGACACTTTACAGAGCTCCTGGTTCTGGGCAACAAAGAGGGGCAAGTCAAAGCAGTCAGAACAGGGCCTCTGATGACCTGGGCCAGGTGTCCTATGTTTGCCCAGGGATCCGCCCCTTCACAGAGGCCCTTCCTTTATTATCCACTTAAAGGGAGAAGAGGCTGCCCGATGCTGGAGAGAGGGTACTTGCATCAGGCTGACCATGATCCCACAGCGATGACTCTCAGCACGAGTGTGGCAGGTCCCTTAGCCCAGGGCTGTGTGCAGCCAGAGCGTGCAAACAGCAGCCCCTGTCTTTTCAGCTCAGTGCCTGTGCTGGGCCCATTAACCAGCATTAACCACCCCTGCCAGGGCTACCGTGAGAAAGAGACGGGGGTAGCTGAAGGGACTGGGCGCAGGGTGGGCTCTCGGCCAGTGGGGGACCTGCTTACTTCTCCGTTTCATGGATGAGGCCAACTGGGCCCACAGAGGACCTTCTCTGGGGCCCTGACTTCAGGCCACGGCTGCTGCCTGGGTCAGAGAAAGGGAGCAGGAAGACTCACCCAGAAGACATCGTAGATGAAGAGGCCGCCCAGCAGGATGCAGCCGGTGCTGACGTTGTTCAGGTGCAGAAGCTCTACCCCGTTAAGGGAGAAGGCCAGGCCGAAGAGGTTGTTGGCAATCCAGTGCTGGGGAAGGTGGGAGTGAGACCAGCTCACTGTGCCCCCTTGTCCTGTCCCATCCAGTCCCCCACCAACCTCATTCCAGGCCCTGGCTACTTACCTTCCTCAGCAGGTACCAGACGCCAACGATGCTGCTCAGGCACAGGCACACCAGGTCCTTGGTGTCAAACTCATAATTGATGATCTCTGGGCAGAGAGGCCGGGTAAGTCCACTCCCCGGGGCGGGGCTGCCCCTCCCACCTGTCAGCCCCTGGACGGAGGAGGGCACGGCTGTGGGCACTGTCAGAGGCTCACAGGCAGGGGGTGCTCACGGGAGCCACCCCCAGCCCCTCCATTTTCCTAGAGGGAACGGAGGCTCAGGGAGAACAAGGGCCTGGTGCGGGGTCAGTGGGAGGTGGCTGGAAGCACAGGGTCTGCACTTGTCAGTGGGTGACTATGGGGGAGGCAGTTCTCTTTCTGAGCTTCAGTTTCCTTATCTGTAAAATGGGGATCACGTCACCTCCCTGACAGGCTGCTGTGGGCGCAAGTGAGATGGTCCTTGTGAAGTGTCCAGCACACTGCCTGGCACACAGTGGACACTCAATCAGTGCCCACTGCCACTGAGCCCAGGTCTTTAGCAAGGTCCCAGTTCTTTTAGGAATCTTTCTATTTTGCCACCAGAGGAATCAGGTTGCTGACAGCCCTAAATCACTAGCAGAAGGGGTAGGAGGTAAGAGATGGGGGCCTGGAGAAGAAGCAGAAGGGAGCCCTGAGTCAGCTCCTGCGGGGAGCTGTGCAGCAGAGCCCGTCTCCAGCACTTCCAAGTCCCTACTAAGGGAGCCCAGAGAGAGGTGTGGCTGGCCCAGGGTCACAGAGCACAGCCATTGTGTTCAGATTTCAGGGTGTAGCAGACTGCTGGTTGGCCCCAATTTCTGTCCTTTCCTCTGTGGTAACAGCACCCTGATGATTTTTATTTGGACATGAGGCCAACTAGCTCATGGCCACATTTTCCAGCTTCCCCTGTTGCTATGTGGGACTGTGATACACCTGCCTCTCCTATCTGGTAGGACTGTGGAGACCCAGGGGCCATTGAGTGTAGCAGAACAAGAGACGGATGGAGCCTGGGATGCCGAAGACTCTATGGTGCAACCTTAGCCTTTTAAAAAAGAATTCAACAATCATTTATTGGGCACAGATGCATTAGAGATGCAAAAAAGAATCACAAAGAATCGCTGCTCTTTAGGGGCAAGACAGAATGCATGAGGCTCCAGAAAGAGTGCAACATTTACAACAGCGGTTCTCAACCTGTGGGTCGCCACCCCTTTGGGGGTCACCCAAGACCATTGGAAAACACATATATAATTACATATTGTTTTTGTGATTAATCACTATGCTTTAATTACATTCAATTTGTAGCAATGAAAATACATCCTGCATATCAGATATTTACATTACGATTCATAACAGTAGCAAAATTACAGTTATGAAGTAGCAACGAAAATAACTTTATGGTTGGGGGTCACCACAACATGAGGAACTGTGTTAAAGGGTCGCGGCACTAGGAAGGTTGAGAACCACTGATTTACAAGCTCAGATTTTTATGTGAGAAACACCTTCCATTTCGTCAAGCCACCGATAATCCTGTTACAGCATATGAAGCCACATCCTAACTAATCTCCAAAGCCCAGGCTTTCCCCAATTCCCTGTACATCTAACTTTTTAAAAAGCCATGGAACCACCCTTTCAAAGCTTAGGTGGGAAAGTAATCACACTTAAAAATACTCTCGTAGCATGATAAAAATAGCCAGGACAGTCACCTTTTACTGAGTGTTTACTACAGCCAGGCAGCGTGCTGAATGCTTTCTGCTCATCACCTACTTATGTCCTAACAACATGCTTATGAGGGAGGTAACAGATCATCATTTTTATTTTACAGATAAAAAAACCTCAACAAAAACATCCAAGGCTCAGAGAGGTAAAGGCGCTTACCCAGAGTCCCCCGTGCAGGCAGGGGCAGAGTTGGGATGTGAACACAGGCAGTGTGACCCCAGAGCCCACCTTCTCCATTATCGCTCTACCAGAGAGTCCCAACATCGGAGGGACAAAGAGGGTGGAAGAGGAAGACTCCCCAGGCAGGGAAAAGCAGCGGGCAGCACTGACCTTCCTTGTTCTCCCCAGAGCCCTGCGTGAAGAGCAGCTGGTACTGTCGATTTGGGAAGTTGGCTGGAAAAAACTTATTCATGAAGGGGCTGGAAGAAAAGATAAAGCAGATTGGCAACCAGAGTCCCCATGAGCAATCACAGCCCCAACAACACCCCCAGAGCCCTCATTCAGGTGTTATTGTGCCTATTTTACACACTGGGACACAGAGGCCCTCGTGGGGTAAGTGACTGCCCAGGGTCACACAGGGAGTCAGTATCTAAGCTGAGGTGTGAACCTTGGGCCTTGGACTCCAGTGCTTCCATACTGCCTCTTGGTTATCATCCAAGAAATACAAAGAGGCAGACTTTCACTTAAAACACTGGTTTTAGGAGAGCAATAGATTCCAAAGTCCAGTCCTTGCACCGTCTGTATGAGAGTCCCTTCTCAGGAATGCATATTCCTGGACCTACTAAGTTAGATGACCTGATGGTGACCCCACTCCCTTGACTTGTGAGGCTTGAGATTTTTATAAGCTTGTTGGACTTGATCAGCCAGATGAATCACCACCCTTAGGGCAGAAATACCCTCATTAACTCCAGAAGGGGCTTGGTCTCTTCTCTCGTTACCCAGCATACTCTGCTTCCTGGCCAGGCAGGGAATAGACTTTCTTTTCAGGATCACCTACAGAGCAAGATGAGCGTATCAGGCCTTTTGGCCCAACTTGGTCCTGGGAGTGGCAGAATGTGGACTAGCAGCAAGCTTGGGTGTCCCAGCCCTGAAGCCTAATCTGCCACACAGCAGCTGTGTGGCCCTGGATGAGTCGCTTTGTGGCTCATCTGCATGTGGGGATATTACCACCTGTGTCAGGGATTACTGTAAAGACAGGAGAGCGGGCAGGGGAGAAGCTAGCCCAACCCTGGACCCACAGCAGGGACGGAAGAACTGTGAGCTCCTCTCATCACTGGAGACTGTCCAGAGCCTGAGCTTGAAAGCCTCTGGCAAGGTCAGCTAGACTGATGTGGCTAATGAGGCAGGCAAATCCAGAATGGTGTTTCCAATGATAGGTAAATGGAGGCAGGCCGGGAGGTAACCCGGGCACAGTGGTAAAGGGAGCCCTCTTTCAAAGACCCCGGGGCTCGGAGAAAGAGGATGTGGAGTTAAGAAATCTGTCTGGGCTCAGTCTTCCCACTTGTCAAACAGCCAATCCCTCCAGGTCTGCAAGGCGGTGGCATGATGAGAGATGTGGCAGACCCAAGGATGGAATCAGGAGTGGCCTTCCACAGCAGGCTCAGAGCATTTGGGAGGCAGAAGCTGGGCTGAGTAAGGCTGGAAGCTGCTTTCAGCTCAGTCTGCTGAACCACTTTTGGGGAAGTATGAAGCCAGAGTGCCTGTGTAGAGGCAGAGAGAAGGCCTAAGGAACTAAGCCCTTCACTCCAGTCTGGCCTTTTCCTTAGAAGCTTGATGCTTGGCTTCTCAACCAGCAGAATGCAGTGATTAAGAACATGAAACTTGGAGGCAGACTCCTGGGTTCAAATCCCAGAACTACCACTTACTAGCTGTGTGACCTTGGGAAAGTTACTTAACTGCTCTGTGCAACAATTTCTTCATTTGGAACACTACAATAGCTTCCTCATAATCTTATAAAGAGGATTAAATGAATGCTTGGCACTCTATAAACTTAACTGCAGTTTCAACTTCAAATAGGAAGTCTCTACACTGATATTTTTGTTATCCCAAGAGAAGAGCTTCTGGATAACACAGAGCAAGAGTCAAGCAACCTGGCTGGTATGAGTCTGAACTCAAGGGCAGGGGTCCTGTCTCATCACCTTCATCCCACCTATGCCAGGCCTGGTGCTGGGAGGCTGCTGGCAAATGCTTTATTGAATGCCTCCAAATGCAAATTTTTTGGGGGGGCCCTCAATGGCTCATGTCAAAGCTAAAGGTCACTGCTTCCTGCTGGGAGAGCACAGCCTGCTGCCCTCTCCCCTGGGCATGGAAGGCAGGCTCAGTGAAACTGGTGGCATGGCCTCCTCTTCCCAGAGTAGCAAATTTTGGCTCTCAGGGCCTTTTTTCCTTCTAAAGGTCAGCTGGGTGTGAGCTCACAGGTGATAAAAATAAGCTGAGGTTCCTTGGCAGAAAGGATTTTGGCACGGGCTCAAGTGTTGGTGATTGTGCAAGGTAAAGGCAGGCTGCAGTTCCCGCCTTCTCCCAAACCCCAACCTGCGGTTTCTTTCCAAAGAGGCCTGAGGTGGGTTAGGAAACGGTGGTGGAGGTGGAAGGACTCCTACAAGCCCTGGGTTGATGAGGCTCGGGACTCATGTCTTACAGCCGTTCAGCAGGCCCCTCCTCTGCCAATCCTCTGGAGACCTCAGGCCCACTGGGAGAGGGTGGCTGGCTGAGGCTCTCTCTTCCCCTTCACTTTTGCCAAAACTGGGAAGAATATTGGCCATAGAATCAAACAGATCTGGGCTCAAAGTCTAACTTTGCTCCTACCAGCTGTGAATCCTGGTGGTCCTGAGTCTCAGTTTCCCTGCATCAAACCTTCAGACCTTGCTGCATCCTGAGGAAGGTCTGGCTCAAACTCAGCTCACCAGAATCTCAACACTGTAGACCTTCTTTGAGAAAGTATTTTACAAAACTCAATTTGATTGAAGAGTAAAGGTAAATTTAATTCTTGGACCAACGTTCTAAATAGCATGATCAAATTATGCCTTCCTCCTTTTTTTAAAAAACTAAGATTATATTCAGCCAGTTCAGTTCTTTTCCATGTAAATTTTATGGTAACATTTTCATTCATCCCACAGTTTCTAGTCCATATCACCCTGTATGGTGAACACCTCTTTTTGCCTGTAGCTATCCAATATTTTTATAAGTTCTAATCTTTCCAGGTCAAATTTTGTGCTCTAAATTTTATCAAGAAAATGATTCTTCTGATAGTTTTTAGTCACTCACAAATTTTACCATGTGCAGTTTTAGCTGCTGTTGGTTCTATTTTGCCTATCAGTAAAAATTATGAATTTGTTAAAAAGGCAGATGAACAACGGTTTCTTAGCCAATCCATGACAGATTTGGGATAGTGTTCCTCAGTTATTGTCCTAAAGGAAAAGAATGTCTTTGGTGTCAAAATGATACAGGTTCAAAATATTCTGCTTGGGCAGTTGGATGGAGGCTCGTGCAGGGTTGCTGAGATAAAAATGAAACAACCAGTGCAAAGCCAATGGCCTACCAGTGGCTTTCAAAATATCCTGGGTTCCTTCACTCTGTGGTGGGAGTTGGGCTGTGGGGAGGGATAGGGGTCTCAAGCCTCTCAAAGATGCTGGGGTGGAATAAGTGAGAACTGGAGTGGGGGCTGGGGTGGTGGAAGATCCTAATCAGGATGGGAAAGGATGGGTCCCAGTGCCTGGAAGTGACTTTTCAGACCCCACCACATCAGGAAGGAAGAGGTCTGTCACTATCTTGCTGGGGTCAAATCACAGAGGTGCCTTTGATTTTGTAGGATGGGAGCTGGACTAGAATTCTCCCAAGGTGGCTAGACCAAGATTTTGTGGGTGAAGGTAGGTGTAGTTGAACAACACTGAACTCAGTCAAAAGACAATTCAAGTCCCAGCTATGACCTCGGGCCTGTAGCTCACTCACGGCGCGCTTGGCACTGTGCTCAGGTCTGTAACGTGCCTGGATCTGTCCCACGCTCCTACCAGGGGTACTTGGAGGAGCTCCACCTTGTAAGTAAGTGGAAAAGCTGGCGCTCAGAGAGCTTGAGTAGCTTACACAAATGACGAAGCCTGCCGAGCCAGGCCTTGGTTCCGGGACCATCTGCCTCTTGAGCTCACGCTCCTGACTAATAATACATGGCCTGCCAGTGTGCCTGGAGGAACGAGGCCAAACTCGCCTTGGCTTTCTATGCCTTTGTGAGAAGATCCTACTCTTTCTTTCTAGATTTCTCTCGGACCACTATGGAAGATTCTGATTGCCCTTTCCACATGGACAGACCCTCCAACTCCTGGCCTGGCCTCTCCCTCCTTCACAGCTCTTCCACGTTTTCAACCCTTCCAAGCTGAGTTCAAGTTTCATTCCTTCATTTTGGGAACTTTCCCTGTCCTGCTGGCTACCTCAAGGTCGATCAGTTGTTCTTACCCCGAGACTGGACCACTTCAAGGAGCCAGATGGAAACAGATGGGGATGCTTTTGTAGTTGGGCTGGGGGCACAACTCCCATCTGGTAAGTGGGCTAGGGATGCCATCTGTTCACAATGCGTGGAGAACTGGCATGTCCAAAATGCCAACAGCAGTCCTACCTGAGGATCACTGGTCTAGGCCCTTCATTCCCATGGAACTGACACAAGATGTGGCAATCCGACCAGGTGACAGTGAGAAAAAAGATGGCCTCTGGGGCCACACAGACCTGGGTTTGAATCTTGGCTCTGCTGCTTATCAGCTGTGTGATCTTAGCCAACTCTCTGAGCTTCAGTTTCCAAGTGTAACACAGGATTAAAAGCAAAAGCTAACCTAATAAGGTTATCTGGCAGGTTAACACATTGATAATAATAACAAAAGTTAGCAGTTATTGAGCACATTAAGTACCAGATGCTGTGCTAAATGCTTTCCACATGGCCCATGAGGAAAGGCACTAGTATTTTCCTCCACATTCAGGTGAGGAAATTGGGGCCAGAGAGTTAAGTAACCTGCCCAAAGTCACAGGGCTATTAAATGGCAGAGTCCGGACTCAAAGTTGTAGTCACATTCCAGAGCCTGGACTCCTAACTCCCCACCACACCACCTTTCTCTGAAATAAGATCACACGTGAGTGCCTTGCATAGCAGTGGGTTAACACCTGGTGGGGGGTGGGGGTGGGGGGGGCACTGGTACTACTCAGCTCATGACATTACTGTTCACAAATGTTACTTTCCCAACAACCAGAGGACACTTATCACTCCCTGTAAGGAAACCGCGGCCCAGAGGTTATGGTTCTTGTCTTAGGTCACGCACGGTGTGACACAGAGGAAAGACTCCTTTGGGTTTTACAGCCAGGATTCAAACCTGGCTCTGAATGACGCCAAAGGTCATGTTCTCATCCAGGACCCTGTACTGGCTCCTGAAAAAGCTGCTTCAAAGGCTGCAGAGATGCCTTCTGACCTGATGGTGTGGGACAGGGCCAGGATTCCCAGCACGAAGAAATACATGGACAGCAAGAGGTTGATGTACTCCTGGGAGAATATCTGAGGCAGAAATACAAAGAGAAACAGAAAGTCAGGGTTGCCGGTGGATGTGAGGAAACCAGAGTCCCAGCTTCTCTTCTGGAGGTTGGTCGCACCCCTCCGAAGTTGGGGAACAGTGTCAGCCAGAATCTCTGACAGCACAAGAGGCCTTCTAGTTTCTGTGGCTACGGGGAAAAACGAGAGGCCCACCAGATGCACCTCCCAAAGGAGTCGGTGGGTTTGCACTTGGTGGCTTCATTACCTGGTGACAGGTAATACTGTGGTTGTATCTAGAGTCCTAAATAAGTATCGTTGGGAAGGGGAGTCTGGATTTCAGAGTCCCAAGACAGCTGTCTGGACCTAAGAACGTACTCTTCAAAGTGTCCTTCTACAAGGTCTTGAGCACGCTGGTTACAAGTCACTTGCATGCTGCCCCACGTTCCACGTCATGCTGGACAAGTCCCCCCATGGTGATGGCTGGAAGCTATGACAGCCAGCCCCGACGGCTGCTTCTTGGTCTTATATTGTCAGGTGAAATTGAGAAATGCTCTCACGTGCTCCGGAGCCGACTGTCACATGTTGTAAATTCAAGACTTTGGGACGGCTCTGCCGCGTTCTGCCATGTTCCCCGCCTCATCTTCTGACTTTGTTACTATGAGGGTCTCTAACTGGGAGGCAATAACGTGCTGTTGGCTGTGCCAGAGGGACACTGGGTACTCTCAAGTAGGGCTGTTCTGGAATCTGTTTAAATCTGCCCGACTGATCACGTTGCTCCCCAGCCTGAAGCCCTTCAGCAGTTTCCCTCTGCTCTCGCAGCTCAGGGTGTCCATCCTCACCCGGCCTCTCAGGCCCTCATGGTGACCAAGGCAGGCCGCCTCAGCTGTAGCTCATACCACGTGCTGCCCGGACGCTCTCCTCTCTTCACGTAGGCCACCCCACTCACCATTCTTCTGCTCTCAGCTCAGAGCAGCTGTCCTCGCCATGACAAGGACGTTCCTCATGAACTCAACTCATGTTTACTGCCTACCGCCTACTGCGTGCGGGCATCGTGCTAACCACTGGGGATTCAGCAAGGAATAAGGCAGGACAGTCCCTGCCCTCCCAGGGTGCCTGTGCCGGTGAGGGAAAGGGAATCTCAAAGGAAATGAGTAAGCAATGTATTGTCAGGTGGGCCAAGAAGAAAAGCAAGCAGGACAAGCAGATAGGGAAGAGGGGAGAGCTATTTAGACAAATGGCCAGGGAAAGCCCCTCAATAGGATGATACTTCATTTATAACAGAACCCTTAATGAAGGGACCAGCTGTGAGGATATTTGAGGGAAGGGCATTTGAGTGCAAAGGTCCTGAGGTGGGTACATGCTTATGTGTGCAAGGAATAGTGAGGGCCTGAGTCTGGAGCTGAGAGAGCAAGGGGAGGGTGTCAGGAGATGAGGCTGGGAAGGTAGGAGGGAGAGAGGCCCTGCAGTGCTGTGAAAAGGCTTTAGATGCATCTGGGTGAGACAGGCTGGAACTGGAGGGCTATGATGTGATGGCCCGGAGGACCTGTCTGCTTCTGTGTGGAAGGCAGTCTGCAGGGTAAACGTGGACGCAGAGGCCAGTGAGGAGGGCACTGCATAATCCAGCAGAGGGAGGATGGTGCCCTGGGCTGGGAGGGAGGGAAGTGATGAGCAGTGGTCAGATTCCAGATCTGGTCTGGAGTTGGAGATGCAGGATGTGCCAAGGGGCTGGTATGAGGGCTGAGATGGAGCAGGAAGCAGGATGGCTCCTGGGGTGTTGGCTGAGCAGCGAGGTGGATGGAGGTGCTGTTGTCTAAGATGGAGGGTCTAGGTGGGAGTAGGGGTTCATTCCAGGATGGTTTTTCTATTCTTTTCTGATGCTACAGATTTTGCCTTCATAGCACTTTCCATTTTCCTGTGTGATTATTTAATGAGTGTCTGTCTCCACCACTTAATAACAAAACTCCTTGAGGGTAGGAATGGGTTGGCTGTTTTTCTCCCTCTGGTGTCCCCAGTGCCTGGCACAGGGCCTGGTGTATAGCAGGCCCTCAATAAATGTTTATAGAATGAGTGAATGAATGAATGAGCAAATCAATGGCTTATACTGTGAATGCTATGAACACAGGCATGCGGACTGTGTTTTACTTATGATGATGTGGGGTACCTCTCACATAGTATTTTTGCAATGTGGGTCCTTAGGAAATTTCTCTCTGGCCACACCGTTGAACTTCTGGTTGGCCTGTGTGCACTGTCTCACTTTCTTTGTGCCCGGCTGCTAGGAAGTTTAATTTTTATGAGCTGCCTCCACACAATCAGTTTTAGATGAGATGGGATAAAGTAAATTTTATGACTTTAAGAAAAGCTACAAACTCCAGTGCTCCACTCAGGAGGGGAGGAGAGAAGGGGCTGCATGACAGCCACTGTTAAGCAAACCAACCAACTAGCTGTCAGTCTGGAGCTCAGGGGAAACCTGGTGGCCATGTTGTCCAGGCAGCTGCCTTTCAGAAATGTCAACGTGGACATTGTGGAGACACGGGGAAGAGGAATGCTATGTCCTCTGGCAAAAGGCAGGCTGGGGCTAACCACCAGGAAAGGAGGACAGATTGAGTAACAGGCATCCAGCGCCTTGAATAAAAATGTGCATTCCTTCTGCTGCCAGAAATTCCTTTCTGGGGGATCTAGCCTAAGGAAGAAATCCTAAATGCTATAAATGTTAGAAGATCTTGAGGCAAGGGCCTGGATATGTATGCCTGGCAATTAGCACAGCAAAGACCTGAGAAATATCTGCTAAAAACCAAGTCAGAGGCAATGGGCTAAATGTACACATAGCCACAGAGAGATCTCAAAAGTATGGGGAAAGAAAAAGGAAACAGAGGAGATATGCTGCACAATTCTATTTATGGAAACTAGACCCTCACTCAATACACACAGATGCATCAACACCAGATATTTTATAAGGAGACACACATCTATGAACACAAATCAAACCATCAGAGCAGGTGCCTCTGGCACAGAGGGAAATGGAGGTGAAAAACGAAGGTGGGAAACGGGTAGAGGGGAGAAAAAAACAAGGAGGGGGCCTGGCATGGACTGATAAAATTGTGCTATGATCCAAAGCATCTGATAAAGTCAACGCCTCACCTGAGGTCCAAGAAAAAAACAAAAACAAAAAGAAACAACCAATGAATATCTAATGTTACTTGATGCACTCTTATTTATTGATAAGAGTGAAAATCAGAACGAGGGGGATGATGTAAGTCAACCATGGTTTGGGGGGATTATCCTGAAACCATTAAAAAGAGTAGTTCTGACCCAACAATGAAGGAACAGGAAACAGGTGTTGGCAATTATATTTTTGACTCATTTGCAGACTAGTAAAAACAAAGAATTTGGAGGCTACCCAATGCAGGTGAGAATCCAGGAAAGCACACTTGTGACTGTTAGAGGGAATGTCAGCTCGTGTAACCTCTTCGGAAGAATGTGGCACTATATGTCCAAATTACAAATACAGATGCTACTTGACCTGGTAACCCTACTGCAGATATACTTGTAAATATGTGCATGCACCAACATATGCGCACAAAGATGTTCCTGGCAGCACTGCTGTGAAGCCCCAGCACTAAATAACCCTCAGGGCACATTTGTAAAACAGAACCACAAGCAGCTGTTAAAAAGAATGAGGTAGACTGAACTGTCTTGATACAAAGATACCTCCACGGTAAGTAAGAGGTGTGTGCTTGAGACATGTATTTATTTTTAAAATTTAACATAAATGTAGATCTATACATAAAAGTTCACAAGAAACTACATCGAGGAGAGGATTATGAATCATATGCACCTTCCCTTATATTAAAAAAAAATTTTAACCATGTACACAATATTTTTAAAATGTACATTAAAGGTTGTCCTTGAGGGATTCTATTTGAGCAGGAAAAAAACGGCTTGTGATGTGCTATTTAAAAAAAAAAACAACACACAAAACAACCCCCCCCCCCAAAAAAAGTACAGTGCTCCTGTTGACATTATTATAATTATGTTAAAAATATGATTATTAGAAGCCTGAAAGGAGATAGGTAAAAACGTCAGAAGGGACTATCTTTGTGTATTGATAATTTTTCCTTCTTTTTTATTTTTTAAAGTTTTCTGTATATATTACTTTTAAAGATTTTTAAAAAAATTTATTTTTAGAGAGAGGGAAAGAGAGGGAGAAAGAAAGGGAGAGAAAGATCGACATGCAAGAGATACACTGATTGGTTGCCTCTTCCACACAACCCTGGTCCACAACCCCAGCATGTGTACTGACTGGGAATTGAACTGGGGACCTTACAGTTCGTAGGCCAGGGCTCAATCCACTGAGCCACACCAGCCAAGGATATATTACTTTTATAATTAAAAAAAAAGGACATGTATATTAAAAAAAGTTTAAGGAGAGTCTGCAGTAACATGAGAAAATGTTAATGATGTTATTAATGGGAAGTGAAAAAAGCAGCTACAAAACTGAATACACCACATGGTCACAACTATTGCAAAACCATGCACGGGAGAAAGAGTGGAAGGACACACCTCCAAAGGGAATCTGTGACTGTCTCTGGTAGTGGGATTTTGGATGACTGCTGTTTTCCCCTTTTTACTTTTCTGTGTTTTCCAGGTTTTCAACACTGAGCCTGTGTAACTTTTATTGGGAAAATAAACCTCGATAAATTAAAAAAAAAAAAAAAAAAAGCAATTAGTAGGGTAGAGGTATGTCTGAGACACGAGCTATACCCCATCCCAACATAAACAGTACCATGAAACCAAACAGGTATTACGAAGACAAAACGAAAAGCTCCGTGCAGCAAAGGAGGCCGGTGGGAGAGCGTCCCAAACACCAACAGTGGTGGTCTCTGGCTAGTGGTCTAGGGATGAATTATTATGACTTTTATCCTGCTCTTTATTTTCTATAAATGAACATGCGTGCCTACTGTGATGGAAAAAATAAAACAAAAGAAAAAGTTACTGAAACCAAATGACACAATAGGTGGCAAAGACTTACTTTGAAAAAGAGGTAGAGCCCCAAGAGCGTGCAGCTGGCGATGATGGGGAAGCGGGCGGCGTCCCGGCTGGTGATCGTTTCGGGCACGTCCGAGGCATTCTAGAGGAGAGGAGAAAGGTGCCTGCTGAGCAGGGGTGTGGTGCTGGCCTCCAAGGGACAGGCACTGTTGAGAATCTGGTGCCCCAATAGCTCCACCCCCTTTCAGCCCCAGTTCAATTAGGTGCGTCAGGGGTCCCATGTTTTCTTAACTCATGGCTTTGTCAATGCCGTCTCCTCTGCCAAGGGTGCTGCCTAACCACCACAGGGTGAGATGCTCTGATCCTACTATTTTGCCACTGAGGATATTTGGACCCCAACCGGGAAAGTTCAGGGAGGACCTCATGCCTGTGTGGCACAACTAGGCAGGAGGGCTATGGCAGAGACAGTCACGGTATGTGATAACTGGAAGAAACAAACAAACCCCTGGAAACTGGTGACAACAGAGTTGTCCTAGAACTCATGAGAACTCTTCCCATTTTCTTATGGATTAGCCAAGAGGTAAATATGATTAATCTTTTATCCAGTAGGTAGTGAATACTGAGTGGAAATAAACCAACAACAAAGAAAACTGACAATGGCTGAACCTGCACATGGGAAGGCAGCAACAGTAAGAAGACAGTCTTGACAGCACATAAAACTTAAGAAATTTGGGAAAACCGAACCTGGTAAGAGTGAAAGCCACCTCTAAATTTACAATGGTAGATGGTATAGTTGGCAAGAATGTGGTTTAGGTAAAGAGCTGACAGAGGATAAATATTTACATGAAAAAGAACCGAACGCAATCAAAATAATTTCAGTCCTATAAATATGGACAAAATTGGAAATGGAGTAATAGTGCAACACAGGAGTTAAACATAGGAATTCTTTATAGAATTCATACCAGAAGACTTTCTCATGAAAACCCCTCAACAGCAGCATAGGAAAAACCAGAGTGAAAAGCTTTCAGGACAATGATGCCCTCTGCTGGGCAAAACCCTCAGTCCCCAAGGACCCAGCAAACATCACTACCACGAAGCTTTTCCAGATTCCCCCCCCCTGGGGTAAGCCTACTTCACAACTGCAATTCTCACTGCATCTTATGTCTAATTCTATTTTATATTACAGATCCCGAAAGTCCTAGCAACAGCAGATGAGCCTCTGTGCGTGCCCAAGAGAAGTTCTCTCCGCAAGAGCCACGGACTCATCACAGTGCCCGAGATTTCACCATCGCGTCCACCCTATGAATAAGGCGCCAGCATCCCTAAGAGAAGGGATCATGTTCAGCTGCAGAATCTCATGCATATTTTGGCTTACAGCTGCCTCTTAAAAACCAACAGGACAAAAGAAGCTAAGGGGGAAGCTGCCTGAGAGGTAGATTTTGGGCCAGGGAAGTCCTCATGCACCACAGTGGAAGGTCGCAGAAGGGGAAGGAGACGGGGGCATCGAGCAGGAAGCCCATGAAATGATCACTAGGAGATGGAGAGGTGGGGAACTGGGATGCTCACATGCCATCGTTTGTGTAAAAAATGGTCCAGCCTTTTGGGGGGGACAAGTTGGCAGGTGTGTCAAACTGTAACTTGCACACACTCAAGATACAAAGAGAAGATTCCCAGAATAGGAACCACAAATGGCTCTTAATCACAGGAAAAATGTTCATCCTCACTCTTAATAAGAGATACTCAAACTACAGTACACTGAGATTCCAGTTCTTCATCTTCAGAATGGCAAAAATCCACATTTGATAATGTGCCGAATTGGTGAGGCTGGGGTAAAGCAGGGGCTGAGCCTTGCTGCTACCAGGAGGGTACGTCGGTCTTGCTGTAGAGCGCATGTTGGCACAGCTGTCACAATCACAAGTGCACATACCCTTTGACCAAGCAATCCCACCTCTGGGAATTTTTCCTACTGATGTAATTCATACTTGTGCAAATAATGCATATAAAGTATAGCCAAAGTATTCATTGCTTCTTTAATGGCTTGCTGGGTGACTGAGACAAATCATTTACTCAGCTGTCAAACAGATGACAAGCTCTAGTTTTACTTACCTCTAAAAGGGCCAAGGGGCTTAAACCAAATCAGATATGGGATGTGAAAGAGCCTGGCAAACTGTAAAGTGTTGTGACCATATGAGGAGCTGTGATTATCAGGGAGGATGAGAGGCCCAGGCCCAGATAGAAGCTCCCCTCTGGCGCCACCAGAAGCCGCTCTGTGTGAGTCATGCTCAGGCAGCTTTGCTGGGAGGTGACAGTAAGGTGGGTGAGCGGCACTGACCCTGAGAGGCAGGGTTGTCTCCCCTATTCCCTCCCAGCTCTTGGTTTCTGCTTTTGCCAGGAGTGTGCTGGGGGGCTTGGGCAAGTTCCTCACCCCCTACGTGGACCTCCACAAATTCTGTTTCCTGTGAGGCAGTAGTGTGAGCACGAAAAAAAACAAACAAAAAAACAAACCCCGCAAACGAGCTCCTGACCTCAAAGAGTTCACAGGCAGGCAGGCAGGCAGGCAGGCAGGGCAAAACCTTGACAGTAAGCAGAATATCCCAACACACTGTGATGCAGGACAAAATAAGACACATACACGGGTGCGATACATGGTATGAGCGTCAAATGGTTGAGAGAGGGCTCTGATGACAGAAAGCCCAGTCTGCCTCCGTAGCTGCGGGACCTTGGGAGTTAATCTCTCTCAGAGCCTCAATTTCCTCAACCGTAATATGAGTCGTCAAGAACCTATGATTTTTGCATTGGAAGTATTTAATGCCGTGCCTTGAGCACGTCATTCAGGCTGTATAAACAAGCTGTATTATTATTACTATTATATACAAGGAAATCATGAGGAAGCAAACAGGACATACTCCTGCATGGAACTAGGGCAGTGTCAGAGGTGGCTGGAGCAGATGCTACTTAAGCAAGACTTTGAAGGCCAAGCACACAGGTGTGACAGTATATAGAGGAATTTGGCTTCACCTACCAATCAATGTTAGGGCTCATTTCCACATATTCCTTTCATTGCAGCCCAGCATGCTGGGCAGAAGAGGCTTAATATTATTTGATGACAAACCAAGGTTGAACAGATGCTCCACCACACAAAGGAATCAGGTCTCCTCTGTGGGTGACTGTTATAAATATCCCACGCTGCAATATTGAGTCAGAAGGAGAGACTTGAAATCTGACTGTCAATAACAGTAACAAGAATAACATTTACTGAGAGCTGTCTAGGGGCCAAGCACTGTTCTAGGTGTTTTACATGATTTCATCCTCACAAAAACCCCATGAAGCGGGTAGCTCCATTTTATAGATGAGAAAACCAAGGCTCAGAGAGGTGCAAGAACTTGCTTTAAGGTCACACAGCTGACAAGCGGCAGAGCCAGGATTCACACTGAGGCTGTCTGGTTCCAGAGCCCAACCCTAGACTCCCTTTACTTTTCCTATCTGGAAATTACTTCTAGGCTTTTGCGACAAGATGCCCAGGGAGCCTGAGACCTTTCTCAGGAACAGACTCCTGACAGCAGAACAGTTAATCTTCATAGTTACAAAAATACAAAATGCTGTTAGGGTTCTTTCCTAATTCAGTTTGGATTTTTTAAAAACCAGATGCTCCTATGCAAATAGAAGCCATAGCTTCTAACACATGAAACATAATTAAGAGAGTGGGGAGGAAAGCTGACACAAACAGCAGAAATAAATTTAGCTTCCAGTGACATTCTGGATGTTCAGTTATCAGGGCAGAAGCAAAAGCAGTGAGGGAAGACAGATGCCAGGCTTCAAGCCACTGGTTCAGCGCGAGCCCTGGGAGTTCTGCTCCCAGGCCATGACCTAGAAATACTCTGGAATCTGTGGGCTATCCTCTCACTCTGTCACTCCAGCTGGAGATCCCAGGGTCTCCTATCCTTCCCACAATGTTCACTCAACTCACCCTGCCCCAATTCTGCTTCCTAAGCATTTCCTCAGCTAATTCCCCACCCCACTCCTTCGCCCCCAACCACCTCGCCAACCTCTTTCCTTTCTCCCTCCTGCCTATTACCACCCTGCCAGGAGTGCTTTCTGAAGTTTAGACCTGATTGTATCACATACCTGATCAAAACCCACTGGAGGACTACTAAGCAGCTACTACACAGGAATTGAGGTCACTGCTGGTAGGAGTGTAAACTGATACAACCCCCATAGTGGATAATCTGGTAAAGTTAAAACACTCACATTGTCTTTGACCCAAAATCAATTTCAAGGAATTTATCCTACAAATGCACAGACAAGTGTGAAATAACTGTACAACATTAATTTCAGCATGGCTTATAACAGCAAAAGACTGGCACAACCAAACGACCCGTGGAGGACTCTAAGTCAGGGTTCTCACACTGGAGCACACATCAGAATCACCAGGAAGGCGTGTGAAAACAGGCTGCTGGGCCCACCTGAGTTTCTCATTCAGATTTTGCGTTTCTCACACGTTCCCAAGTGATGCTGATGTTGCTGGTCCAGGAGTCACATTTTGGGGGTACAGGTGGGACACTGAACAGCTATCAGGGAAGAACACGACCACTCCATAAGTACTGACATATTTATCACCAATATATATTTGGTGAAAAAAAGAAAGGCGCAAAAAAAGAAGTGTATATATATAACAAAATGTAAGTTATATCACAAAAGTGGGGAAAAGCCTATTCATTTATTTGTAAAGGCACAGAATTTCTTGGATGGTTATCCATGAAACAGGTGACAGGGTCTGCCTCTGGGGAGCAATTGAGCAGCTGAGGCAGGAAGAAGACTCACTGTGCACCCCTTTGTTTTTCTGGAATTCTATACCATGGGCACACATTGCCTACCCTCCCTACCACAGAACAATGAGGTAGATTCAGATGTACTGACGCAGGAAAATGACCAAGACACTGTTAAAGAAAAATAAATCAAACTGCAGAACAGTATGCCTCATAAAGCCTCATTTTTATAAAAATAAATTTACACATGAATATACACACAAGTACATACATATGTTTGTACAAACACAGAAGTCCTGGAAGGTTACACACCAAACAGCCAACTAGGTTACTTCCAAGGAGAGGTACTGAGGAGGCTTTTCCTTTGTACTTCTACACTGCTTGATTTTTTGCCGAGAGCAAGTGTGTAGTAATTTTCTAACTATTAAGGTAAATTGTCGTGTTGCCTTCAGGAGTCAGTACCTCAAGAAAGCCCTGAGCATCGTCTTGTCGCCCCATACAAGCCCCTGTACTGGGCTCACATCACACTACTCCCGGACTCTCTGGATACACCTTGGGGTCCCCCCTCCCCCCACCCGCTTTCTGTTCTGCCTGCAGAACTCTCACCGTCCACACAAGGACAACTGCTGCCAACTCTAGGAGGCACATCAGCATTCCGTTTGGTTGGCTGGTCACACATCTGTTTCTCCTCGGTGACTGACCTCTGTGAGGGCAGAGCTCGGTCTTCTTTGTCCCAGTACCCCTGATGCCCAGCCCAGCAGCCCAGTTCCAGGCCAAGCACCTTTGAAGCAATCTGCGGTGCAGCTACTGCTGGACCTGGGACCTGCTCCGTTCTGGGAACACGAGTGTCTGACAGGGATGGGCACCCTCTAAGATTACTCCTCCTTCTTTATTTAACACATTCCTGGATACTTCGCGCTCTTCTCCCTATGATTTCACAAATCGCCCTGTCTGTTACGGACGAGTTGGCCCCAGGGAGAATTTTGTCCTCACATGCCCACTCTCAACTGGCTTTAGGGTTTAACACTGGTGGGGAATCAAAACTCTTGGGCCTCCATGCTGACTTTTCTCTCTCCTCACCAAATGACCAGGGAAGCATGACTCAGGGTAGAGAAAGGAAGTCATTTGGCTTGTCCTTTCCCTAGGCCAAAATGCCATTTGTGCATCATTTAGAGGCACCTGTGTATCAAGAAGTGCCCCAGACTAGGACTGGTGACACCTGGTTCTGTCCCTAACTGGCAGAGTGATCTTGAGAAATAATTTCTTTGACCCTCAGTTTCTTTCTTTGCACAGCGGGGATAATACAGCTGGCTCTGCTTGCCACACTCGGTTGCTGGGAGAATCAAGGAGGGTGAAGGGTTTGTTACCTTCAGACTACCCTTGTGGTGGGAGGCTACTAAGGACCAGGCCCTTTGCGACTTCACACAGTCTTCCAACCCCTGCTGTCCGGCAGGAGATGCTGGGGCAGGGTATTCCGAGGTAACAGTGGATCTAAAGCTCTCATCTATCCAGACCCTCTGCTCCGGCCACATCATTTTCTGAACTGCCTTGCACCCCTGCTTACCTGGTTTCCTCATTCCTAAAATGTCTTCTACATCAAGGCTCAAGCCCACCTTCAGCCCAAAACCACCCTCCCCTGCCCCAGGTGTGCTCAGTCTTTCTCTCTAAACCCTGAGCACCACCTGTACTACAATCACAGATCTGGGTATTCCTTCCTCATCCAGAAACCTAAGCTCCGACCCACTCATCTCTGTAGCATCCCCACACCCTGGACAACAGTGGAGGTTCTGGAAACTTTGTTGCCTACAAGGTGTTTTCTGAAGAGATTAGTGATCCGTATGCAGAAAGTGCCAAGAATTACTCACAGTTTTGGAAGCCCCTCAGATAAACTGCCCACCTTACACGTGCTGCCCCTCACCTCCTCTGTTCTGGTCTATTTCAGAATTTCTCCCTGCACTAAGTCTCTGCCCGAAAGGTATGGTAGGGAAGTTGAAGGGTGCCCGAATCCTGCTTAGAAGAGGCAGAACAGAAAGGTCAATGGGGCCACCAAAGCCCTTCCCGACTACTCCCCTCAGCATCTGACCACACAGCCAGCCAGCAAGGTCTCTGATCTTGGGGAAGGAAGGTGGCAGGCCTCAGCCACTGCTCAAGTTGGGTAATGTTTTGAGAATGTGGGTTTGAGCAGTTTCAGAAGTGGCAGCTGCTTTGTGGGCCTGCCCTCTTTGAGTAAGACAGCTTCCGCTGAGGCTCAACTTCAGGTTTGGGTGGGGAGGAGCAGCAGGGAGCTGCATGCAAGTCAGGAGGTGGTGGAGGAGGGGACTGGGTTCCAGCAAGTGAGAAGCCATTGGTGCAACGGGCTAGAGAAGGCTTAATATAGGGAAGACGGATGGGGGAGGAAGTGGAGAGATGGAAGGTGCTGCAGTTCTCTTTGGTATCCAATGGGACAGATGTTGAGGAAGGCCAGGGATGGGGGCTGGCCCAGTCCCACCCGAGAGGCCAAAAGCAGCTCAGTTACTCAGCAGGTAGGCCCAACTTGGTAGAGACTGTCTCGGGGGCATAGGAAGAAAGGCTACTTGGAGGTAGGCTTATGGCCTGGGGTGGGGACAGGATCAGGCATTAGAACAGGGTCTGGGCTCAGGATAGAGCAGGTAGGACAAAGTTGGCTGGTTGTCCGGGAGAGGAAACTAGCCAAATAAGGGGTCTATGCCTGATAAAAAGGTGCCAGGTATTGAGAGGTTAGATGATTGAAATTGGTTCCAGAAAGTGATGTGAAAAACTGGAGGCTAAGCTGGGGCTATATTCCTGGGTTAATATATATATATATATTAATGCAAAGGCAATGCCTGATCTGGAGGTTCTGGGAGAGCACACTACAGGCCATAGATTCCAGTTAGACAGGTGTCAGAATCTAGGGATGCGCCTAGATGCTAGCATCTGCCCTGGGATGGTGTGAGGCAGGGTTCCTAACGGAGGGATGACATGGAATTGTACCATTCAGGAGTTCTCAGGACCATTACCCCCATCGGGTACAGATTGGGGTTAATCCAGAGCCTGGGATGGGGTGACTGTCTCAGATGGGATGAACAGTCAGAGCTGAGGGTGGGGCTGGTCTGACTGGGCCCAGCTGGCTGAGAACCATTAGTGCAGGAATCACAGTGTGAGGGTCGGCTCAGTGTTACCAGTATGATGCAGATAGGGAGGGATGTGTCAGGATCTGAGTGGGGACAGAAACCAGGTCGTATTCGAGGAAGGTGTCAGTAGCCGGTTCGCGGGTCGGTGCCCAGATCTTTGGCCACCTAAGGCCAGCCGCGGGATGTGGGCCTGCGGTAGGGAAGCGGTGGTGCTCAAAGCTGGGAAGGATCAGTGTCAGGGAGAGGAGGTGTCAGTTCCTTCCAGGGCGGGGATAGGGGGGTGGGGCGGGTCCGTGTCAGCCGTTTCCCGGGTGGGAGGTGGAAAGCACCCGGTTTTGCCGCTGACCCTACCTTGCCGCGGGCGCAGCGCACAGAGCGCAGGGCGCCGAAGAAGATGGGCAGCAGCGCCATGAGCAGGAGGCTGCCATAGGCCAGCGCGATGCCCTCGGGAGTGGAAGGCGGCCGCGTGGTGCCGTTGGCAGGGCTGCCAGCCTCGGCGCTGTCGTTATGCGGATCGCTGAGGGCCGAGTCCATCACCACGCCGCGCTCGGAGTCTGACTCCAGCTCCCGCCACTGCCAGTGAGTCGCAGAAGGGAAAACGGCCGCAGCACGGAAAGCCACGTTCCCCTAAAGAAACAGGAAGTGACGTGCCTCCCTCGCCGGCCGAGTCGCGCACGCGTGCGCGTTCACGTCTCCCCGCCCGCGCGCCCTCTAGCGGTGGCGGAGCGCCCGGCGGCCGGTTGCTAAGCAACTTGCTGGAAGAGGTCGGGGAAGGAACACTGCACCACTGCGGTGGGCGTCCAACCGAGCGAGACCTAAGGATTCTGTTCTCAGTCCCAGTCGCCTCCTCGATCCTAGGCTGTCCCACAGATCCTCATTCTAATAACTAAGAATTTACTCACTTATCCAATATTCCATTGTTCCTTCTTCACTCCTTAAATATTTGAGTATCCCATTATATGGCAGGCACTGTCCTAGGCTCTGAGGACACAGAGGAGGAACAACACATGCAAAAGCCCGTCCGTGCCCTCATTAGTGTGGGGGTATGGCGAGGGGGGTGGGAGGACAATAATTAAAATGAAAAAAAAAAAAAAAGTCTACAGGATGTTAGTGTGTAGCTTTATGTTACATAGCATGTTAATGGAGACAAGAAATTTAGAGAGACCTCCCTCTCTGGGAACCTAGCGCACTTCTGTTTATGGCTTGGGTCGGGGTGGTTCCAGCCAGTTCCACAGGATGAAGTTCAGGTAGCTGGCTCCGTAGATGAGCAGCCCTGTGGGGCTCCCAGTGTATGTTCATTGAGAAGTGAGGAGAGGGTGTGGGTAGGAGTGACCTGGACTTGGGTGCAGGCCCAGGCTATCTGGGGCTCCTGGCTATGTTACTGCTTCCCTAGTTAAGAGCTGCAGAAAGTGTGCGTCAGACAAACTGGAGAAAGCTGCACCCTGAAGGCACTTAGCACTGGAGAAACTTTGAGCCAAGCAGTGGAGGAGAAAGCATGCTTACCAGGAACCCAGAAAGTAAGCCATCCTGGAACCAGGAAGGAAAAATCCATTCTCCTTCTGTGTCCTTCTAGCAGACTCTAGTGAAAAGGCTTAACGTATGTCAGCTGGCAAAGGAGAAATATTTACAAGGCCCAGCTCCATTATCACAGAGCTGGCAAAAAAAGTGGATTTAGAGCTGAGAGGCAATAAAATGGTAAATGGCACAAATGGCGTAAAATCACATGGCTTGGTCCACACTTAGCAGGTGGTGAGGTGTGTCTAGAGCATGGGATTCACAGTAAGGGGAGACAAAGTCAAGAAGTCAAACTATAAACATTTGAATAATAAGAGTTCTTTCTTTAGTATGTTTCAGACACTGTGCTAATAACTTTATGTGTGTTTTCTTTGATCCCATAACACTCGTAAGGGATGATTGATTCAATTTTATAGGTAAGGAAACTAAGCCTAACAGAGGTAAACTAGTCAACCCAGGTCACAGTCAGCAGTGGGAGAGCAGACTTGAACTCAGGTCTGTAAGACTCCGAAGACTGCTTTTTCTAACACTCCAGCTGCATAGAAGACTGAGTTTGGACCAGAGTAGCTTCATTCTGGGCAGATGGTGTACACTTTCAGGCTCTGTTTTTCAGTAAGCTGGACATGACCTGAATGAGTGGGCGAAGACTGTGCCTGATGAATTCATCCATCAATAATTCAGGCCATTGGATTTGCCCAGCAGCAACCAGACCTTGTGGCTCTGCACTTCCTCATCTGAGAGCAAACAATTGGAAATCAGAGACACCTCTGCTTCGAGCTAGGTTGAGCACTTGATTTAGTTTGGCCCAGGTCTGATCTGGCCATCTCCCTTTACACTAGAGAGTGGGAGATTGTGAATATGACCCAGAGAACTTAGGGGTTGACCCAAGTTCAGCGAGCTCCTGTCAGGGGTTGGATTTCTGGCTTAGGGTCTGTCTGTCTTGATATTCTCCAGAGATAGGGATAGGACAATCTGAGGGTGGGTGCCTGAGGCTTTATCTGCCAAAGCCTCCTGTGTGAGGCTACTTTCCCAGAGGAGATCTGAGCTGAGGTTAAGAACGGAGGTTGTTTAGAGCCTGGGGTAGTTAAATTACCAAGTATTTGTTCTAAAGAAATATGCAGCCCTGGCTGGTGTGACTCAGTGGATTGAGCACTGGCCTGAGAAACAAAAGGTCACTGGTTTGATTCCTGGTCAGGGCACATGCCTGGGTTGTGGGCCAGGTCTCCAGTTTGGGGCATGTGAGAGGCAACTGATTGATGTTTCTCTCTCACATTGATGTTTCTCTCTCTTACCTTCTCCCTCCCTCATCCTTCCCCTCTTTCTAGAAATAAACAAACAAATAAATAAATAACATCTTTAAAGAAACATGCAGTTCTTCCCCACATCTTTTCACTTATTATTGTATTCCATCACTGTGAATCGATTTCCAAGTTTCTAGTTTTTTTCTCATATGTTCACATGCATACACACACACACACTTGGCACACACTATTACATGCTTAAATAGTTCTGAAAATAAGAAGCAAAGTCATCAATAGGTACTAAAACTATTGAGGGAAAGGTTGTTGTTAAGGACCAGGATATTTTTATAGTCTTACAGTGTTACCCCACGGATTACTTAGTAATTACAAAAAGGAAGATGTTTCCTTTACAATGGAGTGATCTGGTGTGCACTCCCTTAACAAAATGATCAAACTTAGCATCATCAGATAAGATGGAACAAAATGGCAAGATGAATGCAATGCGAAGGACACATTACCTGTGTAATCTTGCCAGAGTTGTTTGTCCTGCATCTACTCATAAGGAAAACAGAAAAATCAGGATTGTGGCACAAATCAGCTGGCCTGGATTTTAAAAAATGTTGGTGCCATGAAAGAAAAGAAAAATCCACAAGATTGTTGTAGATGAAAGGAGATTGAAGAGAGGTAAAAACCAAGTATAACATATCATCCTTGATTGGATCCTGGATCTCAACATTTTTATAAAGAAAATGTTCAGACAAGCAGGAAAATTTGAATATGGATTGTTTGGATGCGATCATGGTATTGTGGTTCTGTAGGCCCTTTTTAATCCAGCAGCATTAGCATCACCTGGGAGCCTTTAAGATATGCATAACCTCCCCAGACCTATCAGATATCCAGGTGATCTATACATGCACTTAGTTTGAGAAATTCTGGTATAGAACTTCCTTATTCATAGAAGGTATATTCTACCTTGTGAGCCCAGGAGGTCCTGGGTTTTTGGTTGTTGTGAGAGAATGGGCCCGAAAGCAGTACAACTCTGTATAAATGTTTACTGTTCCTATTTGTTGAAGCCACAGGGCCTTTAAATATACCTGGTCAATAAATATTTATATGTAAATGAACGAATACATTGTTTCCTCCACTTAACCTCTTTCTCACCCACAACCCTGGTTAACTCCGACTCATCCCTCAGAGCTCCAGTCAAATGTATTTCTTCAGGGAAGGAACCTCAGGGCACGCCTGTATTTCTAGCAGGGTAGCACCCCACAAATGCCACAGTGGTTTTACTAAGGTAGAAGAAACAGGGAGGAACACTAGGCCCCCACATCTGCTTGCCTTAGGCTGAAATCCTCATTTGGAAACATATTTATGAAGGCCAAAACAGCCCATGTGAATTGTGTCTTTGGCGCCATGACCCTAGAGAAATTCTCGAAGAGGTGTACTAGGGGACATATCTGAGGATTTCCCTAACAGATTTTTTTTTTTGGTTATTGTTTGTTTGGGGGGAGGGGGGCTATCAGAGCACACCTAGGTGTGTGTCACTGGGGAACAAGTTGACAAAATGTGCTGGATGTGACTATGGTATACTAGGTGGCAACAGGAAGCACAAGCCAAGTGCATACGCAGTTGGCGCATGTACTGGTTGGGCACGACGGCCATGGCTTCTGCCCTTTGTCTTGGCTTATTAATAGAAGCCCTTGTACTCTTAAAAGTGTACCCGTTTGGATGATAATGTACCATCACCATCATAGGTCAGGTTCTCTAGAAGCAGAGCCTGAGATGGGGATTCTTGTTCAAGTGATTTTGGGGGAAGTATACTTAGGAATGTTACTTGGGAGAACCAGTTTAGGGGGCCCCACCTCCTCAGTTCTTTTCTTGCTCTTGACAGATGAATTCAGGTGAGAGACAACACGTGTAATGGAAATGAGAGTAAGTTTATTTATGAAATACACTTGAGCACGAAGCTGCGAGTGGGCACCCAGTTAGTCTGAGTGCCCCATCTATTGGGGGTTTAGGGGTTTTATGCTTGTAGCCAGCTTCTAGGTTCCCCTTCCTCCTCTCTTTGCTGGGCCTTGGGATTAACATACAGTTTCAAAGGCTCTCTCTCCTAGATAGTAGAAATAATACACACAGAATTTCAAAGGTTTCCGCCTCCTATGCTATCATTTTTTTTCTTGTGATTTTCGGAAATCTTACCTGGCAATCTTCTCTGACTGGGCACTGGACTAATGAATTAATGGGTGAGACATGTCTCCCTCCCCTTTCTGCCTCGGTTTGCTATCTATTCTGTCTAATAGGAGGAAATAAACGAGGGAAGAGAAGGCTAAGGAAGTAAAAGGCTAAGTGAGAAGGGGGTCTCAGCCAGAGACTTACTTCAGCCTGACCCCAAGGGAAGCTCTGGGGCACATGCTGTAGCAAGGGGTTGTTCCCCTCTGAGGCTAGTTCTCTTGTACCCCCGGATCTGTCAGGCCACAATCTAGGGGAGGGAGATGTGAGGTTGTGTCCCTGGCTAGTTGACTTCTGTTTGACCAAGACCTATTCTCCAGAGAAGGTGACAGCTGTAAGTGGTTTTCAGTCACCACTCCCAACAGCAGGGCTCAGGTAAATATGTCTGGGGAAGGGGACCTGGGAGAGGCACTGACTTCATTCCTTACGACCCCTCAAACCCTCATCAACATGTATAGATCTTTAAAACGTAGAGCTAAGCATTAAGTAAAATGTGCGATACAATTTATGTGAATTAAAAGTACATATTACATGGCAACAGGGCAAAGCTAACAAGAATACTTACATATTAAAGAATGCATATCAAGTACATTAGAATGGTTGCCTATAGAGCAGTGATTTTCAACCATTTTCATTGCATGGCATACATAAACTACCCAAATTCTAAAGCACACCAAAAAAAAAGAAAATATATTTTTTGCCGAGCTGACAAAAAACAAGGTATCATTTTGATTCATTTACACCAGATGGCTATTGTTTTGTTGATTGTTGTCATTTTTTAATTTGACAATATAAGGAAAAAGAGGTCAGTGCCCCTGACTAAATAGTCAGGTATTGCATGTTTTAAAAATTCTTGCGGCAAGCAGGTTGAAAATCGCTGCTGTAGAGGGATGGGAATGAGCATAGGAACTGGTAATTAAAACCAAAATATATGCAGAAAACAGTGAATGACAGTCTACCAAGTAGTAATGAGTATCATGGATGCATCCCTCTGCTCCTGACATTCAAAAAAGGAAATAAAAGATCTTTACAGACTTAAAGACCAAGTTGTCATTTCAGAGTTCCCTTTGTTCTTTGCTGGGTTGGGGACAGGCTGGATTTGCAAAAGTGAGAATGTATCAGCTCTTGAACTCCAAGGAAGAGGTGAACAACCAAATGCCTACAAAGGACAGGCAGGGACAGAGCTGGGCCCCGTTTACTCCCCAAAACCATGGCGTCCATGCCACCAGGATCCTCTCTGTGTGTCCTCTGCTTTTCTCTGCATACTCTTAGTTCGCTTTCACAGAAAACCCGTGTGCTACAAATGGCAGCCTTCATGAGCTGAAGTAACATGATTTGCCTCAGTGTAACAAGGGACACCTCACCCGAGAAATAAGTTTGAGCTGCACATCTGTGACTGTAGACTTGGCCCACTTGCTAAACGTGGTGGCCAGAAGAGGGGCAAAGGCAAACATGGCCAACTGGCCCTCATTGGTTGGAAGGCTGGAGATTCCCACTGGCATTCAGCATGCATGGGATTTTGGGAGAGGACTTTTGAAACAGGAGTGCTGACCAGAAGCAAAAACTCAGTTCTTTCCCCTCCCCCATTAGGGGTGTGTCATCAGTCACCAGTGGGCCTCCCAATGGTGGCCAGGGTGTGTCTGTGAGTGGAGGCCTGGGGGCACAGACTCTGAAAGATGCCTGAAGCTGGACAGCAACTGGAGACCAGCTAAGCCTCCTATGTTTATGATACTTTTGGGGTGGGAAAAAAAGTTCCTGGCACAGCCTTGAACTGAGCTGGCAGAGGGTGACTGGGTGATTTTTCTTTGGGTGTCTTAGAGGGAATGGGCTTTGAGGCAGAAACTTGCTGTTATTTCCAAAGACCTTGGTGATAATAGTTAGCACTGTGAACAGATTTTTGTTTTTGTGTTATTTTCAGTTCTTGAACCTATGCAGTAGCTGTAATGACAAATATTTAAATACATATTTTTGATGTCATGCTCTGATTTTTCCCTTCCCCTTACTTTTGTTACTCAGATATTTTAGACAGAAACTTGCCATAAAATAAGAGATTCTTTTCTTTTCCACTGAACTCCATCTTTGGAGATTTGTGTGGTAGGCAGTGAGCAGTAGGACCCCACCCCTGCCACTGGTTGGGTTTGGTAACATCAGAAACCCTGAGGCTCCTATGTTCATGAGCCTCCTTGGCGCAGTGTGGTCAGGGCACCCAGCTATACTGTCACAAGGCCTCTGGGTGGGTGAGCATTACATGGTCTGAGTCTGGGGTCAGTGAGGATTTCTGTAATTGCAGGTCAGTCCATAGGATGTTAAAATAATGGAATGTTAGAGTCATAGAATGTCAGCATCAGGATGTACTCAAGGGTGAAAAGCATTACTGTCTTGTCGTTGGTATTTTTTTCTAGGGAAGGAACCATAAGAGCTCTGGATGGCAGGTACCAAAGACACAAAAATGGCCAATCTGCTTTGCGTTAGAAATGAACAGAAATTTGTGAGAGGGGGAGAATGAGACAGACAAAAATGAAAGAGGACAGGGTAAGGAGAGGAGCCAGTGAGATGATGTGAGTCTGTGACGTGAGCTTCTCTGTTCTCTTGCATCTTTGTAGTTTTCCATGCCTGCAGAATGCCCTGGTTGGGTGGATCTGTACGTATGTTTGCGCCAACACTGGCTGGTGAGAGGAGTTTTAAACTGAGGAGCAAGGATTGTGGAATCAGAGGATGCCATGAGCACGCTGACTGCTGAGTGGGACATGGATTGGTCAAGGCAAGAGTAAAAGTGAAAAAACAGCAAAGAAGAGATGGTGGTGGCTTCAGCTAAAGTGAGCCTGGTGGGAGTGGGGAGAAGTGGATGAGATTAATATCTATGCAGGAAATTTCTGATTTAGGATTTTATATAGAAACTAGAATCAACAGGACTCCCTGATGGGGAGTCAGGGAAGAGGAGGAGCTGAGTCCTGGGTTTCTGAATTGAGCTATTGGCTGATGGAGATACCATTAACTGAGATGGGGAAGATTGGTGGGAGCCAGGCATCCTTTTCGCTTCCAATCTGCAATCGTGTTCTTTCAGAAGCTGCAGTTCCCCTTGCTCTGAGGAGGAGGGCCCTCTTCTGCCAGCAGAGGGCAGCCTAGGCCAGTCATCAGACAGACAATGGCAATGGGAAGGCAGCTGCATGCCTTGTAGAAAACCATCCCGTCTGCTTTGCGGCATAAGCCCAGCCTTTGACCTAGAGGCCTATCAAGCCACAGGGATGTGGGGCTGTCTACGTCCAAGGCTGTTGGCCAATCCAGGCCACACCTGCTCTTCTGGGTTATTTCCACAGCTTCCTAATTTGTCTCCTGAAGTCAACTCCACATTACACCTCTGCCTGAAATCCTTCAATGGCTCCACATTGTCCTCAAGATAATTTGATGATCTTCACTATCATCTTCCAGGCCCTGCACCTGCTGCACCTGCTAGACATCCAGCTCATCATTACTGCTCACCTTTTTTTGCATCAAGCTCTTTTCTTTTTTTTGCCTCAGGCCTTTTGCATAAGCTGTTCCTCCCTGACTGGTCTTCTCTCTTCCTATTTGTTGTTGTTGTTAAGTTACCTCCTTCTCATGGGTCTCAGCTTAAATGTCACTTTCCCTAACTACCTTTCTATTCTTTATCTCAGTTACTTAAAAAAAAAAAAAAAAACCCTCATAAAACATAGCACTTCAATGTGCAATGTGCTATGTACCAAGGTAATTCAATATATCATTTGTGTTTTTTTCTCTCTATTTTCTCCTTCCTTTTCTGTAACTATTGCCTAGGGGAGGTTTGGTTATAGGGTTCAAAGCAAAGGCTGCCTCCAAGATTTCCTTTCTGGCTTCCATTTTTGATAAGTTTCAACAGAGCAGATATTGCAAACGGCCAGTTTGATGGGTCCAATCCTGCTCACAGATGCGGTTTAACAACTGCTTTCACTCAGTTGCCAAAGGAAAAAAAAGAAAAAGAAAAAAGCAATTTCAAAATAAAAAGTTGGCTATTGGTGTTCTCTTGAATAGTTAGAGGATCTGGCAATCTCAGCCCTGCATTTTCATGTGATGAGCGCTAATATTTATTGAGTACCTACTAATGTCAGGTGCTGCCCAAAGCACTTTATTATGTGGCATCATACAGATAGATACAAGTATTATTCTTTTTCATAGTTAAGGAAATGGGCACAGAGTGGTTAAGTGACTGGCCTAAGAACTCACAGACAGTAAAGAGCAACACCAGAATCTGAACCCAGGCAGCATAGCTCTAGAATGTGGGCTTCTAACTGTCAGGAAACACTGACAGCATTTTGGTGAGCTGAGCTGTGCTGTCCCCTCTAGGTGGGTCATGTGCTCTCCAGTCACCAAGTCTCACACTTTTTGGTTAACCTCTTGGGTCCTGGAGACTCTGAGTTTCCCAATCCTTGGTGTAGAGAGGCTGCTCATTGCTTCTGAGGGAAGGATAAGGGGAGAGAAAGGAGCTCTTGGAGCTTTTGAAGGGAAGGAAGATTGGAGGAATCTGGGGTTGGGGGATCCTCCTGTCCCTCTCTTGGCAGTGCCCCAAGGGGTGACCAGACTCTGTGGGGATAAATGGATGGTATACTTAGGGATTCTAACTTAGTGATCCTAACTTCCAGCAATACTCCCAAACCCCTCTCTTGGACTGGAAGTGGGGGCTGCTGGACTTCAGGGCTGTTGAGGGCTTGGACAATGTGGTTAGAGTCCTCCTGTGGTCCAGTGCCAGGCAGAGTCCCTGGTTTCCTTCCTCATCCCCTGGCAGGAAGTAGCTTACAGTGAGGATGGAGACTGAGTTTCCTGGTCCAGAAGGATGGAGGACAGGAGCGGAATTTAATTTGGTTTTGAGAATGATTTTTGTATACTTGAATTGGGGAAGGTGGTTAAGATTAACATTTGATGCAACAAGTTTGTAATTATTTTTATTTTTTTCTGAAATTGTCTTTTTTTTTTTTTTTAGGTTTTTCTTCCCTATTAGATCTTGAGCCTCTTGAGGGTGGAACAATGCACATTGTTCCCCAACGTTCATGCTGTTCATGTACTGTCTAGAGAGCACCAAGCACATAGTAGATGCTCAATAATCATCATGATAATTATAATGCACATTCATGGAGTACTTAATACCATGCACAGCACTTAACATTTACATGTATTAACTAACTCACTTGACCTTCACACCACCCTATCTATAGGCAGGCATCTTTTCTTCCTCATTTTATGCATGAAGAATCTGAGGTGCAGAGAGGCTGAATAAGTTGCCCAAGGTCATTCAGTGTGGGTTGCAGCTAATAAATATTCACTGATGACTAAATGAGTGAATGATTTCCTGGCATGCACCATGCTTTCTTGCCACCGGGCTGTCCCTTATCCTACATAGTGGTATGCTGTAGTATAAAATTGCATGGGTCAGATCCAGGCAAGAGACTGTCTCAGAGCCGTAGTGAGTCCCTGAGGCCCCCGGGACAATGTCCTCACTCCTGGGACTGGTGATCGGTCCTTTTCAATCACTTCTGGCCTCTCCTGCTAGCCTACTTTTTCTAGCATGACACCTTACACTTCAGTGCACTAACTACTCATAGGTTCCTAGAGCCTGTTTAATAATACTAAACTGCAAGGTTGTATCTGGTCACTAGCAGTGATGGTGGTGGTGAGAAGGTGACTGTAGAACCGTGTCCTCATCCTCGTCTCTCTGGTGCGGACACCAAGTCCCAGAGAGGAGAAGGGACTTGATAAAAGCAAACCTGGTCAGACTCAGTGAGGGCCCAATGCAGGCCGCTGGCCTCCTAGCCCAAAGCCCTTTCCACAATGGGCAGCTGCTCTCTTTGATGTTACACAGAGAACAGGACCTGGCCGCCCAAAAGAGCCCCTCAATTCTGAAATAATAGTGCTGGAAAGTCCACCATTGAAGATCATTTCTTTTTGGGTTAAGGAGTGTTGAAGGCTTTCTGGCCTTCAGGGAGCCCTGGTTGATGATGAAAACCCCCGGGACCAGTCCTATGCTCAGCTCATGTCAGCTGGTCCCCAGGAGGATGAACTGGCTGACAGGCAGCCAGGGGTGAGATGCCGTGGGAAGGAGATCATGACTGAGGGCTGGAGGAATGCGGGAAGCACCGAGGCGGGCAGAAGAATGGGGGCAGGGGTGTCAGCCATGGAGGGTGGAGCAGCTGTGAGAGCCTTGGACTGAGGACTCGGGAAGCTTGGCTTCACCTCCAACTTGCTGTGTGGTGCTGGGCAAGTCTCTTTCCTGCTCAGAGCTCTGATCTGGGTCAGCGCTATGGAACAGACTTGTTTCTGAGTTTATCTTAAGGCTCTCAGTGTCAGGAAGTTAGCGCTCCCCCACTCGGTGGCTGTTGCCATGACAACTATCTCAGTGGCTATAGTGATTGTTGCTATGACTACAATCACACGTTACAGAAGACAAGTGATTGGCTATCAGTTCTGCATTGAGACGGGTTCCTCCTGGTCATGTCCTTCCATCACCGACTAAAGTTCAGTGTTTGTGAGGCCAGATAAATTGACACCCAAGGGAAGTGTCAGGTGTCATGAACATGTGTTCTAATGTCTTTTCTTATACTGACAGACATTGTGACCTTGGGCAAGTCTCTGCTTTTCTCTAGGCCTTAGTTTCCTCATCTGGAAAATTAAGAGGTTGCATAGGCCCTTTCACCTCTAAATTTCTTCCAATTTGCCTTTAAACAAGAGACAAAGTATAAGTCAAAGGATTGTTTCCAAGAGTGATATGGAAATATTAACAACTGTTATGGCAGTCATTCACTGACCTATCCACAAGACCTGGACTACCCTGCCATGGCAGATGTTAATCTTTTAATGCCTGTAAGTGAGGAGGTCTGGGTGGTCCCAGAGGGAGGGTCAGCAGTGGCCATTATGCTGGGAGGGTACGTGGAGGAAACTTGGGACAGGGATTATTAACAACTAGTTAGTATGTATCTAAATAGTTCGACAACACCTATGGCCATACCTTTGCATAATGGCTGAAGGCCAGCCTTGTTTGTATGTATTGTAGTGGAATTACAAGCACTGAGTAATAAAGGGAGATTTTCTGAGCAGGAGGGCCACACCGATATCACAGAGATCCAGCCGCTGATGAAGCCAATGGTTGGCTCTCAAGCCCAGCTCTGGTCAGGATCTCTGAGAGTAGGATTAATCTTTCTTCCTGGCCACTGGACCTCCCCGAGTCAGCTGTGCACAGTCCCCAGAGAGTCAGATTTGCCAGCGTCTCATTTCCAGGATGGCTGTCGCCCAGACAAGTGGGCAGGGTACGTCAGGAGTTGGAGAGCGGGGGAGCCCAAGGAGGAAACAGGAAGCTTGGGGACGCCTGTTCCCCTTCTCCCAGGAGACCAGGCCCTGGGCAGATGCCAGACCCTCAGCCTCCCAGATCTCCTCCTCTCCCCCTACCTCCAGGCCCAGCGTCTCCCCCACTCCTTGCTTTTCTCAGCAGGACTCTGCAAACAGCTTCTCCGGATGGACACGGCTGCTGCCTCCTCCCTGCACACTTTCCATTCCCAGCCCTGAGCCTCAGCCAGGGTTCCTCAGGAAAATTGGCTGAAAGAAACATTTTCCATGCTCTTGACTCCTCTGCTGGGTGGTTGTCCCTGCCTCCACTCCCGCCAGTCTCTTCTCCAGCGGGTCACCCAGGCCCAGGAGGAAAAATATTTGGTCAACTGGTTGCAGCTCACTTACCATTTAATTTTACATGTAATTTTATCTCCCTGGGCCTCATTTCTTTCTTTCTTTCTTTTTTTTAATCCCCATCCTGGAACAGATATGTTTCCATTGATTTTGAGAGAGAGAGAGAGAGACATCAATTGGTTGCCTCCTGTGCGCCCCACAACCGGGGCATATGCCCTGACTGGGAATCAGACAGACAGCCTTTTGGTGTATGGTATGATGCTCCAACCAATTGAGCAACCTGACCAGGGAGGGCCTCAGTTTCTTCATCTAGAAATGAACTAGATACCTTGGGAAGCAGGCTGAGGAGTTAGACCTTTTTTATTTAATTCTTAGCTCTGTTGATTACTGCATGACTTTGGATATGATACTTAACATCTTAGAGCTTTAGTTTTCCTCATCTGATGTTGTCTTTCACTGTTGTGAGGATTAATGAAATAATCTGAGATAAAGGTTTTACTTAGGGCTCTGCACATGGTGAATGCCCAATGAATAGCTATTTTAAAAAATTACTTTGTTATTAGTGTCTCCTAAGGGCCAGATGCTGTGCTAAGTGCTTTACATACCTACTCTCTAATCCACCTAACACCTGTGTAAAATGTTTGTCATCTGTTTTGTAAAGCTGAGGGCCCACAAATTCAGAGAGACTAAGTAACTTGCCCTCCGTCATGTAGCTGTCAAATGGTGGAGGCAGAGGGAATCCAACTTAGGTTTGGCTGATTCCAGGCTTCCTGTTCCAACCAAGGTTCTGGTAACTGGATGAAAAAACAAACAAACAAACAAACAAAAAAAACACCCATCTACTCCAGACAGATAATAAAGAGTGGAATAGCCTCGGCTAAAAATTTAATCCAGACCTTAGAAACTGTAATTTCAAAACTTCACTGGGGTTTGGTGCAGCTAAGGGGCATGGTCATCGAGAGAAATATTGTTCAACTTTGTTTTAATTAGGGAAATACAAAGTAAGCAATGAGACAGTTTCTTTCCCAACCTTCCCTCATCCTGTTTCCAAGAGAATATCAAATGAAAAAAGATTGGTCTTTGGTTTCCTGAACTCAATTCCTTCCTGCAGAGATAGGTGTGTGTGTGTGTGTGTGTGTGTGTGTGTGTGTGTGTGTGTGTGTGTGTGTGTGTAGGTTTGCCCACACTAACAAGTAATTCTCAGAATATATACCTGGAGATACCAACAGATGCCACACGTAAAGGGCTCAGTCCCACAAGACTGCCCTCCAATTCAGATGCCAATTGCTAGCTGAGGTTGTTATCTGTGCTTCTGACTGATCAGCTGCAAACAGGATGCCAATTGCAAGCCCAGGTTGTTGTTACCTGTACTTCTGGCCAACCTGGCTATAAATCAGGGGGTCTCATGACCCTCTCCTTAGGTTTGATTGATTTGCTGGAATGGCTCATGGAACTCAGGAAAACCCTTTACTGACTAAATTGCTGATTTATTACAAAAGATATTAAAGGGTACAAATCAACAGCCAGATTAAGAGACACATAGGGTGAGGTCCCAAACAAAGGAGCAGTTCTGTCCTGGTGAAGCTTGAGGCCTTGTACGGTGGCTCATGGAAATGTTCTGATTCCCCAACCTGGAAGCTCTCTAAATCCCTCCTATTTAGGTTCTTATGGAGGCTTCATTTCATAGGCATGATTGATTAACTCATTGGCCATTGATGATTGAGTCACCTCTAAGCCTCTCTCCCCTCCCTGGGATTCATGGTTGGTTCTTCTGGCTGCCAGACCCCTCCTTAGGTGCTTCCCAAAAATCACTTGCACTAGCATAAATCCAGTTGCAGTGGAAAGGGACTTGTTATGAATAACAAGGCACCCATTTCACCTTTATGGCTCTGAAGTGATTTTAGGAATTAAGGACAAGAGGCCAAATATTATATTAAAAGATGCTCCCATTGCTTTATCACTCAGGACACTTCATGGAGTTTGGGAGCTGTGAGCCAGGAATTGTGTTATTGAAGACTGCAAATACCTAAGAAATATATTTTGGTCATCTGAATGACCAAATATATATATTTCTTATAAGTTGTAATATTGCAGCTAGTAATATCTAATGTGGGTTGTGGTGAGGGGAATAAGACACTATAGGTGTAAATATAAACAAAAACAGGCCTTTTGGAGGGTACTTTGACAGTGTTTGTCAAAATGTAAAATGTACATGCTCTTTGACCCAGTAATTTTCAATTTGGTAATTTCTTCTATATGTGCAAGAATATTCAGTGCCACACCGCAAGAGCAAACCATTTACAGTAACTTAAATGTCCTTCAGTGGATGAAATAATGTACATCCATAGTGAGGGATATTTTGCAGCAATGAAAAAGAACAAGAAAAAGAAAAAATGGACAGACTGAGATGAGAAGTAGAAATTGTGATGTCACAATTATAATTGGCAATTTCAACACTCCTTTCTCAGAAACTGATCAAACAAATAGGCATAAAGTCATTTAGTATATGGAGGATTTGAACAGCATTATCAATCACTTTGACTTGATCAACATTTTAGAACACTACAACCAACAACAACAGAATGCATATTATTTTCAAGTACACATGGAACATGAATCATGATAGACTATATGTTGAACTATAAAACAAGTCTCAAATTTGCAATAAAATTAAATTAAAAATCAATTTAAAAAAAAGGACTTCGGCCAAGATGGAGGCCTAGACAGACATGCTGGGTCTCCTTCCACAACCAAGAAGGATAACAACTACCTCAAAACTAGAGACAAGCAGAAGTTCCAGAAAATGGAGCTGCATGGAACTCCAACAAACAAAGATATAAAGAAGAAATACTCATCCAGACAGGTAGGAGGGGTGGAGCCAGGGCGGAGAGGACACACTGTGGTGGTGGCATTAGCAGTGGCAGTGGTGGCAGCAATGGCAGTGGAGGCAGCAGGAGGCCAGAAGAAAATGCAGTCACACATTTTGAAAAGTGGGGAGGGACACCTGGGAAGCTCTGCCAGCTCCTGATCAGATTGCGCAGCTCATGGTCCCAGTGCCAGGGAATATCAAGCCTCTTTGCTTTAGACTGTGCAAACCAGTGGGGGTTGGGGCAGAGGAAGAAACTGTTGGTTTCTCATCAGAGTCCACTTGTTTAAAGGGCCCCCACAGTCCTAGAACATCCACAGGCCCACCTACTCTGGGAACGACATCCAGGACAACAGCTAGAGAGGTGCCAGTCTCATACAAAAGTGCGAGAGATGCCTGGAAAAGGGGCAAGTGCTGAGCAAGCAGCATTGTTCCCTCTGTGACCCTTACCCCACATACAGCACCACAATGTGGTGAAATGGGTCACCCTGTACTGACAAATACCTAAGGCTTTGCCCCTTACAACATAACAGGAGCAACAGCTCTACCTAAGACATGGAGGCAAATAAACACAGGAGCCTGTCAGAATGAGGAGACAGAGAAGTATGGCCCAAAAGGAGGAATGAATCGAGGTTCCAGTTGGAAAACTAAGCAACGAGGAGCTAGCCAACCTAACAGACACAGAATTTGAAACACTGTTGAGAAAGATGGTCACAGGCTTGATAGATATGCTTGAGTACGGCAAACGTATAAGGGAAGAAGTGAAAGCTATGCTAAGTGAAATGAAGGAAAATCCACACAAAACCAATGATGAAGGGAAGGAAACTAGAGTTCAAATCAATGATTTGGAACATAAGGAAGAAAAAAACAGTCAACCAGTACAGAATGAGGAAACAAGAACTGAAAAAAAATGAGGAGAGACTTAGGAACTTCTAGGACAACTTTAAACATGCCAACATCTGAATCATAGGGGTGCCAGAAGGAGAAGAGCAAGAGCAAGAAATTGAAAGCCTATGTGAAAAAATAATGAAGCAAAACTTCCCAAATTTGGTGAAGGAAATAGACATACAAGTCCAGGAAACACAGAGAGTCCCAAACAAGCTAGACCCAAAGAGGACCACACCAAGACACATCATAATTAAAATGCCAAAGATTCAAGATAAAGAGAGAATCTTAAAAGCAGCAAGGGAAAAGCAGACAGTTACCTACAAAGGGGTGCCTATAAGACTATCAACTGATTTCTCAAAAGAAACTTTGCAGGCAAGAAGGGACTGGCAAGAAGTATTCAATGTGATGAAAAGCAAGGACCTACATCCAAGATTACTCTATCCAGCAAAGCTGTCATTTAGAATGGAAGGGTTGATGAAGTGCATCTCAGACAAGGTAAAGCTAAAGGAGTTCGTTATCACCAAGCCATTAGTGTATGAAATGTTAAAGGGACTTATCTAAGAAAAAGAAGACGAAAACTATGAACGCTAAAATGACAACAAACTCACAACTATCAACAACTGAATCTAAAAAATAAAAACAAAATCCAATTAAGCAAACCAGAATAGGAACAGAATCATAAGTATAGGGATCATTTGGAGGGTTATCAGCTGGGAAGGGGAAGGGGGAGAAATGGGGAAATAGTGTAGGGATTACGAAGCATAATTAGTTGGTACAAAATAGACAGGGGGAAGTTAAGAATAATATAGGAAAGGGTGAAGCCAAAGAACTTATATGCACAACCCATGGACATGAACTAAGGGGGGTGGGATTGCTGGGGGAAAGGGGTTACTGGGCAGAGGTGAGCAAAGGGGAAAAAAAATGGGACTACTGTTACAACACTATCAATAAAATATATTTTTAAAAATAAGAAAAAAACAAAATAGAACCCGCCACCCCAAATATTTGGCAATTAATATTTGTTTGAATAACCTATGGGAAGAAGAAATCACAGCGGGAATTAGAAAATATTTTAAATTGAATTATAATGAAGATATAACACATCAAAATTTGTGGCATGTATCTAGAGCAGTGCTTAGAGGGAAATTTATAGCTTTATATAAATTATATAGCTTTTTTTCTGATATAGCTTTAAATGTGTATATTAAGAAAAAAGAATGGTCTCACATGATCTGAAAAAAGAAAAACAAAATAAATATCAAAATAACAAGGCCTGGATAGAAAGTCAAGGTAAATTGAGTGAAAAAAAAATTATATCTAATATTTACAGTATTGTGGCAGACATACATTGCTTGCTGCCCCTCAATGTCCATTCTATCTTTCCTTGAACATAGAATCCCTGATTTTGAGTCAGCACATGGCTATTCAAAATAAAGCGTCCTAGACTCCTTTGCAATTAAGTGTGGTGATGTGACTAATGAGATGCAAGCAGCATTAATGTGTGTATCTTCTGAGAGGTTGTGTCTTATTTGGACTCCTTACCACTTCTGGCTGGCTGGAACATGGCTGTGGTGGCTGCAGCTTGAGCAGCATATTGGATGGAAGGCAGTGGACTCAAAAGATAGAAGGAGCCATGGTCCCTGCGCTGTGGAATGCCACATCAGCCTTGGACTGTTTGCTTCTAAATTTCTTTTCCATGAGAGAGAAATATACTTCTTTCTTGTTTCAATCACTACTATTTTGAGTTTTATCGTTTGCAACTAAACTCAGTCCCAATGCATATAACTGTGATCCCACTTATGTAAAAAAAATAAAATAAAATAAAAAAATAAGGAAAGAAAAAAGAAAAAGAAAAAGAAATTAACTTATATGTGTCAGATAGATGATTTTGACTTCGGTACAAGAAATCCCCAAGATAATTTGCTTCAGCACTGAAAATACATTATCTTACATAACATTAAGTTCAGAGGTGAGCAGCTTCAGGGATGGTTAATTTGGTGGCTTGACCTCATCATCAGTGACTCAGGTACTTTTCATCTTTCTACTTTGCCATCTATCCTCTGACTAGATCCATCATAATTTCAAGATGCTGGCTACAGTTCCAGACATCACATTCATACATTTCAATGACCAGTAGAAGAAAAGGGACTGTCCCTTCTTGGTGCAGCTCTTTTTTGTTTGTGTCTCAGTACTTTTGTTAGAGCAAAGAAACTTTTTCTAGAACTTTCCAGCCAACTTCCCTCACCCCTCAGTGACCATAGCTGGGTTGTAGGCCCATTTTTAAGCCAATCTCTGGCTTAGAGCAATCAGGTTTATTCTTGACCCATGAAAAGAGAACAACAGCAAAATTGCAGCTCCGGCAGCGTGGAAGAAAAGAAAAATAGCCAAATGCCTGCTACAGCGCACATGTAAGTGGACAAGAACACCTGGAAGGATACATCCTAGAATGCTAATGGTAGGGAACTCCAAGGAGAGGAGTGGGACTTGGGGGGAGGATGGAACAAGTTCTGTAGCAGATACCACAGTTGCCTATCCAATGAGCGTTACCACTTCTCTGCTGCTGACAAAAACCATCTTGTTAGGGCAGCAAAGGATGAGTCATAATTGGTTCAAGCCAGGTATGGCAATCTCAATCATTTTTGCCAGATAATTGCTTTTTCAGCCTCTCTTGCAGCTAGAGACTCAGCCTGGTCAGTGAGTTATGAAGGGACATTGCTGGGAGAACAATTTCCTCATTGGTAAAAAGAAAAGTTGTTTCTGACCTTTTTCCTTTCATTTTAAAAAATAATTTTATTTATTTAATTTTTAGAGGGGGGAAGGGAGGGAGAGAGAGAGGGAGAGAGTCATCGATGTGAGAGAGAAACATCAACTGGTTTTCTCTTGTACGCGACCTGACCAGGGACCGAATTTGCAACCCAGGCATGTGCCCGGAACAGGAATCGAACAGGTAACCTTTCACTTTGCAGGATTATGCCCAACCAACTGTCTTACTTATATGGAATTGTTGCAGTCATACTGCAACCATGAGGGAAAAGCCTAGAGAATTATGTAGATGTACACCCAGTATCTGGCATTTTAAGGCTGACGAATCGACTTTAAAATTGCCGACCTCTGGGCTCTTGTTAGAAAATATCCTTATAAGGATTTCTATCATGTGTAGCTGAGAGCAGCTTAACAGACAAATGCATCTTTACTTTTTACCATATGTTTTCCATTGTTTTTGACATATTCTTATAATTAAAATGTATTATTTCTGTAATTCAAAGTTCAATTAAAAAATATACCATTGGGCATGAGCACCTTTGGGAACCCAATAGGCCCGAAGAGGCACTCTTGGAAAGGGGACTGGGAGGAGTTGAACAAAAGGAACGAGCTGTTCTTTATAATTAAGTACTGACTTCATGGTATGAAGGGTGGCCTTGCAGACTGAGGGGTGACTGAGAATACATTTTTCTATTACTATCTGGGTTCAGATCAGAGGTTACTAACTGTCAGCCTCTGGTCAGAATTTGGCTGGTGGAAATATTTTGTTTCTCCTGTTCAGGGTTTTTAAAAATTGGAATGAGCAATAATGATTTAAGAATTGGGACACTTCACAGAAATATCTAGTTTGCAGACCTTTTCTTTGGAAAACCCAAAATATCTGGCAATACTAGGTTCATATCCTAACATCAGAAATAGGCAGCTTAGTTCTGTTGCTCCCCTAATGCACAGGACAGGTACTTCCAATTTGCCACAGACCTTGATGCTCCCTAATGCCCTTCACCCAGTGTACTTCACTGATTTCTAGTATCTGTCTAATACTTTAAGCATTTGATTTAGTGTCCTCTGGTTTAGGTTTTAGAATTAATGCATGTGTGCATTTATGTGTAATATTCAACAGTTACATTCTAGACAATTGGCCACGTAAAAAGGCCACTGACCTCATTCGCACAGGCAGGCAAACCTTGAAGAGAACTAGATTTGGAGTGTCACACTCACTCTGGACTGTTCTGTAAGACTAGAAGAGCTAAGAGCACTCTTGACTGTCCTGTTGGGTCACTTGGAGACTAAATCCATCTTAAATACCCCAGACTTCTGAAGATATACTGCTGGGGAAGGGAGATCATTCGGAGGGAAGACTTACATCTGTGAGTAGGGAGTAGGGTTTTCTGAAAGACAGATGGGGATTTGCCCACTAGACGCTTGAAGAAGCTGGTGCTCTTGGAGAGAAGCAGGGACTTGAGGAAGAGAAGTAAGTTCAAATTATGGGGGTAACATCCTAGAGCTCCTGACACACCATGGGAGGCTACCCCTTTAACTTAGGGCCCTTTCTATTCATTAGAACCAGATGGAGTGTGTGTGTGTGTGTGTGTGTGTGTGTGTGTGTGTAAACAGAGAGAAAATCCATCCATGATCTCTTCCATCCTTCATTCTATCTTGCTATGGTAGGCAGAAGAGCAGCTCCTCCAAATGTCCACGTTCCGCTCCCTGGAACCTGTAAATATGTCATGTTACATGGCAAAGGTGGATTAAGGTCGGAAATGGAATTAAGGTTGCTAATACCTGGCTTTAGAATAGGGAGGTTATCCTGAATTATCTGAGTGGGCTCAATGTAATCACAAGGGTGGAAGAAGGAGGCAGGAGAAGGGGAGAAGCACAGAAGTGGCAGCAGGAGATGGACTTGACCTGGTGTTGTTGGCTTTGAAGATGGAGGAAGGAGTCATGAGCCAAAGAAAGTGGGCAGCTTCTAGAGGCTGGGAAAGGCAAGGAAACAGATTCTTCTCTAGAGCCTCCAGAAAGAAATGCAGCCCTGGCTAGTGTGGCTTAGTGGATTGAGCACCAGCCTGTGAACCAAAGGATTGCCAGTTTGATTCCCAGTCAGGGTACATGCCTAGGTTCTGGCTAGGTCCCCAGTTAGGGATGTGCAAGAGGCAACCGCACATTGATGTTTTTCTCCCTCTCTTTCACCCTCCCTTCTCCTTTCTCTAAAAAAATAAATACAATCTTAAAAAAACGAGAAAGAAATGCAGCCCTCTGAGACCCATGCTAGATTTCTATTCTACAGAAGTGAAAAATGATAAATTTTTGCTGTTTTAAGCTACTAAATTTATGGTAATTTAGTACAGAAGTCATAGGAAATAAATACTCCAGGCCACCTGGAGGAGCCACGTGTCGGTGACATTCCAGCTTACTGCCAATATCAACCTGTGGACATGTGAGTGAGGACACAGACTTGTGAGATGATTCTAGTCACTCCAGTATCTGAGCTTGCCAGCCGAGGCCCTGGAGGGAAGCTGTACCCATTTTGCCCTACCCAAATTCCTGACTCACAAAATACATAAGTATAATAAAATGATTGTTTTTATGCCACTAAGCTTTGGGGTGGTTTGTCTGGCAGCATAGTAACTGGAACAGCATCTCTTCTAGCCTTGAACTTGAACCAGATGGAACTGGGGAAAACTGCACACACTGCTGAACCCAGAGGTCCCATCCCATCATTAGTATTATTTTTAACTGAACCCTGAACTGAACAGAAGGGAACACTGCTGAAATTGAAACTGAATTTGTGTATTTTTTCAAGCTGTTGAACTAAAGTATTCAAATTTTCTTGGGAAAAAGACCATCACATAGAGAAATCTACCTTAAACTCCTTCTTTCTGTGTATTTTGATTTGCCTGAGGTCACACATGCACAGCAGAGCTCAGAGTTTCTTAATCTTTATAAACAGCCAGCTATGACTCTCTCTACCCTCCTTACCTTCCCTTGTCAAAGTTTACTGAATGAAAGAAGGAGTGAGATGTGAATTTCCCACCATCCAAGCACAGGGAGTCCCAGCCTGAACCTGATTCCTTGGGGGTCCCTGAGTGGAAGCTTTGTGTCCCTGGCTGAGAAATTGGAACTTTCCATCAAGGCCAGTGATCCTGAGTATTTGAGCCACCCGGCTGGGGTGTGTCAGGATCCAGGTGTCCTTCATCTCATCTGGATCAGGCTGAAACAGTTTGTGGTGCACCCCCACAGAAAAGGGGGGGCTCTGAGGAAACTTGGGGCCCATGGGAGACGTTCATCTTTCCAGAGCTTTATCATTTTTTCCATAACACTACTCTCCCTTCAAGGTGGAAAGTCCCAGCTGTTGGCTGAGGATCCTCTCAGAGTGCTTTTGTTCTCCACCCTGCCCCCAGCGCAGGCAGCAGGCTGCTGGGCAAAGGACACCTCGTTTTTTATACCGGTGTTTTATCCGGTGCAATAAAGACAAGCCCTTAATACCACAGGACTGGATTTCTCTGTTTCAAATCTTGGCTCTGCTACTTGCTAACTGTGCAATCTTGGCAAGGTTGCTTCTCTATGCTATAGTTTCTCCATTTAAAAACTGGCATGGTGATAATATTGACCAGTTTTGAGGAATTAATATATGAAAAGTGCTTAGCACAGCAACTGATACATGGCTGTAACTGTTTGCTGTTATTATTGCATGACCTTGGGCAATTCATCTCCTTTCTCTGGGCCTCAGTTTCCCCAATTGTACAATGAGGGTAGCAGTTTCTACCTGATCTGAGAGTAAATTCTCACTACCCTTTCCTGCTGTGTGACCTTGGACAAATTTCTTGGGTTCAATTGGCCTCATTATGTTCATCTGTTAAATGGTACCTACAAAGTAGATGGTTGTGGTGATGATGAGAAAATATGTAGCAAGCATGTAGCACGGGGCCTAGCACGCAGAAAGAGCTAAAACAAAGGTTAGCTTTATTTTTCAGTTTGTTTTTATGGATGACAAAGAACTTTCTAAACTATACTTGGCTAAGTCCCTGGGAGGAATATTGTGGTTTTCTCACATGCTTTCCCAGCCATGCCTTATTCACAGACACCTAGAATCAGAGAGGTCAGGACTGGAAGGGCCATTGTACAGACTGGTTAATTGATCCATTCAACAAATAGTTATTGATCACCTGGTATGAGCCAGGCACTATTGTAGGTGTTTGGGAGAGAGCAGCTATGAGGGCCCTGCTCTCGTGAAGCTTTCATTCCTTTGGGTGAGGCAGACAGTAAACATGAGTACATGAATAGGTGATACAAGTTTAGATTCAATCCCTTTATCTTACAGATGGGGAAACTGAGGCCCAAGAGAGAATGACACCTTCCTCAAGTCCTCCAGTGTCACAGCAGGGCCGAAGACTTCGTCATAGTCTCAGGATATTCTACCTTTAACAAACCCTGGTTTCCCCAATGTCTTACTATGTAATAGTAGGAACCAACATTTACTGAATCTTCCTAGATGCAGGAACTGTTTTAAGTACTTTACACATGGTAAGTCATTTAATTCTCACATCAACCCTGAGGGAGGGAATTGCCATGAATCCTATTGTATAGATGGGGAAACTAAAGCACACAGAGGTGGAGGGGAGCAAGGTTTGAACACAGATGCCCTAGTTCATGGATCTCAGCCATGGTGCTGTCCTGCTGTGCTGGACATACTCTTTCACTCGTACCTTGATCTGCACTATTTCTTTCTCCCCTGCCCCACCTTCAATCCTGGTCTCAAGGATTTCTTTCACACTCTGAGAAACCTGATAAGCCCTTTCCCTGTCTGGCCCTCAGTTTTCCCATCTGTGAATTGAATGGATTGGATTGGATTGTCTTCAAGGCCCTCCATGACCATCCTGATTTTAGCCCTTTATGTTTGTAATTATTTTTTTTCCCAGTCTGCTTCCCCCTTCCCCTGCCCCTGCTCAGATGGTGAGCTCCAGAGGCAGCACCCTACTCCTTCCATTCACTGTGTTGTCTCCAGAGCCTGGCACTATGCCTTGCACTTAGTAGGCCCTTGATAAATATTTGTGGATGGAGAAAGAAATGACACGGAAGTCCTCAGTTTTCTCAGAAACAGCTTCTGTGCTCTCTCCCTGGCCCCTCTTCCTTTCTCAGCCTGTGGGGCCTCCTCTCTCCCTCCCTTCTTCCCTCCCTCCCTTTCACCTCCCAGGGCCGACTCAGGCCCTCCATCCGGCCTGCATTTTTCCGGGTTTGATATCATTTTTTCCACTCTCCAGGCTGCTGCAGGCTGCCTCTGCCAACTTTCCACAACTACAGCCCCTCCCCCATGACCACAGGCCCAGGACAGCTTGGGGTGGGGGAAGACCCTCCTCTTCTTCCCTTCCCCAGGCTAGAGTTGGGATGGGGAAATAACTGCCATCAGCGTCTGGCTGGCAAGATTTCGGGGGTGGGGGTGAGGGTCACAGCTGGAGGCTGTGGCTTGCCTGCCTGTGCTGTGTTCTTCCTTGGCACCATGTTCCTGGCAGCAGGGACAGGGCCCACGTGGGGCATCTGGAAGGGCAGTTGTTTGGGGGCAGTGTGTCAGGCATCAGGGACACAATGGTCCCAACTGCTTGCATCTTGTTCTCTCAAATTAGTGACACTCCTTCACCTTAGGCTGGAAACCCCTGACCTGACCCCAAGGCCCCATCCCCAGCCAGCCTGGATGCCTCACTACCTCCTACCTCCTGCACAGACATAGAAGGAGGCTGGGCCCTGGGGTCTAGTCCTCATTCTCACTGGCTGGGCGGCTCCCGGGAGTTCACGTCCCCTCCTGGACTTCAGTTTCTACATTCAGATAAATGAACAAGTTAGACTAAATTGGGGGTCCATCCAGGGGATAAACAGATTGAGTTCCATGAAGTCTATCCCCCTTCTTTAAATTGTATGCAAAATTGTGTTTGAAAGTCCATTTTCCCTGGGACTCTACAGCTTTTGGTCACATTCTCCGAGAGGGCTGTGGATAAGTTGGGTACAAACTCGAGTCTGCCAAGTCTGGATTGGAATCCTGGCAACCTCAGTAATAGCAGCCGTATGGTCTTGAGCAGGAGCCTTCACCATCCTGTGCCTCAGTTCTCTAATTATTAAATAGAAGAAGATTCATAGTTGCAACAGCTTAGTACACAGTCAGCTCCCAACAAACACTACTATTTTATTGCCAGAATGAGCACTAAAATTCCAGGTAATATTTTCTGCATCTATCATCTAAAAAATGGGCTAATGAGAAAATAAGATGTCATTACGCTTCACTGTGGTTGTGCTCCACAGGGTCTGCCTCCGAGGCCGGGGGCAGGGCTCCTGCCCCGTGCTGGGAGAAGGCCTGAACACATAATTGTTGTAATGATTTTATTGACTGGTCCTGACACAGGTCAGCAGGCTCACCCAGTGTGTAGCCAGCGTGGATGGGAGAGCAGGAGGTGGAGCCGCCTGGGTGAACCCCAAAGAAGCAGCCTGGACATTCACATGGGACATCCTTCTGGTCTGGTTTATTGCAGGGTGGGGCAGGGGCGAGTGTTTCTGAGGGTTGGCCGGAGCCCAAAGATAAGGAAAACTTTTACAAAAAAAGACACGCAATGCGTAAAAAACCCTATTCTGTGCCCAGCTTGGGCTTCGGCCCCATAGTCTATACATCGCTTCCCAGGGTGGAGGGGTCCCTGACGCTGTGACCTGGGGAGAAGCTCTGGCCCTCCGGGCAGCGGGTAGGTAAGGCCCAGGACGCGCACTCCAGGTCGCTGTGCCCTTGCCCGTCGGTGGCGTCGGGGGAGCTTACCGTGCACCCCAGTGTCCCACCACCTCTGGGAGGGAGGGCGGCCTCAGAGCACAGCCAGGTTGTGGCAGGACTTGGAGCGGGCCTTGAGCGCCCGGCGGCGGGCGCTGCGGGCTGTCAGGCGTGCCAGGAAGCGACGAGCTCGCTGACCGAAGCTCGCTCGCCGTCGGGGCGCGGGCGATTCCCGGGCCGTGCTGTCCCGGCGCAAGCGCAGCTGGCGCACCACGCCCTCGAAGAGTTCGGCCACGTTGTGCTGCAACGCGGCTGAGGTCTCGATGAACTTGCAGTCGAACACCACAGCGCAGGCGCGTCCCTCTGCGGTGGCGGGGCCAGGCGGGCGGGGTGGCGGGGGAGGAGATAAAGGTAGGAAGGGGCATGTTCGGTCTCAACCGGAAGCCCCTTTTCCTTTCTCAATACATTGTGCTGGGTGCCCCGGGACTCAGAAATGGATCAAATCTGGCTTTGAGGAATTAGGTCACAGGTTAGTGACCGATACTGGTGGCAGACTGAGGCTGCGAAGACAGAGAGGCTGGGCTGGGTAGGGAAGGGTCTTGAATGCCGGGTAAGGGGTTTAATCTGTGCATCAGAATTATCTGGGGAGAGATTCTGATTTGGTAGGTTTGGGATGTGGTCCGGGAACCTGCGTTTTAACAGAATCTCCTGGGATTATGTTGCAGAATTTTGGGATGTCTGCTCATATGGTCTTCCATCTTCAGGAAGCCACTGGGCTGGGAGGCAGGGACCTGGGTTCTAGTCCTCAGTGGCTGGTGACCCCGTGGAACTGGCTTCCCCTTTCTGGGTCTCAAATTCCATAATTTCTGGATTGTTCCATGTAAGTAGGGCCATTTTAAGATCTTTATGGGTCCCACCTGTTATGCCAAACGTATTAAAATATTCCCATCCCACTTTAAATACAACTTACATATACTAACTTTAAACGTTTTGGTTTGCAGTTGCTAGATGGCACAATATCATGTTTTGTAGACAATTAAAGTTTTCTGAATATATAAATTTCTCAGTCTATGTTGGTGTCAATAATTGGCTTTGGCACCTGTCTCAGATGGCCATAAAAAAAGAACCTGGACCTGGAGAGTATTATGCTAAGTGAAATAAGCCAGTCAGAGAGAGGCAAATACCATATGATCTCACCTATATGTGGAGTCTAATGAACAAAATTAACTGATGAACAAAAGAGAAACATGCATAGATACATGGAACAGACTGACAGCTGTCAGAGGGGAGGGGGATTGAGGGACTGGATGAAAGAAAGGAAAGGGATTAAGAAAAAAACTATATATATGTATGTATGTATGTATATACATATATATACATACACATATATATCACATTGACACAGACAATGGTGTGGTGATATCAGAGGGAAAGGGGGGTAAGGGGCAGGTGGATGTGGGCATGGGGGGATGAGGATGGAAAGAAACTACTTGGGGTGATGGACACCCAATGCACAGTGCAGATGATGTTTTGTTGAGTTGTACACTTGAAACCTACATGGTTTTGTGAACCAATGTCACACCAAATTCAATAAAAAAGAAAAGAAAAGCCTTTAGTACTAGGCTTTTCAGGCCAACTGGATAAAGTGTCTCTGACTAAGGGTGTGGGGGAGCCAAAGGGGAATTTTTAAGCAAAGAAGTGACAAGGTCAGGTCTGCTTCTGGGAAACTCTGGCAGCTGTTGAGCAGAACTGATTGAATGAGGACATAGAAGTACAGCGCGGCTGGTCCAGGCTAAAATGGAGACGACGGGATGGGGCAGAGGCTGTGGGAAGGGAGGGAAGGATTTGGGTACTGGTTTGGGGGAGTGAAGGAGGAGGCAGGAATGGTCCCCAGCTTTCACATGTAGGCAAGTAGATGCAGGATGGGGGTGAGGTAGGGGTCAGGCAGTCACGGAGATGAAGAGCACTGGAGGCGGAGCAGTGACAGTGGGCCTGAGAGGATTATGGAGAGGGAGGGTGGACTCACCTTCCACGGAGACTTCCCGGCAGCGTGCCAGGTCTGCCTTGTTGCCCACCAGGATGATGGGCACGTGGTCTGCCTGATGTGTGCGCCGCAGCTGAATGCGGAGCTCAGAGGCGCTCTCGAAGCTGCCTCTGTCTGCGATGGAGTATACTATGACGTAGGCACTGGCCACTTGCAGGCATGACTCCTGGCTCCAGCGTTCGCCCTGTATGGGAGGTACCCCGGGCCCATGCTCAGAGGTTACCTAGGCCCTGACTGAGAAAGGGTCTGCGATGGTCTAATGGGTGGGATGGGGCAGAGGTCTATACTTTGGGCAGATTTGGGGGACAAATTCTCTCATCATTCCTTGTTCTCTCAAAGTAGTGACACCCTGATCCTCTCTGAGCCTGTTTCTCTGCTTGAAAAATTGGGCTCATTACCTCACTACATTCTCTCATTCATTGATTCCTTCTGTTGGCTAAGCACTGGAGGCAAAAAAACAAAACAAAACAAAAAAAAAAATTATTGGTTCCTCTTCCTGCTAAGCAGGGTTAGCTGTTCAGTTGTTCTGGCTTTGCTTGTTTAACAGGTTCAGCCATATTAGACAGTTCTTTTGGTCTTCTGCAGCCTTCTCAAAAGAGAAAAAAGGAAGGGAGAGGAGTGAAGATGGAGGCTGACTTCAAGGGGAGGTATTTTCAGGATGGTTTTAAAGAGAGAGATAAATGAGCCACTGTGGGGTGTAAAAGAAGGGGGTGGGAGAGGCACGGGCCGTTTTAGAAAGTGGAGTCCTTGCAAGTTGTTTGGCCAAGGAAAGGAAAGAACTGGAGTGATTTTTGATAATCCATATGGATGGTGATTTATTGTCAGGGACAGCACTCTGAGACTGGACTGATTACCTAGGTAACAACCTTATAAGTGTTTAATAAGAGACAGTTCTTGCCCTCCAAAAGCTTATGGTCTGGAAGGGAGGCCATGGAAATGGAGAGTTATAATGCAGTGTGACAAATACCCTCATACAAGTGTTTGGAGAAGCCATGGGGGTGGAGGAGGGAGGCCAGAAGAACTCAACCTGGCAGGGTGTTGGAGGCTTCACAGCAGACCTGTGAGTGGCTTTTGAAAGGATGAGCAGGTAAAGCAGGAGAGAAGAGAGTAGGCCAGAAGTAGGAAATATTGATTGTGGTGGAAGAATTGTTTGTGAGGGGGAAAGAAGCCAGCGACGTTATCTGATAACCAAATAATATAGATGAATAGGAAAGCATCAGATTTATGGTCAGCATCATTGTCAAAGGGGGTGGGTTTTCAACATTCATATAAATCCTTCCTTAGGCCAAATAACTGTGGGCTGAGTCAGACAGTTATAAGTGCTCATTCTGGGTTCTCGACCTTGACTATGGACAGGTTCCTTCCTCCCTGTGGGCCTCAGTTTCCTCATCTGTAGAATAAGAGGATGGGTCTTGACCATTCATTCATTCATTCATTCAGAATTTGCAGAAATATTTATGGAGGGTTTGCTATGGTTAGGATCACAAAAGCCGGTTGCTGCATGATTGGTGGGTAAGGGTCTCTTGGGGGTGTGATTAAAAATATAGATTCTAGCCCTGGCTGCTGTGGCTCAGTGGATTGAGCATCAGCCTGTGAGCCAAGTGTCGCTGGTTCGATTCCCAGTCAGGGCACATTATTAGGTTGCACGTCAGGTCCCCAGTTGGGGCATGAGTGAGAGGCAACCACAAAAAAAAAAAAAAAAAAAAAAAAAAAAAGTATAGATTCTAGAGGACTTCCGGCCAAGATGGAGGCATAGACAGACATGCTGCGTCTCCCTCCACAACTAAGAAGGAATACAACTACCTCAAAACTAGAAACAACCAGAAGTTCCAGAAAACCAAACTGCATTGAAGTCCAGAAAACAAAGATATAAAGAAGAAATACTCATCCAGACAGGTAAGAGGGGTGGAGCAGGGGCGGATAGGACGTGGTATGGTGGTGGCAGCAGCGGCGTCAGTGGCAGGCAGGCAGAAAGCACAGTCACACATTTTAAAAAGTCAGGAGGGACACCTGGGGAGTGTTCCCAGCTCCTCACTGGACCTCGCAGCTCATGGTCCCAGCACCGGGGAAAATCAAGCCTCATTGCTCTGACTGTGCAGATCAGGGAGGGTTCGGGTGGAGGCAGAAACTGCCAGTCTCTCAGCAGAGTCCACTTGTCTAGGCCCTCATGGTCCTAGAACATCCACAGACCCACCCACTCTGGGAACGACGGCCAGGGCAGCAGCTAGAGGGGTGCCAGTTCGTTGTGGAAGTGGGAGAGGTGCCTGGAAAAGGGACGAGTGCTGGGCAGGCGGCATTGTTCTCTTTTGGGCCCCTCCCCCACATACAGCGCCACAACGTGGTGAAACAGGTCACCCTGTACTGATGAATCCCTAAGGCTCTGCCCCTTACAATGTAACAGGAGTGACAGCTCTACCTGGGACATGGAGGCAAACAAACACAGGAGCCTGTCAGAATGAGGAGACAGAGAAGTATGGCCCAGAAGGGGAAACAGATCAAGGTTCCAGTGGGAGAACTAAGCGACGAGGAGATAGCCAACCTAACAGATGAGAAGATAGACAACCTAACAGATGCAGAATTCAAAACACTGGTGATAAAGATGCTCACAGGCTTGACAGATATGCTTGAGTACGGCAAATGCATAAGAGAAGAAGTGAAGGCTATGCTAAGTGAAATGAAGGAAAATCCACACAAAACCAATGATGAAGGGAAGGAAACCGGGGTTCAAATCAATGATTTGAAAAATAAGGAAGAAAAAAAGTCAACCAGTGCAGAATGAGGCAGCAAGAATTGGAAAAAATGAGGAAAACTTCCCAAATTTTGTGAAGGTCTGGGAAACACGGAGGGTCTCGGGTGAGCTGGACCCAGAGGGGACCACACCAGGATGCATCATGATTGAGATGCCAAGGGTGAAAGATAAAGAGAGAGTCCTGGGGGCAGCAAGAGAGAAGCGGAGAGTTGCCCACAGAGGGGTGCCTATAGGACTATCAGCTGATTTCTCAGAGGACACTTTGCAGGCAGAAAGGGACTGGTAAGCAGTATTCAATGTGATGAAAGGCAACCTGCAACCAGGATTACTCTATCCAGCAAGACTATCATTTGGAATGGAAGGGCAGATGAAGTGCTTCCCAGACAAGGTAAAGCTAAACGAGTTCATCATCACCAAGCCATTATTATATGAAATGTCAAAGGGACTTACTTAAGAAAAAAGAAGATGAAAACTATGAACACTAAAATGACAACAAACTCACAACTATCAACAACTGAATCTAAAAAATAAAAACAAAATCCAGCTAAGCAAATCAGAATAGGAACAGAATCATAAGTATGAGTATCATTTGGAGGGTTATCAGCTGGGAGCGGGGAGGGGGAGAAATGGGGAAATGGTGCAGGGATTAAGAAGCATAATCGGTTGGTACAAAATAGAGAGGGGGAAGTTAAGAATAATATAGGAAAGGGTGAAGCCAAAGAACTTATATGCACGACCCATGGACATGGACTAAGAGGGGTGGGATTGCTAGAGGGAAGGTGGGTACTGGGCAGAGGGGAGCAAAGGGGAAAAAATTGGAACTATTTAACAACATAATCAATAAAATATACTTAAATATATATATAGATTCTAGGATTCCACTTATATAGGTGCTTATTCATTAGGTCTGGGGTGAGGTCTGAGAATTTGATTTTTAATACTCTCTCCAGGTGACCTGATGGTCAGCCAAGCTAGGGCCAAAGGTCCACCCAGTTTGATCAGAGGCTGCTTCTCTGACATCTAACCATCTAGGCTAAAGATGGAAGGGATGGATGCTTATTCTGACAAGGCTGCTACTGTATGGGCCCTGTTTGGGAACTGCCTTCACAGTCATTGACCATGGAAACAGATTCAGTTTCCTCATTTTACTTGTAGGAAAAACAAGAGCCGGAGAAAAGAAAAGTTTCTCAAGGCCACACAGCCAGATGAGCACAGAAGTCCAGTTTCTGCCTTCTAGTCTCCCTAATGGGACTCCCAGGTGCATCACTCTTCCTTGTTTACTGGGCTCTCCCCCATTCACTGGGCTCTTCCCTATAGGATTCTCAGCTGTATCCCAAAAGTAGCCCTTCCCTTACCAGCCTGTGGGCCATGTCTGCCTTATTCAATGCTGTGTCTCCAGTGCCTCGGCCCACAATACACAGTCAGGAAGTGTTTCTTAATGAACAAATGGGTGAAGGAGAGGAACCTCTGCTGGAGGTTCAGAAGGTGATGCTCCCAGGGAGGATGAAGGGGTGCTCCTAGTGCATGAAAATACAGGGTATGGGATCTTATAGATCTGGGTTTGAATCTCACTTGCTGAGAACTTTGGACACATTATTTAACCTCTCTGAGCTTGGATTTCCTCATCATAGAATAGGAATCAGAAAAACATTCACTGTATAATTTTTTCTTGACTGAATGTCATAATATATGTCCAGTGTTTAGTGCAGAGGCTGGCACTTAGGAAGAGAGTGTCCATAAATGTCAGCTACTGTTAAGAGAATCATCAGCATTATGTTCATTTGGACCTGGGCTTCCTTTTATGCTTGTTTAAAAGAATTGGCTACACAGCTCCTTCATCCCTAGCCTTTGGGCCTGTTGCTGGAGCTGTCAGCCATTTTTGTCAATCACCCAACACTGCCTTCCTTAGCCTTCCTTGCGGTCAGGACGTCCCTGTGTTTTATGGGAGGACCTACTCCTAAACAGATGGAATCTCAGGGGATTTTTAGATCCTTCTCTTTGTTTAGTTGTATTTCTTCAAAGTTATGTAGAGAGCATGTGTTACTTGTATAGCAAGAAAAAAGAAAGAAAACTCAGATAAGAAAAACATAGTAGGGACGTGTCCGTACCTGCTGCTCTCTTCCTGCTGTGGAAGGAGCTAGGGAAGGACACCCTTTGCTTTCCTTTTTTACTAGCTACCAAGTTATTATTAATAAGAATTATCATTATTTATGATTATTCACCCATGTTCGGCATTTGTTCATGTTCCATACTGTGCTCAACTCTGTGAAATTGCATAAGAACTTAAAAAAAAAAAGTTGGTAAGGAAGGCAGGGATGATTGACCCATTTATCAGGTGAGAAAACTGAAGTTCAGAGTGGGTAAGTCAGCTCCACAAAGCCACACAATTGGTAAGAAAAAGAAAGGCGGGGACTTCCTACCTCAGGCATCTTGATGCTAAATTCAGTGTCCCTTCCTCAGTACAATGTAGGTGGGTGGAGTGGGATGAGGGAGCTAATAAAAGGGGAGGCTTGCAGGGAAAGAAGCACATCCTGCGATGGCTGTGGAGAGGGGACCAGAGGAGTGAGAAAAAGGGGTGAGGGTCATGAGGCTCTGTCTTTGGCTGGAAAGGCTGCATAGGGCTACGGGTTTTGGTGGGCGCTGAGAATGGCCCCTGTCCTCTCCCTGCTCTGTTGTATCCTAGAAAGGGACAGGAATCTGGTCCTAGGCTCAGCCCCCGTCTCCCCAAATCCTGCTTGCTGTGCCATACCAGTTTCTCAGCCTCCCAGGTGTCCATGACCACCAGCGTGGTGTCTTCTCCATCCACTGTGAGGGTCCTCTCATACACATCTTCTGTAACGGAGGGGACAGCTGGGTCTCAGGGAGGAGGGCCAGGCCTCGGGAGGTGTGGGCTTCCCTAGTCCCTCTTTATGGTCACTGCGCCCCTCCTCTTCTCCTTGAAGTGTTTACCACACTTGTGTGATGTCTGCCTCTCCTGGTAGGTCAAGAAGATCCACGAGGAGCCCATGTCTCCTCAGCTGCCAGCATACTATGTGGCACACAGTAGGTGCTGAGAAAGCTTATGTTTTGTTGTTGTTGATGGAATGAATGAGTCTGGTGTGCTGGGGTTAAAGTTGAGCTGGGAATTCTCCAGTCCTGCTCTGTACCTAGCTTAGTGTATCCTTCAGGCAGGTCAAGTTACCCTCTCTGGGCCTCAGCCTCCCCAGTTGTCACACCTACAGTTCACGCCTCTTGTATGGGTTCTCACTCTTAGAGGGGCCAAGCCTGGAGAAAGGGCCTAGCCAGACTGTCTCCACCTTCTCTCTGCTTTTAACCAACTCCTCACCCCATTCACCCCGTGTCCTCTTAGACAGTCCTGCAAAAACCCATCTTCATTTCCTTTGTCCCGTCCCCGTCCCCCATCATCCTAGGGCCCCCGACCCTTCAGCCCACTGCATCTCTTGGGAATAAAGGAACCCAAGGCCCAGAACTTGGAGTCTGAGAGTCCCCATTTTAGGCAGAATCTTAGTTTTGCTGCAGGTCGTGGTGGCCATGGATGTTTGTCTATGGACCTGGGATGATCTAAGAGTCTGGGGGAGAGTTAGGCCTAGGGGTTCCTGAGCTAGGTGGAAGTCCACCATGTCTTTAAACTTGAGGTGGAATCACCCATGAAAAATTGGCAAACTTCTCACTATATAAGGAATTTCCCTCCCAGAGACAAGCTGTGGCCTGCACAACTCTAGGGGGTATATTCACTTCATGGTCTATGTGAATGATGCCCCTTTGAGTGGAGCAGTGCATGAGTTGTACATCTGTTCTTGGCAGCCTTGTGCCCTTGATGATGGCTTTCGTTCCTTTGGCCACATTCCAGCCCAGCCCACAGGGTCCTTACCTCCCAGCTGTTCATGGAGCTCCCGTTCTTGCTTCCCTGCAAAGAGGCTGGCCAGGCTGGTCTTCCCTACGCCAGGATCTCCAAGCAACACCACACGGTAGAGGGCCTCCCAGGAGCCTTCAGAGTCGCTGGAGTCAGAGGACCAACCATTGGGCGCAGGTGAAGGTTGCTGGGTGGGAGGATTGAGGGAGGCTGATTGGCCCAGCCTTGGATGCTGGGCTTGCGTGGAAGTGGAAGGTGCTGTGCGCAGGCCAGGCTGGTGGCCCCGGGAGGACAGGGGCAGTGGAGTGCTGGCGCGCCGACGTAGGGGGGTCTTTGCTTCTTGCTGGGTGTTTAGTGTCATCCTCGGGTGGGGGGGCTTGGCTTCTTCCTTTCTTCCTTCTTTCTGTGAGCAAGAAGGGGAATGGGCGGTGAGCCAGGTGCTTTGAGCCCTTTCTTCTGTAGGGTCCTGATGTTGCTGAGATAGCTTCCTCCAGAGCTCCTCTTGTTCATATGGGAGGAGGAGGGGCCTCAGCTCCTTGGGGTTGGGGCTTCTGGCTTCAGGTCCCAGGGTCTGCCTGGGTCAGGCTGGGAGGGCGAGTGGGTAAGCTGTGAACACACACATGCCTGCACACCCAGAGGCTGGTTCCTGTGCCTCCAGGATGAGTCACTCGCCCAGGACACACCGACAGAGGGGCAATAGCCAGGTGGGATGTCCACATAAGCACGTTCACACTTGTGTACACAGACCTGCCCCTCCCATTCAGAACACGAAACCCACGTTCTGAAAGACATCTGAATTACCCCGTGCACCCCCTCCCCATAGGTCTCTTACCCGCGGGTGGCGAGTTGGGGGATATGGAGGAGGGTTAATGGTCCCTAGGGGTCACTTCTGCTGCCCCATCTCAAGAAGGCGGAGGAAAAGGCAGGAATGGGTGGGTTGGAACCCCTAAGGGCACGAGGGTCTGGGGGTTCCCTCCGCAGTAACCCGAGCACCCTGGTGCCATGGGAACGGCGTGTCCGGCCCGCCCCCTACGTGAAAAATTCAGCAGCGGCTGGCAGCCTCCAACGGCTGTTGAGGGGCGGGGGCTACGAGGCAGCTGGGCCAGGTTTGGGGACAGGACTGGGTCCTGGCAGGGGTCGGGGAAGGGACGTACGGGGACTGGGAGCGCAAATGCCACTCCCGGAGTCAGATCCCGAACTTGCCCAGCCCAGGGTCTTGGTTGTGAGTCCCCTGATCCGGGCAGGTTCCTTGTCCAGGGCTACCCAACCTTCCGGAGACCCAGGAGGAAGGACCCTAGTCCCTGGGATGCGAGTTCGAGGACCTCCTCGCCCCTGCCTGCGACGCACACCCCCTCCCTCTCCCATGCAGGCGCCTGGCAAACTCCGCTCCAACTTGGACTAAGTTGGCGGCGGGCTGCGCGGGCCTTTACCTCGGCGTGGAGAGGGGTCCAGGGTCCCCGGTCCGCAGCTGCCCGGTGCTCCAGGCTGTACCACCACCTCAGCGCGCACCCCCTCCGGCCGGTCCCGCCCCGCCCCGCCGCCCCAGCGGAGGAGGAGCCGCGACCCAGCCCCGTCCAGCCCCGCCCCAGCAGGGCAGCCCCGGGATCCCCGCCCCGAGGCCTTGGCTGCTGAAAGACTTCACGCAGAGGTCAGCTGACCTGCCCCCTCACGTCCTTTGTCTAGGGTGGGGATGGCAGTGTTGGGGTGGGGGACCAGAGAGAGGAAGAAAGGGGGCTCAGAATTCCTGGGTCTGGATCGCTTGTGTATCCACATCTATCCAGTCCAGCAACCGGGCGCACCAACAACCTTGCTCCTTACAAAAACCACTTGGGGAGCTTGTTCAGACTCCCAGGCCCAACCCTCCGAGGGAGGCGGATTCAGCTGTCTTGGGAGAGGGAGGGGTTCGGGGATCTGCGTTTTAAACCAGCGCCCAAGCGATCCTGATGCAGACTTCGGTGGACTCCACTTCGAGAAACTCTGCTTTGAGTGGATGGAGAATTAATTTTGGGAGGTGGCTTGAGCGGAGGAGGGGAGTCCAGGAAGTCTGCACTAAAGTGTTCTGAATATCTTATTTTAGCAGCATTCATTCATTCACCAGATTCTAGGTTAAGAACCCGTTTGTGCAGCCAGGGCTGTCCTCTGCCTGGAAGAATGGCTGTCCTCTCTTTGGTTAATATACATTGAGCCTGGTATGGTCTGAGTACGTCGCCCGGAGTAGTAGCTCGTTTAGTCCTGACACGACACTAAAAATGAACAATCTGAGGCATCCCTGGGCCTGGGACTCAGAGTCTCTGCCTCTCAGCCTACTACTGTCCTTTTCTATCACATCCCATGTTTGTTTGCTTTTAAATCTTTTATCTTCCTAGGCATGTAGGAGAATGAAAGAGACACTGTGATCTTGGTTATAGACGAGAAGTGAGCTTTAGGGAACTGCTGAGGTTGGCCATCCATGGGGCCAGGATCCGGACTCGAGGAGGCTGCTTCCTTTCAGGTCATGAGGAACTGGAGCAGGGATGCATGGAGGCCAGGCTGTACCTGTGGTGGGGCTCGCTGTCATGGCTGAGGGGGTCCAGGTGTCCAGCTCAGAGCAACTCCTACAGCAGCCTGGTCGGCTAGCTAAACCCCTTCGCACCTGACTTCCTTCTGTGGCTTGGCCTGCGAAGCTTCCCTTCCACAGCGACAAGATGGGCTGAGTGGTGCGTTGTTTGGGAGGGAGCTCTGCAACTCAGTTGTTGTATGACTTTAGACAAGACATCTCTGTTCTTTGGACTTCAGTTTCTTCATTTAAAATTGAAATCTAAACAGGTTACACCCTTGCTACAAAACTTACAGTGGTCTGCAGTACAAACGCCTGAACTTGGCATTCAAGGCCCGTTGTGAAGAAAAGCAGGGCAAGGGGTTAGTGTGGTGTGTGCATGTGGGGTGGTGGGCGAGCTGAAAGGTATCTGATAAGTTTTTGTTTAAGCTGTTATTTCACATGGACATGAAAATGAGTGAATGATATAAGGAACAAGGCGAGATTTAAAAAAAGCTTTTTATTATGGAAAAAATTGTGAAAGCAAAAATGCGGAATAATGTAATGATGGTAGTTTTAAAAAGAGATGCTCTGCAGGGTCATTTCCAATCTCCTCCCAACAAATTCCCTGCTCTGGTCACGCCCCACACTGTCAGGCACATTCTGTTTCTTCTGCCTAGAATACCCTTTACTCACCTCTCAAGAAGCAACTCACATGCCTGTGCACCAGACACTGTTCTAGCTCTGTTCACGTATGATCTCAGTGGTTCTCAAATGTTAGCAGTATGTTTGAGTCAGTTGGAGGGCTTCTTAAACCACAGCTTGCTGGGACCCACTCCTGAGCTTTTGATTCACTAGGTTTGGGCAGAGCTTGAGAATTTTTACTCTTAACAAGCCCCAAGTATTTATTGCTGCTGCTTGCTGGTCTGGGTACCATGCTAGGTATTATTTTACTTAATCTTCTAAATGAGCTGGGTTGCCATTACTGTCTGTTTGGTGGGAACTCTTACTCTTCTCATTTTCTGCAGAGGCCTTAATGCATGCTGTTTGAACAGGTCAGTGGGTTCTGGTTTCATCTCCTTGGCATCAGGGAAGGAATCCTCCATGCATTTAGCTTTGCAAGGGGGACTTGTCATCATTTTCTAGATGACAGCCTGGAGCTCAGGGAGACTAAGTGATTTGTTCAAGATATCCCAAGGTATTAGGGAGTTGCTGGCATTGAAGCAGGTCTCTCCGAAACCAAGACTTTCCCCACCCTCTCAGGTGGAGAAGGTGTCCAGTTTCTGACATCTGGGTGGTGTGTCCAACCAGTTCCCCACATAGCTGGCTGAGATCCAGCTGCATCCTTGGGACTGCAAGACCTCAGACTCCCACTTAAGTCTCCTGCTGCCCACACGCCTGCCTTGATCTGCAGCTCAATAAAGGCTGAGTCGCAGGCAGCAGGGCTTGGTGTGTTTGGCTCCTCTCCTCTTGTGTTCTCTCCCCAGTGGTCTCTCAGGAGCCCTGTGACCATGACACAGATGCTTCTGCTCATTGTGTCTCTCCTGGTCCTAGGTCATGTGCCGCCAGGTAACCTTGTGTATGTGTGTGTGTGTGTGTGTGTGTGTGTGTGCGTGTGTGTGTGCATGTGTGTATGTGAAATAAGTTCTCAGCTCTGGGAGACAGAGGAGGCCTAGACCAGTGTTTAAGTGCTGGCCCCATCACGGGCTTTCTGGGCAGGTTAGAGCGAGCTGCTAGATCAGCCTTTACTTCAGTTTCCTAATCTTTACGATGGGATTCATTCAACAAATGTTCATTTGATAAATATATACTGTGTGTCAGGCACTGTTACAATTGCTGGGGATCCAGTAGTGGAAGAAAACAAGGTCCCTACTTTCTTGAAGTTAATATCTTAGTTACTCGAGACAGAAAATAACCAAATAAACCAAATAAACATATAATATTTCAGGTGGTCATAAGTGCTAAGAAGAATAAAAGCAGAGCGAGGGGTTACTGTGGTGTGTGCAGAGGGTGGGGGAAGATCTGAAAGGCTTCCAATAAGTTTTTTTAAAAGTTTTTATTTCAAATGTACATGAAAGTAGAGAGAATAAGGAACAAGGTGAGCTTTAAAAAAACTTTATTATGGAAAAATTTAAGCATGCAAAAATAGAGAATAATGGGATGGTGTGAGGTTTAAAAAGAAACTTTCGTATTTGAGAAAATTTTAAACCTAAATAAAAAGTCGTATAGAAACCCCCCTTGTATCCATCACCCAACTTCAACAGTTATCATCTTGAACCAATCCTGTTTTGTTATTCACCTGCTCCTTCTCCCCAGTGAACTACTTTGAAGTAAATCTCAGACATTTTATCATTTTATATAAAGTGGGTTTGAGCGAAGATCTGACTGCAGTGAGAATACAGCAGGTTCCTGATTAATGTTGTTTGTTTATAAGGCTGATAAGATGCTGTAGGAACTTAACTCATATGCATCAATTAGCCTATGGTAAAATTGGTTTCTTTATATGTTTTATTTAAAGTCACAAAACCCAGTGATGATGTTAAGTGGGGACTTTCTGTATCGTTGTCATCGGCGGCGGCAGCCGTCCGTCTCGAGAGACGATGGCGTAGCTTCTTGAGAGTCTATCTGCACCGCCGAGAATGGCTGTGCAGTCCGATTCGGGAGTGACAATCCCTGCCGCACTTGTTACAGGTGAAGGCAGATGGCTGTTGTTGCTGCTGCTGACGCTGCTTCCGCCTCGATCTTTTCTGGACCGCCTCCTCGTTGCGCGCAGCCTCTGCGCGTGACGTACCTTGCCTGACCGCGAGCCTCCAGGCTAGGCGGTCGTCTGCTTGAACTTCCCATGTGTTGAGATTGATGGAGCATTGTGTCATGTCCTTTTTGCAGATGTCTTTGAACCGCAGTTTTGGGCGCCCTGTCATCCTCTTGCCTTCTGCTAGCTCGCCGTAGAGGAGGTCTTTGGGGATATGGCCAGCATCCATTCTTTTGACATGGCCGAGCCACCTGAGGCGTCTCTCGCTAAGAACTGCATGCAAACTGCTCATATTGGCTCGCTTCAGCACCTCGGTGTTGGGGACCTTATCCTGCCAGGCGACATGCAGGACGCGTCGCAGGCACCTCATGTGGAAGCTGTTGAGTTTCCTTTCGTGCCTTGCATAGGTGGTCCACGTCTCGCTGCCATAGAGGAGAGTGCTGAGTATGCAGGCTTGGTAGATGCACAGTCTGGTTTTCTCAGTGAGGCTGGAATTGTTCCACGCTCGCCGGTTCAGTCTGGCCATAACTGTGGCTGCCCTGGCGATTCTCCGGTTGACCTCCAAGTCGACTGACAGAGAGCTCGAGATGGTGGACCCGAGGTAAGTGAAGTCGTTGACAACCTCCAGGGTGTATCCGTCGATGGTGATGCATGGGGGAGTCCCCGTGCCTTGAGCCATAACATTCGTCTTCGTCAGGCTGATGGCTAGTCCGAACTCCTTGCATGCGTGGGAAAGGCAAGTGACTAGCTGCTGGAGTCCCTCTTCGGAGTGTGATGTCAAAGCTGCGTCGTCGGCGAAGAGCATCTCACGGATGAGCACCTCTTTGACTTTGGTCTTGGCTCGTAGATGGGCCAGGTTGTAGAGCTTGCCATCGGATCTGGTGTGAATGAAGACACCCTCGCTGCAGTCCTTAAAGGCGTATTGGAGGAGCATGGAGAAGAAGATTCCGAACAGCGTAGGCGCGAGGACGCAGCCCTGCTTTACTCCGCTGCTGACTGGGAAGGCCTCAGAGGTTGCGCTGTTGTAGGACACCGTGCTGTGCATGTTGTCGTGAAAGGACATGACCACAGCAAGCAGATGTGGTGGACAGCCAATCTTCCGTAGCAAGCTGAAGAGTCCGCTTCGACTGACCAGATCAAATGCCTTCGTGAGGTCAATAAAGGCGAGGTAGAGTGGTTTATGCTGCTCGTGACACTTCTCCTGCAGCTGGCGTAGGGAGAAGATCATGTCCACTGTTGAGCGGCCAGCTCTGAAGCCACACTGGGACTCTGGGTAGACACGGGAAGCAAGGGTCTGCAGGCGGGCAAGAGCGACCCGGGCGAATACTTTGCCGATGACGCTGAGGAGAGAGATGCCTCGGTAGTTGTTGCAGTCGCTGCGGTCTCCTTTGTTCTTGTACATGGTGATAATGTTGGCGTCTCTCATATCCTGGGGGATGTAACCCTCCTTCCAGCAGAGACAGAGTAGATGGTGGAGCGGCTGTAGCAGGACTGGTTTCCCGCTCTTTAGGATTTCTGGAGGGATTCCGTCGCTTCCTGGTGCTTTCCCGCAAGCGAGGCGGTCGATGGCTTTGCCGAGCTCTGCCGCAGTAGGTGGGGTGTCTAGCTCCTCCATGACTGGTAGGTCTGGGATGGCGTTAAGAGCAGTGTCTGTTACGGTGTTCTTCGTTGCGTACAGCTCGAGGTAGTGCTCGGTCCACCGCCGCATTTGCTGTTCCTGGTCAGTGATGACCTCACCTGTCTTGGACTTAAGGGGGGCGATCTTGGAGGGGATTGGGCCTGTTGCCTTCTTGATACCCTCATACATTCCTCGTGCGTTGCCTATATCGGCGGCTTCCTGAATGCTTCTGCACAGGTTTAGCCAATAGGTGTTGGCACAGTGGCGGGCGGTCTTCTGGACTTTGTTCCTGGCAGCCCGTAGAGCTTGAAGTGTACTGGGAGTGGGCGTGACCTTGTAAGCCAGTAGGGCCTTCCTCTTAGCCTCGATCACGGGTTCCATTTCTTCCCAGTGAGCCTCGTACCAGTCAGCGTTCTTCCGCTCTTTCTTCCCGTAAGCAATAATGGCGGAGTTGTATATGGCGTCGCGGAGACGTGGCCAATTGGATTCGATAATGTCATCTGCCGCCACTCCCTCGCCGAGTGCATCTTCCATCTTGTTGATGAATTGCTGGGTCTTAACTGGGTTGCTGGCACAACTGGTGTTGATGCGTGGGCGACCCTTCATCTTGGAGTGGTGCAACCTCTTCGGCATTATGCGCACCTTGCTTACCACGAGGGCATGGTCCGTGTCGCAGTCTGCACTGTGGTAGCTGCGGGTGAGGAGGGTGCTGCCAATATCCGTTCTTCTGGTGATGACGAGGTCAAGCTGGTGCCAATGACGGGAGCGGGGGTGCCTCCATGACACCTGGTGGATCTCTTTGCACTTGAAGAATGTGTTTGTCACGCACAGGCCGTGGTGACACAAAAGCTCAAGCAGTCGCTGACCATTCTCATTGATCTTTCCTCTCCCAAAGTTTCCAAGGCAGGTGGGCCAGGCCATGTGGTCGGCTCCTACTCTTGCGTTGAAGTCTCCAAGGAGATAGAGAGCGTTACTTCTGGGAATCTTGGATAACGCTTCGTCCAGTGCATGGTAGAACTGTTCTTTCTCTTCGGTGGTGGCGCAGAGGGTTGGGGCATACGCGCTAAGAATGCTGACTGGGCCGAAAGTTGTTGACAATCGGAGGGTAAGTAATCTCTCTGTGCCTCCTGTGGGTGGCTCTATGGAGTTAACAAGCGTGTTCTTCACAGCGAACCCAACACCATGCTGTCTTGGTTGGTCCGGAGACTTCCCTTGCCAGTAGAAGGTGTAGTTGGTTTCTCTGATAGTTCCGTTGTCGGCCAACCGGGTCTCCTGTAGAGCCGCAATGTCGATGTTTAGTCGTGCCAGTTCCCTATCGATGACAGCGGTTTTCCTGGCACCCTTGATCCACGGAAGGTCTGCAGTAAGTCCGGGGCACATGGTCCTGATGTTCCAGCTAGCGAGGCGAAGAGCCGGAGGCTTCTTTCTTGTGGTTTGCTTGGAATTAACTGGTGCGGGTGTTTTGTGGCCCACTTTTCGAGAGACGCCTCTCTGATCCCCACGCACCCAGTGGGGCAGGCGAGCCATGGCGAGACGGTAGCTGTCCAGTGAGGTGCGATGACCTCTCCCACCGTCAGAGGAGACCCCTGGCGCTCGTTTCCTTCGCCAATCGGATGAGCTTATAACCGGTATCTGTCTCCTCCCGTGTTGAGTCGACATCTTGCGATGACGCTGGAGTGTCCTCTCAAGTGAAACTGAAGCTACAGAGCCTGGGCAGGGTGATATGGAGGGTCTGCTGTTGCCCATGCAGCAGACCCCCCCTCTCTTCGCAGCTGAAGGGTCCAAGGGAAAGACAAAGTCAATACAGCTTGGCTTCAGGTGCGCCGCAGGAGTTGCCGGTGTTGACTACAATGTCAAACCGCCTTAGGGACTCCGGCTCCGGATTTTCTGTCGGGGTTTACTCCCTTAGCCTTTCCCCTGAAGAGGTATGCCGCAAGGCAGCGGAGGTTTTTTGGGGTCAGAGTTTTCCTTCTCTGATTTTAGAGATGTCCTTCCTCTTTCCTCCTTTACAGTCTTGAGGGCAGCATTTACAGGCTAAAATAGAAAACTGGCAGTGTAACCTTCTAAGCAGATACTACCAATACCCTGCTTGGGTATACTCACCCGACAATAAACATCTCTTAAATGTCCTCCAAGTGCCATGCCTCGAATTAGTAAATGGCAGTGCAATGGCAGCCAAACATTTGGATCAGTTTCACTAAGTAAACCACCAACACAAGTAGGTTTTTAAAACAATAGAATAGTGTCTCATTTTATTAAAAATAATAACTTTTTAAGCAACTTACCAGCAACACTGAATAAAAACCTGGCTGTGTTTCCCACTGTTTCAACTGCTCCTCAGCTGGCTTTAACACAGCAGTATCCTGACTGGTGGCCTGAGTTAAGACTTGAAGAACAACAGTGCTGGCACTATTGAGATCCATGGAAACCAATTGGCTCAGTCCGAATAGCCCGGCTCTCCAGCTTCCACTGTCCAACACGAAGTGGCGTCGGTTGGTCCCGCGCCCCACGCTTGCAAGTCCACGCGCCGCCGCCCACTGATGCCGAAAGTGGCTTCTAGGAACGCGCCATGTTCTGAGTCGCAGCTCTAAACGATGCAGACGCTAGAATATCGCGTCACAGACATCCACAGCAATAAAAAAGATCAAAATACTGATACACAAAACAACACAAATGAATCTCAAAAAGCATTACGCTAAGTGAAAGAAGCAAAGCATAAAAGTCTACATGAAGTTCTAGAAAATGCAAAATTATAGAGACAGAAAGTAGATCACTGGTTGCCTTGGGCTATGGGGCTAGAGGAAAGGATGATACAACAAGACACAGGATAATTTTTAGGGAGATGGAAATGCTTTAATCTTGATTCAATAGTAGTTATGCTACCGAAAAGCAATTTGGGGTCCTGCTGCCTGCCGCCACCCTCTAGGCAAAATTCCAGAAGCAAAGGTTTGGTGATAAAGAAAGTCTATCCAGTCACAGCTTCAATTACTTAAGCCTATCAATTAAGGCTAAACTCTAACACCTGGGCCCTGCTATCATTTCCCCCTGTTTTAATCACCTTATTTCTATAGGACTTTCTGTATAAGGATGGTCATTCCAGGCAGAGGAAGCAGCAAGGATAAAGTTAGGCAGGAGGGTGATAGACAGACAGACAGACATGTTTCAGGAGCAGTGAGGAGGCCGACAAGTGTGGCTGGAGTGGGGAGCACAAGAAGAAAAGTGGAGGGAGATGAAGTCAAAGATATGAGGAAGGGGTAGCTGATCACGTAGGAGAAAATAACTTCTGTATCTCAGGGTTTTTGGAAGGCAGAAATGTGATGATGTGTTCAGAGTAGTTATAGTAGGAATTGTCTTCACCTGGGAGTCAGGGTCTTGGATTCTGCTTCCAGATCCACCATTTACTGGGTTGGAGAAGTTGGGCAAGTCCATCCTTTTTTCTTTTTTTTGTCTGTAAAATGAGAGGGTTGGCCTAGAATGAGCTCTGGTTCCTTTAACTGTTCAAGTTGTCATTCTGATAAACTCACTTTCCATTTATTGAGCACTTACTACCTGCCAGCCACTGTGCTAAAATGATTAAATCCCCTGTAACTGCCCTAGGAAAGAGCGCTGTGCAGATGAGGACTCTGAGGCCCAGGCCACGCCACTGTGAAATGGCAGAGCTGGGATTTGGACCTAGGTGGTCTGAGTTGGGCGTACACCATACTGTTTATCATTATACTACATATCCTCTTCAGAGTATGGATTCTGTGCTCCATAGAGATTCTGAGATTGGCTCTATATCATTCTAAGATTCTCTACCTTGGCGAGATAAAGGATGGGCTGGTTGATAGGACTGAATAACACCCATGGGTAGGCCCACAGTATCATGTAAAGATTCTGTGGAATCTCTTTTAATCCAGGGAGAGGTTCTTCTCCCCACCACCTCCCAGTCAGCCCCAGTTCTTCTGAGTGGCTGGGTCATATGTCGAGAAATATTTCTGTAACAGACAGGCCTAAGTGGTTCTCCTCACTCTGCTCACCCCACACCTGCCCTAATTGGCAATCATACCACCCTGTTCAGTTCCTTCAGGGCATTCACCACAACTCTACCACCAGTGCCTCCTAATTGCTGAATGAAGAAATAGAGATGCCCTCCACCCCCATGCTGTGACTAAAGACCCTTGGAGGGGGTATAGGACCTATTCCCCCAAAGCCTGACCTATTTTTTGTGGCTCATGATTGGAAATCCTTCACTAAATTTTAACCTTAAACAGCTCCATAGGTGTGTGAGGCACTTAGTATAAAGGTTATGAGTGTGGACTCTGGAGCCAGATTGCCTGGGTTTGAATCTTAGCTCTGTTTCTTAATGGCTGGGTGATCTTGGGAAAAGTTGTTCATCTTTCTGGGCCTCAGTTTCCTTAACTGTATAACAGGGGTTGTAGTAAAACAAACTATAATCGTATAGTGTTGTTGTGAACAGTTCTTAGAGTATACCTGGGGTATGGATTAACCTGGACAAGAAATTGGTCTCACTTATAACCAGTGGTCTAACTTGTGACCTGTGGCCTAACCTGAACTGAGATCTGTGGTCTTAATTGTAACTAGTTGTCTCTTGTGGTCTAGCCTGTTACCTCTAAGTCCAACCCTTGACCTATGGCCAGAGCTCATGTCCTGTGGCCTAACTTATGATTGGTGGGGTGCTCTATAATCAGTCATCTAACAAATGACCAGAAAGCAAACTTGTAACTTATTATCTAACCTGGGCCCTGTGGACGAGCTTGTGGCCAGTAGTCTAACCTGTGACCTGCGGCTTAATGTTGGATCTGCGGTAAAATCTGTGACCAGTGGTATCAACGGGAGCCCAGGGGCTGCTCTGTGTGGTCAGTGGTCTAACCTGTGATCTGTGGTTAAACCTGTTAACAGTGGTCTAAGCTGTGACTCCTGGACTGTTCTGTGACCTGTAGTCTTCCTCTGCACACTCTGCATAGGGAGAAGTGAATTCAAACGGTGCTGGAAGGGCCAAGGAGCCTGCCGGACCTATTGCACCAGGCAAGAAACCTACATGCACCTGTGCCCAGATGCTTCCCTGTGCTGCCTCCCCTATGGACTCAAGCCGGTGCCCTATAAGCCAGGGAACGTGTAGCTGGTTCTGGGGCTGGCACGCTTGCTCTTCAATAAAATACATGCTGCCCCTGTCTCCTCTTGCTGTTTGCTCAATATCCTACTCCCACCTCTCCCAGGGCTAGGGAGCGGAGGGTGGGGGGTGGGGTGTCCATGGTGTGGAGGAGATGGAGGGACAGTTGGTGGAGGGAATGAAGTACCTGAAGAAAGTGGGCGTTAATGACCATTGTAAATGGTTCCGGTTCCTGCCTGTATCACTTTTGCTGTGTTCAGCTCCAGGAAAATTGCTCAATTTCCGTCAGCCTCACCAGACTGCTCATCCATAAAATGGGGATAATTATAATATCAGGAGAGCAGGACTTTACAGAAGGTAGAGTTAATAATAGGAATTAATTGTAAGAGTCAGGAGAATTAATAATGAATCAATCATAATAAGAATGAATAATAATAGAGTTAAAAACCCATTTCTGGCATTCAGAATGAGATGGTGCATTGTGCTTGACAGTCAGACCCTTTAGGAGTGAAAGAAGTTTTACATGTTCCTTTATCTCCTAATTCAGCATTTTAATAGCCTGCACAGGTGGAAAATAAGGATTTTGTGAAAACAGAGTTTTCATATAAATAGGGAGGAGTGAGAGAGGAAAACTCTGCCTCTTTTAGGCCCAAGGAACTGTAGGAATTGCAAGTCAGGAAGAAATCATGAGCAGCGTCGGTGAGGTAGGTACACACAGAGGAATCTAATTGCGCTGAATCAAGATGGTGGTGGGCTGAACAAGTAGGAAACCCAATTTGCAGGAACTTATTTTTCTCACATTAAAATAAGTCTGGGGATGTGGGTAGCAACCATGTCAGAGCAAGCATTTCTGGGATCCTCTTGGGTCACATCACTTCAGGCCTCACGTCATTGTTAAAATTTAAAATATATATATTTTTAATTAATTAATTTATTTTTAGAGAGAGGGGAAGGTGGAGCGCAAGAGAGGGAGAGAAACATCACTGTGTGGTTGCCTCTCACATGCTCCCCAACTGGGGACCTGGCCTGCAATCCAGGCATGTGCCCTGACTGGGAATCAAACCGGTGACCCTCTGGTTCTCAGGCTGGTGCTCAATCCACTGAGCCACACCAGCCAGGGCACCTCATGTCATTGTTTAAAGCAAGAAGTGGGGAGGGTTGGCATGGGCTCGTTTCTCACTTTTATCAGGAAAGCCAAAACTTGCCCTGTAAGCTCCCTCAGCAGACTTCACTTACTTTTCATGGGCCAGACTGTGGCACACAGCTACTCCTGGTGGAAGGAAGGCTGGGGAAAAAAGTATGTAGCTGTTCTAGCCTCTGTCATAGACTTGAGTTTGGGAGGAAGGGAATGAGAGACCCTCAGTGTTGGCCCACCTTCTCCCTGGGATTGAGCCTAGATGGGGGCAGGTATGTGAATAAGTTGACAGGAACTCCAAGGGCAGAAGGGCTCGTGTCTGCTGTCCTTTGAGATTTTTGGAGATGTTTGGGGCAGCCTTGGAGTAAGAGAATGGACCTTGCCTGGCCAAGCTAAGAAAGGGATGGTGAAATTAAAAATATTTACCATCAGAAAGGATGATGAGCCTGGGGCTACAGCAGAGTTTTGGAGGTGACCTGCTGTGGCAGGTGTTAACCCTTTAGTTTCCGGTATGAGAGGGACCTGGGGACATGCCAGATGTAGCTGGAGTGAAGAAAGGGAAACCCAGGGGGCTTGGAATGCCACACTTTGCCAGCCAGGAGGAAAGTATTCAATTATTTTAATAACAAAGTGTGCCACCTGCATATTAGTCCTGCTTTTGAACCTCCCTTAGATCCTGAAGAGGGGGTCTAGATGTTGAATCGAGAGCCAGGGGCCCTGTTTTAGGACCTAACCTGGTCAGAACGAGGTGGTCATGGTGTCTGGAGCCTAGAAACAGGACAAAATATGGCCACAGAATCACAGAGACCTGACATGAAGTGCCATTAGTCTGACATCTCCACTAGGCCTCAGTGAGTCCACAGGAGACCAGACCAGTTCCCCAGCAACCAGCCATAGCTGAAAGCCAGTGACAGGCCCAAGCCACTCAGATCCCAGCAGATGCCAGCTGCATCCGACCCCTGAATCTTCCCACCCTCACCCCAGCCTTCATATTAAGAAGGAGAAGGGAGGAATCTGAAAGACAAGAACTATACCAGAGACCAAGTCTCTCTGAACTCAAGAAACCTCAGGAGAATATTTAAATTGTCGAATTAGACCAAGTTTTAAACTGGATTGAACTAAATTTAGCTCTGCACTCTGACCCCTCTCCCTCAGTTGTTTTACAAAGAGTGAAGAAGCTAGGTTTTCTTTGCACAGTCTCAGATGTAGTTCTAGGGAATTTGTGACCTTGTTGCAGGGAAGATGGTGATGATTTCTGGAAGTGAGAAGTCAGGCAGACTCAAGTTCATACTCCAGCTCTGCCACTTACAGGCCACAGGCCGCGTGATGGGGGCCAGTCACTTCCTGTGTCTGATGTCAGGATTCTTCTCTGCAAAATGGGCATGATGACAGCTCTTACTGGGGTAGCTGTGGGGTCAAATGAGATCATCTGGCACTTTGTAAGTGTTCAGTAAATGAAATGCACAACTGCTACCACTTCTGAGCAAGAGGCACATCACTGGCCTTCTCTACATAATTTCAGACTTTGAGAAAATCTGTAAGAATAATACAAAGGATTCCCATAGACCTCTTATCCAGTTTTTTCAAATATTGACATTTTATCACATTTACATTACCATTCTCTCTGTCTGTCTCTTTATATATATATATATATATTTACATATAAATATAGTAACATATATTGCAGACACCATCCCTTCATACCTAAATACTTCAGTAGTTTTTCCTGAAAACAAAGGCATTTTAAAAAATATTACCATAATACAATGATAAAAATGAAGACATTAACATTGACAGAATTCAATTGCCTAATCTTCAAACCTTATGCAGATGTTACCAGTTGTTCCGAGGAAGTCTTTTACAGCAAGAGAAAATCCCTGGGTCAAGCATTATATTCAGTGGCCATGTTTCTTTGATCTCTTTTACTCTTGACAAGTTCTTTAGTCTTTTATGACACTGACATGTGTGAGGAGTCCAGGACAGTGATTTTGTGGAATTCCCCCCAGTTTGAGTTTTCTGATGTTTCCTCGTGATTGAGTTCAGCCTATGTGTTTTCGGGGACTATAACAGAAGGGATGCTGTGGTACTCACCGCACATCATGTCAAGGGCAGCAGCTGTCCTTCCGAGGGCAGAACCAAGGCAGAACAGTCTAGATAGTTTTCTGAAGCTTAAACCTCACACGTGAAGGCTGTTCCTTCCCAGTATCCTAACAGACCCTCATCTAAGTCTATATCCAACCTCTTAAGGCAGAAGGATGTACATGACAAGCCAAGAAGATGATTCTAGGTTGGAAGATTCCTCGAGATATTTTACAGATCAGCATTCTAAGCCCAGAGAAGGAAAGCGACTTGTCCAAGGCCACAAAGTTCCTGAGACACAGAGCCAGGACATAGACTTAAGGTCAAGGCTTTTTCTGAGGTATAACAATAATCTCACATTGGGAGGACAGGGGAAGCTTTGGGAGAAAGGGAGCTCCCTGGCACTGGGGGTATGTAGGGTGAGCCACATGGGTGAAGGATGCTAGAGAATGGATTTTGGGTCTGCAAAGATGCTCAGAAGTACTATTTCAGAACACAGACATTCCCTAAAGAGTCATTGAATGACTGAGCTAATGATAATATCATTTAATATTTAGTAAATGCTACTTGCTTTACACATATAATCTCACATATTACTCAAGGTCATATAATAATACTATCCTCTCCTTTTCCAGCAGGCAACTGAAGTCTTTAGTTAAGAGAGTTGGTTAGGTAATACACCCAGTAAGCAATGGCACTGGGACTCCACCCCTGTCCTCTGGCACTTGATTTTGTCTTCCAGACTCACCCTTATTTTAAAATAACATTTTCGAGATCTGGGACTTCTGGTCAAGATGACATCGTAGGCAGACATGGCTCCCCTCTTCGCACAACCACATCAAAATTAAAACTAAAATATAGAACAACCATTACTCAGAACCATCAGAAATTGAGTTTACTGGAGGTGTGACAACTACGGAATCAAAGAAACCATATCCATCCAGACTGATAGGAGGGGCGCAGATGTGGAATGGGCTGGTGGATAAAAATTCAGGAGGTATATCTCAGGAGTGTGGATTCCCAACCCCACACCAGAGCCCCCAGCCCAGGGTTCCAGTTCCTATGACTTCTGACTGCAAAAACCAGCAGGGATTTAGTCAGTGGAAGAAACTGCAGGAGCCCCAGCAGTTCCTCTTAAAGTACCCACACACGGACTCACCTTCTCAGACTCATTCCCTCTCAGCTCCAGCACCGGGGTAGCAGCTTGAAAGGCCCCAGCGGTATACAGGCAGAAACTGTAGTGTCTGGCATCAAGGTGAGCAGAGGCCATTGTCCCTCTTCTAACCCTTTCCCCCACAGAGCTGGCAAGCTGGTGCCATATCATACTGTTTAACCCACCTCGGAGATCCTCAAAGATTCCACCCCATCCAACTTACAGGCCTACCCAAGTTGCTTTTCCATATGAATGATTGGTTTTGGCTCATGCTTCACAACTTTCTTAATCCTATCAAACAAGCAACAGCTGGCCCCAGTGAGTCCCAGGCCAGGCACTAGCAGCAGCCAGCCTAGATTCTCAGCTTGGCTTTGCCAGGGAATCTCCAAGACTAGCACAAGTAGCAGCCATTCTATCATTGCTTTATAGTTCATGCAGGGTGGCACTGGACAAAACACAGGTGGGGGCTGACATTGGCCTGCACCATCTGAAAAAATCCCAGGGCCAGCATACCCAGTAGACAGCTACAGATCATGTAGGAGCACCACCACTCTGACCCTGCATAGCTGACCTTCCCTGTAGGTCAGAGGTTGGTGGTAAGTGGTCATAGCCAATCCTTGAAGCTGACTGGTCTGGGTAAATCCCCCTTCAAAGCAACCAAGGCTCAACTGTAAGAGGAGGGTGTACTCAGCCCACACATAGGGTGCACCTTGATAGAGAAGGCTGTGTCACTGGACCCTATAGGACACCTACTATATTAGGTCACACTCCCAAGACGGAGTCAAAGAAGCTCTACATAATACATAGAAACAAACACAGGGTGGCTGCCAAAATGAGGAGACAAACATAGCCCAAATGAAAGAACAGATCAGAACGCCAGAAAAAGAGCTAAACAAAAGGGAGATAAGCAATCTATCAAATGCAGAGTTCAGAACATTGGTTATAAGGATGCTCAAGGAACTTAGTGAGGACCTCAACAACATAAAAAAGATCCAGTCATGACAACTGTAATAGAAAAACAATAAATAAAAGAGAAAGATCTAGTCAGAAATGAAGGATCTATTTGAAATATATAATTAAAATAAAGAACAATTTACAAGGGAACAACAGTAGAGTGGGTAAATCTGAGAATCAATTCAATGATTTGGAACATAAGGAAGCAAGAAAAAAAACCAAACTGATCAGAACAACAAGAAGAAACAAGAATTTTAAAAAAGGAGGAGAGAATAAGAAGACTCTGGGACAACTTCAAGAGGTCCAACATTGGAATCATAGGGATGCCAGAAAGAGAAGAGGAAGAGCAAGAAATTGGAAATCTATTTGAAAAAATAATGAAAGAAAACTTCCCTAATTTGGTGAAGGAAATACACATGCAAGTCCAGGAACCACAGAGAGTCCTAAAAAAGTTGGACTCAAAGAGGACCACTCCAAGACACATCATAATCAAAATGCCAAAGGCTAAAGATAAAGAGAGAATCTTAAAAGCAACAAGAGAAAAGAAGTTAGCTACCTAGAGGGGAATTCCCATAAGACTGTCAGCTGACTTCTCAAAAGAAACTTTGCAGGCTAGAACAAACTGGCAAGAAGTATTCAAAGTGATGAAAAGCAGCGACCTACAGCCAAGATTGCTCAACCCAGCAAAGCTATCATTTAGAATCAAAGGGCAGATAAAGAGCTTCCTAGACAAGAAAAAACTAAAGGAGTTCATCATCACCAAGCCCTTATTAAATGAAATGTTAAAGGGACTTATTTAAGAAAAAGAAGACCAAAACTATGAACAATAAAATGGTAAAAAATACATATCTATTAACAACTGAATCTAAAAAACAAACTAAGCACACAAGGAGAACAGAGACAGAATCATGGATAAGGAGAACATTTTGATGGTTGCCAGGTGGGAGAGGTGTGTGGGGGAATGGGTGACGAGGTGAGGGGATTAAGAAGTACAACTAGGTAGTGTCAGAAGAGCCATGGGGATGTAAAGCACAGTATAGGAAATGGAGTAGCCAAAGAACATATACACATGACCCATGGACATGAACAATGGTGGGGGGATTGCCTGAGGGAGTGGGGGGTGCTGGGTGGAGGGGAGCAAAGGGGGAAAAATCAGGACAACTGTAATAGCATAATCAATAAAATATAATCAAAAAGCAAAATAACATTTTTCTAACTTTAAAAATAATTCATGTTCATTGGAGGAAAGTTAGGAAATGGAGAAACACAACTAAGAAAGCAAAAATCATCAGTACTTTCACTACACTAAATACTCACGAATAAAATAAATGTAAAATGTGACTTTCAAATAAATTGGAATCAAACTGTATACATTTTTTGTGGCTAAGAAATAAAATGGAATCAAACTATGTATTTTTGTATACTTATCAATATACCATAAAGTTTTTCACATATGCTTAGATATTCTTCCAACACAAGATTTTCATCACTAAAATGCCCCTTGAAATTTCTTTAAAAATTTCCAATTTTTATTACTTGAATAACACATTTAGAACACATTGTGCAGAATGAAACATAAGTAAGCTTCAAACTATTCATCACTCTTTTACAATTCTTGTCAGGTTTTGGTTCATATTTGTCAGGGTGGATCTATCGCTGTCTCTATTTCTATCTTTCTTTTTCTCTAGTCTCTATGTACAGTCGACTCTTGAACGACATGGTTTGAACTGCACAGTACCACTTATACATGGATTATGATTACTATTATTTCAAATATTTTATTTATTTTTAGAGAGAGGGAAAGGGAGGGAGAAAGACACGGTGAAAAACATCGACTGGTTGCCTCTTGTTTGTGCCCCTACCTGGGACCTAAACTGCAGCCCAGACATTTGCCCTCATGGGGAATCAAATCCGTGACCTTTAGTTTTGTGGGATGATGCCCAACCAACTGAGCCCCAACAGTCAGGGCTATACATGGATTTTTGATAATAAATATGTAAATATATTTTTTCTTCCTTATGATTTTCTTAATAACATTTTATTTTTTCTAGCTTACTTTATGTATAAATACAGTCTATATTACATAGAACATACAAAATATGTGTTGATCGACTGTTTATATTGTTGGTAAGACTTCCAGTCAACAGTAGGCTATTAGTAGTTAAATATTGGGGAAGTCAAAATTATAATAAATTTTTGAATGAAATTTTGACCGTATATATATATATATATATATATATATATATATATATATATATATGTAACTTATAGCCCTGGCTGGTTTGGCTCAGTGGATTGAGCGTCGGCCTGCGAGCTAAGTGTCGCTGGTTCGATCTTCCAGTCAGGGCACATCAGAGAAGGAAAACTCTGACTCCAAAAAACCTCCGCTGCCTTGCGGCATACCTCTTCAGGGGAAAGGCTAAGGGAGTAAACCCCGACAGAAAATCCGGAGCCGGAGTCCCTAAGGCGGTTTGACGTTGTAGTCAACACCGGCAACTCCTGCGGCGCACCTGAAGCCAAGCTGTATTGACTCCGTCTTTCCCTTGGACCCTTCAGCTGCGAAGAGAGGGGGGGTCTGCTGCATGGGCAACAGCAGACCCTCCATATCACCCTGCCCAGGCTCTGTAGCTTCAGCTTCACTGGAGAGGACACTCCAGCGTCCTCTCCAAGATGTCAATTCAACACGGGAGGAGACAGATACCGTGTCACTCCCGAGTCGGACTGCACAGCCATTCTCGGCGGTGCAGATAGACTCTTAAGAAGCTACACCATCGTCTCTCGAGACGGACGGCTGCCGCCACCGACGACGACGACGATATATACTCACATATATATAATCTCCAATGAAGGACTTGTTTCCAGAATGTATAAAGAACTCTTATAATCAGTAAGAAAAAGACAATTCAGTAATAGAGTGGGCAAATATTTAAACAGACAGTTTATAAAAGAAGGTATATGAATAGCAAATAAGACAATGAAAAAGTTCTTAAAATCATTAGTCTTCAGGGAAGTACAAATTAAAATCACGATGGGCTACCATTACACACTTACTAGACTGGTTAAAGCAAAAAAAGGCTTACCATAGCGAGTCCTGGTGAGGATATGGAGCAACTGGAATGCAAATACATTGCAATGGAAATGTAACAAGGACAACCACTTCGGAAAAAAAGTTGCAGGGTTACTTATAAAATTAAAAGAAATATGTGTATACAAAGATTTCTTTATTAATGTTTATAGCAGCTTTATTTGTAATATCTCATAACTGGAAACAACTCAAAGGTCCATAGGTAAATGGATAAGTTGAGTTACAGTAATTTGGTACAATCTTATTCAATAAACACCAATATCAATTTACTGATACATACAACATGAATTAATCTCAAAAGCATTATGTTAAGCCAAAGAAGCCAAATACAAAGGTGTATACACTGAATGACTCCATTTACATGAAGCTTAAGAAAGGCAAAACTAAATTGTTTTAAAAAGTGAGAAAAAAGTTTTAAAACTCTCTGAAAAACCTTATTTCTCTCTCTCTCTTTTATCTGAGCACATGTAGCTGAGTTTGGGTAAGTTTCCGGTGCTTGTGATGCTGCTTTGCTTGTCTCAAATAGACTGTCCAGAAGAGAGGAGTGTGCTAATGGCTAGATCAAAAGAGAGAGACTGCCCTCTAGGGGTTATTTTGGGGATTTGCTGGTGGCTTTTTTTTTTTTTTTTTTAATTGTCAAAATTAGTAGGTTGGGAACCCTGGATGCTATGTGGCATGCAATGTGTGACTGTCCTGGAAAACGAAGTATTGATATACCTCCCAAACAAAATTCAAATGTTCTGCTAGACGATTATGTATGTGAGAAACCCACTTATAATTCGCTGAGCCCAGAATCTAAGACTGTTTTGCAAGTATTTGTTGCACATTGAATTTTCCTGAAGAGAAACTGTAAATCACAGGGTGATTATACTTTGCTCTGGTTGGAAGTTTTCCCAAAATGTTCACCATTTTGGAAAGTCAGGACACAAACAGCAAACACCTTTGTTAATATTTGAGGTGCGCACATAGCACATCATTTTAAGCCTGCATTTGTAAGCTGTTACACTCATGCTGTGTATAGGTATGAGATCTGACTATTTCATTAAGTCTTTAAGTGTACTTACATGTCAAAACACATATTATTATAAAAGTTTATTTTCTTTATATTATAGTTAGCTTTTTTTCCCCTTGAAATTATGTGAATAGATAGGTTACAATATTTATGAATTTTATTTTAGGACCAAAAGGGGGGGCATTAAAATGTTTATTATAAAAAGAAAGCACTGGGTCAAAACAGGACCCAGTGAATGTCAAGCTTTCACCAACAGATTAGTGGGACCTCATGAAGAGGTCCCTTTTTCAGAATTCCACCAAGAAGGCCCATGTTTTATTGATGTTTATTTTCCTCTAAGCATAGGGGCTCAGGGTTTCATGAAGTGAGGCGCAGACATATTCCTTCCTATGGAAGTTCATGGCAAGGATACGTGGAAAAGTGAATACATGGGACGCTGTGCTTGTCCCTTGCATTTATAGTCTTCTAGCCTGGAAACAGCTTTGGCTGAATTGACAGGTATACACCCTCCAGAACCCTCTCCCCCTATGCCCCAGGCATAGTTGGTTGAAAAAGAGGTAGGCACTTCCCCAAACCAAGCTAATCCCATAGGTCGGCCAGCGACCTACACACAAGATGGCCTGGTACAAAATGTTGAACTGGATCAATCAGATTCTTTGTTACGAGGATTTGAATTGGGAAATACACAGAATAAAGTAGTTCATAACTGGAGTTGAAACCGAAAAGTTGCTTTAGTAAAAGTCAAGGTTGGAGACTGGGGTGAGGAGTGGTAGGAGGGGTGTAATAAAGTGTAAAGAAGCAGAAGCTTTGAGTAAATAGAAGTAATCAGAGGTAAGGCAGACAGTCCTCTACTTTAACGCATGAAGTATTAAATGTTTAAATCCAAACATCAAAGTGCTGTGGGGTCTACCACACTGTCTGCCTCGCAAATCTCATCCCGGGTCTCTCTTCCCTCGCGCACCAGGGTTAGCCACATGCCACTCTTTTGATCTCTGAAACAAGCCACCCTCCTCTCAAAAAGCCTATGCATATGCTGCCTGGAATATTCTGCAAACTCCCTCTCAATTCTTTGAAAACATGAGCTATCATCCTACAAATCCCAGGCCAAATGTCACCTCCTCGGAGAGGGTTATCCTGATAGCTCGTGGAGATCTACCTCTCTCATAATCCTCCCACCCTTGTTCTCAATTACTCGACTTTTCATAGCCCTTCCGTATTACGAAATTATTTCTTGTTTAACGCTCTTTCCTCCACAGTTTGTAGACTCCATAGTGGCAAAGCTCATGTTTGTTTTATTTAACATTGTATAACTGGAGAAAAACATGATGCCTAGCAAATAATAGGTGATCAACAAATATTTGTATATGATTAAATAAACAAATGCATATTTTTTTTTACTATGGTTCAATGTATCTAAGACACGGTAAAAAAAATCTTTAGCTTCACAATACTCATGTGTCACTTGAGAAGAGGGATACGTTCTGAGGAATGTGTTGTTAAATGGTTTCGTCACTGTGCAAGCATCGTACAGTGCAGTTATGGTTAGAACATATGGGATATTAAACTCTTTAAGTAACTGGCCAATTGTTTCCAAGTGGTTGTACTATTTCACATTCCCACCAGCAGTGTATGAGAATTCCAGTTGCCAATACTTGTTCCTCATCAACAATTGTTATGGTCAATAGTTTTTGTTTGTTTGTTTTTAATATTTTATATATTCATTTTTAGAGAGGAGAAGGGTGAGGGGAGAAAGAGAGGAAGAGAAACATCAATGTGTGGTTGCCTCTTGTACACCCTCCACTGGGGACCTGGCCTGCAAGCTGGGCATGTGTCATGACTGGGAATCGAACCGGTGGCCCTTTGGTTTGCAGGTTGGCACTCAATCCACTGAGTCACACCAGCCAGGGCAATTGTTTTAACTTAGACATCTTAATATGATCACAGTATTTTACTACAATTTTAACTTGCATTTCTCTAATATTTATACATTTTAATGTTTTTATTTGCCACATACATAGCTTTTTTTGTCAAGTATCAGTTCAACTCATTTGCTTATGTTATTACTGGGTTGTTTGTTTATTTTATTGACTTTTGAGAGTTTCTGACATATTTTGAAGAAAAAAAATCCTGCATAAGACATGTAATTTTCAAATATTTTCTTTTCTAGGCTTTTTAAACTGATTTAGCTTTTTCATTTTTTCTGGTCTCAATTCTTAAGGCACTTAATGCTCATAGCTTTACCTCTTTTTTCTTTTACCTCTTTTTTTTTTTTAAAGTTTGAGATGTCTGTGTTATTTTATTGTTTAAAAATATTTTATTTACGTATTCGTTTTTTAGAGAGATGGAGAGGAAGGAGAAAGAGAAGGAGAGAAACATCGATGTGAGAGAGAAACATTGATTGCCTCTCATACCCACCCCGATCAGGGATGGAATCACAACCCAGGCATGTGCCCTGACTTGGAATTGAACCTGTGACCTTTCACTTTGACAGGGGACACCCAACCGAGTCATACTGGTCAGGGCTTATTTTTTATTTTTTTATTCTCACTGGAGGACATTCTTTTCATTGCTTTTACAGAGAGAGGAAGGGAGAGAGAGAAACATTGATTTGAGAGAGAAGCATCAATTGGCTGCCTCCCACAACCCAGGCATGTGCCCCAACCAGGAACTGAACCCAAACCCCTCATCCATAAGATGATGCTCTAACCAACTGAGTCACACTGGTCCTGGGCCAAAGGTGTTTATTGATAGAACTCAGAAATTGTGTGGTGGGGGTGGGGTGGGGTTGGGGAGATATCAGACTCAGAACAGCTTCATCTGCATTTTTATGGCTTTAGGCTTCGGAGAAATTATAGTGACCATGGCCTTGGTCTTCTTGGCTGGAACTTGGGCTTCACACAGCATAGTTTACCATTTGTGCAGTAAACATACGTCTTTTCCTTCCTGGAGCATGTGCGGCGGCATTTGCCATGAAGATTCCAGCACTTTCGGGTGCCACCTGAAACAAAAAATACAGAAGAATGGAGACAATGTCAGTCCTAAGAAGAGGTAGAGTCTGGATTTGAAAGGTCTATAAAAGGATTAAAACAGGTGTGATGCAGGATCCTCAGCTTCCCTGGCCTTTGACCCTGGCCTCCTTTCTCTTTTTTTCTTCCCCTCGCTTTAAAAAGAATTGTGGTAAAATACAAATAATATATAATTTACCAGTTTAAACATTTTAAAGTGTACAGTTCAGGGGCATTAAGTAGATTGACAATGTTGTACAACCATCATCACCATCTAGTTCCAGAACTTAAAAAATCATCCCAAACAGAAACCCTGCACCCCTGTATTCTCATTTCCTACTCTCCCCAGATCTGGGCAACCACCAATTTGCCCTCCTTTCTATAGATTTGCCTACTCTGGACCATTTTATGCCAATGGAACAATATAATAAAATATGTGACCTTTTGTGTCTTCTTTCACTTAGCATAAGATTTTTAAGGTTCATATTATTTTTTAAAAGATTTTATTTATTTATTTTTAGAGAGAGGGGAGGGGAAGGAGAAAGAGAGGAGAGAAACATAAATGTCTGAGAAACATATTGATCAGTTGCCTCTTGTACACGCCCCAACTGGGGACAGGGGCCCCAAACCAGACATGTGCCCTGAGAATCGAACCATTGAACTGGCAACCTTTTGCTTTGCGGGATGATGCCCAGCCAACTGAGCTACACTGTTCAGGACCATATTGTTTCTTTAAAAATTTTTTTAAAATTAAAATTCCATCACTCTGTTCATGATTTTATTTTTGTTTTGTTTTTGCCAAGGTCTCTCATCAAGAAGGTGGCTGTACTCAGGATTTTTTTTCCCACCGCGGTAAAATACACTTAACATAAAATTTACCATCTTAACTATTTTTAACTGTACTGTTTAGTGGTGTTAAATACATTCACATCATTTTGCATCCACTACCACCACCCACCTCCATAACTTTTTTCATTTTTTAAAACTGAAACTCTATACCCATTAAACAATAATTCCCCATTCTCCCTTCCCCCAGCCGCAGGTTACAACCCACCCATATTGTTTTTGATATCTTTCCTGTCCCAGAATCTTGACTAACCGACAAACGATGAGGTTTGCAAACAAAGCTTTCAAAAGAACTGTTTCGATAATTTTGGGGGTGGGGTTGCACCAATGGCATCAATCAAGAGGTACAAAAATCTGGAACAGTTCCCAACTATTCCACCCACAAGTTTTGCAGCAGTTAAAGATGAAATCTGCTACTTGAGCCAAACATTATCCATCTTCCTTTATTTTATAAAAACTCCAAGCCTGCACAGACTCAGGGTTTCAGGTGCTCCCTGGTGTCCATTAGCCGAATAAAGATGGTAACCTCTGTTTGTCTCAGTTACACTATTTTCTTTAGACAGTTTCGTGCCACGGCCATTTTTTACTTCAATAATTTATCATTTACTCTTTGTTGTTTCCTTCTTTCTGCTAAAGATTTAGACCAGGTTTATTTTGTGATCAGGAATAAATTTTCTTTGAGATTATCTTTTGACCAATATGGGGAAACATTTGTGCTCAATGGAAAACTATGTGTCACCTGGAAAACTAGGCTTTCAACTCGGGTGGTTTTGATCCCCAGGGGATGTTTGGCAATGAAATGTCTGGAGACATTTTTGGTTTTCATGGATGACGGAGGGATGCTCTGGCAGTTACTGCGTGGAGGGCAAGGATTCTTTTAAACATCCTGCCATGCACAGGACAGACACAACAAGAATTATCCAGCCCAAATGTCAATAATTGACAGTAGTGTCAATAGTACCTGGTCTAGATAGATTATAACCTTCAAAGTTATCTGACTTTGATTACATGGGAATTATTTTACAACTTTATGAACTGCTGATAAGTGATAGTAATGCAAAATAATTACTACATCTATGCACATATGCTCTGCTATGTAGTGGGTCTCTGGACTCCCACCCTTTCAGCATGGGGGGAAAAGCCAGTTTTTATCTATATATAAATTCATTCCAACATAACTTTATATATATTTGTGCTTTGACCCAGTTATAAAATCTGCCTTGTATTCTCATTATGAATTAGATAAAATATTTAATACATGTTCATTTTTATATAGTTATAAGAGCCAGAAGATTACTTAAAAAAAAATCTTTAAAACCTTCTTTGGAACCTTGAGCAAAGTGAAATCATATGCACTAGATTCTGAAAGAATATACTGAGGGAAATTAGGGTGTTTACCTCAATCAGATGTCTTATGAAGACACAAGGTATTTCTGGACTGACTGAAATGGAGCTTGGTGAAAAATCTGACCCATCCCAGTAAAGAAAACTTAAAAACTTATTCTAAGAAAACACTGGTGGACAATGGGCATGGACTAAGGGGGCGGGGGGACAACTGGAGGGAGGGGGTCTCTGGGTGGAGGGGCACAAAGGGAAAAGAAATTGGGACAACTGTAACAGCATAATCAATAAAGCATTTTTAAAAAAAGAGAAAGAAAGAAAACACTGGTGGCGAAGTTTTAATGGAATCCTGAGGCTAGTTCCAGTATTTGTCCCACCAACACTTTTAGTAACTCTGGACAAACTGTGAAGGTGGCACATGGGTAAGAACCACCATCTCCCTAAATAATAAAATTTTTTTTAAATGAAAAAAGTCAAGGATTTGAATATTTACTTAACTACTGTCTGCCTTTTCTGTGAATGACTAGATGCTCTTTTCTTTTCTTTTTTTTTTTTTTTTTTGCTAGAAAGCAACAGCATTTCCTGTGGCTAAAAAACAATTATTGTTTGTCTTTCCTAATTCTACAAAAAGCCAAACTAAAGTGACAGAATGTAGATTAGTGGTTGGTTGCTGGTGGCTGGGGAGGTGACTGATTGGAAAGGGGTACAAGATACCTTTTTGGGGATGATGGAAATGTATTATACTGATTGTGGTGGTGGTTATATGAATGCATACATTTGTTGAAGCTCATATTATAAACTTAAAATGTGGGCATTTATTTGATATAAACTTTAACTCAGTAAAACTGGTCAAAAAAAGAAATAATAAGAGAAAAATCAATAGAAAGGGACAAATATTGAAGATAGACAAAGGAGATTCAACACAGACATGAGAAGATACCCTGAGGGGGGAAAACAGAGCAAGTTATCAGAAAAATACTCAAACTGTAATTTTAGAAGAAGTACTTTGAATAAAAGATGACTTAAAAATGCCAGAATGCACAGCATATCTGTGAGTGTTGGTGTCGACGAAGGAAAATATAGAAAAAGTATGGAATATTTTAAGTACAAATCTTGTAGTCCAATTAGAAAGTATCAATATGAATTCATGAGGCATTTTACATACATTTAAATGTATTAATTTTCCCTCCTAGCTCTGTCTACTGAAAAGATGAAGAAAGGATCAACTTAGTAACATTGAACAAGTCTAGCAACTAAATCATAGTTCTGAAATACCATTTTCCTACTAGAACAAAACATCAGCTTCTTAAAGAAACGGCTTTCAAGATCTGCGGCAGGAATTGTACAAGATGATCCTAGAATAGTTTGTCACACCAGATAACCAGATAAATTATAAAGACAAGGAAGGGATGAAGAGTAACCAGTAAATTTAAAAAATCTTAAGAAATGTCAGATTTTAAAAGTGGGCATGACAAAAATAGGGTACATACGGATGCATCCTTAGCAATGAAACTATGAAGAAATGCAAAGAACTGATTGCTATAAAAATCAAGATATTGCTTAATTTGGGGGAGGAGGAGCATTATGATGAGGGATAGGTTTTTTTTGTTGTTGTTGTTTTGGTGACTATTAACATTCTGTTTATTGACCTTGATGATAGTTACAAGGTTGTGTGCTTTATAACAATTCATTAAAGTGTACATTTGTTTTATGTGATTTTCATAATCTGTAATGATGCATTTTATTTTACAAAAAAAAAGAAAGAAACAAAAAACCCTTACCATTTAACAATAAAATCTCGGTTTTAAATTCAAAAGTGCCAAGATGAATTGTTGGTGAGAGTGAGAGGAAAGGTGGGCTCATACGCCTGGTTTCGGCCTCTTTGGAGGCAACAGAGCCATGATTCACACCTTTTAAAATTGGACCCAGAATTTACCTAGAAATTTTCTTTCTGGGTGGCTATCCCAGAGAAATACTCACATGCATAGACGGAGAATATAGTTGTATTGGAGATAACAACTAGAAACAAGTTAGAGGTAGACATTTTCCTCAGAGAATTTCCAGTCTAGTGGTGGTGGTGGTGGTGGTGGTGGGGAGGAATAGCTGTTAAAGAAAGGGCTTCCCAAATATTTGATTGACTAGAGTTATAATGAGTGTTTACAGGAAGAACTCTGGGTGCTATATATGAGGAGGTATAACGGAAAGGTGACATGTCCCACCTAAGCCTAATATCTGCTGTGTTCTTCGGCTTCACATATATGCCCAGAATTCCCACAATTAACCTAACTTTAATATTTTGAAAATATTAAAATAATACACATTTCATTCCCCTTTAATTATAGTTGCCAAAAGAGCAGAATCGGGCCGTTTCTGGGCATCCAGGAAATGGGAAAGAACAGTTAGAATCATAAAGTCATTGCTCAGCTTAAATGAGATGAGTAGTTTTATTTGGTAGCAAGACCATAATTTTTAAGAACAAAAATTTATCAAGAACAGTCAGGATTTCCAATTTCAAAGAGCTCCTTTATTAGGTGAGCCTGGTAGATTCAGATAAGACTAAAGAAACTCCCATTCAATCTCTGTTACCACCATCACACCCAACAGAAAGTAGAAAGGAAACTCTCTAGGGGAAACTGGGCACTTCAGTCCACTTCCTGCAGCAACAGCAGCAGCTACAGGCCCGAGAGCTCCACTAGAACCTCATACCCCACTTTGGCCAACCAGGCTGATGATGGACCCACCAACAAGCTAGGAACCAAGGCTTTTCACCTCTTCCCCACTATTGGCCTGCTGGTTGACGTAGTACGTAGAGATAACTAATGTGAGAAAAGCAGGGGCAAGAGAGTCTTTTACTACAAACACCCAGATTGAACTGGACAAATTGCCAGCATTTACCCCTTGTCTCTTACAGCATAGCCCAGTAATTGCTAATAGACAGGACACAGCACATCATGGTGCTACCTGGAAGAGGGTTCAAAATAACTGAGGGGCACTGTCCAGTGTGGCTCAGTTGGTTGGAGTGTCATCCTGGACACTGAAGGGTTGCAGGTTCAATTCCTGGTCAGGGCACATGCCTAGGTTGCAGGTTTAATCCTTGGTCAGGGAGCCTACTGGAGGCAACCAATGAAGGTTTCTCTGTTACATCCATCTCTCTCTCTCTCTCTCTCTCTCTCTCTCTCCCCCCTCTTCCTCTCTCTAGAAGCAATGAAAATATCCTCAGGTGAGGTTAAAAAAACAAAAAAAAGAAAGAAAGAAATGACTGAGGGAAGTGGCTGAGCATCTCCCTCTGCCCTCCTGTGGCATAAAATAGATCCAGAAGGTTCCTAAGTTCCCTGTGTTTCTGGTGGAGGTAGGAAAACCAGTGGGAAGCTAAGGACCAGAGGGACTTGTCAAGAATAGACCCCTATGCATAAGACAGTGGGAAGGTGTGTGAACAGCCTAAACCTAAGGGCCAGATGGGAGACTCAGCTGAGAGAAAGGGCTAAATCAGTGGGGCTCTCGACAAGACTGAGATTTTATTAGTCATGGGACCCAGCAGTTGTGCCAGCAGGACACTCACTGACCACATATTGATACAACGAGGGACATTGTCCCAAAAGCTAGTGAAGGTTCAGCACAGGGCCCTATCGCACTTCCTTATGCTCCTGTCCCAGGGCCTTTGCACCTGATATTTCCTCCAGAGTGAATGTTCTTCCCCACAAATCCACATGGCTCACCCCTTATCTTCCCTCAGAAAGAGCCATTCATGAGCACACCTTTGAAATGGCAAATCTATCCTCCCTATTGGCTATCCCCTTCTCCTGTCTATTCTGCTCATTATATTCATCACATGACATTCCATAGGTTTCACTTACTTTAATTTTTTCCTGTCTCCCTCGATAGAATGTAAGCTCCAAGAGGACAGAGATTTTGCTTATGTTGTTTTGTTCTGATGTGTTCACTGCTCTACTTCCTGCACCTGTCACAGTGTCTCAAACATGAAATCCATTCAACCATGTTGAATGAATCAATAAACAAAATTGTGATATGTCAAGTTACTTTCTCTTTAACCCAGCTGCTATCTTGCGAAGGAGAAGGAGAGCATAACAAAGGAAAAATGCTGAAAGACTGAATATTTATTCAAAAGAGACAGAATGAACTTCGTAACCATTTTAAACCAGAACGGAAGACTATTTCACTGCCGAGATTCCGCACAGTTCCTATGCCCCACCCCGGAACGGTCTGCAGCAGGGTGAAGGTTCCTGGGAAAATTCAGATGAATTATACAAAATAGAGAAGCTACATTTTTTTGTATACCAAAATTTCATGTGTTCATTGCTTTCCCCTTAACCTGTTATTGCTGTAGCACTTGGAGAAATGAGGAAATTGGAACTCTGAGCAGCCAAGCTGTTTGCCAGGGGTCACAGAGTTAGGAGATACCGGGGTTTCTAACCCAGGTTCTGGGGCTTTTCTCTCTACCCCAGGAGAGCACAGGCAGATACAAAGGCTGAGGTCAGCTTGTTTAAGGGAATTCACACATTGACACCGCCGAAAGGTTAGACGAAAGCCTGGGGGTGAGCAGAAGCTTCTGGCAGCTGAGCAGGAGGGGCCAGGTCGCTCATGCCGGAGCTGGTGGGACGGGTGAGTCTGATTATGGTCCTTCTCTGCTTAAGCCTCCCCATGGCGCCGTCACCTGGCATTCAAGGCCCCTTGCCGCGTCTCCACCTCACGCCTCTAACCCACACTTCCATTTTGTGCTGAAGGCACCATGATCTCTCCCACATCTAGACCTTTGCATAAGCTGATTTCGGCCTGGGACACCCTTTCTATTTCCACCTCTTTCCCTTCCCCTTCTGACTTCTACACACTTTTCAGGACACCTGGTATCCCTCTGGGAGGACTCCCTGGACCCTCAGGCTGGGCTGGTCCCCGCCCAGTGCACCCCCCCCCCCCCGCCCCCGCCTCCTGGCTGCCCTCCAGCACAGCTGGCGTCACTCTGGGTCGTAAATGTTATTTATCGTCTCCCCCAGGGCCATATCTTTTCTCTCTGTGATCCTGGCTCCCAACACAGGGTCTGGTACAGGGACAGCGATAGTAAATAGGAGCTTTTCTCTCCGGTGAGGGTGGTTGTGACCTTTTTACAGCCTGGGTTTTTCTGTGGACTATTTAGCGAAAGGGTCACTACTATCCTCTCCTCGTTCTGCTTCTCTTGCCCACGGCTCCCATTCTTTCTCAGGGCCCTAGGCCACCCAGGCACGCTCCCTGGGGGAGCAGCGATGGCGTGCTGGCCAGAAGTTCCAGATGTCCTAGTTGGGACCTGAGATCTAGCACCTGCTGCTGGCGAGGATGCCCTCACTATATAGCTCTGAAATGTGACCTGAGGCCTGGCAGCCTGTGTTCCCTATTCTTGGGATTCCGTGACCAAGCCGCAGTCCCCAACCTTGTCCCTTCCCTGAAGAGGTCCAGGTTACCTGGAGTGAGCTGGGACAAGAGCAGCAGTGCAGTCAAAATAACCCAAAGGAGCTTCATGGCTGGAAAGCCGCCCAAGGTGAAGTTGCAAGTTCGAAGAGATGGCAAAGCTAATGCGGGAGAGCTCTGGCCTCTGTGGAGTGCGCTCCTTTTGACCAATTGGAACAGCTGCCACCCACACATGCCCTCGGCGACCCACGGGTACAGCCCCCGCACCCCTGAGCCCACAGTGTGCAGCCAAGCACCCTCAGCTGGCACTCCTCCTTTGTCATTTAGGTCAGCTGGGAGAGGTCGGGCAACAAACAGGATCATCGGTCCAAGACTTGTACACCTCCTTCCACCCAGCTCTAAACGAAGGGACCACAGGGGGGCGCTACGTACACGGACTCCAGAGCGCTGTGGGCTGGGGTGGGGCAGGGGTGGGGTAGGGTGAGGCGGGGTTGGGGTAGGGTGGGGTGGGGTGTGGTGGGGCACAGGTGGGGTGTGGTGGGGCGGGGGCGAGTGTAGACAGAGAAGGTGACATTGAGCTGTGTTTTGAGGAATAAATACCAAAGCACCATGCAGACAATCCAACGTGGTTTCTCAGGCAGAGGACAGTGTATACAACGGCTTATGTTGCTGTTGAAAATGTGAAATGTGACATAACTGGAGCTAAAACTGGAAGGAAAATACCAGTAAGAGCTGAAGGTCCCAGCACCAGCCTGGCTGTGCCCTCTCAGAGGCACCAGCAGCCACAGCGCCCGCCCTGCCGTCTGAGTACCGACAGTGCGCTAGATGGGCCTGACCCCACAGGGTCCTGCCTTCCGGGCACCAGGCTGCGTCCTTTCTCGGAGAGCCAAGAACCAGCTCTTCGGGGTTTCTCTGCTAAACTCTTAGATCTTGAAAATCTCTTCCCCTACCTTTAGTTCCTGCAGCCCGAAAGTGGTAGGTCCATCCTGTAGTGACAAATTTCTGTTTCCTTGGGGGTCCTCTTTCAGTTTTCTAACACTGATGTAACCCCCTCCTTTTTTTTTTTAAATATTAAGTATCCTGTGTGACTTCCACTTCCTGACCAGACCCTACTTGATAGAGGTCAAGGGGATAAAAGAATATTAGGGTTTACGAGACAAAATAACATTGAGAACCATCTCTGTAGGTGCAGATAACATATTGCGGAGGTTGAAGACTGAAAAATAAATGAAAAAGTGAGGTCAGTAAGTGTCAACAACTCTTTCTAAAACCTTTAGGGTGAAGAAGGGACAGTGACTAGGAAGGCACTCATCGCCTGAGGCCTAGACAACCAGCACTATTGGGTTATTTCTTTCCCTGAAGGAGGCTCATTTTTTCAAACATGTGTTAGTTACATCTCAACCAGAAAAGACACTATCAGTACTAAGGAATAAGAACTTTATTCGAAGATTTAGACTCTATTCAATTGGGGAAGAGCTGGGAGAGTAAGGACATATCCAGGTCTGTAGTGGGGTTGCTGAGGTAGCTGACTCAGAAGTCTGAAAGACTGGTGTCTCTTTAAGCTTCTACCTATTTGAGTCCATAGAGGAGTGTTCAGTGGTAGGCCTAAGCCTGGGGTCACTGGTCAGCAGGGCTAGCACTTGGCAAGCAGAGCTGACCAACCCTGAAGGGAAATGGGAGCCCAGAAAGATGGGTAAAGCCCTGAAGCTGCTTTTGCCCCAAGGACATCTGCAAACTTCTTGTTTTGATGGTCTTGAGGTGAGAGGAAGAGAATTTGAAGGCCAGGGAGCACTCAGGGTAAAAGTTCAATCAGAGATTCTGTCCTCACATTAAGCTGGGACTACAGGGGTCTATACATTGAGAGGAAGGGTGAGCCATAAGTAAACCTGCCTTCCTCTACTCACATATTCTTCTTGTTGTTAAGCAGAGCAAGACAGAAAAGTCATTAGGATGCTGTAACTACAAGTTAATTTTTAAGTGTTTTTGTAGCTCAAATACAGTATCAACTGAATTGTAAAACAACAAAGCAAATCAAAAAATCCCAAGACTTCGAATTATGAATTTATTTGAAAATGTTCCCAAACTGGTGATCTTCCAGGCATTTGACAGAAGCAAATGCAAACACTCTCTAAAGGAAGGCAACATTGTCTAGACCTCCAAGAAATCACAAATAAATTCAAGGACAATTAATAGTACATATTCAAAGTTTATGAAACACACAGAGAAACAGGTGCCATCAGCACGAACCATATGAATGATACCTACAAAACTTTAGTTATTAGAACTATCAGATAGTGTGCGAGTGAGAGACGTTTAAGATAACATTTAATCATACTTCCAGAGGGAGTGGAGAGAGAATGGTTTCAAGGTTATTCTGGAGAGTTCGGCAGCCGTCCGTCTCGAGAGACGATGGTGTAGCTTCTTAAGAGTCTATCTGCACGGCCGAGAATGGCTGTGCAGTCCGACTCGGGAGTGACATGGTATCTGTCTCCTCCCGTGTTGAATCGACATCTTGCGATGACGCTGAAGCTACAGAGCCTGGGCAGGGTGATATGGAGGGCCAGCTGTTGCCCATGCAGCAGACCCCCCCCTCTCTTCGCAGCTGAAGGATCCAAGGGAAAGACGGAGTCAATACAGCTTGGGTTCAGGTGCGCCGCAGGAGTTGCCGGTGTTGACTACAACGTCGAACCGCCTTAGGGACTCCGGCTCCGGATTTTCTGTCGGGGTTTACTCCCTTAGCCTTTCCCCTGAAGAGGTATGCCGCAAGGCAGCGGAGGTTTTTTGGAGTCAGAGTTTTCCTTCTCTGATGTACCCTGACTGGAAGATCGAACCAGCGACACTTAGCTCGCAGGCCGACGCTCAATCCACTGAGCTAAACCAGCCAGGGCCATCTGGAGAGTTAATGGCTGAGAATTTTATAGAACTGATGAAGTATATAAACTCAGAGATTCAAGAAGCTCAATAAATCTCAAGCAGAATAAATAAAAAGAAACCAACCTTTAGACATGCCATATGAAAATTGTAGAGTGCGCACACACACACACATGATAAAAATATCTTAAAAGCAGCCAGAGGGGAAAGACAGATAACCTCAAGAATTAACAGTTATGCTGACAGCTGACTTTTTAAAAAATATAACGGAACATAGAAGAGAGTAGAATGATATTTTCAGTATGCTAAAATAAAATATTTGTCCATCTAGAGCTATATAACCAGAACCATCACTTATAAGAACCAGGGTAAAATACAGACATTTCTCAGAAAACAAAAATTGATCAAGATTGGTACCAATATGCCTTCACTAAAAGAAACATTAAAGGATGTACTTTATGCAGAAGGAAAAATAATCCTATGTGAAAGTTCTTAGGTTCAGGAAGAAAGTTAGCAAATACAGTGATATGTATAAGAATACACCTAAACAATATAGAAGCAAACTTTGTGTCCATCAATAGAAAACTGGATAAAGAAAATGTGGTACATACACAAGAGAACATTACCCAGCCACAAAAGGAATGAAATCTTGCCATTTGCCACAATATGGGTGGACCTAGAGGGTATTATGCTAGGTAAAATAAGTCAGACAGAGAAGGACAAACACCAAGTGATTTTCACTTACGTGTAGAATCTAAAAAAACACAACTGAAACAGACTCACGGAGAACAAACTGATGGTTGTTAGAAGGGAAGAGGGTGGGGGGGGGAAGGTAAGAAAGGTGCAATCTTAGACACAATATTGGCAAAGAAAATCAGGAATTATGTAAAAATGTTAACACTTTGTGACTAAATTGAGTTTAATCCAGGAATGCAGGTTAAAAATCAAATACAAAAATTAATAGCATTTTTAGGCATCAGAAGTAAAAAGAATATAATTTAAAAACACACACTATTGAACTTCCAGGTAAAAATGGTGACTAAAATACACACACCTTTAATCATTCACTTCCCAAATCCAACTTTAACTATAGCAACTACAAACTTTTAAAATGATTATGTAGAAGATTTTATCATTTATTTATTTATTCATTATTTTTTATTGAATTTATTGGAGTGATATTGGTTAATAAAATTATACAGATTTCAGGTGTACAATTCTATAACACATCATCTGTATATTGTATTGTGTGTTCACTGCCCCGAGTCAAGTCTCCTTCATCACCATTTATCCCCTCTTTACCCTCTTCTACCCCCCCCACACCCTTTTCTTCTGGTAATCACCATGTTGTTGTCTGTGTCTATGAAAAATTTTTTTTGCTTAGTCCCTTCACCTTTTTCTCCTAGCCCCTAAACCCCTCCCCTCTAACAGCTGTCACTCTGTTCTCTGGTATCTATGAATCTATTTCTATTTTGTTAACTTATTTTATTAATTAGATTTCACACATAGGTGAAATCATATGGTATTTGTCCTTCACTGACTGGCGTATTTCACTTAGCACAATACCTGCTAGGTCCCTCTATGCTGTTGCAAAAGGTAAGATTTCCTTCTTTTTTATAGCCAAGTAGTAGTCCATTCTGTAACTGTGCCACCGCTTTTCTATGCACTCATCTACTGATAGGCACTTGAGCTGCTTCCAAATCTGTGCTATTGTAAATAACACTGCAGTGAACATAAGGTTGCATATATTCTTTTGAATTAGTGTTTCAGGTTTCTTCAAATATATTCCCAGAAGTGGAAGCACTAGGTCATAGGACAGTTCCATTTTTTATTTTTTTGAGTTAACTCTATACTGTTTTCCATAGTGGCTGCCAGTCTGCACTCCCACCAACATTGCACAAGGGTACCTTTTTCTCCACATCCTCGCCAACACTGGTGTTTTGTTGATTTATTGATGATGGCCATTCTGATAGGTGTGAGGTGATATTTCATTGTGGTTTCAAGTTGCATTTCTCTGATGATTAGTAATGTTGAGCATGTTTTCATATGTCTAATATCTACCTGTATGACTTCAGAAAAGGGCCTATTCAGGTCCTTGACTCATTTTTTAATTGGATTGTTGGTTTTTTTGATGTGACTTTGGTAAGTTCTTTATAAATTTTGGATATTAACTCCTTATCAGATGTATCAGTGGGTTGTCTTTTCATTTTGCTCTGCAAAACCCTTGGACCCTATTCTGAAACAGCCTGATGTGGTGAGGCCCATTCAAGGATTCTGGAGAGAATATTAAGGTTTTATAACAACCAAAGCAAATCTTTGTGCGTCGACTGCACAAGGAGTGGGCCCAGAGTGGGACTGTGGTCTGTAAGTGCCATAGAGCGTATCAGATGTCAGCAGCAAGGGGAGAGCTCTCTGACCTCAGTGTATAAAGAGCTGGAGCCTGATGAGGGCAGCCTTGCGCATCCTTAGGTGTAAACTCAGTTTGCCTGGCTTGTGTTGGAGGCGAAAACGTGGGGTCTGCAGCATTCCACGTTCTGTGCCTTTTCAGCACACAGAGAACCATAACATACTACAGCCTATCTGTTCCAGCCTGCTCACTGGTTAGGTTTAAAGCCCAGAGAGGGAAAGGGACTCCCGGAAGATGACACAGCAAGTGAGTGGCACAACCAACAGAAGGAGCTGAGTATTTTCAATATTTCCTTCTCTCACTCTCAGTGACAAAATCCTTCCCGAAACTGAGCATTTTACGTAGACAGCAGGGACTTATCTCTTAGAGAGAAAATAATCAAATAGACACATTCTTTCCAAGGTCCGAATGAGTGTCTTCTTTTCTCTACTCCTCTGCTCTCAAAACAGAAAATTATATTTAAAAAAGGAGTTTGTCTAACTTATACTAAAAGCACAATAATGGTGGATCTCTAGGCAAAATAAAGTAGGGCGTAGTAAAGACTGTTTGTTTGTTTTTTCAATGTGTGATGTGAAGTCTTGGAGGGTTTTGAGTTATAATAAGGGTTGACAATCCCCTTTTTTTTTTTTCTTTTTAATCCCTCTGACTGTTGTATGACTTCTACCTGCTGGTCCCTAAAAGGTGAAGGTGGGTAAAGGCAGATGGATCAGCTCGGGGGTGTGATGGGTGGATGCGGGGGCATTGGGACAGTGACTGAGAAGTGTGAGGGAGGCAGGCTGCTTCAGGGCAGACTGTACCCGTGGGCAGCCAAGGGCACGTGTAAGTGACCCAGCTGATCGTGTCCCAGTTGATTATAGCAAGCAGAGAGTCTAGGGCTTTCATCCACTTGCGTGTCACCTCACCAGACCTGAGACTGCTCCTTGGGCTACCTGAAGTCATGAAGTCTTTTATGCTAACTTTGGCTGCGCTGGTGCTCTTGTCCCAGGCCATTCCAGGTAACCTAGACCTCTCCAGGGAAGGGAGGGGGGTGGAGGGTGGGTCTTGATCAGGGCATTCCAGGGCCTGGGAGGATGGGCTGACAGGCAGCGATGTGTAACACTACTCATCTGGGGAAGAAGGAAGAGTCCTGGGTTGGACCCTGCCCCACCATTTATTAGTTCTGTGATGTCCCAGAAAATGACTTGGCTCCAATTGGTTTTCATTTACCCATTTATCAATTTGAAATAATAAATCAGGTTGGGGAATGAACATGAACACTCTGGAATTTTGGTGTGTAATATATGTAGTTTCTTTGTTTTCAAGCTTGCATAAGAAGGCACATGGCACTCAGATAGCCATCTCAGCCAGGAGCAGGTGCAAGATCTTAGGAACTAACTGTAACCCCCAAACTCTTCCCTCAGCTACCCGCCCTGCCCCTGTTTCTTTGGTCAGCACTAGGGATCGGAAGCAGGAGGTCTGGTGTGGGAGATGAGTGGGCGTGGGCAGAGAAAAGAGGAAAGAGGGGAGCAAATAGTGACTCTTTCTGCCAATAGTCCCTGGAATCACTTGGAATTTGTCATATTCACAGCTGCCTTAAGGAAACCGAATCTCATAATTGCTGTCACTGTTTGTACAAGCCCCTGCACCAAAGCCATGGAAGGGCCCTCATCATACTTGTCCTAGACATCTCTGTAACCTTTACACAGGTCAGGATGTGAGTGGATTGCTTGAAAACACTGTGACCTCACACCTTGTGCCTGCTCATGGTAGATACAGGCATAAAACACGATCCACCTGGGGAGCAGAGAAGAACCTCCAAATCCTAGGTGAAAACCCACTCCCTGTGGCTGCTCTGAGTTCCATTTTACTCATTTCTCAATTTGGAATAGTGTATTAGTTTGAGGAGTTAAGGTGGAATTCACTGAGATTTTTGGTGTGCAACAAATGTTGCTTCTCTATTTTCTAGAACGCATCTGAACCTTCCCAGGAATTTCCATCCTGCTGGTGAGAAAGTTGGAGGTTGGAAAGAGCATAGGGGCTATACAGAAACTCCACAGATGATTGTATTAGTCTTTTCTGATTTAAAACAGTCTTTCAGATTAATTCATTTTCGCTTTGGGTAAATGTTTAGTTTCTCAGAGTTTTTACTTTCACCACCTCCTCTTCTCCTTTCATCAATGGCAGCTGGCTTTAGGGGACAGTGGATATGTCATTTCTTAGTTAATTCATTTATTCAATAAATATTGTTGAGTGGATTCCATGTGCCAAGCACTGTGATAAGTGCTGGAGAGAGAGCAGTGAGCCAACCCCCCAGCCAATCACCCACCCACTCACCCAACCGTCCAACCAACCAAACAAATAAAACCTGGGGGAGGCACTGAACAGAATAAGCAGGAAAGGAAGAGCAAGTATCAGGGGAGATGGGTGTATAATTTTAAAAGGGACTAGCTCACTGAAAAGGTGACATTTGAACAAAGACTTGAAGAAAGTGAGGGGTGAGCCATGCAGATACATTGGGAAGAGCACTCATTTATCAGCTCAACGACTTATAGAACAGGTGCGTCCCTTCATCTTCTACTTGGTTACCTTGGGGTTTAGAGAGTTTGGAAAGGAAAGGCAGGATGAATGCTCGACTCTATCTGTGCTTCTCAGTTTGCAAAAGAATGAATTTGTTTTCTGTCAGTCTCTGAGCTTGAGCAATTAGTTTTTTCCTAAATAATATTTTGAACGCATGGTTCTAAGCCATGAGCCCAGTTTATTGCAATTATGCCTATTGAAGTACAAATTTTCCTATTCTTGACCAATGGGAATTCTTCAATTCAAGCTCTTGGTATGACAATCTTTTTAGAGTCATCTATATTTATCTAAAAACAAAATACCTGAGTATTTTCTATTTAAATTAAGAACTCAATTCAGAACCAAATTTTTCTATATCGCATTAATATTTTCTTTCTTGTACTGAGATTTCTGGTTTTCAAGATCATAGAGCATGATAGAATTAGACTAGCCCATAATTACTCATTTGATTTAGTCCTCATTACATATAAAACAGTTTCAGTATAATAATACCAACACTTCCACAAAAACATGATTACTCAAAGTAGCTAAAATAAAAATTTTATGCATATGCTCTTACCATTACCCTCCCATTTTCATATTGTACTGTTTCTATATTGTCAGAATATATATATCGATACTCTGCTCCCTTCTTTTTAACCCCTCACTTAATTCTAGTTCTACAAGTACCTTTATATTTCACATTCATTACTAGCCTCTCTCATTTGGTTGTCTTAAAAAGAGCTCTTTCCCTGGTAGATTTCTTAGGAAGGGCTCAAGGGAAAAATGTTTCTTGATTTCAATTTGTTGATAACAGTTTGTTTTTGTTCTTTGTCTTAAAAGTCAGTTTTTCTAGATATAACATTGTTTGCTTACTTTTTCATTCCTTGAGTATCTTAAGTATGGGATGCCATTATTTTTCTGGCATAAAGCAGTTTTCAAAAAGTCTAATTTATTTTCCTCCACTTTGTGTGTGTGTGTATGTTTTACCTAAATGCCCAAAGCATTTTTTTCTTTTTCTTTGGTGTCCAAGAATTTTACTAGAATATATCTTGCTTTGAGTCTATGTTCTCACGTATGCTGTATACTTTTTCGTATGTGTTTTCAAATCTTTTTCTATTTTGGGAAAATTTAGTGAACATAGTTTGCAGTATGCTGTTGCCTTGGTTTTGCTTTCTTCTTAAGTGCCTCCTGTTATTTGTATGTTGGCCTTCTTTTGGTTATCATCAACACTTGTAATTTTCTATTGATTTCTTTTTACCTTTTTGGTGAAAGTATCCTCTTTCTAACTCTGTATTCCTCTTAAGCCATGTTCTGTTGCCTTTATTTGCTCACGTGTTCCTTCTAATTTAGTCTTTATGGAATGGATTTTAAATTTTATAATTCTTTCTGAGGTCTTGTACTGTCAATCTGAATTTACTTCATGATTTTTTTATAGACCATTTCATTTAATCCCCACAACAACTCTCTGAGGCAGGTGTTATCTCTTCTTTTTAGGAAAGAGGAAATTATTACTTTGAGAAAGGTGATAACTTCCTCAAGGTCTTCCAACGGGCTTGTGGTGTAGACAGAGTTCAAATCCATGTGTATGAGTCCCAACAGTCCGCGCTCCCAGCCATTATGACCTGTGGAACCTGTGAGAGGGGACATTCAGGAAGGGCTGGAATTGAGGTGGGGTGTCCCAAAAGATGCGAGACTCTACCACCACCTTATAAATCTAGAGGTGACTCCTCCATCTTCTGTAGTACCTCTTTTGGCCTGGTTGTTAGTCTTCTCCAACCAGGACTTATGTCCCCTCAGGACTGATTTTGCCTCCCTTCTTTTTTTCTCTTTGTTTCAGGCAGCACTGAAAAATGCTGGAACCTTCGTGGCTCCTGCCGTGAAAAATGCATCAAGGATGAAAAGGTCTATGTTTTCTGCCTGAGCGGTAAACTTTGCTGTGTGAAGCCCAAGTTCCAGCCAAATATGTTACCACAATGAATTAACGGTTGAAGGCTGAAGGCACAAAAATGAAGATAACCCTGCCCGAGTCTGACCTCATAGATTCCTGAGTTTTATTAAAACACTTTTGGCTGACTTCTGTGTTTGTCTCTTAGTGCACCTAATCAAAGTCAAGTAGAAGAGGTGTGGGTAAGGAAGGATTTATAGGAGAGGAAACTAGACCCACACATATGTCACCTCATCTATTTCTTTCAACTAATCTGAGGGGTAAATATTGTCATCACTTATATTATGGATGAAGCTTTGACTGGTGAGGCAATTGATCCCATGTCACAAAACTAACCTGAGGCGGTGCTGGGATTAAATATTGGCCTGCATATAAACTTGTAATTAGCTCTTTGCCTCCTGGACCATTGCTAATATAAATAGAAATGTGTATTGTATTCATTTGAATCTCTCAAATAAAAAGCCAGGGGTTGACAGCATGACACTGGGCTCCTATTTTCTAGGTTTGTTATAGAAGCTGAGGAGTTAAGCAGAAAACTGTGTTTATCCCTGGACTAATTCTTAATTCTGTTGTTTCTCTCTCTACATATATTATTTTAATTTTTTATATTTAGTTTAAATTTTCATCAAAACAATACTTCACATGGTTTTAAGAGTCAGCTTTGAATAAGAGAGTATAATAAAATATAGGAGTCCCTTGTTTTCCTTTCTCCATTGCTTGCTCTCCAAAGAAAACCATTTTCATACCTTTTGGTTGTTTCTTTGAATTTTACTTCCATATCTATAAACACTATGCTAACTACACTTCTTAATTTTTGTTTTTTGTTTTTAGATAATACCCATTAAATTCCTACTATGGAAGCTGACAGAATTTATAGCCCCAGTGTTCAGACCCTGCTAGACCGTGTTCCTTATTGCAACACAGCCTGCGCAGAAATCTCAGCCATCAGCTCCGCTCATCTGCAGAGCTGAGCTGGTGACCCCATCTGGCCAGGGAGCTCAGCTGGCAGATTTGGGTCCACAGACCATGAGCTGTGAAGCCCATTTTACGGCTTCCCAGGCAGGGAAGCAAATGTGCAGCCGTGCACAACTTCTGAGTGTAGCCTACAGTCTAGTTGACCAGGAGGCCTACCCAGAGAACCAGGGCAGCCGCAGAGCTCATCCTGGCAGCAAAGGCAGCTGCCCTGAGCAGCTGTTAAGTACAGCCTCTGGCTCTGCATAACCAGAGAGCCTGAAGAGGGACCCTAGACAGCCTTGGAATTCAGCCTATGGAACCACCCAATAGTGGAGGCCAGCCTATACTCCTGCCCTGAAGCCCAGCTCAGCCTATGGACTTGCCCAATTGCTGAACACAGTCTGTGGCCTCACCCAGGCAGGGAATCCAGCCAGTGACCCCACCCAAAATTGAGCACAGCCTGTAGCCCCGGAAGGGAGCCCAAACAGCAACCCCACCCGACCATGAAGCACTGTTTCTAGTCCCACCCAACTGTGACATACATCTGGAGGCCTCTCCTGACCAGAGAGCTTGGTCAGTAACCCTGCCCAACAGTGGAGCACAGCCAGTGGCCTACGTGATTGCGAAGCCCAGCCTACAGGTCCACTGAACTTCGGGACACAGCCTTTGCTCCTGCTTGACTGCAGAGCACAGCCTGAGGTCTCATTGAGCTATGAAGCCCTGCCCGCAGAATCCAGCTAGTGGCACCATCCAGCTGGAGAGCACAGTCTGGGACCCCTACCTGGTCAAAAGCAAGTATGGAGCATGCTCAGTTGTGGAGTAAAACCAGTGGCACCACCCTGTGAAAGAATGCAGCCCGAGACCTTGTGCAACCAGAGGTGACTGCAGAGCCCTTCTGGTGGTCCCATCTGCACGTGGAGCCCTGCTTCAATGCAGAGCTCAGCCAGCCAGTCTACACAACCATAGAGTCCCGTCAGAAGCAGCCCCCAACCCAGACCTCAGAGCATGCCATACTCAGTTGAAAAAGGCTGAAAGCTTTCCCGCAAAGATCAGTAACAATACAAGGGTGCTCACAATCACCATGTCTATTCAACGTAGCACTGGAAGTACTAGCTGGAGCAATCTGGAAGAAAAATAAATAAAAGGCATTCAAATTGCAAAGGAAGTATTATAATTTTCTGTTTGCTCATGACATGATCTTATATAATAAACTCTAAACACTCGCCAAAACATTGTTAGAACTAATAAATTTGATAAAGTTATAACATACAAAAACCAGTTGTGTTTCTATATATGAACAATGAATTATCTGAAAGAGAAATAAAGGAAAACAATTCAATTTACAATAGGATCAAAAGCAATAAAATACTTAGAAATAAATTTAACCAAGAAGGTAAAAAAGTCTGTACACTGAAAACTACAAGACATTGTGATAAAAGAAGTTGAAGAAAACACAAATAAATGGAAAGATATCTTGTGTTCATTGATCAGAAGAATTAGTATTGTAAAAGTGTCCACACTATCTAAAACCATCTATAGAGTCAATGTAATTCTATCAAGAGTCCAATAACATTTAAAAGTATATATACATTTATAGATTCCTGAGAGAGAGAGAGAGGAAGGGAGAGAGAGAGGAAGGGAGAGAAACACTGATGTGAAAGAAACATCTATTGGTTGCCCCTGTATGCCCTCCAACCAGGGACCAAACCTGCAACCTAGGTATGTACCCTGACAGGGAATCGAACCCACAACCTTTCGGTGCATGGGACACGATGTTCCAACCAACCAAACCATACTGGGTGGGCCCAATGGCATTTTTTACAGAAGTAGAAATTCATATGAAGCCACAAAAGGTCCCAAATATTCAGAGCAAATCTCAAGAAAGAACAAAGCTGGAGGCCTCACACTTTTTGATTTCAAACTATATTACAAAAGTATAGTAATCAAAATAGTATGATACTGGTATAAAAAGAGACACATGGACCAATGGAACAGAATTAAGAGCCAAGAAATAAACTCACACAAAAATGGTTAACTAATATTTGACAAAAAGCCAAGAATACTCAATGGAGCAAAGGCTGTGTGTGTTGGGAAAACTGAATACGCAGATGTAGAAGAATAAAACTGACCACTATCTTTCACCACTCACGAAAGCTAACTCAGATGAGATTGGACACATTCAGGGTAGTATAGCTTTTTGAATTTATTTAATAAGTCTTCTAGTAAATTTTAAAAACATTAACTCAAAGTGGATTAAAGACTCCAGTGTAAGATTTGAACCCATGGAACTCCTAGAAGAAAATCTAAGGATAAATCTCCTTGACATTGGTCTTGGCATTGATTTTATGGAAATGACAGCAAAAGCATAGGCAACAAAAGTAAAAATTAACAAGTGGGACTACATTAAATTAAAAAGCCTCTGCACAGCAAAAGAAATGTTCAACAAAATGAAAAGGCAACCTATGGAATGGGAAATAAGAATGAAGAGAATAATGCTTATCTTAATATCAACAACCATGCTGTAAAGAAAAAGCTCTGTTTCTTCTCTGTATAACTCATATGACTTCACTCTGGTCACCAAATGTGTGGGTTTCCCCCTACACTGACCAAGTCTCCAGCAACAGCTGGTGTGCCACAATTCAATTCAGTTCCGATGTCATCTACCTGGAGTTAGTGTAAGACTCCGCAAGGTAAGGGTTCCGGTCCATGACACTTCCTACGTCAGTACGAATTGCAAGTCCCAGGTTGCTATCTGTACTTCTGACCAAATAAATTGAGGTTCCCATGACCTTCTCTTTGGATTTGATAATTTGCTAGAATGGCTCACAGAACTCACTCAGGGAAACACCTGCTTATTAGACACTTACGAGTTTATTATATAATAAAAGATACAATAAAGGTACAGATGAACAGCCAGATGGAAGAGATATGTAGGGCAAGATCTGGAAGGATCTGGGATGCTGGGACTTTTGTGTTCATGTAGTTGGTGTGGGCCGTCCTCTGGCTCATGGATATGCTCACTAACCTGGAAGTTCTTTGAACTCCGTAGTTTAGGGACTTTTATGGGGGGTTCATCATACAGGCATGATTGATTATTAACTCAATGTCCAGAATTCTTGCTAAAATTGGCTAATGCAGAGACAAACACAGAAGTCCAAAATTTGAGACATCGTTGAAAAAGAGTTCAGGGCAGCCTGAGTAGAGTTTGGTCAAGGGGAGAATCTTTGTTGATTTATGTAACTGATACCATAATTGTTTGCAATGTATGCTATTCTTTTATTATCACCATTGTTATTAAAAGCAGTGGATCCCTTGACCAAACTCCTACATGGGCCCGGCACTCACCCTCAGCTGCTGTGGGTGTTGCTGGGGTCACAGTGGCCTCCCTTAATCCCCTGATTTTGACCTGAGAACCAAGTCTAAGCATCTTAGGTTTGCATTCAGGGACTTTAAAAGCCTTATCACTGTGCAATTCTCCAACATTTTATGGTGCATGGATACCCAGCTGCAGCCATGCAGTATTTTCATTGTTTCCGAATGATTTCCAAACATTTCTTCCACTACTCCCCTATTCACCCTGCTCCCCTAACTGGAATATGGTCTCACACCCTCCCCGTCTTTGCCATTCCTCTGAAATCTATCTTCCTTCAAGGTCTGGAGAAGGTCCTTCATGCAGCCTTCTCTGACCCACCCTGGCCTTTGGTGATGGTCCCCACGTTTCATTCTATTGCAATATGTTTTTTAATTTTGATTCATCACAGGCTACTTTGCGTTGCTTTTACTCATGTGGCTATTTGGCCTGACCACTGTGCTTGTATAGTTGGAGGTCATGAATGCCATTCATCCAATATTTCTGGCTTTCTGCATTCTAGGCCTGCGGTAGAATTGCCCTTCTTGGCCCTCTTGTGGTAGAATGAAGTCACGTCACTGTTGTAGCCAGTGAGTTATGAGCTACATGTTACTTTCAAGGTCAGAGCATATATGCTGGCCAGTTCAAGACCCTCCAGAGCTATGCAGCATGTGTCAATAATAAACCTTTATTCTTATAACCCACCAAGATTCTTTGTTACTGCACCATGACTTGGTTTGTCCTAATATAGCTGCCCACTAGGGGACTGTGTTCTATCATGCTCTATATTTCTGGTGCTCGATAGAGCACCTGCACATAGTAGATACTTAATCAAGATACGATTTCTTTAGCAAACATTTCTTGAGTGTTTTTGGAAGGATATAAAGTTTATTTTTAAATGTCTGCTTTTTATTTTTCTAAGGAAGCTGTAAGCATTTTAAGTACAGAAACCCTTGCAGATAGTTCTTCTGCTACCACTGCCCTGGCACCTTAGTCCTCAGTCCACAGGAAACTTAAAATGGTCTGGGTGTTTCCGAAGTGGAGGGGGAGGTTAGAGAAGGGCATTCTAGAAGGAATGAAACCATGACCTACACAGACCGAACAGTGGTTGGTTCCTGGGAAACTAGACACACGAAAAGAAGGAGTCAGAGAAAACACAGTTTCTGGGAAGTTTAGGCAGCAGCTGAGATAAGAAGCCAGTGGAGACATCCTGAGGGGGGCACGAGGAGAGCCTGGAGCAGGGATAAGCTTGGACACACGCTCTGATAAAAAGCTGGGAACCTTCTTTATCATCTCTCACCAGAGCTCAAACAGAGTTCCATTGTGTATGCTCCAGACACAGAGGAGAGAGGGGTGTCCTTGAGCCTGGATTCTGGGTAGGCACACTGGGTCTCTGACTCGAGACCCAAAGTTTTGAAATTTTCATCCATGATTAAAGATGCACAGTGAGCACTGAGGTCTCTAAGTCACTGACAAGCCTTGTCTCTTATTGACTATTACCTGTGTTGGTGGGGAAGGAGGGTCAGGAGAACTTCAGGAAAGAAAGAGGTGCTCCAAGGGTCAAAGAAGGTGAGAATTCATAGTAAATAACAGTACAGGGTAGCTGCCATTCATCAGGGGCTTCCACTATGTGCTTTATAAGTATTGCCTCGTTTAACCTTCACAGCAAATCTCTGAGGTCAGTAGTGTTGTCTCCATATTCGAGAAGAAAAAACTGAGGTCCAGAGACACTGACTTGTTCAGAGTCACTTGCTTAATAAGTGGCAAAGAGATGGTTTTAATCCAAATTTGTTGAGCTCCAAAGCTTATGTTCTTTGGTGATAGACTGTTAGACAGTATTTCAAATAACTTAAAGAAAAAGCCTTAGTATATCCATCACCATTGCTAATTGCATGTAGCATCAGGAGCCAGAGTGGGAGTGTAATAGAAAGCCAGAAAAATCTCCAAGCTTTTTTGGGCCAGTAGTTTCATCCTCTCTCCCCACCACTCTCCAATGTTCCCCACTCCCAAAGACTACAGAGAAGTGACAAGTACATGTGTTTCCTTTCCTCTGCTTCAGTGCTTGAAGCAGAGAATAACCAGAGGTGGGTGGCAGAAAGCTGAGAAGGGAGTGGAAAGGTGCTGGCCAAGATGGGCTAAATCCCCTGGAAGAATAAGAAGGTTCATTTTCTAGGTGAGGCGCACTCCAACCAGGGAGGCTTGTGGTTAACCCCAGGGCAGAGCGAGAACAATGGCCGGGCAGGGAGCAGACTCAGAGTTTTCTGAACATCAGAAAGCATCCTATCTGCCACTAGGCCAGAGCTGGTAGCGGTGCCCGCTTCAGGCTCAGGAAGAGGTAAACAGTGTTCAGTGAAGGGTCTCAGCACTTCTGGAGCCTATTAAAGGGGTCAAGCACATTTGGCTGGCCTCAAGGCTAGTTACTGAGTACACTGTCAGTTTCAGGGTCTGGGCTCCCGGACACTTCACAACAAAGTCCCTTCATCACTGCAAACGCCTTCCTACCAAATACCGCGAACCTTTCCCCACTCTCAGGTTATCTTCCTAATGAGCTACTGGTGGGCTCTTCCTTTCCAATTCTGTAATCTTGTTGGAAACGCACAGATTCCCTCCTCAATTCTTTATTCCTTACTTATTTTTCTTGCTCTGCTTCCATAACTTCCTCTGCTCTTTTTCTGTTCATAACGACAGGCATTCACCCACTCATCCCGTTCATATCTCATGTTTGGCAACAACAAAAAAAGTGCTCAAACTTGCAGATATCAGTAAGGGAGATTGTTCCATAGTTTTCTGGTCTTTTACAAAGGTTAACCTCCATTAACTAATGAATCAGATTCTTTTTAGCCCATTAGATTATTTCCTTGGAGAGCTTTGAATGAGAGCTATGGCAAAACAGTTGACTATAAGTACAAGTACAATTGAGGAGGAGATGCTAAATCTTAAGACACCCCAAAGATGCAGGTAAATATAGCTCAGGTGTGGGGGAAGCCCTTTTTAGCTTATAGAGCAATCAGGGCATTTTGTCTTGCAGTATCTTGTGCCAGATGGGAAGGGGTTTCCTCTACTGTTTAAAACCATTGTTGATTCTGCGAAATACTGCACATAATGGAATTAAGTCATCCCTTCATTAGGTCACCTTATTCTGGTAATTAGCATCTACAAGAAGAAACAGGCAGAGCGATGGTGGAGTTCTGTACTGGAGGAGAAGTAGATCTACATATGGGAGTTTAATGCAGGAGAATCTCGGTGCCACTGAGGTTCCTTGGATGTGCAAAGGAGTCCCTTCTAGGCTAAGGCTTCTGCAAGAGTAGTGCCTCTATAAGTTGCTCCCTTCTTTCTCTTCAGACTTTCAAGACTCTCAGGCCAGTACCCTACTCTTCCAATTAGAAATGATCTCCTTCCTCACCAGTGGATGAAGTTGTGCCCTCTGGTCTTGCCCTGGACTGTGTGAACTCAGATGCACTTCAGGTGTGTTTTCTGAAGTCCCTCTGGAAGGAGAGGAAATGAGTTCCAGTCCAGAGGGCTGGTTTCCTCACTAGCAACCCTTAGAAGTGAGTCCCTTGTCAATAGAGCGCTTTGTTTTCTTTCTTTTTAGTCTTCTGTAGCCAAGGGCTGAGTTAATTATTTATGGCAAATCTGTCCTCATTGGTCGGATGCAAAGCCTTTCTCTTGTTTTATTTTACTGATTTATTGGTTTTTATCTCTATAATCAACTCCCACTCAGCTCCCACCTATGTCACATATAGACAACTCTTCCAATGTTTTAACTTGTACCTTTTAAACGTGTATGTAGTTTTATTTTATATAAGTTGTTTTATGTTTTATACCTCATTCTGTTGCTTTAAAATATTTATTTATTTATTTACTTTTATAGCGAGGGTAAGGGAGAAATAGAGGGAGGTAAACATCAGTGTGTGAGAGAAGCACCGGTCAGTTGCCCCTTGCACACCCCCAACTAGGGACCTGGCCCACAACCCAGGCATGTGCCCTGACTGGCAATCGAACTGGTGACCCTTTGATTCACAGGCCAGCACTCAATCCACTGAGCCACACCAGCCAGGGCTGTTGCTTATTTTTTAAAATCAGCACTAGTTTTTAAAGAAGTCAACTTTATTGAGATATAATTTACATAATAAAGTACACCCATTTTAAGGTGTAAATTTTGATGTGTTTAACATCTCTGTATAGAACATTTCATCATCCTAAAAGTTCTAACAGTCCAAAAGTGAATATTTAGTTAACATGAGCTAAGAAACAACAGATTGCTGGGATCTCTTAAGGTAATTTACTTGAAATGCTCTCTTACTATTGTTTCCCGATTGCAATGTGGTTTCCTCTTCTTACCTAGAACATTCTAGAATTCCCAGCACTTATAAGGGTCCAGGCAAGTAAGGAACCTTGAGCCATCACGAGATTCACAGTCATTCTGCCTCTGATCTATACCCTACCAGCAGCACATGAATATTTCTCTATCCCCATTTTCCTGATTATTTAGCATTGTTCAGCTTTCTAATGCTTGCTAATCTAGATTCGGCCTGCTGTCTGATTTTGTATGGCCCAGAAGCTAAGAATATTCTTTTATATTTTTAAAGAGCTGAAAAAACTCAAAAGAATAATATTTAGTGATATGTGAAAATGATATGAAATTCAAATTTCAGTGTCTATAAAAGTTTGGTTGGAACACAGCTCTATCTTTGTTATGTACTATGGTGCTTTCATGCTACAGATGCAGAGTTGAGCAGTTGGGACAGAGACTATATGGCCTACAAACCCTAAAATATTTAATATCTGAGTGTTTACAGAAAAAATCAGATGACCCCTGGTCTAGAGCATTAATTGTCTTGGAGACAATAGTCTTCTTCCATATCAGAAAGGAGACAATTCTCCCATTAGTATGCCTTTGTTCTGGCCTACTTTGGAATAACAGACCTTGCCATTATTGTGCCAAAAAAAGCATTTGACTCTTTTCTGATCTACCTGCTGGTTTTATGTATTAGCTACATTCCACTCCAAAACTCAGTGGCCTAAAATATCAATCCTTTATTGTTGCTCATGTATCAGCAGGTAAACTAGTTTGGCTGGATTGTTCTGTTTGAGGCTGGGGGGTCAGGGGCAACTCTGTTTCTCATTATAGACCTGTGGGTCATCGGGGATGGCTCTGCTCCACGTATCTCTCATTGTCTTTGAATCACTGGGGCCCATTCTTCTCATTGTGGGGGCAGAGGCACAACATGGCAAGTGAAAACAGTCATCATCTCTTAAAGCCTAGGCTCAGAACTGGCACATTGTCACTTCTGTCACTTCTGCCCATACAGCATTGGCTAAAGGAAGTCACACAGTCAAGACAAAAGTGAAGGGACAGTGAAGTACATTCCTCCTAGGATGAGATGGTGGCAAAAATGTGGATTCCAGTAGGGGTGAAGAATTGGGGTCAATAGCGCAGTCTACCATCATTATAAGAAATGTCACAATAGTAGTAAAAGGTTTTTCCTTTGCCATCTAGAAGCATGCACCGTGAAAAGTAAGGTCTGTGGCCTTCCTGCTTATCTGACTCCACAAACAATGATATTAGCTTCCAGTGGTGACAGCTGCGGAGATATCAAGAAATTTCCCTCTGTTTCTGCCCTTTAGTATTCTTAGAATGAACCACCAACATTTGGGACATACTAAGATGTCCTTACTGCTGGGAAGAACCCAAGGAACATAGAAATATCATCTCTCTTCCTCTCTGTCTCTTTCCCTCTCCTGATTTACCAGATAGGAATGAATAGTGAACACATTTCCCCCCTTCTTGGCTCTCTAGTTGTATTATAAAACTCTTCAAAGATAAGGCTGTGTTTTCTCTTTGATCACTTCTCTTCCCCCACTCCCGGTCTCCTCTGGAAGTGCAAAAGAGGGCGAGGTATCTGGATATTAGCCATTCAGCCAGTGTGGTTGATTACTTGCCTGCCCATCTAATCTTAAAAGACTGTTCCCTTTCTGGTTCACTGATCATGGCACTACTATGCTTTTTGGGGCAATAAATACCAGTCTGGCCTGCCCAGAATGGAGACCCCTTCCTAACTTGCTGGCCCAGAAGCCTCCTATCTTCTCCCATCATTCATGAAGCTCATTCTTCTGGTTTTGACTGTTACCCTGACACTGACACGAGTCACCAAAGGTAACCAGGATCTCTCCCAATGGGCTGTGGATCAGGGAATGTAGTGCCTTTTCAGGGACTGCCGAGGGCTCTCACAGCCTGGGCTGGGACAAAGGCCTGGGAGGCTCCCCAGACTCCTTTGGATGATCTCTCTAGCCAAGGGGAAGTTTGAGTTTTGATACCAGCCGATCTTTGTAGTGCCATTACTTGACCAACCTGAACCACTCTCTCTGGTTGGCTTAGAAAAAGTTGAACATGACTCGGGGACAGGGTACAAGGAGGAGAGAGACCTGGGCATGGAGTATAGAGAAAATGGGAGCTTTTCCAAAACATTCGTTGGGGGATTTGAATTTTGATCTCTCATTGCCTCTACGAAAATGTTTCCTGAATTTCTGATTAAGGATTCTGATTCCGCTCTCTCATGTGGCCTCAATTTATTTGTGCTCCTTTAGATAGTAGGTTTCCCAGAACAATTGTTCCTAATTATTTTGGCTGCTAAAACCAGCAAAAAGCCCCAGGATGCTGTGGAGAAGCAAGTGTGATATTCTTGGAAGTTTTATAGATTCCCTAGAAGACTAGCTAGTGTCCAGGTGGGTGTATTCCAGATTCCTGTCCTTTTTCATTGACATGGTCAGAAAGAGTACTCAAGACAAAAGGAAAAGGTAACCAGTTGATACTGGGCACCTAGTTACATTATAATATGGGAGAGATGAAACTCTGGAAAGAAGGGGGTCTTCTGCCTTCTCCAAGGGAGCTAGTCAGGGGAAGCAGCCTAGTAGGTTTCAGGCCACTGAGTGGGGAGGATTTTTAGGTTGTAACTGGAGACACAGTGGGAAAAGAAAGGATAGTGACCTATAGTCTCTCCTAAACCTGGAAGATGCCTTATGAGGACTTCTTCCTCACATGTCTCCTTATTTCCCTTACTACTTCTCTACTTTGGTCTCCCCAGTCCCCAGCCCTCTGCTTTATTTCAAGACTAAGCTTTCCCCCTCCTTTCCCTTTAATTTCAGTCAAAAACTGTTGGGGTAATTTGGGAAGTTGCAGAATCATGTGTGAAGAGAGCGAAGTATTCTACATATTATGCAATGCTGAGGCTAAGTGCTGTGTGAATCCAAAGTACGTACCTATCAACACCAATTCTTCAAACTCAGCTGAAAGCCTGGAATAACCTTCTGCAGTGTGATGGCTTCTTATTCAACCTTGAGTCTAACATCACTGGGTCCTGCAGTTCTATTAAATAATTCTTGGCTGTACCCTGTTTGTATCTGGCAGTTCCACTGAGTTGTACTTAGAAATTAGTAAGAAGGAAGAAAGGTGTATGGGGGGATATTAAGGAGAACAGGATAGATCAGTGGGTGCTAATGATCTCAGTCTTGCACATAGCTCCTGGCCTGCTGGCCTCCACAGCTTGTCCCAGGTGATATAAATAAGAAAAGTTCATTCTATCCATTTGATTCTTATTTCCTTTTTCTTGTTTTTAATTTATTTTTAGAGAGAGGGGAAGGGAAGGAGAAAGAGAGGGAGATTAACATCAATGTGTGGTTGCCTCTAATGCACTCCCAACTGGGGACCTGGCCCACAACCCAGGTGTGTGCCCTGACTGGGAATCAAACTGGTGACCCTTTGGTTTGCAGGCTGCTGCTCAATCACCGAGCCACACCAGCCAGGGCTGATTTTTATTTTCTAGACCAGTACAATAGAACTTTCTGCAATGATGGAAGTGTTCCATATCTGAATTGTCCTATATGCTAACTACTAGCTACATGTGGCTATTGAGCACTTGAAATGTGGTTAGTATGACTGAAAAACTAAAATTTTAATTTAATTTAATTTATGTTTAGATTTATATAGCTATATGTGGCTAGAGGTTGTTATGTTGTACAGTGTAGGTTTAGAGTCTAGAGCTCTATGGCTAAAGCACATATTCAGTTTCTGATAAATGTAAGTTGGGTCTAGATTGATCTCACTCTCTAATTTTCTCCTTTTAGATCTTGACTAAAAAATTAAGATACTCCTTCCCCTTTGCTCCAGCTCCCACTCCCCAGAGTTAATTATTCTTAAAATTGAAATGAAGCCCTTGTTCCCACTACTTTTTCGCTAGTCATCTCAAGCACTTTATTCCACTTTCCTCTTTACTCAGCCCAGAAATCATGAGCTAGGCCCTTAACAGTTCTCTTGCAGACATTCTCCATATCTGTGTTCCATCCTGTGTGGTATCCATCCATCAAAGTCCCAACCTGGTGGACTGCTTGCCTTCTCCATCTGCACACTTTAGGAGCTGATTATCCTTGGAGAAAATTACCTAACTGGCCTCACTGATTTCACTGGAAATTCAGGGCCTCAAACCTCAAATAGCATTCAACACTGCCCAGGTAATCTCCTATTTTCTTCTTAGAAGCTTGATCTCTCACTCTCTGAAATGACTATCGTTTCCTCTCTCATTAATCTTCTATCACTTCCTCTCTCTAAAATATCACTGCTTGCCTCATATTTCAAAAAACAGAAACCATCAGAAACAACGCCATGTTTTCTTTACTAAGTCTGCATGCTCTTGCATCTGGTCCTATAACTCCTGTCTTCCTTTTGTTCACACAGGGAGAATTGGTATCTACTCTGGAGAAACCAACCCCTGCACTTGTCCACATCCCCTCTCCTGTCCTCTACTCAAGGACTTTATCTGCAATTATTCTTTTCATTCTCCCCTTCTCTACTGGACCATTTTTATTATTATGCAAAGATGCTCTAGTACCTCCCATCTTAAAATAAAACATCCTTTAATTCACATCCTTCTCTGGATAATGCCCCATTTCTTTGCAGTTCCTCAAAGAAAAACTTCTCAAAATGTTGTCTGCCTTCACTTTCCCCATTTCTCACTTCCCATCAGTTTTCAATTCAATTCAATTTGGCTTTGACCCTGCCATTGAAACTTCTTTTGTAAATGTCACCAGCTGTTTCCCCATGTTGCCAAAGCCAAGAGAGAACCTTTATTTTCCTCTTACTAATTTCTGAGCAGTATTTGACATAGGGCCACTAGCTTCTTATCAAATGTTTCCTTCTCTTGACTTTTAAATTTCCAGACACTCATAGTTTTCCTCTGATGGCAAGGCCATTCTTTTCCAGTCTTCCATCCAAACTCGTCCTTTCCTTCTCAATCACCAGGGCTTGTTTTTAGGCTCTTTTCACTCTGTCGTTTTTCACTAGATGCTTTGAACAAATTCATATCTCTAACCCCAGATTTTTTCAGATCTCTGGACTGATACGTTCTTAAGTGACATCTCCATTTGGATGCTTAATGTATTCAGAATGGAACTCCTGGTGGAGACCTTACTTCCCCAAGCCGTGTAACTACTTTATTATTTCCCTTTTCAGAAAACAGTAACAACATGAACCCAGTTGCTCCAAACCTAGAAATCATCTTTGGTTCTTTACTTTGCCTCAATCAGGTCAGTCTAGCAAGCATGTCCTGTGGCCCTGTTCCCCAAATTCATCTCAAGACCATCATCTCTTTCCGTCTAGTTCAAGTCACTATCCTCTTAATCTAAATTCTTACAATAGGCTCCTAACTGGTTTCTCATTTAATCCTCTAGTTAATTTCCCACACAGCAGCCAAAAAGTAAATTATGTCTTGTCACTGCTCTGTTTAACATCAGTTACTGGCTTCCTGCTTCACCAAGAATAAAGTCTAGATACCCTACCATGACCTGTGAGGTGCCCTGGCCTTGTTTACCTCTGTGGCATCTTCCTTTCTCCTTATACTCGGGTCACTCCAGCCTCCTTTCTGCTCCTTCATGTCAACAGTCTCTTTCATGCTTTGGCCCGTTGCTACATGCCACTCCTGCTGCCTGAGAGGGCTCTTCCTCTGATAGCTGTCTGGTTATTTTGTCCCAGCCTCCAGGCCTTAATTTAAATGTCATCCTTGATTATCACATCTAACAAAGTCCTTTATATCACTCTGCCAACTTCTTTCATAGCAGTTTTAAAAAATCAGTAATCATTTTGTTCACTTACTTGTTTGTTGTCCATCTGCCCAGGAGACTTTGAATTTAATGATAACAGGGCCCTTGTCAGTTCTGCTCACCGTCCACTCTATTAAGACTGGCAGATGTAGCAGCTCTACCTAATACATAAAAACAAACACAGGGAGGCAGACAAAATGAGGTAACAAGGAAATATGTCCCAAATGAAAGAACAGGACAGAACTTTAGAAAAATAACTAAACAAAAAGGAGGTAAGCAATCTACCAGATGCAGAATTCAAAACACTCATTATAAGGGTTCTCAATAAACTCAGTAAGAACTTCAACAAAAAGATAGGAAACATAAAAACGAAGATATAAAACATAAAAAAGAACCAGACAGAAATGAAGAATACCATAACTGAAATTAAAAATACACTAGAGGGAATCAATAGTAGATTAGATGAAGTAGACAATTGAATTAGTGATTTGGAAGATAAGGCAGCAGAAAACATCCAGTTAGAACAGAAAAAAAAAGTTAAATGAGGATGGTATAAGGGGCTTCTTGGGCAACATCAAGCATGCCAACAGTTGCATCATAGGAGAACAGAGAGAGCAAGGAATTAAAAACTCACTCAAAAAAATAATGACAGAAAACTTTCCTATCATGGCAAAGGAAATATACATACAATCTCAGGAAGTTCACAGAGTTCTAAGCAATTAAACCCAGAGAAGCCCACACAAAGACACATCATAATTAAAATGCCAAAGACTAAAAAGAGAGATAATCTTAAAAGCAGCAAGAGAGAGGCAGTTGGTTACCTACTAAGGGAACTCCCATAAGACTGTCAGTGGATTTTTCAGCAGAAACTTTGCAGGCCAGAAGGGATTGGTACAAAATATTCAAAGTGATAAAAAGCAAGGACCTACAATCAAAATTATTCTACTCAACAGAGCTGTCTCACTTAGAATTGAAGGACAGATAAAGAACTTCCCAGACAAGAAAAAGTAAAAGAAGTTCATCCTCACCAAACCAGTATTACAAGAAATGGTAAAGGGACTCTTTTAAGAAGAAAAAAGATAAAAATATGAAATAATAAAGTGGCAATAACTATGTATCTATAAAAATTACTTTGAATGAATTAAATGTTCTAATCAAAAGACATAGGTTGGTCTTCTGGTCATGAGGGCAGCATAGGTAAACCTGGCTCACCTCCTTACACAACCTCATCAAAATTACAATTAAAATATAGAAAAACTAATCACTCAGAACCATCAGAAATTGAGTTGAAGGAAGTCTGACAGCTACGGAATACCAGTCAGTCTGGTATGAGGGGCAGAGATGCAGAATGGCTGGTTCCACATCCATGTGTGGTGGATAAAAATTTGGGATATATATCTCAGGAACAAGGAGTCCCAGCTCCACACCAGGCCCCCCAGACCAGGGTTCCAGTGCCAGGAAGGTAAGTTCCCACAATTTCTGGCTGCAAAAACCAGTGAAGATTGAATCAGTGGAAGAAACTGCTGGAATCCCAAGCAGTTCCTCTTAAAGAATGCACACATGACTTATTCAGATTCACTCTGTCTGAGCTCCAACCCTGGGGTAGCAGCCTGAAGGGCACCAGTGGCATGCAGGGAGAAACTGAAGGTCTGGCATCAAGGCAAGAGCTGGGAGACAACTTCCTCTTAGACAGAAAGGCAGGCAATATCATTGCCCCTTTTCTGAATCCCTCCCCAACAGAGCCACAGAGCCAGCAGGTGGGTGCCATATCTGAGACTTTATCCATCTGGCTAACACTTTTGGCCCCACTCTGGAGATCCCCAGAAACTCTGTCCCATCCAACTTATTGGCCCATCCAAGCTGCTTTTCCATATGAATTCCTGGTCTTGGCCCATGCTTCACAACTTCTTAAATCCTCTCAAACAAGCAACAGCTGGCCTCAGTGAGTCCCCAGCCCCTGTACCTCTTGCTAAGTGACCCTAGACCTGGCACTGGCAGCAAACAGCCTAAATTCATAACTTGGCTTTGCCTAGAAATCTCCAAGCCCAGCACAAGTAGTAGCTACTTCAGATTGCTTTATAGCTCAGTTAGGATACCCCAGGAAAAACACTGGTGGGGGCTGACCTTGGCCCACACCATCCGGGAAATCCCAGGGCCATTGCACCCAGTGGACAGCTACAGACCACATTGGAGAACCACCACCCTGCTCCTGCACAGCTGATCCTCCACGGAGGGCAGAGGTTGGTGGTAAATGGTCGTAGCCAATCCTTGTGACTGGCTGGCCTGGGTAAATACCTCCCATTAATCTGCTAACAGCAACCAAGGCTCAACTACAAGAGGAGGGTGTACTTAGCCTACATGAAGGGTGTATCTTGAGTACTCAGCTTGGGTGGTAGGGGAGGTTGTGCCACTGGGCCCATAGGATGCCTACTACATTAGGTCACAGTAGCAAGACACAGAGGCAGCTCTACCTAATACATAGAAACAAACACAGAAAGGCTGCCAAAATGAGGAGACAAAGAAACATGGCCCAAATGAAAGAACAGATCAAAATACCAGAAAAAGAGCTAAACAAAAGGGAGATAAGCAATCTATCAGATGCAGAGTTCAAAATTCTGGTTTGAAGGATTCTCAAGGAACTTAGTGAGGACCTCAGCAGCATAAAAAAGTACAGTCAAAAATGAAGGATACACTAATTAAAATAAAGAATAATTTCTAGAGAAACAACAGTACAGTGGATGTAAGTTTATAATCATATCAATGATTTGGAACATAAGGAAGCAAAAAACAACAATCAGAACAACAAGAAGAAAAAAAAATCCAGAAAAATGAGGATAGTATAAGCAGACTCAGGGACAACTTCAAGAGGTCCAACATTGACGTCATAGGGGTGCCAGAAGGAGAAGGAAAAGAGCAAGAAATTGGAAATATTTGAAACAATAATGAAAGAAAAATTCCCTAATTTGGTGAAAGAAATAGACATGAAAGTCTAGGAAGCACAGAGAGTCACAAACAAGATGAATACAAAGAGGCCCACTCCAAGACATATCATAATTAAAATGCCAAAGGTTAAAGATAAAGAGAGACTCTTAAAAGCAGCAAGAGAATAGAAGTTAGTTACCTACAGGGGAGTTCCCATAAGACTGTCAGCTGGTTCCTCAAAAGAAACTTTGTAGGCTAGAAGGTACTGGCAAGAAATATTCAAAGTTATGAAAATCAGGGACCTATTGTCAAGATTTCTCTACTTAGCAAAGCTATCATTTGGGATCAAAGGGCAGATAAAGAACTTCCCAGACAAGAAAAAACTAAAGGAGTTCATCATCACCAAAACATTAGTACATGAAATGTTAAAGGAACTTACTTAAGAAAAAGGTCAAAACTATGAACGATATAATGGCAATAAATACACATCTATCAACAATTGAATCTAAAAAACAAACTAAGCGCACACGAAGAACAGAGACAGAATCATGGATATGGGGAGTGTTTTGATGACTGCAAGATGGGAGGGGGATATGGAGGTACAGGTGAAGAGGGGAAGGGATTAAGAAGTACAAATGGGGAGTTACAGAATAGCCATGGGGGTATAAAATACAGTATAGGAAATGGAATAGCCAAAGAACCTACACATGACCCATGGACATGAACAGTGGTGTGGAGATTGCCTGAGGGAGTGGGGGTGCTGGGTGGAGGGGACCAAAGGAGGAAAATTAGGGCAAATGTAATAGCATAATCAATAAAATACAATTTAAAAAAGTAAAAAAACAAAAGACAAAGGGTGACTGAATAGATAAGTAAACAAGACTCGCACATACGCTGTCTACATGAGACTCTCTTCAGATTGAAAGACATACCCAGACTGAAAGTAAAGGGATGCAAAAAGATATGTCATGCAAACTGAAATAATAAAAAAAAAAAGACTGTGGTAGGAATACTTATGTTAGACAAAATAGACTTTAAAACAAAGGCTATAGCAAGATACAAAAAACAAACAAACAAACAAACAAACAAACCAGCAATTTCACTTCTGGGTATTTATCTGAAGAAACCCAAAACACTAATTCAAAAAGACATAAGTTTCAATATGTTTATTGCAGCATTATTTACAATAACCAAAATGTGGGAGCAGTCTAAGTATCCATCAACAGCTAAATGAATAAAAACAAAGTGGTGCATATATACAATGGAATATTACTCAATGATGAAAAAGAATAAACTCTTGCTATCCACAACAACATAGATGGACCTAGAAGGTATTATGCTGAATAAAGTAAGTCAGAGAGAGAAAGACAAATGTCATATGATTTCACTAATATGTGAAAACTAAAAAATAAAATAAAGGAACAAACAAAACAGAAACAAATTAATAGATATAGAAAATATTTTGATGGTTGCTAGATGGGAAAGGGGTTTGGAGAATGGGTGAAAAAGGTGAAAGGATTAAGAAGCACAAATGGGTAGTTACAAAATAGAGGATGTAATGTATTGTATAGAGAATATAGTCAGTAACATTGTAATAACTATGTATGGTGTCAGATGGGCACTAGATTTATCAGAGTGATCACTTTGTAAGTTATATAAATTTCTAATCACTCTGCTATATACTTGAAACTATATAACATTGAATGTCAATTTTAATTGAAAAATATAAAAAATTGTTTAAAGAAACTAGCCACAGCTATCAGACCAGAAAAATAAATAAAAGGCATTCAAATTGGAAAACAGGCAGTAAAACTGGCTTTATTCGCAGATGACGTGATAGTGTACATAGAATATCCTATAGTCTCCACCAAAAAAACCACTCAACCTAATAATTTGACAAAATAGTGGGACACAAAGTCAGTATCCAGAAATCAATGGCATTTTGTACACCAACAATAAAATAACAGAAAGAGAATCTAGGGGGAAAAAAATCACATTTACTATAGCAACAAGAAAAATAAAGTTCCTAGGAATAAATTTAACCAAGGAGGTAAAAGACCTGTACTCAGAAAACTTTTGAACACTGAAGAAAGAAATTAAGGAAGATACAAATAAATGAAAGTATATGCTGTGTTTATGGACTGGAAGAATTAACATCATTAAAATATTCATACTACCAAAGCAATTTATAGATTCAATACCATCCCTATTAAAATACCAATGACATATTTCACAGGCCTAGAACAAATACTTCAAAAATTTATATGGAACCAAAAATGACCCCAAATAGCCTCACTAATCTTAAGAAAGAAGAACAAAGTAGACAGGATCACAATACCTGGTATCAAACTATACTACAAGGCTACTGTAATCAAAACAGTCTGGTACTGGCATTAAGAACAGACACATATATCAATAGAACAGAATAGAGAAGCCAGAAATAAACCCAAGTCTCTATGGTCAATTAATATTTGGCAAAGGGGGCAGGAGCATACAATGGAGTAAATATAGCTTCTTCAATAAGTGGTGTTGGGAGAACTGGACTGGTATATGCAAAAAAATGAAACTATACCACCAACTTACACCTGAATAAACACAAAATGGAAAAAAAGACTTTTAAATATAAGTCATGACATCATAAAAGTCCTAGAGGAAAACTCAGGCAGTAAAATTTCAGATATCCCATGTAGCAATATTTTTGCCAATACAGCTCCTAGGGCAAGGGAAATAAAGGAAAAAATAAACGAATGGGACCACATCAAACTGAAAAGCTTCTGCATGTCTAAAAAAACCATCATCAAAATGGAAAGGGAACCAACTGTATGGGAGAACATATTTGCCATGATATATCAGAGATGGATCTAATCTCCAAAATATATAAAGAACTCATATGACTCAACAGCAGGAAGACAGACAATCCACTTCTCCAAGGAGGATATACAGAGGGCCCATAGGCATATGAAAAGATGCTCAACATCACCAGCCATCAGAGAGATGCAAATTAAAACCACAACGAGATACCACCTCACACCGGTCAGAATGGCCATCATTAACAAATCAACAAACAAGTGCTGGTGAGGATGTGGAGAAACGGGAACCCTAGTGCACTGTTGGTGGGAATGCAGACTGGTGCAGCCACTGTGGAGAACAGTATGAAATTTCCTCAAAAATTTAAAAATGGAACTGCCTTCTGACCCAGTGATTTTGCTGCTGGGAATATACCCTAAGAATCCTGAAACACCAATTCAAAAGAACTTATGTAGCCCTATGTTCATAGTGGTGTTATTTACAACAGCCAAGTGCTGGAAATAGCCTAAGTGCCCATCAGTAAATAGTGGATCAAAAAACTGGTACATTTACACAATGGGCTACTACGCAGCAGAAAGGAAGAAGGAACTCCTACCAGCATGAACAGAACTGGAGAATATTATGCTAAGTGAACTAAGCCAGTTGGTGAAAGACAAATACCATATGATCTCCCCTATAAGAGGAATCTAATGAACAAAATAAACTAACGAACAAAATAGAGCCACAGGCATGGAAACATTGAACAGACTGAAAATGGCCAGAGGGGAGGGAGGAGGCAGATAACAGGGAGAAAGAAGGGGAAGGGACTAGACAAAGAACATGCATGACTGAACCACAGACGTGGACAACAGTGTGGGAATTGACTGTGGGGGTGGGGGCTGGGACGGATGGAGGAGGACAAGGGGGGGGAAATTTAGGACAACTGTAATAGAATAACAATGAAAAAAATGATTAAAAAATTAAAAAGCTGTATGTAAGATATTAAATAATGTTATTACTGATGTTTCCCCAATAAATTTTATTTAAAAAATTAAAAGTACCTGGCCTGTGTGGGACCCACCTGGGAACTTGATAACTAGTCTCTGACCCCACTGTGGAATTCAGAGGGAGTGCGTGGACCCTTAAGAACTTAAAAATGCAACTGCACAGGTTTCAAGGGGTGGGTGTAACTGGTCTTAGAGAACTGGCCAGGCCTGGCCGTACCCGTGTGGGAGGCATTACAAAGGTGGAGGCTACAGTCTGTTCTGGCCTTGGCAGGTCTCAGCAGATATCACATGGTAACCAGGGTACAACTGGGCTCTCAGACCAAAGCCTGCCGCTTTCCCTATCTCCTCGCCTCTTCTATCACTGTGGCTTCTGCCTACTGGCCACTGTGGCAGCTCCTGTTCCCTGCTCCCTCTTCAAAGCACTTCCCTTAGCTTTGGGTCAGATCACCCAGTGTAACAGAAAACCATGCAGCCGCCACGTTCCAGAGTCATAGAATGCAGAGGCTCTAGGGAACAAAGGAACACAGAACTCCAGGCTGTGACATTTGATGATCTAAGAAGAAAAACACATGCAGCTATGTGCTCAAAAATTTGCAAACACGTGCCCATGTACCAATACATGTCTATACACTGCTACATGCAAGTATAAACATATTTTCATATGCACATACAAATACATACACAAAATATATACAAATAACACATGTACGCAAAATATAAAATACACATGTGAGTATATACAGATATGCAAAAATTTACACACATACAAATATAAACCCAGGCACTGAAACATAAATGTGCTATAGCAATTAAAGTATCTTTTTCAATCTTTCCTTATTGCAGTCAAGGTCGTTTCTCACTCCTTGGGCAATCTGTGTATATAAGGGTTTGTAAGGAGTCTTATGAAATATTGCAAAGAGTTGTAACAAGGAAGAGCCTGAAATCTCCGAAGTTTTGCTTTTTTAATTTGGTTTGTTGCAATAATAACAGCAGATGCTTCATTGCAGTCCCTCGGCGTCAGGTGTTGTTTTAAGTGCTTTGTGTGTAGTCACTCACCGGATCCTCATTAACAACCCTAGGAAGGAAGTACTATTATTACCCCCATAATATAGCTGAGGAAACTGGTTCAGAGTTGATTAAATTTTCCAAAGTAACAAGGGTAGGAGACTAAGTTCAAAATACAGGCTTGCCAACACTCTGCTATGTTGACCCATTCAATGCTGGGTCCTGCAGACGCCAATGATGTAGTCAAGGACACATGGCTCCCTCAACCCTGGACCAAATCTGTCACCTCCATTGCACTGCTGAGAAGTGCCCCCCAGACACTCTGTTACCGTGGCAGCAACACAGCACATGGAGCACATCCTCACCAATGCCCTGAGTGAGTGACCTTAAACACAGAGAGGTTTATTACAGTGTTACCCAAGTAGAATTCAAAATAAAACAATACTCAACTCTGAAACAAAATTTTAGTCCTGTGAAATGATACAAAACATTCTTGTGGGTTGAAATTAAAATGGGTTCTTGAGATTTTCTGACTTTATTCGTGCCTTGCTGGGGTCCTGAGCACACATTCAGGTATCCCATGGGGCCATCCAGCCCCAGTCATGGGTTTCACCCTCTCAGGTGATTCTCTTGTGTCACCCATAATGGCTTTTCTAGACTGTCCATTTTCTCCAAGCCCCATCCCCTGACCCAGCAGAGGAACTTAGTTCCATGTTCACTGAGACAGTAAAGGTGAACCCACTCAACGTTCCCATTCCCTCTCTCACCCTTCAAAACAAAGAAATTGTAACTAAAGTGAATTGAGCACTGACTATCTGCCAGACCCTGTGCTAAACATAGGAGAGACATTTTGTTTTCACTTACAGGTCATCAGAAATCACGATGCAGATATTATTATTATTATCTCCCAAATTAAACAACTTGGCCATGGTCACTGTATTAATTAGAGTTGTTAGCAAAGGAACCCTTTGGCTATTTGGTAACTCAGGGAATGCATAGTAAGACTTAGAAAATGGTTTGGGAGGTGGGGTAGGCAGAGCCAGAGTGAAAAATCACCCTAAGATTCAGTTCAGGGAGGATATCACTGCCACTGAACCCCATTGCTTGGGACCGTGAGCCTCACTCCTGCTTGTTCTACTTCTCTGCTGCCCCTGGGCACTGCATGCCACTGCGTTCTCTTTTGCTGAAATAAATCCTCCACTGTTCCTGCTTCCTTGAGTCACAAACACTTGATTCAAAAGAAAAAAAAAAAAAACAGAATGGGGGCACCTGAATGGTTGAGCCTCTGCCATGTGCTCACATGCCATATTTCTAATTATACAGTGTATTGCTCATCAGCTTAAATAACTTACATCTCTCACATCTTTACAAACACATTTCCTCAGAACCTTCTCCTTGGTCCTGGCCCAGAGAGTCCAGGCTTTGAATCCTGACCCGTCCAGTGACCTTGGTTCAGTCATTGAACCTCTCTGAGCCATGTTTTCCTCCTTCGTCATACATATTTCCTTGTGAGGATTAAGCCCAGACAATGCTCAATAGATAGTCAATGGTATTATCATAAACATTAGTTTCATCACAGCTGGGGAGGGAATGAGTAGTGACTACAAACTGGTATGGGGGATATTGTGGGGGTGATGGAAATGTTCCAAGATTGGATTGTAGTGATGGTGGAACAACTCCGTAGGTTTACTAAAACTCATTGCATTTGTACACTTAGTGAGTGGATTTTATGGCATGTAAATTATACTTCAATAAAGCTGTTATAAAATAATGAATGTCACAAAGCAGTGTTACTCTAGTCTTACCCCCACCTCCTCTCTGTAGAGACTTCTCAAATTTTCCTAGGCAAGAATCCCTAAAGGCCTCTTTCAGACTGCCTTCTGCACATAGCTGAGACCCCTGCCATCCCAAGTCTGAAGAACAGGCTTGAGAGTAGAAGCGTCATAACTGGGACCCAGTCAGACCTGGGTTTAAATCCTGGATTCCTCATGTGGTCATCTGGGCAAAAGGTTAACTTCAGAACTTTAGTTTTCAAATCAGTACAATGGGTTGAAACTCTTTCTGGTTGTTGTGAAGATGAAAGGAGACTATACTTATGAAATACTTGTCACCAAACCTAGCAGAGAGTCAGCACTCATTAGCTGGTTACTATGGCTACTTTCCACAGCTTGTGAAGAGCTCTCCACTGAGGTTTCCAGCTTTTATAAAGTGATGTTTTTCTTCTCTCACACCCTTTATGTACGCTCTCCTGGTGACAAATCAGGCACTGTAATTTATTTCTCCTGCAAGAGAAACAGCCTCCTTACTAATCTTTCTAACAGAGTAATTTTTCTAGGTAAAAAACAAAATCTGACCACGCCACCATGGTCCTCTCAACAAGAACTTCCTACTCCCAGTTTCTTACAGGATGGACTCTGAAGCTCTGAGCACAGGCTGACGCCCCCTCCTCCCATGCTGATTTGCTGTCTGTCTCACCTGCTTCGATGTCTCCCTTCTGTCACAAATAGTCATAGCTACAGCTGTTTACTGACTGTTCTCCGGTCCTTCCTCTATGAAATCTGCTTTCTCTTCTCCATTTCTCTCCCTGCCACGAGGCTCTTGAGCAGCTTGCTTCACCTAAGTCTCAGTGTTATCATATGTGAGCTGAAGGTTTATGATTTCCACTTCTGAGGGTTGTTCTGAAGGTAATAATGATAAATATGAGGATGACAATAATAACAATAATGAAAAACAATAATGATAATAGTTAATAATTTTTCAGCACCAACTGTGTGTCAGGTACTAAGCAATTTACATAAGCTATCCCATTTTATTATAGCAGATGCAGTTACAATATGTATTTTATCATAGGAAGCTCAGAAAATTTGCCTTATTTAAGCTCAGCAGGTACCAAGTGTCAGGGCCAACACTAAAACCCAAATCTGTGTGACACCAAAACCTATTCTCCAATCCTAGCATTTTAGGGTTCTAGAATTTTCTTTTTTCTTTGTCTTCCCTCAAAGTATCTTAAGTTCTGCCTGAGACCCAGCCCTTATTCTGTTTCTTCAGAAGCTCAGCTGAAGGGGCCCAGTTCACGTGCTTTCTCTACACTCTGGAAGGACTTGTGTTGCCTCCATGTTCGATCACTTCTCTTAGCCTCACTAAATGTATGCTATTTATGCAGCCTACACATACTTACTAAGTACTTGCAATGTGCCAGGCGTGTCAGGTTTCTAGCTGTTCTTCAGGAGCTATTGTTCCCTTCTTAGTGAGACAACCTCTGAATTTTAGCTAGCCATGGTTGCTCAGAATAAAGGAAACATTTTCAGCCTCCCTTGCAGCTAGGTGCAGCCATCTGAATGAGCCCTGGCCAATGGCCTGGAGTGGAAACCAGCCCTGGCCAGGTGACTCAGTTGGTTGGAGCACCATCCGTGCATCAAAGGTTGTGGGTTTGATTCCTGGTCAGGGCATATACCTAGGTTGTGGGTTCAATCCCTAACAGGGATAGCGTAGGGGAGGCAACTGATTAATGTTTCTCTCACATGGATGCTTCTCTCTCTCTCTCGTTTTCTTGCTCTCTATCACTTAACAAAAAAAAAATCAGACTTACGGCCAATATGGAGGCCTAGACTGACACGCTCCATCTCCCTCCACAACTAAGAAGGACTACAACTACCACAAAAACAGAAATAACCAGAAGTTCCAGAAATTAAAGCTACATGGAAGTCCAACATAGGAAGATATAAACAAGTGGTGCTCATCTGGGTGGGCAGGAGGGGCAAAGCCAGGGTGGAGAGGTCCAGCTGTGCTGCCAGCGGCAGCTGCAGTGACAAGCGGCGGGACAGCGGTAAGCACAGACAGCCGTATTTAAGGGGAGGCAAGAAGCGCCTAGGAGCACCCCTGGCTGCAGACCAGACCTGTCAGCTCGCAATTCCAGCGCCGGAGAAGGCAGACCCTCATTGCCTTGGACTATGAGGCCCAGAGGGCATGGGGATGGCGGAGGGGGCTCCTGGTCTCTCAATGGAGAGAGAACAGCAGGAATCCATCTTGGACCCTCGCCCCCCACGCAAAGCGCCACAGTGTGGTGAGAAGGGTCACTCAGTAGTGACAAGTGCACTGGGCTCCACCCCCTATAGCATAGGAGGTGTGACAGCCCCGCCCAAGAAGGACAGGTAAACAAACCTGTCAGGATGCCAGGGATAACGATAGAGATAACAATCACGAAGCTGACCAGAAAGCAAATACACGAATTAATGGATGAACAGATAACCTTTCTGAGGCTCAGTTCAGAGCTATAGTTATAAGACAGCTTACAGAAATAACAGCAGGACTTAATCAAGACGGGGAAGGAATGAAGGCTAGTCCTGCTGAAATGAATAAAAACACATACAAAACAAGTGCTGAGGGAAGGAAAACCAGGGATCAAATCAACAAATTGGAACATAGGGAAGGAACAAATAGTCAACCAGTGCAGAAAGACAAAACAAAAAGTGAGGAAAATGAGGAGAGGCTCAGAAACCTCGGGGACAACTATAAGAGAGTGAACATCTGAATTATAGGATTGCCAGAAGGTAGAGGAAAACTGGAAGTTGAAAAATTATGTGAAAAAATAATAAAGCAGAACTTCCCTAACTTAGGGAAGGGAATAGACTTACAGGTCTAGGAAGCACAGAGAGTTCAAAAAAAAAAAAAAAAAAAAAAACTGGATCCAGTGAGAACTACACCAAGACACATTAAAATCAAAATGTCTAAGATTAAAGATAAAGAGAAAAATCTTAAAAGCAACAAGAGAGAAGAAGAGAATTATGTACAAAGGGGTCCCAATTAGACTATCAGCTGATTTCTCAAAGGAGACTCTGAAGGCAAGAAGGGACTGGCAAGAAATATTCAAAGTAATGAAAAGCAAAAACCTACAGCCACGATTACTCTATCCAGCGAAGCTGTCATTCAGAATAGAAGGGTAGAGCAAGTGCTTCCAGGACAAAGTAGAACTGAAGGAGTTCATTAGATCCAAACCACTGTTATATGAGATGTTAAAGGGATTTGTTTAGGAGAAAGAGGATCAAAACTATGAACATTAAAATGAAAACTGTATCACAACAACCAACAACAGAAGCTAGGGAACTGAAACAAAGGCAAACTAAGTAGGCAACGAGAGGGGGAAAAGAATTATAGGTATGGGGAACATGTTGGGGGGAGGTCAGCAGGGAGGGGGGAGGGGAAAGGGAGGGAGATGGTACAGGAATTAAGAAGCATAGTAGGAGGGAGTGGAGCAGACAGGAAGATCTTGAGAAGAACTGTATGCACAACCAATGGACATGGACTAAGGGGGGGGACAACTGGTGGGGGGGTCACTGAGAGGAGGGGAGCAGAGGGAAAAGGAATTGGGACAACTATAACAGCATAACCAATAAAACATATTTTAAAAAATCAATAATTGTATCCTCAGGTGAGAATTTTAAAAATTGACTATGGTAAATTTAAACAACAAAAAAAGAAAGAAACCAAAGTCTACCTTTAAGAATTATTGTTTGGGGAAAGAATAATTGTTAAAATAGTTGAATTAATATCTTAATTATATTCTAATTACACTTAATTACACCAGCTGATGTGATGGGCACTGGGGTTCCAATGCAAATTTCTGACATCCTAATGGGAGAGACAAAGATTAAACATGTAAAATTAAATTTAGAAAGAACTGATAAATCTGTGAAGGTCACAAAACAGTTTAGTATGATACAGGGTGACTGCAGGTGGGTATACCATTATCTAGGGTGACCAGGAAAAGCCTCTCTAAGGAGGTGACATTTGGGATGAGCCTCAGTGAAGAGCAGAAGCCAATATGGGAAGGTCTGAAGGACAGGCTTTGGAGGAAGAACAAATTTCCTGAACTGGGAGTGAGATTGGCAAGTTCAAGGTTCAGAAAGGATACATGTATATATTCTTTTGTTAGAAAGCTGAGAATGTTTTTTGTTTTTTAAATTAAATGTTTATTGATATGTGTTTATGTATTAATTAAGTAATTTGCTTGTGGATCTCAAAAAGCCAAATGGCTTTCATCTGCCTGTCTCCTTACCAGGAGGGGAAGCCACTTCGGCCTAGGTGCTGGCCAGTTTCCAACATGCTCATCTTGTGCTTTGCTGCCACATCTGCTACACACTGTCCTTTGGCCTGGCTGATCTCATATAAATCCTCTCCTGCTAATGGCCCTTCTAATAAAAGCTGCCCACGTCTCTTCCAATAAAAGCAAGGCTCATCCTGACTTCAGAGAACTCTATTTCTATCTCCAGCAATACAGCCACCTTCTTCTCCTGTGACCTGCCAGCCATGAAGACTCTATTCCTGTTTCTTGCCATTCTTCTGGCCATTGGAACAGTGGCGTCAGGTAACTTGGGTCTCTCAAGTATCTGCGTTCCCAGTCATGAACTTCTCTTCCCTTTCCTCCTCACTGTGGGCAGTGTTTGATGTTTTTCCTCATTTCATGTGGCTTTGGGAGGTTTTCCCATAATCACCTCATGTTCCCATCTCTCCTTGATGCTTTTTTTCTTTTTTTGCCAGGGTGGTGGGATGATAGGTGTTTGGAGCATCTGGCACTTGAGAGCAGGATAGTGGGATATTGGGAGTGGGCTTAGGAGTAAAGGTTTGGGTGTAGGCTGGGGGCTTCTGGGGGCTTTGGGAGATTATATTGAAGGCTGGGGGTGAGTTGTGAGTTGTGAGTTGGAGTGGGAGAGGGAGGATTTGGATGAGCTGGAGGTAAGGAGCAGGGCTTCACTGATGGTTTGAGGTGGGCTGGAGAAGGGATGGGATTTTGGGTAAGTAAAGCTGGTGTTGGGGATTAGGCTGGGCATTGGGCTGAGGTTGGGAATTGGTACTGGATGGTGCAGGGTGTTTATTAGAGGTTCAATTAGGTGAAGGACTACTGCTCAGAACTGAGGTTGGTGAGTTGATTGGATTTGGGTTTGGCTTGGAGCTGAGGCTCACGGGGCATTGAGCTGTGTAAGGCTGGGAGTTCTAATTAAGATTGGACTGGGTTTTGAGTTTGGATTAGGTAAATGTGGGGTTAAGGAGAATTGCAGATTGGGTTGTAGCTGGAGCTGGGGCTTGTTGGGCTTAAGTTAGATAGGGCCAGGCCATTGATAAAGAGGCAGCTCTGTTGAAATGTGGGTGAGTCCCCTTTATATTATAGGTGTTGCTCCTTTCCCATTATTCCCGTGCTCCATTAGGTTTTATTTCAATGCAGCAATTGATCCCAATATTAGAAGTAGGAGGTTGGGGGATAGGAAGACAGAGGGTAGAATGTCTGAAAAAGGCCTCTTAGAAAACCTCGGTGTTCCCAATTTTGGAACAATTGTCTGAGCTCCTCCCCTTCTCAAGATCTCTTCTCTCCTTTCCTGGGACTGGCTCCAGCATTACTGACTCAAGCTTCTCCCTCCCTTCTCCCCATCCTCCTGTTCTTTTGATGCTTCCTCTTGTCCCCCCTCTTGAGGGATACTAACACGGTTGTTCCTATACTCAATAGTGTCCTGTTGGATGAATGGACAATGCCGGCTGGTGTGCAAAGATGATGAAGAGAACGTCATACGCTGCTCAAATCGTAAACGGTGCTGTGTCCTTAGCCGTTACTTAACAATGGACCCAGTAACAATTGATGGAATACTCCCCTGGACCACTCCTCAGCCTACCAGACAAGTAAAACATAAGGCCAGACCTGGCCACAGAGTCGGAAGATAAACGGAAATTATAGCTAGAAATGACTTAGCTTCAAGTTTCTTAGTTTCCACATTCCACTAAAACTCACAAATCTGTTTCTTATGCCTGTCAATCATGAGAAATGATGCTCCCCATGGGTTAAGGGTGAGAAGATGGCAAGATAGGGGTTAATTGGTAGCCGAGAGACACCACTGAGGCTGGGTCAGAGCAATGGAGTGATGATTAGTTTTGAAGGTAGTTCCTCATCTTCCAGCTGCAGAAAAGTCTATTGGGTCAGGAGTGGACTGAGGAGCACATGTGGAAAGCTGAGCTTGAAAGGCACAGCAGATGCCTAGAGCGGGGGAACTCTTGGGCTGGGAGAGCTGGTCTATCTTGGGGGTGGATGGACTAGGGGTGAACAGGGACTGAGTAGAGCCCAAATCCTTGGATTTCTGGGTAAGTTGACTGAGATGTCTTTTGATGCTCAAGGGCTCACAGCCCCAGGGACCAGAGAGTTTCCAAGTACTAAAAAAAGATAAAATACATGAAGTTAGTAATTTATAAATGAATTTATTATTCATTTTTAACTTTCTTTCATGGACTCATTTATTCCTTCACTCACCTCTGCCACTTACCGCTGTCAAACTTTATGTACATACACTTCTCAGAGTGTCAGCCTCCCATCTGAAAAACTGGAATAATAGATTCTATCTCAGGATGGGGTAAGAATGAAATGAGAAAATGTAGAGCATAGTGCCCAGTACATAGTAAGATCTCAATAAATGCTAGTTGTTGCTCTTGTTCATTGATTTACTCAAGCATTTAAGGAATATGTGGTGTGCGTCTTCCTACTGTGTTACACTCTGAGGGACACAGAAGCGTGTCTCATTTGAGCTAAGAATTTAGCCTGGGAGAAGGCTCACCCATGGGAAGTGTTCAAGAATTCTGACTGGGAATATAGAGGTTTCTAGAGGTATCTTCCCAGGCATTGTTATCTTAAACCCCATTCTCTAGGCTTTATTTATCCAACTCAAGAGAACAACACTGTGTTCTGTGCAGTGAGGTCAGAGAACAAAATGTTCTGTGAAGCACAGTGCATGACATACAGACAGATAGAAGGAGTTCACGCTGATCTATGCAGATAACTTGCTCCCAAGTGAATATTTCCACTTTCAGATTGTAGGAAGAGAGACCCCTCCCCTCTTCTTTAATTCTGATCCTACCGTAGGCTTCCTCTGGCTAAGTCCCTTCCCATGTGGTGGGGGGTTAGTGGGGGCAAGGGAGATATTATATTCCCCTAGAAAGTGTGACCTCCGCATGCCCCCACCCTGCTTTGTAGACTATGCTTTGAGCAGCTGGGACCTGCAATTCCCTGCCCAAAGCATCTTTGTGCCTGCTTCCAGGGACTATGTGGGCCCTTCTGAGGTCTGCCCTTGGAGGGTGGGGCTCACTGAGTGTGCACTCCTAGGCAGGAGGAGTGTCGGGGGCTGTGGCAAAGCGTGGATGTTCTGGCTGGAGTGCCCCCATCGGTGCATATGGAACTCCTCACTGTGTGGGGCAGAGCTGGGGGTGGGCGAGAAGAGAGGCAGGGTGTGAGCTGCGCCAGTTCCTTCACGTTTCCATGTTCCTGCATGGAACTCAGAAGAATCTAAAAATTGTAAATTCAGATCTGACCCTCCAGGTGATCATGAAGGGATATTTCATAAAGGTCAATTAGAATATATTTTATTTATTCTGTTTGTTAGCTTGATTCACAACTGTTAAATATTCAGATGTACAATTTATGAGCCTCCGTTTATATTTACCGCACGACCCACAAATGTTAATGTTGTGCCAGGAATTTGGGTCCTGCTCTGGCTCACAACCCTCCTCCAAACCCGCTTCAGAGGCGAGAGATGCACAACCTGTGTTCTACGTCTTAACGCCTGTCTGCGCCTGGGGACCCTCAGGCTGTAGCTACCTGTTTCTGAGGCCCTGGGTAAGACCGGAATACTTCTTCGCTGGCCTCCTTGCTTCCAGATTTCCCATGCATTAGTCTGTTATCAGAGGGATTCTTTCTAAAAAATTCATCTGACCATGTCACTCTGCTTATTTCCCATGACTGTCACTCACAGACTTTCTCTTCAGCTACACCAACCCTTTTACCATCCCTTCCTGCCCTTCACATTGCCCTTGTTCATCCTCCACCTTGTCTGCATTGCCACGCTCATCTCTGTGATGAACCTCTTCTCACGCTTCCAAGCCCAGCTATGCCCATGCCCATGAAAGCCTTCACATAAGCTCACTATTTTTAAAAATAATAATAATAATAATTCTCATTGACACTTATGCATCAGGCACTGTGCACGGTGTTTATAGACCTGGAAACATTCCATTTTTACAATGGCCCTCTTTTTATCCAATCCTTATTGATGAAGCTACTGAGATCTAGAAAGGTGGTGTAATTAGCTAAGGTTACACAGCATCAGGATAGAGCAGGGATTCAAAGTGAGTTCTGACTGGCTTCACAAAGTGTCACTCTTACAAAGTACGGCTCATATCAAGTTATTGTGTAATTATTTCAGGCACTGCCCACTTCTCACCAATACCCAAAATATGCACATACCAGGCATCTTATTTAGGTCTACATGCCTGATGTCAAGCCCAGTGGTTGGCACAGATGTGACTTAGTGAGTGTTTCTCGAGTGAGTGAATAGACGAATAATGAATTCACATATGAAATCCTGAGTGGATTGGGGGATGGGTCAAGAGGCTAATGCATCAGGCATCAATCAGGGTGGGTTGCTTTCTGGGCTGGAGAGATCAGAGGATGACTCCCTCAGGTATATTTACTCTGGCACTTTTAGGAAGGATGCAGAGCAGTTCCTGGGCCTTGCTCGAGTGGGTTCTTACTCATCAGATAGTTTGCTCTTAAAACACATAGATTTCACAGTGTGAGAGGTGGTCTGAGGAGAGTCTAAGGGTTCCCCAATACCTGAGGCCTGATGTTAACCTTTCCACACACAGCCATTTATGCCCCCACCAAATTAATTCATATGAGGCCTTACCTATCTACTTGGCCAACAGCATTTATTATGAATCTCCCATGCTTTACACTGGGGACACAGAGACAATTCTGGGGAGTGACATACTGATGGGGTGAGAAAAGGGCTTGGAACTCACCATTGAGACATGGTAAGTGTTCAGAAGACACTTAATCCCATGTCTGAATCTCTGACCTTGGGGTCTGGGCATGTGAAATTTTGGAAGTTCTCTCAGATTATTCTTTGGGGAGACAAGGTCCCTTCCCCTAATTTCCCTGCCAGACCTCTTTCATTCCTGATAGCCCTCAAACTCTGAGAATCTTTGATCTAGGCAACTTTCCCTGTCTTCCCATGTCATGGATGGGGAGACTGAGGCCCATGGAGGAAAAGTGGCCTATATTTATCAGTAGGTTCAAGGTAATTCTAAGATTAATAAGTAGGTCTTCTCTGAGGGAATACTGAAGATGACATTAAGTCAATGTGGGTAGTAACAGCGATGCTGAGCAACGTGGGATTGACAGGAGGACAGATGTCAGGAGCTGAAAAGCCACTGACAAAAGCTTTGGGGCTAGGTTGGGCACCTCTGAACCCCCTTTCTGTGGGTGGTACCATGGCCTTTCTCCAGAGGGGAGGTCTGAAACAATCTTGTCTGCCTCCTTCTTCATCTCAAGTGTGTACTTCTGCACACCCTTCTCTTAGATGCAAATCTTACACTGGCCTTCCTTCCCAAGGAAGGTGGAAAAGGACCTCATGTCTGGGGGATGTGATAGAAAGGGTACGGTGTTTGCTCCAGCAAGGCTTCCTTGAATCTCTCTTTTCTTTCTCATAGGCTGAGGGGTGATGAAGGTGGATAGGAATGTTGGCAGAAGATAGCAAACCCGTTTAGGCGGGAGGTTAATCTGAGAGTTATAGAAACATTGTGAACCCAAAGTATGGTAGACCGTGTACTTGTCCTGGACCTTTCCTGGGATTTATACGCAAGTCTGTTGGTATAGCTAAACCTCAGTTCAGCCTCTGTTCTGTCCACCAGGACCCATAATCTAAGTTTAATTTGATACTTAGATAAAGAATTCATCTTTGATTCTTGTCCAAGGTCCACAGGAATAAAAAAATTTCTTATCTCTCCTCACCCTTGCTTAGGCAGCATATGCTCTCTGTTCAAAATAAAATGAAGTAGATCCCTTTTTTTCAATGCAAGGACTTAGGATAACATTGTGTGTATGTGTGTGTGTGTGCGTGCACTTGCACACATATGTGTATGTGTACATTAGAGTTTGTATTAAGCCTATTTGGACATAGGAGACTCTATGTGCCCAGCACCAAGTACAAGGCCTGGCAAAGATTGAACACTGATAACCATTTGTGGAATGAATATCAGGGTCTTGACTGCTAAGTTCAGAAGTCTGGGCTTAAGAGGCTGACATAAGAGATAGGGACTATTACAGTCCACACAGACAAGAAAAGAGCAGAAGAGACAATACAGAAATTTGTCCAAGTTTACACTGCAAATAAAGGAGGACCTGGGATTTGAACCTAGAGTCTTGATTTCAGATCCTGTTCTATTAACCATTCTATAGCTCCTCAGGTTATTTTACTTATTTGTATTTTAATTAATTGATTTCATCTTTATTGACATATAAAAGTGCAAGATATTTTAAGTGGGCATTTTGTGAAAATTCCCCTCTCTAGTTAATTAACACATCCATTACCTCACAAATTTCTCTCCCTCGCATTCTTTTTTTTTTTTTGAAGAGAAGAATGAAGTTAGAGGAATCGGTCTAACAGATTTTAAGACTTATTCAGCTAATCAAGACAGTGTGGTATTGGTGGGTAGATAGATACATAGATCAATGGAACAGAATAGAAAACCTAGAAATAGCCGCACACAAGTACAACCCAAATTGCGCAAAGCAATTCAATGGAAGAAAGATACCCTTTTTAAACAAATGGTGCTGGAGCAATTAGAATTTGTAGGGAAAAAACAAACGAACAAAAAATTAAACACACACACAAACCACAAACACCTCAATATGAACCTCAAAAATTATTTAAAAATTATATCAAAATGGATCATAGATTTAAATCTAAATGTAAGAGTATAAAACATCTAAAAGAAAACAGGAAAAAACTTTCAGATGTAAGGCTGAGTGAAAAGTTCTTAGATACGCAAAGCATAATTCATAAAAGAAAAACTCAATTAATTGGATTTAATCAGATTTTAAAACTTTCACTCTGCAAGAGGCCCTATGAATAGAGTAGATGCAAAGACAAATTACAGACTGGGAGAAATATTTGCAAACCATTGATCTGACAAAGGACTTGTTTCTAGACTATAGGAGCAACTCACAACTCAACAGTAAAAAACAAACAACCCAATTAGAAGAAAGTCATGAAAAGACATTTCATTGAAGAAGATATATAGATGGCAAATAAGTACATGAAAAGATGTTCAACGCCATTGCTATTAAAGAAATACAAATTAACACCACAATGAGATCTGACTACATATTTATTAGAATAGCTAAGATTAAAAATAGTGACAACACCAAATGCTGGCAAGGATGCAGAGAAACTGGATCTTTTATACATTGTTGGTGAGAATGTTGAATAATACAACCACTCTGGAAAATAGATTGGCAGTTTCTTTCTTTAAAAAATAAAAATATACTCACCATACTACCTAGAAAATGCACTCTTGGGCATTTATTCCAGAGAAATGAAAATTTTAACTTCAAATTTGTAGATAAATGTTTATAGGAGCTTTATTTTTAAGTGATTTAAAAAAATATTGTTTTTTTAGACTGGTTTTAGTTTCACAGCAAAATTGAGAAGAAGGTAGAGATTTCTCATATACTGTACTCTCTATTCCTACTCATGCACAGCTTACTCTATTACCAACATCTCCCACTAGAGTATACATTTGTTACAATTGATAAACCTACATCAACACATCATAATCACCCAAAGCTCATAGTTTACATTATGGCTCACCCTTGATGGTGTACAATCTGTGGGTTTGGACAAATGTATAATGACATGAATCCATGATTACAGTATCATAGAGAGTATTTTAATTGCCACCCAAATCATCTGTGCTCTGCTTATTCATCTCTCCCCCTCCCCAAACCATGACAACTGATCTTTTTATTATCTCCCTAGTTTTGCCTTTTCCAGAATATTATATAGTTGGAATCATGTAGTATGTGGCCTTTTCAAATAGGCTTTTTTCACTTAGTAATTGTATTTATGCTTCCTCTGTGTCTGCTCATGACTTGATAGCTTATTTCTTTTTAGTGTTGAATAATATTCCATTATCTGGAGGTGCCAGAGTTTACCCATTCACCTACTGAAACACATCTTGGTGGCTTCCAAATTTTGGGAATTACGAGGAAAGTTACCATAAACACCTGTGTGCAGATTTTTGTATAAACATCAGCTTTCAAGCCCTTTGAGTAAATATCAAGGAATGCAATTGTTGGTTTGTATGGTAAGAGTATGTTTAGTTTTGCAAGAAACCACCAAACTATCTTCCAAAGTGCCTGCACCACTTTTCATTCCCAACAGCAATGTATGAGGGTTCCAATTGCCCCACATTCTTGCCAGCATTTGGTGTTTACAATGTTCCAGATTTTGGTCATTCTAATAGGTGTAGTGGCATATCATTATTGTTTTAGCCCTTTAGGTTTTTTACTGTGCTCCCTGAATTATCATATCTATGTTACTGCTAAGTGGAAATTAAGTATTTGATTTTTTGTTTTTGTTTTTTGGCCAGGTAAACGTCACATCCTTCGATGCATGGGTGACAAGGGAATCTGTAGAACTTCTTGCAAAAAGACTGAACATCCCTACCTCTATTGTCGAAATTATCAAGCATGCTGCCTCCAGTCCTACATGAGGATAAACATTTTCAGCCCAGAGGACGAAAATGACTGGAGATGAGAGAACCACTGGCTAAAAATATCTTGAGTGCTGGTAATCACCATACTCAACCTGTTGTCAATATCTCTCATTAAAATTCATGCACCTGACACCCTTGTCTTTTATCCATTGTAAATCACAGTGAGATTGAGTCTTGCATGATGAGGTGTCTGCCCCCTTCTGGATCCACTCCTGTGAGAGAGAAGGCTAGAAAATGAGTGACAAGAAGAGAACAAATCTACACAAATCAGTGAAGATGGGGAGAGAATGTACTTGAGTCCACTGAGGGAATGTTGAAGGCTTAGGCAGAGCCATGACTTAATCCATGCTATGTGGGGTTCAGTGGTGGACCAAAACTAGTGGGTGAAGGTCTTGCAGACAGCTATGTCTTAGCTCATGGAAGAACTTCCTAACCAGCTGTTGTAATAAAGAATAAGTTGCCCTGTTGAAATTTCAAGCTAGGTGGTCATTGGGGAAGGAACTGGAATATTGAATGTTGTTGTTCTTTTTGATGATTATTAAGGTCTTCTAATTCCTGAAAATCTAGGAAGCTTGTGCCCTCCCAATTACAACCAACACTACCTTTTAAGTTAACATTCTAATTTTACTCTTTATGTCTTACCTCCACTAATATCTTATTTCTTTCTCCATCTTTAATTCCAAATTTTGTCAAAAAGAAGGTAGCTACACTTACCAGTTACCTTTCTTTATTTCTCTGCCTCCCCACAACTCGGTACAATTTCTTTTTGTGCTTATTGTTCTATTGAACTGGCTCTGGCCAAGGTCACCAAATGGACTCCTTTTTGAAAGTTTCATGGATATTGTTCATCTAATATTGCACTCTGCCTCTTGGTAGCATTTTCAACCATAGTTTATTCCACCCTTGAAAATTTTACCTTGGTTGGCTTCTGTGACTTCTTCATTTTCTTCCTAACTTTTGGGCTGCTCCTTCTCCATCATTGTTTGGAGTTCCTCTGTCATTTGCCACATTACATTCCCCTAAAGTTTCTCTTCTCTTGTGAGAATAAGAACTCTTCACATTCCTTGGAAAAGGCTGACAGTTCTATTGCCATGATAACAAGTACATTCTTTGGGTGGTTTAAAATCTTTCTCATAGATCAGTGGCAACTTGCTTCAGTGAACACACTTCTGAAAACCAACTTGCCAGAAACAGCATTACGCTTTGAAAGTCAGCCGGTTGGCTCTGGGTTCACCTCAGTGTACACCCTTCTAAGTTGTCGTCAACCCATCCTCACATCGTTAACCAACACCACTCCCTGAAGATGCTTTCTCCAAAAGCTATATAAGTTCAGCTCTTTGCTCTGCTTGATGAGCCTAAACCTGAGCAACATGGTTCTATTTTATTTAAGAAAGCATCATTTCGGTTTCAGGCATCGAGTGACAACTTTATCCTTTGACAATTATCTTCTTTTCTCATTGCTTCTGTGCTGCCACCCATTCTCTCATAACAACAAAGTTTATAATGCAGAGGAAAGTGTTGGTCCTGGACCTTTGTTTCTGGCAGGATAATGGTCTAAAAACCCAAATTAACCCTCCTACTGAAAATATCTAAAATAACTTAATTAAATTATACCAAAAAACGTCTTGAGCAGCCTTGACCTTGTGAAAAGAGTAGAGAATATGATGGTAAAATGAAGCCAGATGTTTTTCTGAAGGCAGTAACTGAAGCATTTACTGAATCAAATGATCTTGAGCTTTAGTTTCCATGGCTTTAGCCAGGGGAGCAGGAGAAGGCAAGGGAGAGGAGACAGTGCCGAGGGTCCGAACAACTGTGAGTCTAATAGGAGACTCCTACATTAATTTCAGGAGTCCTGAAAGTGTTACATATGCTATGCAAGGATAAAACAGATACAGCACTCCTTCACCAGGTTTTCAAGGATAATTGCCTGGTCTTGAAACTTTGTACTCAGCATGTAGAAAAAAAATCTCCACTAAGAATTTAAAACAAGTGAACTCTCACCTAGTCTCTTAACCTGAACTCATAGTATAATATATACATGGTCTGGGAAAAAAATACAGCTGATGCTTTAGCTTAAAGTTGTCCTAGACTAGTAGTGCCAAAAATGTCTGACAGAAGTAAATGAAGAGGTAGATCTTTAAGTCTGGACTCAATTAACTTACTCAGATAAAATTTCAAGAAAATATACAGATCAGACCCTCAAATCACAAAACACACAAGGCAATAAGGTACCATGAATTAAGGCCAACAGAAGCCACAGACCAGAGATTGAGACTTTCAAAGACTTCAAATATTCAACTTATCATAATATTAATTTTAATAATTATTTGAAAAATAAATTTATGAACTTTGAATTTTCCATCAACTGAGTATTATCTGACCCCTTTCAAGAAGCATTCCAATGTTAGATGGAAATTGTATGTTCAAAACTGAAACTTAAGGCTGGGAAAGCATAAATATACTGTAGGAACAAGTGGCTCAGATGTCTAGGGCACCTGTTTTATTGCCTGTCCTTCATCGTACACTAATGGTGACACAAGGAGTTCTTAAGGTTAGTGGACAGAAAAAGAAAAAGCAAGAGTGGGTGCATGAAGAGGTTTATATAATATGGTGGCATCAGACAGAATTGCTGCATTATAGCTTTATTTAGAAGTGACCCTGAGATTTGACAGTGAACAAGGAAAATATTTTCCATAGAAGGAGGGATGGCTTAAGGTATGGATCCACAGTAATTCATAGACAGTGATAATGGGTTGACTGGAGGGTTGGTTAGGGTCTCAGAAAGGATAGGATGAAAAGATTTATAGCAATGAGGTGCATGGTAGAGTTATGTGGATGGACCTCTCTGAAAGGGCATGGGGTGTGAAGATATTTAATTTTTAAATTAAAAAAAATTTTTCAATTACAGTTGACATTCAATATTACTTATGTTAGTTTCAGGTGTACAGCATAGTGGTTAGATGTTTATAATTTATAAAGTGATCCCCCTGAAAGTCTAGTACCCACCCATACAAAGTTATTATAATATTATTGACTATGTCTTGTGCTGTACTTTACATCCCCACGACTATTTTGTAAAAAGCAAATTGTATTTGATATTTTCATGCCACCAGAGAGACAAATGAAGCTCTCAGTAACCAGGTGGACAAAATGGCCCATCTCCCTCCCACAATTAAAAAGCCTGCTTTTGGATGTCTGTGTGTGACCAAGGCTTGCTCAAGGAAATGTGCCTATGAAGCCAGCCTTTCAACAGTTTCTAGTCTAATCTTGAAGCAACGGGAGTAAAAATGAGTCCTTAGAGCTCAAACCTTGCCCAGACTTTTTTTGTTTTCTACAGTGAGTGATAATATGGGGCTTTGGAGCCAAAGCTCATAGTAAAATGGATGCTTTCACCTGAGGTGTCTGCTGTTATAAAGAAAGCTTTTAGCATTCTAGAAGCTACTCTCATAAATACAAGGATTTAAAGATTTTATTTATTTAATTTTAGAGAGAGGGAAAGTGCTGAGGGGAGAGAAACATCGATTGGTTGCCTCTTGCATGCCCCCAACTGGGGACCTGGCCTGCAACCCAGACATGTGCCCTGAACAGGAATCAAACTGGCAAGCTTCTGGTTTGCAGGATGATGCCCAACCCACTGAGCCACACTGGCCAGGGCTCGTAAATGCAAGGATTTAAAATTTTGATTGTGACAATTTATAAATTTATACTGCCATCGAGGGAAGCCTCTGGTATCCCAACCCACTTGTTAAGAAGATTAGTATTGAAATACTTAACTAAGCGATTAAGGCTGTGCTTAGGGCACCAGCAAACAAGGAACACTAAAAGAGGGTTAAAATTTGTCATGGAAATAATCGGACATTTCAAGAAAAGCACTGAGGAGTTTATTATTGACAGTATTGGGAATTTTTGAACTTCCTTACATAGTCTTTTTTTAAAATCTAGAATTACACATTGATGGAGGGCAGACTGTGTCACTGCTGTATTTTCAGTACTTTATCTGCCTCAGTCCATCACCCTGAGGACAGGAGTGGGTGACAGCTGAGAGGAAGTCATGAGCTTTGATGAAATGGTGGGGGAGACAGCTCAGTTTCCAGTACCTGGTCACGCTCTCCATTTTCTGTTTGCATGAAGTCCGTTTCAAAGTCGGAAAGATCGGGTGGTGCTGTTACGATGTAATCCATCGGACTTTGGTTAAAAGGATCTGCTGGTGTGGCAGAAGTCCTAGGCACTTCCGTGTTCAAGATCATTGGCTCCAGGAGTTTACTTCTTGGAACGCAGCAGACGCGAGGATTTTTACACTCTGCTTTTATCTCTTCGTCAACTTTGCACGTTTTCCTGCAGTGCCCCAATTTTTGCCAGCATTTTTTTTCACCAAAGGCTGAATAACAAAAAGAAAGACCACTGATTTTAGGTTACTGATGCCCTCCACTTTACAAGCACGACTGTATATTCTGCATCCCATAACAACTTCATGGGTTATAATTAGACCATGGCTGGTAAAATACTATCCATGTTTCTAAAAATATCAGTTCCCAACCTCCTATCAGCCAATTTTAAAAATTGTCTGAAAGTTAAATGAATCTCACCATAAATGAAAAGAAACTTGCTAGTCCCAAGCAATGGAAGCCAATTCTAGTGAAGCTACTGGAGCCCACATAAAGTTCATCTTCTTGTCACCATGACTGATTTATTGGTATTGGTCATACCCCATGTGGTTAAGTTTCTTTGAATACATTCTATGGCAAAATATACATTCAAATGAGTATATAAAACATATCTGTGTAGCTCAAATAATAATAAAATGGATACCCATGTACCTGCATTCTGAATAAGAAATAGAATATTACTAGACCTGAGAATAGGGTAGCTATGCTACCTGAGAGGCTTCATTTGCTCAGGTGTTAGGCCAGTGCTGCTTAGGCCAGCAATGTGCATATGCATCACGTAGAAGTCTTGTTAAAATGCAGATTCTGATTCAGTAGGTGGGGCGGGGTCTGAATTTCTGCTTTTCTAACAGTTCTCTGTGTGGTGCCAATACTTCTAGCCCACAGACTACATTTTACGTAGAAAGGTTTCAGGGCAGTAGAAAAAAATCTCACTAAATTCCATGTGTTTTATATCATACATTCTATGCTTTCCAATCAAATGCAATAAAATTATAATGAAAGATTCCATATACTTGGAAATTTAGTAAGGGGATAAAAATAAAACTTAGATTAGAGGAGAAGCAAGAAAGTCAGAAATAGTGAAGTGAGAAGTAATGAACTCAGAAAACTTCTGTAAAGACTAATTTAAAAAAGAAAAGAAAATGACACCCGTAGTAAAATGGTGAAATAAAAAAAAAGATATACCATATTAAAAATAAATAACAGAAGAGAATTATCAACAACTGTATGCAAATACAATTGAAAAGCTAGGTAAAATGTATAAATTTCTAAATATATGCTGGGGATGGAAAATACAAACTTAAATAAATAAATCAATAAGTGTTTGGAAATTGAAATGGTAGAAAAAATTTTTCTGGAATGCCTCAGTGCTGAATGATTTTTAAATTTTTGATAAAATACATATAACCTAAAAGTTACCATTTTAAAGCAAATACTTCAGGGGCATCACATTCATCTATACTGTTATGTTACCATGACCACCATCCATTCACAGGACTTTTCATCTTGTACGCTGAAACTCTACCCATTAAAAAATAACCCTCCTCATACCTTTGGCAGTCACTATTCTACTTTATGTTTCTATGAATCTGACCATTCTAAGAGCCTCATATGAGTGGGGTCATATAGCATTTGTTCTTTTGTAATTGTCTTCTCTTACCTGGCATTAAGTCTTCAATGTTCATCCACAAAGGCTTAATAATATTCCATTGCATGTATGTACCACAATTTATTTATCCATTCATCACTCAGTGAATGTTTAGACTGCTTCCATTTTTGGCTACTGTGACTAACACTGTTACCCTAGATGATTTTAAAGGTACATTCTACTACTTTCACAGGAGATACAAGAGCTATCATGAACAAAATGTTCCAGAAAATAGCCATGGGGATTGGGAGGGTGTGAAGGAAAGCTCTCTTGGTCATTTTTATGAAGTCAGTGTATCTTGGTTCTAAAACCAAAAAATTATAAATATAAAATTTAAATATCCTAAATAAAGTATTAGCCAACTGAATTCAACAGTGTATTAAAAGACTTCATGATCAAGTAGGGTTTAACTTTGAATATAGACTATCATCCAACATTAGAAAATCTCTTAATGAGATTCACCATCTTTATAGAATTAAGGATATAAATAACAGAATTATGTTATTTAATGAAGAAAAATGATTTGATAAAGTTCAATGCTTATTTATGATGAAAACTCTAAACTCTAGGCAAAGCAGGAATAGTGGTAATTTCCTCAATTTGGCAAAGGTTATGTAGTAATTCTAGAGCTAACACTATCTAATGGAGAAACTAATCTCCAATGAGGTCAGGAAACAAAAATACCCTCTACTATTGTTATTGTTTAAAATAATAGTGGTGGACCTGGTCAGTGTTTAAAGGGTAAAAACAAAGAAAACAAAAGTATGAAGACTGGAAGGAAAGTGATAAAATTGTCACCCATTCTAGCAGTTATAATTGTAATATAAAAAAGGAACTAACAGATTATTATTCAATAGCCTTTCTCAGCTTCAACAACAACTAAATAGAAAATATAATAAAATATATATCATACCTATGAAGTATCTAATTTAAACTAAGGATACCTAAGACCTCCAATGGGATATATTTTAAAAATCTAACAGAAAAATGTGATCTTGGATAGAATGCCTTAATTATTATATAGATTCACTTTCCCTTAAATTGGTCCATAAGTTTAATGCAATCCTAATCAAAATCTTAGTGGGATTTTTTTGGAGCCTTTATTATTTTATTTTAAAATTTGTAATGAAGAATAAAAACCACTGATAACTAAGATTACTTTTTTAAAAAGGCAAGACAAAGACTTATGCTTCTAAACACTTACAGACTATAAAATTATGGTATTACAAAAAAATAAAGCATTGTTACAAGAACAGATAGACTAATAGAACAGAATAGACAGCTTGAGAGACTTGCAGTCAAGATGGAGGCATAGGTAGACATGCTTCACCTCCTTGTGCAACCACAGAAAGAATTACAACCAGATCTCAAAACTAACACCCAGAACCATCAGAATATCAAGCTGTATGGACTCCAACAACCAAGGATTTAAAGAAGACACATTCATCCAGGAGGGAAAGTTGTGGAGATGGTGGTGGTAACAATGGTGACAGAACGAATGGGAAGGATACCTTGGGAGCAAATGATTCCAGCCCCAGGCCAGACCACACAGCCCAGGGTTCCAGTACTGGGAAGACAGACCCCATTACCTCTGGCTGTAAAATAACAGTGGGGGTTGGGGTGGCAGAAGAAACTGCTGGATTTTTGCAGCTTAAAGGGCCAGCACAGTCTTAGAATATAGGCAAACTCACCCACTCCGGTATCCACCACTAGGGCAGCAGCTGGAAGGGCACCAGTAGCACATAGGAAGGGGGTGAAGTGACTGGAAACAGGGCGAGCACCTGGCAAACTAACAGAAGCCCAGCAGTGGCTGTGTCCTGTCTCTGAGCCCTCACCACAAAGCAGTGAAGCAGGTTACCCCATCCTGGTAATTATCTAAGGCTCTGCCCAACACAATTTATAGGTGCCTTTTCTACATAGGCCACTTACTAAGACAGGGAGTAAAAGCAGCTCCACCTAATACACAGAAACAAACACAGGGAGACTGCTAAGTTGAGGAGACAAAGAAATATGGCCCAAATAAAAGAACAGAATAAAACCCCAGAAAAACAACTAAGCAAAATAAAGATAGCCAACCTATTAGATGCAGAGTTCAAAACGTTGGTTTCAGGACACTCAGAGAACTCCTTGAGTATGGCAAAAAAATAAGGAAGAAATCAAGGTTATACAAAGTGAAATAAAGAATAATCCACAGGAAACCAACAGAGAAAAGAAGAAAGCCAGGATTCAAATCAACAATTTGAAACATAAGAAAGAGATAAACATTCAACCAGAACAAAAGGAAAAAGCAAGAATTGAAAAACAAAAAACAAACAAACAAACAAAAACAAGGATAGGTTTAGGAACCTCTGGGATATCTCCAAATGTACCAACATCTGAATCATACGGATGCCAGAAGGAGAAGAGAACGAGCAAGAAATTGAAAAGTTACTTGATAAAATAATGAAAGAAAAATTCCTTAATTTGGAGAAGGAAATCGACAGAGAAGTCCAGGAAGCACAGAGAATCCCAAACAAGATGGACACAAAGAAGACCACACCAAGACACATCATAATTGAAATGCCAAAGATTAAAGATAAAGAGAGAATCTTAAAAGCAGCAGGAGAAAAGCAGAGAGTTACCTACAAAAGGGTTCTGATAAGACTATCAGCTGATTTCTTAAAAGAAACTTTGCAGGCAAGAACAGACTGGCAAGAAGTATTCAAAATGATAAAAAAGAAGGACCTATAACTTAGATTACTCTATCCAGCAAAGTTATCATTTAGAATGGAAAGGTAGATGAAATGCTTCCAAGACAAGGCAAAGCTAAAGGAGTTCATCATCACCAAGCCATTATTACATGAAACATTAAAGGGACTTATTTAAGAAAAAGAAGATCAAAACCATGAACATTGGAAAAACAACAAATTCACAATTATCAACAACTGAATATAAAAAAACAAAACACAAAAAAAACAAACTGAGCAAACGACCAGAACAGGAACAGAATCATAGATATGAAGATCATTTGGAAGGCTATTAGCTGGGAGGGGGAAGGGTGTGAATGGGGAAATGGTGTTGGGATTAAGAAGCATAGTTGGTAGTGGTACAGAAACAGGGGAGTCCAAAAATCTCTGGAGTTTGCAGCTGGGGGATGGGGAGAAGGAAGCAGCTTTCAGAATGCCTCCACATGCCTGAGGCTGGTGGCTGGTGTCTTTCATTATGCAAAATTGCTTGGATGCTTCCAAGGCCTCAGGTGGATGGGAGGAGTCTTGAACCAGGGGACTGTATGGAAAGCACACAGAGCCTACGTAAGGGTCTGTGAATGGTCAGAACTGTTGGCAACACCCACTGCGTCAGAGGACGCAGTCAGGGATATATAGGCAGCTGCGAACACTTTAGGACGGCGCGCTCTGGGGCTGTCTCCCTCGCTGGCGGGTGTTCGCAGGGGCGCTCTGGAGAAGGAGAGGAGATCCACGCGGTTTACGGAAAGAAGACAGTTTGCAAGGAGGCTGAGAATCCTGGTGGTTTTGTATTGAGAGCTGAAGGGCACCACAGCACAGAAAGGACCTCCCCAATCAGATTGAATGATTGGCAGCCACTGGTAAAGCTGAACTGTGTTTGGGAAGTAGGGAAACGGTGTTTCTGACCTTCCTAGAACTGGCTGGGTTTTGTAGGGGGGGAGGCAAGAATATGTGTAACTGTTAAATAAACAATTTTCTTGTCACTCAACTGAACTATTAAGAGTTGTAATTCTGGCGGCGGGCAATCGGACCCCTAACTAAAGATCCTGTGGGTTTGTTTTCGATTGGAGCAGTCCAGGGGTTCTGTAACAATTTGGCGACTTTGGTGGGGTTCTGTAACAGTAGGAACAAAGTAGACAGGGGGATGTTACAAATATCATAGGAAATAGAGGAACTAAAGAACTTACATGCATGACCCATGGACATGAACTAAGTGGGGGGGGTGTTGCTGGAGGGAAGGGGCATACTGAGCAAAGGAGGACAAATAGGGAGAAATTGGGACTACTGTAATAGATAATCAATAAAAGATACTTTAAAAAAAGAATAGACAGCTTGAAACAGGTACATGCTTAAACGGAGAACTTAATATGCATTAACAATGGAACCATGAATCAATGGAGAAATTATTTAGTATACAGTGTTGGGATGACTTGCTCACACCATGAGAAAAATAAAAGTGGATTTTCATATTCCAGTTGGTGGCTTGAAAATCTAAATATGAAAGGCAAAGCTAAAAACTTATTGAAAAATAATGTTAGAGATTTCCTTTGAGACATAAAAATGGGGAAGAACTTTAACAAAGTTAGCAAGCACAACCCACAGGGAAAAATATTGTTTAATTTGACTAGATCAGAATTAAGTATTTTTGTTCAATGAAGGACATATCATGAGCAAATTTCATAAACAGTTCATGACAGATTGGGGGATAATATGCCCAGTGACTAAAGTTGACTAAGAAATAATATAAAAAATAAAGAACTCCTAATATCAACAAGAAGGCATTACCTACCCTGTAGAAACAATGGGCAAAAGATATAAATAATCAATTAACAGAAGTGGAAAGAATCACTTGTTCAGTCCTTCAACAAATATTTGTCATCAGTTTGGGTCAAATTCTTATAACAAATATTTGTTGAGTGTTGACTATATACCACATGCTATTCAAGATGCGGGAGAAAAGAAAATTGCTGCTCTCATGGAGATTTCAGTCTTTTTTAGGAGACAATGTATGAGATGGTAAGAGAAGAAAATAAAACATTCTTTATGCTGAGTACAGGCCATAGACTAAGGGCATTATGGAGAATAGTGAAGCAGGGAAGGGGGTAAACAAAATTTGTGATAAGAAGGGAAGTAATAAAAGGTCTCATTGAGAAGGAAGTGCGCGAGTTATGAAATTGCTGGGAGAAGCATGTACCAGACAGAGAAAGCAGCAAGTACAAAGGCCCAGAGGCAGGGTCTGTACCAAAGTTTTTGAACAACTATAAGGTGGCTAAGGTGGAGAATAATTGGAGAAATATAATGGAGGTTGAGATCACTGAGAGTCTTGCAAGTCATTGAAGAGGAGCCATTCAGATAGTTTGATCACAGGATTAAATGAAATGCAAATCAGACTGGTGAAAAATGCTGAGTGTTGGAAGGATTCTGGTGACATGGTGAGTCTTGTGCATTACTGGTGAGAGATATGGAGCTTTCCCTGTCCTTATAACTGTCACTGATTTTTATACTTCTTCCTTAAATGTAGGGGCTGTCCAAGATAAAACATGAAGGCTTTATGCTTCTTTCATCATCTCAGTTACTCCTTCACAGGGTATTGCCCCAAATTTATATCTCTTACCAAAACACTCAGACTGGAAAACCCAGAACATGTAATTTGTCCTTCGCTACTGACATGCTCCGTTTCCATGATTCATGGATTGTTTTTACTAAGTCTTGCACTTCTGTCTTTTTCCTAGTCTCAACACCCCTACTAGAAGTGAAAGCAGACACAACCGGTCCTCTGTAGGCCACAAAGAATTATCTCTGATTGTATCTGGAATTGCAACTGAAAAATTACTCAAAACCCCAATAGCTAACAATTTCTACTGGCAGTCTTGGAGGGGATATAAGGGAGGACTTGATGAAATAAAATATTTTACACCTACATTTAACTTGGCCTTTTGACTTCAAGAAATTTATTCTGTATAAATCCTTGTCCAAATATGTAAAGATACTTGTATAAGTAGGCTTACTGATGTGTTGTTAGAAAATCAGAAAATTCTTAAATGACTGTACATTAAATTATCATACAGTAGAATTTTACAAAGAATCAGACAGATCTTTATGTGGTGACATGGGAAGGTGGTCACAAAATATTAAGTGAAAGAAGAATGCTGCATAACCATGTATATAGTGTGTTACTTTTTTTATAACAAAGAATCATATAGATTCATTTTTATATGACTTTGTTCAGACATTGAAATGTATCTTGAGAGATATACAACCTAGGAGGAAGCAGAGAACTTTGAATAAGAAACTATTCAGGTCCATGTCAGCAGCAATTTCAGAAGTCTGGTCATTACTTTAGATATACTATAAAAAGCAGTGATTATTAGAACTCTACACTTTCATTGCTATTTTTCAGTACAGCTCTACAGATATTTTCTGACTTGCTTGCCAAATTCCAGAATATGAAAAAAAGGACCTCACTTAAAGCAATCTCAGAACTCTTTAGGACCAAGAAAACATGGACAAGTCGGCTTTGGAAATCATTTTCAAGAGCTGACACAAGCTGGAAAGAGAACTGAAGTGAATCAGACTCTCATCTGGTTCCTTAGGTGGTAACTTGGAGTTCAGATGAAGGACAACTCGAGATGTTGCCTCTGTCTATTGAGGGAGGGCCTGTCCTACCCTTACGTTCTATGCCTACCAGGGACATGGTCCCAAGGGGTAACCATGGAGTTGCCCAGGTTGAGGAATACAGTAACACATTGAAATTTTCATGGGCCAGAACCCCTTCTACCTCCATTTCTGCAGCTTCCCGGGGTTCTAATTACCTGGGGTCACTTGTGGTAGGAACACAAGGACAGCAAAAGTCAGAAGCAGGAGTCTCATGGTCCTTGGGAAGTAGGAGGCAACGGATCCAGGAGTCCAGAACACTTTGTACAGTATGAATCTGAACTAGGGTTTTATTGGCCTCTCTGGGGTGGGGACAGAGGGATGGGGCGCTGAACTGGACAGATACATAAAAGCTAATCCATGCAGAGCGTAAGTCTATTAGCTGGCACATTGACTGAGCATCTGGTACAGGCCCTGGAGGTTAAGCAGATGATTATAAGTCACAGGAATGTAAGGGGTGTTTGAAGATAAGTAGAGGGAGGGCTTGCATGCCAGGACATCTTCCCTGGTTTCCCTGGGCCTCTCAGCAGGGCCCTGCCTTCTTTGCTTACAGTTTCTCTCGCTCCAGCATAAGCCCACTTTTAAACTATTTACTTGTGTGTTTATCCCCACTGGGCTGTGAGATTCCTGAGAATAAAGACCGTATCACTCATTTTTGAAGCCCAAGGCACAAAACATTCTCAGTGAAGGGTTATGGAAATAAAGGTAATGAGCACATGTTAATCTATAATCCAAATCTCTTACATATGTGTCTACCAAGGGAAGTGACTTGCCCAAGGTAATAAATTGAGAGCTGGTTTGCAGTAGAGTTTGTGGGAGGTAATTTATAACAGGAATCAAAGAGGGATGTTATCCAATGTTATCAAAAATTCTCCCCCGGCAAGGCAGCTCCTAGCCAAGTAACTTGGGATGTTACTTTTGACAGGGGCACCCTGGAGGCCATTGAAGGTCTGGGACATCTGTGAAGGCCTTGACATTCAGATCTGCTTGTGAGATGCAGAGCCCTAACGTGACCTCTAGAGTCAGCCTAGTCCTGACTTGTTTTCATCACATTTTCACCCTGTATCAACTCTCACTTCCTTCTTTCTCATGGCTAATACTTCATTTTATAGTTATACCACAATTTCTTTATCCATCAATTCTTTGATGGTAGGTTGTTTCCATACATTGGTTATTATGAATAATGCTGCAATAAACATGGAAGTGCATATATCTCTTTGATATCCTGTTTTCATTTCTTTTAGGTATATTCCCAGAAGTAAAACTGCTGAATCATATGGTAGTTCCATTTTTAATTTTTTGAGGATGCTCCTTCCTGTTTTCCATAGTGGCTGAACCAATTTACATTCCTGCTAACAGTGCACAAGGGTTCCCTTTCCTCCACATTCTTGACAACCCTTATAATTTTTTATCTTCTTGGTAATAGCACTTCTAACACATGTGAGGTGATATCTCATTCTGGTTTTTATTTGAATTCCCCTAAGGATTAGTGATGTTGAGTACCTTTTCATGTACATGTTGACCATTTGCATAACTTTGGGAAAATATCTATTCAAGTTCTTTGGCCATTTCTTCATTGGATTCTTTATTTATTTGCCATTGAATTGTATGAGTTCTTTATATATCCTGGGTATTAACATGAAAACTCAAGGAGTAGTTTACCCTAAGTTTTCTCCTAGGAGTTTTATGGTTTCAGGTCTTAAATTTAAGTCTTTAATCAATTTTGAGTTAATTTTCATGAGTTTTGTAAGATAGGAGTCCAATTTAATTTTTCTGTGTGTGGTTATCCAATTTTCTCAATACCATTTGTTGAAGAGACTATTGTTTCTCCATTGATTATTCTTGGCTTACTTGTCAAATATTAGTTAAACATATATGCAGGGGTGTTAATTCTGTGCTGTCTATTCTGTACTATTGGTCTATGTCAGACCGAACTTTACAACCAAACATGAGTTCGTAATAAATGTAATGCCTTTACCTGAGGTGTCTTCTGCTTTATGAAGAAAACTCTTGACAACCTGGTACCTAGTGGTCAAAATGTCAAGAATCAGAAGACAAGTATAAAACAAGGAATTTCCCAGAGGCTTCCCAAACTCTTTTTGGAAAGGCAAAGGCCCAGATGGAGAAAATGGTGCAACTGACATGGGACACTAGCAAAGCAGGTGCAAAAGAAATGGAAACGTGTTTTCCCTGGGTAAAGTAATTTGATACTTGATGTTACAAAAAGTGGGGGTTTTTTTTAGAATGTTTTCATGGGACTCACTGGGAATTTTCTGGATTTTCTTCTAACTAATTAGTTTTTTATTTTTATTTTTATAATTATATATTGATGGAGTGGGACACCATGGTATTTTTAGTGCTTTGGGTACCTCAAAGTCTTAATCCAGCCTTGTGAGGACAGTAGAGAGGAGGTCACATGCTTTAATCAACCCACAGAAAAGAGACGAGTTAACAATCCCCAGACTGAGAAGCCCCCAGTTTTCCTGCTTCACTCTAAATTCATGCTAATCTCATGATGATGATTGGTATAATCCCCCAAAGATCTTTTCTTTTTTTTCAAATAATTATTAAAAGTTTGGGACTTTCTGATAGATGCATGGGTTGGTCTGTGTGGATGAGAATCTGTCCTGCTTGGAATGCAGCAGTAGTCACCATTTTGACATGGCTTTTTCATCTGTTCACTGGATTTGCAGTCTCTCCTGCAGTGTCCTTTTATGAGCCAGCAAGGTTTTCGGCCCCTGCAGACTGAAGAGAGTAAAGAAAGACAATCATCTCAAAATATGGATGCTCATTGTCATAACAATTAGGGTAACCCTATCCGTAATCTTCACAACAACTCTGTGTTTATAAAGGGAGATTATGTAAGCAAAGCAGGGTTTGGTATAGCCTATATTTCTAAGCATCTTATCATCAATGTTAAAGGAATTTGCTATCCGATAGGAACTGAGGTTATTTGGTAAGAAGTCATGTAATTATGTGAAATTAGCTGAGCAGAGTGAGCTAATCTAATTGTCACACCACAGGTATAGGAATTTTAACTTGAATTGGATACAGAAATGTCACAATAATGATTGTTCTAAAAAAACAATGAAACAAAGTTGTTTTAGTTGGAGCCCTCAGAAACACAGCTGTGTAGATCATTACCATTTCTCACATTTGAGCACATGACTTGTTAAGACACATATTGCTGGGCCTCACTTCCAGAGTTTCTGATTTAATATGTCTGGGATGGGATTTGAAAATTTGTATTTCTAAAAATGATAAGACCTTCATGAAAGAAACTGAAGAAGACACACTTAAGTGAAATAATATCCCATCTTCATAGATCAGAAAAATTAATATCATTATAATGTCCATGCTACTCCAAACCATCTACAGATTCAAAGCAATCCCTATAAAAATTCCAATGGTGTTTTTTACAGAAATAGAAGAAAAAAAAAATCAAATTCTTATGGGGCCACAAAAGACCCCAAATAGGCAAAGCAATCTTGAGGAAGAAGAGCAAAGCTGGAGGCATCATGTTTCCTGATTTCAAATTATATTACAAAACTATAGTAATCAAAACAGTATGATACTGGCATTAAAACAGAAACATAGACCAATGAAATGCCATACTTTGAAATAGGCATTAATTATTGATGTGCAACTGGATGAATCATCATAGAGAAAACTACTCATGTAACCAGCCCTAGCAGACACCTTCATGTCTCCTTACAATCACTAATGTTTCTCCTCCCTTCCAAGGTAAAAAAAGGCCCCAAATATCCACCCCTTCTTGGATCCTTCTCCTTTACTGTATAATTTTATGATGCTCTCCATTATGGTTGAAGAGATGTGCCCCACCACTTGACTCTGGCATATCCATGTGACCTACTTGCTAGTAAATGTGATTTCTTGTTTAGTTCAAAGTTTATTTAACAGTATGTTGTTTAATTTCCAAATATATGAGCTCTTTGATATTCTTTTATGATTGATTTCTAATTTTATTATGTTGGAAAATATCTTTATGATATTTTTTGGCTTAATGTAGCTTTCTTTGTGGTCTTATTTGTGGGATATTTTTGTAAATTTGTGATGTGTGCTCAAAAGAAAGCTTACTCTCTGTTGGGTATATAAGTATCCTTATATAAATACCTATAACTATATCTATTTACCTACCTGGCTAATAGCTTAAGCTTATTCAATACCTTGGTCAGATCTTCAGTATGTGGTTATTGATCAAGTGTTAAAATTAGGTTAAAGATCTCCAAACGTGATTGCTAACGTCACTATTTTTCTCTGACATACTGTCACTTCTTGTTACTCAGATTTGGAAGGTGACTTTTAGGTGCTAATAGGTGCTTGTAGCTCAATAATTTACTTTACAAGTATAGCACTTTGTTAATTATTATATTTTTGTTTCAAATTAGTTTTTATCACACGTTAAGATTGCTCATTATTTTCATATTTTCAGATTTTTTTATATCAAGCATGTCTGTGTCTTTCTAGACAAGATATTGTTTGCTCTTTCTCATCTGAGAACCAGAACCTTTATTTAGTAAGTTTAATCCATTTACAATTATTGTTATTAAAATTATATTTGGACTTATTTCTGCTACCTTATTTTACATTTTGTATTTATTATAATTTTAATTTACTACCTTTAATTAGATAAATAAGGTTATTTTCATCTGGTTTAAAATGTTCTCATTTTGTTTTTATTCTTATGCAATTAACCCATGTCCATGATAATCTATCATTATTAATTTTTGAAACTTGTCTATAATTATATCTTACTCCTTAACAAGGCAAGTACCTCAGCAGTGCTCTCATCTTCCTTGGCTTTCTCTCCACTCTTCCTGGCCATCCCCTCCCTAATCATGTTGATTATCTAAAATTTATAATTATGGAATACATTTTCTCTTTGTCTTTACCCCCCCAGTATAGTTTCTTTTAAGTCAATTACAAATTATAAATTAAGTGATAATTCTTACCTCTCACATCATTTCCAACATCCTTCTGGATTTTTTCTCTTTTTATTTTAGTTCTTCCTCCAAGAGTGTTTTCAAAGTGTGTCTTTGTATAGCAAACATTCTGAGGCCCTCTATGCTTGAGTATTTTTGTTATACTTCTATATATAAACAGCAGTGTAAATGGGTATACAATTCTAGGCTCAGAGTTCTTTTCCTTCGTTAATTATTTACTTTTTTCATATTAGTGTTACAGTTGAGAAGTTGCCACAACTGTCATTTTTCTGGCTTCATGTTCATTTGGGTTTTCTAAAGCTCTTTCGCTCTGAAAGACAAGTCATTTCTTGTCCAAAGAGACATAGAGAGAGGGCTCACAAAAAACAAAATTATAAACTTAGTCTACCTAGGAAGTAGACCTCTAGGAATTTATTCAGAAATTTTTGTCCAAGGAAGTAAAAATATACGTGCAGAAAGTCAGTTGCAGTTTATGTTTGGTCTTTTCAAAGATCCGGAAAGATTACATTTTACCCTCAATAAGGATTAGATGTACAAATTCTGATCCATTCATATGATGAGTAGTATGTGACTTCTAGAAGCAATGAGGTCAATTTTATGTGTTCACAAGGAAGCTGTCTACCATACATTCCTGAATTAAAAAAACAGTTTAGAGCAATAGATAGTTACTTTTTGGTTAAATAACTACAGGCACATACATATTTCTACACATTTACATATGCATAGAAAAAAGGTTTCAATCACAGATGAAGGGAAATGGTATCTTGTCTAAAAATTATGCAGGCTTTCAGAAACAATAGTTTCAAAGCTCTGGCCACATATTTGTGATGTCTTATTATAAATCATTAACAAAATCACAGACTTTTGTAGTTGGGAAGGAGCAGAGAAGACCTTGCTCTCTTCCACATGACTGCTCTGCAGATTTTCTCATCTCAGACTAGGAGAACAGGGACTTCACATGAAGGGATATTAGAACTTCATATTTCAGAAAGGCTTAAGGACTCATGATCTGGTAGAGACTGAAAAGACAGCTGAAGTCAAGCAGCTGGTCAGTTGGGTCCTTGGGACATTGATTGGTGCAAAGTGCCAAAGGTAATTTGGATGCTGAGGTTACAACTGAGGATGAGAAGGACTTCTTGGAAGATACCCTGCCCTACTTCATGGCTCTAGGGGTCCTAGCCAGAAAAACATTTCCAATACAGGGCCTCAGGTTTGTCCTGGGAGGAGTACATTCTGATAAGGTCAAGCAGCTTTCTGGCACTCTGCAAAACCCTGTCTGAATTGGCAGAAAGATACTAAACCTTCCATAGGCAGTTCCCTATCTTAGCTCTCTTTTCCTTCTTTTTTGATTCTGGTTACCTGGCAACATCTGGAACAGGATGGAAAATACAGTAAGGGTCAGGAGCAAGAATTTCATGGTCTTTGAGAAGGCTGTGGCAGATCCAGGAGTCCAGAACATTCTGCAATGGGGCTCTGGACTCAGGTTTTTATTTACTTCCATGGGGCGGGGTTTAGGGGGTGGCTCATGACCAATGAAACAAAGAGAGGTATAAAGGGACATTGATCCTTTGACCAGTGGCATTAATTGACTATTCACTACTTAGAGCCCTGTACTAGGTACTCTGAAGGGGAGCAGAAGAATAGAAGAGCAGGTAAAAAGATCATGGAAGTATATAAAGAGAGAATCACACACCAGGAAGTCTTCCCAACCCCCTAGCCCACTGGACACATGAGCTTGTTGCAATCTTTCTGCTCATACTCCCTCCCCCTCTGTCCTAGTCTTCATCACACTGCACTGGGATCAACTATAAACTTCTTGAGGGCAGAAACTCTCTCTTTACTGTATTTCTAGGGCCAGTGGTTTAAATTAAGAAAATAATATTTTAATGAAGTAAATAAACACATTTTTATATAATACATAACATCCTGAGGACTCTTACAGTCAGGACCTTTGGAATCAGGTAGGTTAGACTTCCTTATTTTGTAGACGGAACACTGAGATCAAGAGACAAAGGGATGATTCATATCCTGGGCAGGATGGAGGGGGATGATGTGAGATTTCATCATGGTACTTAGAATGGTACGCAATTTAAAACTTATGCATTATTCATTTCTGAAATTTTCCATTTAATATTTTCAGACCACAGCTGACCATGGGAAACTGAAATCTGGGAAAACAAAACCACAGATAAGCAGTGGGAGTGAGTGGGGGTGAGGGGACTAACTATAGTGATTTTTTTCTACCAGTGAACTGGGTTCTTTGGTATAATCTGGGACAATGTCCCCTATTAAATTAAGCTGTTTTGCTCTCTTAATCAAACTCCAATATTCTTAATTTCAACTTACATGAACTATGAAATTTTAGATAATTGTATTAAAATTCCCTAGGTATGATTAAGCATTTAATCAAATTCTCCTCACATTAGATTTTACATTATAAATTTTGATGCTTTTTTATGATGTGCCAATTTTTATGACTATCACAGTTTCTCTGTACATTGTGCCACATACTTATTTTTAAAAAATTTTTCACCCAAGGATATGTGTATTAATTTAAAAGAGGGGTGAAGAGAAATATCTGTGTGAGAGAAACATCGATCTGTTGCCTCCTGTAAGCACCCCAACCAGGGACTGAACCAGTAACCTAGGTATGTGCCCTGACCAGGTATAGAACTTGCAAATTTTGATGCATAGGATGACACTCCAACCAACTGAGCCACCCAGCCAGGGCTGTGCCATTTACTTTTACGTAATATTTTACTCTATCTTGCCCTTGAATTCCACTTTAACTTTTGTGTTAACATAGAAATTGTATATAATAATTGCTTATAAAAATAATTGTCTAAACCCTGGCTGGTGTGGCTCAGTGGATTGAGCATCGGCCTGTGAACCAAGTGTCGCTGGTTCGATTTCCCAGTCAGGGCACATGACTAGGTTGCACGTCAGGTCCCCAGTTGGGGGCGCAAGTGAGAGGCAACCACACAGTGATGTTTCTCTCCCTCTCTTTCTCCTTTCCCCTCTATCTAAAAATAAATAAACAAACAAACAAATAATTTTTTAAAAATTGTCTAAAAATTATTGTACTGCACTTCCAACTTCCAGAATTGCAGATGAGAAGTATGATGCTAGTTTGATTCTCTTTCCTTTGTTGGTATTTTGTATCTTTTGCCTGGAAGCTTCTGATATTGCCTTTCTATCCCAGGAAAGAAGATTAATTTGTTGTACCACCTGTGTCTAAGTATATGCTTTCTGTCATGAATATGCCCGGGACTTGACAAATTCTTTCAATGTAGAAGCTCCCATTTTTCTTCAGTGTTGAGAAATTTCCTTCTATTATGTCTCTATAATTTCCACATGTTACCCTTCTCATTTTTGAGCTCATTATTTGGAGAGACATCATGGAAATGTTCTTTGAAATACTTTTCCCTCTTGGAGTGTGTAGCAGAAATTATCCATGAAAGCATGAGTAAAGTCAGAAGCATTACCCCAGATAACAATTTTCATTTCACTGTGTTTAGATTTGCATTGTGAAATATCTCTTCCATGTCATTAGATAGATCAGCAATTTAGCTTAGCTTCTTGTGACAGTCTTTGTTTACTTCAATACAACTTGAATACAATTTTATTTATTTATTTTTAGGGAGAGGGGAAAGGAAGGAGAAAGAGAAGGAGAGAAACATTGATCGGTTTCTTCTCTCATGGCTCCAACTGGGGACCTGGCCTGCAAACCAGGCATGTGCCCTGACAGGAAATTGAACTGGCAACCTTTCAGTCCGCACGCCAGCACTCAGTCCACTGAGCCACACCAGCCAGGACCAACTTTAGTACAATTTTAAACTGATCATATTGCTTTGAGTTCTAGAAGCAGTTTTTTGTGCTTCATTTTTATTTCCTTGAAGGTCTTCATTATGTCAAAACTTTAAACTTTATCTGATTCTTCCATCCTTTTCACTTCAATGAGAATGTAGTAGGAGTAAACTGTTTTCCTCTGCACAGCGTGTCCCTTTGGGGGACTGCCTCCATTGGTGGACATGCTGATCTCAGGACCACCTCTCCATACTGTTGGTGAGAGCACATGAGCTGTAATGTGTGAATCAATTTTCTTGGTGGAATTAGGATCTAAAGCTGAGAAAACACTGAGACTGGAGCTCACATATCCTCACCCTAGAGGGACTGAGAAGCAAAACTGTGGCCTTCTCAGCTCCAAAGAGGGAGATATGCTCTTGCCCCTTGCCTCAAATGGTAAGGAATTACTCAAATACAAGTCGGTGCAGATTTGGGGCATCTAAGACAGAGGAATGGCCACTACTGCCCTTCATGTAGTGTCAGAACCATTCAGACCCAAGCGTATCTGAATTAGAGTTTTGGGTCTTAATTTCTACAATATACTTGCTGTGAAACACTCATCCTTTTAAAAGGAGAATGTCTTCTGTGCCATGCAGGAAGTTTTTAGTTTGATGTAATCCCACGTATTTATCTTTGCTTCTGTTGCCTGTACTTTTGGTGTTAAGTCCAAAAAAATATTGCCCACACAAATATCAAGGAGTCTCCCCCTACGTTTTCTTCTAGGAGTACCAGTCACCTCCTCTGACCTTTACTGAACAGCTTCAGGAGTCAGCCCTGCTGGGGACCTTTTCTCTGGATGTACCCACTCCACGTCTCTTGTTCTTCTTTGATGGGAAGTCGTTAAGACTATGTGCCTTCTCTCCATTCCCCAAAGCCCGGCCAAGTGCTGAATGCCTCTTTTGCTTTCCCCAGTACAGTTGTCCGAGTGCGCTTGTGCACAATCTGCAGAGGCTTGCGTGCCATCTGTGGGGGAAACACAGGGTGCTAGCTACAGAAGGGGAGGGGTGCGGGAAGTGCTGGCGGGGCGCACGGGCTAGCTGGGTGGGTCTGCAGGTGATGTGTTGTATGAGCTTCAGAGCAGGCCTCTTGGTGGAGCCCGGAGTTGGAACCCATAGCCCTTTGTTGCATTCTGCACACCATTTGCTCTAAGCCCTCACTCACCTCTTTTCTTTACTCTTATCTGTCACCAGAGTAGTCAGTTGTGCTGATCCCCTCAGTGTTCTGGGCGGGGCGAGAAAGAAGCAGACCTTCTGGGTAGTGTCCTGCACAGCTGGGGATGCTGGGCACTCACTAGGCTCTCGCTTTCCCCAATGGAGAAATTGCAGACCCAGGGGGTTTCTTTTGGCACCGACCTGTGTCGCTTGGGGGAAGGAGTGATGCAGGTCACTTAAAACTGTTCTTTTTACCCTTTTTCATTGCATCCATTCTTAAAAAAAATTTTTTTAATCCTCACCTGGGAATATGTTTATTGATTTGAGAGAGAGAGAGAGAGAGAGAAAGAGAGAGAGAGAGAGAGAGAGAGAGAAACATAGATGTGAGAGAAACATCGATCCCAACCGGGATTGAACCCACACATTTTGATGCCCAGGACAACACTACAGCCAACTGAACAACCTGGCCAGAGCGCATCTATTCATGTATTCTTTTTTTCTTCTGTGCGGTGTTGGAACCCCTCTGCTGATAGAGCAAAGAAATGTATGTATGTATGTTAACCTATATATATATGTATACATATGAGGGGCAACTGAAAAAAACCCAGAATTTATTCATAAAAAATTGTGCAGTTATTCTTACATGTTTAAACTTCAGGCACCTTCATAGTACTCTCCACTTGATGCAATACACCTACTGAGACATTTTTTTCCGCTGCTCAAAATAGTTTTAGAGCTCATCAATTTTGAGGCCTTTTAGTGCTTCTGCTGTTTTCTATTTTTATTTTTTGCATCTCTTCCACATCAGGAAAACATTTCCCTTTGAGAACTTTTTTCATCCAGGGAAACAAACAAAAAAGTCACTTGAGGAGAGATCAGGTGAACAGAGAGTGGGGTACAGGGGTCATGCTGTTCCTGGACAAAAATTGCTGAACACTCAACCCTGTGTGGGCAGGTGCGCTCGTAAATCACCCATCACGAAATGGGCAAACGCACTGAAAGAGTCTTCAAAGAAAAATTCACTGAAGCCAAATGCAGCCAGCCTCTCACGGATACCAGGTGGTGCACTGATACAGATGGGTTCCTAGAACACCCACCTAGTGGAGGAACCCTGAACTACAAGGGGCCTGCCCTGCAGAAGATAATTCCAGTTTTTTGAGGTCTGCCCTCCTACATCAAGTTTCTTCTCTTAAGTGAGGTCATAATATATACATCCTGTGGTTGTTATAGGAAATCTAATCAGAAAATTACTGAGCACTCCGTAGGAATGCTTTCGTTTCATTAACCACATCAAAAGCACACATCCCCATGGGGACTAACTTCAATAACAGTGCTTATGGGCAGTTCTTTTGCCTTTAAAGACTCCACTCATTTCCCAAGTTATTTACACTAGCCCTTACCGCTGCATACCCTTTAGTGAGATTGTTTCACACATTTGTAAAACAGATTAGATTATTTTATCACAGTCTGCATTCCATCCTGGGATCCCTTGATCTCCTAAACAATTTTAAAAGTTTGTACACATTTATTTGCATGCTGTCTGGAAAAATTCTATGGTTTTTGATAAATGCATAATGTCATGTACCTACTCTTACAGTGTCATACAGAAGAGTTTCACCACCCTGAAAATCCTAAAAAATATGCTTCACTTATTCAACCCTCTATCATTCCCCCAAATCTTTGCCAACAACTAATCTTTTTACTCTCTCTTACAGTCTTTGCCTTTTCTAAAATGGCATATAATTAGAATCATATAGTATGTAGCCTTTTCAGACTGACTTTCACTAAATAATATGCACTTAAAGTTCACCCATGTTTTTTCATGGATAATAGCTCATTTCTTTGAATTGCTAAATAATATTCCATTCATTATTCTGCCGTAATTTGTCTATTTATTCACTTATTGTAGGGCCTAGCAGTTACTTCAAGCCCAGCAGCTGCCTGTGGGCTTGAAATAACTGAGCTTTAAGATGAAGCAGAAACTCTGGACACTGGCTTCTGCTTTGACTTTACTGAGGGCAAGGTTGGACTTTTCCCATGGCGGGATGACTGGAATCAGGACAGAGGGGACCCAGGGGCAGACTTCCACACAAATAAACCATGCCACACAGCAGTCTTCCATGTGTGGGTCCTTGGAATGCTTTCCTCGCAATCCTGTGGAAGAGCCTAATTTCTGCCGACGACACAGAGACCCATTTCTCTGGTCCTCTGGTCAGAACGGTAGCTTCCTCCAATTGTTTTTGCTACCTGTACCTGCTAATCGAAAGTTGGGAAATGAAGGTAGAGAAATCCTTGAGAAAATCACCCAGTTATAGGCCATTCCTTAGATTTTGGTTCTCATCTGCAATTCACCTACTATTTTTAACTCTTTACTTTCTTCAGGTAGTCACATCCTGTATTTCTTCCAGAGTTATAAGTTTTAATCAGTGGAAGGGATAGGCTGTAGTGGACTTACATCAACTTGATTAGTATGCAAAGATTCTATATCCTTTTTTTTTTTTTTTAATGTTCAAATTGTCATCACTTTGGCCAGTGGGTGCCCTTCAAACTGATTCCTTTGTCCTTTTAATTTGAGCCCACCAAATTTTATAAGCCTCTTTTCTAATACATAAAATGACAACTCTGTATTATTCGTCGGCAGCCGTCCGTCTCGAGAGACGATGGTGTATCTTCTTAAGAGTCTATCTGCACCGCCGAGAATGGCTGTGCAGTCCGACTCGGGAGTGACACGGTATCTGTCTCCTCCCGTGTTGAATCGACATCTTGCGATGACGCTGGAGTGTCCTCTCCAGTGAAGCTGAAGCTACAGAGCCTGGGCAGGGTGATATGGAGGGTCTGCTGTTGCCCATGCAGCAGACCCCCCCTCTCTTCGCAGCTGAAGGATCCAAGGGAGAGACGGAGTCAATACAGTTTGGCTTCAGGTGCGCCGCAGGAGTTGCCGGTGTTGACTACAACGTCAAACCGCCTTAGGGACTCCGGCTCCGGATTTTCTGTCGGGGTTTACTCCCTTAGCCTTTCCCCTGAAGAGGTATGCCGCAAGGCAGCGGAGGTTTTTTGGAGTCAGAGTTTTCCTTCTCTGATGTGCCCTGACTGGAAGATCGAACCAGCGACACTTAGCTCGCAGGCCGACGCTCAATCCACTGAGCCAAACCATATATATTTTTTGTACTATAAGGAGATTATTGGTATTTCATTATTTTCTACATGAATGGAAAAAATAAATATTACAGTGATTTTTCTGTTTCTTACTTCAATAAAGTTTTGAGAGACTTTTATCTCTTAAATTAGTAAATGACACCATGCGATACATGGGCTAAACTAGGCAAGGAATAAAAAGCTAAGAACTACGGGCTGTCAAGAGAAAGGTAAGATTTACTCCCATTTGGGTCTTAAAAACACTTTGAAAGCAAAATTTCACCAAGAATTTATAAAGTCATTGGAAATTTTTTAAATGTCGTAATTGTAGTTGTAGCTGATTGTGGACTTGTGGCTTTTCCCCCATGTCTGTTAGTGGGTTGAGTTTTATTTGAGAAAACATCAGCAATGTTCTCTGAAGAGGGAACCTTGTTCCTGTCCTCTTGCAACAAATGTTTGTAGGTCTGAGTGTTGATTAGTGTAGAATTTTATCTCCTTCCAGGCAGTTTTCTTTGTGAGAATGTGACTCTACTGTTTGGGAACAAGGATTGGCGTATAGCAGATCCCAGAAACAAAACCCTGAACTTAAAATGTTACCTGTCCTCACTATCAGGGAACTGCTGTCCCCTGGCGGTCAAGTTTTGATTCACAGGAATCTCAAAGCAGATGAATGTGTGTGTTTTCTTTACCAAATAGATATTCATTTTCCTTGAAAAAGAAGGGTTGCTCTACAATCTCCAGCTTGCCCAGGAATTTAGTTTCTTCTGTTGTTTGTGAGACTTTTTCTATGTGTGAGACCATATGAATTGAGAGACTGAGGGTGGAGAAGCCAAGTGTAACCATGCAGAAACTTCATTCCTTTATAATAAAAACTTTTTTCTTTTTTTCCTTTTGATTCAAACCAGCTTCACCCAGCTCCCTTCTCCCTTGCACATCATTCCCTTAATCATTAAGTCCTCAGGATAAGGAGGTTCTGGTTGGAAACAATCGTGGGAACAAAGCCTCAAGACTGTTGACCACAGAGACAGAGTTTCAATCAAACTAAAGATAACACTTAGGTCTCTCTTGTGTTTCAGCTGCAGGCCCAGAAAAGCAGTGAAACCAGTGGAAGTGACCCGTTGGCTGACATCAGGGCCAGATGCACTGATCAACCACTCCTACCCTAGTGCTAACCAATTAGTAGGGACCATGACCTGACCATGACCCTAACTCCCTTAGTCACCATGATTAATGATTTTTCCCCTGTATAACCCACCCCCTGGAAGTCACTGGGAACCAGATCTTTGAGCATTAGCTCACCTGTGTCTCCAGGCCTGGGCCACTTACTAAAAGAAAACCCTTACTTTATATGCTGCAAACTCTTATTTGTGTCTTATTGGGCTGTGATATGTGCAGGCAAATGAAACTCTTTAGTTCAGTAACACAAGAGAATTTTGTCTTACTGATACTTTCTGATACTACCTAAGTACAGGGCAGTTGCAGAAGTCACATACCTGGAACGTTGATGGAGACAGGATATGACTGAGAAAAAAAAGCTTTCTTTAAAAGATATCTCTAGATTAAATAGGTGTGGCTGCCTACAAAGATAATTGAAAAGTATAAAGGTTTTATAAAAGCTCAGGAAATTTTTAAAAAATGAACCCCAATTTTAATACTTTAACTCTGCTAGCACTTAAAGAAAATAACCCTCCAGCCTAGGAGAAAGTGGCAAGCATTTGAGGAATTGAGCCATAAACTGAACTTTGTTATATGTGCAAGTACATTAAATTAGTCTTCAGAAGACTGAATCTTATAATGGTTTTCTACTTGAAAAGGTTTTTTGCCAATGAAGTAATTAAAATATTGAATTACTTAAAATCTTTTGGTCAAAAAGAACATTATACTCTTTCAGGAATAAAATAAGAAATATATACATAAATTAAAATGTATAAAGAAACCTGCAAAATCATATGGTTCTTAAAAATGATTTAAATGATGTTCCTGTGTTCTAAAATATATTTTTTTAATTGAAAATATTTTTGAATGAGAAAAAGGAAAATCTAATTTTAGTTGATCTAAGTGTACCTGCTGAGTACAATATAATGAATAAAAGATATGCAAATTGACTTTAGGTTGATAATGAGTTACCATAAATGGGCATTACGAAACCTTCTGTAAAGTCTATAGTGTTACTTGGTTAAAAGAGAGATTTTATAGTTACATCTACTTCCCATCAATGCTTCCAATCAAGGGAAAGCTTTTTATTTTTATTTTTAGATGTTTTGGTTAAAAGAACACTATATTATTCTCTTTGAATTTGCCCCAGTGGAAAATAAAAATACAAACATGACATTTTTAGTTTATACAAGACTTTTGATTTTATTATTTTACCAAATGGTTAAATACCTAAATTTCCTCTAATTTTTGGATCTGATAAAATTTTAATTATAATAGTATTTAAGGATATAAAATGTGAACTTCGGTCTTCAATTAAATAAGCCATAAGTTAAAACATCTAGTGTTTATAAATTTGGTTCTTGTAAACGTCAGAAAATATTCCATTTATGTGGATTGATAGTGTCATCACTTACATCATTGGATCCGGTTTTATGATGTCTTTGTTTCTCTGTCAAATTGTTATTATGAACTGTAATTTCATTGTCCCTTAAAGAGACAAAGAATTAGGATCTATAGAACAATTCTCTATTATGGCAATTGAATAGAAATCTTTATTTTGAGACTTTAAAAAAATTAAAATTTGGAGACACGAAAATCTATACTCACCAGATAGCTCTCATTTTTGAAACTTGTGTATTCTTATTGAAGTCAATTAATTTGGTCTTCAAACCACCCAGTTGAGGTAGTCATATCAAACTGATATGTACATTGTCTTAAATTATATTTGATAATATATTTTATGTTTTAAACATTAAAATTTGCATGATCATTTAATCATTATGTGTGTAAGTATATACTGTATAACATGTAAGTACATATCAAGATATTTTAAAACTAATGAAAATATTTTAATTCAGTTGAGGAGAAAGGACTGGTATAGCAAAGAAAAAAAAGTTGAACTCAAAACATGTAGTTTGTTCATAGCATGAGTAGGCATATATTTTTTGCTGTCTTTGTACTTTGTAAAGGTGGCAGACCTTTTCTCTCTTCATTGTGTTTTCTCATTTCAAGAACATGAGTCTCATTAGGCATTCAGGATAGTTTTTAGACAATTACAAAACTAATAAGGATTTTGCTGCTTCTGGAGTAAGCTAAAATTTCTAAAGATCCTTCACTTAACAACTACAATGAGGATTCTAAAACAGTTATTCACGCAGGCAAGACTATGGCCTTCTCTGATCTCAGGCACCTATGCTCTGATGTTCAACCCACCAACCTCCCATGATTCACAGCTGCTCCCATCTGCTCACAGATGTAGCCCTTGTCCAAGATCAGATTCAAATTTTGAGCTTCAGAGACTGATGATCATCATTCACGTGTAGACCAGCTTTGGTGTTCATGGGTAAGTGCTTGTTTGCACAGAAGATTTATTCTCTCACTTTGCTTATGTAATCAATGGCATGACACACAGAGAGAAAGAAAGAACGTTTTAGCATTAATTTGACTTGACTAGTATGTTTTAGATTCTTTCAGAATTTCTCAACAGTATTATAAAAGTGGTTTATGTTCATGATGTTCAGGTAAAGAAAGTAACTCATGTGTACATTTAAAGGCCTATTGTAAATATTTAGATAGATTTTTATACATGTGCAGTGTGATGTAGGTGAATGTTTTCTTTCTTTCTCCTTTTTTTTTTTTTTTTAAATTGGACCAAAAGTGTCTTTATTAGAACAGCTTTCTTCCCCTCACTTTTAAAATTAATTAATCAATTATCGGGAGGTATAATTAATACAGATCATTATTTTGGGAATGGCAGCTTTTTTCAGCAGAGGGTAAATCCCAGAGCTGTCCAGCACTCCTGGCAGCTAGAGGATTGAAGGCTTCAGTCCTGGTGGGGATCCTAGCTGGTGCACCACAGTTATACCAGAAGATGCAGAGTTTGCGACCTTTCTGGACACCTCTGGATGTTGATTAGTTAAATCTAGTGGACTCTATGGAAAAACTATGGGTAACCAGAGTGGTCAAGATTTGTGCTGTCTGGGAGACTGGAAGAAGACGAAGGGCAGAAATTGATTCTCAAAGATTAGATTTATTAGTAATCATTTGTCAGCTGGACTGAGGAGGTATCAGTTTTGCGGGTAAGTGGCTTTGAAGCCCAAGTTTACAAATCCTTATCCAAAATGGAGGCTTGACATGAATTGATCTCTTGTACAATTTCACATACAAATGAGAGATTTGCAGTGGCCCCTTATTACCTGAGTAAAAGAGAATTAAGAAGTTTTCATAAAAGTTTGAGTGTATCAAAGGGAAAATGGAGGAGGAAAAGAGAAGTGTGAACTATCCCTGAAGGAGAAGGTCTGGTGAGAAAAAAGTGTATACAGGAGGTTCTGAGTATTTGGAGACATTTTTTTAAAAAAGAAAAGGAAAAGAATTTAAAAAATCCAACACTTAGCTTGTGTTTTCTTGACTTTAAAGTGTACAGAATAATAATGTTGCTGGAAGAAGCATTTTATATTTAACAGTGACACTTTGGGAATGTTGCATAATTTGCAGCCTTAACTTGTACATAATAAATGTACATAATAAATGTTCTCACATGAATGTCATTTAAAAAAACAAACAATATTAAACTGGGTAAATTTGAAGATCTAATTGGCTTTATTAAGTGATTCATGAATTGGGCAGCATCTCACCTAGCAACTAGACTCTCTGAAGGATTGTATAAAATAGGTTTTTATAGGAAGAAGTGTGGGATGAGGAAGCTATTAACATAACGAAAGAAAACAAAGGGTTATTTTTAGACCAGGACGGCTTTTGGAGAGAGGGGACCTGGCAAGAGTTTTTATCATGCAGATTACCTCTTCTTTCTGTGTGTGTGGGGGTGGGGTGGGGGGGGACCCAAGTAACAGATGACTTCATTAGTGTTGACCAGAAAATTTCAGACTGGCTGATTAAGATTAGATTTCTGGGAGAGGTCGAACTGTTATGAAAAAACTCCCAGAAACTCGGTTCTCCGTTCCACTGCAGGAAAGAATCACAGGTCAACAAGTCTATTAGCGTGCAAGCAGCATTTATTGGTGATCCGTTCTCATGGAAGAGAATGGACCTAGCTAAGGTGGGGGTGAAAGGTGTAAAGGTAGCAAAAGTAAGGGCAGCCAAAGACCACGGTGGCCTGAGGCCAGGAAGCTAGAGGCCAGTGGCCAGAGAGAGCCCAGAGAGGGAGTCCTTTGTTCTAAGGACTTATATAGTAAGTGGGTTGGGGTGAAGAAGTTATATATTGATTGACAGCTTTCCCAGAGGACGTGACTACCCAAATTTAGGTATGTGTGTGGGGTCTGTTAGTCTTTTTCCAGACTCCATTTGTTCATCTTGTTATAAAACAGGTATGTGACAAGAGGCAGTTAAGTAAAGTTGGGGCAGTTACTCAAAGTTACTTATGGGCTCTTTCTGTAAGCATTAGGGACTCCCTTGTAAAACAGATAGTGCAGAGGTAGGCAATTACCAAGGCTTTTTTATGGGCTTCTTCCTTTGGGCACTATGCACCCTTTCCCATTTTTCAGGCCTTGGGATGAATACACAGTTTCAAAGGCTCTCTTTCCCAGATAGTGGAAATGATACATGAAATTTCAACGACTGCCCTCCTTGTTAGCATGCTATTTCTTGTGATGTTGGAACACTTGACAATATTATCAGACCAGGCTCAGGACTGCTGAGCTAGTGGGTGAGACATGTCTGCCTCCTTCTCCCTTCCTTGATTTGCTATCTATCCTGCCAAACAGAATCAGCAACTCGGTCAGGTATTAAATCTAGGTTTGGTATCATGGGCTTTAGCACACGTGATGATATTTTGGGCCCATGATTTTTCTCTTCAATAATATTAAAGAGTAGTACACTATAGAAAAAGAAATGTGGAAAAAAAGAAGCTAAAAGCATCTTCTGCAAATTCAAGTCTAAGGTCAAGTGTCAATGGCAACAGAGAGGGGAATTGTGAATGTAAAACATTACATTCTCCATATTTTATTTGTTAAAAATTTGTCTCTGTCTGTGTTTTAAACTTGCTTCTCCATCCCCCTCTTAGTAATCATCAGATTCCAGCACTTGTCTTAGAAACCATAAATCCTACTCACTGTTGGTAAAATAAATCTCAACATGATAAGGAGAGAACATTCCCTTCTCTCAAGATGTCCACTAACAAAGAAGAAATCCAGTGTGAAACAACTATCCTTATGAAGAGTAATGCTAACAAAGAAGTTTTGTAAACCATCCAGACTTCAAAGTTTGTTGCTATGTCCTATTAAGTTAACCTGAACCTCCATGAGGTCTGTAATTCCAATTGGTTGCTACATTTATTATATTTGTAGTATTTATCTTTTCTTTTTAAGATAAAAGTCCAGAAAGGATCACCAGATCTTCCAAATCCTCTCATAAAATGAAACAAACAAGTAAAATGACTCTACAAGTTTCTTATCTAACCCCAAAGTTGGGTATATTTAAATTAATAATGGCTATTAAGAAAAAAAACGATTCAATGGTATCATTTTATAAATATCTCTTCTACAGGATTCCACCTCATCCTGTCTCTGTGAGAAAAAAATGTACTTTGTTCAAGACTTCAGAGAAATCTGCATTCCCACCCTTGTTCTCAGGAGCTGCATGACCTTGGGAAAGTTAACACCCCCCTTTGAATTTCCATTTCCTATTTGTATCTGTGCATGTTGTTGCTGAGAACAGAGCCTGTCACAAAATGATGCTTGATAAATATTAATTGACTACCCCACCTTCCCTCATTCCCTCTTTTCCTTTGGTTTTTATTCCCATCTCTGTGCCTTTGTTACTATAATACCTAGCAGAAGCCTGAATGCATGAGAAGTGCTCTATAACTCTTTCTTGAAAGGGGGGTAAGGACAATTTATTACTTAAAATCACTCTTTTTGTGAATGGAAAAGAGGCTATGTAATAAATTTGATAAGCCACCTTGTAGAGTGATTGATCATAAATTTCTAACTGGGCAGGTCATGGTGGGTACTCATGCCCCAGGCCTAAAAAAGGCTTGTCTTTGCCTTAAGCCAGTCCTGTTAATTGTGCTTGTGCATCTAGGCTAACACACTTTAAAATGACAATATAATCCTCTTTTCTAGACCCCTCAGAGGTGTAACCAACCTCTAGGGAGCCCAAATCTTGTTAATTATCTTGTAATCCAATCATAACTTTCCCACCTTGCTTTCTCCCACCTTCATGTAAACTTTATGTGCCCTCCTTAATTCCAAATGTATAAAAAGAACTGCAACTAATTTGAATAAATTAAGTATTCTGCTTTTCTAATGGAAGCTGTATTTCTAGTAACCAAATAGCTCTAGCTGATAAGGAAAGTTCTATTTTATTGAGTTGTATCCAGGCAAGGACTATAACTTGTGTTAAAACCACTAAGTGTATGATTGACATGGAATCAGACATTTGTACCGGCAAAAGTAGCACAATATACAATAGATTATTTTGAATATCAACGGGGAAAACCAGCACTGTTCAATAAAAAGGTCAGGTACCCCTGGCTGCTGTGGCTCAGTGGATTGAGCGTTGGCCTGCGAGCCAAGTGTCGCTGGTTCGATTCCCAATCAGGGCACATGACTAGGTTGCACGTCAGGTCCCCAGTCAGAGGTGCAAGTGAGAGGCAACCACACAGTGATGTTTCTCTCCCTCTCTTTCTCCTTTCCCCTCTCTCTAAAAGTAAAATAAATGAACAAATAAATTATAAAAATTAAAATTAAAAAAAAGATAAGGCACTCATCACTTTAATTCAGTTGTGAATCTGAATATTAAGTGGTATCTACATATTAAGTTGGCCTAGATGTGTTGCAATATAAAAAACACAGCGTCATTTCTGATGCAATTTTGTAGGAAAAAAAACAACAAAAACTTGAATCAATAAAATCATTACAACTAACCTCCTATTTACATGGTATATTGGTGAACAAGCTCAAGAAAAACAGAGCAGAAAGCGGGCCACCATAAGAACAACTGGCCCAATGTCTTCAAGGAGTCTGTTTATGACAAGTCAGTATATGCTAGATTGACAGAGGTTGAAGGGGTATAAAATCACATACAGTGGTTTGGGCCTGCAATGCTTTACAGACTATTTTGCTCTATTATGAGAAAATATGCATAGTAAATTTGAAAAATACTTCAAAGCAAAACAACCCATCAAGAACAGCACTGGAAGGAAATCCAGACCTAAGTAGATCAGTGAACCATGAAGACATCAAATGGTACTGAGAGCCTCTCCTCCTCGCATTAAGTCCCATGCTCACCAAGTATTAACATTGAGTTCTAGTTTGTTCTGCTTAGAATAGTTCTTGTTCACGCTCTTCTGCCCCAGCATAATTATTACTAATGCTTTTCTTTATTCTTGAATGTATCCTGTTTACATTAATTACAGATGAATTATGTGGTCACCTCAGATCTTGCAAACTTTGAGGGAACAGTTAATTCCTGTCTTACACAAGTTGTTCCAGGAGAAAGAGGAAATGTAAAAGTTGCCCAGATGATTGTAGGAGGTTAGTATTATCTTGATTTCAAAAACACAAACAAACAATAAAGAACAGGAAACAATGGGCCACATGTCCTCTGTATGTATGTGCCAAAATTCCATATTAAATTGTAACTAACTAAATTTATTAATGTGTTAAAAATATACTATGATCAATTAAGATACATCTAAAAATGTGAAGATGATATAATATCAGAAAATCTAACAATGTGATTCTCTACGTTAATAGAAATAGAGGATTATAGGATTATTTTAAGTAAATCAGAGAAAATACTTTATAAATTAAAAAAAATTATTAAGAAATTAAGTAGAAAGGGAACTTACTAAATATGCTAAATATTAAATGCCAAACTCTTGGGGAAAATGTTACATATTTTCAAGGAAATTTAGATACATTTCCTTTAAAATCAGAAGGAAAACAAGGATTCCCACTAATAAATGTTTATTGTAACAGTGGAGGTCCTGGCCCATGCTATTAGAAAAAGTAAGAATTGAGTGCAAGGACTGAAAAGGTGGAGATAAAAGTGTCATTACTTGCAGAGGATACAGTCACTTACCTGGAGGAATCAATCAAAGAACAAATTAATAAATTTCAAAAGAGGGCCCAACAAGTTTTCTGGACATAAGATCAACTTACAAGAATCGATGGCATTTCTCTATGTTACCAATGATCAAGTGGAAAATATACAGTATTTTTTCACTTATCGCAGGTATTACATTCTAGACCTCCCCGTGATAGGTGAAAATCCACGAAGTAGGAACCTTACATTTATTTTAGTATTTCTATATATATTAAGGCTTTATAAACCCTTCCCCCACACTTATAAGCCATTCCCAGTCCCTTACTAACCTTTCCCACTCCCTTATAACCTTTTCCACACTTTTATAAACACTACTTAAGTTCTTAAACATATTCTACACTCTTAAATCTATGTAACTTTAACAACATATGTATACAGTACTGCAAAATTCCACAATATAGCAAAAAATCCATGATAAATAATTAAATATAATATTTTTTTAAATCCCACAATACAGTGTGGCTGCGATAAGTAAGCCGCAATATAGAGAGGGACTACTGTAACATAAAATAAGATATAATTCTCATTAGCAGCAAAGTCTTTTGACTTTATTTTGTTCACACATATATAAGACTTCTAGAGAGAAAATTTCCACATACTAATAAAGGACACAGATGATGAGACATCAAGAGACAAGACTGGAAACACCCACCTCACCCAATAGGTCTATGAATTCGATACATTTCTAATACAAATTCCAAGTTACTTGAGGCAAACTCAACACATTTTCTCCGATATGTGATTGAAATAGTAAAGATTCATGATTAGCTAAGTCAAATTTGAGAACAAGAAGGAAAGACTGAGTCCGGCCTTGGGTATTTTTCCTCAAGCATGCACATTTACATATATACAGGTTTGTATACAAATTCATATATTCTCCTCTTTTTGTTGTATCACAAGTATTATCAAGATCTGTTCCAAGGTGTGATATGTAAAATATTGAACAATAAACATGGCAATATAAATTAATATGTAAATCAATATATGGATCAAAAATTTTAAATGTTCCCTTTTAGTTTCTAAATAAACTATAATTTTTGACAATTTACTATGTAACTTAAGAGGAAGCACAATCTTCTCATCTAATCATTCTAATGATTTCCAAATTATTTGTTAATTTTTATAAATTGCTATAAGTTTATAATATTTCTATAATATTTCATGTGACTGTTACAGGATTAATATTGTTTTAGTTTGAACCATGGTTTGGAATAAGAAAATGCATCCAACTCTCCTCAAAAGGCCCCTTTAAAAATGATAATCATTATTACCCTGGTGCTTTATTGTAGGCTGAGCCTCAGTGGGTGTACTTCTGGTCTATAGATACATTCAGTTGCTGTAGGGCACAGACCTGAGAGCCCATACCAGGCCCTTGACGAATGCCATCATTGCCCATAATACATGATCAGCACTCTCTTCTACAGCTTCCAGAAACTAAGGTTTTCTTGGGTCAGTTGGGGCAGCTACTCATGCCCATGCTGTGGTGTTCACCACTTCCCAGTAACAGCTGGTCTCCTATCACTTCCACCACCACCCCCCATCTGTGCCCGCCCTGCCACTGATTTCTACTGATTCCACTGTGTGAAACCATGTTGTAACATGATATATCAATAACTAGAGAATTTCTTTTTGTCATTTGGTTGGGACTGAGATAGCATAATATTTTGCAACTGATGTGGCCAATCTGATGTGTGCCAGCTGACTACTAGCCCTCAAAGTACCATTACTGGTGTGAGTCCCACAGGTTATCCAAGTGCTTGCAAAAGCAGATAGCACTCACAAACATCTTGAAATTTTGTGGAAAGTTCAAATAAATCCTGAGTTCTTCACCTTGGACAGACTCTGCTTTTCTAAGTTCATCTCCATCAGAAATACTCACTGAGGCCAGCTATTCATCCTTCTGAGCTTCTCGGTCTTTTGGCTACATTTAATTTTCTGAGGAGCTGAAGACAATCTAGCATGAGAGTCTATGTTTTAATTTATTTTTGAAAGTTGTTCTTTTGAAGGGTGAACAATTCTTGAGACACAGTAGGTGCTCATTAATTGTTAGCAATTATCATCATTATCCTTATTATCCTCACAATAATCTGAGGAAGTAGGAATTAATTCCTAGCTACATGTCTTTGTAGAAATTAAAAAGAATCTCATGTAAACTATTAGAACTAATAAAGAAGTTTATTAACTCTTCTGGACACCAAGTCAACAATAATCAAACCATGAATTTAGATCATATAGTAGAAACAGAAAGGAGAATGGTGGTTGCCAGCAGCTGCAGGAAGGTGGGTGGGGAAATGAGGAGACGTTGGTCCAAGGATACAAATTTCCATTTATAAGATGAATACATTCTGGGGATCTAATGTACAGCATGGTCATTATAGTTAATGACACTGTATTGTATACTGGAAAGTTGCTAAGAGAATAGATCTTGTTATGTTCTTACCATGAAAAAGAAGCAGTAATGATATGACATGATGGAGGCACCAGCTAAGGCTACAGCGGTGATCATTTTGCGATATAAGTGTAGCAAATCAACACATTGTACACTGCAAATTTACAATGTTTTCTGTCAAGTGTATCTCAATAGAGCTGTAAAAAAAGTTATTAAGACTACCCAGGATATTATCTCCCTTTCTTATAAAAATGATTTAAACAAATATACCTGTCTGTGTACTTGTCTCCTTGAATGACAGACACCCATCTAACATATTTGTTTCATGTCAGTAGAAGACAAAACTTACATACTTAGTTATATTTGTTCAATTTTCAGTAGTTTCAGTCTGCAATTGCCAACTGTTTTACACACCCTTAAATCTTTCCACAGGTAGTTCCATGCCCGATACCTAATTGTTCCCACAAGTAGGTACAGTTCTGTAGTTTAGTACTAGTAAGTATACCCTGTAATTGTTGAATAGCTGGTTGTTATAATAGCCTGTTATACAGGTGCGGACTTGTGACATTTCTTTAGCTATATTTTGTTGTAACAGTATTTTCTTTCAAGCTTTCCAATTCCAAACTCTCAATTTAATTCTAATTTTCCTTCTACTGCTAAATCCTGTATTAGACAATGATTTCATCTGTTGGCTTCTGAGTTGCATGTTTCCACAATTACTCCTGACGTAGGTTCAGTTGTTTTTAGTATTTCCATATCATAAGAGCTTGCAATTCCAATCCTGGTTCTCTTTCAATTTGATCATGGCCCTTTTCACTCCTCTGTAAAAAATCTCCAAAATGGTTAGGGTTACTATACACCAGTAAAATCGACTCTTATAAGCAGTAGTAATATTAAGAGATATAGTTCATTTAATTCTCCTAATGGCCTTAAATGTGAAAACTAAAGATTTCCATTTTTATGGAAAGATATATTTTGGACCTTTTGGAGAAACCAGTCCCACAATTTGGACTCAGATATTTTTTCTCATCTTTAGATCCATCTTTAGTTTTGTTAAACTAGGCTTCAATTTTTATAAAGGATAATGAGTGACTAGAATATCATGGAATATAATCTGAGTATAATTATATTCAGCTTGATAAATTAACAGTTCCTTGCAATTGGTATATTAAGTAACACAATGGGAGGTGCTATTTAAGATTACATTATTTTTAATATTTAGGTAATATTAATTTCAGTCTGTGGGAAGATATGAACATTTTAGATTTCCTTTAAATTTAAACCACCCAATGAATGTGTCTGAAGTGTTACAGACAAAGTGATTTCTTGAGCCATTACTACATATTCAGGAAAATTTTTAGTTGGTATAAAATTCATGAAGTTGAAATACTTATTTTTTTAAAAGGAGGAATAAAACTATAAGCTCTATATTTCACTGGTACAAATAAAATATTAAAATTATAATGATCAGGATAACTAAAAGAAAGTAACAACAGTCTATCTCTTCAGTTACTTTCTGGAGACTATCACCTTAAGATCCTTAATGGGAGTTATGACCCATTTAGTCATAGATGCTGGTCTCACATGTGAAGCATGTGTCCAGCTGTGATGCTTCTTCACTTTGATAGTGGTGTGAGTTTTTAACAATATCTGGTAGACTCTGTCTAGCATGACAGTCTAGCCTGTCACTAGAAGACGCTGATGTAGACTTCATCTCCTAGTCTGGCCACACGATGGTGTAATGAGCCCAAGGAAAGAAGCAAACCTTTATAGCTAGCTGATTGTGAATGCTTTGCAAGTAAGGAGCTAGGCTTACCTTCTAAGTTCACAGAGCTCCAAACATTAACTCATGCTTGCCAAAAGAAATTGACCTTAAGTTTCATTGGACCAAGGTTAAGTCTGTTGGTCACTGTAAGTGAGTTGTTTGATATAATTTAGTCAAGTAATTCTTTAGGGCAATGTTTCTTTATTCCACTTGTCTAGAAAGCTGAGAGTGATAAGGAATATGACAAGGTATTGGTATGTGAAAGGTTTTACAGAGCCGCTGATTTACCATAGAAGCAAAGTGACTTTCTCTATCATCTATCTAGATGTCCAGGAATGATAAAGAGTGGGATGATATAATTCAGAAAGGCTTTGATCACTGTTTGAGCATCTGTGTTATCCAATGGGAATACTTCTGGTCATGGAGACATCATACATAGCATTACTAAACAGTATTTCTTACCTTCTGGTGGCAGAACCTCTACAATGTTCATTTGCCACCAGGTCCTAAGTAACGTGGGCCTCAGTGGGCTTCTCTGATGCACTTCGGTGTATCCTGTAGGGAAATTTTCTGACCAACAGCACATATTTGTATTATTTTGTCCTTATATGGGAGTGGTATGATTCCAAATTTTTCAGTATATTTATTTTGTCTAATTGATATTGCCGGTTAGAAGGCATGAAAAGCCATGCATGTGTACAATTGGGATAGAGGAATAATATCACTGGGTCACCCCCATATACCTACAGTGCTCTTTGTAGCTCCCCTGGATTTACAATTCTCCGGTTTGAGGGGAGTTTCATATATCTAAAACTGTAAATATAAGTCCCTGGGTAGAAGTAATGGGACTTCAACTTCCCCAGCCCAATTTAAATCAACATTTTTGTGTAAATTCATTTCTTTTTAGATATTTCATCTTGTTGTTCAGTAGGAGTTCTACAACAAATTACATAAACCCGTTTGGGAAGAGCAGTTAGTTTCCATGTGGTATTTTAGCTCCTTTTTGTATTTGATTTGATTTAATTTTTTTAATGTGCAGCAAGACTTCTTTAAAAATAATTTTCACTTCTCAATTACATTTGATATACAATATTATATTAGTTTCAGGTGCATTATTTTAGTTCATTGGTGTTAGAAAGCCTCTGTCCATCCAAATTTGGTCTGTAGTATGCCGGCCTCACACACATATTTACTGTCAGTATAGATATTCCCTTTAAGGCTGGTGGCTAATTTAAAAGCTCTTGTAGTAGCTTTGAGTGCTGCTGCTTGGCTGACTTTATATTTGTGAGAACATAAGCCTATAAAACTTCATGAGGACTGACTATTATACCTTTATATAACACATAATATACTTTTATATTTCCCTTGTGCCCTTCATACAAGATCCACTAGTGAACTATATTAAGTCAGCATGGGGAATTAAAATACCAGATATAGCAGGCCCAAGTCAAGGGTCTTCTGTAATTGTGAGGCAGTCACGTCCACACTTATTTAGGATCTGACGATTGAACAGCTGATTCAAAAAGTTACACTTGACTAGAATGACAGTATTAGACAAACTCTGTACCCATTAAACACCAACTTGTCATTCTTCCCTTCCTGCCCCAATCCCAGACCCTGAGAACAATCATTCCATTTCTGTCTCTGTGAGTTTGACTATTCTACAATATTTGTACTCTTGTGACTGGTTTATTTCACTAACCATAATATCTTCAAGATTTATTCATGTTGCAGCATGTGCCAGATTTTCTTCCTTTTTAAGACTGACTAATATTTCATTGTGTGCATATATATATAATTTTGTTTATCTAACCTTTTGACTATTGTGAATAATGTCACTATGAACATGGTAGTACAAACATCTGTTTGGTCCTTTCTTTCTTTCTTTTATTTATTTTTTAGTATGTAACCAGACGTGGAATTGTTAGATCACATGGTAATTCTATATTTAATTTTTTTGAGGAGCCACCATATTGTTTCCACAGGGCTGCACCATTTTACATTCCTATCAGTAGTGCACAAAGTTTCCTATTTCATCATTGCCAACATTGTTATTTATTTACTTATTTTTTAAATAAAGCCATCCAAATGGGTTTGAAGTGGTGTCTTATTGTGATTTTCATTTCTTATTGTGATTTTGAGAATCTTTTCATGTGCTCTTGGCCATTTGTACATCTTCTTTGGAGAAATATCCATTGAAGCACTTTGCCCATTTGGCTGTTATTTTCCTATTGTTGAGTTGTAAGAGTTCTGTATATATTTTGGATATTAATCCCTTGTGGCATATATAATTTCCAAATATTTTCTCCCACTACATGGTTGGCCTTTTTACTCTTTTAATAGTGTTTTAGTTTAATGCAAAAAATTTAATTTTGATTAAAGCCAGCTTATTTATTTTTTTCTTTCATTTTCTGTGGTTCTGGTGTCATATCCAAAAAATCATTGCCAAATAATGTCATGAAACAAATAATGTCAGAAAACTTTGTTTTCTTCTAAGAGTTTTATAGTTTTTAGCTCTTATACTTAGACATTTTTAAAAAATCAAATTTGAGTTAATTATTGCACATGGTATAAGGTCAGGTTCCAATTAATTGTTTGTTTGTTTTTTTGCATGTGGTTATCTAGTTTCCCTCAACACCATTTATTGAAAAGACTGTTATTTCCTCATTGAATGGTCTTGACACCTTTGTTGAAAATCATTTATGTGGGTATATATTTCTGGGATCTCTATTTTATTCAATTGGTCTATATGCCTGTCTTTTAAAATGTATTTTTTAATTAATTTTTAATTATAGTTGACATACAATATCATATTAGTATCTGGTGTACAACATAGTGATTTGACATTTAGATACCTTACAAAATGATCACTACAATAAGTCTAATAACCATCCATCATAGTATATGTCTGTCTTTATGCTAGTACTACACTGTTATGATTACTGTAACTATGTAGTAAGTTTTAAAATAAGAAAGTATGAGTCTTTCAACTTTGTTCTTTTTGAGATTATTTTGGTTGTTAAGGATCCCTTGAGATTCCATATGATTTACGATGCATTTTTCTACTTTTGCAAGAAAAGTTGCTGGGATTTTGATAGAGATTATGTAGACATTTAAAAAATACTGTTTTCCAAAAGAAATTGAAGAAGATACAAGTAAATGGAAGAACAGTATAATGTTCTCATACAGAGGAAGAATTAACATCATCAAAATGTCCATACTACACAAAGAAATCTATAGATTCAATGCAATTCCTATCAAAATACCAATGATGTATTTCACAGAACTAGAACAAATAATCCAAAAACTTAAATGGAACCACAAAAGACACCAAATAGCCCCATCAGTCTTAAGAAGGAAGAGTAAAGTTGGAAGTGTCACACTACTTGATAAAAAACTATACTAAAAGATTATAGTAATCAAAAAAGCATGGAACTGGCATAAAAACTCACACATAAATCAGTGGAGCAGAATAGAAAGCCCAGAAATAAATCCATGCCTATATGGACAAGTAATATTTGACAAAGAAGGCAAAAACATACAGTGGAGTAAAGATAGTCCATTCAATAAATGGTGCTGGGGAAATTGGGCAGATACATGCAAAAATATGAAATTAGACCACCTTCTTACAGCATATATAAGGATAAATTTAAAATGGATTTAAGATTTAAATGTATGATCTGAAATCATAAAACTCCCAGGAGGAAACATAGGCAGTAAAATCTTGAACATTTCTCTTAGCAACATTTTTTTCTGATATATCTTCTTGGGCAAGGGAAACAAAAGAAAAAAAAACAAAAAACAAATGGGACTAAAACAACAGAAAAAGGTTTTGCACAGCAAAAAATAAATAAATAAATAAAAATCAATAAAATGAAAAGACAGCCTGCTGAATGGAGGGGGATATTTACCAATGATACATCCAATAAGGGGTTAATATCCAAAATTAATGAAGAACTCATACAGCTCAACACCAAAAAATCAAACAATCCAATTAAAAAGTGGGCAGAGGACCTAAATAGACACTTCACCAAAGAGGACATACAGATGGCCAATAGAATATGAGAAGATGCTCATTGTCACTAATAATCAAAGAAATGCAAATCAAAACTGCAATGAGATACTACTTCATACCTGTCAGAATGGCTATCATCGATAAATCAACAAACAACAAGTGTTGGCAAAGACATGGAGAAAAGGGAACCCTCATATACTGTTGATAGGATTGCAAATTGGTCAGCCACTATGGAAAACAGTATTGAGTTTCCTCAAGAAATTAAAAATAAAGTTGCCTTATGACCCATTGATTCCACTTCTGAGTATATATCTGAAGAAATCTAAAACATTAATTCAAAAGAATATATGCACCCTTATGTTTATTGCAGCATTATTCACTGTAGCCAAAATATGGCAGTAACCCAAGTGCCCATAAATAGATGAGTGGATAAAGAAATGGAATATTACTCAACCATAAAAAAGAATGAAATCTTACCATTTGCAACATCATGGATGGACCTAGAGGGTGTTATGCTAAGTGAAATAAGTCATTCAATGAAAGACAAATACCATATAATTTCACTCATCTGTGAAGTCTAAAGATCAATATAAATGAACAAATAAAACAAAAATAGACTTATAGATACTGAGATCAGACTGATGATTTACAGAGAGGAGGAGGGCTGAGTGACTAGAAGAAAAAGGTGAAGGGATTGAGAAATGCAGATTAGTAGTCACAAAATAGTCCCAGGGATGTAAAGAACAGCATAGGGAATGTAGAAAATAATATTGTAATAACTATGTATGGTACCAAATGGGTACTAGAAATAACAGGTAGGCCACTTTGAAAAATATATGGTTGCATACCTGCAATGACTATAAAATAATATTGAATGTAAACTGTAATTAAAAAAGAAACAAAAATTCTTGTTAGAAAAATCCCATCATCTGAGGCATCTTATTATAGTGTCTATTCAGGTTCTTTATCCATTTTAAAGTTGGAATTTTTTTTTCATTGAATTGTATGAGGTCCTTACGTATTTTGGATATTAGCTCTTTATCAAATATGTGGCTTGCATATATTTTCTCACATTTTATAGGTTGCCTTTTCACTTCTGCTCTGACTTTAATTCAACGTCTAAAACTTTCTTTATTTTTCCAGTGTTATAGTTGCTTACAGTGGGAAGGCTAGTCCAGTTTCATTTGCCTTGTAATGGTGAGATGTGGAAACCCTATCCTAGACTTTGGAAAGAACATTTTCACTCATTTCCTAACTTTCATTCAAAACACTGAACAACACCCATCCATCTTCCACATAATTTATTAGAGTAAAGAGTCAATGTGATGTCCTCTAAAAAAATCATTTTATTCCCATTTTTCAAGGGATAACTACTGAATTCTTCAGACTAAATTTATTGTCTTGACTAGTGAGTGAGTAGTTTCTGATTTTTAGCAATTTAATTATTTTTTTGTTATCTTTCATTTTCTGCCCCTCCACTCATAGAAAGAATTTAAAAAATCCAAAGGCATGTGCTGTCAGGCAGATACTGTTTCTAATCGAGGCCTTATGCCATATTAGATGTGTGGCATAGGAATGTTACATCATCTCTTCAAACTTTCTCATGCTCATCTGTGAAGTAGAAAACACTACCTAACTTCACAGTGTTCTTGTAAGTGTTTGTATCTATACCATAGCATTTAGTACGGAGACCGACACATGATAGATTCATGGTAAATGTGAATTGACATTACTTTTGCCTCATGTTTTTCCCTCCTGTCCTCCATTTATACTTCCCCTTCAGTTTTTCTTCCTCATCTTTTCTTTCATCATTGTATTCTTCTTTTTCTTAGTCCATGATGCCTAGTACAGGGTTACTGTCAGGAGGATAAAGACAAATGTTTTTAAAAATATTCTTTATTTCTTAAATTATGTATTAGTTTTCTCATTATTTGTTTGCTTGCTTGCTTGATTGATCGACTGATTCATTCATTCAAATATGTCTCACACAAAATGCCAACTGGCTTTGATTTGCTCCTTCCGGGGAAGGAGGCTCGCCTTGACATGGTGCTGCTGGCGGTTCTCCCAGATATGTGATGCATGTCATCCTTCTGCCTGGCTGAGTCCAGGTGTGCCTCATCCCTTTTAGTTCACCGGACACAACCCTGGCCCATTTCCTAAACCAATAAAGGCAGGGAGGCACTGTCCTGCTGCAATGATCTGTATTCAGTCCCCTGCTACAGTCTTCCATTCTCTTAGGACATGTCAGTCATGAAGCCTTATTTAATAACCATTTCCATCCTTCTGATCCTGGTTCATAAGACTCCAGGTAATTCAGGCCTCTCTCAAAAGCTCTGGGGTCTTACGTGTGCTGTTGGTATCTTGGTGACTACACATGGTAGGCACTACCCAAGCCTTTCTTATCTCAGCTAACGTGTCGGTGTTAATCCCAAGGTCCATCTCATGTTGATCTCCCTTGGTCTGCTCTGCCAAGACCAATTTAAGACACTGTTGCTTCTGGGATAGTGGAGTGTTGAAGCATGACACAGTTTAGGCAGTGTTGCTATTGGGATGGAAGCTTGATTCATGCATTAGGTGTGAGAGAGCTATAGGAGAAATCAACAGTAGTTTGGAGTTTGAAGAGTGAGTTTGTGGTGGGGATGGTATAAAACCTTAGGGTAATATTGAAAAAAATGAGAAGAGATGTGGAGGAGGTGAGAAATTCGATTCATAAAATTGGGCTGGACTAATGTTTTTATGTAGTTTGGAGAGGGAATGGTATTTTTGTTGAATGGAGCTGAGGGTGGAGTTGGGTAGAACTGAAAGTTAGGGTAGAGTGAAGTTTGTAGCTGGTCTGTGTTTTGGCTTGATGCTGTGAATTAGGATTGAATGGTTTGGCTGGTTTTATGTTTGTGTTAAGTTTTATAATTGAGATTTAGTTGGTTATCAGGAGAGATAGGGCTGGGAGTTAAGAGTTAGAGTTAGATATTTGGTTCAAGTAGGAGTCTTATTCCAGCAGGACATATGTGAGATTTATCTGAGAAGTGGTTGGCTTAGCCTAGGTTTGGGATGACGAAGTTTGAGTAAAACAGTCAAATTTATGACAGCAGAGCTGTGGCGATTGAAATGGGGAGAATGAATGCTGAATGAAAAATATCCAGTATTATTTTCAAATTCGTAAGGGTTTCTTCAGTGTGATTTTCCATGGCACTGAAAAACAGTGATATAACTATAAATAGACAGGATAAATGATATCAGAAGTCTGGAATATCCTCAATGTCTCTGTCAAACCTTGGCATGTACAGAGAAAAATAGGAGTAACCTCAGCCCAGCCCTATGGAAAACCAAAGCTGTTTCTCCTTTTTTGGGATTGAGTTCAGAGTTACTGTGCCTAGTATTTTCTCCTCCCTCTCTTTTTTCTCCTTTCCCATCTTCTTCCTACTTCATATTCTCCTACCCTGCATTTCTCATCCTGTTTTGTCCAGGAAAGCGCAGTTCCCATGTTAGAACAGTGGTAAAAGCCGCAGGTGTGTTTGCAATAAGCAACACAAAAGGGAAGACAGCACTCAATGCTTCAAAGGCTGTACAAAGTGTTGCTTCCTTAATAACTACTGAACACTTACACCGTGCAGAGTTTATGAGCAGAAACTGTTCTGGACAACTTTTCTGGGATGAAGTCATTTTTCCTTTCATTGCCCCAAACATACACATATGAAATTAAACTGTCTGAGAGCCAAGAGTGTGCCTTTTAAATTTATGTATTCCTGGTGTTTAGCTGAGTGCTTTGCACAGAGTAGGGTTTTTGTAAATGTTTATTGAGTGCATGAATTTATAAATGACTTATGCCTAATAAAAACATACAGGTAGGAAGAACCTTAGAAATTGGATTGGAAAGGATCATATTTGGGGTGCACAGGTGGTAGAGAAATCATGTATCACATTGATTTCTGGCTCTGGATGGAGCTGATGGAGTCTAGAGCATATGTATTGGTTTTAAACTTATAATATTTTAATTTGCTCTCTAAAACAAGTCCAATGTGGGAAAATGAACTGGGCAATGTCTGTGGATGAATATGAGAAGGTTAGGGAGGAGCCCATGAGTATTTTCTCAGTTCTTGCAAAGCACCCTTGCTTTGGCCTCACCCCAGACCTCTCATATTAGAATCTCTAGAGACTTGATGCGAGGCTACTTAAAAATCCCCCGGGTTATTAACCCACTCTTTCACAAACAAAACTGAGATTTTTCTATCTGGTGCAAACTCCTCCATTTCCATTTCTCCCATGGGGATACTACTAGGTCCAGAGGTCCAGAGGATCAGAGACAATGCTGGGATTCAAAGGCAGGTCTCCTCTGACTTCACTTTGAAGATGGAGGGATCATCAGAGGTGACATTAACTTGATGTGGCTGTTATAGTTTGTCATGACACAAGGCAGTATAAAGTTAGAACAGCTGCAGAAGTGAGAAGTCATAAATGTCTATGCCCTGGCTGAGCAGCACAGTTGGTTAGAATGTTATCGCCTTACACCAAGGTAGAGGGTCCTTTCCCCAGTCAGTGCACATATAAGAATCAACCAAGGAATGCATAAATAAGTGGAACAACAAAATCAATATTCCTCTTTTTCTCTCTCTCTAAAAATCAAACAATAAAAATTTGCTTAAATGTCTATGGCAAAACCGTTGCTTGTTTGTCTTTGTTTGTTTAGCCACCTGAAGCAGAATCCTCCTGAGATTGTCTTGATCTGCTTTCCATGTGGAAAGAGTGAGGAAAAAGCAGCAGCATGCCTGATCCTTCTTCTCGGTATCTATGTTCCTATCCTTCTTCTGGTGACTACAAAGAGGAAGTCTTGGGTGCCTCAGCTTCCATCCACTGTATTCAGGACAAAAGGAAAACCCTCCCATTCAGATGTCAACCAGAAGAGTGTGCGTGTCACTCTGGGGAGGCCCCGGTGGATCTCCCTTTCCTACAAGTAGACAGGTTCATAAGAGGCAGTTCTCAAAGCAGAGACAGGTTCCATGGTGAGAGTGAGGATTAATGTAGGAAATGCAGTGGCACCATGATGCTGGTGTGTGGATGAAGGGACACCATTGTTGGTCAACCAGCAGGCTGGCTGATGGAGCAGCTCAGAGCCTCCTCTGGACTGGAGTGCCAATTCAGGGGGCAGTTCATATATGCACCAGCACCGAAATGCTGTAGGATGTCTGCTACTGAAGCATTTCTTCTTTCTTTCCCGTTCCATCCTCTGACTTCACTCAAACTTGAAAAATGTTACTTTATCTTGTTCGAAAATTAACAAAATGTTTTGTTGTTGTTGTTTTGTTTTTTGTTTTTGTTTTTTGCCATGCAGGAAATGACATCAAACTTGCTTTGTCTGGTGTTTACTAGTGTGGGTGGGCATTGAAACCTGTCCATGCTTAGCACTGAATACATGGCCTAGCCCAGAGTGAGTGCTGGTAAATGGATGTGGAATAAGGGGATGGGTGGATGGTTGAAAATGTTCTTAAATGCTAAACTATGAATTTTGGACCATCTACTGAAAACTGTAGAAGGCTCAGTGCCTACAGACATCACACAATTTGTTACTTTCTCCTAGAAATTTTATCATACAAAGAGGTAGTGTTACACAGAGGGGAAACAGTACAGGCTTAATATCACATAGACCAGAAATGAATCCTAGCTTGGTCAAGCATGAATATAGACAGAACATGGTCTCTCTTGGAGCCTCAGTGTCTTCATCTAATGAGTGGAGATAACAGTAGGCCTTTGCAAGGATTCAGTGAGATGTTACTTGTAAAATGCTTGGTACATAGAAGATGCTGAGTATATGGTAGTGGTTGTTAGCATTATTTCCTTTCTAATGTCTCCTTTGTCTGTGAAGGTTCCAATGGGTAGTTAATACAATTGATGACTAATATTTATAGAACGCTAAGTCTCAGGAATTGTTTGCTGGGGCATTTTCAGCTGAAGAACCTGTATATACATGGACATATGTGGATGACTGATACATAGCCATTAATACTCCCAGATGAGCTTTAGCCATATACAGGAAGTATGTGTAGAGATTTGTACAGTGAGCACTTACGGTACATGTCTACTCAAGTGTTTCAAAGCACAAAGGCAATGCAGGAGCTCAGATATGTGTGCCCTGCCTCAGAGTAGATCCTGACTGTCTCTGATGAGAATTGTGTGTGTGGAGCACACATCTGTCAGGGGACTTGGGACATGTCTGATAGGTGCTCACAGTGGCAGCCCCTGAAGCCCTGGGACCCCAGGAAAAGACTTTCATGTCAACAACACTGCCTAATATTTGTTTTTTTACTTTTCTGAGCATAATATATATGCTAATATTATCATCAGCAAAATGTTAAGAAGTTGGTTTATATATTATGCCCACTGTGAAGATGGCGCAATGTGGGCCTAAGAACTAAAGTAACTTGCTTAAGGATGAAGAGCTTTAATGACAGAGCCCGGATTTGAACTGAGGTGGTTCTGACTCCAGATCCTGTGCTCTTAATGTTCTTAGGGTTTGTTCTCTTTAAATCATGCGTCCTCATTCCTGTTTTCATTGCTGCATAGAGGCTAAACATGGCTACGTTTTTCTTAGGTGACCTTTTCAGATCCCACTATGGCAAGAGCCAGGAGCCTTGGAATCCATGCCAACTTTACCATGGCACGTGCAGAAACAGCTGCAGAAAAGATGAAATTCAATACTTAACCTGTCTCAACAATCAAAAGTGCTGCCTGAAACTTCCTGTGAAAAAGAACTCCAACTCTGACTCCAACCTGGCAGTTACAAACACTTAAAGCTACTCTGAAATTTGAATATCACTAACCTTACGCCTTCCTGGAGCAATTCCTCCCCATTCTGGAACACCCTCCCCATAAAAATGCATTTCTTCTCCTGCGTATGTCTCTCCTCTGTGGGTAGTCATCATTAGACAAGGAGGGGTAGGCTGGGAGCTGGACAGCCATGAGTTTAGGAAAGGGCACTGGCCAAAAAAAAAGCAAATAGGATGTTAGAATAGCTCAGTAGATGGTGACGGTGCCAAGGAAGGAAGCAGGTGACATTTCTGTTCTGCTTGGTACATGAAGAGGATTGTGATTTATTCTGGAGAATGCAGAGAGACGGTGACAGCTGACTTGAGTCCGGATGACCCAGTGAACATGTAGAGGAGATCACTGAATCCTTGAAGTAAACACTGTAGGATCAGGGCAGGGACAATAGGGTTACCTTTGATATCCAGAGAGCTGTCCTGGTCTGTGTGCCATGATGTGGTGTCCTCAGGAAGAACCAGAACCAGACGGATGGATAAAACAGAGTGTAGAAATCTGTTGGGCAGATGAAAGCAACATTTTCTAAGTGGTAGCGCTATTAGGAAGTGGAATAAACAGGTTTTTCCCTGGGCTGTCTTCCAGTTTTGAGGCTGGAGGACCATTTCTGGATGTGGGACAGAGGTGATGGTGGTCATGGTGTCAGGGATTTGGAACAGAAGCTGGACATTGTAGTTGATAACCTTTAAGATCCTTTCATTCTCGAGAATTCAGGAATATTGTTTTCCCACTCCAAACTTAGTCGCAACTAATATTGGACACGCTATGGAATTTTCATTGCGTTATGAATACTTCTCTTTCATGGCTAATGTCTTATCTCTACCTCTCTTTGCATCCAAACTAATAGAACTAGTGTTCCCAACTAAGCTCTGCAAGTTTCACATTCCTAATTTTGGCTCAGTTAAGAGAAGTCTGGATTTTGTGCTTATTACTTCACTAAAATGGCCCTGGTTTTGCTCACCAATGCCTTCATTGTTGAAAAACTTGAATATTCTTTAGGTTTTCCCATTTACTTTGCCTCTAGCTACTATTTCCCCTGCATTGCCCTCAAGCCTTCCTTGAAACATTGTTTGCCTTCACTTCTGGTCTCTGGGTGTCTTTTATTAGTTCCTTTTGGGGTTTCTTCTTTGCCACCTACCCCATGATATTTGTCATCTTCCTTATTTTCTTTTTCTCTTATTTTCACCATAGACATTCTACCAGCATTTCTCATTATTAGATAAATAACAATCTCAGACCAAACAATGGACTAGAGGTCATGCACTCAATGAAAAATTAATACAGTGGGATTTTAATTTTCATGGAACTTACAGGTCTGATGGGAAAATTTAATAATGTTTATATCTTTGTGATTCACTGATATTCAGATGTGTTTGTCAGACAGGGGACAGGGATCTGGCAGAAGCCAGCTTGCAAGGAGAGTAGCAGAAATTTTCTGGCATAAGCAGCATGATTAGACACACAGTTTAATATTTGGAAGAAAGTGATGGTCCTGGGTTCAGCATTGTAGTTGAAATATATAATATGTCTAGACTTTCCACTTCAGCAGTATTTGTAGAGTGAAGGTGGTTGTAAAGCAGATTCCCACTTCCCTGGTTCCTACATGTCTTAGAGAAAGAAACATGACCATGGGGACGCAAGGGTTTGTCCCCTGCTCCTCACCACTGCTCAGAAGCTGTGTGATCTTGGGCTAGTTCTGTATTTACATATTCAACTCAGACTAGGTCCAGACTCACATATTAAATTATAAATTCGTTATGTCCTCCTGGATTTCTTAGCCATTTTAGGCTCAAAATGTCCTAAGCTGAATTCTAAATTTGTCTGCCTGGCTGGAAACCTTTGTCTTCCGGTGTCAGTAATTGACGTTTACAATTTGTTCTGTTGCTCAATTCGGAAACTTGGGAGTGAGTCATTCTTGACACACTCTACCCCCCACCATTCATCTCAAGCCACCATGTCTAAGCCATTAAAATGTGCTTTTAGTTCTAACTTGTAAACTGATTTCAATTTAATGATGAAATCAGCCTTTGCACAATTGTAAATAGAGGATCGACTATTATTAAAGTGAAAAATCTCAACTAATTAAGAAACCTTTCATGATTTTTATTTCCTTGAATGTACACTTGGACTCCTTTAGGAATCTTCAATATCATATTCCCTTTCTTCTTCTCAAAAGTAATGTGATTTCCTTTGTTTTCAAATGCATATTTGTGTATCTTTATTTTGTTATAAGGACTCCCATTAAATAATGGTTTTGAAGTTTGCTATTTGATAAGGTCCCCGTCATTCTCATCAATATCAGTTTCTGTCATATTTTCCTTCTCGAGTTTCACTTTTTCCACTGCTTATCAACACAAATCTTAAAGGGATTTTGTTTGTTTGTTTTGTTTTTTTAGGTATATTAAGTTATAAAAGAAAACGTGTAATTTCGATGTGTTAAACAGTGGGGTGAAGTGATTCCCATCCTCTAGCTGGTGGGCATTCTCCTCCTTCCTTCCTGAAACACAGTTCTGAGGAACAGCAAACACTTATTTAAAATTTTGGAGTCTGGCCATTCTTGTGTAGCAGTTTGGCACAGTTTCTAAGATCTTAAGAAGAATGGAGGTGGGGGACACAATGTGTACTGAATTCACACATGGTCTGACTTTCAGATCCTCCTCCATTACCTCCTTTCTGTGGCCTGAGATGGCCAGGCTCCCCACCTGAGCTCAGAAACACTTTGTTTTTCAGATAGGGATTATAAAAAGTATTTTTTGCCTGTCTGTTAACCCTTACTGCCTATACCTGAGAAAAATCAGGTCTACTGTTTTGTGGGTTATACCCTACTCTGTGAGATCTCCAGTCAAATGGCCAAGAAGAAAGTCCCATCTCTGTTTAGCTTATTTTAAACTATTATAGTATCCCTTAGTATAATTTGGAATTGGTGACCAGAGACTCAGAGAAGGAAAACTCTGACTCCAAAAAACCTCCGCTGCCTTGCGGCATACCTCTTCAGGGGAAAGGCTAAGGGAGTAAACCCCGACAGAAAATCCGGAGCCGGAGTCCCTAAGGCGGTTTGACGTTGTAGTCAACACCGGCAACTCCTGCGGCGCACCTGAAGCCAAGCTGTATTGACTCCGTCTTTCCCTTGGACCCTTCAGCTGCGAAGAGAGGGGGGGTCTGCTGCATGGGCAACAGCAGACCCTCCATATCGCCCTGCCCAGGCTCTGTAGCTTCAGCTCCACTGGAGAGGACACTCCAGCGTCATCGCAAGATGTCGATTCAACACGGGAGGAGACAGATACCGTGTCACTCCCGAGTCGGACTGCACAACCATTCTCGGCGGTGCAGATGGACACTTGAGAAGCTACACCATCGTCTCTCGAGACGGACGGCTGCCAATGAAAAATGACCAGAGACTACCTTCAAACCAGTGTTGTTTCCCTGCTTTATTGTGAGGGCAGGATGATCCAAAATATCTAAGAGAAAAACTTGGAAATCTCCCACTTTGGCCAGAAATCAGCTATAATGTTTGTGGGAAGAAGAGACTTACAAAAGGAAATCAAAATTCTAAATTCTCTTCATTACAATTATGTCTATGAGAAGTTGAAAAAAATATTAATGAACCTCAAAGGGAAAAAAAGCCTCTCATAAGCCTTTTAAGATACACATAGACAAACTTGACCAAACAAACCCCTAAAACATTGGCATTTGTTTTCAGGTTTAAAAACCAACTTATTTTCAGAGCTTCTATATACTCTACAGAAAGATTCCAAAAACTCTATTAAATTGCCTCAATACAACATTAAGCCCTCAAAGCATTCTTACTATAATTTCTTAGTGTTTAAAAGAACATATCCCTTTAGAAATGATGGTAGATGCTATTCCATTCAGATTAAATACACCAAAGACTTCACCAGATTCTATTTTATAGAAATAACTTCCCTGCTGTCCAAGTATAATAGATCAAAAGAGAGAAATCTCTCCTCAGACTATGTTTAGGATTACAAAGGACAAATGTATAAAGGAATTGATTGGTGCAAAAGTAATGTCCGACTTTTTTAAAAGAAAGTTTTAGATAGTATTTATTAAATTTGTGCCTCTTCTTATAATTTTTTGATGTCACAGTGACTAATTTATACCTTATTTTTTCAGATTATCGAAGTATTATTCATAATTGTCTGCAATATTTGCACCCATGTTCGTCCCACCTAAAGACCGCTTTATAAATGTTTTACTCTCTGAGTTTCTTAAACGTGCCAATGCAAGTACAGCAGCAAAGTCTATTCAGAGAGCCTGTGGGAATAATGCAGTGATTGAAAGAGGTTGCAGGAGGTGATTTTCCCATTTCTGAAGTGGGGATTTCAGTTTGAAAACTGAGCCAAAAGAGGGTCGTCAAAAAAACCTTGATTCCAAAGTGTTGGAGGCTGTTGTCACAGAAAACCCCACCATTACCTCTAGGGAACTTGCAGAACAATGTAACGTAGCCCATACAACCGTGCTATGCCAACTGAAAAGGACTGGAAAGGTTTCAGTAGTTGGAAAATGAGTCCTACATGAACTGTCTCCAGAGAATCTGCAGCAGTCTGTTGCTTGTTGTGAATCATTGCTTTCGTGACACCTTCAGGCACCATTTTTAGGTAGGCTTGTTACAGGTGCTGAGAAGTGGATCCTTTACCATAACGTTAAATGCCGCCAATCATGGATCAGTCAAGGAGGAAGAAGAGTTCAACAACCAAGAGGAGGCCTTCACTCAAAGATCATGCTGAGTGTATGGTGGGATATGGAAGGAATTGTCCATTACGAACTGTTAGACAACAATCGAACAATTACTGCTAATCTTTACTGTGAAAAACTTCGTCATTTGAAAGCAGCTTTGAACCTAAAGCGACCCTCCTTAGTCAACAGAAAGGGTCTCATCTTCCATCACGATAATGCTCGTCCTCACACAGCTCAACTCACCAAAAATTTCTTGAAAGAGCTTGGTTGGGAAATATTGCTTCATCCTCCATATTCTCCTGACCTTGCTCCTTCTGATTATCACTTGTTTCAGGGACTACAGAACCATTTTGATGGTCTTAGGTCAACATCAAGAGAAGAGGTTGAAAATGGGTTGGATTCATATTTTGCTTCAAAAACTAAAGAATTTTACAAGTGTGGCATTTATAAGTTAGTTAACAGATGGAATAAGGTTCTAGAAAGCAAAGGAGGGTATGTTAATGAATCAATATTTTCATACTCATGGGCTTTTTCATTTTTAAAATAGACCATTTTTAAAATGCACCAACCTTATATTTTAAACAAAACTGAATCTAGAAGGAGGCACTGAATAGGTGCTAACATTAAATACAAATAATGAGCAATTCTGTGTTAACATGTAAGGTAGTCTCTATTATATAGATAAATGGTCGTTTTCCTTTCAAAGACAAAACAAAACAAGCACCACCTCCAAACAAATACATTGTGGAGCATTCCACATGCATTAAGTTTTTTGAAATAAAATTATGTTTAGGAAGGCCCAGTATCAACAAGCTGTTAAGAAAAATTACCAAAAAATTACCAGTGGCTTGCTGGGCATGATCTGGTAGATTCTGTGGAATTATAATTCTATTAGCAGTGTCTACCTTTGAATAATTTTTCACCAACTAGTCTATTTTGAACTGTTGTATGGTAGAGGTTAACTTACACAAAACTGATATCATTGCAAAAATTCACTTCTGAATCATGAAAACTATTCCTATATATATCAATGCAAAGGGACAAGCTACAATTGGACACACTTGATTTCTGTTTGGTGGGAAATATAACCCTGAATATTGTAGTTTATTGCCCTTTAGGATGTTAAACAGGTTTATATCTATTTGCAAATTGATTTCAGAATTTTTTGACTGATAATATTCATCACTGTTCTTCTGAATCACTCTTGACATCTTACTGGTTTCTTCATTATTGATGAGTTTAATGAAATCATTGACATTTGTTTATTTAATATTACATGCATCTGGTTTGTAACTTTAAAACTTCATATCATGCTTTATACTTTATCACAATAAAGACATATGATAAAGGTGTGAAATGCATGGAATTTGTATTTGTGGTTTGTGGATTACATTTTTGCCAGAAAAGCAGAGTAATACTAAATGTCTTAATATGAAACAAAATTATATAAATTACACTAATAATATATATATTATAGTAAAGTTGCCTCCTGGCTGGTTTGGCTCAGTGGATTGAGCGTCGGCCTGCGAGCTAAGTGTCGCTGGTTCGATCTTCCAGTCAGGGCACACCAGAGAAGGAAAACTTTGACTCCAAAAAACCTCCACTGCCTTGCGGCATACCTCTTCAGGGGAAAGGCTAAGGAGAAGGGAAACTCTGACTCCAAACCTCCGCTGCCTTGCGGCATACCTCCTCAGGGGAAAGGCTAAGGGAGTAAACCCCGACAGAAAATCCGGAGCCGGAGTCCCTAAGGCAGTTTGACGTTGTAGTCAACACCGGCAACTCCTGCGGCGTACCTGAAGCCAAGCTGTATTGACTCTGTCTTTCCCCTTGGATCCTTCAGCTGCGAAGAGAGGGGGGGTCTGCTGCATGGGCAACAGCTGGCCCTCCATATCACCCTGCCCAGGCTTTGTAGCTTCACTGGAGAGGACACTCCAGCGTCATCGCAAGATGTCGACTCAACACGGGAGGAGACAGATACCGGTTATAAGCTCATCCGATTGGCGAAGGAAACGAGCACCAGGGGTCTCCTCTGACGGTGGGAGAGGTCATCGCACCTCACTGGACAGCTACCGCCCGCCTCAAGCTGGGCAGCCCCCAGTCAATTAGGTGCCGTCTCGCCATGGCTCGCCTGCCCCACTGGGTGCGTGGGGATCAGAGAGGCGTCTCTTGAAAAGTGGGCCACAAAACACTCGCACCAGGCAATTCCAAGCAAACAACAAGAAAGAAGCCTCCAGCTCTTCGCCTCGCTAGCTGGAATATCAGGACCATGTGTCCCAGACTTACTGCAGACCTTCCGTGGATCAATGGTGCCAGGAAAACCGCCGTCATCGACAGGGAACTGGCACGACTAAACATCGACATTGCGGCTCTACAGGAGACCCGGTTGGCCGACAACGGAACTATCAGAGAAACCAACTACACCTTCTACTGGCAAGGGAAGTCTCCGGACCAACCAAGACAGCACGGTGTTGGGTTCGCTGTGAAGAACACGCTTGTTAACTCCATAGAGCCACCCACAGGAGACACAGAGAGATTACTTACCCTCCGATTGTCAACAACTTTCGGCCCAGTCAGCATTCTTAGCGCGTATGCCCCAACCCTCTGCGCCACCACCGAAGAGAAAGAACAGTTCTACCATGCACTGGACGAAGCGTTATCCAAGATCCCCAGAAGTAACGCTCTTTATCTCCTTGGAGACTTCAACGCAAGAGTAGGAGCCGACCACATGGCCTGGCCCACCTGCCTCGGAAACTTTGGGAGAGGTAAGATCAATGAGAATGGTCAGCGACTGCTTGAGCTTTCGTGTCACCACGGCCTGTGCGTGACAAACACATTCTTCAAGTGCAAAGAGATCCACCAGGTGTCATGGAGGCACCCCCGCTCCCGCCACTGGCACCAGCTTGACCTCGTCATCACCAGAAGAACGGATATTGGCAGCACCCTCCTCACCCGCAGCTACCACAGTGCAGACTGCGACACGGACCATGCCCTCGTGGTAAGCAAGGTGCGCATAATGCCGAAGAGGTTGCACCACTCCAAGATGAAGGGTCGCCCACGCATCAACACCAGTTGTGCCAGCAACCCAGTTAAGACCCAGCAATTCATCAACAGGATGGAAGATGCACTCGGCGAGGGAATGGCGGCAGACGACATTATCGAATCCAATTGGCCACGTCTCCGCGACGCCATATACAACTCCGCCATTATTGCTTACGGGAAGAAAGAGCGGAAGAACGCTGACTGGTACGAGGCTCACTGGGAAGAAATGGAACCCGTGATCGAGGCTAAGAGGAAGGCCCTACTGGCTTACAAGGCCACGCCCACTCCCAGTACACTTCAAGCTCTACGGGCTGCCAGGAACAAAGTCCAGAAGACCGCCCGCCACTGTGCCAACACCTATTGGCTAAACCTGTGCAGAAGCATCCAGGAAGCCGCCGATATAGGCAACGCACGAGGAATGTATGAGGGTATCAAGAAGGCAACAGGCCCAATCCCCTCCAAGATCGCCCCCCTTAAGTCCAAGACAGGTGAGGTCATCACTGACAAGGAACAGCAAATGTGGCGGTGGACCGAGCACTACCTCGAGCTGTACGCAACAAGGAACACCGTAACAGACACTGCTCTTAACGCCATCCCAGACCTACCAGTCATGGAGGAGCTAGACACCCCACCTACTGCGGCAGAGCTCGGCAAAGCCATCAACCGCCTCGCTTGTGGGAAAGCACCAGGAAGCGACGGAATCCCTCCAGAAATCCTAAAGAGCGGGAAACCAGTCCTGCTATAGCCGCTCCACCATCTACTCTGTCTCTGCTGGAAGGAGGGTTACATCCCTCAGGATATGAGAGATGCCAACATTATCACCATGTACAAGAACAAAGGAGACCGCAGCGACTGCAACAACTACTGGGGCATCTCTCTCCTCAGCGTCGTCGGCAAAGTATTCGCCCAGGTCGCTCTTGCCCGCCTGCAGACCCTTGCTTCCCGCGTCTACCCAGAGTCCCAGTGTGGCTTCAGAGCTGGCCGATCAACAGTGGACATGATCTTCTCCCTACGCCAGCTGCAGGAGAAGTGTCACGAGCAGCATAAACCACTCTACCTCGCCTTTATCGACCTCACGAAGGCGTTTGATCTGGTCAGTCGAAGCGGACTCTTCAACTTGCTACGGAAGATTGGCTGTCCACCACATCTGCTTGCTGTGGTCATGTCCTTTCACGACAACATGCACAGCACGGTGTCCTACAACGGCGCAACCTCTGAGGCCTTCCCAGTCAGCAGCGGAGTAAAGCAGGGCTGCGGTCCTCGTGCCTACGCTGTTTGGAATCTTCTTCTCCATGCTTCTCCAATACGCCTTTAAGGACTGCAGCGAGGGTGTCTTCATTCACACCAGATCTGATGGCAAGCTCTACAACCTGGCCCGTCTACGAGCCAAGACCAAAGTCAAAGAGGTGCTCATCCGTGAGATGCTCTTCGCCGACGACGCAGCCTTGACATCACACTCCGAAGAGGGACTCCAGCAGCTAGTCACTTGCCTTTCCCACGCATGCAAGGAGTTCGGACTAGCCATCAGCCTGACGAAGACGAATGTTATGGCTCAAGGCATGGGGACTCCCCCATGCATCACCATCGACGGATACACCCTGGAGGTTGTCAACGACTTCACTTACCTTGGGTCCACCATCTCGAGCTCTCTGTCAGTTGACTTGGAGGTCAACCGGAGAATCGCCAGGGCAGCCACAGTTATGGCCAAACTGAACCGGCGAGTGTGGAACAATTCCAGCCTCACCGAGAAAACCAGACTGCGCATCTACCAAGCCTGCGTACTCAGCACTCTCCTCTATGGCAGCGAGACGTGGACCACCTACGCAAGGCACGAAAGGAAACTCAACAGCTTCCACATGAGGTGCCTGCGACGCGTCCTGCATGTCGCCTGGCAGGATAAGGTTCCCAACACCGAGGTGCTGAAGCGAGCCAACATGAGCAGTTTGCATGCAGTTCTTAGTGAGAGACGCCTCAGGTGGCTCGGCCATGTCAAAAGAATGGATGCAGGCCGTATTCCCAAAGACCTCCTCTACGGCGAGCTAGCAGAAGGCCAGAGGATGACAGGGCGCCCAAAACTGCAGTTCAAAGACATCTGCAAAAAGGACATGACACAATGCTCCATCAATCTCAACACATGGGAAGTTCAAGCAGACGACCGCCTAGCCTGGAGGCTCGCGGTCAGGCAAGGTACGTCACGCGCAGAGGCTGCGCGCAACGAGGAGGCGGTCCAGAAAAGATCGAGGCGGAAGCAGCGTCAACAGCAGCAACAACAGCCATCTGCCTTCACCTGTAACAAGTGCGGCAGGGATTGTCACTCCCGAGTCGGACTGCACAGCCATTCTCGGCGGTGCAGATAGGCTCTCAAGAAGCTACGCCATCGTCTCTCGATACGGACGGCTGCCGATGATGACGATGATGATATAGTAAAGTTGTAAAATCATAGAGATAAACTTAATTTTGGTCCGATACAACCAAGCTACTGATAAATAACTGACAAAGTATTTGGGTCTCAGATCAGGGTCTCCCCCTGAGATGAGACCACTCTATTGTCAATACAGTCAAATTTAACAGTCTTATTTAATGATAGAATTTCCTGTTTTTAAAAAGAAATTCTTGGACTTCCAGCCAAGATGGAGGCCTAGACAGACTCGCTGTGTCTCCCTCCACAACTAAGAAGGAATACAACTACCTCAAAACTAGAAACAACCAGAAGTTCCAAAAAATCAAACTGCATGGAAGTCCAGCAAACAAAGATATAAAGAAGAAATACTCATCCCGACAGGTAAGAGGGGCGAAGCAGGAGCACAGAGGACTCGGCGTGGTGGTGGCAGCAGTGGCGGCGGCAGCAGCAGGCCGGTGGAAAGCGCAGTCACATGTTTTAAAAAGTCGGGAGGGACACCTGGGGAGCATTATCAGCTCCTTACCAGATTGCACAGCTCACAGTCCCAGCACTGGGGAAAATAAAGCCTCATTGCTTCTGACTGTGCAAATCAGAGGGGGTTGGGGCGGAGTAAGAAACTGCTGGTCTCTCAGCAGAGTCCCCTTGTTTAAAGAGCCCCATGGTCCTAGAATGTTCACAGAAGCCCCACTCTGAATAAAACAGCCAGGGCAACAGCTAGAGAGGCGCCAGTCCCATAGGAAAGTGGGAGAAATGCCTGGAAAAGGGGCGAGTGCTGAGCAAGCTCCATTGTTCCCTCTCAGACCCCGCCCCCACATACAGCACCACAGCGAGGTAAAATGGGTTGCTCTGTACTGACGAATACCTAATGGCACTTTTAAGGCCTTACTCCTAAAGGCTGGTTCTGTCAATGGAATATAAACAAAAATAAAATATGCCACTTTAAGTCTTTGCTCCTGAAAGCTTCATCCTCCATATTGTGCAACTGGAAGCAAGTACTTAAAGATGATACAGCTACAAAATGGGAAGAATCAAGATACCTGTGTCATCCCTTGGAATCACCACCTTGAGTCTTCCAGCAGTCACCTGACCAGCAAAAAAGTGTGATGTGAGCAAGAAACTTATTTTTTGAACCAATGAGATTTTCTGTTATTGTTGTTGCAACTAGTATTAATCATCCTAATCCATGTACTTTAAATGACCCATGGAGAAAATTCTAGGCATCCCAATCAAGGACAGAGAAATCCTTCCTCATCATCTAGCCCACTCTAGATTCCTGGTGTTCTATTTACATTTATAATCATGTTCTAATGATGTGTTAGATCACCTTCATTTATAATTTCCTGTAGGTGTTATCTATTAGATAGGAGGATGCACAGGGACTGGTTGGTGAATTTTCCTGAGGGATAATGAAGTTGTTTGGGGCAGCCTGTGAACATTCTTGTTATTTTTTTTCTCTTAATAAATTTTTCAGTATTTTCTACAGGTTTTATAACTGTTACAGCTAGTTTTCTGTCTCTAGTGCCTGAATAACAGAAGAAAAACAACATTGACTCAAGGTTATCAGTAATCCAATCATAATAATAAATGTAATAATATAATAATAAATGTAAAGAATGATATGAATACAGGTTTTTTCCATCCTTGGTTAAATTTATTCCTAGGTATTTAATTTTCTGATACAATTGTAAATGGGATAGTTCTTAATTTCCCTTTCTGATAGTCCATTGTTGGTGTATTAAAATGCGACCAATTTCTAAAGATTTATTTTGTATCCTGCTACTTTGTAGAATTTATTCAGTTCTAATAGTTTTCTGGTGGAATCTTTAGGGTTCTCTGTAAACAGCATCATGTCACCTGCAAATAATGCCAGTTTTACTTCTTCTTTTCTAATTTGGATGTCTTTTATTTCTTGCTGTCTGATTGCTGTGTCTAGGACTTCCAGTACTGTGTTGAATAAGAGTGGTGAGAGTGGGCATCCCTGTTTTGTTCCTGATATTAAGGGAAATGCTTTTAGTTTTTCCCCATTGAGTATGATGTTAGCTGTGGGTCTGTCATATATGGTCTTCATTATTTTGAGATATGTTCCCTCTACTCCCACTTTGCTGGGAAGTTTTTTTATTTTATTTTTATCATAAATGGGTTCTGTCCCTATGTTCATTGCATCATTGTTCATGGTGGCCAAGACATGAAGACAACCAAGGTGCATGAAATACTACTCAGCCATAAGAAAAGATGAAATACCGCCTTTTGCGACAACACGGATGGGCCTTGAGAATATTATGCAAAGTGAAATAAGCCAGTCAGAAAAGGCTAAGAACCATATGATAAAACTGAGGCTCAGAGACACAGAGAGACATCAGTATGGTGGACACCAGAGGGAAAGGTTTGGGGGTGGTAGAAGATGATTTGACTATGGGTGGTGGGTACATAATGCAACATACAGATCGTGTACAGTATCACAATAATGTGCACTTGAAACCTATATGACCCTCCTAACCAATGTCATCCCAATAAATTTAGTAAATATAAATAAAGAAATGGGTGCTGGATTTTTATCAAACATTTTTACTTCTGCATCTATTGATATGGTCAAATGATTTTTATCCTTCATTTTGTTTATGTGGCATATCACATTAATTTATTTGTGGATATGGAACCAACCTTGCATCTCAGGAATAAAACCCACCTGGTCACAGTTTATGATCTTTTTAAGGTATTGCTGAATTTGGTTCGCTAATGTTTTGTTGAGGATTTTTGCACCTATGTTCATCATGAATATTGGCCTATAATTTTATTTTCTATGTAGTGTCTTTATCTGGTTTTAGAATTAGAATAATGCTGGCCTTGTAAAATAAGCTTGGGAGTCTTCCCACCTTTTGAATTTTTTTAAACTTGTAATCTTTATTCTTAATTTTGTAATATGTTTATTCTAAGGTGCTTAAGCAAACTCTCATTTGACTATGAGAATTTGTTCAAATTTGCTAAAGGAACTATGATGATAAAATTATAGAGCTGGTTGGGAAGACTACCTAACACAACTTTTAATAAAATTTTTAGGTTTCAATTCTACTAACCCAGAAGATAGGGCTAAAAGCCTATTCATAATCATATCATTCCAAAATCAGTAATTATTACCAGAAACTATTAACATGGGGAAGGAAAGAGATAAATAAGATAGTCTGTGCTGATAAATAGACAGGTTTAATGATACATTGCTTTTCACACAGAGGGCAGAAGACTTTAAACTATAGTCCAGGTGTACACAACTATGGAACACAGACAAATGAGCCAGGTTAAAAATAAAATGGCTTCTTATAACTACGCTGTAAATATCATGGCTCTTCTTCCACCCAAAATGACCCTCATCTCACATGAAAACAGTTAAGGCAGGGGAATCAGAATCCTAGCTTTGTGGCCAAAAGTAAAAACCAAAGGAAAAATAACAATTTAGTGGTTCATTGATGAAAACAGGGAATCTGGTGCCCCTCGTTGTGCTGCTTTGCTCTTCTTACTCTTGCTCTTTTTGTCCCTCTTCTTCAGCCTCCGTGTTAGCTCTCAGCAGGTTCGAGTAAGCCATCTGAAACTTATTCACTTCTTTGGAGCTTACCACTGTGCTGATTTTCTTTTTCCCGTCAGTAGCTCTTAACAGACACTTGTTGTCTGAGGGCTCAAAGCCCTCCACAGAACCCTTCCATGGAATAGGTTTAGTTCGTCCATCATACTTCTTCAGGGTGATGAACACACTGCTCCGGCAACCAGCTCTTCTGGCAGAGCCGGGTCAGCTCCATCAGGAACAGCTCAGTCTCCAGCAAAACCATCCTGGGTCCACGGGCTCTGCTCCCTCAACACAACACCCAAACAAATTTTTTGTTCTTCTTTGAATGTTTGGTAAAATTCCCCTGCGAAGCCATCTGGCCCAGGACATTTGTTCACTGGAAGTTTTTTGATTACTGCTTCAATTTCATTAGTTATAATCAGTCTGTACAGACTTTCTGTTTCTTTTTGATTCAGTTTTGGGAGATTGTATGTTTCTGGGAATTTATTAATTTCTCCCAGATTATTCAATTTGTTGGCATATAGTTATTCATAATATTTTCCTGTAATCCTTTGTATTTCTGTAGTGTCAGTAGTTACTTCTCTTTCATTTCTGATTTCACTTATTTGGGTCCTCTCTATTTTTTTTCTTCCTGAATCTGGTTGAAGGTTTATTAATCTTGTTCATCTTTTCAAAGAACCAGCCCTTAGTTTCATTTTGTATTGTTTTATTAGACTCTATTTTATTTATTTCTGCTCTGATCTTTATTATTTCTTTTCTTTATACTTTTGAGCTTTGTTGGTTTTTCTTATTCTAATTCCTTTAAGTGTAAGGTTGTATTGTTTATTTGGGATTTTTCTTGTTTCTTGCGGTAGGCCTGTAATTCTGTGAATTTCCTTCTTAGGACTGCTTTCACTGTGTCCCATAGATATTGGGTCATTGTGTTTTCATTTTCATTTGTCTTAGTGTATCTTTTGACATTTTTCTTGATCTCATTGTTAACCCATTCATGTTATATAGCTTCCATGTGTTTGTTTGTTTGTTTTTCAGTTTTTTTCCTGTGATTGATTTCTGGTTTCATGCCATTATGGTCAGAGAAGACGCTTGATATCATTTCAATCTTCTTAAATTTATTGAACTTGTTTTGTGTCCTTACAGGTAGTCTATCCTAGAAAATGTTCCATGTCCACTTGAAAAGAATGTATATTTTGCTGCTTTGAGGTGAAATGCTTTGAAGATATCAATTAAATCCATCTGATCTATTGTGTCATTTAAGGCCACTGTTTCCTTGTTGATTTTCTGTCCAGATGATCTAAACATTGATATCAGTGTGTGGTGTTAAAATCCCCTATGGTGATCTTCCCCCTTATGTCCATCAAGATTTGCTTTATAGCCCTGGCTGGCTAGCTCAGTTGGCTGAGTGTTTGTTCAGTATACCAAAATGTCAGGGCACATACATAGATTGTGGGTTTGATTCCTTATTGGGATGTATATGGTATGGGAGGCAACTGATTGATATTCCTCTCTCATGTTGATGTCCCTCCCCTCTGCCCCTCCAATATATATATACCTGGCTGGTGTGGCTCAGTTGGTTGGAGCATCATTCTGTGACTGAGGGGTTGCAGGTTTAATTGCCAGTTAGGGCACATGCCTGGACTATAGAGTTGATCCCAGGTCTGGGCATATGCAATCCCCAGTTTGGGCATGTATGGGGTACAACCAATCTTCTCTTTAAAAAAAAAAAAAAAGATTTGCTTTATATATTTAGGTGCTCCTATATTGGGTGCATAAATCTTTACAAGGGTGTATCCTCTTATTGAATTGACCCTTTTAATCACTATGTAGTGTCCTTCTTTGTCTTTGATTGTAGCCTTTGTTTTAAAGTCTATTTTGTATGCTATAAGTATGGCTACCCCATATATTTTTCATTTCCAATTGCATGAAATATTTTTTCCATCTCTTTACTTTTAGTCTGTGTGTATCTTTCATTGTAAGGTGTGTCTCTTGTAGATAGCATATATATGGGTCTTGTTTTCTTATCCATTCCTCTACTTAATGTCTTCTGATTAGAGTATTAAAGCCATTTACATTTAAAGTTATTATTATTACCATTTTATTCTCTATGATTATGTTTCTCATTTTTAAAAAAATTTTTTTTCTTCTTCTTCTTAAGGAGAACCTTTAACATTTCTTGTAATACTAGTTTGGTGATAATAAACTCCTTTAGCTTTTTCTTGTCTGGGAAGCTCTTTGACCTTGCTGGGTAAAGTGGTCTTGGTTGTAGGTCCTTTCTTTTCATCGCTTTGAGAATTCCATGCCAATCCCATCTGGCCTGAAATGTTTCTGTTGAGAAATCAGCTGAAAGTCTTATGGGAACTCCCTTGTAGGTAACTAACTGTCTCTTACTGCTTTTAAGATTTCCCTCTTTGTTTTTAACATTTGCCATTTTAATTATGATGTGTCTTGGTGTGAGCTTCTTTGGGTTCATCTTGTTTGGGACTCTGCACTTTCTGGACTTGTGTGTCTTTTTCCTTCACTAGATTAAGAAAGTTTTCAGTCATTATTTCTTCAAACAGGTTCTCAATCCCTTGCTCTCTCTCTTCTCTTTCTGGTACACCCATGATGTGAATGTTGTTACGTGTCATATTATCCCAAAGATCCCTTAAAGTATCCTCATTTTCAAAATTATTTTTTCTTTTTGCTGCTCTAATTGGGTGTTTTCTGCTACTTTGTCTTTCACATTGCAGATTCAGTTCTCTGCTTTACCTAACCTATTGTTTATTTCTTCTAGTGTATTCTTCATTTCAGATATTGTAGTCTTCATTTCTGACTGGTTCTTTTTTATGGTATCTGTGTTCTTTTTCATGCCCACTGTATCTTTGCTTAAGTTCTCACTGATTTCATCCATTCTTCACCTAAGTTCCTTGAACATCCTTATAACTTTTTTTTTTTAACTCTATATCTGGTAAGTTGCTTGTCTCCATTTCATTTTGCTCTTTTTCTGGGTATTTATTCTGTTCTTGTGTTTGTTTTATGTATTAAGTAGATCTGCTATGTCTCCCAGTCTTGGTAGGGTGGCCTTATGTAGTAATTGTCCGGTGGGACCCAGTGGCACTGTCTCCTTAATTACCTGTGCTCGATGCTCCATTAATATCCTTTTGTGGGTTATGTGATCCCTTCTGTTGTGATTGAGTCTTGATTGTTATTGGCTCCTTCATATACTGGGTCAATGCTTAGGCTGTCTGACTGTTAAGATTGACCACAACTACAGTGTATGGGCTGCTGTGTGGCTGATGACCACATGAAGCAGAATTTGCCTCAGCAGGATCTGGAGCTTGTTGAGAGCTCCCTTTTGATGTGCCACTCATAAAGCTAATTAAACTCTGTTTTGATATTGTCTGAAGCTTGCCTTGGGTTTGTTGGTTCTGGGGCCTCTTAGGAGAGACTCTGGTATAAGTCAGTCTCAGACACTACCTGTGACTGGCCTTAGGCAACCTGTTTTGAAGCTGCAAAATGATCCATAGTTTGTGGTTGTCTCTTCTGGGCCTGTATAGGAAGGACCAAGCTGTACATCTAGGCCAGCTTCCACCACCACCAAGCCTGAAAGCAGGTCATCAAAAGGTCCAAGGCACCCCAAGGTCTGCTTCTGCCTGCATTCATCTGCCTCCACCTGCCTACTGCCTGCTCAGCTCAGTCGCTGAAAGTCTCTGGCAGTTTCTGAGCCATGTGTGGTAGGTTCTTAGTGAGTCACCAGGTGGGGACAAGTGGTGCTCTCCAGATTGGTACAGGTTCAAAGCTGTGCCAGTGCTGGGTCTGAGGCCACTCAGCAAATGCCTTAAGCATTTTTTGTAAGGTAGCTCTGGTGGTAATGAACTTCCTCAGTTTTTCTTTGTCTGGAAAATCTTCATCTTTCTTTCATTTTTAGAGGATAATTTTGCTGGTTATATATTCTTGTAACAATGTGGGCTCCAGACTCTATTGTTGCCTAAAGGTAGCATGGGCAGACTGTAGGGATCTTTAGTGGAGAAAGCTTCATGTATTTCCGGCAGTGGTGAGGGCTCTTTGGTCCTTTGGTGGCAAAGGCTTCTAGTTTGTTTTGTTTTGTCTCCTCCTTTTCCAGTGCAGACAGAGGTCACTGATGAGGGAATCCCTCTTGGTCTTGAGCTTTACTAGGCTGAGGTGGGGTGATGCTGGTAAAATGCTTCCAACACTTTTAATGCAGCCATCCTTGGTTTCTGTGCTCCACTGTGTTGCTGTAGATTCTTCATTGTCCTCTGGAGCTCCCCCAGAGCTATTTTCATCAGTGAATACTTAAATTTTTTTTGGCAAGGAGGGATGAATCAGTATCTCTTAGTTTGCCATTTAACTGACATTATTCCTTGACTTTTGCTTTTTGCCTCCCATATTTTTCTCCTTTTTCTATCTCCCTCCTTCAATTTCCCACATTGTTTTTTCTTTTCTTTTATTATGATGGCTCGTATACTGCTGTATATACAGTAAGTGTTACTGGTTAATGTGATATACTCCTGACACAAGTGTAAAGAAATATATATTTTTAAGTTTCTTTGTTCTTCATAATAACTCACTAGCTTTTTTCATTGTTGAATTAACTCTCATTTATCCCAATTTGTCTTACACAATATATAAACTGGCTGTAATTTTACTTCCTCTCTTATTGGAAGGAAGGCCCACCTTGATGTGGGTACTGGCAAAGCTCCTACATTCTCATGGAGTTCCCAGAAGACATATGTAATACATGTTATCTTTCTGCCTGGATGATCTCAGGTATGTCCCATCTTTTTTAGCTCACTGCCCACAATCCTAGCCTACTTCTGAAACTATTAAAGCAGGGCATTGCCCTGCTGCAGAGATATCTATTCTGTCCCTTGTCTGTGCCCTTTATTCTCGAGGACCCCATCAGTTATGAAGCCTTATTTAATTACCACAGTCATCTTTCTTATTCTGGTTCATAAGATTTCAGGTAACTCAAGGTGCTCTCAAAGGTTCTGGGGTCCTGCATATGGTTTTGCAATTTTGGTAACCTAATGTCAGACAACTTAGGGATGCTAACCTCAGATTCATATTATGCTGGGATCCTACTGGCCTTACTAATACTGCTATGATCCACTTAAATGTTTGGTGATCCTGGGTGGAAGAGTTGTAGAGAATATTGGGCATAGAGAATAGTAGGGTAACAATTTCATTAGGATGAGAGAGTTTCAGACATGAGTTATGTGTTTGGAATTAAGTCCAAATTGAAGATCTATAAGGCCAATCAAGGGGTTACTTTGGAGACTGGGAAATGAATTGTGGTGCAGAGAGGATAGGACCTTTTGGTTGGAGTAATGGTTAAAAAAAAAAAAGTAATTAGCGGGAGGTAAGTGATCGTATTTATGGAATTAGGTTGGGCCAATGGTTTGGGAGAGGCTGGGTTGGGAATGATATTTGTGGCTGAATGGATCTTGCAGTGAATTTGGGCAAAACTGGGAATTGAAGTACATAGGGTTTTTAATGTGGGGGTATGATTGAGTTGAAGCTGGATATTGGTGCTAAGTGGTTTGATTAATGTTGTGTTTGTCTTGTGATAGCATAGTATGGAGATAAGGCTGGGATTTGGAGTTAAGTTTTTTCAGGTGCTTGTTTCAAGGAGGGTGAATATGTGGTTGGTATGGATAGTTTGGATTAGCTTAGGGTAAGGGCTGGCTGGACTTGAATGAGACACCTTAGTTTTTCTGCATCTGTTTAGATAATCTTGGTAATAAACTCCCTTAGCTTTTTGGGAAGAGAGTCTTTATGTCTTCTTCATTCCTGAAAGAAACTTTGCTGGATAAGGTTTTCTTGGTTGGCAGTTTTTTGTTTTTGTTTTTAATTTCTGCACTTGAATGCATCATCCATGTTCCCTGGCCTGCAATGTTTTTTGTCTGTTTGTTTTTTAAAACATTGCTAAGAAAATTGCTGATAACATTGTGGGGGCTCCTTTATATGTGAAAAAGAAATTTTCTGCTGCTTAAAATTTTTTCTTTTTGTCTTTGGTTATAGGCAGTTTTATTACAATGTGCTTTTCAGCTGAACTTCTGGGTGATTTATTAACTTCATGAACTTGCATGTTTAATTCTCCCTGTATTTGGGGAGTTCTCACCCACTATTTCTTTAAATAAGCTTTCTGTTCCTTTATCTCTCTCTCTCTTCCTTCTAGGACTTCAGTAAGGCATAGATGATTTCTCTTAATGGGAATCCATAATTGATGTAAGCTTTCTTCACTCTTATTCTTTTTTTTGCTCCTCTGATTGCACGATTTTAAGTGACATATCTTCCAGCTCACTATTCTTTCTTCTGTTTGATCAAATCTGCTGTTATAGGTCTCTATTGAGTTCTTTAGTGCAGTCATATTCTTTGCCTTTAGTATTTCTACTTGATTTTTTTTTAATGGTTTCTATCTCTTTGTTGAACTTCTCATTTTGTTTATGCATTTTTCTAATTTAGTTGTCTTTGTTTTCTTATAGCTCTTTGAATTTTTAAAAGAGGATTATTCTAAATTGTCAGACAGTTCACACATCTCCATTTCTTTAGTGCCAATCATTGGAATTTTATTAGTTTCTTATTGTGGTGTCATATCTCCTTGATTATTCATTATCCTTGTGGACTTGCTTTGGTATCTGTGCATTTGAATAGTAGGTACCTCTTCCAGTCTTTACAGACAGACTAACTTTGGAAAGCAAGTCAGCCCATTCAGAGATTCTGGTTGGGCCATATAGTGGTGTTCCCAGGAAGGTTTGATGCTGGAATTTTGGGTGCTTGCTGTGTCAAAAGCCTGGGATGGCAATAGTCAGCCTGGTACTGGGCCCCATCAGAATCCTGTGCTTGTATGTGCCCCCTTGTAGCCTGGGTTTGCTGATTTTATTAGGAGCTTAGGACCTCAAGAGGCACCCACATCTGCAAGAGGTAGCCAGTGCTGGGTTGTGCTGAGAGAATGGTGTGACAAGGGTCATCCAGGCCCGCTGGGGCCAACTGGTGCTCTGGTGAGAAGCATGGGTTTACAGAAGGCTACTAGGATTCTGATTCCATAGAAGTGTCCAGAGCTGAGGTAAGCTAGGAATCTGGGTTTGTCAGAGCCCATTGGATCCTGGGGCCACAGGACTTGTCTGGGGCCATGGGAGCCAGAAGGTGCTATGGTAGCTTAAGGGCCTGGGTTCATTGGGGCCCTCTAGGGCCTGGAGCCAAGGAAGCTTTCTGGAGCTGTGGTAGCCCCCTGGGCCTGCTGAGCTATCATGGGAACCTATGGAGAACCTGGAACTGAGGAAGCCATCTGGAGCCACTGTAGGTGCCTGGGGTCACTGATGCTGGTAGATACCAGGGTGAGTTGGGGCCTGGATTTTCAGGAGCCTTTTGTGAGTCCAGTGCTGCCAGAGCTGCCTCAGGCATGGGGACCTCCTGGGACCACTAAAGCCAACAGGCTTCAGGGTGAGCTGGAGGCCACAGTTTGTGGGAGTCTGGTGCTGTGGATGTTGAGTGTGGCCATGGAGCCTACAGATGCTGGGGTTAGCTGGAAGCCTATATTTGTGGAAGTCCACAGGCAACTTAGTGTCATGGATGCCACCTCATGCAGTGGGAGCCATCTGGGGCCATGAGAACTCTCTGTTTTTCCCTTCAATTCTGTCTATGTTTGCTTCCTATATTTAGGAGTTCTTATTCTGAGGCTCCCACAGGACCATAGTCTCCTGAAGCTCTCACAAGCTGCAGCATCTACCATTGCTTTCAGCAGCCTCCAACGTGGCATACAAATTACACCCCATTTCAATCAATTCTCTGAGTCAAACGAGGAAGAAGCTAGTCCCTAAGGTGGCCCAAATGAATTCAGAATATTGTAAGCAAAATTCCATTTTCTCCTTCCATCCTGATGGAAGCACTAAGAATTGGGTGGCTACCTCATAACCATGCCATGTTGCACCACAGAGTGGATGGGGCAACAGTGAGCAAAAATACTATAAATGTTCCTAACATTCTTGAGTGTAGATTTTTTTTGGTTAGGTGTTTGTTTGGTTAATGCATCTTCTCAACTGGTTTCTAGAGTTTCTTCCCACAAAGCTCTTTTGGTCCACGTGTTGTTTACTTGGTGTTTCTATGAGGAAAATGAGGACCTGAAGCCTCCTTGTCTCACTGATAATGTCACTCCAGAGTTCTGAGTCATGTAAACCAGAACTAAACCTTGGTTCACTCCCTCACCAAATTGGGGACCTCAGCAGAAACATCATATCTCTTTGTACTTTAATTTCCTTATTTTGAAAAATGAATATGATGATAGTTTTCATTGAAGCAACATACAAAAATTCTTGGCATAAGTGTTAAATATTTGCTAGTAGTTATTATTTTCTTTCCAAAGGCCTTATTTTTTGAGAAACCCAACTATTACTCCTGATAGAATGCTAGCTATATATGTCAGGAATTATATCATTAAAATATTTTCAGGCAAAGATATATATATATACACCTATATACCCATGCACACACACATATATGTAGATATATAGACAGATAGATGGTTTGCTTGCCTGTACATTGATACATGGTTGGGAATGCACACCTGTGGCTGTGTATTGCAAACACATATGTCAATGTTCAGTTTGTGATGTTTTTCTGTGAATAAATTGAGTTGTCCACGTGTGTCCAGGCTATTGTGCCCATTGATATACAATACCTGTTTCTGTGAGGGGCAATGCCTAGAGGGTTTCATTTGTAGTACATGTTTATTATTTCAAAACACAGAGACACTGATAGACATGTGTATGACCTAACTTGGAGTAGATCCTGGCTAGCTCAAAAAAATTTAGCATTGAGAACACAAGTTCAGACAGATGGGAACTTGCCCAATTTTGTAGTCTGAAACTCTCAGAAAAAATACCTTTATCTAATACTAATAACAATAGAAACAACAACAACAATAACAACAAAGACTAATGTTTAATTACCTCTTAGTAAGTCCCCTTATTCTAATAATTTACATATGTGAATTACATAATAATTACAAGAACTGAAAGAAGTAGTATCTTTTATTATTATTGCCATTATACAGATGAGACCGATGAAGGGGCAGAGAGCTGAAGTTACTTGTCCAAAGACCAAGATTTGGTAAACAACAGAGCCCAGGTTTGAATCTAGATGATTTTGATTCCAGGCCTGTGCACTTAACATTTCATGTCTTCTGTTATCATGGTTGCATAGAGTCTAACCATAGCCATATGTTTTCCAGGAGGCATGAAAAACTTAACCCCCAAAATTAAGACAAAGAAATTTCCAAATAAATGTGAAGGAGACGAAGGAGTGTGCAGAAAGAAATGTCAACAATCTGAAACTGAAGTACACTTCTGTTTAAACAACAAAATATGCTGTGTGAAATCATCTTCAACCCTTCTTTCTCCCCTCATTGTGGAGGACACTGAGTGGACAAAACTTATCACCACCTCAAGTCAACCTTTTTATTGAAGATTCTCAACCTTTTCCCCTTCTGGAAATCTTCCTGTCAAATATTTCCACTATAAAATTACATTCCAGCCTCTGTCTTTTATTCCAGCGTCTGTCTTTTATTCTGTGAAGATTAATGATTGGAGGAGGAAAGCTGGGTGGGAGCTATAGAATTTGGTATAAAGCTCCAGTCAAGAAAACAAATAAAATGCTGAGATTGTACAGAGGAAGGGAGATTATATTTTACTTTGCTTATCACAGACAGTGAAAAAGACATAGCAGGTACTTCCCAAGACTGGGTAGTTAAATGGCCACTAAACATGTAACTGGGTGTCAGTATTCATTAGCTATCAAGGAAAAGCCAGTTAAAACCTCAGTGAGCTGTTACTCAGTATATGCCACAATGGCTGAGCACATGACAATTCCATACAGTGTAGAGGATGTAGAAGAACTGGCACCTTCATCTCCTGCTGGTAGGTATATAAATGAAATATTAAACATGCTTCACCATACTCACTCACTTTAAGTATATATGCAGTAGAAATGTGTACAATATACCATATCATTACATTGTATATCAAATTACCATGCTTTAAATGATAATTTTTATTTGTAAAAAAAACAGTAAATAAAGAGATCTCTCTGGGAAGAAAAGGAATGAATATGTAATGCGTAGAGCAGGTAAAATTATTGTTTAAGTGTTGATGTAATCATAAGAGAAGCACAAGTCTGGTTTAGCAAAAAGAAGCTTCTCAGCAAAAGGGGGAGTGTATAAAAAGGTGGGGGGAGAAATACTAATTCCCAAGAACACAAGTTGCTTGTGAGGTCCGTGGTGGGAATTGAAAGGGCGACTACCAAGGTTGGCAGGAGATTATCATAAAGGGCATTTAGCATTGATTCCTTTAATCGTTGTACAGTTTTTGAAGGGTTTAAAAGGAAAAATAAAAAATGTCAGGTGGGTTTTAGATATAATCCCCTGGCAACTGTATAGAAAGAATAAAGTAAGTCAGAGTCATAATGGGAGACAAAGAGACCCATAGGATGCAAATGTTACAGTATGCGTACCCTAATTTGGTGGGGCTGCCATAATAAAATACAATACATTGAATGGCTTAAGCAACAGACATTTATTTTCTCACAATTCTGTAGGCTAAAAGTGTAAGATCAAGGTATTGACAGAGGTAGTTTCTTTGGAGGCCTCTCTCTTTGTAGATGACCATCTTCTCTCTGTCCTCATGTGTATTTGTGTCTTCTTATAGGGATGCAAGTCCTATTGGATTAGGGCCCACCCTAATGATTTATTTTAACATAATTACCTCTTTAAATTTAGACTCTATATCCAAATGCAGTCAGTCTCGGGTCCTGGTGATGAGAACTTCAACATACAAATTTTGAGGGGACACATTTGAGCCAATAATGATGAGCAAGGAAAGGTGGTTGAATTAGAACAGTAGAGGCAGAGACGGAGAACAGGTGCTTTATGGAGGCAGACTTGGAAAGTCTTTGTGGCTGACATGATGAGGGGACAGTGAGGAACAAGAAAGTATGTAAGATGTGTTCTAGGGTTATGGTCTGGTTACTTAGATTGAGGCCACGTTTCTGTTTCTCAGTCTCTCTTCATCTTCCAGGTCTTTGTTTTCTAAGGTGGCATCAGAGAGATATAGTCATAGATAGAGCATGGATTTTCACCATCATTTCAAGAAGGAAAAAGGCTTTAAGGTTTGAAAGGCACATGGAGTTTATAAATCTAGTCCACACTTGCATTTGGGGAATGGGCAAACTGAGGCCTAAAGTAGTAAGGAGACTTAGTAACAGCCTATCAGTGCATCTGGATTTTTCCTGCACCCTTTTTCACTTCTGTAGGACTAAGGGTCTGGAGTCATGTTTACTCAACTCTCTAAGGCTCCTGGGTCCATTTGTGGTCATAATTTCTCTAACCAAAAATATATACAAACTCTTGGTACAAGAACAGGTAGCTTCTAAAGCTTTTCTGCAGCCATTGGTGTGGTCTGGGTTGAAGTTGAAGTATTAACTGGAATCACAGTGTGTAGGTAATCTGAGACCCAGACTGATCCACTCTCTAGATATCCCAAGGACATCCTTTTAGGTTTGGGACACAAATGTTACTTCACAGTATTGCAGTGGCAGAAATGAGAGAATTGATGTGAAAATACTTTGAGAAATGAGTTGAAGGGTAAGACGCTGCTGTTACTGTGGTGACTGTACCTTGTGTGGCCCAGATAATTATGTCAACAGGGGCTAGGGATAATTTTCAATTTTATACATGACCAGCATTGGCCTCTGTACTAAGACTGTCTGCTAAGTGGAAACAACTTTCCTTAACTGCAACTCAGGATAATTTATATTTGTGCCTGGATATACCAGTTAGTTCTGGGTTTGTTCCATATTTTAACCACAAGGAGGCTCACAAAGCTTTCCCTTTCACCATGCCTTCCCCATTCAGGAAGTGGGTTCTGGGTAGGAAGAGTGAAGGGAAGCTTTCCATACTGCAACAATCATTTTCCACTGTGAGGAAGCATAACCTCTGAACCTGGGCACCGTGGGTTCAAAATCCTGCCACTGAACTAGGTATCTGTGCCCTCTGGGGCAAGTCATTTAAGCTCCCTGAGATTTAGTTTCCTCCTCTGGAAAAGGGACATGATACACTGTATAGGCATACCTCGTTTTCTTGTGCTTTGTTTAATCGTGTGCCTCACAGATATTGTTATTTTATTGTATTCTTTTTTTATGACTTGAAGCTTTATAGCCACCACTGGCAAAACAAGTATGAATTGCTGAAGGTTCAGATAATGGTTAGCATTTTTTAAAATAATGAAGTGTTTTTTTAATTAATGTTTTTTAGACATAATATTATTCCTCAATTAATAGACTACAGTGTAGTGTATAACTTTTATATGCACTGGAAACCAAAAAATCAGTATTTACCTTGTTTAGGTGGTCTGAAACTGAATTGCAGCATCTCAGGTGTGTCTTAGTTCCAACCTCATGAGCAGTTGTTAGGACAAAATGAGGTTATGTATGTTAAGTACTTAGGACAAAGCCTTGGACACAGAAAGTTCTCAGTAAATGTTGAGGGTTTTTGTTTTGTTTTTACTATTTTTCCCTTTTATTTGGTTGGGGTGGAAAGGCTTGCCTCCTGGTCAGAAGGCATGCCAATCTTTGGACAACAAAGTGTGGTTACGAGATTAGGGGAAGGGGTAATTCTAAGAGTGAGACATGAGACGGAACCCTGGCTAAACCTTGGGCTAAACAGGTAAAAGAAGACCTCTGGATCACACTAGCCTATCTCAGCGATCCAGGATGAGACATTAGATTCATATGTGTGGCCAATGTGGGATTTGCATTATATTAGTGTGGAAAACTTCCACATTCAGGGACCTAGTAGCCCATAGTCAGAGGCTTAGGAATTCAGGATCCAGATCCTATAAAATCGTCTTAGCATGACAAGCAATATTATCAGTCATATCCTAGTACAATCTAGAGATATTAAGCTACACAGGATTAGAAAGACAAGATATAATGGCAAAAGTTCGTTTTTTGTCTAGGCTATTAAAGTTTAGAATGGAGATCCTAATCATAACTGTAGTTGTTATAAAAAATAGTTAACATTGTGTACAAACACTTGTGCATCCACTATGTACCCTCTCTATTATATGACCTTACGTTGATGAGTACTTTCTATGTCATATCCTGAGTAGTCTTCACAGGTATTAGCAAGAATGGCTTGTATATTTACACATTTGGAATTCTCTTACATCAAATCCACCAGTTTTCAAGCATCATTTTATGTTTTCTCAAAAGAACAGTGTGCCAAATTTTTACTTATTTTGCTTTTTTCACCTTTTTTATGCATTTTGCTCTTGTCGCTGTCTTGGATCATTTGCATTCATTTGTGTTAATTAGACATTAGTTCTCAGACTTTAGTATTCATTAGAATACTTATTAGTATTGTCCCTGGCTGGTTTGGCTCAGTGGATTGAGCGTCGGCCTGCGAGCTAAGTGTCGCTGGTTCGATCTTCCAGTCAGGGCACATCAGAGAAGGAAAACTCTGATTCCAAAAAGCCTCCGCTGCCTTGCGGCATACCTCTTCAGGGGAAAGGCTAAGGGAGTAAACCCCGACAGAAAATCCGGAGCCGGAGTCCCTAAGGCGGTTTGACGTTGTAGTCAACACCGGCAACTCCTGCGGCGCACCTGAAGCCAAGCTGTATCGACTCCGTCTTTCCCTTGGACCCTTCAGCTGCGAAGAGAGGGGGGGTCTGCTGCATGGGCAACAGCAGACCCTCCATATCACCCTGCCCAGGCTCTGTAGCTTCAGCTTCACTGGAGAGGACACTCCAGCGTCATCGCAAGATGTCGATTCAACATGGGAGGAGACAGATACCATGTCACTCCCGAGTTGGACTGCACAGCCATTCTCCGCGGTGCAGATAGACTCTTAAGAAGCTACACCATCGTCTCTCGAGACGGACGGCTGCCGACGACGACGAATGATAGCTAGAATGAGCATATTTTTCTTTAATGAACTATGTGAATACCCAACAGGTATCTAAAATCTAAGGAACATGCAGGTGCCCTAGACAGTCATTCCACTGACTCATTTTAAAGTCTGTTAACGTTGTTTTGTCATGAGTCTTAAATAGATAGTTGTACTTGCCCTAGTCTTATATGTCATCTCTTGTTTCTTGAGAATGCTTGATGATTTTGGCTTTATTAGAGGGAGGCAGCAATTTTTTTCCCATACATTTTTCTTTTTCCTTCTCATTTTCTTTGCAAGCTGTCCTGCATTGCCAGTTCTGTAATTACACTTGTGGACCCATCCATCTATCAAAATAAACAGAGATGAATAAACAAATACACAAAAAAGAGTAAAGACTAAGAATGTTGATAATTGTAGTAATAAGGGTACATGTAGAATGCCTGGTGCTGGTCTTGATGTGTGAGTGGTTATCTCTCTTCCCCCAATTGGACTTTATTTCTATGTTTATGAGGTTTCCACCTCCAAAATTTTTCACTGTCTCATCAACACAATTTCTCCTTGTCCCCAAATCCAGGTGCTTTCCAAGGAATGGACCTACACCTTAAATTACTCTCACTCCCATTTATTATTCACTAAACAGAGATTTGTTGGGCACTTACTGTGTGCCAGGCTCTGTTCTGGTGCTCCAGGGGATGCCTAGAGAAGGACTTTGAATATTGAATGATCAATTTATATTGCTGACCTGTAGGCTAATGTTCTGGATGGTGTAACATTGCCCTTGTATGATTTATTATTTGTGACTTAGCCCTACCTAGGTCAATAAAATACAGAGTGCAGACCCTACTTTCCTAGCACATTAGGTTCAGTTGAGAGATCATAGTATCTTGGTTTAAATTACTCATACCTTCTATTTGTTTTTTTCTCTAGAATTTCTAATTCTGGGAATTTTTAATTCTCTCTTTCTTACCAGGATGTCCAGACTGGAAAAGTCAGAGTCAAGATGACTCTGATTCCATGAGTCAATGTGCAGATTCATTCTTCAAAGTGTTTTTTGCATCTGCAGCTCCCTCCTCTGTTTGAATTGCCCTCACCAGAGTTTAAGGCAGGCTGAAATCAACTCAGGGTTAGTCTGGAATTACCTTCTTTTGCTTCTAGAACAACTGAGTGAATGGCAAAGACTTTCAGTTTGAAAAGCTGATCCAAGAGATGATGCAACTTCCAACAGCAATGACCGAAATAAAAACCACATAATTAAATATCACAAAGTTTAGAATCACCAGAAAACCTAAGCGGAAACATTTCCATTAAAAAGTTACCCACCACTTGGCCATATTTAATTTGGAATTCAGAATCTTCTGCCCTTATTCCAGCACTGCCTTAAAACTGTAGATATTCAACATCAAACTACATATTTTTCACTGTATACTCTAAGACAAGAGCAAGATCCCTCCTTTGATTGCTTTAAAAGAGAATTCAAAGCCAAACAACAATGGAGAGGTAAAATAATGGGACTGGTTACTGCAAGAGGTGCTGTTAATAGGAATTGAAATAGAAGTGGAAGGTGCCTGGGATGAGATTCTGTTAACATTTGGGCCGAGGATATTAAGCACACTAGACATGTTGGGGGTTGTTCCTGCATATAGAAGGAACTTCATACAAGACACCCTGGTTTCTGCTTATATTAACCAGGTTCCCTAATGAGAAGAACCATCATGGTTGAGGGCAACATATTGCCCTTATTAATGGAGCATATTCATTATAAGGCTTTTCACCAAATCTCAGCCATCCCTGTGAGCTGTCCTCACTCCCACATGTGTTCACTTTTCCAATGAGTCTATGAGTAAGATCCCATCCGTACTCCCTTTTCCTTCCTCTCCATAGTCTGGTTACCTGGGGAAGCCTGAGCCAGGACCACAAGGACAGCCAAGGACAGGAACAAGAGTTTAATGTACCTTGAGAGGAGTAAGGAGAGATCTGGCAGCATATTGAATGTCCTAGGGAAGGCAGGTCTTCACTCTGTGTTTCATTGACTTGGGCAGCACTGAGTCATGGGCAATAAAATCAGAGAAGAGCAGAATGTTCCACCACCCAGAACATCAGTCTGCAGGTCAGCAATATAAACTGATCATCTAATGCTTCAGGTCCTTCTCTACACATCACCTGGACAGTGGAAGGCATCAGCAGAGGATGTACAAGTCCTACATGAGTTGTGACATTGTGGAGAGAATGGACCCACTTTCTTTCTTTCTTTTTCTTTTTTTTAATTGTTGACACCAATACAAATGTTCCCATTATCTCCCACTTTCCTGCCTGCACCTATGCCTATCCCTCTTCCCTCTGGCCATCTCCACACCATTGTCTGTATCTATGAGCTATGTATATATGTTCTTTGGCTAATACCTTCACCTTCTTTCATTTGTTCCCCTCTCCCCTCTGAGAGCTGTCAGTCTGTTCTATGTATACACATGCCTCTGTTTCTATTTTGTTTGTCAGTTTATTTTGTTCATTAATTCCACATATGAGTGAGATCTTATGATATTTATTTTTTTCTGACTGGCTTATTTCACTTAGCATAATAATGTCCAGGAGAATGGACCCACTTTCCAAGGAAGCTTGTTTGCTCCTCTTCTTGGGTATATTCTCACACTCTGTCTCCTTCCTTCTTTCTACCATAATGTTCATCATGATGAGTTGGAACTAAGTATTTTCCTAGCTCATCTCCCCTGTAGGGCTAACACCACTGAGGGCAACTTTTAATAGACAGTGAGACCCCTGACAGTAGGGACCCCTGAAGGCTGGGATTTCTGTATGTCCAGGATGTGCAGTGAACATTTGCTGAAAACAATGAAAGGATGAATGTGTGTTTAATGGTCACTCATATCTTGATAGATCTTAGAATTGGCATTTCTCAGTTGACAAAATGCAGGCCCAGAGAGTGGAAAAGAACTGACGAGGGTCACCCTGTTAGCAAGAAAGAAAAAACCTGAGAGCCCTCATACCCCAAGTCCTAGTCCAGCTCTTTCTCTGATTTTCCTTCTTATTCTCTACTCCAGCTCTTTAATGTTAGCTGCTTCTGGGTCTTTCTGGGACTTCAGCCACAAAGAATAGAGCAAAAACATTTTGGGCAGGTTTTCTAACAAAGAGGGTACGGACGGGGGTTTCACTGCCTGGCCTCCGACAGGAAGTTTGTTAAGTCCTCTGGGTTTTCTTTTCTGGGTCCTCGGTCTGACTTACAGTTATTTCACACCTTTTGATGAGTTCAGTGCTCTTCTTTTCTACTCTCTTCTTCCTGAATTTGGCAAACATTAGGGACAGCCTGATGGGATTCAGAAAATCTGCTTTGCCGTTGTGCCTTCCCCAGAACAGCAGTGAGCAGGCAGCCAGACCCTGAACTCTCACATACGTGCCCCCCAGCACCCTCACAGGGTCCCTGATAAGCAGAGGTGATTTGCTCAGGGTGACATGGTGCTCAGGAAAGAGGTCTGGATTCAGATATGAATTGCCTGTCCTCAGAGCACCTGTTCTTTCTATCATCCCAGAGGAGTGTACGCCTGAGTCGTGATGGGAAGGGAGGCCTGTTTAACGTTAAAATGGTAATGGGGGTAGAGTTACAGTTGCTATTTTCTGAAAGGCCTGCTCTGTGCAGGCCTAGAGGGCAGAACTAACATCTTGGGTGGGAATTGCCAGAGGGCAGGTTTAAACTAATTAGAAAGAACTCTGATAGTTGGAACCATCTGGACATGGCTGGACTGTCTGAGAGAAGCAGTGGCTCCCGGTGTCCAAATGCTACAAACGGAGGCTGCACGATCACTTCTCTCAGGTTCTTCCGGGAGGACTGCTGAGCTGGCTGAATACGCATCTCTACCCCATAGCGCAGCTCTAGGCACCTGGTCTAAGAGGAGGAGGAAGCAAAGTCCTGCCGTTCTGGTTAGGGAGAGAGAAAACAAACATAAAATGCCAGGTGATAGCGTGGTAAAAAGAAAAATAGAAGCAAGGAAAGGGAAAGAGAATCATATGATGTGTCTGTTTTGAACAGATTGACCCAAAATAGACTCTCTGAGGAAGTGACATTGAGTAGAAACCTAAATGGACTGAGGAAGTTAGCCGCATGGATACGTAGACTCTTCCAGGCAGAGAGAGCAGCAAGAGCAAAGGCTCTGAGGAATGCAAGTTCTAGGTGTCCTAGGAAGAGCAAAAAGTCAAGTGTGCCTGGAACAGAGTGAGGGAGGGAATGAATAAAAGAAATGTGAATCACAGAGGCAGACAGAGCTACCTCATGTCCAATCTTACAGAGTCCTACCAGGGACTTTGAAATGCATTTGCTATGTGATAAGGAACTGTACTCTATAGCTTGAGAGACCTTCAAATATGAGAGTTTGTCTTTTTGTCTGTAAGACATCATTCTCTTCATCCGGAAGGTAAAGTATTTGGACTAACGTAGTATTTCCTGAAACATGTGACCCTTGTCACTGGTGGTATGAGTGATAATTTAGGTGACAAAATAAGTACATATTTTTAATAATTTTTATTTTCATTTACAAAAAATATCACTAGCCCTTGGTATAATGAATTTATAGACAGCATCATTTAGGATGTGGTCAAATATGAATTGAAGTCAATGGGGTGTGTGTGTACCCTTCACCCAGTTTCCCCAAATGTTACATTTTGAATAACTACAGCACAATATCAGAATAAGAAAAATGAGATTGGTACAGTGTTTATGTATACTTCTCTCTCGTTTTATTGCAGGTGTGGATTAGTGTAAGCAATCGATAACACAGAGCTCTTCAATCATCACCAAGATTTTCCTTGTGCTATCCCTTTGCAGTCACACCAGCCCCTTCTCCCCAGCATCCCTACCCCCTGGCAACTAACAATTTGCTCTCTGTCTCTCTAGTTTTGTCATTTTGAGAATGTTATCTGAATTTAATCATACAGTGTATGACCTTTTGAGATCACTGCATCTATCAACAGTATGTTCCTTTTATTGCTGCATAGCATTCCATGCAATGGAGGTACTGAAGTTTATGTAACCATTAACGTATCATAGAACATTTTGCTTAAATCCAGATTTGGGTTATTACAAATAAAGCTGCTACGAACATTTGTGTACAGGTTCTTCAGTGATCATAACTTTTCATTTCTCTGGATAAATCCCTATGGCTGTTATTGCTGAATGGTGAAATGTTTGTAAATTCAGATTTTTTAAAACTTGTCAGACGATTTTTCAGAGTACCTGTGACCTTTAACAGCCTCACCAGGAATGTAAGAGATATTTTCCTCATCAGCATGTGGCATTGTCCTGGTTTTTAATTCTAGCTGTTCTAATAGCTATCTCATCCTGGCCTTCATTCGCATTTCCCTTATCACTAGTGATGCTGGACATCTTTACCTGTACGTATTGGCTATCACGTATCCTCTTTGGTGAAATGTCTGTCCATTTGCTCATTTTCTATGTGAATTTCTTGTTTTTAATTTTTGAATTTTGAGTTCTTTATATACTTTATATTCCAGCTTTTTGTTGGATATGTTTACCAATAATATCTCTCAGTCTACGTTTGTTCTTTTAACCCTTTTCTTTTTTATTCATCATCTCTTTTGTATGTGTGTGTGTGGTGAAAGTATTTAAGACCTGTTCCTCTCGCAGACTTGCAGCACACAACGTCGATAACTATAGTCACACTGTTTTGCAGCAGAGCTTCAGAAATTTTTCATCTTGCATAACTGCAACTTAACACCCCTTGACCAGCGTCTTCCTGTCTCCCCGTCCACACAGCCCCTGGTAACTTCTGTGTACTCTCCGCTTCTATGAGTTTGATTACTGAGATTCCACAAATAAATGAGATCATGCAGTAGTTTTCTTTCTTTCTCTGGCTATTTCCCTTAGCATAATGCCTTACAGGTTCAGACATGTTGTCCCAAATGGCAGTATCTCCGTTTTAAAATGACAATTAATATTCTCCTGCATGTATATACCACACTTTCTTTATCCATTCATCTGTCGACAGACATTTGGGTGGTTTATATACCTCAGGTGTTGTTATAAATACTGCAATGAACGTAGGAGTACAAATATCTCTTTAAGATAGTGATTTCATTTCATGCAGATATATATCCAAAAGTGTTATCGCTGGATCATATATGGTAGTTCTCTTTTTAGTTTTTTGAGGATCCTCCATGCTGTTTTCCATACTGGCTGCACAATATTATCTTCTGTCGATGAATTTATCTGTGTCTTCTTCAACTTCTTCTTCCGTGTTTTTTAGTTTTCAGTGTACAAGTCTTTCACTTCCTTTGTTAAGTTTATTCCTAATACTTATTCTGTTTGTTACAATTGTAAATGAGATAGTCACTCATTGATATCTCCAACTATCAGCTAATTTCTATACTAAATAATTCTGCACACATTTATCACAAGGGAGAAATAGTAGATCAAGGAGGAAACAATTACTGACTGAATAATACAAAAATATGAAATATGTGCAATGGCTTTATAGATTTGTTTTTTAGATAGATTTTTAGTCTTTCCCTACCCCACATGGCTTCCTTCAAATGTTAGGTATTTTCATACTGATATTATTGTTAAATTTATTACATAAGTGCTATGCTAAATGTAGATACTCAGATAAATAAGATCATTCTGCTGTAAGAGAGCTTAGGACAAGGGCTATGGGTAAAGACTGTGAAGTAAAAAATTAATTTAGCATACCTGCATTTGCCCAAACTCAACATGTTTCCAATATCAACAGATTGGGCCTTGATCAGCTTCTGGCACATGTTTAACCCCTGAGCCTATAAAATGTCCTACCTGATAAAGTCTGAGCCTTGGGTCATGTCGGATAGTTTATGCTAACAATGTGTTTTATGATAAATAACTGTTTTTGTGTGCTTGGGGCCTTAGTCCAAGCTGTATATGTTTGAAATCTGGGAGCAGTGCCTGGAGACTGAGTAGTTAATTTCAGTCATGTGGGTGCTCTGTGTTTACCTCCAATGAAAATGGACTCCCCCAATAAAAATTCTGGATACCAAGGCTCCAGTGAGCTTTTTTTGGTTGGCAACACTGCACGAATTGTCACACATTTTGGCTGGCAGGATTTAGCTGTGTCCATATGACTCCACTAGGAAAACACAACTGGAGTTTCATACCTGGTTTCTTCTGGACTCATCATATGTGTGTTTTTACTTTTCTAATTTCAATCTGTATCCTTTAACCACAATAAACTGTACCCATGAATATAACAGGTCTTCGGGTTCTGATGCATCCTTCTGGTAAATCCTCAAATCTGAAGGATTCATGGGAACCTCCCCAAATCCATTAGACATATGTAGCAATGGAATAGAATTGAGACCCTAGAAATAAACCCTAGGATTCATGTCAATTGATATTCTACAAGGATTTCAAGACAATTCAACAGAGAAAGAATAGTCTTTTAAAAACAACTTTGGGAAAATCTGAAGAAACAACCTACAGAAGAATGAATTTCAAACTTACCTTATACCATGCAAAAAATAAATCAAGATGTATCAAATAGGTAAATGTAAGAGCTAAAACTATAAAATTCTTAGAAAAAAACACAGAATAAATCTTTGTGAACTTGAGTTAGGCAATGATTTCTTAGATATGGTAGCAAAAGCAAGAGTGGTTCTTTTTATAAAAGGTAAATGGAACTTCATCAAAATCAAAAACTTGTTCTTTAAAACACATCATCAATAAATGTAAAAGAGGGCCCTGGCTGCTGTTGCTCAGTGGATTGAGCGTCGACTTGCAAGCTAAGTGTCGCTGGTTCGATTCCCAGTCAGGGCACATGACTAGGTTGCATATCAGGTCCCCAGTTGGGGGCACGAGTGAGAGGCAACCACCCAGTGATGTTTCTCTCCCTCTCTTTCTCCTTTTTCCTCTCTCTAAAAATAAATAAATAAATAAACAAACAAATAAATGAAAAAGAAACCCAGAGCAAGGAGGAAATATATATTTAAATACCATATATCTGACTTATCAAATCATATATCTAACATGGACAACAAGTCAAGAGATGGGGAATTTCACACTGGAGCTGGAGACTATACAAAAATGAATCAAATGCAAACGCTATGTATATAAATTTACACATGAAGAGCAGCAACATAGAGGTCAATTCCAATGTAGAGAAGTGATGCGTTATTGAGCTACAGGGAATCCTGAAGTCAATGATAGAAAAAAATACAAAAGTCAGCATGGTACAGCCAGTGGCCAGGTGGCTCAGTTAGTTGGAGTGTCGTCCTGTGCACCAAAAGGTCACAGGATCTAAAAATTGATTCCCTTAAAATGTCAGTGTGCATATCTTGGGGGAAAAAAATTTTGTAACCAGTATCTCAGTTTCAATACTACTAATTTATATTGTGTGACTTTCTTGTATTTATTGAGATGATTGAATTAACAACATGTTCTCAAATTTTTACTGAGCATGTATTATGTTTAAGGCACTCATCTAACAGCTTGGGAAATAGCCAGCCATGAGCAAGATCAAGGTGTCAGAGTTATATGTACCTTATGGTGGTTATGATTAGCCATAAATAAGTAAATAACTCAATAATTGCAAAGGAGAACAAAAATATGCAAAACAATTTTCAAGAGTTTAAGCAATAGAAAGAAAATAATACAAATTAGAATAAGAAGTGGTCATGGCCAAGGATTATTTCTCCTGAGATGACATTTGAGACAAAGTTATGAGTACTCAGATAAGGCAGACTGGTGGTCTAGAGAGGTCTTTATCATAAATTCTCTGAAGAGTTGACATGTGACCTGTGTGATGAGGTGTCAGCCACACAAAGAAATGGAGAAGAGCAATTTAGGCTGAGATACACTTGGAAGCAGATGACCAATTTGTCCAGTTTGTTAAAGACTTTCATGATTTTGGTATTTTAGTTCCCATGATCTGGAAACACCCTAACTCCCAGGCAAACTAAGATTTTTTGTCAACCTAACAGGAGATCTGAGATCTATTGAAATATGAGGTCTTTTGAAACATCAGTAGTCTGATTATAGCCATGGTCACTGGCAGCTTGATCTAGACAAAAATTTTTTAAAAAATTAGAGAAATAAACCTTCTTGATTTGAAACATTTAAGCATTTAAACAATTAAATATTTAAGACTCTGGTTCTGAGTAACACTCCAGCCTTAGCCGAACATGTTCATAATTAATCAACCTTATCATTAATAACTGCCTTGTGTGATATCAGAAAGCAAACTTGCTGACCAATCAGTTGCCATACAAATGGCACTCACGTGCATATAGGCACATATGGCATAGATACTCTACACACAGCTAGCATTTCTGGACAAAATGAAGATCTGGAGAGGCATGCTATGAGATCACCATAGCTGGAAGTTGAACTTTTAAGTGGAAAGAACATTGGAAAGATAAGTAGACTTTCTGATTCTATTTTTATGATGTGTTCTCAAGGCAAAACCACCTTCATCTCTGTCTTGTTAAGTCAGTATTTATGCTGAATGAGGTAGTTTTTAACTTTAACTGGGTTAGTTCCTGGTCGAATCCTTAAACAAAATTTGGCCTCATGATACAGACAGGGATTTAAGTCAGAGCTTAGAATAAAAGTTGGGGGAACGGGGAAGGGAGGACTTATCTGGAATTTTTTATGTGCCTTCACAGATTCTTTCATATACTAAAATAAAAATCTTCATCGGGACCAAAAAGGCAGCTCCACACTGTGACCTTTATTTGGTGGGGGGAGGCATGGGAAAATGCAGATACACAAATGTTCACTTGAGATCAAATATTAGACCATATATTTTAATACATGTGAGAAAGACAAAGAATTTAAGCCCAATAAAGAGAATCCCTGTATCTTCTATACACTTCTCTTCCCACATTTCTAATTGTTAGTTAACTCTCCTGGCTCTTGTCGTGGCAAGTAACATTGTGTCCATTTCCCTGTCATCCAATCCCCAACAGAATTGTCTCCGGTGAAGTAACATCAGTAGAATTGGCTCCCTGGATATTATTCCCAATGGTTATCTCAGGTGTCCCATTCCCAGGAGAAAATGTTAATTAGTTGTACCATCATTGCTCCCAAGAGAATGTGCCAAAGCCAGTTTAGAAATTTTCTTCTTAGAAAGTGTGGCCTCACTTACTAAGGTATCTTCAGATGGGTTCATTGTTACTGCATCATTGAGCGTAGTTCTGGGGGAATTAGAAACATCCCAAGTAAAATCGATGGTAAAATCTTCTATAGGAAGTAAGGGAGGTAGTGGCCTTGGATTGTATTCATCAAATTTTATGGGAGTGCAGCAATTTAGCTTGTTCATACAAAGAATTTTGTACCTTTCAGAATGCAAACATCGTGTTCTACAGTGTCCTACATCATTCTTCCAGCACCTTCGGGCTTCCCAGCCAGCTGCAAGGAATAAGAAGTAGGTCAAGTTCTTAACTCTAGCAATAACATTATAAAGTGCATATTAAAAACTGTAACATATGCCACCAAGGAACCAAGGAACTTGCAGGTGGAGAGAAGGGAAAGAGGAGGAGGAAGAAGAGATAGAGAGGGTAGATATATTAAGAGCTGATATTTAAGCCATGAAAGCAAAAAGGGTAAAAGAAACCAGCAAGGTACACAGGAGACAAAGATTATTTCAGGAAAGGACCAGCAAACATTCAGACCCAGTGTTGAAAAACTGCATATTGTCTTCTGGGTACATGGAGAAGGCTGATGGGTCTGAAGCATAATGTACAAAGAGCGAAGGAACAGGAGATAAAATGAGCTTAAAATAACAATGCCATCTCCCAGTCACGTTAGGCCATTATTAAGCACTTTTATTTATTTCAGAACATAATATGAGCTAATTTACTTTATGTTTTAGACAATTAGTTAGGATTTCATATGGAAATTCTATTAGAGAAAGGAAAGAATACATGTTCAAGGCTTTGGCAGGAAAGACATAATGTTGGCTGGAACTGGGGCTATGAGAGCTGTGAAAAGAAGAGGATAGATTTAAGACATTGACTGTTTGGATATAAGCTCAGAGGAAGACGGGGAACTCAAAGTGCATCACTACATTTCTGAACTGAGGTAGGGGAGATTAGTGGTATTTGCCATTAACAGAATAGTAAACCGAGGAGAGAACAAGATTTGGAGGAAAGAAAAAAAGGTAGGCTATCTAGGGAAGAGGGAAAATGAGCTTACAAGAGAAATACAATAGAATTTCTCAGCAGTGTGATAATTCAGTTGCTGGGTGAATATATGAGTCTAAAATGAAACTTGTCTGGTCCATTGTATGATCATTTATCAAGCAAACTACATGCCCCTCTTGCTCAGCAAATTCCTTGAGAAGTACCGAGGTCAGTGTATTCTAGTCATGGGGACAGGCTGCAGTTTCTTAAACAGCGGTTACCATAGATCTTGAAAGAAGGTGATAATTAAACATCATTTGAAGGAGGTAAAAGAATTAGCCACACTGACATCTGGGGCAAGTACATTCTAAGCAGAGAAAACAAACAGGACTCTGTGGATTGAGCAAGCCTGGTATGTCTGAGAATGAGCACTAGTATGGCTCTAGCAAAGTGAGCAAAGACTAGAATAGTAGGAGATTAGGTGAGAGAGGTCATAAGAGCCATATCATGGAGGGCCCTGGTTATTGCTCTGAGTGAAGAGGGGACTATTGCAGGGTTTTGAGCAAAAAAATACATAACCTGATTTCCAGTGTGAGAGGATCATGCTTTATGCTATCTTGACAGTAGACTGCAGGAGGCAAGGATAGGACTGAGACCAGTGAGGAAGAAACAGCAGTAACAGGTGAGAGATAATACTAACCTGAATCAGAGTGTTAGTGGTGGAGGTGGTGAGGCTGGTTGGTTTTGGATATAATTTGCCAGTAGATATAGCAAACTTCCTGATAGACATGGATGTCACAGCCAAAAATATTGAAGATAATTTCAAGAATATAGCTTAGGAGACTGCCAGTCAAGATGGAAACATAGGTAAATACAGCTCACCTTATCACAAAACCACAGCAAAAATTACAACTAAAATACAAAACAATTATCACCCAGAATCACCAGAAAGCTGGGCTATATGGAAGTTTGACAACCAAGGAATTAAAGAAGTCACATTCATCTAGATGGGTAGAAAGGATGGAGACACAGATGCATGGACATGTAGAGATACAGAATGGGAAGTCCCACACCCATGTATGGTAGATAAAAATCAGGAGGATACCTTGGGAGTGAGAGATCCCAGCCCCACACCAGACCACCCAGTCCAGGGTTCTAGTGCCAGGAAAATAAGTCCCCATAACTGCTGGCTGGAAAAACCACTTGGGGTTGGGGCAATGGAATAAACTGGGATTGACTTCTCTTAAAGTATCTGCAACGGACGTAGGACTTAGGTAGACTCACTGCCTCTGGCCTCCAGCACCAGGGCAGCAGCTGGAAGGGCACAAGTGGCATATGGGGAGGAACTGAAGTGTCTGGCATCAGGGTGAGTGCTGGAGGACAGTTACCTCCCAGAAAAAACTCCAGAGCCCAGGCAGTGGCACTGTCCCCTTTCTGAGCCCTGTCCCATACAGAGCCAAGAGCAGTGATACCATATCAGAGACTCCATCAGCTTGGTTCATATGGGTTGCTCTGCCTTGGCAATTACCTAAGGTTCTGCCCCATCCAACTTACTGGTGTACCTCTCTACAACAGACCATGCTACCAAGACAGGACTTAGCAGCTCTACCTAATACATACAGCCAAACAAAGGGATGCTGCCAAAATGAGGAGACAAAGAAATATGGTCCAAATGGAAGAACAGAACAAAACTTCAGAAAAATGACTAAACCAAATGGAGATAAACAATCTATCAGATGCATTGGTTATTAGGATGCTCAAGGAACTCATTGAGTACATCAACAGCATAAAAAAGACACAGGCAGAAATGAAGGTTACACTAAGTGAAATAAAGAAAAATTTATAGGGACACAACAGTAGTGTGGATGAAGCCAAGAATCAAATCAATGACTTGGAACATAAGAAAGAGAGAGAAAAAATTAAATCAGAAAAGCAAAAAGAAAAAGAATTAAAAAAAAAATAACAAGAAAAGAATAGGCTAAGGATCCTCTGGACAACTTCAAATGTACCAACATTCAAATCATAGGGATGCTGGAAAGGGAAGAGGAAGAGCAAGAAATTGAAAACTTATTTGAAAAAATAATGAAAGAAAATTTCCCTAATTTGGTGAAGGAAATAGACATACAAGTCCAGGAAGCACAGAGAGCCCCAAACAAGCTAGACCCAAAGAGGACCACACCAAGACACATCATAATTAAAATGCCAAAAGTTAAAGATAAAAAGAGAATCTTAAAAGCTGCTAAAGAAAAGCTGATGGTTACCTACAAAGGAGTTCCCATAAGACTATCAGCTGATTTCTCAAAAGAAACTTTGTAGGCAAGAAGGGACTGGCAAGAAGTATTCAAAGTGATGAAAAGCAAGGACCTACAACCTAGATCCCTCCAGCCAGAAAAGCTATCATTTAGAATGGAAGGATAGATATAGTGCTTCCCAGACAAGGTAAAACTAACAGAATTTATAATCATGGAGCCATTATTACATGAAATGTTATATGGACTTTCTTAAGAAAAAGAAGAAGATCAAAACCAGAACAAAAAAGGCAATAAATTCACAAATATCAACAATTGAATCAACGGGAGTTATCAGTTGGGAGGGAGAAAGGGGAGAATGGGGGAAATGGTGCAGGGATTAATAAGTACAAATTGGTAGGTACAGAATAGACAGGGGGATATCAGAACAGTGTAGGAAATGGAGAAGCCAAAGAACTTGTATGCATGACCCGTGGACATGAACTAAAAAGGGTATTGCCAGAGGGAATGGAAGTACCAGGTGGAAAGGGGCAAAGGGGGGAAAATGAGGACAACTGTAATAGCATAATCAATAAAATATATTTTAAAAAAGAATATAGCTTAAGCAATACAATGATGGTGATTAGGAGTAATCTATAATTTAATGTTTTGGTTTTTTTAAATTTTATTTTATTTATTTATTTATTTATTTTTGTTTGTTTTGTTTTTTTTTTTAAATAATAGCAGTCATTTTTGCAAAATTCCTCAGTCTGGAATTACTATGTTGTTAGGACCTGTGGCATCTGTCACCAATATCTCAAAATCATAAAACTAAAATATAGGAGTAACAACTGTATTATTTCAGACACATAAGCCACCTAGCCAAAACATTATCCCTTTTGTGAATTCTCTCTAAAACATACCAGATATAAAATCAGATAGCATCAACTTCAATACAGTTATTGACAGCAGTCTGTTAATGGACAACTTGGCTTGGTAAAAAGTTTCTTTACAAAACCACAAGATACTGTCTCACTTGAAAACACAACAATAGTCAAATATATTACATAGTTAAATTTCAAAACAGAACCTATAAGGGGAAATCTCTAAATCAACAGAAATAAAAACTACCCCCCCAAATAAAAGGGACAAATAGGCCAAACCACATAATTTGTAGAAAAATTAAAATACACAATAAATATATATTTTAAGTATGACTTCTTCATAGCAAAGAAATGAAAAAATTATACATTTAGATATTTTCCTTCATTTTTAAAATTTGCAGTATTCAGAAATTGATAACACACCAAGCAAACAGGAACAAGGTGTATTACTAGGAATTTTATGTTGAACAGTATGTCTAAGAATAGTTATGTAGAATAAATTGTATGTGAAACATAAATATACTTATTAGCAAAAATAATGACATAAATGCCCAATTATAAAATTGGATGAATAATTTACACATCTATTCCATAAAATGTTATGCAATTACTGAATATTCAGTTTCTGAAAAATATTTAATATGTGGGAAAATACTAATGATGTAATAGAAAATATCAAGCTAGACTACATATTTTTCTCCACCTGGTATCCAAAGAATATGAGGGAAAGCAACAGAGAAAAATCTTTTTACTTCTTTACTACTTCAAAACTACAAAATTTCAGCAAATAATTTATCATCAGAGTTGAGTGTAGATATTAATCTCTACCTCACTTACTAAATCACATGTCTCCATGTAAATTAAAATATAAACTCATTTTGTAATAGATCAACAATAAAAAATTAATTTAAAAAAAGAGAAAAGAGATATAAGATCATAGGCAAACTTATGTCCATTTCATGGAAGTGAATACCTTTCTAAGCAAAATACAACATCTCCCAAGTTTAAGAGTCAATTTTTTTAGTACATAATGAACTCTTAAAATCAAGGAAGAGTTCAGAAATCCAAAAGGGGTAGATATTCAAACTCGTTTATAGTTGAAGTGTGATAAATTTAAACAAAAAGAGACATTTTCACAAAAAAAAAGAGAATTTTCATACATAAAAGTGAAGCAGTTGAAAGAATCATAGAAATGTAATGATGACTGTGTGAGAAGCTGACACTCACTAGTGATAAGAGTAAAAAGTAATGCAGTTCATTTAATGGTTGTTTGACAGTCTTTATGTGTGTGTATTTGTGTGTATAGCCATGAACAAAAGACCACTATTTACACATTTTCCTTACTGAATTGTTTCTGATAATGAAAATTGGCTGTCCAGCAGTAGTGAATGGATTAAATTAAGAAAATACTCACATACACTCTTTAAGCTCTATGTATGCATTAGTAATAATAAAGTTGGTTTATATATTGATAAGAAGTATCTAAGACACACTGCTAATACATTGCAGAAGAATCCACATGACTTATTTATACTGAATTTTTTAAAAATCTAAGATATATATCATACATATATATTTATGTGTATGTGTGTGTATTATGCATATATATATATCTTAGCTTGGTAAAAAGTTTCTTTACAAAACAATCACATGCTGTCTCATTTGGAAATGCATATATATACTTGTGTCTGCTAATATATATATACATACATAATTGGTAAGAATAATTGATTCAGGTATTTTAAAAGGGAAGTTTGAAGAACTGTTTGTTATTCTATGGTAGGAGAGTACTTGTCCTAAAACTTGTATAAACCTATCAATTGCTTGATACTTTTTAACAATTGCAAGTATTATTTTTCAATAAAAAGTAGATAATTTTCAAAAGTAGCATTATTGAAAAGAGAAACAAGCTCATTTATTTTTATCTAATACCAGAGCTCCTCACTGGTCAGTCTTTATCTGTCTTAATTTATAACTCAGACTTATGTTCTCTCTTTCTCATGACAGCTCTGCAGAATTTACAGTGTAATGAACTTATTCACCAAATCTCAGAAAATAAAAATGAGGCACTCTCTTGAAGGTACTTTCACAAGAAAAGAAAATTCGAGATGGTAGTAAGAGTTGAACGAATAGGATACAACAATGAGGTAGGTACAACAATTCAAAAAGAAGTGAAGTGAGGCTGAGCTAACACTGGTTAGCTATATAAAGAGACTTATGGAGCTGCTTAGAAGATTGAGGAAATTCTGGTCTTTGGAGAAATTTCTCAGAAGTCACCCCATCTTGATAGGTCTCACTAACAGGTGCTTAGAGAGTAGGGCCATGGAGTTGCAATAATAAGGGCATTTTTGCTGCTCTTTATTGACCCAAGGCTTTTCCAGTGGACCCTCTTGGCCCTTTGTGACCCCTGGGAGCTCAATGCCAATAATTTATCCTAGTTCCTTCATCCCTACATTCTAGGGTTCCATTACCTTTGGTCACTGAAGTTAGTAGCCCACATGTAATGAAGGTCAGTATTAGGATATTCATGGTTTCTGGGAGAGAGGAAGCTCTGTATCCTGAGGAATCCAGAACACTTTGGACAGCTAGGAATCTAAATCCTCACCTTTAGAGGCCTATCATGGGTGGCAAATCAGAGAGGGGAAGAATTCTATGCCACCCAGAACACCAAACCATTAACTTGCATGATTGAGTGTGCATGACAAAATAATACTCTGTTCTAGAAACTGTAAGAGGAGCCTGAGGCTTTATGAAATAAGTTATAATTCTGGGGAAGTGTAGAGTATGATGGAGAGAAATAACTCCAAAGGAAGTCCTCCTTAACACTAGATGGGACCTTTCTTTTTGCAGCACCATATATAGTCAATTATAGAAGATTGCTTTTTAAACATCCCATTTGTTTCAGACTAATAGCTCACAAAATCCAGTGGATTCCTTTCCATTTGAGTGACTGCCCCAATCCATTTTGTATTTTGTGTAAGATGTAAAACTTTGTTTGATATGGATTTTTCTTTAACAATGGGTATCTAATATTTGCAGTAACAGTTTGTTGAAGGTACTATTCTTCCTCCATTGAACTGCTTTGGCACATTTGTCAAAAATTATTTGGCTGTACTTGGTTCTCTATTCTGTCCCATTGATTATGTGCCTATTCTGCTGCCGATACAACACTCTATTAATTACTAGAGCTGTATTATATGTTTTGAGATAGTGTAGTGATTTCTTCTATTTTATTCTTCTTTTTAAAAACTGTTGTAGCTTTGCCTTTTAATAAAAATTTTAGAATAGTCTTGTGTATTTCTATGGAAGATCTTGCTGGGATTATGATGGCAATAGAGTTAAACCTGAATATTAGTTTGGGAAGAAATAATTCTTTACTATGTTGAGTCTTTTAAAGCATAAATATGTGTGTGTGTGTGTCACTTCATTTAAGTCTTTTCAAAATTTCTTTCATCAGCATTTCGTAGTTTTTTAGTTTTTAGAATACAAGACCTAAAATGTTTTTCCAATTTATACCTAAGTATTTTAACATATAAGTGATTTTGATTTCAATATTCACATACCTCCCTAGTATACAGCAATACAGTTCATTTTTTATGTGTTTACCTTGTAGCCTGGACCTTGCTTAACTCACTTTTTAGTTCCAAAAGGTTTTTTTGTAGATTTCTTAGTCTTTTCTCTGTAGACTAAGATGTCAGCTGCAAATGGGGACAACGTTCTTCCTTCTTTTATAATCTGTGTGCCTTTTATTTCCTTTTCTTGTCTTATTGCACTGGGAATCATTTTCCACATATATTACACAAGAGTGGCAAGAGTGAATATTCTTGCATTTTTTTCTTAGATGTAAAGTATTCACTCTTTTACCATTAAAAATAAAGTTAGCTGTATGTATTTTGCAAAAGATTTTTATCAAGTTGAAAAAGCTTCTCTCCATTCTTAGTTTTCTGAGAGTTTTTATCATTCATGCATATGGAATTTATTCAAATACTTTTTATGCAGCTTTATGATATGATCAGATGATTTCCCCCCTTATCCTGAGAACTTGGTAGGTGATATTAATGATTTTCAAATATTTAACTGCTTTCAACATGCAACAAATCCCACGTAGTCATTATTTAAATTTTTTTTTATATTTACCACTTCCATCAGCTAATAGTGTTAATGAACATTTTAAATGAAGTAATTGTAGATTCACATGCAATTGTAAGAAATAACTTACAGTGATCCTGTGTACACTTTATCTTGTGATTCCTAATGGTGATATATTACACTATCAACCACCTGGATATTAATATTGATACATCCCACCAATCTTATTCTAATTATTTAGTCTTACTGGTTATCATTTGTGTATGCATGTGTGTATTGAGATAGTGCATGTTTGTAGGTCCATACAATTTTGTCACATGTGTAGGTTTACATATCCACCACTACACTCAAGATATAAAATGGTTTCATCAACACAAGGGTTCCTCCTTTAACTTACTTTGGACTTTGTCAAAAATCAGTTGAGTATATTTTAATGGTCCATTTCTAGGCTAATTTCTTCCATTCCTATGCATTTATCACTCTACTGTTACCACACTGCCTTGACTAGCATACCTAAGTCTTGATATTAGATGGAATGATACCTCCCACTTTGTCTTTCTCTGTCAAGATGGTTTTACTACACCAGGGCCCATGTTTTTTAATATAAATTTTATAATAAACTTGTCTTGGCATGGATTTCTTTTAGATTACCCCATCTGTGGTTTATTCAACTTCTTGACTTTGTAGGTTGTTATCTTTTGCCACATTTGGGAATATTTCTTCAAATACTACATCAGCCCAATTCTTTCTCTCCACTTCTGGGATCTGATGATTTAAATATTAACTCATTTGTCAATGTCTCATAGGACAACATGCACAGAAAGGGACACCCTTTTCTGTTATAGGCTAGAATATTTTGTAGCACCCATCTTGGTTATGCGTGAGACATTAAGGAAACCCAAGGAACCTAGCCCTATGTAGTAGTTCAAGTCCTGAGGAGTATGAGCAGTCCACCTTCTTCTCTCCATCCTGTTTGTTACAGTAAGTCTAGAAATTTTTAGATGTAAGTGGGAGACCCTGGGAGAAATGGGCTACTCAATATTGATGAAATTGGAAGCCAATTTCATTTGTTTTAGGTTTGCTTTTTCCTACCATACTTTTAGTAGATACTTTCAGTTAGAGAACTCATTTTTATATCCTTAAATATTTCTCTCCTCTTTGATTCCTTTAGTATTTATTCTACTCTCTTCTTTTTATTCCTCATTCACTCTTATTAAATAGATTTTGAAATTTCTTGATCTGTTTCTCATATTTCTTAACATTTCCCAACATTTCCCCCACAGTTTCTATCCCATTTTCTTGCTTTTATCTACAATTTAGAATTTTCTATATAGCTTTTCCAAACTACTAAGTTACTCTCTAGTGGGACTCATTACCATATTAATATAAAGTGAAAAGTTTACATATCTACAGTTATGTTTTTCATCATTCATATGTCCAATTGTTCCTTTTCATAAACACCTGCTTCATTTCATGGATGTGCTATCCTCTTACCATTCTAAATATATTAATTACATGCTCGAGGGAAAGAGTAGGAGATACTGTTGAGTCTTGCATTCCATGGTGTTTTTAGTAAAAGAGGTTTAGAGACAAACAGACTTGGTGATGTTTTCCGGGAACTATGTTTCTGGCCATGTCAACAATCCAAGGGCCAATGGTGCATAAAGACAGATGGTGCCTTCCCTCTGTCTAGCGCTGGGTCTAACTAGAAGGTGTCATGTGCTCAATCTAATGACAGATGCTCCTGCTGCAGCACTCCAGCCATTTCCCTTGTTGCCTGTACCAGCGCATCTCCCTCTCCAGGCCTGTAATCTCTGTGTGTAGTGCCCCTCCCCGCTTCCCGCAGTGGCCCTCTCTCTCGTTTACTGGCTCCAGAATTTCTATTCGATCTGATCTCATCAATGCTTTCTTCTTGAAACACATTTTCTACTCCAATGAAATTTCTTTCCTTTTCCATAAAGAAAAAAAATCATAGAAGACAGACAAGCTAAAAGAAGTTTAGGAATTGTCCAAAAGCATTGTTTTCACCTTAAAGTAGAGAATTTTGGGTGTGTATAAGTGTATGTGCAGGTGGTTGTGTAGAAAATGATAAATATGTTCATGTATTTATTCTTCCAACAAATATTTATTGAGAACCTGCCCTCTGCCTGTGTTTGTGAAGGAGCTAGAGACAGAGCAGTCAGTGAGAAAAACACAAACAGCCTGTAATTTCATTGAGGTTAAACACGAGTGGGTTAAACCTCCAATCCATGACCTCAAGAAATATACTCAGGGTAGACTCTAGGTATCTGATTTGTGTTTTATAGGCAGGAGAGGAACTGCATGTTCATTTTCTTTACAAAAGGTACTTAAGCAGTAAGACAGAGTAATTTAAAAATAAGATGAAAACATGGCATCCAAAAATAGTTATGCCAACTCAGGAGCTACAACTCAAAAGTCGAGGATGACATATCTTTAGCCTGTATAACAAGAAACTAGTTCACATTGTAGAAGAAATAATAAGGTGCCAGGGATAAAGTATAAGTGAGATACACTCTCATCAGTCACAGAAAACTGATATTATATAAATGCTGTCTAAAGTAGACCAATCCTTGTCGTTATTTATTAAATAATAAGAGCCATCCAATATTTCATTTTACTTTGTGGCGTTAGTTTTCGGGAATGTGTTTTAGATGATCTGTTTATGGCATGTATTTCTTTTACATTTTTCTTAAAGAATCTTTGCATGTGAATCAAAGTAATTACTCTCTGACTGTTAAACTTTGGAAGCCGGTTAGCCTAACTATATGAATTATTTGCTAAATCAAAAATGAGTTGGTAACTGGGTCGAAGCACTGAGCCGGGCAATAGGCAACTTGCCTGAAAACATTTTAACACTGAATATCATCTCCCCAACACTAAGAGAGTTGCCTGGACATATATTGTGTCCCAGTATGAGAGGCTTTTTGAGAAGTTCCTCTGTGTCCCAGAAGCTGTAGGTTGATACCAAAATTCATCAGCTGACAAGTAGTCTGCAGCGGCACTGATCACCTGTCCACAGAGCTCTTCTATCTGCCTCATCCCTAGCCTGCTCCTTTCACGGATGGTGGTATGAACATGCATTTCCTCTCCTGCCCTCGGTGCTGGTCTACAGAACTCAGGGTGTGGATATGCCCACAGGCTGCCAGCACAGTTAGATCTTGATGTTCCAAGAAAGGGATCATTAACTATCCCTGTGGGGGCTGCCACCTTTCTCAGGTAACTCAGTGTACTACTTGATCTCTGCTGAGGAGTAAGTGTGCTCTGGAAATTTTCATTTATTTTATTTATTTGCTCCTTACTACATCGTATTGTGTCTAACTGATGATAGCTGAGGTACAGCATTATGCCCATGTAAGCAATTTTTCCAAATTTCACAAATACAAGGTGGTGAAATGTAATACAATTATGGCCAATGATATTAAATAGAATATATTTTTTGGTAGAGTATCTGGGAAAGGGCAGAGATTCAAGTAGCACACACCCATTAGCTTTTCTGCAGCCTCTTTCTGTTGCATAAAACATGGTCATAGTGCTGGAGGCAAAGGCATGGGCCAAGAATGTGGGAAAAGAAGGGGAGACTTTGCTTGGTGCCTGGTGTTATTGTGAAGCTCTCATAGCAGTCCTTGACTTTATGTCACATGAGAAGAACAGAACCCTAATTTGTATAAGATGCCTGTAAAGACATATATCTTTGTGTTTGACATTACAACCTATTGTACTTCCTAAAAGGTCATGTGTTATAGGTTGAATGTGATTGAGGGACATAGCCCTCTCCTGATGTCATAGAGATGGAGTTTTCTTCCTTATTTTTCATTCTCTTTAGTGTCTTGAATATGACAACAATTAATTATATTTCCTTTATCTGGAAAGTTACAACATATTGACTGGGGAAATGCAGCTTAATAACTCTAAGAAGAATATTATTCTATTTTTGAAAACAAACCAACAAACCAAAAACCCATAAAACGTAAATCAGATATCTGTTTCTGTTTTCTCACTGCTCTGGCCCTAGCTCCTTCACCAATACAGGCAGAGAGCAGGTGCTAATAAATATTTGTTGGAAAAGTAAATGTATGCATGTAACCCTTATTATCTACACAGACACCCACATGTACACATACACACCCAAAAAGCTCTACATTAAGGTGAAAACAATGCTTTGGGAGAAGTTCCTAAATTTCTTTTAGCATTTTTTATTCTCAAAGAATATAAAAATATACTTGAAGTGAATGAAAAATAAAGCACAACCTATCAAAATATGTGGGCTGTATCTAAAGTCATTATTAGAAGGCAGTTCTAGCACTTTATATTTACAATTAAAAAGAGAAAAGAAAGATCTTAATAATCTAAAATCCTACCTCAAAACCAGAAAAAAAGGCAAAATAAACCCAAATTAAGCAAAACAAATGAGGTAATAAATGTAAATTTACGTATTGCTTATTTTAATTTTTCTACAAGTTCTGCGGTTCTGCTTATTTTCCCCCTTTATGTTTTGGAAGGGTAGTTTTTAATTGTTGATTTATAGATCTTCCCTTATAGGTTTTGTCTTGAAATTTAACTATGTAATGTATTTGTGTTTATTTTGATGTGTTTTCAAGTGAGACAGCATCTGGTGGTTTTATAAAGAAACCTTTTACCAAGTCTAAGTATCCATCAATGGACTGCTATCCATAGTTGTATTGAGTTAATGCTATCTGATTCTATATATCTGCTATGTCTTGGAGAGAACTCACACATGGGCTAATGTTTGGCTAGATGGCTTATGTGTCTGAAATAATACCATTGTTATTCATATATTTTAGTTTTATGATTTTGAGATATTTGTGATGAAGGTCACAAGACCCTCTTGTGGCAGAATTATTTTTTAATAAAATAAAATGTGATATTGCTTTTAATTTATGAGATTAATAAAGATTTAAAAGCTCAATAATAGTACCAGTGAGAACGTGAGGAAATAGGTGCTTTTAGTTTTCTTAAAATTCACCAGGCTGGGCTGGAGACCTCCCTTTGTTTTCCAGAATGTGGCGCTACAAGCTCCAGCGTGTGGTTTCTCCCTTGCCCCCAGACCCCGGTCTCTTTCTCTGAGAGCGTGCTAACCAATGGAGCTACTGTGGCCGCTACCCTGGGGAGCCCACACAAGGATCCCTCCGCAGAATAGGAAGAGTTGTGGATTTAGTTTTGGGGGTTGTGGGTGCCTATGGACCTGCGGCGGGGGGTAGATCTTAGAGTGGGCTGATTTCCTGTTTAAGTCCTGAAGCTGGCCCCAGGAAATGCCTTATTTTAATGCCCTTTGTTATTCTTATCTGTTTCCTTCCCTTTCTCCTCCCTCCCGGCAGTTACAGGCAGTCCTGCCTTAGTATTCTGGTTTCTTTTGGAGAGAAATCGGTCTCCAGCTGCAACCTGCACTGGGGTAGCAGGGCACTCACTGCTTTCCACCTCCTCAGCGGGAGAGATCGTCGCACCCTGGACAGCTTTGCTACCCACACCCCCTGCAGTTTCGCTTTAGGTATAGGGGTCTGGGGGCTCTGGTGGGGTTCCTTCCTCTCCACTCAGTCTACACTCATTTCCTTCCTGCTCCAACCGTGTGTTGGAATCTCCTTCAGGCACGCTGTACTTCTACAAATTCTTCATAGATTGGCTTGCAATTTCTTTAATATCATACAAATGACATTGGTCTTGGCAGTAATTTTTTGGCTGTGACACCAAAAGCACAAGCAACAAAAGCAAAACAACAAGTGAGACTTCATCAAGCTTAAAAGCTTCTGAGAAGAAACTATCAACAAAGTAAAAGGCAACCCACAGAATGGGAGAAAAATATTTGCAAACCATATATTGGGTAGGGTTAATATCCAAAACATATAAAGAACTCAAACACTCATTAACGACAACAACAATAAAAGTCTGATTTAAAACTGGGGAGAGGACTTGAACAGACATTTTTCTGGAAAAGACATCCAAATGGCCCACAGGGACATAAAAAGATGTGCAACATCACTATCTGGGAAATGCAAATCAGAACCACAATGAGATATCTCCTCCCACCTGTCAGAATGGCTTTCATCAAGAAGACAAGAAATAGGGCCTTCTGGTCAAGGTGGAGGCATAGGTAGAGACACTTCGCCTCCTCACACAACCATATAAAAAATTACTACCAGATTTCAAAAACAAATAACAAACAGAACCATCAGAAATTTGACCTATATGGAAGTCCAACAACCAAGGAATTAAAGAGGCCACATTCATCCAGATGGATAGGACAGGCAGAGTCATGGAGACAGAGCAGAGAGGTGGTGTGGCTTGGACAGGCAGTGGTGGTGAAACAATGGTTTCACATTCACGTGTGGTGGATAAAAATTGGGAGGGATACCCTGGGAATGAGTGATCCCAGCTCCAGGCCAGACCACATAGCCCAGGGTTTCAGAAGAGGGTAGATAAACCCTGATTACCTCTGACTACAAGAACCAGTAGGGGTTGGAGAGGTAGAAGAAACTGCCAGATTTTCACAGCTTAAAGGGCCCTCGTGGCCTTAGAACATATACAAACCCCAGGGCAGCAACTGGAAGAGTGCCGATCGCATACGGGAGGTGGGTGAAGTGAATGGAAACAAGGCAAGTGCCAAGCAAATCACCAGAAGCCAGGCGATGACATTGTCCCCTCTCTCAGCCCCCCACCACAAACAGAGCCACAAAGCGGTGAAGCAAGTGGCCCCACTCTGGCAATTACCTAAGGCTCCACCCCACACAATTTGCAGATGCCTTTGCTACCAAGGCCATGCTACTAAGACAGGGAGTAAAAGCAGCTTGACCTAATACACAGAAAGAAAAACACGGGGAGGCTGCCAAATAGAGGAAGCACAGAAATATGGCCCAAATGAAAGAACAGAACGAAACCCCAGAAAAAGAAGTGAATGAAATGGAGATAGACAATCTATCAGATGCAGAGTTCAAAACACCAGTGATAAGGATGCTGAGAGAATTCATAGAGTATTGCAAAATAATAAAGGAAGAAATGAAGGTTACACAAGGGAAATAAAGAAAAATATACGGGGAACCAACAGCAAAGTGAAGGAAGCTGGGATTCAAATTAATGATTTAGAACAAAAGGAAGAAATAAACATTCGACTACATCAGAAAGAAGAAACAAGATTGCAAAAAAAGGAGGAGGCTTAGGGACCTCTAGGACAACTTTAAACGTGCCAACATCCAAATCATAGGGATGCCAGAAGGAGAAGAGAAAGAGCAAAAAGTTGAAAACTTATTTGAAAAAACAATGAAAGAAAATTTTCCTAATTTGGTGAAGGAAATAGACAAACAAGTCCAGGAAGCACAGAGAGTCCCAAACAAGATGGACACAAAGAGGACCACACCAAGACACATCATAATAAAAATGCCAAAGGTTAAAGACAAAGAGACTATCTTAAAAGTAGCAAGAGAAAAACAGAGAGTTATCTACAAAGGAGTTCCCATAAGACTGTCAGTTGATTTCTCAAAAGAAACTTTGCAGGCAATAAGGGACTGGCAAGAAGTATCAAAGTAGTTAAAAGTAAGGACCTACAACCTAGATTACTCTAGCCAGCAAAGCTATCATTTAGAATGAAAGGGCAGATAAAGTGCTTCCCAGACAAGGTAAAGCTAATGGAATTTATAATCGTCGGCAGCCGTCCGTCTCGAGAGACGATGGTGTAGCTTCTTAAGAGTCCATCTGCACCGCCGAGAATGGCTGCGCAGTCCGACTCGGGAGTGACACGGTATCTGTCTCCTCCCGTGTTGAATCGACATCTTGCGATGACGCTGGAGTGTCCTCTCCAGTGAAGCTGAAGCTACAGAGCCTGGGCAGGGTGATATGGAGGGTCTGCTGTTGCCCATGCAGCAGACCCCCCCTCTCTTCGCAGCTGAAGGGTCCAAGGGAAAGACGGAGTCGATACAGCTTGGCTTCAGGTGCGCCGCAGGAGTTGCCGGTGTTGACTACAACGTCAAACCGCCTTAGGGACTCCGGCTCCGGATTTTCTGTCGGGGTTTACTCCCTTAGCCTTTCCCCTGAAGAGGTATGCCGCAAGGCAGCGGAGGTTTTTTGGAGTCAGAGTTTTCCTTCTCTGATGTGCCCCTGACTGGAAGATCGAACCAGCGACACTTAGCTCGCAGGCCGACGCTCAATCCACTGAGCCAAACCAGCCATCACAGATACTAATAGTACAATTACTAGCATGATGTTAAAAAAAAGTATGCAACCAGGAGTTTCCCATATGAAAAGGCTGAGAAACATAGGCCCAGTTCAAGTTTCTTCCATGAGGCTGCCCTTACTGTTTCTTAATTAAATTATAAAAATCTTATAAGGATCAGAGATCGAACCATTCTGCTTTTTCAAATCCTATCATTCTGCCATATTTACTTCATTTAAGTGATAGAACTATGCTGCCACCTGAAATTTTGCTCAACATTGTTCTTTTATATATATTCCTGTCTCTTGTTCATTTTACCTACCACATTCCACAATTTATCCATTACAATCATAAGACATTTGATTGCTCCCAACTTTTTTTTGCTATTATAAGCAACAGAACATTGAATATTCCAAACACTTCCTAGGCACAGGGTTTTTAACCTAGAAATGAAACTGCTAAGACAAAGTTTAAGTAATTGTTCAAAGTCACACAACTGATAAAAATAGTAGTCAGGGAGCTACACAAAGATAGTCCCCAAAGTCCATGTTCTTAAGCACTAAATGATAAATGACATGGCACTGCCAGTGATTGATCAATTCCTAAGCAATATGTACACAAGGTTCATTCCCTTCATTACAGAATATATGGCTCATCCTTCTAAGTCTTAAACAAAACTATAAAACAATTTCTTTAATGAGAAAATTTCATTAGCCAACTCTTCATTTTCTATATCCTCTCAAGGTAAAGCAATACTACAAAATACATATAGTCTTACGATTCTCCAAATTTTTTACACCATTGCCAGTGGTAAGAAACAAAACAGCATACAAACTTCAACAGACTAGCCATTAGTGATAAAAGAGTAAGAGATAAAAGAAGTTGTACATTCATCATTCACTAATACAAATTTATAAACATGATCACTCAGTGCTATCTGGGTCTTCGAGACTTTCTTTAAAAACCTACTGCTAACTCCTACCTGAATTTTTTATTTCTGTAAACACGGGTGGCTATACACACTACTTGATAATCAATAGTCTGAACACAGCAGGTATATCACACTTGTTTTAGAATGTCTTTCATAGAAAGTCTCAAGAATCGATTCTTAGCAGCACTAGAAAGATGAACAGAGAAGTAATAAAAACTCAATACTGAGGTGGAGCAGGGGTTGGGAGGAGGGGGCAAGGGGAGGCAAATGGGGACATCTACAATAGTGTCAACAATAAAAATTTTTTAAATTTCAACACTGTGTAAAGATAAATATAATGATAAAATTAACACTCATGGTAACTTATCAGTCTCAAATAAAGTAATGCTTAAATATACCAGCTGATTACATAAATTGTGAAGAATGTGGACTGCCCTCTAGTGACTAAATGAAAGCTAATGCCACCATGAAATATCACAGCAGCTTTTAAAGAAGTTTAGTACAGAGTTAATTCTTTTATTATTACATAAATTATCTAATTATTAAGTGGTGAATTAATCACTTAGGCCTGGGTACCATCTAAGCCCACATTAATTTACTTTCAGTCCTGTATTCACTCCCACCCCCACCCCCATTATCAGCCTCTCTTTCTCTTCCTAGGCAGTTACTGATTTTAAGTTTTATGTATTCACTCCCAAAAGCACTCCTCAAACAACTGCCTGGCCCCTACCCTCTTCAGTCCACTGAAATAACTGCAAGAACACCAGTAATTTCCTTACTGTTAAATCAACAAACACTACTAAATATTTGACTTTTGATACTTGATTCTTAGTAGCATTTTAGGAAGCTTATTTCTACAAAACCCTTCCTCTCCTTACACCTTCCTAGCTAACTTCCTCCGCCTTTCTCAGGGTCCAGCCTCTCTCTATTCCCTAAGCAAAGGCTGGTGACCTCCCTACTTCAAGCAGCCATGGGCAGCCCCCAAACCCCCAGTCCACTTTTTATGTTATAGACATTTTAAAAAATAAAGTTATTAAAACACATTTTTGTGGCAGAAATAAAGTACAAGTAAACTGAGGGAAATAAGATCCATAATCCCAAAATTACAATACTTAGTAATTCAACGCACATCCTAAAATATAAATTTAACTGATAACTCCTGATGTAAAATTTCTCAATGGCGATGCTTTGTCTTTAGGACAAAAGATAAACTCAAACTTTTAACATGTTTTGTACATGTCAACTAGCCCTCAACTCCCTACCCAACCTCATTTCTTCCACCCCTTTAGACCCACTTTGCTTAGATGCCGTACCCTTGTGTCCCAGCCCTTTCTCCAGGCCCTGTGTGCACTCTCCCTATGAAATGCTTAACCCCTAGTTGCCCTTCCACTTCCCCCCACCACTCACTGTCAGTGCCAGAATATCTGTCTAAATTAATTCTTACCTTGCTGTTGACAGCCCCAAATCTCTTCCATCCCAGAATAACTAATCTAAACCAGATGTGGCAATCTCATTCACCTTGCCAGTTACAGGGTAAGGAATGAGCAAGTCACTCAATTCTGACAAATGAGACAAGAAGCAGAGTCTGCTGAAGAAATTACCTCTCTTCTTTCTTTGGGTGATATTCTGAAATTCTCAAAGCTGCTATTAACCATTTTGTGTCAGGACAACAAATTATTTAAAGTATTCTAAGGCAGTTAAAATCAGATTTCATTGCTTGTAGCCAAAACGCCTAATAGCTACCACAGTTACTAACTCTTCGATTCCATTTCAGACATCTTTTCCTCTGGAAAAAGTTCCCTGATACATTCAAAACCTGCCATGTTCCCAATAACTCCTCATAATACCTCAGGCTCTATCCATCATAGCTATCACCAAAGGGTACTAAGTGACTATGCAATGATCTGTTTTGTCTTCTCAAATACTACCTCTCTGAAAGCAGTGACTATTACATGCTCCCAGCATCTAGGATAAGAGAGCTCAAAAAATATGTAAGAACTAAATGAATGAGTAGCGTAAATGCTGGTGTTATGCTTCCTTTCGCAACCATTCTAAGTAGGATACTGCCAAAAGGGAGAGCCTAAACTCAATAAATCTTAGGCGGTAAATCTTAAGCCTCTTTTTTGAGGGCTTTAAAAACAATTTAAATAATGAATTTATAATAATGAATTTATAATAATGAAGCCATTATTACATGAAATGTTAAAGGGACTTACTTATGAAAAAGAAGATCAAAACTATGAAGAGTAAAATGACAACAAACTCACAACTATCAACAACTGAATCTAAAAAATAAAAACAAACTAAGCAAACAACCAGAACAGGGACAAAATCATAGGTATGGGGATCATTTGGAGGGTTATCAGCTGGGAGGGGGAAAAGGGTGGAATGGGGAAATGGGGAAATGGTGCAGGGAATAAGAAGCATAGTTGGTAGGGACAAAATAGACAGGGGGAAGTTAAGAATAGCATAGAAAAGGGAGACGCCAAAGAGCTTACACGCATGACCCATGGACATGAACTAAGGGGGGGAGGTTCTGACGGGACGTGGGGTAATGGGCAAGAGGAGGGCACAGGGTAAAAAACTGAGACAACTGTAACAGCATAGTCAATATTTATTACAGCATTATTCACAATAGCTAAGTAAGAAAACAACCTAAGTGTCCACTGATGGATGAAGGGATGAAGATGTAATATGTATATACATGTATATACTATTATTCAGCCATGAGAAAATAGAAAATCCTGCCATTTGTGACAACATGGATGGACTTTGAGGGCATTATGCTAAGTGAGGCAAGTCAGAGAAAGACAAATACTGTGTGAGATTATTTATACGTGAAATCTAAAAACAAAAACTTATCAAAAATACTGGCCCTGGCTGAGTAGCTCAGTTGGTTATAGAGTATCATCGCAATACACCTAGGTTGCAGGTCTGATCCCCAATCAGGGCACGTACAAGAATCAACCCATAAATACACAGATAAGTGGAAGAACAAATTGATGTTTCTCTCTCTCTTGCTCACTCTCTTTCTCTCTCTCTCCCCCTTCCTCACTCTCTAAAATCAATGTAAAAAGTAAACAAACAAAGAAAAACAGTGTTAAAAATGATGTTTACAAGGTTCCAATCAAGATGGCAGAGTACATGGACCCTGTACTCACCTCCTTCCATGACCACACCAAAATTACAACTAAATATAGAACAATAAACCTAAACGACCATCTCAAAACTGTCAGAGCAGCCTTGCTCTGAGAAATCACCCGGAAACCACTGTAGGATTAGGCAATGGGTTTATTGAGGGAAAAAGGGCGAGGGAGGGGGGGCAGGGGAGAGGCACCTCCTAGACCAACTCAAGGGCCCATAGGAGCAAGGGGAATGGGGAATGAGGACTTCCGGTCCTCCTCGTGGGCCCGTAGGAGTCCCACCTGCACTTCTGCAGGCACCTTTATTATACTTGTCAACCACACATTTTGATGAGGGTGAGTTTGCTTATCAATATACTCAGTAGATCATTTACATCTGATTGCTCACTGCTGCCCCCACCACCACACACACACCAGGTTAGTTAACATATCGGGCTAGGTTCATTACCATTTCCCCTGGGAATGGTTTCAATCCATCAACATACCTTTTGGGAACTGCTAAGTCCATCAGCATATCTTTGGGAACAGCAAAAGTTGATTAGCCGGGTTGATCAGCATATACCAAAAGTCCAGGTGTGCAGTCTAGCTGCCTCCATGTTCTGACAAAAACTAGCTCAACAGAAGTCTTATAACTAAGGACATAAAGAAGAAGCCGTGTTGAGACTGGTAGAAAGGATGGAGACATGAAACAGGCTGGCCATATACCATTTGCACTGACATGGATGGACTTACAGATTATTATGCCAGTGAAATAAGTCAGACACAGAAAGATAAATACCATATGATTTCACTTATATGTGGAATCTAAAGAACAAAATAAATAAACAAGTGAAACAGAAACAGACTCTTAGATACAAGGTACAAACTGAGAGTTGCCAGATGAGAGGGTCCTGGGGAAGCTGAGTAAAAAATGTTAAGGGAGTAAGAAAGAAGTTACAAAATATTCATGGTGATACATAGTACAGTATAGGGAATAAAGTCAATAATATTGTAATAAATATGTATGATGTCAGGTGGGTACTGGCCTTATTGGGGAAATTGCTTCATAAATCATTTGTCTAACCACTTTGCCGTACAACTGAAACAAATATAAAATAATACTGAGTGTCAACTGTAATTTTTAAAAAAATTTTTTTTTAACTCCAAAAGATGTTGGTGCTTTCAGGTTGGCTAATTGCAAATATTTTGGTCAAAGAGTAAAAACCTGCAGATAGAAGATGAATAAGTTCTGTAGATGTAATGCACAGCATTGTGATTATAATTAATAATATTGTGTTATATACTTCAAAGTTGCTAAGAAACTGGATATGAAAATGTTCTCACCACAAAAAAATAAAAAAAGATAATTATGTAAAGTGATAGAGGTGTTAGCTAATGCTACAGTGGCTATCATATTGCAATGTATATGTTTTATAACACCACACAGTACACTTAAGCTCATACAATGTTATATGTCAATTTTTTTTTTAATATATTTTATTGATTATGCTGTTACAGTAGTTCCAATTTTTTCCCCTTTACTCCCCTCCACCCAGTATCTCCCTCCCCCAGCATCCCCCCCAAGTCCATACCCATGGTTCGTAAAAAATAACTATCCCTCCCTCTCAGATATTAAGACCCTTTGTAATCTTGTAAAGGACAATGGGCGAAGGTCTCAAGCTCCTCTAGCTGCTTCAAGCTGGACATGGTCGTCGTCCTACCTACCCTTGGGTCCAGAAATCCCTAATAAGAGTGGGGGTGTGGAGGGGAGGGTGGCCTTCCCACATGGGGAAGGATCATGCAGACTCCAGGTCAGTTGGCTGTCTCCGGACAACGGCGTGCTTGGTTTAGCAGGCTGGCATCCTTGTTGTGTTCAACTCAGCCATTTAGTTCAGCCAAACTGTTGAGTCTCCGGAGGCAGCGCTGCAGAGAGGATTAAGTGAGGCTTATGCGTACAGACAATCACTCAGGTAATGCGGTCATAGGCTTATGCCCTCTGGTTCAATTTTGCTCATTTGTTTGTGTTGTTCATTAGTTTCCTGTAATAGGTGACAGCATAACGTATTTTTCTTTCGTTGCCTGGCTTATTTCGCTAAGCATAATTCTCTCTAGTTCCATCCATGTTGTTGCAAATGGTAGAAGTTCCTTCTTTCTTTCTGCTACATAGAACTCCATTGTGTAAATGTACCACAGTTTTTTGATCCACTCATCTACAGATGGGCATTTAGGTTGTTTCCAGCACTTGGCTATTGTAAATAGTGCTGCTATGAACATTGGAGTGCATAGGTTCTTTTGAATTGGTGTTTCAGGATTTTTCGGATATAATCCCAGTAATGGAATTGCTGGTTCAAAAGGCAGTTCCATTTTTAGTTTTTTGAGGAAATTCCAAACTGTTTTCCATAGTGGCTGCACCAGTCTGCATTCCCACCAGCAATGCACCAGGGTTCCCGTTTCTCCGCATCCTCTCCAGCACAAGTTGTTTGTTGATTTGTTGATTATGGCCATTCTGACTGGTGTGAGGTGGTATCTCATTGTGGTTTTTATTTGCATCTCTCTGATGGCTAGTGATGTTGAGCATATTTTCATATGTCTATGGGCCCTCTGTATGTCTTCTTTGGAGAAGTGTTTGTTCAGGTCCTTTGCCCATTTTTTAATTGGGTTGTCTGTCTTCTTGGTGTTGAGTCGTATGAGTTCTTTATATATTTTGGAGATCAATCCCTTGTCTGAGATGTCATTGGCGAATATATTTTCCCATATGGTTGGTTTCCTTTTCATCTTGCTGATGTTTTCTTTAGCTGAGCAGAAACTTTTTAGTTTGATGTAGTCCCATTTGTTTATTCTTTCCTTTATTTCCCTTGCCTTAGGAGATATATCAGTGAAAATGTTGCTACGTGGGATATCTGAAATTTTCCTGCCTATTTTTTCCTCTAGGACTTTTATGGTATCACGGCTTACATTTAAGTCTTTGATCCATTTTGAGTTTATTCTGGTGTATGGTGTAAGTTGGTGGTCTAGTTTCATTTTTTTGCATGTCCCTGTCCAGTTCTCCCAACACCATTTGTTGAAGAGGCTCTTTTCACTCCATTTGATGTTCTTTCCCCCTTTGTCAAATATTAGTTGACCATATGAACCTGGGTTTATTTCTGGGCTCTCTATTCTGTTCCATTGATCTATATGTCTGTTTTTATGCCAGTACCAGACTGTTTTGATTACCGTGGCCTTGTAGTATAGTTTGATATCAGGTATTGTGATTCCTCCTACTGTGTTCTTCTTCCTCAAAATTGCTGTGGCTATTCGGGCTCTTTTTTGGTTCCATATAAATTTTTGAAGTATTTGTTCTAGGTCTGTGAAATATGTTGCTGGTATTTTAATAGGGATTGCATTGAATCTATAAATTGCTTTGGGTAGTATGGACATTTTAATGATGTTGATTCTTCCCATCCATGAGCATGGTATATGCTTCCATTTATTTGTATCTTCTTTAATTTCTTTCTTCAATGTTATGTAGTTTTCTGAGTACAGGTCTTTTACCTCCTTGGTTAAGTTTATTCCTAGGTATTTTATTTTTCTTGTTGCTATGGTAAATTGAATTTTTCTTTCAGTTTCTATCTCTGAGTTTTTATTGTTGGTGTATAAAAATGCCTTTGATTTCTTAATATTGACTTTGTATCCTGCTATTTTGCCGAATTCACTTATTAGGTCGAGTAGTTTTTTTGTGGAGTCTATAGGGTTTTCTATGTACACTATCATGTCATCTGCAAATAATGACAGTTTTACTTCCTCTTTTCCAATTTGGATGCCTTTTATTTCTCTTTCTTGTCTGATTGCGGTGGCTAGAACTTCCAAGACTATGTTGAATAGGAGTGGGGAGAGCGGACATCCTTGTCTTGTTCCCGATCTCAGGGGGAATGCTCTCAGTTTTTGCCCATTGAGTATGATGTTGGCTTCAGGTTTCTCATATATGGCCTTTATTATGTTGAGGTATGCTCCCTCTATTCCCATTTTGCTGAGAGTTTTTATCATAAATGGGTGTTGTACTTTATCAAATGCTTTTTCTGCATCTATTGATATTATCATGTGGTTTTTGTCTTTCATTTTGTTTATGTGGTGTATTACGTTTATTGATTTACGAATGTTAAACCATCCTTGCATCCCTGGGATGAATCCTACTTGATCGTGGTGTATGATCTTTCTAATGTGTTGCTGGATCCGGTTTGCCAATATTTTGTTGAGGATTTTAGCATCTATGTTCATCAGCGATATTGGCCTGTAGTTTTCTTTCTTTGTTGTGTCTTGACCTGGTTTTGGAATTAGGGTTATACTGGCTTCATAGAATGAGTTTGGCAGTCTTCCCTCTTCTTGTATCTTTTGGAATAGTCTGAGAAGGATAGGAGTTAGTTCTTTCCTAAATGTTTTGTAGAATTCACTTGTGAAGCCATCCGGTCCAGGGCTTTTGTGTGCTGGGAGTTTTTTGATTACTGCTTCAATTTCACTAGCTGTTATTGGTCTATTCAGACTTTCTGCTTCTTCTTGATTCAGTTTGGGAAGACTATAGGTTTCCAGGAATCTGTCCATTTCCTCTAGGTTGTCAAATTTCTTGCCATACAGTTGTTCATAATAATTTCTTATAATCCTTTGTATTTCTGTGGTATCAGTTGTGATTTCTCCTCTTTCATTTCTGATTTTATTTATTTGGGTCCTCTCTCTTTTTTTCTTGATGAGCCTGCTTAAAGGCTTGTCAATTTTGTTTATTTTTTCAAAGAACCAGCTCCTACTTTTGTTGATCTTTTGAATTGTTTCTTTAGACTCTATGTCATTTAATTCTGCTCTGATCTTGATGATTTCCTTCCTTCTACTTGATCTGGGCTTTGCTTGTTGTTCTTCCTCTAGATCTTGTAGCTGTAGGGTTAAATTTTTTATTAGATATTCCTCTAGCTTTTTTAGGTAGGCCTGTATTGCTATGAACTTTCCTCTTAGGACTGCTTTCGCTGTATCCCATAGGTTTTGGGTTGTTGTGTGTTCATTATCATTAGTTTCCAGAAACTTTTTGATTTCTTCCTTGATGTCATTGTTAACCCATTCATTATTTAATAGCATGTTATTCATTCTCCATGAGTTTGAATGTTTTTGAGTTTTTTCCTTGAGGTTGATTTCCAATTTTAAGGCATTGTGATCTGAGAAGATGCTTGATATAATTTCAATTTTCTTGAATTTGTTAAGGCTTGTTTTGTGTCCTACCATGTGGTCTATCTTTGAAAATGTTCCATGTGCACTTGAGAAGTATGTATATTTTGCTTCTTTGGGGTGAAAACTTCTATATATATCGACTAAGTCCATTTGATCTAGAGTGTTGTTCAGTGCCTCCATATCTTTGGTGTTTCTTTGCTTCGAAGATCTGTCCATTGTTGACAATGGGGTGTTAAAGTCCCCTACTATGAGTGTGTTGTTGTCTATATCTTTCTTGGAGTCTTTCAAAAGTTTCCTTACATATTTGGGTGCTCCTAAGTTTGGTGCATATATATTTATAAGGGTTATATCTTCTTGATGGATTTTTCCCTTAAGTATTATGAAATGCCCTTCTTTGTCTCTTTTTATGGACTTTGCTGTGAAATCTGTTTTGTCTGATATAAGTATTGCTACCCCGGCTTTTTTTTCATGTCCATTTGCTTGGAATACATTTTTCCATCCCTTTACTTTCAGTCTGTGTAGATCTTTTGTTCTAAGGTGGGTCTCTTGTAGACAGCATATATGTGGGTCATTCTTTCTAATCCATTCAGCTACCCTATGTCTTTTAATTGGAGCATTTAATCCATTTACATTTAAGGTTATTACCGATAAGTACTTATTCATTGTCATTTTTCCCCTTTGTACTCGTGTTCTTCTCTGTCTCTCTCTGTTTCTTTATCTTCTTAGAGCAGACCTTTTAGCATCTCTTGCATTGCTGGTTTGGTGGAGATGTATTCTTTTAGCCTTCTTTTGTCTTGGAAGCTCCTTATTTCACCCTCCATTTTGAATGAGAGCTTTGCTGGGTATAGTATTCTAGGTTGTAGGCCTTTGTTTTTCATTGCTTGGAATACTTTTTGCCATTCCCTTCTGGCTTGTAGTGTTTCTGCTGAGAAATCTGATGATAGCCTTATTGGAGTACCCTTGTATGTTATTAGTTGTTTTTCTCTTGCTGCTTTTAGGATCCTCTCTTTGTCTTTGAATGTTGCCATTTTAATTATGATGTGTCTTGAGGTGGGCCTGTTGGGGTTCATCTTCATTGGGACCCTCTGTGCTTCCTGGACTTGCGTGACTCTTTCTCTCGTCATGTTAGGAAAGTTTTCTGTCATTAGTTTTTCAAAGAGGTTTTCTATCCCTTGCTCTTCTTCTTCTCCTTCTGGAATTCCTATGATACGGATATTATTACGTTTCATGTTGTCCTGCAGCTGTCTTAGAACCTCTTCAGTCTTGTTCAGTCTTTTTTCATTTTGTTGCATTGTCTGGGAGTTTTTGTGTAGGTTGTCCTCCAGCTCGCTGATCCGATCTTCTGCTTCCTCTAGCCTGCTTTTAATTCCTTCTACTGTGTTCTTCAATTCAGAGATCGTATTTTTCATTTCCTCCTGGCTCTTATTGATAGCTTCTATGTCCTTTTTCATGCTCACGTAATTTTCTGTGAGTTCCTTGTAGTTTTTCTGGAGTTCTTTGAAGTTTCCGCTGAGCTCATTCAGCTTCTCCATAATCCATGTTTTGAATTCCATATCTGATAGTTCGCTCCCCTCTATTTCATTTAGCACTCTTTCTGGGGATTCTACCTTTCCTTTTGATGGGAGGTTGTTTCTCTGTCTCCCCATTTTTTTGACTCCTATTGTTTGTTGGTGCTTCTTGGAATGATCTGCACTTCCTGGATCTGCCTCTGGTGGCGTCAGATCATGTACCAGTCTGGCCCTAGGCAGCCTGTTGGAGACTTCCAGGGATCTACTGCTGTTGTCTGTCTTCTTTGATTGTTAATCTATTCAATCTGTGATTAGCTGTCAGGCTTAAGGACTGTGGGTGTGGCAGCTTAATTCCTGTAGGCAGGGCTTTTGCTTCCCCTCAGGCTGACGCCACTTGGAGGGGAATGGTCTACCCGCAGTACTGGGGATGAGTCAGCACTGGGACCCAGTCAGCTGCTCCTCCAGTTCTCCCCTCAAAGCCACCGTGCCAAATTCTCCCCAAGTGTCTCCAGTCCTCTCTGCCTTCCCTCTGCTTGAGCCCAGGGTAAGTGGTGGCCAAAATATTTTCGTATGTGATCCACTTAAGAGCTCTTTTTCTCCTGCTGTTTCTCTCCGGCTAGCAAGAAAGCCTGTGGCTTTTCGCTTTTCACAGCTGATACTATTTTACTTTCCACTCTGTCGCTGTAGGCTGGGAAGCCCAGCTGGGGGTTTAGACCCTGCCCTTCTCAGGGGGAATCCCCGGCTGCTGAGCTGTTTCTCAGTCCCTTCAGCAGCCACCCGTGTGAGCCCAGCCAGCCCTTCCGCGTCTCCGCACTCCCTACCGGTCACGTTGTGATGTAGCGGCCTTTTCTGTCTCTCCGTGGTTATAAGACTTCTTTCCAGCTAGTGTTCCGTTGGTTATTCCAGATGATTTCTCCAAAATTAAGTTGTAAATCCAGACTGGTCCTGGGAGGAGGTTAGTGTAGCTTCCACTTACTCCTCCGCCATCTTGGATCTCTCTTATATGTCAATTTTATTTCAATAAAAAAGACCAAGTAAAAGATATAACTAATAAGTCAGTAAAAGAGATAAAGTAGAATAATAAAATTATTTTTTTCACCTAAAAGTGTTACAGAAACAGGGGTGTTCCAAAAACCCCAGAGCTTGCAGCTGGGGGATGGGGAGAAGGAAGCAGCTTTTAGAATGCCTCCACATGCCTGAGGCCAGTGGCTAGTGTCTTTTTTATGCAAAATGGCTTTAATGCATCCAAAGCCTCAGGTAGATGGGAGGAGTCTTGAACCAGGGGATGGTATGGAGAAAGCACACAGAGTCTGCGTGAGGTTCTGTGAATGGTCAGAACTGGTTACCGCACCCACTACATCAGAGGATGTAGTCAGGAATTTAAAAATAAGCGGCAGACATTTTAGGCGGACGGACTGTGCGGATTTAACTAAGGTTAGGGCTGACTGTGCGGATTTAACTAAGGTTGAGGCTGACTGTGCGGATTTCACTAAGGTTAGGACTGACTGTGCGGATTTAACTAAGGTTAGGACTGACTGTGCGGATTTAACTAAGGTTAAGGCGGACTGTGCGAATTGGACTAAGGCTGAAGCTGACTGTGCGGATTTCACTAAGGTTAGGGCTGACTGTGCGGATTTAACTAAGGTTGAGGCTGACTGTGCGGATTACAAAAGGACTAACTATACAGTTTACAAGGAGGCTGAGAATCCATGAGGTTCTGGATTAAAAGCTGGTGGACCCCATAACACAGACGAGGTCTCCCCAATCAGGATTGAATGATTGGCAGCTACTGGTAAAGCTGAACTGTGTTTGGAAAGTAGGGAAAGGGTTTCTCTGACTTTTCTAAAACTAGCCTGGTTTGGTAGGGGGGAGGCAAGGATATGTGTTTATGGGTGTTTTAAAGAACATAAGACTTAACAACAGAAATCCGCAAATAACTAAATCTATATAACTGTTAAATAAACTATTCTTTTTCTTTTCACTAAACTCTGGTATTGAGAGTTATAATTTTGGCGGCGGGCAATCGGGCCCCTAACTAAAGAGCCCGCGGGTTTGTTTTCAACTGGAGCAGCCCAGGGGTTCTGTAACAAAAGGAGTCAGAAAGGAGGGAAAATGAAAGAACAGATGGGACAAAGAGAAAACAGTCAGCAAGATGCTAAATTTAAACTCAGTATATCAATAATATAATTTAAATGATCTTAACATTTAAAGGCATAGATTGTTGAATTGCATAGAAAAGCAAGACCCAAGTATTTACTCATCATAAGAAATATTCATTAAATAAGGACTAGTGAAGCACTTGAATAACTATATTAATAGCAGACAAAATAAATTACAGAGCAAAAAATATTAGTAGCCATAAAAGGATCATTTCTATAATAATTAAGGTGTCAGTTCATAAAGAGAACATAGCAATCTAAAGACTTAATATCAAAGCTTCAGAATACATGAAACAAAGACTAATTATAGTCAGACATTTTAACAACCCTTTCTCAATTATTCATGGAACAAATAGAGAGGAAAGAAAAGTGGAGAATTAAACAAATTATCAACTAATTTGACCCAACTGACATTTATTGAACATCACACTTAATAATAGCATTCTTTCTAATTGTATATGGGACACTAACCAATCAATGAAATCAAACATTGGTTTTTAAAAAGAGCAACAAAATTGATAAAACCTAGTGAACATGATCAAGAAAGAAGAAAAAGATAGAGATTAGCAATATCTAGAGTGAAAGAGGGAACATCATTAGAAATCCTATAGGCATTAAAAGTATAGCACAGGCTTATTATGAACAATGTTATGCCAATAAGTTTAATAACTTAGATGAAGCAGCCAATATCTTGAAAAGCACTATTCAAACACTAAATTGAAAGAGAAGAAATAAATAACCTGGGTTACCCATACCTATCAACAAAAACTGAATTTGTAGTTAAAAACTTCCCCATAAAGAACTTTTTAGACCTAAATGGTTTAATTGTCAAGTCTACCAAACTTTAATGAAGAAATAATAGCAAGTCTACATAGTGTTCTAGAAAATTGGTGAAGAAGGAATTTCCTAATTCATTCTCTGAGGCCATCATCACTCTTCTCCCAATACCAGGCATTAGCATTAAAATAAAACTACAATTTCCAGCTAAGATGGAGGTGTAGACAGACACGCTGCGTTTCCCTCCACAACTAGGAAGGGATACAACTACCTCGAAACTAGAAACAACCAGAAGTTCCAGAAAATCACGCTGCATGGAAGTCCAACAAACAAAAATATAAAGAAGAAATACTCATCCAGACAGATGATGAATAATCTTGATAAGAGGAATTTGGTGAAAGAAAGGGAGTAGAAGTCAGGTTGGAGTAAATAAAGGAATGAATGAAAAAATGAAGACATGGAGTTGATAAAGAAACAATATTTTTCATCCCAAAAGAGGAAAACAGTATGCAAAGAGTGCTGGAGGCCAACAAAATGACCAAAAAGAAGATGCTGGATGAATGAGTTCTGAATCACTGTGAATGGATTGTAATAGTAACTAATAAGAAAAGAAAAAAAAATTTAGGACAACAAATAAATAAACAAATAAATAAAATTACAGACCAATATCCTAAATGAACCTGAACACAAAAATACTTAACATTTTAGCAAGTAAAATATAAAAATACTCAAAAATTATGCAGCATGAACAATTGGAAATTATTGCAGGAGTTCAAGTTTATTTTAACCAGCAAGGTAATTGAACATTTTAACAGTCCAAAGAAGAAAAACAACATGCTCATATCAGAAGCAGAAAAAAATTTAACCAAAATTCTTTATCCAATCATGATCAAGATGTTCAGCAAACTAAAAACAGATGGAGCTTCCTCAGTATGAAAAAAAGACAACTATGAAAAATCTACACCTACTGATGTTAAAAAAACAAAAACAAAACAAAACAAAAAACCTGAATGCTTTCCTCCCAAATTTGGCAAAAAGGCAACACTGTCTGTTCTTACCATTTCTATTCAAAATTTTACTATATGATTTTACCAGTACATTAAGGCAAGAAAAATAAAGACAAGGTATCCCCTTTGGAAAAGAAAACAGAAACCTCTGTGTACTCAGAGGCAACATTTCATCACTGAAGAAAAAGTCTAAAGGATCTACGTAAGAACTTGTAGAACTAAAACAGTAAATTTAACAAGGTTTCAATATAGAGGTCAATATACAAAAATTAACTTTATTTCTGTGTGCAGTCAGACAGTTGATAGTAAGAGAAAGCATTAATATATACATCAGCATCAGACATAGGAAATACTTCATAATAAATATGACATGAGTTAAAACTAAAAATATTAAATAACCACTGAGAGAAATTAATCAAGGCCTAAGCAAATGTATATGTAAACTAAGCTCATGGTTTGAAATATTAACATGACAGTTTTCCTCATATTGATCTATAGATTGAATACAATCCCAACCAAAATCCTAGCAAGGCTCCGTAAAAGTTCACTAGCTGATTTTAAAATTTATGCGGAAATACAAATGACCTAAAATTGCCAAATATACTTTATAAAAGAAGAACATAGTTAATAAAAACTTACACTATATGAATACAAGAATTATTGTAAAGCCCTGGTAATTGAGAAAGTTAATATGAGCATGATAGACACGTACATCAGAATAGAGAGTCTTGATATAAACCCAGACATTCATTAGTGAAAAGATCACATTTTTCAACAAATAGTGCTGGGACAATTGGCTAGACATGGTGGGAAAAAAAGCTTCTTGACTGCTACCTCACACCACATACAATTTTAATCCAAAAATTGGGTATAAACTTAAATGTAAGACCTAAACCATCAAACTTTTTTCTACAATTTTTCTTCTGAAACATAGGAAAAAATCTATGTGATCCTGTACTTAGTAAAGATTTATTAAATATTATACCAAAAACAGAGATTATAAAATAAAAATCAATAAATTAGACTTCATCAAAATAAAAAATCTCACTCTTTAAAAGATGCAGTTATGTCAGTGGGAAGAAAAAATATTTGTGAATTATCTGTATAACAAAGTTCTTATGCCTAGAACATATAAAGGACTCATAATTTAACAAGAATAAGCAAGAATCCAAATCAAAATATGGGCAAAAATGTGAACTGAGAGTTCACCAAAGAAGATATGCAAATAGTACATGAAAAAAAATGCTCAACATTTTTTAGTTATTTGGTAAATGCATATTAAAATCACAATGAGCTACCACTACACACTCAACAAAATAGCTAAATGTTTTAAAAATGATCATTGCAAGTTTTATTAAAGACATGGAGGAAAATGTCATCAGAAAGGGACCAGGCTGAGGTGGGTCTGCCCTGGTAGGACCTGGAATGTATGGGTTCTTGACTTCGTGCAGGAAAGATTTCAAGACATGAGTCCAGGTGATTTTGAGAGCATATTTATTAAAGCTGGGGAGAGTGAGACAAAGGAAGGACTTAGGGTAGACTTAGCAAGATTACAGCAACAGGAATGAGCCTAGGCGGGGCTGCTTTGGCTCACTGAAAAGTCACAGAGGCAAGAGGAGGGCCCTTGGAGCTGAAGGAAGGGGTGGGACTCGGTTGAGAGCAGGCACTGAGTCCTTTGTCTTGAAGGTTTTTATCTGTTTCCTACAGGTGGGAATTTTAGGGGACACCTCAATCAGAATATTCATCAGGTTTCCAGGTGTATCTTTCAATATGTTAATGCATCAAACTGAGTGAATAGTGGGGTTTGAGATCACTCTCTGGTCAGCTTCTCCTCCATCTTGGATTTTTCTGACTCTAATGGGTTTTTTGTTATTTAGTCCCCTTTTTTCATTCCTCCTGGGTTTGTCTGGCATTAATGGCACTAACTGCATCTCTGTTATTATCTTCCTGACTGGGGTTATTTACACCACTGATCTCTGGCTGGAAGATGTAAGCCATCTGCTCCTAGGTGTCTTTGGTTAGAGGAGATAAGATCTTATTTTTTATTAACTGGCTGCTAATTGCTCAGTCCTTTGTTTAACTATCTCCTCAGATGCCCCAGGCCACTTGTAAGGGAATTCCCCTAGCTTCTTACTAGCTTGCCTCAGAAAAGGGACACCCCTAAACTGCTTGGAAGAATGTAAAATGGTACAACCATTTGGAAACTAATTTGCCCACTTCTTAATAAATAAAATACATACCTGCCCTGGGACTCTGCCATTGAATGCCCAGCTGCTTATCCAGGAGAAATGAAAGCACATGTCCACATCAAGGCTTGCACGTAAATGACCAGTAGCCAGTTTATTTAGAGTAGCTAATATCTGGAAACAACCAAAATTACGAGGTGAATGAATGAACAAATTTTTATATATCCATGGAATGAAGTATTTACAATGAAAAAATGAACTATAGATATATGCAATGACATGGAGGAATCTCAAAATAATCATACTGAGTAAAAGAAGACAGCCTAATATATATATATATATATACTGTGTGGTTTTATTTATATGATATTCTAGAAATTGTAAACCAACCTATAGAGAGAGACATTAGACCATTCACTGGTTGTCTGAGCAGTATGGAGGAGGGGGCAGAAGGAAATGAATTTCAAAGGAGCACAAGAAATCTTTGAGGGTGAAAGATGCATGCATTTTCTTGATTGTGGTGATGGTTTCACAGATGTTGACATATGTTAAACTCATCAAATTGAATACCTTAAATACTATAGTTCAATACGTGTCAATCATACGGCAACCAAACTGTAAAAATAGAGAAAAAAACTCACAAAAATGAAATCTCTAAAATCCTATGGATTCCAGTTACAATGCACAGGGCCAATAAAAAAGAAATGTTTACACAATTAAAGTCTACTTTGACAGCCTGCCTCAAGCCCAGTCCCATTTGAAAGAAACTGCTATTGTTAAAATGATGTGTCTTCTTCTACCCCTTTTAGTCAATGCCTTTCCTGACATATGTACACACAAAACTGCACAAATTAGAACCATTACTGTACATATTGTTCTATAGCATTGCTTTTTCACTCAAAAATATGTGAAGACAAAACCTGCTCCACTCTTTTTGGCAGATACATAGTATTAAATCACGCAGATGCACTTCATTTAATGATATTCTATTAATGGCTCCAAAGAAAATTTGAAGACATTTTTGCACATATATCTTTGAACACTGATTTATTTCTAAAAAAAAAAAGCACTTTTAAAGTATCTATTATGAAAAAGCATTAACTTGTTCATTCAAGAAATAATTGCGTAGGTACTTCTCTGTGCTCAGAACTGGTAAACAGAAAAGAATCATTTGTGGTTAGTGTCTTGAAGGACATCTTATTTTGGGGGTAGAGATAGACAGATGAACAGACTGTCACAAAGCAGTAAGATAAACACTGATAGAATCAACACAGGTAGGATTACCCAGCCTTGGGGGATCAACATAAATTACTCTTGTATGCACCCTTTCTCTGCAAATTACCATACCATTCTCATGCCTTCTCTTCTGTCCTTTACATTCCCCCAAGGCATGCTTTGTTTAAGACTCTGAACAGTGGCGCCTCAATTAGAGCCACTGGCCAACGGACTGGTCATGTTTGGCACAGTGTCCTCTGTCCTTCTGCTTCACTGCCTGAGCCCAACCCCACCTGGGCAGGGCAATAAGGACCTGTGTTCAGAGTCACTCTGAATAGAGTTCTGGACTCCATAGAACCCACTGCCTGCCTACTGTCTTTCAGGAGCCATGAAGCACCTATTACACGCTCTTGCAATGTTTTTGCTCCTGGCCCAGTTGTTCTCAGGTAAACAGAACCTTGGGGAAGAGGAAGCATCAGTGTAGAACAGGGGCCTGCCCATGGAGTCTCTGTTATCAGACTGGCTATGGGAGTGGGGCAGGGCTCTCACAGAAGGGGGCTGAGGTTGGCCTCACTTCTTCAGAACACCTCTAAGAGACCCAAGACTCCCATGGTACAGAAGTGTCCACGATTGGATTTGAGGGAGGATAATGAGAAGCCAAGGACAGAGATGATCCTGACATCCCAAATGTCCTTCTGTGCTATCACTTAGGGCCAGTTCATTATTATTATTATTTTGGATGTAGGAAACCCTAAGGTAGAAAAAGGAAAGAAAACTATTCTGGATGGACACTGGAAAAAGATTCAGAACTGCTGGAAGTCCTAGGTCATATTTCAGCCCTGCTTGTATAAGCATTCCTCCTTTTTAATGATTTCTATAGTATATATTTACAAAATTAAGACAGGAACACTGCAAGTTGTTTGGGAAATAGAAAAATTGGCTACAATTAATTAACTCTCCTACTTTCTAAGTTTTGACCAAGTTGTAAGCATGTTTCTAAATTTGTCTTTTAACAGTTTATCAGAAAAAAATTTGCAGATCTTTAAATATTCCTTGAAAATACAATTTTAAGTAGATGTTTTATTCTTATTTTTAATTTTCTGAACTTATTGGGTGACATTGGTTAATAAAATTATACAGGTTTCAGTGTGCAATTCTATAATACATCATCTGTATATTGTATTGTATATTTGCCATCCAAACTCATCCCCTCCTTACCCTCTTTTACCTCACCACACCCCCTTTCCCCTCTGGTAATCACCATACTGTTGTCTGTGTCTGTGAGTATTTTTTCTTTGGCTTAATCCTTTCACCTTTTTCCACCTAGTTCCCCACACCCCCTCCCCTCTGACAGTTGTCAGTCTGTATCTGTAAGTCTGATTCAGTTTTGTTTGTTACTTTATTTTCTTCCTTAGATTTCATATATAAATGAAATCGTATGGTACTTGTCTTTCTCTGACTGGCTTATGTCACTTAATATAATACTCTCCAGGTCCATCCATACTGTCCCAAAAGGTAAGGTTTCCTTTTTTATAGCCAAGTAGTAGTCCATTGTGTAACTGTACCACAGCTGTTTTATCCATTCATCTGCTAATGGACACTTGAGTTGCTTCCAAATCTTGGCTATTGTAAATAACACTACAATGAACATAGGGGCGCATATATTTTTCAAATTCGTGTTTCAGATATCTTGAGATATATTCCCAGAAGTGAAGTCATTGGGTCATATGGCAGTTCAATTTTTAATTTTTTAAGGTAGCTCTATACTGCTTTCCACAGTGGCTGCACCAGCCTGCATTCCCACTAACAGCACACGAGAGTTCCCTTTTCTCCACATCCTCACCAACACTTGTTGTTTGTTGATCTATTGATGATGGCCATTCTGACAGGTGTGAAGGTGATATCTCATTGTGGTTTTAATTTGCATTTTTCTAATGATTAGTGACATTGAGCATCTTTTCAAATGTCTATTTACTATCTGTATGTTCTCTTTGGAGAAGTGTCTCTTCAGGTCCTTGGCCCATTTTTTAATTGGATTGTTTAGGATTTTTGTCTGTGTGTGTGTTGAGTTTTATAAGTTCTTTATTAATTTTGCATATTAACCCCTTATCAGATGTATCATTCATGAATATGTTCTCTCAATAAGTGGATTCATGAATATGTTCTCTCAATAAGTGGGTTGTCTTTTCATTTTGTTGATGGTTTCCTCTGCTGTGCTAAAACATTTTAGTTTGATGTAGTTCCATTTGTTTATTTTTTCTTTTGTTTCCCTTGCCCAAGGAGATATATCAGAAAAAAATATTGCTATGACAAATGTCAAAAGATTTTACTGCTTATATTTTCTTCTAGGATTTTTGTGGTTTTGAGTCTAACATTGAAGTCTTTAATCCATTTTGAGTTTATTATTGTGTATGGTGTAAGAAGGTGGTCTGGTTTGATTTTTTTGCATGTATTTGTCCGATTTTCCCAATGGCATTTATTGAATAGACTGTCTTTACCCCATTGTATGATGTTGCCTTCTTTGTCAAATATTAATTGACCATAAAGGTTTGGGTTTATTTCAGGGTTTTCTATCTGTTACATTGATCTACATGTCTGCTTTTATGCCAGTACCATGCTGTTTTGATTATTATGGCCTTATAGTATAGTTTGATATCAGGTAGCATGATTCCTCCAACTCTGTTTTTCTTTCTTAAGTTTACTGTGACTCTTCAGGGTCTTTTGTGGTTCCATATAAATTTTTGGAATATTTGTTTGGTTCCATGAAAAATGTCATCGGTATCTTGACAGAACTTATTGGTTGGGAATTTTATGCTGATATGTTATAATTTTCCTCACTTAAATAAGAAATTAGATTCCGGTGAAAGAATGCACATGGAATACTGACTTCAGGAACAGTCAGTCCATACATATATCTGTAAATATTGATTTTTATATATGCATAAAAATCTCATTTATTCCACATAAGTGGTTTTGACTATTAGTACAAATACTATATCAAAGCAGCTGGTAAAGACCTGAATAGTCAATGCTCTAAAACTGGCTGTTTTAAATTCATTGTAATAAATATCTTTGGCTTAGAGATCTACATAATTCCTTTATGCAGGTAATTCGTTCTTGAGAAGGTGTGAATATAACCACGGATATTGCAGGAAGAATTGCAGACGCGGGGAGTTTCCAAAATATCGTACTAAATGGAACTGTGGTAAAAATAAGGTGTGCTGTGCTCGGCTTGAGGACTTGAAACCCTCACGTCCTGCTAATAAAATCTTTCTGCCGCCTAAGAATTGACAACTATCAACTACGAAGAAACTAAAAACTATAGTAATGGTGACCACTTCTGATATTGTTTGAATATGCCAGCCTCTGTCTCCTGACAGGATGGTTCAGTCATTAAAGCAAAGGGCTTATTCTGGTTCAGTCTTTTCTCTGTATCTCCTTCCCACCCTCTCCCCTCAACAGTGCTTGGGAAGGTATCACATCTCCATAGCACCTGCAGCTGCGGGGTGGGAGGGGATGCAAATCAGATAATGGCCAGGCACGATGAGTGTTAGTCCAAAACATCCATTAAGGACACATGGACGGAAGTGGTGTCATCACTCAGACATTTCCCAGCCCACACGCCCACAACCTGCCTATAGCTCTGATTATCACACTTTAATTTGCATCAGAAACATCTGCAGGGACTGCTAAAACACGGACTTCTGGTCCTCACCTCCAGTTTCTAATTCAGAGGTAGAGCCTGCAAATTAGTGTTGCTCACAAGCTCCCAGGTGATGCTGATGTTGCCTGTGAAAGAAGCACACTGTGAGAACCACTGACCTGTAACATGGCATGGTGGCAGGCGTCCTCCTGCAGACTGAAGGCGTTTGCTATGTATTTTTGAAGCGGTTAGTCATACAAAAGCATTCCTACAGAGTGCTTTCACGTTAATTTTCTTATTGGATTTTCTACAACAACCACAGGATGTAGGTATTGTGACCTCACCTGAGAGAAGAGAAATATTGATTTGTAGCCATCAGAACTGAGACTTAATTGACTATTTACCCTTAATTGTCAATACCCTGTGGTATTATCCAATTCTTTTCTCTACCTGGAAATCTACATTTATATAAGCTGCCAACTTAGAGAGGTTAGAAGGGAGATCAAGGGCTCTGGAGTGTGGCCTAAACACTGGGATAAGCACTCATGGTTAGCCATAGGACTTTTCCCTTAAGAGCTCTGACCGCACAAGTCAGAGAAGATAATCAGAATATATCACCTTCATTTATTGTTTCTTCACCAGGAGACAGCCTCTGCCTCCTTCAAGAAACACATCTATGCTCTATGTCATTGTCTAGTAGAGGATGTTTGAGAGGTGGGTAGACCCGACCAGTAGGATATTGTTGCCTTTTTTACTCATGGCTCTCATTGGAGGTAGAACTCATGAACTCACACAGGAAGGTGGAAGGACAGAGCCAGTCACTTCAAGCAGAAAAGAACATAGAAAAGGTCATAAACTTTAGAGTCAGATATATAGGAGGCCGTTCATGGTGCCACCATGTACTCAGTCTTGGACTGTGAACAATTGATTTCCCATATTTGAGCCTAAGTTTCTGAACTGAAAGAAGAAAGAAAATATTTACTCCCACTTGGGTTACTTTGAGAGTTGCTAGAGTAGTTATCTTCTAATTCACTCATATTTGTAGGGACTTAGCTAGCAGGTCACTGATTCCCGGATGGTGAGCAGAAAGGTACATTTCCCGAGGGCCCTGCCCACTGAAGCATGGCTGCTCTCAAGGTTATGGGTGATTATAAGCCGTGTTTCAAAACTCATCGCTATGCAGAGAAGAATGTGACAGAGGTTAGGTTGATAGAATCTCTTTGAATAGGTAGATGAAGTTTTAAAGACTCCAGGTAGAACTGACTGTGCTTTCTCCTCAGTAATCACCTTGATCACTATCTTGAAAACATCTTAGAGCTATAAGCACTGCAATCACAGATGAGGAATATAATCTTAGTGCCGCAACCTGAAACTTGACCCTCCTGTCCTCTTGCCTTATATCCACTCCTTCTTCATCCTATGCTTGAACTTAGGTGGAAAATAACATTTCCCTGCCTTGTGATTTGGGGGAGAAAAGGGACCTTTACTGTATAAGAACATACAATGGACCAAGTGCATTGATATACAATCTCATTAAATAGAAGCATTATATAATAATTACGATAACATTGTTAAAACTAAAGAAACTGGAGCAAAATATACCCAGGTTCTTCCCTACCTTTTTTTACCATCTGGTCTCTATTGAAATTTCCTAGTTAGCAAGACAGATATAATCACACACCTACCTCCTAGAAGAAGTCTAAAAATGAAAATACATAAGGCACGTAGAACATCACAGTCTCTGGAACCCATGAAACTGCAAGACATGTACACTTAGTGAGGTATAAGTCATTCCCACTTAAAATCTGAAAAATAAAGTCAGGCACACTGAACGCTGAGCACAATCTCTGGCACTTATGAAATGCTTAGAAAGCAACAAACAAATTAGAAACAGAGTCATAGATACAGAGAACAGACAGCTGTCAGGGGGGGAGGGGTTTGGGGGTCTGGTGAAAAAGGTGAAGGGAACAGCAAAAAAGAAAAAGGTCATAAACAGAGACAACAGCCTGGTGATTACCAGAGGGAAAGTGAGGGTGAGGGAGGTAGAAGAGGGTAAAGGAGAGATAAATGGTGATGAAGGAGACTTGACTTTGGGTGACGAACACATAATACAGTATACAGATGATGTAGTATAGAATCATACACCTGAAACCTGTATAATTTTATTAACCAATGTCACTCAAATAAATTCAATAAAAATAAAAATAATTTTTAAAATATGTGAATGGGGCCAGACTCATAGATGAAGAGCAGGATGACAGCTGAGGTGGGGGAGGTTAGGGAGTGGAGGGATTGCTGTGGGGAGGGGTGTATAAGGGGACTAAATGGTAATGGAAAAAAAAATACAATAAAGATTAATTTTTTAAAAAGTATGTGAGGTATAGGTTATTACCATATAACATATGAAAAATATGACCTCATGGGAGAAAAGAAACTTGAATAAGAACAATCACATTTAGGAGTTAGTCTTGCCTGATCCTAAGGCAACATATCTCTAACCCATCTCATGCTAATTCTGAAGACATCTTCAAAGCTGGCTTCTAACTTCTGAGCATTTCATCTTGCATAGTCACAGAGTCCTCAAAAATGAGCTCTGCAAACCACACACATTTGTATCTGAGTATTCAGGCTCTGGTGTCTTTGAATAAATCTTTGCCTTAAATAAATTAAATGATAATTCTATTTCAATGCCCACTGGCATTTGACTCTAACATGATATTCAAAATTTTGGCGCCAAGCCTTATGATGAGCACAAGGCAAAAATCTGTAGTAGAAAAATACGCAAAACATAGAGAAAGGAACAAAGCATACCACTACAGAAAATCATCAAGACAGCAAGAGAGGAAGAAAGGAACAAAGGGTCTGTAAAATAACCTGAAAGTGATTAATAAAAAAGAAATAAGTCCTTACTTATCAATCATTACTGACTTTAAAACAGGAAATTCTGCCATTTGCAACAACACAGATGAAGCTGGAGGATGTTGTGCTAAGTGAAATAAGCCAGACACAGAGAGGCAAATATCACATGATCTCACTTATGTGTGGACTCTAAAAAAAAAAGAAAAAGTTGAAGTCATTGTAAAAGAGAGTAGAATGGTGGTTACCAGGGGCTAGAAGTGGGGGAAAAGAGAAGATATTGACCAAAGGCTACATATCTTCAGTTGTAAGATTAATAAGTCCTGGAAACGTAATATACAACATGGTGACTATAGTTAATAATACTATAATTTATGCTTAAAATTTGCTAATAAAGTAGATCCTGAGTGTTCTCACCACACACACACATACACACAGACACACAACTGTAACTGTGAAGTGATAGACATGTTAATTACTCTGATTTTGATAATCGTTTCATATACACATATCAAAACATCATGTTGTATACCTTAAATATATGCAATTTTTATTTATTGATCACACCTCAATAAAACTGAAAAAATAAAATATTCTCAACTAAATTATATTAGAAATATAACATATCAACTAAACAGTTCTTAGAGGGAAACATATGCCATTTGATCCATCTATTAGAAAAGGAGATAAATTGGAAATAAGTTATGAGAGATTCATATTAAAACAGTAAAGAAATGTTAGCATAGCAAACTCAAGTGTAGCAAATAAAGATAAATAGTAAAGATCAAGAGAAGAAATTCATAAAACACAAGACAAAGATTTTTTTTAATTGCAATAAACATTCAATATTATTTTATATTAGTTTCAGGTGTGCAAAATAATTGTTATGTTACCGGATGGGAACCGTACCCAGAGCAGGTTTGCCTTGGGCCTGCCTATAGTGTGTGGTTGCTTGATTTTGAGCAGGAAAGACTTCACAACATGAGTCCAGGTGATTTTGAGAGTATGTTTATTAAAGCTGGGGTGAGAGAAACAAAGGAAAGGCTTAGGTTTGAAAAGGCAACAGGAGAAAGCTTAGGTAGGGCTGCTGTGGCTCTATAGAAATATTATAGGAAAGAAGCGAGCAAAGGTGGGCTTGCTTCTAGCTCACTTTTTTCTTTCTTTGTAATTTTATCTAGAACATCACCATTCTTATTAGATGTAATGGTGTTACTTAAAGCATTTCTGAAAAAATTTAGATCCGTTATCTTTTCAAATTCATGTAACTTTTTATAATTCCTTTCCTCAATTTTCTCTGTCCTCCCCTTTGGAAACCAAATATTAATAGTATCTCTGATTATCAGATATTGGATTTCCTGGATTGACACTATGCGTGTTGTATTTTGCTCATACTCTCCACTTCAATTTACATTTCAAATATTTCCTCACATTATCCTGGTACATGCATGTTATTTTTAAAATCACATTTCTAATTCCCATAAGTTTGCTCTTTCTTCTTGTTCCTTTTACATAACATTATAATATTATTTTATGGATAGAAAATGCTCTTGAATTTATCTGAAGATACTAATTATGGCTTATTAATTTGTTACTGTTTATTCCCATATAATAGTTCTGATGTGACTTTTTTTTTTCATTTACTTTCAGTCATACTGCAGATTTTTTTCAAGTAGCTTCTTATCCTTGGTTTTCTATTTATAATTAATATACATAATAAGGCTAATTTTAAGCCATTTTATGGAAGCTTGTCCTTGGTTAGCTTTTGATTTATAATGTTTGAATTATGTAAATAGAAAATATGCATATGCTGGAATGCATGGTACTAAAATTTATTTCTCATATTCTCTCTTTAAAAGAAGTTACTTGAGCAAAAAGAGGAATAACTGAAAGAAAACACAACTTCCAGGAATATCTGTGCCAACTCAGGAGGTTAGTAAAACACAGTTACAGGATAACAGCACTGTAACCCATATAGCACCAACTAGTTCACACTACAGAAGTGAAAATGAAGGTTCCAGGGATAAAGAATAGTTAAGACATATCCTCACCTACCATACCTTTAAAATAATAGATGAGGTCTAAAGTTGACAAATTATAGTCAACTATATAGGTAAATATATAGGGCATAGTGTTATTAAATAATAATAGGGATTCAACATTTTATTTTATTTTATTTGGTGGCACTTTTGCAGCCATCTTTTGCTTATGTTTTTCTTGGATTTATCTTACAGTATCATTGCACAGAAACTAAGTTAATCACTTTCATATTATAAACCTTAGAAGGGATTTAGACTGTCTTTGTCAATTATTTGCTAAAATAAAACAAAATAGCAACAACAACAATAAAAAGCCTAGGTGGAATAGAGACCAGAGGAATGAACCGGGAGATAGGTATCTTGTTGGAAATATGAATGCTTTCTCACCAACAATAACAGTGTGCTCAGCCATATATTGTGTCTTACGATGATGGGCTTTTTGAGGCACCCCTGGGTGCTCCAGAGAAAGTAGGTTGATATTATCAATCAAAATGTATCAGCTGACTTAAATTGTCAGTAGTGGCACTGGTCAAGCTCCTATATGTTCCACATCTGTAGCCTGGCCTGCTCCTTTCCTGGACAGTGGTACGAATGTGCAGTTCCTCACCAGACCTTACTTGATGTTTCACAAAGCTCAGGATATTCCTGCAGGCTGCCAGGACATTAGATCTTGATGTGCCAAGAAAAGGATCATTAGTTTGACCCTGTAGGGTATGCCATGCCACCTGTCTTAGAGAACTCAGTGTGCTATTAGACTTGGCGATAAAGAGGACCACACATGCACACACATGTGTGCACACAACCACAAACACAAAGTCAGTTAAGGCCAAGTTTGGAGCAGTAATGTGGTGTATAGTTCCCTCCCGGCCAGAGCTGTATCAGTGGAAACTTCATGTAAAGCTTGAGATCCCACTCCTCCCCAATAATAATGAGAAGCTCCTTATATCCACCAAGACAAGTGGAGAACATGGACTTTCATTGCTACCAAGTAGAAATAAGACTATGACAATAGAATGGTATCAGAATAGACCCGATAAAATGAAAAAATTAATTAAGATACAGGATTTCATGACATAATACCCCAAATTTCCAGGTTTCCATCTAAAAAATCATTCATAATACTAACAGTAATATTTCATCTTGAGCAAGAAATGAGAATCAATAATGCCAATATAGATGTTTAAATTATCTGACAAGGATTTTTAAATAGCCATCATAAAAATGCTTCAACAAACAATAATAAACACACCTGAATAAGTTTTTTAAAAAGGAAAGATAAGACCGTAAACAAATAGAAAGACTCAGCAAAAAAATAGGAGATATAAAGAATCATATGGAAATTTTAGAACTAAAAAATTCAATAGCCAAAATAAATAACTCAATAGATAGGTTCAACAGCAGAATGGAGGAGACAGAGGAAAAAATCAAGAAACTTGAAGATAGAGCAGAAGCAATTACTCAATCTGAACAATAGATACGAAATAGACTGAAAATAAATGAATCAAGCCTCAGTAATCTGTTGAATATGACAAAAATGTAACAGCTATGTCACTGGACTTCCAGAAAAAATGAAGAAAAAAAAACTGTAGTGCTTTAGGGAAAAAATGGCTAAAAGCCTCCCAATTTGAAAAAAGACAAACCTACAGATTTGAGGCAATGACTAACGTAGGACTAAACCCCTCCCAAATGTATGTACCCCAAGACACATCAAATTAACTTTTCTGAAACTGAACACAAAGAAAAAATCTTTAAAACTGACAGAAAGAAAACATTCATACCTATAAAAGAAAACAATTCAAAAGACAGCAAATTTCTTACAACATGAAGTCCAAGAGGAAGTGCTGCAACATATTCAAAGTACTGAAGGAATAAAGAATACTAAGAGTCAACCAGGTATCTATATCCAGGAAAATATCTTCAAGAATGAAAAGTAAATAAACACATTCTCAGTTGAAGTTTGAAGACTGAAAAAAAAAAAAAAAAAAGGTCACAAGTAGACTTACCTAAAAGAATAGCTAAAGGGAGTTCTCCACACAGAAAGGAAGTAAAAGAAGAAAGAAATCTTGGTATATCAGTAAGGAAGACAGAAAAACAGAAAGAACAAAAATATAGGTAAATACAGTAGATTTTCCTTCTACTCTTCAGTTTTCTAAATAATGTTTTATGGTGGAAGCCAAAAATATGACACTCTGTAGTAGTTCTCAACATAGGTAGAGGAAATAGTTTAACCAATTATATTTTAAGTGGGGAAGGTCAAAGAGACATAAGGAAGATAAGGTTTCTAAACTTCACCTTAACTGATAAAATGGTGCATCAGTAGACTGATGAGTTGTGGATATAAATGTAATACTGAAAGCCACCACTACAAGCTATACTAATGGCCCTGGCTGGGTAGCATAGCTGGTTAGAGCATCACCCTGATAGACCAAGGTAGCGGGTCCCATTCCCAGACAAGGCATATATAAGAATCAACCAAAAAATGCATGAATACATGAATAAGTGGAAAACACATCTGTGTTTCTCTCTCCTTCTCTCTAAAATGTATAATTTTTTTAAAAAAGTCATACTAAGTGGTACACTAAAAAATACTACAGATAAACCAAACTGGAATTATAAATAATGCCCAAGAAACTCTCATGTTAGCAGAAAAGGAAGACAGGTAAACATAAAACAAAGAAAACAAAAATCATGTGAAATATTTAAGCCTTATATCATTAATGACATTTAAATTATTACATTAAATTTACATGGTCTGAATAAACAAATTAAAAAACAGAGATCATCAGAGTATATTGGATAATAACCCAAGTATATGCTGTCTATAAGAAACTCACATCAAATACAGTGATGTAAGTAGGTTGTAAGTAACAGAATGGGAAAAGGTACACCATGCAAACATTAATCAAAAGGTGGCAAGGCCCTGGCTGAGTAGCTCATTTAGTTAGAGCTTTGTCCCAATGCACTAAGGTTGTGAGTATGATCCCCAGTCAGGGCACATGCAAGAATCAACCAATGAAGGTATGAATGGGTGGAACAACAGATCTCTCTCTCTCTCTCTCTCTCTCTCTCTCTCTCTCTCTCTCCTTTCTCTCTGTCTAAAATCAATCAATCAAAAAAATAAATGCAAAAAAATAAATCTAGACCAAGATATGATACCTTTCACAAAAATTAGCTCAAAACAGATTATATACCTATATGCAAAAGACAAAACTCCTAGAAAATAGCATATGATAAAATCTAGGTGATAACTTTTTAGATACAACACTGAAAGCATGATCCACGAAAGAAAAAAATTGATGTTAAGACTTCATTAATGATTGCTGCTCTATGAAAAACACTTAAGAGAATAAAAAAATAAGCTAACCAAGTAGGAGAATATATTTGCAAAACACATATCTGATAAAAATTTTTATCCAATTTATACAAAGATCTGTTTAACTCAACAAAAAGAAAACAGAGTTGACCATCAGCCTGTGAGCCAAGTGTCACTGGTTCAATTCCCAGTCAGAGCACATTACTAGATTGCATGTCAGGTCCCCAGTTGGGGGTGCGAGTGAGAGGCAACCACACAGTGATGTTTCTCTCCCTCTTTCTCCTTTCCCCTCTCTCTACAAATAAAATAAAATAAATAAACAAACAAATAAATTATTTTTAAAAAGACTCTATACATTATTAAAAAAAAAAAAAGAAAACAGAGGAATGACATTAGCGAGACATTAAATAAGATATCCCTCTCTCATTTGCCCTTTGAACAATAATTTGGCATCCACCCATGGACAAAAGTGCCTTTGTGGGAGTTTCATGATCCAGGTAGGAGATTGTGGAACACTGATGGAATCCAAGACTAAAGAGAGCTGTTTTGAGAATTCAGACCTGCACCTGGGCAGCTGACTCAACACCTTTGGTCCCAGCTCCAGTCCCAGAAAAAGCCCTCTACCCCTAAGGACTCAGCTACAGCGCCATTTGGCTTGTTTTCTCACCTGTAACATATACCAAGCATCTCTGGAGGAGTCATACCCACTTATGTGCAGGGTAATAGGCATACAGAACTCAGTCCTGACTGTGGACCCAGAATCAGCTCCAGCCGCTATTCACTGCAGTCTGGGAACTCATGGAGGTAAGCCTGTTACAGAAAAGGGGGTGTCCAAAAACCTCCAGAGCTGTGGCTGGGGAATGGGGAGAAGGAAGCAGCTTTCAGGATGCCTTCACATGCCTGAGGCTAGGGGCTAGTGTCTTTACTATGCAAATGGATTTAATGCATCTAAGGCCCAGGAAGATGGGAGGGTTCTTGGACCAGGGGATGGTATGGAAAAAGCACACAGAGTCTGCATGAGGTTCTGTGAACGGTCAGAACTGGGGACCATGCCAACTGCGTCACAGGACACAGTCAGGGATTTAAAAATAAGCGGCAGACATTTTAATGGGACTGACCATGTGGTTTTGAGAAGTTCTCCATGCAGATTACAAAGGAGGGTACACCATGCGGTTTTAAGAGGGCACACCATGCTGCTTTAAGAAGACAAAACTCCATGCAGCTTACAAGGAGGCTGGGAATTCACGCGGCTCTGGATTAAAAGCTGGTGGGCACCACAATGCAGAAAGGCCTTCCCAATCAGAATTAAATGATTGGCAGCTACCGGTAAAGCTGAACCATGTTTAGGAAGTAGGGAAACAGTTTCTCTAACTTTTCTAAAACTAGCCTGGTTTGGTAGGGGGAGGCAGAAATATGTGTTTGTGGGTGTTTTAAGGAACATAAGACTTAACGGCAGAAATCCACAAATAATCTAAATCTATATAACTGTTAAATAAACAGTTCTTTTTCTTTTCACTAAACTCTGGTATTGAGAGTTATAATTCTGGTGGTGGGCAATCGGGCCCCTAACTAAACAGCCTGTGGGTGCTAGGTTTCAATTGGAACAGCCCAGGGGTTCTGTAACAAGCCTGTCAAACTTGGTCAGACTGTAGATTCTGAAAGTATCCTATAACTGGGTTCCAGCTCATCCCATCCACAGCACATAAACAGTCCTGCTGGCACAGAGACAAGCAGGAGGCACTTTTCTCTGTGCCCCTGGAAATCCTGAAAGATTTCATCTCCCTCACAGCCACAGTCTGCCAGCAGTCCTAAGAGTCTAGGATCGCAATGGGGGAAACTCTTGTCTGCATTCCCAGACATCCTAAAAAACACTTATACTCAGTTCCAAACCCTCCCACTTACAGTCTATGAAAAGTCCTGCTGGAACAGAGACAAGAAAGAGATAATCCGTACCTTAGGAGATCCAAAAGGGCCCTATATTTGGCTCTAACCACTCAGCAATGGTCAGGGACCCAGCTGTCCAACTCACCCAAGGACCTGGTAGAAAGCACACTCATCCATGCTTCCAGACTTCATCTTGGCTGTTGAACCTGAAATAACTCTAGGGTGGCAGTGGGATGGTGGTAAGCACAGATACCCGTATTTAAAGGGAGGTGAGAAATCCCTGGGGAGCACCCCTGGCTGCAGACCAGATCCATCAGCTCGCAATTCCAACACCGGGGAAGGCAGACCCCTATTGCCTTGGATTGTGAGGCCAGAGGATGTGGGGACGGAGGAGGAGACTCCCGGTCTCTCAGTGGAGAGTGAACGGCAGGAATCCATCTTGGACCCCGCCCCCACAGAAAATGCCACAGCTCGGTGAGAAGGGTCAGCCGGTTGTGATGAGTGCGCGGGTCTCCACCCCCTATAGCATAAGAGGTGTGACAGGAGGTGTGCCCAGGAAGCAAAGGTAAACACAAAACCGTCAGCATGGCACAGATCATGATAGAGATCCCAGTGACACAGTTGACCAGACAGCAAATATCTAATCTAACAAAGCAGCAGATAGGAAATCCTTCTGAGGCACAGTTCAGAGCTTGGTTGTAAGAATGCTTACAGACCTAACAGTAGATCTTAAACAAGATGGGGAAGGAATGAAGGCTAGTCCTGCTGAAATGAACAAAAACACATACAAAACTAGGCGAGACAAAGAAAACCAGGGATCAAATCAACAAATTGGAACATAGGGAAGGAACAAACAGTCAACCAGTGCAGAAAGAGGAAACGAAAAGTGAGGAAAATGAGGAGAGGCTCAGGAACCTATGGGACAGATATAAGTGGGCCAACATCTGAATAATAGGGATGCCAGAAAGTGAAGAAGAAGAACTGGAAATTGAAAAATTACATGAAAAAATAATGAAGCAGAACTTCCCAAACTTGGGGAAGGAAATAGACTTACAGGTCCAGGAAGCATAGAGAGTTCCAAAAAAACTGGACCCAGGGAGAACCACACCAGGACACATTATAATCAAAATGTCAAAATTTAAGGATAAAGAGAGAATCTTAAAAGCAGCAAGAGAGAAGAAGAGAATTACATACAAAGGGATCTCAATAAGACTATCAGCTGATTTCTCAAAGGAGACACTGCAGGCAAGAAGGGACTGGCAAGAAATATTCAAAGTAATGAAAATCAAAAACCTACAGCCACGATTACTCTATCCAGCAAAGCTGTCATTCAGAATAGAAGGGCAGAGAAAGTGCTTCCAGGACAAAGTAAAACTGAAGGAGTTCATCAGATCCAAACTACTGTTATATGAGGTGTTAAAGGGACTTGTTTAGAAGAAGGAGGGTCATAACTATGAACATTAAAATGAAAACTGTATCACAACAACCAACAACAGAAGCTAGGGAATCAAAACAAAGGCAAACTAAGTAGGCAATGAGAGTGGGAAAAGAATTATAGGTATGGGGAACATACAGGGGGGAGGTCAGCAGGAACAGGGAAGGGGGCGGAGGGAGATAATGCAGGAATTAAGAATCATAGTAGGAGGGAGTGGAGTAGACAGGAAGATGTTGAGAAGAACTATATGCACAAGCAAATGGGCATGGACTAAGGCAGGGGGACAACTGGAGGGTGGGTCACTGGGTGGAGGGGAGCTGAGGGAAAAGAAATTGGGACAACTGTAACAGCATAATCAATAAAACATATTTTTTTAAATGGTAAAAAAAAAAAGGCTATCATCCGACTTCTCAAAAGAAACTCTTCAGGTAAGAAGGGACTGGCAAGAAATATTCAAAGTAATTTAAAGCAAAACCTACAACCATGATTACTCTGTCCAGTGAAGCTGTCACTCAGAATAGGACAGAGAAAGTGCTTCCAGGACAAAGTAAAACTGAAGGAGTTCATCAGATCCAAACCACTGTTATATGAAATGTTAAAGGTACTTGTCTAGGAGAAAGAGGATCAAAACTATGAACATTCATTTTAATGGGACAATTGTAACAACATAATCACTAAAGCATATTAAAAAACTTTAAAAATAAAAATAAGGTGAAAGTAAAAAATTAACTCAGAAACTAAACATAGATTTAAACAAAAGAGATAAAACTTTTTGTTATAAGTTTTCTCCTGAAAACACAGACCAATATATGTGACTTTGGGTATAGCAACAATTTCTGAACTATGACAGGACAACAGTGTGGTGATTGCCAGGGTGTGGGGGCTGGAGGGAGGTGGAGAAGGGTATATTGGGGATAAGTGGTGATGGGCTGAGACTTAACTTCGGGTGGTGAAAGCACAATACAGTGTACAGATGATGTGTTGTAGAACTGTACACCTGCAACCTATATAATTTTGTTAACCAGTGTCACCCCAATAAATTCAATTAAAAATTAAATGTAGTTTAAAAATTAATAAATTGGATTTCATCAAAATAAAAATAATCACAAATATATACTGTTATGAAAATGAAAAGCCATAGATTGAGGGGAAATATTTATAAATCATATACCTAACAAAGTTCTTGTATCTCAAATATACAAAGGAAACTTAGTCAATAAAAATGAGGATGAAAACCTAATCAAAATATGGAGAAAATATTTAAACAGACACTTCACCAAGGAACATATGTGGATGGCAAATATCACATAAAAGATGATTGATATTTTTCATCATTAAGAAAATGCATTTAAAATCATAATGAAATACCACTATGCGCTCACTAAAATGGCTAAAACTAAAGGAAAAACTGTACATGCCAAGTGTTGGTGAAGGTAAAGAGAAAAAGGGACTCATATATTACTGGTGAGAATGCAAAATGGTACAGCTATTTGGAAAACAATTGGCAGTTTCTTTGTGTGTGTGTGTGTGTGTGTGTGTGTGTGAATCAAATCATCAAATTTATTGCAAATTTCGGAAAAACCGTATCAAGAACCCCCACAAATAGGGGAGCAAAGGGGAGCGGGGGAGGGGAGAAGGGCCCCAGGATCCAACAGTCCGCAGAGATGCGTTATCCCTGCTGGGGTAAATCCCGTGCGGAGAACGCCGCGGCAGCCTGCACACCTCCGTCATCCACCGGACCAGGTCCTGTCACCGGCGTACGCGGGCTACTTCTGGCACCGCCTCACCAGCTGCTGTCTGTGTCCACCTCTGGTGCTGTAGGCCATTCAAAACTTTTAAAAATTACGTTGGCACGACCCTTGTCCTTTTGCGACGCTGCTTGTGAGTGGACGGCCCACAGCATAGACATTTTAAGAAGAACCTTAAGGTTCTGCGAGCCACCCCGCGCCACCCCTGGGTCGGGCCAGAGGGAGAGCCGGGGGTCCCACCAGCACGCTGTGCAGCCTGGACGCGGTTGTCATCGGTGAGTCCTTCTTGGGGTCCTCCAGCGTTGCTGGTGCTGCCGTTGCTGGGGGTGGTCGGGGAGCCACCAGGGTCACACTGGAGGGCGGGGCTGGGCGGGGCCATCCTGGCTTGGGGGGCCGGGTAGGGAAGTGCCAGTCCTGGACCCCCGGCTGGCTTCTGGTGGGGCAATGACATCCTCAACCCCAGGAGGCCGGAGGGAAGGGCAGGCTCTTTTGTCCTCTCCCAGATGTTGCAGACAGAGGTGGGACAGGGCTTTACCTTTATGGTGTGGCCCTTCATCTTAGTTTTCCTGGTTTTGAGGATTAGGTACGTCCCCATGAGCCTATCATACTTCTGTGCCAGTGACTCCTGGATCTCGTGCTTCGGAAATCCCATGTCCTTCATGATGTCTGTCACCTGGGGGTCAAGGTCACCCCAGGGCAGCTCGCATATGGTCTCAGTTCCTCCTACTGACCCATGGTGACTCGTGGGTCTTGTAGTATATCTTCTAGGGTTGGCCTTTTCCCGGGGTTGGAGGTCAATAATTTGTTTAAAAGATCTTGACCTTCTCTGGATAGGAAGCAAGGTACCCGGAACTTCCCACTCAGGTTCTCCTGCTTCACTTCCCTGTGTCCCTCGCAAATGGCAGATCCTCCGTCAAAATCCTATACAAAACTGCCCCCAGGCTCCAGACACCGACCTTCGGGCCGTCGTAGGTTTGACCCCGCACAATCTCTGGGGCCGTATAGGGTGCAGTGCCACAGACGGTGGCCAGTTCGTAGTTGGTAATTTGACTACCAGAGCCAATGTCTGCTATTTTCAGGTTCCTCTCACCATCAACCAGTATGTTCTCCGGCTTCAGGTCCCGGTGGACGATCTTCTTCTGGTGGCAGCACTCAAGTGCAGATACAAGCTGCCGGAACATGGGTCGGGGTGCCTCCTCGGTCCTGGGGCCGCAGTTTTCCGAGAGGTCAAAAAGGTCCCCTCCGCTGACATGCTCCATGAAGAGAACATTTCTTCTCAGTGGAAATCACCTCAAACAGCTGTGTAACATTTGGGTGATTTAACCCGTTATGACAACGGACTTCTTCAGAACGTCTAGATAAGCCGAATGGACTGATGGTCTTAACAGCCACCTCCGTTCCCATTGGCTCGTGCCAGGCCAACCACACCTTGGCAAAGGATCCCTCGCTGAGAGTGCACAGGAGCACATAATCACCGATAAAGCACTCCTGAAGGCCAAGGATGGCTGCAAGGTCATTAGCTATGGCCATGGTGGCTTCAAAATAAAAACAAAAACAAAAAGAAAGCAAATACAAAAAAGAAAATAGTAAGAAAGAAAAATAAAACAAAAAGAAAAACAAATAAGAAAAATTAAAATAAAAAGGAAAATAATAAATAAAAAGGAACAAGACGTCAAAAATGGCAAAAAAAATAAGAAGAAGAAGAAGAAAAGGATAACAAATTTGCAAAGCAACAGCAACAACGAAGTCACGAGTCGAAGTCCAACAGGTCACCCCAATCAGCTCCCTGGGCTCTCACAGACAAAATCTCAGCCCCACCAGGGCCACATATATATATAGGAGGGGCTTGCAGCTGAGTCACAATGGCGCCTATGAGGTCAGAGCAGGGCATGGACCAAGCGTGGCTGGGGATATACTATAGTGGTTTTCTTTTTGGTCTCACTGCCCTTTTGCTCTGGAATTTAAAAAAAAGACCCCTTCCCACCCAATGAGCTTTTTGTTTATGTGGGATATTAAAGATTGTTATTTACTTTATTGGAAGTAAAAATCTATAAATTTCAACAATTAAATAAAATAAAATGAAAAGTCTTACTTATTCTCCTGCTCTAGGTCATTGTTCAAACATCACCTGTTTAGAGAAAAACTTCCCTGATCCACCCATTTCTACCTGTCTCACATCTGTCATCTTTACAGTACTGACCACAGGCACCTGGTTCTTGTTCACTGCCCGACCTTCCCATGAAGGCAGGAGCACTACTATGATCTTCCCTGTGTCTAGCATGGTGAGTGGCAACAAGATAAGTATTTAATAAATAGGAGAGTTTAGGGTAACAAAAGACTGTACAGCCAATTACTTATTTAATCAAAGTGATTCACTTAAAAAATCTTTTTAAAAAAGAAAAAGAAGAAGATTCTAGAAAATTATCCTCTTCCTCTTTATCTCCACTTTCCCCCATGGAGGACTCACCTGCTTCTGTGAAGTTAAATCCAGGCTACTCTTTTCTTTTTTAGCCTCTAGAGGCACAAATCTATCCTTTCCAACAGGTCAAAGAAGGGAATTAGGATACCTAGGGTCTCCCAAGTTCAAAAAAGAGCCAGATGAGGCTATGCCTTTCCATTCCGCCTCTTGGGGTGTAAACCACAGCCCAGTGGACACCGCAGACTCCTCAGTCTTCAAAGCTGTGTGATGAGCGTCTCCCGCCACCTGCCTGGCTCAGACAGGGCTACAGGTATGAGAGCCAATGTCTCTTTAGCTTTATTGCTTCTAGGACAAAGCCCAATGTGGGTGGGAGGATAGGAATAAGCCTGGTGGGGTCCAACCCCTTCCCTGTGGCTCAGTCCATGACCAGGGCCCACCTTGTTGTCTGAACTCCATGCCAGGTTGCCCTCAGGCAAGATGAGTTTGACTCTCAGCCCCTTTCTGAGACAGTGCTGTCAGAGTATGAGAATGGGATGCATCACAACAACCAACAGCAGAAGCTAGGGAATCAAAACAAAGGCAAACTAAGTAGGCAACAAGAGTGGGAAAAGAATTATAGGTATGGGGAACATATTGAGGGGAGGTCAGCAGGGAGAGGCAAGGGGGAAAGGGAGGGAGATGGTGCAGGAATTAAGCATAGTAGGAGGGAATGGAGTAGACAGGGAGATGTTGAGAACTATATGCACAACCAATGGGTATGGACTAGGTGGGGGACAACTGGAGGGAACAGGGTCACTGAGTGGAAGGGAACAAAGGGAAAAGAAATTGGGACAACTGTAACAGCATAATCAATAAAACATTTTTTTTTTTTTAATGACTGTGTTGAACAATGAATCTGCATCACATTTTGTGTTAAGCTTGAACATTCCTCTGTGGAAACTATTCAGATGATTCAGAAAGTGTCTGGGGATGATGCAATGAGTGCAGCACAAATAAAAATGTGGCACGAGTGCTTCAAAGATGGTTGAGAATCTGTTGAAAGTGACCCACGTTCTGGAGGGCCTGCAACAAGCAGAACACCTGAGAACGCTGAATATGTACAGGCTGCAATTAACAAAGACTGGCGACTGACAGTGTGAGAACCAGAAGCTGATCTGAGGATTCCAAAAACTACTGTGTCCCAGATTTTGATGCAGGATCTTCACATGAAACATATTGTAGCGAAATTTGTTCCATGGCTTCTGCTACTAGAGCATAAGAAACATCCTGCTGCAGTTGCTAATGACTTGATTCAAACCACTACCAATGAACCAGGTTTTCTCAAGAAGGTCATAACCAGAGATGAATCATGGGTCTACGGCTGTAATCCAGAAACAAAAGGCCAGTCATCCCAGTGGAAGTCACTGGTCCTCCACATCCAAAGAAGATAAATCAAAGTTGCAGGAAGATCAAAGCCATGTTAACTGTGTTTTTTGATTGAGAAGGTGTTGTCCATCATGAGTATGACCCTCGAGGACAAACAATTAATAAGGAGTACTACCTCAATGTTCTTTCTCAGTTGAGAGATGCAATATGATGAAAATGGCGGCAGCTATGGGCAAATGGTAATTGGCGGCTTCATCACAACAACATGCCTACTCATGTAGCACAAAAAATTTTACAGAGTGTTGTGAACAGTGGAAGAGATGCTGGGAGAACTATGTGAGGTTCCAAAGTGCCTACTTTGAAGGGGACTGAGGTATATTATTCTATGTCCAATGTTTCTTGTATCTTCTTCAATAAATCTCTATTTTTCATAGTGCATGGCTGGATACTTTCTGGACAGACCTTGAATATCTACCCTGTTACTCAGTCATTCCACACTTAGGTGTTTACCAAAGAGTAATAAAAGTATTTGTCCACTCAAATATTTTCACACAAATGAGCAATGGCAGATTTATTTTTTTTGTAAGCAAAAAATGTCTATTAAGAGGTGATTGAATTAAAGATGGTTACACATATCTATAAAAAAGAATAAGAGCAAGAAAGAGAAATAAACTTCTAATACACACAACAATATGGATGACTCACAAAACAATTATCCTAGATGAAAGAAGCCAGTCAGGAAACGATGCGCACTGAATGACTTTATTTATAGAATATCCTAGAAAATGCAAAAACAAATAGCTGTAGAGACTAACAGCAGATCAGGGTTGCCTGGGTGTCAGGGACATGAAGGATATACGCATTTGTTGATTCTGGTGATGGTTTTGCAAGAGCATACTTTGTCAAACTCATTAAATTGTACACTTTAATGAATGGATTTCCATGTACATCAATTATGTCTCACTAATTTTAAAAAAGGAAAATTAAAACTACTCACATGGAATAAAATCTCTATAACCTTATGGCTTCCATTCACAATCCACAAAGCCACTAAAAATTGCTCAACAACACAAAATCCTCCTTGAATGCCTGACTCAGACTCATTCAGAAAACAACTATTATTAGCATGACATCTACTTCATGGTCTTTTAGTTAACACACTTACTTACATACAACACATATAACTTCCTCACATAAATTAGAATTTTTTAAATGTTGCACTACAATGTTGTTTTTTCACTCAAAAAAGAATCTGTTGCACTCATTAAATCACATGTGTACTTCACTTTAGGATACTCTATTATTGGACTCAAGTTGGGACTTAAAGACATCTTTGTACATATATCTTTGAGCATTGATTTGTTTCTTTCAATTGCCAGATTATCAGCAAAATATTTTTTCATTCAACAAAAGTTGCTTAGACACTCTCCCATACCCAGAACTAATGTTAAAAAAAAGAATACTATGTAATCAGTGTTCAAATGATACATTTCATTTTAGGGGGAGACATACAGGTAAACAGATTATCACAATGCAATAAGATAAATGCTCTGGTAGAACCTACACAGAGGACCACAGAAAATGAGTAGGAGTACCCATTGTTGGGGAAATCAGCATGAATTCTTCTTGTGTCTTCTTCACAAAATTGACATACATTTCAGCGGGCCTTGCACCTGCTCTTCTCTTTCTCTTTCCCCCGAGGCATGCCTAGAACACGGCCCTTAAAGAGTGATGCCTCAATAGATCCACTGGCCATTGGACTGAAGTCATGTTTGGCACAGTGTCCTCTGTCCTTCTGCTTCACTGCCTGAGCCCAACCCCACCTGGGCAGGGCAATAAAGACCTGTGTTCAGAATCACACTGAATAGAATTCTGGACTCCATAGAACCCACTGCCTGCCTACTGTCTTTCAGGAGCCATGAAGCACCTATTACTCACTCTTGCAATTTTTTTGCTCCTGGCCCAGTTGGTCTCAGGTAAATAGAATCTTGGGGAAGAAGCAGCATCAATGTAGAACAGGGTCCTGCCCATGGAGTCTCTGTTATCAAACTGGCTATGGGAGTGGGGCAGGGCTCTCACAGAAGGGGGCTGAGTTTGGCCTCACTTCTTCAGAACACCTCTAAGAGACCCAAGACTCCCATGGTACAGAAGTGTCCACGATTGGATTTGAGGGAGGATAATGAGAAGCCAAGGACAGAGATGATCCTGACATCCCAAATGTCCTTCTGTACTAATCACTCAGGGCCAGTTCAGTCCAGCCTGCCTCACTTCACATTGTAGGGCACCAGCTATCACCTCCTTAAGCAACAATTTTAAATTATTACTTCTCCCAGCTGTTTTGGTCTTACAGAGAAGATCTCCCATTTTTAAAAATCTTAGATGTGATTAACAGAACAGGGAAAGTTATTTCTAAATATCTATAGAACCATAAGGTGGAAAAGGAAAAATATTCTGAGTAAATGAGGTATGGGGAATTCAAGACTGCTGGAAGTTCTATTTCAAATTTTAACTTTATTTGAATAAGCATTCCTTCTTTTTAATGAATAGTCTTTATTTACAAAATATATACAGGAACACTGGAAGAATTTTAGAAATAAAGAAATTGACCACCATTTCATCACTGCTTACATTTTTTAAACTGTGACCAACTGATGAACAAGTTTATCTGCCATTTTTAATTTAAGAATGTATCAGGGAAAGTTTCCCAGGTCTTTAAATATTTCTTGAACATACAGTTTGCAGTAGATGCTTATTATTTTGTCATATTTTTGCACCAGTGTTAACTTGGAGAATCCCTTACTGTGTGTCATTTGGATTATTTTTCCAGCATGTCACTATTATAAATTACATTGTATAACCTTGTTAATATATCATTGTAAGATTCTATGCCTATTATAAAGGTAAATTTTAGAAGTTCCATTTGCTTGGTCAAAAGGTAATAAAGGAAACCAGCATATCTTGACAAGTGATACTGTTAGTGTGCTACTATTTTAAACTTTCTATTTCATATTTCTTGCAAATATTTTCTAATATATTGGTAACTTATAAAAATTTCTAGTGATTTATTTGAGACACAAAACTTTCATTTTCATATTATCAGATCTACTGGTATTTCCTTTGCATTCTTCCACTAACTTAGACAGTTCTCCATGTTAACAGTTTATTCACCATACTTAGATTTTTTTGTTTTGAAGTTTAAATATTTTATTTTACTTATATAAGAATTTATTATAATTTTATTTTCCTAGCTTTAATGAAAGCATGGCCATCAGCAACATTTTCATAATCTATTTCTTTGCTTATCTCCCTTTTAATTGAGAGAATTGCCACTTTTGAATAAATAATAAGCTTAAATAATTTTTAATTAACTTCAGCTATTGAAACTTCTTGTATAGGTTTTATTATTCTTTTTCTTACATGGGACTCATCTCCATATTTTATATATGGCACAAAGTGAGAAACAAGCTTCTTCCTAATGGGTAGAGATTGCATTGTATAATAACTACAGCCACCTCTACAGATAATACTGAACGTTCTCTAGAATTTGAAGAACTGTTCAAGAGGAAATTAATAGCAGTATGAAGGGTGCCTCAAAGTGTTTCAGATATATTGCATCCCTGAAATTCTACAGGTTTAGATTGCATGATTTCTCCCTCTTTAGAACACTGATGACAGATATCATGCTCACATGGTATCCCCTTTCTAACCAAAGGGCCTGAGAAAATTCCTCAGTTCCCTTTCTAGACAAACACAAGCAATTCAGGATTATTCTGTAAGATGATCTAAGTCTAACAAAAGATCTAGAGGCATTAGAAATGCAACCCTTTTGCTGTGCAGAAGCTTTTTAGTTTGAGGTAGTTCCATTTGTTTATTTATTCCTTTGTTTCCCTTGCCCTAGGAGCTATATTGGCAAAAATATTGTTCTGAGAGACATCTGATATTTTACTGCCCATGTTCCTCCTAGGATTGTATGGTTTCACAACTTACATTTAAGTCTTGCATCAATTTTCAGTTTATTCTTGTGTATGATATAAGTTGGTGGTCTGGTTTCATTTTTTTGCATGTACTTGTCCAATTTTCCCAACACCATTTACAAAAGACACTTGTCTGTACTCCATGGTATACTCTAAAGGGGGACATCTGTCATAGTGTCAACAATAAAAATAAAGTAAAAATTAATTAATTAATTAATTATTAATTATATAGCCAAGAAAGAAAGAAATGGAAAGAAGGAAGGAAGGAAGAGAGGGTGGGAGGAAAGGAGGGAGGCAGGGAGGGAGGAAGGAAGGATTGCAGCCCTTAGAAAGGACATTTGGAAAGAAGAATCAATGAAATGCCAGAGCCCACAGAAGATCAGGGTGGGAAGGAAGGAAACTGGTTCTGTGGTTTCCATTCGCATAGCCCCTTGAAAAAAGCTGAAGAAAAACATTTGAATGTTATCTTCATGGAAAGAGTGGCTGCAAAGAAAGTTGAAGGCCAGGGAAAGCCCTTGCAGATATAAAAGAAGAAAAAGAGGAACTAGAGTAAGAAAAATCATGGCAACAAAGAAGTCAAGCAACCTTTCTGTTCCTCAGAAGTCAGGTTCTTCCCCCACTCATGGCCTATGCATAAGCTATTCTGTCTTTGAACGCTCTTCTAGACTGTCACATAGCTGGATCCCTTTATGTCAAGGGTTGCATGTCACTTTCTGAGGAATAATTTCCTCAACGACCACATGCAGAGTACTGATTTTAGGAGTGAGAGGCCTATACATAGATCTATAAGTCTATATGTGTAAACATATGTACATAAATACTATGTATGCAGTCTCATTTAATCCCCAGAGGAAGATTAAGCAGTTGTTAAGGAACAGTAGTAGGGTAATAGAACTAAAAAATTATTGTTCTCTGTTACATCACTTTTTTTTTTAAATTTGTTGCACTTACCACAAACTGTAGTTACTTTATTTATTCATTTACTTGTCTCTTTTCTTTCTCCCCCTTCCCCAATGTTAGCTTCTCAGACTTTGCCTTTCTATTCAGTGTTTATTCCCCCATCATCTTATAGAGTTCTTGATATGGTAGGCTGATCATATATTTGTTGGTTGAATAGAGGGGAGTGAGTTAAGCAACGTAGGACAAGGTAAGAAAGAGTTTCAACATCTCTTTAGGACTGCCTGTATGTTATATGCCATGTAATGAGAACATTTAGTATATACGTATATAATATGTGTACATATACAGCCATACCCTGCAAAAGTCTCCCTAATGAATATATTGTTAGTAGACTGGATTTTGTTTTTTATCTCCAAAATTTTGTAGAATGTATTTATATCTCAATAATATATAGTTATAGCTGTATATCTAAATATAGATATATATAAAAAATTATATTTAACAAGAAAATATGTAAGACAAATCTAATGTTACATTTCAAACATAATTTGTAGGATCTCAGGAACATGAAAGACATTTTGAAAATCTCACCAAGCATCCACAAAAGTCATGTGTGTTTGGGTAACAGTGAGAAACATTACAGCAATAATTTGAAAAAATTAATGTTTTTTACTTCTATTTAGGTGTTTATGTGTGTCTTAGTCACATTTCTGGAAATTGATTAGGGATTTTATATTCATAAGTAATCCTATGTTATATAGTTTTCTGTTTAAAATAATAGAAAATAGACACCTGACATGTTTATATGCAAAATTTTGGCTTCAGAAAGGCTCATACATATGTAAAAATTCTATTTTATATATTTATAAAATCTTATTTAATGCTCGGAGCAGGTCTTTATGATTAGGAAAAGTATAACAAAACAACTGGTAAGGGACTTGACTAATCCATGTTTGAGAATCTATTGTTTTTTCTTTTGTAATAGATCTATGATTTACATGATCTATATAATTCCTTTATGCAGGTAGTTGGTATGTGAGAAAGTGTGCAAACAAAAGTGGAAATTGCAGGAGCAAGTGCAGAACTGGAGAGATACACATAGAGCCTGTTACTGGGATGTGCAGCAAGGAAAAAATGTGCTGTGTTCTGAATGGGAAAGAGCTTAATCCTATCCTCTGTGGTGGCAGCTTAAAGACTACAAGTGCAGCAGGAACTACAGAATCCACCACAGGAGTTGCAGTGTCTACTACGATGCCTACACAGAAGGCTAGTACTGCTGCCCCTTGACCATTCTAGTCTCTGTCTCCTGACATAGGACCCCTGGTGTTCATTAAAGCAAAGGACTTTATTGTGGTGTCAGTTTTCTTGCTATTTTGCACCCTCCCCCCATTCAACAGTGTTTGGAAGAGCATCAGATCTCCATAGCACCTGCAGTTCCAGGGTAGGGATGCTAATAAGACAGAGGCCAGTCACAAGTGAGGGTTAGTCCAAAACACACATTTAAGGACAAATGGACAGAGGCAGTGTCATCCTTGAAGACTGTTCCCAGCCTACAGGCCCACAACCTGCCTGTAGCTGTGATTATCAAACTTTAAGATGCATCAGGAACACCTGGAGCGACAGCTGAAACACAGATTTCTGGGCCTCATCTTCAGTTTTTGATTCTGTGGTAGAGGATGAGAATTAGCTTTGCTCACAAGTTCCAGGTGATGTCAATGTTTCTTGTCCAGGAACCACACTTTGAAAACCACTGACCTCTGATACAGAATGATTAAAGGCGTCCTCCTACAAAATTGAAGGCATTTCCTACATATTTTTGATGTGGTTAATGAAACGAAAGCATTCCTACAGAGTGCTCAGTCATTTTCTTATTAGATTTCCTATAACAACTGCAGGATGTACATATTATGACCTCACTTAAGAGAAGAAACTTGATGTACAGTGGGGTGGGGGGGATCCAAGAAAAACCCAGAATTATCTTCTGCAGGGCAGGCCCTTTATGGTACAGGCTATCCCCGCTAGGTGAGTGCTCTAGGAACCCACCTGGATGAGTGTACCAACTGGCGTTGTGAGAGGCTGCGATTGGCTTCAGTGAATTTTTTTTGAAGAGTCAACACATTTGCCCATTTCATGAGGGTGATTTATGAGGGCACCTGCCCACATCACACTGAGTGTTCAACAGTTTTTAACCAAAAAATGACATGACCCCCATGCCATACCCCTCCTATTCACCTGATCTCACCTCAGCAATTTCTTTTTTGTTTCCTTGGATGAAAAAAGTCCTCAAAGGAAACATTTTGCCGATGTGAAAGAGGTGAAACTAAAAAGCAGCAGAAGCACTAAAAGGAATCAAAATTGACAAGTTCAAAAACTGTTTTAAGCAGTGGGAAAAAGTCTCATTAGGTGTATTGCATCAAATGGAGAGTGACTGAAGTGACTGAAGTTTCAACATGTAAGAATAAGAACATAATTTTTAATAAATTTCGGATTTTTTTGGCTTCCCTCTCATATAAGCATTAGAACTGGAACAGATTTAATTGACTGCTGAGTGTATTCTGTCACTACACCTTGATGTCCATTTTTTTCCTCTCCTGGGAAATCCTCAATCATAGATTCCAACTTTGATAGGATGAAAGATCCAGATGTCCATAGTGTGACCTGAAGACTATGGTGGACACTCACCTTGAACGCTAAGATTTTTCTCTTAAGAGCTCTTCCTGCACCCATAAGATAATATGGCCCACCATAGTCATCCATCAATATCTCAGGCCCACTTCCCTGACACTTGCAAGGGGAAAATAGGAAACACAGTTGCTGTGACTTTCCAGCCACCTCTGGTAGCTATGTTTTTTTCAGCCTCCGTCTTCCTACTTCTGGAAAGGTAGGGTTGGACAAATGTCTTTCTCTCCACCCTTGTTATGCTGGTATCCTTCTGATTCTACAAATATGAGCTTAGCTTATGCCCTGTAGGGTCAACTTCACTTTTGACCTCATTAGAGGCTAAATGTTTAGTGCAGAGAAAACACTGAAAACAAACAAAAACAAACAAACACTAAAAACATTGGTGGAAGAGTTATCTCTGTTACAAAACACAAGTCCGTGAGTGTCATCACAGAATCCTTTTTCTTATTCACTTGATTACTAATTAGTAGCACCCAGTTACTAATAAGTCCATATGCCTCTACCACCGCTAACATGTGCATCGCTTTTATCTCCCCTACTAGTGTAAGGATTCAGCCCTTATGACTTGCCCTGGGATTATTGCAATAGCCTTCCCACTGAGCGTTCTGCATTCCTTTCACACACGTATACATCCATCTTTTACATTGACAGCAAGGCATTTTTCTCACACAACATCATTAAACTCCCTCTGGAATCATTGCCACAGCATCCTAGCAAACATTTCAGTTCAGCCTTCATTGTTCTTCATTTCCAGTTTCGTCTCTCCCACAGGGCACCCTACACTTTGCACTACACCTGTATTTGTGATTGATTTGAACTCACTGGGTTGCTTCTGAATCTGAGTTTTTTTACACATGCTTCTTTCTCCACTCTAGCCTGCATGGAAAAAACATTTATTCTCTTCCAGATTACACTGATAATCACATCGCTTCACCTAATACAGATCTACCACCACCTCTTGTTCTCTATTTATTGACTTACCCAGAATTTCTCATCATATCACATCATGTTCTATATGTCTGCTTGTATGTCTTCTCCACTACTAGACTTTGAAATTTTATTCAAGGAAAATAAATTTTTATATTTCTACTTCTCCTATCATCCTCTAACTAGATTCTATATGAATACTCGTTGATTAAGTAAAAGGGTCTCTTGAGGACCTGGAAACTTTGGGGATGTTACCAAAATTTCGCCTTCGTTTATTCTAGATCTAGATTTTCCCCGAAAGGTTGGCCTCTGCTTCTTCAAATCACATCTGTGCTCTAGGTAATTATCTTGTAGAGGAAGTTTGAGAGATAAGTAGTCCCAACCAGTAGGATATTGTTGCCTTTTGTACTCATGGCTCTCATTGGTGGTAGATCTCATGAACTCACACAAGAAGGTGGAAGGACAGAGCCAGTCACTTCAGCAGAAAAGAACATAGAAAAGGTCATAAACTTTAGAGTCAGATATATAGGAGGTCATTCATGGTCCCACCATGTATTCAGTCTTAGACTGTGCACAATTGATTTCCCATCTTGTTTCTGAACTGGAAGAAGAAAGAAAATATTTATTCCCACTTGGGCTACTTTGAGAGTTGCTAGAGTAGTGATCTTCAAACTTCCTCACATTGTAGGGACTTAGCTAGCAGGTCACTGATTCCCAGATGGAGAGCAGAAAGGTACATTTCCCAAGGGCCCTGCCCACTGAACCATGGCTGCTCTCAAGGTTAGGGGTTATTATAAGCCATGTTTCAAAACTCATCACTATGCAGAGAAGAATGTGACAGAGGTTAGGTTGATAGAATCTCTTTGAACAGGTAGATGAAGTTTTAAAGACACCAGGTAGAACTCACTGTGCTTTCCCCTCAGTAATCACCTTGATCACTATCTTGAAAACATCTTAGAGCTATAAGCACTGCAATCACAGATGAGGAATATAATCTTAGTGCCGCAACCTGAAACTTGACCCTCCTGTCCTCTTGCCTTATATCCACTCCTTCTTCATCCTATGCTTGAACTTAGGTAGAAAATAGCCTTTCCCTGCCTTGGGGTTTGGGGGAGAAAAGGGACCTTTATTGTATAAGAACATACAATGGACCAAGTGCATTGATATACAATCTCATTAAATAGAAGCATTATATAATAATTACGATAACATTGTTAAAACTAAAGAAACTGGAGCAAAATATACCCAGGTTCTTCCCTACCTTTTTTTACCATCTGGTCTCTACTGAAATTTCCTAGTTAGCAAGACAGATATAATCACACACCTACCTCCTAGAAGAAGTCTAAAAATGAAAATACATAAGGCACATAGAACATCACAGTCTCTGGAACCCATGAAACTGCAAGACATGTACACTTAGTGAGGCATAAGTCATTCCCACTTAAAATCTGAAAAATAAAGTCAGGCACACTGAATGCTGAGCACAATCTCTGGCACTTATGAAATGCTTAGAAAGCAACAAACAAATTAGAAACAGAGTCATAGATACAGAGAACAGACAGCTAAGGAAACTGGAGCAAAATATATCCAGGTTCTTCCCTAGTTTTTTTACCATGTGGTCTCTACTGAAATTTCTTCATTGGCAAGACAGACATAATCACACACCTACCTCCTAGAAGAAGTCTAAAAATTAAAATACATAAGGCATATAGGACATCACAGTCTCTGGAACCCATGAAACTCTAAGGCATGTAGGTTTAGAAAGGTATAAGTCATTCCCACTTAAAATATGAGTATAAAAATCTGAGATTAATGGAGAGGAGGATTTTGCATACCAAGTACTTATCAAAGGCAATTCTGCCAGCTTCCAAGGCCATAACCTCTCTAACCCATCTCATGCTAATCCTGAAGATATCCTCAAAGCTGATTTCTACCTTTTTAGTTTGTCATTTTACATAGCTATATAGTCCTCAAGAATGAGCTCTGCAAACAATGCAGAATAATCTGGATTCCAGAAAGACAAGAAAGGAAGAAGGATACAGAAAGTTTATTTAAAGAAATAAACACAGTGCACTCCACGGTCCTGGGATCTGTCTCTTGCTTCAACAGGCTTTGGACAGAACAGACCTAGGGATGCGACTTCTCTCCAACTACCCTCCAACCTCTTTTCTAGACCACCTTTGGAACCACCTCTGCCATCCTCAGCCTCCGAGATCAGCCAACACCATTTTTTTAATCTTAATTCTTCATTGCTGAACAACCATGAGCTCCCAAATTTGTCAGAATTATTTCACCGAGGTGGAGGCTGCCATCAACCTCCTGGCCAACCTGCATCTGCAGGCCTCCTACACCTACTTCTCTCTAGGCTTCCATTTCAACCTAGATGATGTAGCTCTGCATGCCATGGACAACTTCTTTCTAGAGTTGGCTGAGGAGAAGTGTGAGGGCACCAATTGTCTCTTAAAGCTGCAAAACCAGCACAGTGGCTGTGTTCTCTTCCCAAGATGAGTGAGGTAAAACCCAGGACACCATGGAAGCTGTCTTGGCCTTGGAGAAGACCCTGAACCAGGCCCTTTTGGATCTGCATGCTCTGGATTCTGCCTGCACAGACCCCCATCTCTGTGACTTCCTGGAGAACCATTTCCTGGATGAGGAGGTGAAACTCATCAAGGAGATGGGCGACCACCTGGCTAACATATACAGGCTGGCTGGCCCCCAGGCTGGGATGGGCAAGTATCTCTTCAAAAGACTCACCCTCAAGCAAGACTAGGAAGCCTTTGGAACCCAGGGGCCTTTGAGGGGCCCCTCTGCATTTCCCTGGTGTCTGTCTTTTACCTGAGCCTCTTCCTGAAACCACTAGGCACCCTTTTAACCACCTGGAACCCTCTCCAATGCATTGGACCAAGTGGAAACAATCAAGCTTTTTGCAGCCAAACAAAGAGAGAGAGAGAGGAAAGGCAGAAAGAAAGAAAGAGGGAAAGAGAAAAAGGGAGAAAGAAAGAAAGAAAGAAAGAAAGAAAGAAAGAAAGAAAGAAAGAAAGAAAGAAAGAAAGAAAGAAAGAAAGAAAGAAAGAAAGAAAGCTTCCCAAATCTGGCAAGGGACTTGGACAACCAAGTTCATGGAGCTAACAGATCACTTTATTATCTCCATGGGAAAAGACCTTCTCTGATACACATTATAATAAAACTATCAAAAATCAAATATAAAAAAAGAATACCATAGTAACAAACCTATATAGACTATGTTTTTCCTTTCCATGCATACTTATGATAAAATTTTAATTTATAAATTAAGCACAATAAAATTAACAACAATAAAAAATAATAAAATAGAACGATTATAGCATTATATTGTAAGAAAGGTAAGTGTGTGAAAAAAAAAAAAGAATCCTAAAGGCAGCCAGGAGAAAAAAAAAGAGTATAACTTAAAAGGGAGCCCCCACTGGGCTATCATCAGATTTCTTTGCAGAAACCCTACGGGCTAGGATATGGTGCAATAAAATAGTCAGTGTTGAAAGGTATAAATTACCAGCCAATAATACTCTACCAGCAAAGTTATCCTTCAGATATAAAGGAGAAATAAAGACTTTCCCACAGGAACAAAAGCTGAGAGAGAACTGCCTTGCAAGAAATGCTTATAGTTCTTCAAGCTGAAATGAAAAGACACTAAACGCAACATGAAAATGTATGAAAGTATACAACACGATGCTAAAGGTAAAAACATATAGTCAGATTTAGAAAACTAATTCTATGATAGGATGGTATATCAACCACTTAACCATAGGATAAGAGTTAAAGGAAAAGAATATTAAAAATAACTATAGTTTGGACTTCTGGCCAAGATGGAGGCATAGACAGACACACTGTGTCTCCCTTCACAACTAAAAGGGAATACAACTACCTCAAAACTAGAAACAACCAGAAGTTCCAGAAAATCAAACTGCATGGAAATCCAGCAAACAAAGATATAAAGAAGAAATACTCATCCAGACAGGTAGGAGGGGGGGACCTGGGGTGGAAAGGATGCGGTGTGGTGGTGGCAGCAGCGGCGGCAGCAGCAGTGGCAGCGGCAAGCCGGTGGAAAGCACAGTCACACATTTTAAAAAGTGAAGAGAGACACCTGAGGAGCATTCCCTGCTTCTCACCGGACCTTGCAGCTCACAGTGCCAGCACCAGGGAAAATCAAGGCTCAGTGTTTCTGACTGTGCAGACCAGTGGGGGTTAGGGTGGAGGCAGAAATTATAGATCTCTCAGCAGAGTCTGTTAGTTTAAAGGGCCTCCATGGTCCTAGAACGTCCCCAGACCCACCCACCCTGGGAACAATGGCCAGGGCAGCAGCTAGAGGGGTGCCAGTTTGGTGCGGAAGTGGAAGAGGTGCCTGGAAAAGGGGCGAGTGCTGGGCAGGTGGCATTGTTCCCTCTCGGACCCCTGCCCCACAAACAGCGCCACAACGTGGTGAAACAGGTCGCCCTGTACTGACAAATTTCTAAGGCTCCGCCTCTTACAACGTAACAGGAGTGACAGCTCTTCCTAAGACACAGAGGCAAACATACACAGGAGCCTGTCAAGTTGAGGAGACAGAAAAGTATGACCCAAAAGGGGGAACCGATTAAGGTTCCAGTGAGAGAACTAAGCGACGAGGAGATAGACAACCTAACAGACGCAGAATTCAAAACACTGGTGACAAGGATGCTCACAGGCTTGACAGATATGCCTGAGTACAGCAAATGCATAAGAGAAGAAGTGAAGGCTATGCTAAGTGAAACGAAGGAATGTCTGCACAAAACCAATGGTGAAGGGAAGGAAACCGGGGTTCAAATCAATGATTTGGAACATAAGGAGAAAAAAACAGTCAACCAGTGCAGAATGAGGAAGCAAGAATTGAAAAAAATGAGGAAAGCTTCCCAAATTTTGCGAAGGTGATGGACATACAGGTCCGGGAAGCACAGAGGGTCTTGGGCAAGCTGGACCCAGAGGGGACCATACCAGGATGCATCATGATTGAGATGCCAAAGGTGAAAGATAAAGAGAGAGTCCTGGAGGCAGCAAGAGAGAGGCAGAAAGTTGCCTACGAGGGGGTGCCTATAGGACTATCCGCTGATTTCTCAGAGGACACTTTGCAGGCAGGAAGGGATTGGCAAACAGTATTCAATGTGATGAAAGGCAACCTGCAACAAGGATTACTCTATCCAGCAAAGCTATCATTTGGAATGGAAGGGCAGATGAAGTGCTCCCCAGAAAAGGTAAAGCTAAAGGAGTTCATCATCACCAAGCCATTATTATCTGAAATGTCAAAGCGACTTACTTAAGAAAAAGAAGATCAAAACTATGAACATTAAAATGATAACAAACTCACAACTATCAACAACTGAATCTAAAAAATAAAAACAAAATCCAACTAAGCAAACCAGAGTAGGAATAGAATCATAGGTATGGGGATCATTTATTTGGAGGGTAATCAGCTGGGAACAGGGAGGGGGAGAAGTGGGGAAATGGTGCAGGGATAAAGAAGCATAATCGATTGGTACAAAATAGACAAGAGGAAGTTAAGAATAATATAGGAAAGGATGAAGCTGAAGAACTTGTATGCATGACCCATGGACATGAACTAAGGCGAGTGGGATTGCTGGAGGGAAGGGGGGTACTGGGTGGAGGGGAGCAAAGGGGAAAAAATTGGAACTATTTAACAACATAATCAATAAAATATACTTTAAAAAATAAAAATAAAAATAACTGTTGTTTCTATAATTTGTTAATGAATACAACATAAAAAGAAATAAGTTGTGATGTTAAAAATATAAAAGGGGAGAAGAAAAAGGGCGGAGCCTTTAGAGGCAAACAAAGATAAATTGCTATCAGCATAAAATGGACTATGTTGTCCATGAGATGTTTTATGTAAGCCTCATGGTAACCACAAAGCAAAAATATAAGGTAGATTTGCAAATGATTTGTTTTAAGGGAAACATAGCATACCACCAAGAAATCACCAGTTTACAAAGGTAGGCAAAAACAGAGGAAAAAACAAACAACAGAAATACAAAATACCAAAAATCAATCAATAAGATGGCAATAGTAAGTCCTTACATTATATTAACTCCTCTGAATGTAAATGGATAGAATTCACCAAAGGCAGAGTGGCTGGCTGGATTTTTTTTTTTTTTTTAAAGACTTGTCAGAGATTATAGAATTGGGAAGACATTTCTAGAATACAAACTTATGCCCTGACCAGTGTGGTTCAGTTGGTTTGGGGTCATCACGCAAAGCAAAACGTTGCTTGTTTGATTCCCAGTCAGGGCACATGCCTGGGTTGCATGTTAGGTTCCCAGCTGGGGCATACATGTATGGAAGGCAACTGATTGATATTTCTCTCTTACATTGATGTTTCTCTCCCTCTCTTTCTCTCTCCCTTCCCCTCTCTCTAAAAATAAACAAATAAAATCTTTAATACAAACTTACTAATACAACCAACTAGTAGATAAATAAACCCTGGAGATCTAATGCTCAGTATTGTGATCATAGACAACAATATTTTTTTGTACATCTCAAACTTGTTAACAGACTACACCTTAATTATTTCCCCAGGAAAAAGGAATGATAATTAGGTGATGTATTAGAGGTGCTAGTTAATACTACAATGACAATCATATTACAATATATAAATGTATTGATCAACATGTTGTACACCTTAAATTTACAGTGTTACATGTTAAATATGTTTCAATTTTTAAAAGTTAAAAATAAACCATCCAATGAGGAAATAAGCAAAAGACATGAGATACTTCACCAAAGAGAGTATTCTGGTGGCAAATAAGTATATGAAAATATATTTAACATCAGTAGCAAATAGGAAATGCAAATTAAGACCACTGTGACCTATCATTATCCACCTATCAAAACAACAAAAATAAAATATAGTGATGGCCTGGAGTACTGGCGAGGATGAGGAAAAACAGAATCTTTCATATATCGTTGGTAACCATGTAAAATGGTACAGGCACTTAGGAAAATAGTTTGATAATTTCCCAAAACAATAAAATGTCCTCTTATCACACAATCCAGAAATCATCCTCCTGAGCACTTATCCCAGAGAAATGAAGACATGTCCACCCAAAAAAAAAAACCTGTCCATGATTATTCAGAGCAGTTTTATGTGTAATAGCTAAAAACTGGGAATAACCAAAATCTCCTATAATAGATAAATGTTTAAACAATGTACATACATGCCAATAATACTACTCAGTTAAAAAAAAAAAAGGAACATATTCTGCCTTAGTTTTTCCTATTTACTTATGTAAGGGACAAAGAAACTGGTGACTCTCAAACCAGTAGGAAATAATTAACAGCAAAGGACAAATGTAATTGAATCTTGAATTAGGGAGTCGGTCTCCGAGTCAACAGTAAAGCAAGGGAAAATGCTAGCATACAAGTCAGAAAATGACATTCCTCAGCTCATCACGAATGCCTCTGAGATCAAAGAGAGCTAGAGATAGCTTTATCATCAAACCCAAACATAGGAACTAGGTGGACTCTTCAAAGGAGAGCTAGGGACAGCTTTATCACCAACCCAAACACAGGGCAAGGGAGAGCTGGAAATAGACCCCTCACTACATTACCCTTACCCTTAGTTAATTACATTAGAATATAACTCCTGAGTATCCAGTAATGGAGAAAAGGGAGAGATGGGGTGTGGGGGAAGGGGGACAGCGCTACTCGCATTAGTAGAAAACCAGTTTGCTTTTTTTGCTTTGGTGTGCATGCCCCTAATATGGCTGTGTGCCCAGTTCTGCAGACCAGTGAATAAACAATGCCTTGTTTACTGCTGAAATATTGTGTCCCAGTATTTTGTTTTGGTTTGTCTTGTTTTAAATTTATTTTTGTTTTTCTGTTACAGTTGTCCCACATATTCCTCCATTGCCCCCCCCCCCCGCACCTTGCCCACTCCCTCTCCCACAGTCAATCACCACCCCATTGTCCATGTCCATGGGTCATTTATACTAGTTCCTTGACTCCTGGTGTTTTTATTGTGAGCGTTTCTCACACTTATACATATTTGCCCCTCTAACTGGAATACCTTGTACTGTGTGGCAAACTCCTGGTCATTCTTCAAGACCCAACTCAAATCTAGCTTCCATGTGAAGCTTTCACTTACCCTCTCAGCCTAAAGCTATTCCTGACTGTAGTTCCATGGCTTTCTGTATATATTTTCATTTATAGAAATTATAAGGCTTTTAATATTTTATGGTTTATCTTTCCCTCTAACTAGACCTGAGGGCTAGGACTATCTGACTCATCTTTGTTTTCCCCATAGCAAATAACACAGCTCTTGATATATTTGGAGCAGACAATAAACACTAATAAAATAAACAAATAAAGAGATAAATACATACATACATATGGGAACAAATAATTGATGCATGGATATATTATAACTACTGGTATATTAGGATTTTCCTGCCCTCTGGTTATGTCCTGTTTATTTCTCCTATCTTAGTTTTCATTAGCTAGATCTCCTGCTGATGTGAATATTATACATTTTGGTTTTAACTATTTATATATTAGTGATTTGTCCTCATTATTAAGACCCATGTTTATGCATATTTTTACCATTAACTTACCAACGACCTTCAAAAATAAAACTTAAACAGTATAAAGTCTTATATACTTCTCCTGGTTGCTCAGACTTAACTGATTCTTTATTTGATGCTTATAGGTGACCCCACAGCAAGTCACTTATAGAGGAAATACATGTCCATAGGAAGACTATAAGTAATAAAACCAGTTCCTTGACCAGGGCTTATGCCATGGCAAAGATGAAGACAAGTGATCCTTGGGATCTCAGAGGTAACTTCTCTTAAAATTATACTAGCCTCCAATAAGGATTTCTTCCTTGTCGGTTTCTTTTGATGTAAAAGATATTTCTATGATAAACTACTATATGACCTGACTGATGGAGATAGTACCCATCCAAGCCAGCCGGCTTGCATATATATATATATATATATATATATATATATATATATATATATATATATATATTTATTTATTTATTTATTTATGTGTGTGTATGTATTGGTATTCATATCAATGGTCTGCAGTCTGGAAATTTTTTGAAAAATGAAAGCAATCGTGTAAAGATAATCTATGTAAATATCTCCCCTTAGTGGAGCCTTTTGATTTAATCAAAGTTGGGCATCAAAGTTTACCCACATACTCACTCAAGCATGCCTGCATACATACACATTTAAATAATAATGGAATAAATAAAATAACAAATTACTGTGTTTCAAACAAACACAACTTCCTTGACTAATCCATTTAAATAACCAAATACCTAGTTACAGGTGGATTTTTGACTGTGTGGGAGGTTGGCACCTCTAACCTCCACGTTGTTCAGTGGTCACCTGTTATTTGCACTCCTACCTCTTGAACTCCATGAAGCTTGGTGGGTGAATTATCCAAAATTTATTACCCTTATGTCCTTTTATAAGTAGTACATTAAAACAATTTGTACTTTTAAAAGTCCCAAGTTTCTGAGGTCCTTAGATTTAAAGTAAGCACTGATTGGTGATTTCTTCCTCGTGAAGAAATATTACGTTCTTTATTCATCCCATCTTGCTCACAGGAACACCGACTTGTTATGCTTTAAGAGGATTTGGGGGAAAAGAAGACTCTCTATGGGATCAATCCAGGAGATCTAGCCTCGTAAGCCCTCTAACAGCAGGGGACAGAGAAGACATACACAGACACACGTGCACGCACACATGTGTGAGCACATACACATTACTGAAGTGGGAGTAGAGAGACACCATTTTTTCTAAGACACGGGCTGTGGGACAAAGAAATGTGAGTTTTCTAATCAAGCAGTTGGTGAAGAAGACAGTGCAGGTTAGATACAGAATGTTCTCTCCATTGTACAAACAATATATTTTAATATAAAGTCTTTTATCTTCAAAACTCAAAGATCAATTTATAAGCCCCACCCTGTTTATATTTCTCTCCTATCAAGAATAGAATCCATGATTTCCTTCAATAACTCTCTAGCCAATAACTAGGACTCCTTTGTTTCTCTCTTTCTAAAAAGATTTTATTTATTTATTTTTAGAGAGAGAGGAAGGGAGGGAGGGAGGGAGATGAGAGGGACAGAAACATTAATGTGTGGTTGCTTCTTGCATGCCCCAAACTGAGGACCTGGCCCATAATCCAGGCAGGTGCCCTGACTGGGAATCAAACCAGCGACCCTTTGGTTTGCAGGCTGGCACTCAATCCACAGAGCCACACCAACCAGGGCCCTTTGTTTCTCTTCAGTCATTTGATTCTTTGGGCACACCATAGCCTTGTATCAACCCAACTATCTGTTGTGTACATTTCTGTATTTAGATAGACAAGTGTTGCTGATGGCATTACACAAATGCCATGGCGTACATTAATACCATGATAAATTCGTGGTCATCAATCTGTTAATTCACCTACACTGTTCAGAGGCTATTGTATTAAACTATGTATAGTCGGAGCCTGAGCGACAGGTTTTTGAGCTAAGGGCTATAGAGATGGTATAATCTCCAAAAGCTTATTTTATTGATACCAATACCTGGTTGGAATTTAAGATGAATTGTCATGATTCAAAAGAATTTCTGGTTTGGTCTTAGACATGAAAGTGACTGAAAGCAATTCAGAAGAAAGTTTGTTAGTCTTTCAAAAGAGTTTTAATGCCATAGAATCAAAGCCTGAACTAAAGGAAATATTTTGCTAAAGTAACAGAGCTCCCAGAAGGACCCTCTCACCCTAGTCACCTCTAAGATATGGCCACTGAGATCAATGACCAGTGATTTTCAACTGGAGGGATGCAAGAATTTTTAAAACATGCAATACCTGACTATTTAGTCAGGGGCACTGACCTTCTTTCCTTTAGATTGTCAAATTTTAAAAAATGACAACAGTCAATACAACAACAGTCTTCCAGTGTGAATGATTCAAAATTATACCTATTTTTTCAGATTGTCAAAAAAGTTTTTGGGTTTTTTTTTTTTGATGTTCTGTAGAATTTTAGTAATTAGTCTATGTGTGCTGATGAAAAAGGTTGAAAATCACTGCTTTATACTGACAGGAAAAAAAAAAAAACTTGCTATTTTTATCCATTAAGACAATGCTTTATGATGGTATCTCTGTCTTTTCTCCCTTTTATGCTGTTCCTAAATGAAAATTTTTATTACAGTCATCAATTTATTCCTTCATCATTATATATTGCTTATCTGTGAATAATTAATTTAAGATGTGAAAATAAAAATTGGCTTCCATTTGGGTTGACTGAAGTTACAGACACAACACCCAGAGAACCTACATTTAGCTGAATGCAGTAAATGGAATAAGCTTCATGATTTTACAAACTCATTCTCTCTTAGAAATGAGTACATGTCATACCTTGGTCTATCTGAGCAGACAACCGAAGTAGAGAAAGCACAGATTCTTCTTACCAGCAGTCCACAGCCCACAGAATGGCCTCAGGTGTGATGAGATAGAACATGCGGTGTCTCTGATTCCATATAGGGTAAAGTGGGTGACCTCAAATTTCCTGTGCCTGCCCACATGATGCAAAGTCCACAGATTGGAAGTTTGGGGGAACAATTCATATTATACCATCTGTTCTGGTTCAATGCATAAGAATCCAACTCTCTGAGGAAGGTTGCATGGTGTGAAATCCACTGGACCAAGAGCTTTGGCTTCCACCTCCTCTGAGAAGCCTAGCCATGAGGCTCCTGCTAGTCATTGCAATTCTGCTGTTCCAGAAACCCACAGGTAATCCAGAATTTTCCAGGGGCTCATGCAACTCAACAATGGGATGGAATGTTTCTAAGAACCCAAGGTAATTTTATAATTCACAGTAGAAGGAAATAGGTCCCCTAGGGATGGCTGAAGTCTACCAAACATCATCAGAAATTCCCCTTCCTGAGTCCTTCTATCATGGTACTGTTCTTTAAAAGTACTCAGAGTGAAAAATAGACCCTAATTTCCTCTGGGAAGGTTCCACAGTAGAAAGGAATGAGCCCAAGATCTAGGAATGCCCTATTTCTTTGGGTACAGTCTTTACTCTGGCACTCAGCTGTACTGTCTTCCATATATATATGTGACTATTATACTACAGTGTGTGAATAGTGGAAGAAGCAAACACTTTGGGGTCAGGTTTGAGAAACAGGCCTTCAATGTCTTCTACTAGTTTGTCAACTTTGGATAAATGGTAAAGACTCTCTGAGCCTCAGTTTCCTCATTGGTGATGATAATGATACCTGACTCATGAGGGCGTTATTAAATGATATAACGTTTATGAAACATCTAGCATAGCACTTAGTCCATACTAAGAACTTAAAATTAGTTTTATTTCCTCTTTTAAAACCAGATCTATTACATTTGTCTCATATAACAGTAATAGGAATTGTCTGTCTCTGACTCCCTAGACACCTATGAATCAAAGGAGTTCTAGAACCTAGGGTTGGAGGCAGCATCTTTGTTCTTAGTTTTGAACTTCTGGGGTCTATTCCAGAAGATTGTACAAGCTCAGAAATCAAAACTTGAACATCCTAACTCTTAGATTGTTGAAAGTATTTAGGATCACTAAAAAAAAAGAATATATACCAAGGTGAGCAAAAGTCTAGGGCTGAACATGGGAGGAATTCTTGCCACTGCAGGTAGAGGAAGGATGAAGAGTTAGAGAGGGATAAAGCAAGTCCATGGTTATTGTAATGACATAGAAGCCAAAGGAAGACATGCATCGGCAAAAATGTACAATGGTAAGAATTAACAAGGGAGAAAAATTATTGAGGGGAAAAATACCTGACTGGACAAGGAAGTCATTCTTGACCACGGTAGTGAGTATGAACTTAAGAGCATAGTTTGATCCAGACATAAATACACAGAAAAAAGTTATTAAACTCTGGGGCAGTGGTAAAAAAAAAAATAAAAAATAAAAATAAAAATAGTGCCCTGGGAGCATTCAAATGGAGGCAGATTTGCTGCAGTTCCCAGATGGAGCACAATGCCATAGCCTGAAGTCAAGGATTCAGCTCCTTTATTTTCCCAAACAAGATCTGATGCTCTTGGTGGAATCCATCAGATGTTGGCTGGAAGCCCAAAACCTTGGAGGAACTAAATATGAGTGATCACATAGACATACCCACTGAGGTTTACCTTCTTGGGGCATCCTCCATGGGATATTACAGGTATCTGCCTTGAGAATCTCCTATACACCTAATTCCTACAAATGTCCTTTCTCCTCCCCATGTCTGAAGTTGCCTCTCAGTCCCAAACACTGACCTTTCCCTATTGTTCTTTATGTGCACAGTAACTGAACAACTTAAGAAATGCTGGAATCAATATATACAAGGACACTGCAGGAAAATATGCAGAATAAGTGAAATACGCGAAGTACTATGTGAAAATGGGAGATATTGTTGCCTCAGCATCGTGGAACTGGAAGCACGTAAAAAAGTTACAAAGCCAACTCGTCCAAAGCCAGTGACATATGCAGTGACTCTTCCTCAAGATTATGATACGTATGTAGAAAATAATTTCATTCCCAAGACAAATTCTACATAAATCAAGTACAATTTTCCAGTCATTTGTTTCTTAACATATTCCAATACACTAAGTGAAGAGATCCACATCTTTTCTCTTCTGGTTCCTTATTCCCCAGAAGACCTTAAAGCAGATTCTAATAAAGTTCCATTGTCAGTTGTCTGACTCATTTGTTATTTAACCAATGATTGAACACTCAATGTACCAAATGAAAACTTGATAAGGACAACTCAGAACCTCCCCTTGAAAAGGGGATATAACCAGTACACTAAAAAAATCTATAACAACCCTGGCTGCTGTGGCTCAGTGGATTGAGCGTTGGCCTGCAAGCCAAGTGTCGCTGGTTCGATTCCCAGTCAGGGCACATGACTAGGTTGCATGTCAGGTCCCCAGTTGGGGGCGCAAGTGAGAGGCAACGACACAGTGATGTTTCTCTTTCTCTCTTTCTCCTTTCCCCTCTCTCTAAAAATAAAATAAATAAATAAATAAATAAATAATTTAAAAAAAAAATAAAGAAATAGGATGCCCTAGAACACGAGCATTGTAAAAAAAAAAAATCTATAACATTGAACACTGGAACAAGAAACTCAGGAAAGTAGGCATGTAATTCAGGAGAGGGAAAGGTGAAGTCAAGTATTCAGGGGAAATTCACCAGTGAGTTTAAAGTGGTGCTTTGTGAAATGTGTCAGATTTCAACAGGTGACTTCAGAGAACAGATTGAAATCAACAAATGGAAGGAATTTAGAAAATTCAGGACATTTTAGGAGAATATACATGCACTTGTTTGGCTTAAGAATAGAACAGCCAAAGTTAAACTATAAGGAAGCCTAAATTCATTAGTTTCTGTGCAAAAGCAACAAGCTGGAAAGAGAGATGAAGATGCCACCACCGTGGAACTCACTCTGTAAGGTGGAAGCAGACATAAATATATAACGCCAAGACAGAGGAATTTCTTTGTTGTTGTTTTACGTGTTACTACTAGTAATGCATCCTTTTGGTGATCACGGTCCTTTGGAGTTTGGAGAAAATGTAAAGAACCCACAAATTGGTCTGAATTGCAGTATTAGGGCAAAAATCCAATACAATGACAACACCGAATGCTGTCAAGGATGTGGCATAAAACTCATTTATTTTAAGATGGGACCTGCCGCTTTGGAAGACAGTTTGACTGTTTCTTATAAAACTAACACACTTACCAAACAATCCAGCAACTGCAGTCCTTGGCATTTACCCAAATGAGCTGAAAACTCTCCACACAAAAACCTGCACACAGGTGTTTATAGCAGCTTTATTCATAATTGCCAAAACTTGAAAGAAACCAAGACACCCAGTGAGGCTGTCCGCCTCCAACACCCCGGCTCGGTGCAAACTCCCTGTCCAGCGGAGGTTTCAGGCACATGGATGAGAGAGAACAAAATTACCTGGACACTCTCTTTTGTCTGGGAGGAGGAGAGGTGGCAAATCTCTCTAGGGGAGAAGAGCGTTGAATGTTCTCTCCTAGACCATTTTATTGAGGAGGAGATTCGGGAGATACAAAGTCAAAATACATAAATCATCAATTAGCTTTTAGATTCTTGGGTTACAGTTGGCAGTTACTGATTACAGATATCAATATAAAGAACACAGTGACCGCTCTGTGTCAGGGTTTGTTAAACATCCTGATGCCATACTGATATCAGGTGCAAGGCTTCATATATTTTTTGCTACACGCTGTTTATAGTTAACTAAGAGATAAGAAAAGCAGAGCAAGCTCTAAAGCATGATATGCATTCTTTAAATCTGATTCCCATGGGAACATTCTGAGTGGCCTTCGAGTCATGCCTACCTCTGGCCTTCCCAGTGTTCCAGTCGAGTATTACAAGGCTCTTAGGAGCCTGGCTGGCAGTTTGGGCTACAATTCTTGAAACCACATAGAACGGTCCCTTACAACCCTGCAGTAAGTGAGTGGATAAACTTTGGTACCTCCAGACAATGGAATATTATTCAGCACTAAAGAGAATGAGCTGTCAAGTCATGAAAAGACAGGCAAGAACCTTAAATGCATACTACTAAGTGAAAGAAGCCAGTCTGAAAAGAATACATTCTGTACGATTCCAGCTATATCAGTGGTCCCCAACCTTGTTGGCACCAGGGACCGGTTTCATGGAAGACAATTATTCCACAGACCAGGGCATGGTTTCAGGATGATTCAAGTGCATTACATTCAAGTTCACCTCCTGCTGTGCGGCTCAGTTCCTGACAGGCTTGGACTCATAACCAGTCCACAGCCCCAAGAGTGGGGACCCCTGAACTCTAGGACATCTGGGAAAATATAGAGACAGTACAAAGGTCAGGGAGGGAAGAATAGGTACAGCATGGAGAAATTTTAGGGCAGTGAGACTATTCTGTACTGTAGATACTGTGATGACTTTTGTCAAAACCCATAGAATGTGCAACACCAAGAGTGAGCCCTAACATAAACTACAGACTTGAAGTGATGGTGCATCAGCGTAGGTTCATCAATGCCACATGTCGATAGGAGGCTGTCTGTGTGTGCGGGAGGGTCACATGGGAATTCTCTACACCTCCCACTCAATTTTGCTGTGAATCTAAAACTGCTCTAAAAATAAAATCTACTAAATATATATACATATCTATACCATTATTAAAACTCAACAGTTAAGGCAGCAATTGTTTAGAACTTAAACCAACAAAAGTTTTCTTAGGGAGGAGTATTTTAATCAGACATAGTTTAGAATTGTCCGCACATGGTGAAAATAAAAAGCAGGATTGCAGCTGGTTTTGCTATTATTCTTAAACTTGCTACAATATCTCCTTATTGCCTGCACCAAGGCTGACCACTCTGCCCAACAGTTTCCCTACTTGCCAATAAAGTGAACCAGGAAAAAAGTCACCTTTTGTCAAGTGTAAAAAAAAAAAAAAAAAAAGAACTGTTAATAATACATGATTGTACAGTCTGAACAACCACAATACGTTGATAAACCAGCTTTAGGGGTGGGGAGGGGGTCTGATTTCCTGATTTAAAGGATTTGCTTATTTCCTTCGTGTAAATACTCCCACACAGCTTATTTCAAGCTACAAGGTGAAGTCACTGAATGTGGAGTTTGGAAGAGATGGTCACAGTGGGCTCCACTTAGTGGGTACAAGCCCCACCAGTACACCAGGGTATATGTTACTCGTTAAGGGCCCCATGGCTGCTGCATGAACAAGTCCTCTTGGCTCTTGGGACTGAAGGAGCTTTCCGGAGCCCACAGACAACAGTGCTGGGTACACAGCCAGGAGGCAGGGCTGCGCATCGTGTGGGCCAGTCTACACCATCCTCAGCCACTCCCACGTCCCAGGTGAGGCAATCGCATTAGGTTCCAAGTCTGGAGGGCTTGTTGGGAATCACGCCACAGTAAAACAGTGAGTGAATGAGAAAAGTGATCTCAGAAGACTCCTGAGATGCAGTTGGGCCAGGGGTCTGAGGGAGGCATGTGTGTGTCCGTGAACATGTGCAAGTTCTCCTGAATGTTTGTGATCTTGTGCACAAGAACGGGTTAAAAACAACCAACCATGTGAGGCAGACTTAGCGGGGAAGTTGTCTTAAGAGTCAGAAATGTCCCTTCTTCATTTCAAGCCACTGAAGTCACAGTTCTAACCTGCACAAGGGAGGTGAGAAGAGAAGACCTGTGAACTGGATACAAGACTGGAATTCTAAAAATGGGAAAAAGTGGACAAAAATTTGTTGAATCTAACCAGGACAAAAGTCCTTAGGAAACACTACTCAGCAAGAAAGGGGAATTTACTACAATATAGCTTGTTAGGTTGGTTCAGCAGAGTGAGAAGAGAAATTATAAGAGAACAGGCCATGAGTTTAAAAGATCTATTTGGCCAGCTGCAAACAGGCAGGCTGAGACCAGGAAGGTGTCAGTCCTGAACAATTGTAAGGCAAGGTTTTTGTTTGTTTGCTTTTTCATATTTTTTTAATTTATTTTTAGAGAGAGGGGAAGAGAGGGAGAAAAAGAGGGAGAGAAACAATGTGTGGTTGTCTCCTGTGTGCCCCCAACTGGAGAACTGGCCCACAACCCCGGCATGTGTCCTGACTAGGAGTCGAACCAACGACCCTTTGGTTCACAGGCCAGCACTCAATCCACTGAGCCACACTAACCAGGGCAAGGTAGGGGTTTTTAAAGGGATAAGAGGGAGAGAGAGTTGAAGGAACTTTCTGCAGGTAGCTCTTAGAACAAAGAAGTTACTAAATTCTTGCCAGCAGACTTAAGATATCTTTGAAGGGCACAGGCAGTCACTGGTGTCAGCAGTTGCTGTGGGGGCAGCAGATCTATTGGGACTTGAAAATTAGAAAACAATTCCCAGAACCCAGGTCTTCTGCCTAAGAGAGCTCAGCTGGGAAGGTATCATGTAATGATTTACAAAAACAGTTAGGAGAAACTTCAATAAATTCTCTGTATTTTGCCATCCCTCACTCATCACACCTTCCAATAATGCAATGTCAACTGCTATTAATGTTGCTGCTTTTTTAGGTGTTTTTTTTTTTTCTTCATAAAGTCTAATCAGTAACTGACTAACCAAACTCTCCTGCTTGTTCCTAGTTAAAGGAGCAATTAACACGTTTGAGTTGACCAAATAAATGAAAGTTGAGAAAAGCTAAATAATAAGTAGAGATTCTTTCAAAAAGGAATCTGTGGGGAAGGGATGCAGAAAGAAGACTCAATGCATAGAAAATAGCTTATGCCAAGGATCTGAGGTAGGGGGAATATGGTATATTTGAAGAAACAGGATTCATGGACAGAGAACAAGAGAAAGGATATTGTTAGAGAGGTGGGAAGAGATTGGTTAGAGTTATTGGGGCTAATAGACCATGTTTAAGATTTTGATCTTCAACTTAAGACGAACAGATCATTAAATAATTTAAGCAGAGAATAATGTGGTCTGCACTTTTTAATCACTCTGTATTAAATGCAAAAAATATAGATATATTGAAACTGGGAGTATATATGGGGAGAGAGATTAAAAGATTATTAAAACTGGCCAGTTGAGAGGTGGTTTGGACCAGAGCTGAGGCAGTGAGGGAACAACATGGGTAGATTAGAGAACTATTTGGCAGCTATAATTTATAATATAATAGTTGGTTATTCATTGGCTATAGTGGGAGTGAGGATGACTCCCAGGTTTCAGCCTACAGTGACATGAGAAACTAGGTGATGGTGATGTTACTCACTGAAGGATAGTATATGAGTGTACACCCTTATCTTGCCTCATTATCATAACTCCAGCTGCTGATTTAAGCACCTGGAATGAATTCCAGAGCCCTAGGTTAAACCAGTGGTGCAGTTAACAGTGGCGATGCAAAGGGCTGATGAGTGAATGCTCAGTGAGGTCCTGACAATACACCAAGCAGACAGCAGGCTCCTACACTTGATGTGCATAGTAACTCCACTAAAATTATAAGTAAATCTTCCTTTATTTAAGTAACTATAGATGTGCCGATTTCTACTTTAGTCACCATAGTCACCCAAGGTCATCTACTCCCTCCTCCCAGATTCCACTGAGCTTGCTATCACTTCATGTCCAATTCACTCTTTCCCCTTATCTAGTCCACTCCTAGAGGGAAAGAGGACATCTTCTCTGTGCCTGGGAATATGGTGTGATCGGGGGTGAGGTGGCTCTCTGAAGCAAAGACAATGCCCTGAACTGTGACCTATAAGGGTCTCCTTTTTTCCTCAAAAGGCAAGCACCGTAGGTTGTAGTGCAGTGTCTCCTCACAATAAACCAGAACATGCAGGTCAGAATGAGCCATGTAATGAATGAACGCTGGTCAGGCAACACAATAAGTAATTTTATATGGGACCAAAGTGTTTTACTCCAGATGCATAGCCGATTTGTGGTCTTGTTTAATTCAAATACAAATTTTAAAAGAAGCTGTCCTCAATTTTGACCTGAAGCATTTCTACCTTTATTGGTGTGTGTGCTGTGTTCTCCCACTACTCTCAACTACCAGTTTACACTAATTCCTAGTCCAAGTTTCAGAAAGAACCACCTTGATGGTCTCTGCTGAGTAATATATCCTACACCTGGCCACTATTAGGGTAGCTTTTGGATAAGCTGCATTGAACCAGGTGCCCACCCCACTGTAAGGTATAGCATAAGGCTGCCTCCCAGAGGAGAGGGCTATGAGCAGAGCAGTCACAGCAGCAACTGTACTGAGAGGCACTGAACTCACACATCCTCCACTGGAAACCCCTCAAGAAGCCCCTAGTTCCTGAAATATACAAGCATTCATCCTGTAACCCAAGACAGAAACCTAAAAGGAATGCTTAAGTCCTCTCTCTCCCATCCTCTACTTTCAAGTTATCAACAAATTTGGTTGATTCTATCCTCTATTAAGGGAAGGTTGCCAGAGGGGAGGAGGTTGGGGGGGATGGGTGAAAAAGGTAAGGGGAAAATAGTCAATAATGTTGAAATAATTATGTATGGAGTCAGATGGGTACTAGATTGATCGGGTTGATCATTTCATAAGTTATATAAATGTCTAATCACTATGTTGCACATCTGAAACTAATATAACATTATATGTCAACTACAACTGAAATTTAATTATTGAAAAAATAATATTGTAATAAGTTTGCACAGCGATAGATAATTACTAGAGTTAGAGAGGTGATCACATTGTAAGGTATAAAAATGTTGAATCACTATATTGTGTACCAGAAACTAATATGATTAATATAATATTGTATACAAACTAGCTGGTTGGGACATTGGAACAATAGGAATAAACTAGGAATGTCCCACATGAACCAGACATATAACCAAGCAAGTCTGACCCAAATGGGCTGATGGTCCAGGTGGAGAAGACATTGTTCCTGCTCTCTGGGAGCTCACATACCAAGAAAGGAGAAGTAGGTGTGATTTGATGGAACATTCTGTGACTGTGAACTCCATATTTGGCAATGTACGTGGGGTGGACTTGGATTTCCCGTTCATCCATGTGGTTAAAATAAGAACTCAGAAAGCTCATAGCACCCAAAACTCTGGCTCATCTTGAAAGACTGTGTGACACAGATCACTGGACAGAGATCCTGCTGCCTGTTTCTCTTGGGAAGTCTGTAAACATGAAGCTGTTTCTGGTTCTCATTATTCTGCTGTTTGAGGTGCCCACAGGTAACTTGTCCCAATGTACCATGAAATCCTAGGAGATTTTATGGTCCATAGGAGTGGGGTTGGAGCCTTTAAGATTACTGGCATCTTGCCAATATCAACAAAAGTACCCACTATCTCGGGTGCCTGACTTGAGTCTGTTTCTTGGAAGAGAGCATCTAGAGAAGTAACAAGAGGTCAGGGCGATACTCTCAGAGTCCTCTCCAGACGTAGAAATGAGCCCATCATCTTGAATTACCTTTATAATGTACAACAGAGTTTTCACTCAGGAACCTGGTCCTTTCTTTTTCTATTCGAATTCATGTTTGGCCTATACTACAACAGTAAGAACAGCACAAGCTTTAGAGTCATGTAGATATGAGGTTAAAATATGTCTTCCTCACTGACTATTGTGTGAGTTGAGCTAATACTCACTTTGAACCTCACTTTTCTCACCTGTTGAGTATAATGACTCAATTTCATAATAATTATATTTCGTGACCTTACAAATGTGAAGCACCAAATTCTTTCTTGCTGCTGTAGAAAGGCACATATGGTCTTTTTGTGGCTCTAAAATACCTTTCTAACCTTCAGAGATGCTCCCTGGTTCTGGAGTTTAGGGTAGGAAGAACCATATCTTTGTTCTCCATCTTTATTCCATGGGCTTGTCTAAATTTGTGTACAGGAGCAAATAAAGAACCGGAAACAGGAGACTTAGGATCTCAGTGCAATACTCTGAATAGGTGACAATTTGGATCTCTAGAGACACAGGTGTACATGGAATTGAGTTCGATCCCTGGGCAATACATTTATCTGAGATCAAAAGGAGGATAAAGGGAAGGAGAGAGAAAGAGGGCAGGTTATAGAGAAGTCATAGTAGCTGAATCCTAGGGAAGGAGTTCTCAATGGCATTTATTGCTGAGACCCATGTGGTCTTGGCAGAGGGAGATTTCTGCTACTCATGTCAGTGTGACACCCAAGATTACTGTTAACTTAAAAAGTCCTGTCTTTGATACTCTTTAAAAGTTAATTGGCTCTGAACTGTGCCATGGTGACAAGTTGGTACTCTCTGGACACTGGACTGGAGTAAGGAGAAGGGAGTGCTGACTTTGTAGCATGGAAGACAGTCAGATTTGCCAGCATCCTAGGGGTGGGACTAGCTTCAGTCGATAACCATAAATTAAGCTCTATCTTCTCTATTCTCATATAAGTTCTAATGCTCTCAGAGCCAATTGAGTATTGGCTGGGAACTGGAGTTTTGTATGTCCTTCATTCAAGATGATTTTCAAGGAGGAGGGTCTGAGTTTTCTTGTATCGGCATAAGGTTCACTTTGGGACCACAGGAGGCCATTGCTTGTGGGGGAACACATACCTCTTCCCCTCTGCCTCAGGAACTAATCTGGGTTCAATGTTATTTCCTGTGCACAGATGCCGCACGACCCAAAAAATGCTTCAGTAATATAACAGGCTACTGCAGGAAGAAATGTAAAATGGGAGAAATATACGAAATAGCATGTCTAAATGGGAAATTATGTTGTGTTAATGAAGATGAAAACAAAAAATACCAGGAATCTGAAAAGTCACCTCCATTTTCAATACAGTCTGATCAGAAGCAGGACTATGCCATTTTACCCACTATCACACTTGTCACAGTCCAACTATAAATAAAGTGCTTGTTCTACTGGTCTCCACTCTTCCTAAATCAAAAGTGCCACCTAATTCAACAGGCTGGGGCAAGAGATTTATCTACTTCTTTCTGTGAACTTGATTTTCCACATAATAAAGTCTTATGCTTTTCCATGGATTTATTTATTTATGTATTCATTCACTTTTTTTGAATACTTCATACATAAATGAATAGTTGTCATATTTCAGGCATTATACTAGTAAGATGGGTGATACAGAGATAAAGTAAACATGCTGGTAGAGGTAGAAGTTAGCCCTTCCATTTTCTAGCATTTCCGGTATTACTCCTCTTTTTAATGAAGTTTCTCATGTCTAAGCAGATATGAATGTCCCCAACTTTGTGTGTGTAAGGATGAGTACAGAGGATTTTTTTAACAACCAGTAATTCATTAGAGGAAGGTAAGCTATTTGCACAATTTCAGAACATTTATTGGAGCAGGTCTAACGGGCAGTAATGGCAGCTAGTGATAATTCCAATGTATCATTTGAAGCTGATTTAATGTGCATGCTCACTAAATTTCCATTTTTAGTAGCAATTTGAATATCCAGTTGTCGCAATTTTTAGATATACATTACTCTTAGGATCTTTGAAAACATCGTCTATTCTGTTTGTTTCACTAGTGTAACTTACTGTGTTTCCCAGTAACCAGAGTGAGTTAAGTTTGTCAAGGAGAAGAGAGTGTCAAGTGCTGATATGTCAAGATGAGGAATGAGAACTGACCAAGGTCCTCACCAGACATGCACTAGCCCCAGCTCATTTCTCAGCTCCATGGTCCCTTAAGGTGGGCCTACTAGGTGACAAATGGCATATCTCTTTTTTATATTTATATTACTTACTTAAATCCTCACAAAAGCACTATGAAGTAGAAATTAATACTACTCTTTTTTCAAATTGGAAAACCACAATTTCAGGAACTGACAATGTGCCTGATGTAAAGAATGAGCTAGGATCTACCCAGGTCTTCATGAACCTCAGAGTAAAGGTCTCAGCCATTGTGCTAATCGGCCTCTCCAGCTGCCCTCTTTGGGTCAATCTTTCGGAGACTGAAGACAACATACTCAAATACATAATATTGCTTTGTTCACAAAATTTATTTGTCATGCACTTGGCTGAACATCTTCCCCCCGTCCACCTGCTTGCCTACTTACCACTCAGAGAGAAGCCTACTAAGAGAGCAGCCTGTATTGAGAGAGTTCATATTTCTGACTTCTACAGATGACATTATTACATCCTAAAAGTCATACTGCCTCCCTGAACACACACACTTACACAAAGTCTACACTCATCCCTCCAGGAAAGAGACCGATTGGCAAAACAGACATGCACCAATGCAGAGGAACCCCCACATCAGCTGCCTTTATTGTCTGCCTTTATGCCTCAATATACATATCACCAGATAGTTGCAGGACAATAAACAATATAAAAGAGAAGAACTTAAAGGAACAATCAAAATAAATGACTTCAAATGAAATACACTAATACTGATGATGACAGAACAGAATTATTAAAATTTATAAAAGTGACAGATTGACTATATAAAATGCACAACATCTTCATAACAAAATTCATGCAAGAGAAGGTGCAAGCCAGTATATGATTAAAAGATATTAGAGTAGAAGAAAATTTATAAATGCATTACATATCCATGAGATATAAAGAATGTTTATAAATCAACAAGAAAATGAAATATGACCTTGTAGAAAGCAGACAAATGATATAGTAACAAGACATGAAAGCACCTCTTCCAGAAGGTTGATATAAATTCAGAAATATAACATTCCTTTTTCTTAAGTATATTTTATTGATTATGTTGTTACAGTAGTTCGAATTTTTTCCCCTTTGCTCCCCTCTGCCCCGTACCCCCTTTCCCTCCAGCAATCCCACCCCCCTTAGTTCATGTCCATGGGTCGTGCATATAAGTTATTTGGCTTCACTCTTTCCTGTATTATTCTTAACCTCCCCCTGTCTATTTTGTACCAATCGATTATGCTTCTTAATCCTTGCACCATTTCCCCATTTCTCCCCCTCCCCACTCTCAGCTGATAACTGTCCAAATGATCCCCATACTATGATTCTGTTCCTACTCTGGTTTTCTTAGTTAGATTTTGTTTTTATTTTTTAGGTTCAGTTGTTGATAGTTGTGAGTTCGTTATCATTTTAGTGTTCATAGTTTTGATCTGTAAGTCACTTTGACATTTCAGATAATAATGGCTTGGTGATGATGAACTCGTTTAGCTTTACCTTTTCTGGGAAGCACTTCATCTGCCCTTCCATTCCAATTGATAACTTTGCTGGACAGAGTAGTCCTGGTTGCAGGTTGCCTTTCATCACATTGAATACTGCTTGCCAGTCCCTTGCTGCCTGCAAAGTGTCCTCTGAGAAATCAGCTGATAGTCCTATAGGCAACCCCCTGTAGGCAACACTCTGCCTCTCGCTGCCCCCAGGACTCTCTCTTTATCTTTCACCTTTGGCATCTCAATGATGATGCGTCCTGGTGTGGTCCCTTCTCGGTCCAGCTCGCCCAGGACCCTCTGTGCTTCCCAGACCTGTATGTCCATCTCCTTTTCAAAATTTGGGAAGTTTTCCTCATTTTTTTCAATTCTTGCTTCCTCATTCTGCACTGGTCAACTGTTTTTTTTCTTCCTTATGTTCCAAATCATTGATTTGAACCCAGGTTTCCTTCCCTTCGCCATTGGTTTTGTGTGGATTTTCCTTCGTTTCACTTAGCATAGCTTTCACTTCTTCCCTTATGTGTCTGCCATACTCAAGCATATCTGTCAAGCCTGTGAGCATCTTTATCACCAGTGTTTTGAATTCTGCATCTGTTAGGTTGTCTATCTCCTCATCTGTTAGGTTGGCTATCTCCTTGTCGCTTAGTTCTCCCACTGGAACTTTGATTCGTTCCTCCTTTTGGGCCATACTTCTCTGTCTTATTCTGACAGGCTCCTGTGTTTGTTTGCCTCCACACCCCAGGTAAAGCTGTCACTCCTGTTACATTGTAAGGGGCAGAGCCTTAGGGATTCGTCAGTACAGGGCGACCTGTTTCACCACGTTGTGGCACTGTATGTGGGAGAAGGGTTCGAGAGGGAACAATGCCACCTGCCCAGCACTCGCCCCTTTTCCAGGCACCTCTCCCACTTCCACACCAGACTGGTGCCCCTCTAGTTGCTGCCCTGGCTGTCATTCCAAGAGTGGTTGCGTCTGCAGACGTTCTAGGACCGTGGGGATCCTTTAAGCAAGCAGACTCTGCTGAGAGACTGGTAGTTTCTGCCTTTGCCCCAACCCCCACTGGTCTGCACAGTCAGAAGCAATGAGGCTTGATTTTCCCCAGTGCTGGGACCATGAGCTGCTAGGTCTGGTGAGGAGCTGGGAATGCTCCCCAGGTGTCCTGTCTGACTTTAAAACGTGTGACTGCACTTTCTGCCGGCCTGCTGCTGCTGCTGCCACCACACTGAATCCTCTCTGCCCCAGGTCCGCCCCTCCTACCTGTCTGGATGAGTATTTCTTCTTTATATCTTTGTTTGCTGGACTTCCATGTAGTTTGATTTTCTGGAACTTCTGGTTGTCTCTATTTTTGAGGTAGTTGTAGTCCTTCTTAGTTGTGGAGGGAGATGCAGCGTGTCTGTCTATGGCTCCATCTTGACCGGAAGTCCTATAACATTCCTTTTGGGATAATCTGCTTTTAATCCAGTTAGGGTTGCAATTTGCTATACATTACTGTTTCTTCTTATTGTGCTGCATTCTTGAGATCCAAGTATACTAGGAATATGTCTTATATTTTAGGAAATTCATATTTGGACCTCTATTTTTGTGTTTTGACAATAATTTTAAAACACTATACAAAAACATAAAAATATATAGTGTGTGAATTAATATTGGCCCATAAATTGTATTTGCTTAAACAGTAAAGACGTAAGTAAATTAGCTTTAAGTGTGCCACTTGACTGTTGCTCTCTCTTTTTCTTTCCAGAGCTATTAAAAGATTAAAATATTTAAAACAAACAGTGTCATGTTTTTGTCTCCCACCTACAGTAGGTTTCAGATCATTTTATAAAATCAAAATGAGGCCAAATTTTTATTTTCTTTTATCATTTTCGGTAGTTAAATAATAATACCATGAGAGATGGATCTAAAATAGACAAGAAGCACCTGTGGCCTCAATACATGCCAAAATGAGAATTTCCTCCAGAGGTCAGTAGTACACAAGATAAAAGAGAAAGAGCATATGTTAGTGAAGGGAAGTAAATGGTTAATTCATAATTAGTGAGTCTGGTTTCAGCAGATTGGTCGGCGGTCAGAACAGGCCTCCAGAAATAAATAAGAATTTGAAAAACTTAAAGTGATTTTTTTTTTAAGTTAAATTCAAAGAGTCTTGGGTGACTCAGATTGATTCTGTTGAAGAGAAAATCATGTACAGGTCCATGATGGGCAGGCTACACTCAGAGGTAGATGGGCTAAATATCTTTGTACCTTGGACACTAGTTAAAGATAAATATGAGGAAACCCCGCCATCAATCAACAAATGACATGCAGGGTGCCTTTGTGTTTCAGCCTCTACCTGGCTAAACCCAAGTTTATCTCAGCTAAATATTTCCCTTCTCCTCCCTCAACAATGAAAAATTTACAACAGCAACAACAAATGTGTTATGTGTACAATGTTGAGCAAGTTCTAAAGGTAGAAAAAACAAAGTATGTTAATAATATTTATGGTAGGCAGAATAATGGTCACCTAAAGATGTCCTCATTCTAATCCCCAGGGCCTGTTAATATTTAGTGTTATGTTACATGGCAAGGGAGAATCAAGATTGTAGGTGGGATTAAAGTTGCTAATCAGAGGACTTTAAAATAATGAGATTACTTTGGATTATCTGGGTGGACCCAATGTAACAAGATAGATCATTTAAATGTGGAAGGAGGGGATAGAAGAGTCAGTGTCAGAGAAAGATTTGACAGTGCTACTCGGCTAGCTGTACAGATGGAAGAAAGGACCATGAACCAAAGAATTCAATCCTCTAGAAGGTGGAAAAGATGAGGCAAAAGTTCCCTTTAGCACCTCCAAAGGGAACGCAGCCATGTGACATCTTGCTTTTAGCCCAGTGAGACCCAGTAAAATGGTAAATTTGTGTTGTTTTAAGCCGCTAAATTTGCTGTAATTTGTGACAGCAGCAATAGGAAACTGGTACAATATTCAGCCTCATGGCAAGATATCAGCATTCCTCACAGTCAGCGTAGAATAATTCTGTGACTGAGCCACGTGATCACAAGAAAGCATGCACTGTCAGAAAGGACAAACTTTGCCAACCAGCTTCCAAACCTGAACTGAGACTTTGTTCACACAGGACGATTGGTATCTTCTAGCCCAGAAAGTAAACTGTGTGATAACTCAACTGCAGGGATTTGTCTCCAAGTTTCCCAATGTTTTAAAATCTAAACTACAAATATATTTCATCCTTTGATAGGACATCCCAGAAAGATCAGAGGAATCTCTAGGCCAACATACAGCCAGTTACCAAATGCAGAAAGCTTGTGTTCCCAGAAGGCCTCCACATACACTTTCAGATATTCAGAAAAATGAAGGAAAATTTCTTCCCTATCAAAATAATTTTGGTGTAAAAATGTTATTTTGAAAACACATCTACGTACATACTGAGAGAAAACTATGTATGTAGCTAAAGGCTCAACAAGACACAAGTATATACCTCATCTAGAGCTACTTCTGATCATTTTAGATCTAAAACAACAGTTACAGATAATTGTAAAATTGTTGGAGCAAAAAAATTGATATACCTCAGAAAGTATAGATAAACTTTCAGGTTAGCCAAAATCGTGTTCTTAATTCATTCTCTTCCTTTCAGACCAAGACAACAGAAGATATCAGGAATATTTTTTCCAGTTGAATATTCCATTCCAAATTCTTACAGCCCTTGTAAAACCCATTATAGTCATGTTTATTTCCCCTTTTCTTCAAATATAAACCCCTTGAATGGCTAGCCCCAGGTTTGTTTGTTTGTTTTATTGTATTTTTTCCATTACCATTTAGCCTCCTTATACTCCCCTCCCCCCTGCAATCACCACACTGTTGTCCACGTCCATGAGTCCTTTTTCCTTTTGTTCGATCCCTCCCCTCCTTAAATCCCCACAATAGCTGTTATCCTGCTCTCTATCTATGAGTCTGTCTCTATTTTGCTTGTTAGTTTAGCCCCAGTTTTCATTGTCTTCCATTCAAATGTCAATTGCAGGTATTCAGGGTTTCAAGTACCATCTAGTGGCCAAAGCAAATCCACTAACTAGCTGTCCAAACATTCCAAAACTCCCCAGAAATGATTAACATCACGCTTCCATAATCATTCTGCATGGTCCATGGACATCTAGAGATTTCAAAATATTAACAAAAGAATTCTCTAATATGAAGGAAACTAAAATTCAAAAGGACTGAGGCTATTGCCTGTATAAGTAACTCTTAATAATTTTGTATATACAATATTATATTCTGAAATTAAAGATCACTTCAATTGAGAGACAAATTGTACCAACCACACCTCTAGCACACCTGTGCCAAGCAAATGTTATGTTAAGAGAGAGTTCTTATTGACTGGTCCTGGAGTAAATCTTAGTTTGAACAAGCCAATTGTAAAAACAAAACAAACACTTTGGGGCCATTGATATTAAAAATGGACTTAGTAAATGCTATTAAAGAAATGTTAATACATGTAATTTTGCTAGGTGTGATTATACTGTGTTGGCTATGTTGAAAATTATGCTTATTTTTCAAAAATGTTTACTGGAATATGTAAAAATGAAGTATCACAATGTTTGTAATTTCTAATGGGCCAGTTGGATGATACCAAATGGTGAAGCATATATGCAATTGAAATACCAGAAGTAAGAGAGAAGGAATGAAGCAGAAAAAAATGTTTAAGATATAATGGCTGAAATTTTCCTAATTTGATAAAAGATAAAAATTTGCAGATACAAGATTCTAATCAAGCACCAAGCAGAATAAACACCAAGAAGCCCACACCAAGATACATCATAGTCAAAATGTTGTAACCTAATGATAAAGAGAAAAATCTTGAAACCATCAAGAAAGAAAATAACACATTGCATACAAGGAATAACAATCTGATTAGTAGCTAAATTCTCTTTAGAAACTTTGGAGACCAGAAAAGAGTGGAACAATATATTTAAAGTACTGAAAGGAAAAAACAATAGTCAACTTGGAATTCTATATCCAGTAAAACTATCATTCAAGGATGAAACTAAATTAGTAGAAAATAGAAAAGAACAGTCATCACCAGCAAACCTATGTTACAATAAATATTAAAGGAAACTCATTAAGCTAAAGGAAAACGATATCAAATGAAAAGATAGCTCCTCTCAGAAGAAGGAAGAGCATCATAAATGATAATCGGAGGGAATTGTGTCTCTACCATGTACACTGGTGACTAAACCAGATACCTAGAAGTTTGTTTCATATTCGGGTTTTTCCTCTCCTGGTCACCCCCAAAATTTCCACACAATGCCCTCTCTCCACCTTCACTTTCTCCTGTCTGGTTGACCCTTCATCACCTCCTGCCTGTTTGCAGACCTCTCCTCCCTGGCCTCCCTGCCATCACCTGCGTACTCCAGCAACCAGAGTAGTTCTTTTTTTTTCTTTTCCTTTTCTAAATAATTTTATATATAATCTATTTTGGTTTTTAAATGGCAAAGTATGATATAACTTTATGAAAAGATTAAACTAAACTGATCTAAAAGTATACAACCAGGAAAGTGAAAGTCAACCATGTTACCCATACAACATAGGAAAATAAGATCTATAGTAAAAAGATGGATTTGCCCTCCAAGAAACACAGTAAAACATCCTGTGACTCCTCTAGAGGGTGCTCTAGGACATTCATGTGCTCCTAATGTGCTGATAGATTATTGTAAAGCATTATGTTCCTGTAAAATGCTTTATGCCGTTCTATTATCTAGTACAAGAGTCTCCGCTGATCTGTTCTAACAAGGATGATTATCACGTGCAGCAGCACAGGGCTTGGGTCACATTAGCTACACTGCTAAACCAATCCTGGTCATTTAACAACTTTGTACACTTCCTCTATGTTTCTCTCTTAAATAGATCAATAAGGTTCAGGCTGTTGGTGCAAATATATGGAAATATAGGAAAATTGTATCTCATTATTAAAAGCCTCTTCCCAGAAGTGACAAATCACTTCACCCCACATTCCATTGGTAAGAACACATCACATGACCACACTTAGACACACAGGGAACGGGAGATTGGCAACTGCTTCCAAGTGACAATTATGTATTATGGAAGGGGAGCACATGTTTGAAGGGAAAGTTGTTCGTAGTTACCTCAGGTGTAGAACTGTGAAAACAGAGAAGGAGTTGAAGGGTGCTGGGCAGCCAAAGTGAATGTCAGTGTCTATTATAGAAGGGAATAGGCACCAAAAGATATGTAAGAGTAAACAGTCCTTTGCTGTTTCACAAATAATTACCAATGAAGAAAGCACAACAATTTCTGTTGGGTATACCCAAGCATTCAACAAGAAAAGACATTTTTGTACCAAAGTAATTCAAGATTCTAAATGAAAAAGTATTGTGTGGCTAGGCAATCAGGACTCCAACTAGTTTGGGACTACACAATTAAAGTGCCAATGTAGACTTCCAGCCAAGATGGAGGTGTAGGTAGACATGTTTCACCTCCTTGCACAACCATAAGAAGAATTACATCTACCTCAAAACAAAAAACAACCAGAACTACCAGAATATCTAACTGCATGGAAGTCCAACAAACAAAGATATAAAGAAGCAGTACTCATCCAGACAGGTGGGAGAGGCGGAGATGATGCAATGTGGCAGTGGTGGCAGCAAGGCAGTGGCTGTGGCTGGCCTGTGGAATGAGTAGTCACACATTATAAAAGCCTGGAAGGACACCTGGGGAGTGCTCCCAGCACCAGACCAGACCGCTTATAGGTCCAGCACTGAGAAAATAAAGTCTCATTGTTTCTGGCTGTGAACACCAGTGGGGCTTGGGGCAGAGGAATAAGCTTCTGGTCTCTCAGCAGAGTTTGTTTGTTTAGAGGCCCCCACAATCCTAGAACATCCTCAAACCCACCCATTCTGAGAAGCACAGCCAGGGCAACAGCTAGAGAGGCGCCAATCCCATACGGAAGTGGGAGAAGTACCTGAAAAAAGGGAAAGTGCAAAGCAAGCAGCATTGTTCCCTCTCAGACCCATCCCCCACATACAGCGCCACAAGGTGGTGAAACTGGTCGCCCAGCACTGATGAATACCTAAGGCTCCTCCCCTTACAACAGAACAGGTTCAACAACTCTACCTAATACACAGAGGCAAATGCAAGAGGTTGTCAAGTTGAGGAGACAGAAAAGCATGGCCCAAAGGAGGGAGCAGATCAAGGTTCCAGAAGAAGAACTAAGTGAGGAGGAGATAGGCAACCTAACAGACACAGAGTTTAAAACACTAGAGATAATAATGCTCACAGAAATTATTGGGTACTGCAAATGCATAAGGGAAGAAGTGAAGGCTACACTAAGCGAAATGAAGAAAAATCCACATGAAACCAATAGTGAAGGGAAGGGAGCTGAGGTTCAAATCAATGATTTGGAACATAAGGAAGAAAAAAAAGTCAACCAGTACCAAATGAAGAAACAAGAATTTTTAAAAATGAGGAGAGGCTTAGGGACCTCTGGGACAACTTTAAATGTACCATAATCTGAATCATTGGTGCCAGAAGAGGAAGAGCAAGAAACTGAAAACTGATTTGAAAAAAATAATGAAAGAAAACTTCCTTAATCTGGCAAAGGAAAAGACATACAAGACCAGGAAACACAGAGAGTCCCAAACAAGATAGGTGCAAAGAGGACCACACCAAGACATATCACAATTAAAATGCCGAAGGTTAAAGATAAAGAGAGAATCTTAAAAGCAGCAAGAGAAAAACAGAGAGTTACCCACAAAGGAGTTCCCGTAAAACTACCAGTTGATTTCTCAAAGAAACTTTGCAGGCAAGACGGGGATAGCAAGAGGTATTCAAAGTGATTAACAGCAAGGGCCTACAACCTAGATTACTCAATCCAGCAAAGCCATCATTGAGAATGGAAGGGCAGATAAAATGCTTCCCAGACAAGGTAAAGCTAAAGGAGTTCATCATCACCAAGCTATTATTACATGAAATGTTAAAGGGACTTACTAAAAAAAAAATCAAAACTTTAACATTAAATTGGCAACAACTCACAGCTATCAACAACTGAATCTAAAAAACAAAAACAAAAAGAAACTAAGCAAGCAACCAGAACAGGAACACTGAGAAATTGAAGAATACACAAATAAATGGAGATATTCCATGATCATGGATTGGAAGAATTAGGATTATTAAAAAGTCCATACTACCCAAAGCAATCTACAGATTTAATGCAATCTTCATCAAAATTCTACATTTTTTCACAGAAATAGAAATAATTCCTAAAACTTGTATGGAACCACAAAAGAAAGACCCCAAATAGCCAAAGCAATTCTGCAAAAGAACAAAACTGAAGGCATCATGATTTCTGATATCAAACTATATTACAACATTATAATAAACAAAGCAATATGGTTTAGGCATAAAAGCAAACACATAGATTAACAACATAGAATAGAGAACTCAGAAATAAACCCATGCACATACGGTCAATTCATTTAAGACAAAAGAGCCAAGACTATAAAATGGGGAAAGGTCAGTCTCTCAATAAACAGTGTTGAAAAAAACTGGACAACCACAAGCAAAAGAATGAAATTGGACCACTATCTTACACTGTACAAAAAAAAAAAAAAAAAACCTCAAAATGGATTAAAGACTTAAACATAAAACCTGAAACCATAAAACTTTTAGAAGAAAACAGGTGGTAAGTACCTTGTCATCTGTCTTGGCAATAATTTTTGTATTTGACACCAAAAGCAAAGGTAACAAAAACAAACAAGTGGGACTACATCAAACTAAAAAGCTTGTACACAGCAAAGGAAACCATCAACAAAATGAAAAGACAGCCTACTAAATGGAAGAAGATATTTGCAAATCATATATTTGATAAGACATTAATATCTAAAAATAGATAAATAACTCATACAACTCAATAGCAAAAAGAAAAATCTGATTAAAATGGACAGAAGACCTAAATAAACATTTCTTTCCAAAGAAGACATACAGATGACCGAAGGCACATGAAAAGGTGCTCAACATCACTAATTGTCAGGGAAATGCAAATCAAAAACACAATGAAATATTACCTCACACCTGTTAAAATGGCTATAATCCAAAAGACAAGAAGGAACAAGTGTCGGTGAGGATATACAGAAAAGGGAACCCTCGTGCACTGTTGGTGGGAATACTTTTGGTGCAGCCACTGTGCAAAACAATATAGAGTCTCCTCCAAAAGTTACAACTAAAACTTCCACTGCTTGGTATTTTTCTGAAGGAAACAAAAGCACTATCTCAAAGAGGTATATGCACTCCCATGTGCATTGCATCATTACTTGCAATAGCTAAACATCAGAGCAACCTAAGTGTCCATTGATGGAGAAATGAATTTTTTTAATGTAATATATATGTATGTATAATGGAATATTACTGGGCCATAAAAAAGAAATTGTGTCATTTGTGACAACATGAATGGACCTTAAGAGCATTATGCTAAGAAATGTAAGTCAGAGAAAGACAAATACCATAATATGTCACTTACATGTGGAATCCAAAAATGAAACAAAACAAAAAAACTTATAGATAGAGAAAAAAATGGTGGTTGCCAGAGGTAGGGGGCAAAATGGGTGGAGGTGGGGGGCAAAATTGGTGAAGGTGGTCAAAAGGCACGAACAACCAGTTATAACATAAATAAGCTCTGTGGATGTAATGTATAGCGGGGTGACATAGTTGTTAATATTGTATGGCATGGCTTATATGAAAGTTGCTAAGAGAGTAAATCTCAAAAAGTTCTCATCACAGGAAAAACAAATGTAATTATGTGTGGTGATGGATGTTAACTAGACACTATGATTATTTTACAAAATATACAAATATTGAATCAGTTCTTTGCACACTTGAAACTGATATTATGTTACATGTCAATTATATTTCAAAAATATTGTAAATTAAAGTTATGCTAAGAGATGCTTCCTACAAACTCATTTAACAAATACATATTTACTGAGTTCTCACATTGATTTAGTTGCCTTGCTGGTCATTGGAGATGTCAGTACAAAAAAGACAGTTTCCATGGTTATAGCAACTTCTGCTCTTCTGATTCTCACACACTCAGCGTCCTTGGCATAATTAGGTGACAAATAATGAAGCTAATACATTAGTCTCTCACTGCTCAAAAGAGGGAGGGATACAAAGGGCCTGCACTTCTTTCATATCTTACGTCTTGTATTTCCCCCAGGGTCAAGAGCAGGAAATGTGTTGCATGAAGTGTTCAGAAAAGGTTGTTCTTAGAATCAGAGAAAACGCAACTTCTGTGCACTTTGGATGCACTTCGCTGCTCGTGGCCTAAGGCCATGAAGAGGCCCATAAAGGCTGGAACTCAAGACCATCAACCAAGATCCAAGCCTTCTTCTCTACTACCCAGCCATGAAGCTCCTTTTTCCTATTTTTGCCAGCCTCATGCTACAATACCAGGTGAACACAGGTAATGTGGAATCCTGGGTTTTAGAGGGGTTGGTATAAGAAAGCAGGGGCTTGGTTGTCCATGACAAGGGGAACCCCAAGAGATGCTGAAAGGTGAGTCGCCCAAAGGAAGAGTCTATGCATCCCCATAGGCCCCAACCCCAGACTCTGATGGGGAGACACCGGAAGCTAACTACAAAAATCAGGGTGTTTTTTGTGTACTCGGAAACTCTCCAACATATAAAGCTGCCTTCCTACCCTCTAGAAAGCTATCATCTGTGGTTCAGCCCAAGTCTTCCTCATTTTTGCTTTATTTCTAATTTAAACCATCTCTTGAAGGAAAGGTTCCTGTCAGTATTAAGGAAGAAGTCTTTACCCTATGCTCAAAAAAACAAAAACAAAAAACCTCCTTTTAGGATCCAGTAAACAGGTCTATGTTCTCCATCTCAACTTTTTTCAGAGTTTTATCCCTTCTCTCAGCCCTTTTTGTCTTGGAAACACACAAATTACCCATAGAGCATCTAGGAATACACTATGGCAAAAGGCTGAACCAGAGGACTGGTCATTGTTTCTTGAAAAGAAAAGTGAAGCATTGAGACTTGTTTCAAAATACAATAACCATCCAGACACTTGGAATAATTGGCAATGGGTCAGGGAAGGGAAAGTAAAAGAGTCAAAGATGTTTCTAATGTGTTTATCTTGGGACCCTAAGAGAAGGGTAGTATCATAAGCAAGCATGACTGTCATGTTGGATAAAGTCTCTTAGCCACACTGAGCCTCAAATTCCATGTGAGTGTAACGGAGTTAATCAATGTAGCTGCTTGAAATACAAGAATGTTACTGGTTTGTCTTTGGTGAGAAATAGTTGAAATGTATGTGAACATTATCAGTTGAATTAAGATGGGAGAAAAAAACTTTCCTGATTCAGAAAAGGGAAAAGGTGAGATGCTGGGGTGGAAAAAAATCTAGCAGGTGAAGGTGAGATATAAACTGAGCAGAGAATTTAGAGCTATAGATAACAATATGGGGGTTACACTGATAGCGATGAAGGTAAGGCTGTGATAATGAATAACACCTCCAAAGGACAGAGTGTCCAGAGAGGCTGAAAATGACAGAACGCCATGCCCCAGGAATCACGGGTCAAACCATTGTCAAGGAGGGTGAGAGCAGAACCACTGAGTTTGGCAAGATGCCAGCACTCCTGACCATCCTGTTGATTCTTTTGAAATTCCTTCTTGGCTTCGTTTTATGGCAGATTTTACTCTTGTTGGCACTTCCTAGGATTATGAGGAGAGATAGTGATGCCCTCCGACAGTTATTTAAGATGCTAAGTTGCAGGTCGAAAATCCTATCAAGAAGCAAATAACTGGGTTCTCTTTTCTTCTTTCCTCTATGTGCCCTTGATTTTTAAACTCAATGAAGGGAGACTAGAGAGATTTATAGTGGGTTCCATATGTATACAGAGACTCTCTTGGTCTGCAATGGGCCTCCATCAACATCCCTAAACACTGTACTTTAAGACTTAGTGTAACAGACTCCTTCTTAGTCTATTCCTCTCCCTCCAGCAGCTTTAAGATCATATCTTGTTATTAACCTTAGGCCAGTGGTTTTCTCTTTTCTTTCTGCAGAACCCTTCGGCTTGAGAAGATGTTTAATGGGTTTGGGGAGATGCAAAGACCACTGCGCTGTGGGTGAAAAAGAGGTACAGAAATGCAGGAAGAAAAAATGTTGTGTTGGACCAAAAATGGTGGGACTCATAAGTAACTACGTGCAAAATGAACTGGTCCATGCTCTTAAAGAGGACTCCCACAAACAGCTAAACACTACCAAGAATTCTAGGGCTGTGATACAAACAAAATATCGCAGTTTCTCTCTCTCTCCCAAAATGCAAAGCCTTTTTGCGGGTCATCACCTCAACACCATCATCGTCTCAAATGCCAGCGCTGGGAACTCTGCGAGCACCAATCCCAAGATCTCGGGGAAGATTACATACCCTGCTATTTCTACCAAGAGTGACGTCAAAAAGAGCAGAGGTGCAGCCACTGACTCCCCGCAACCGTCGCCGCCACCCTAGACGCTGCCAACATCACAAATGGAGCCGGAGGAAACAGATGAGCGGGGATGTGGGTCTTTCCCTTAAAACACCAAGTTCCTCTCTATCTTTGTTATCTATTAAATAAGACATAGAACTGTTCCCTCTGTCATCAGTCATTCAATAGATACATTTGAAGCACCTACAGTTTAGGTAATGTTATCATTCATTCTCTCAGGAGCCTTACAAAGGAGACAGCGCTGGAGAGGGGCGGAACTGTAGTTTACATTTTCCCCAGGGGAAACCACCAGGACTGCTGAGCACAGCACGGAATCTGACTCTGTAACAAGGACTCACAGTTCTCATCTGGTGTTTTAATTATTATTATCTTAAAGAAACTATGTATGAAGCTGAATCCGTCCTACTTGTTGACAGGTAGCAGGTTAATCCCATACATAATGATGATGTTGCTGCTTAAATGGCAGGGAAGAAAAGAGGACAGGGCTGGGGAAGAAAAGAGTTTGAGGAGAATCCCAATTTAGTAGAAGACCTTCTCTCTACTATCCAAGTTACTTACAGTGTCCCAATTTCCAGTTTAGAACTACTTTAAAAATATTATTTATGAACATGAATTGTCACATAAAAATCATAAAGTTTGAGAACTATGAGGGGGAAGACGCAAAAAAACCCAGAAATTATCTATAAAAAATTGTGTATTTGCTCTTACATGTTTAAACTTTAGTCACCTTCCAAGTACACCTATTGAGACGTTTCTTCCCACTGCTCAAAATAGTTTTTAAACTCATTGATTTTGATGCCTTTAGTGCTTCTGATGTTTTTTGTTTCACCTCTTCCACATCAGCAAAACATTTCCCTTTGAGGACTTTTCTCATCTGAGAAAACAGAAAAAGTAACTCGGGGTGACATCAGGGTGAGATCAGATGAATAAGGGAGGGTGGAGCACAGGGGTCATGCTGTTTTTGGTCAAAAACTGCTGAATACTCAGTGCTGTGTGGGCAAGTGGGCTCCTAAATCACCATTATGAAATGGGCAAATGTATTGAAAAAAATATTCAAAAAAATTCACTGAAGCCAAATACAATCTCTCACAACAACGCCAGCAGGCACACTGATACAGATGGGTTCCTAGAACACTCACCTGGTGGGGGATTCCTGTACTATAAGGGGCCAACCCTCCAGAAGTTAATTCTGGTTGTTTTGAGTCCCCACTTGTATAAGTACCTATAAATTAAGTTGGTCTGTAAATAACCTAAGATGATGGGGAAAAGGGCCCTAAATAAAACTATAGATTAAAAATTGGTAGCTGAAGATAATGTCCAGGAAAAGTGTTAATTTTAATAAAGTAAAAGCCATCTGTCAATAGCCAAAGCTTGGAATAAATGGAGTAGGAGGGTCCTGGAGGACAAGGGAGATACACAGCAGCTGGCATAGCTAGTCCAGTCTCCAGCCTGTACCCAACTGAGTGTGCGGGTAAAAATCTAAGCAAGAAACAGCATCCTGCTGGCTTCCCTGCTCTCTACTCATCCATTCAGAGAGCCAGAGACTGACTATTCTGACCTGTTTCTGTGGGAGACAGGGGTCATCCACTTCCTTTGACAACATACTAAATGAGTCAAGGCTCATGTTATGGACTGAATTGTGTCCCTCAGAAAAAATTATATATTAAAGCCCTAACCATCAATGTAGCTATATTTGGAGATAAGGCCTTTAAAGAAGCAATTAAAGTTAAATGAGGTAAATGGGTGGGCACTGATCCAATATTACTGGTTTCCTTGTAAGAAGAGGAAGAGACACAGGGGTGCATAGGCACAGAAGAGAAACCATGTGAGGACACAGAGACAAGACGGCCATCTACAAGTCAAGGGAGGAGGCCCCAGCAGAAAGCAAACCTGCCAACACATTCATCTAACCTTCCAGCCTCCAGAACTGTGAGAAAGTACATTTCCATTGTTTAAGCCCCCAGTCTACAATATTTCGCTATAGCAGCCCTAACAGACGAATACAGGCCATAAAAGAGATGATATCCTTTCCCTCCTTTTCTCTGAGCTCTGGGTGAAAAGATGAAAAAACAACAGGTGATTCCTTAAACACACTGAGGCTCCGCCTTCATTCTGGTCTTGTCAGTCACTGGCCCTGGGCAAAGCTGAGCAACCTTACTAGGATTTCATACTCAAACCCAAGATACTTGTTTATATAAAGAAGTGGTCAGCCCTGGCTGGTGTGGCTTAGTGGATTGGGCACTGGCCTGCAAGCCAGGAAGGTCACTGGTTCAGTTCCCGGTCAGGGCGCATGCCTGGGTTGCAGGCCGGGTTCCCAGTTGGGGGCACATGGGGCAGCCATGCATTGGTGTTTCTTTCCCTCTCTTTCTCCCTCCCTTCCCCTCTCTCTAAAGATAAATAAACAAAATCTTAAAAAAGAAGTGGTCAGACTTGACTGTTTATTGTTAACTATGAGAATAAAACCCATGGAATGAAGAGTGGAAGGCAGCAAGCATGGAATGATTATTTAATTGTTATCAAATAATTTGAAGTTTTTCACATAAACTAATAAGTACCAAAAATTGGTCTTTTCTAGGGGGAAGGAAAAGGAATCCATCTGTGCTCAGTGCACACCCTTTGCAAGCGACAGCGCGTGAGTTGAATCGATCACAGCAGTTACCATTGCTGCTGGGACAGCTGCAATTGGTTATCCAATTTACAAAAGATTTTACGTTAAAGATCATTGCCATTGGACCCTTTCTAAAAGCCATCACTGTGACAAATCACTTACACTGACCATCTTATTTAATCCTTAAATAGCCCTATTATGAAGGGAAAGTTTTCTCAATTTGACAGATGATGAAACTGAGGCTTGAGTGGATTGCACCTAAGACCACAAAGCCAGTGAGTGGTGGGGCTGAAGCCCCTACTTAGTAAGCTATTCGGACCGAGTCAACCTATGGGTCCCTCACACAAGACTGACTCACTCCTTCAGCAGCTGGTAAAGAGGGGGATGTAAAAGAGAAACCTGTTTCTCCCAGAACCCCAATCTGACAGTGACCAGGAAGAGAAACCATTTTTTTGATAAATTTCTCAATAAAAATTTTTAAAAAGAAAGAAAGCCGCATAGTGACGCATGTTAGGGAAGCTGTAGGAATATAGAAAACTTTCCAATACTGCTTGTAGAAGTATGGACAGTTCATATTTCTTGAGAACAACCTGCTACTATTTAATCAAATTCATTAGACACTTATGACCCCAAACCTCTACTCTAAATATATCCCTGAAATTCTTACCCAAGTCCTAAAAGGACATGTACTACGTTGTTAGTTATGTCATTATTTGTATTGGCAATACCAATACCAATCTAAGGCACACTGGATAGCTATTCTGGAGTACCAAATCAGTAAAATTATATGGATGCACACTTTAGAATGTTACAGAGCAGGGTCCCCAAGGAGATGGGAGGAGCTTTAACCATAAAATAGTGACGAAAAGCTTACAGGGCCTACATAAAATTCTATGAGTGGCTGCAATTAGTCACCCTGACCACTGCATCACAGGATGCAGTCAGGGATTTAAAAATAGGGTGGCAGACATTTTGGAGGAGAATACCACGCAGTTTTGAAAGGAAAGGGGAACTCCATGCAGTTTACAAGGAGGCTGGGAACTCCACATGGTTCTGCATTAAGAGCTGCAGGGCACCACAACACAGGCAAAACCTCCCCAATCAGGCTCAAATGATTGGGAGCTGCCGGTAAAACTGAACTGTGTCTGGGAAGTAGGAAGACTGTATCTCTGACTTTTCTAAAACTAGCCTGGTTTGGTAGGGGAAGGCAGAACTATGTGTTTGTGGGTGTTTTAAAGAAAATAAGACTTAAAAGCAGAAATCCATAAATAATCTACATCTACATAACCTTTAAATATACAACTCTTTTTTCTTTTCACCAAACTCTGGTATTGAGAGTTATGTTTCTGGCAGTGGGCAATTGGGCCCCTCATAACTGAACAGCCTGTGAGTTCTGTTTCAGTCAGGGCAGCCTGTGGGTTCTGTTACGAGAATATCACACATAACTTAGGAGCAACAGATTCAAGATACATGTAGATATGGGAGTGGATCTTTACTATTCTAGTTCTGAGTGAAAAAACAAAAGCAAACATACAATACCATTTATATGATACTAAAGATATACGCAGAAAATACACATTTAAAAGAACATGTAAAAGATACTCATTAAACTCATTAGAACAAAAGGGAGAGGAGACAAAATCGGGGATACAGTTAAAGAGAAATGAATGGGTGAAATGGGATGGCCCTGCACAGACCAATAATGATTCTGTTCATGAACAGAGGAGAGTGATCAATTCAATAGCTAAGATAAAAAAAAAATAGTGGGAGTGACAGAATAGCTTGGACTGTAGCCTAGACCAGCTGAAAAGCTTTTGCCCGCTCTTGGCCCCAGTAAAATCTTGAAGGCACAGGCCAGAGAACACTCTCATATGCCTCAAAAATTCAAAAAGACACAGCTGGTGTCTAAGCGAACAGGAAGAGGAAATTGTCTTTCTCTTTGGACCCTAAACTATGGATCTACAGCAACCCTGCTGAAATGGGAAGCTCCACAATTTCCTTAAGTTTTTGCTACATAATCAGGTTTATATCTAGCAGGCAACTAGGGTACCAACAACTTTCTCTTCACCAGGGCTTCACTGTGGACCTGTGTGATATTCTGTGGGCTGATAAGATTATCAAGCTTCCTGTGGATCTAAATTATGGAAAAAAATATTAGGCCAGATGGTGAGAGTATACTGCAGTGTCCACTGATGGAAACAAGCTGCTCAAGAACTACATGATGGGTAATTCGATACTGTTGGCTGCTGCTTTCTCTCTTGAGTGAGTCTGGGCAAGGAAACAGGACTCACTGTGCTTCCTGCCCTCTGTCCACCATCTCAGATTTCAGCTTTTGAGCACAATCCCAGAAACTTAACAAATAATTATAATGAAAGTACCATTTGATGCTAATGGGAAAATGACTTTGGCTCTAGAGATTCTATGTGTCTATGACAAAGAACCTCTTGTAACTCAGGATTTCACATATCCAAGGCTTATTATCACTGGTACATTTTGACTCTCTGAGAACCTGAGAACTGAAAATTGATCCTGATGAACAAGATCAGTAAATAAAAGTTCAATTCAAAAGCAACCCAATGAATTAATAAGTGATCCATGACAATACCGAAGTGTATTAAAGAAAGAATAGCAACCTGGAGGAAGATCTTTAGAAAAGCAATATTAATAATGCAAAAATTTAAGAGTGATAGAGTATTTTTTAAATGTCAGGTACAAAACCGAAGGCTCTGAATGTATTATCTCATTTAGTCCTTACAACAACCCTGTATATATTATGTAAGTAATACAACTGAAGTTTAAGTTGAACTGCTGGAGGTCACAGATAAGTAGTTGAACCAGGATTTGAATCTAACATCAGAGCCATGATACTACCTTGACTCCCAGTGACAACAGCTTTGGAGCATGTGCCCAGTGCCAATTATAAAATAAGGCCACCTACATGGATAATCTAATCTCGTACTTTTAGCAATGGCTTAGGAGAAGCTTCAGAGTGTTACAGAGGGGGGGTGTCCAAAATTTCCCAGAGCCTGCCGGTTGGAGGATAGGGAAAAGAAAACAGCTTTTATGATGCCTTCACATGCCTGTGGCTAGTGGCTAGTGTCTTTGTTACACAAATGGCTTTGATACTTCCAAGGCCCCAAGAAGACGGGAGGAGTTTTTGGACCATGGGATGGTGCAGAGAGCACACAGAGCCTACGAAGGGTTCTGTAAATGGTCAGAACTGGTTTTCGCGCCCACTGCATCAGAGGACGCAGGACGCAATCAGGGATTTAAAAAGCAGATGCAGACATTTTATCGAGGTTATTCATGCAGTTTTGAGAAGGGAGAATACCGTGCAGCTTTGAAAGGGCAAAGGGAGAACCATGCGTGATCCAGTGCAACATGACACATGTTTTCTTGCACTGTTATACGGAGGCTGATGACATCATACCCCAGATCCTGAAGAAGACTGCTGACAGATAAGGGATGGGGAACTTCTGGGCATGTTTTTGGCTTCCAGCTTTTTGGGGAGCAAGGGAAGTGCTGGGTCCCATGGGAGAACAGGGCTCTGAGCTGAAGTGCTCACTGTCCTACCCAGGTTGGAATATTGTAAATAAAGACCTGTTCTCCTCAACACTCGATGTTGGGTTTTACACCAAGGCACCATGTGAAAGAACCCCCTTTTGCTCTGTAACAAGAGGACTTGATTATTGCATCTGCTGGTGACCTAACATAAGGAGGAGAAGGAGGGACCAAAGAACTTCAACAGTTCCTGCAATTGCCAAGTTTAAGTGACCTGGTTAGTTCACACTTGGATTATTGCCTTTACTTCTGACCACCACATTGTAAAAGTAATTTAGGAGATATGAAATTAAAGTACATAATAGGAACTATAGGATGAAAAATACTAAAAAATTTCCAATTAAGAAGTGCACACTCTTTATAAGTCATAAATTCAGTGGTGATATCTCTCAATGCTTTCATTTTAAGAAATGGGAAAGAAGGGGTTAACAACAGTCCCTACGCTCAATTCTCTCCCTTTTCCAGGGTTGCTCCTGAAAGGAAAGAACATAGTTGACTCTCTCAGATGTCCTTTGTAAATATGCTAAGAACAGACTTCCTGAAGAATTCACTAATGGTATTCAGTAGCAGAATTCATCTGCTGCTCCCTCTGGAATGTTTCTGGTAAACAAACCTGGAAACTCTGGATTTCCAGGGCATGGTTCTTTGAAAATGTCATGTATTCATCATGCTATGTAATTTTCAGAGAATAAAATGGAGATGTTTCTCACCGTAGTCCCATTTTTGTAAGTGATGTGCTTGCACATATCACTTAGACATCACTTAGAGAGTTAATATTAAATCCAACCCTCAGCTCATTCTTACAAGGCAAGGAAGGACCTAGGAAGTGGTGTGGACACCCAGACTTCTGCACATTTTACCTGTGCTTCATAATTACTTGTATTCTTGAAATTATGCCTAAAGCCTAATATGGGAAAGATCTGATTCCTATGAATCTGATTTGAATTCAGTCAATCTTTTGTTAATCAGGAAAAGAAAGCAAATATTTATAGGTGCATATAATCAACTCAAAACTTTCAAATAAGACGTTTTCCCTACCTGATAGCTAAATTGACATTTTTTATTATGAAGTTACATTTTATAATGTTCAGATGAAACATAAAATTATGAAAGATAAAATAAAAATCACAAATAATCTTTCCCAAAGATAGACCCTTAAAATTTTTGGTATATATCCTACCAAATTTTTAAAATATTTTATACATGTGCATATATATATAACGAAGTCTAGATCATACAATGCATACTTTCTCATAATTTTTCTTTCATACTTAATATATCATTGATGGCTTTTTATGTCATAAATTCTCAATTATTATCATTTAAAGACGCATGAAATTCTAATGTGTTATGTACCACAAGTTAGCAAATTCTCTATCAAGGAACATTAAGATTTTCAAATCCTTGTTATAGATAATGCTAAGAAGGAACCGTAGTACTCATAGCCTTGTGAACTTATCCATTTATTCCGTGTGTGTTAGTTCTGGGTCAAAGGGCAAGCAGTTTTGTTTTGTTTAATTTTGTTTTAGACTTCGAATATATATTGACAAACGGCTTTCCAAACTATATTGTACCAATATATTAAAATCACAGAAACAGTACACAGGTGTCCCCAGGTTGCCTCACCCTTGCCAACAGTAGCTAGAAAGCTTATTTTCAAAGAGTGGGTGCTGGACTTCCAGGTATTTTGCGAGTACTCAGTAAATTTATGCGTTAGCCACTTATACACTTTGACCAAATTTGTTTCCCGGATGGCAGAGATTTCGGCTTTCTCACTGGCTCACTGCCTACCTTTTGATCTCCTTTCAAGTCCAATAAAGGTTAGAGCTCCAGGCAAGTGACACAGGTAGCTCTGTCCCATCCACCCCACTGCACTCTCTGCAGGCACGTCCCTGTCCTTCGGGCATGAAGTTCTTGCCTCTGGCTTTGCAGCTGTCTCCCTCCTGGCTTCAATGACCTTAAGTAACTTGTCATTCTTCATACTGAGAAGAGAGTGATGAGTGGAGGAGAGACAGAAACAAAAGCATTAGTTCCATCTATTTTTAAGTGAAGGGAAATCTTTTAATGGACATCTGTAGGAGGGGAGAATTAAAAACAACCATTTAAAGTCTCTGAGAATTGACCTAAGTATATACAGCAAGTCAAGAAGCATTTATTTATTTTTAAATCTACTACAGCCTTGGCCGGGTGACTCAGTTGGAGCATCATCCTGTACACCAGAAGGTTGTGGGTTCAATCTTCAGTCATTAAATGGAATCCCCGGGCTGTTCAGTTATGATGGGCTCAATGGCCCACTGCCAAAAGCATAACTCTCAATACCAGAGTTTGGTGAAAAGAAAAGGAATTGTTTAAAGATTACACAGATTTAGATTAATGGTGGATTTCTGCCATTAAGTTTTACTTTCTTTAAAATACTCACACATAGTTCTGGCTCCCCTTGCCAAACCAGGCTAGTTTTAGAATAGAAAAGTCAGAGGTACTGTTTCCCTCTAGGAAAATAGAAGTCTGTGGATTTCCCAGACACGGTTCAGCTTTGCTGGCAGCTCCCAATCATTTATGCCTGATTGGGGAGATTTTGTCTATAGTCATGGTGTTTTTCAGTTCTTAATGCAGATCCACGTGGTTCTCTTTCAACCCTCATCGCTTTCCCCTTCTACGTCCTTGCAAACCACTTGGACTTCCTTTAATGGCTGCTGCCTTATTTTTAAATGCCTGACTGCGGCCTGTGACACAGTGGGTATGGTTATGTGGCCCCTTGTAGAATTTTGTGCTGGCCCCATAAGCTTTTCATCACCATTCTATGGTCAAAGCCCCTCCCATCTCCTTGGGGACCCGTTCCGTAACAGAGCACATACCTACATTGCAGGTTTGATCACCAGTTGAGGTGTACATACATGGGAGGCAACCGATCCATGTTTCTCATGTCAATGTTTCTCTCTTTCTCTCTCTCTCTCTCTAAAAAATCAGTAAAAATATCCTTGAGTGAGGATTTTAAAAAAGGGAAGAAAAATATCTACTACATCCCAGTAAGATTGTGGGAGTCTGTAGCACCAGGGCCAGAACTTGCTCTCAATGTTGGAGTAACAACGCAAGGATGGAAACACTGGGAGACATGGGTCAGTGGTGTTAGAAACAAGGACATCGTGACTCCCAAACCAGCAAAAAGTCATTAGTAACAAAGGGCAAATGTAATTAAAGGGTCTTAAGGGCAAATGTAATTAGAGGGTCTCTGAGAAGGGAGTTGACAGCACTGGCATATCTACAAACCACAGAAGGGGCATTTAGATAACCGTGTTAGATTGTAACTCCGGAGTAACCAGTAATGGAGAAACGGGGAAGAAGGAGAGGGGAGGGGGAGCTAATTGCGTTAGGGCGGGGAAGCTAATCGCTCTCACTTTAGGGCAAGGAGGATAACCACTTTAGGGTGGCAATTTTAGGGTGGAGAAGATAATCACTTTAGGGTGGCAATTTTAGGGTGGAGAAGATAATCACTTTAGGGTGGAAATTTTAGGGTGGAAAAGATAATCACTTTAGGGTGGCAATTTCAGGGTGGGGAAGCTAAGACTATAAAACCAGTTTCCTTTGTCTACTTGGCACGCACATTCTCCTGGCTGTGAGGGTGCGCCCGGCTCTGCAGACTCATGAATAAAGGCCTTGCTTTACTGCTCAAGTCCTGTGTCCCAGTTTTTATTATGAGCGTTTCTCACAGTGGAGACTATCCATGTGATAGTCTACTATCTTTCTTCTAGCCCCTAATAATTCATATCCTTCCCACATTCAAAATACTCGTATACTCACTCCCTCCCAAGACTCCCAACTCTAAATTGAGTCCAAATATAGATGAAACTCCTTCAACTTGATCCTCTTGATCCAGAGACTTAGGAAATAAAGAAGTGTTTATCTCCTAACCCCCCCCCCCCCCACACACACATCTCACCCAAAGTGTTACCAAGCAAAATGAAGCTCGTTCACGCGGTGCCTTGGTGTAAGACTCAACAATTAGTGTTGAGAAAAACAGGTCTTTATTTACAGTATTCCAGCTTGGGGAGGGCAGTGAACACTTCAGCTTGGAGCCCTGCTTTCCCACAAGACCCAGCACTTGCTCCCCAAAAGGCTATAAGCCAAAATCAAGCCCAATAGTTCCCCATCCCTTATCTATCAGCTCTCTCCTTCAGGATCTGGGGTACGTTGTCTTCAGCCTCTGTATTATAGTCCCGGAAAGCATGTGCCGTGTTACACTGGATCATGGTGTAGTCCAGGGAAGGCACAAGTCCTAAGAGAGTGTCCTCTCCATATGTGTCAACTTCCCAGAGTCCAAATAGAATCCAAGTCTGCAAGGCAGAGTCCTTAGTGGCTTTGGAGTCAGCTGGAGCGTGTCGGCTTCCTTACTAGCCCAGTCCGCATGGCCGAACCCCGACTGCAAACTGCGTAGCTGCTTGCTGCTTCTCACAGGGCTGCTACAACCTGCCCCATCATGCTCCGCTAACATGCTCCTTGCATCATGCTTCTTCTCATGGCGGATGAGGCCTTTCTACATCCTTTCAAATAGCATGACCCTCCGTCCTTATGGCTGGCTCCTTTCCTTCTGGCTCTTCACTTCAGGAAAGGCTCCACTGTCTCCTTGTCACTGACATGCAAAACATTTCAAACCGTTTCATCCGCCCTTTTATCGACCTTTTATCTGGACTTTCACTGGCCTCAGCACAGCTATTATTTAGCTACCAGCCTTCCATACATATGCAAAGTACCTTTAAAGCTATATTATTTCCTTTCCCCATCCCCCAAACCATGGGCTGTGAGGAATTTGGGGATTCCTGTCCTGCCCTATTACAGAAGTATAATGGAGAGGCAAGGACTGAATAGCTACAATTAACACTCCTGTTCAAAAGGAGGAGGACAGGACGAGACATACATAACAGTCACTGGTCCAAAACAGTCCTTAAATCCAATCGGTACACATTGACAGTTCCCTGTATTCTGGGGATGGAAATGTTCTTTGATTAGTAAACATTTCTGTGCCCTAGGAATGATTCTCTAATCCATTTTTTCACTTCTGCTCTTCGCTTTACCCTCTGGGCACTTGGCTCCACCCTCTGAGATATAAGAAATGGCCTGTGCAGGTACTTATGTTGCTTCTTGCCTGTAGGTTGTTGAAGTCCTAGAGGAATCTTTTAATTTTGAACTGTCTCAAGTCTGTTTTACTCCTAGTTGATGTTTTTTGTTTGTACAATTATTTTTTATTGTGCTGCAGCTGCTTGCATTTCCCAACTTGGTGGACATTGCATAGATCTGACTAGCACTGACATCATGGTCCAAAAACATGTCTATAATACTTTCAAGTCAGACTGTTACAGAATGGGGGTGTCCAAAAACCCCCAGAGCTTGCAGCTGGGGGATGGGGAAAAGGAAGCAGCTTTCAGAATACCTTCACATGCCTGGGGCTAGTGGCTAGTGTCTTTGTGACACAAATGGCTTTGATGCTTCCAAGGCCTCAAGAAGATGGGAGGGATCTTGAACTGGGGGATGGTACAGAGGGCACACAGAGCCTGCGTGAGGTTCTGTGAATGGTCAGAACTGGGTCCCATGCCCACTGCGTCAGAGGATGCAGTCAGGGATTTAAAAATAAGCGGCAGACATTTTAAGTGGATATACCATGAGGTTTTGAGAAGGGTACACCATGCGGCTTTGAAAAGGAAGGAACACCATGCAGCTTTGAGAACACCTTGTGGCTTGGAGAAGGGGGAATACCTTTGTGGTTTTAGAAAAGAAAGGCTGGGAATCCACGCGGTTCTGGATTAAAAACTGGAGGGCACCATAACACAGACAAGGCCTCCCCAATCAGAATCAAATGATTGGCAGCTACCAGTAAAGCTGGACTGTGTCTAGGAAGTAGGGAAATGGTATCTCTAACTTTTCTAAAACTAGCCTGGTTTGGTAGGGGGAGGCAGAAATATGTGTTTGTGGGTGTTTTAAGGAACATAAGACTTAACGGCAGAAATCCGCAAATAATCTAAATTTATATAACTATTAAATAAACAACTCTTTTTCTTTTCACTAAACTCTGGTATTGAGAGTTATAATTCTGACGACGGGCAATCGGGCCCCTAACAAAAGAGCTTGTGGGTTCTGTTTCAATCGGAGAGCCCAGGGGTTCTGATACAAGACCTCTCTTCTTTATAAGTCAAAAATTCTCTAACTCTTGCTGTGACTAGTGTGGCTCGATTGGGCATCTTCCTGCAAAGTGAAAGTTCACCAGTTCGATTCCCAGTCAGACCACATGACTGGGTTTCTGGCAGGTCTCCAGTTGGCATGCGGCCAAGAGGCAACCGATGGATGTTTCTCTGACACATCGATGTTTCTCTCCCTCTCTTTCTCCTTTCCTTCCCTTCTCTGTAAAATATAAATAAATAAATAAATAAATAAATAAATAAAATCTATTCTCTAAGTCTAGCCTGGCCAGGTAGCTCAGTTGGTTACAGCATCACAGCATCACCCTGATATACCATGGTTGTGGGTTCAATCCCTGGTCAGGACGCATACAAGAAGCAACCAATGAGTGCATAAATAGGTGGTACAACAAATCACTGTTTCTCAGGGAAAAAGGAGACAACTGTAATAGAACAACAATTTTTTAAAAAATCAATGTTTCTCTCTCTCTCCCCCTTCCTCTCTCTCTAAAAAAAAACATGGTTATTTCATTCCCACATCAGTTGTGGGTTTTGTGTGGGAGGTTTAATTCTCTAAGTCTAGTTTGGAAATTCCTGGGAGTTCCAAAAACACTTTCAAGGGGTCCATGAAATCAAAACTTTTCTTCTAAGAATACTAAGACATTATTTGCCATTTTCACTGTCATCCTCTCCCAGTGCATTCTCCAGGGGCTTCATGGCATGTGATGTCACAACCAGTTATAATGCAGAAGTGGATATGAGAATCCAGATGTCTTTTATTTAGGTAGGTTTTTAAAGGTATTGGAGAAAATGTAAAATGCCACTATTCTCACTAAATTTTGTTTTGGAAAACATTTATTTTTCATTAAAATTATGTTACCCATGTGACACAGAGAAAACTGATCAGATCAGGGGGGAGAAGTAGGGAGGGGCCATAGGAGGCATTTGCCAAGGCAGTGGTAAGCAGTCTAGGATGGGATTGGCTGAGAAGATGAATGCCTCCAGAGTGTATGGAATTATGGGCAAGAAGATTTTAAATAAAAGAAAGGCTCTCAGGTGGCTGGCTTGGGCTCTCTGGCTCCTGGACTGACTGGCTCTGGCTCCTGGGCTTTCTCTCCTGGATGATTGTGCTGCAGCTGCCTGCATTTCCCAATGGATGGTATTTTGGATGGGAAGGAACTCTGGGTGCAGCCTAGGGTCAGGCTGGCCTGTCCTGACAGAGAGCGGCAGGGTTATTCTTCTTTAGGTGTTCTAGAGGGGACGACCTCTGAGGCAGAAACCTGCCATTCTTCTAAAATCATGTAGCTATTGTATCGTATGTTGTTTTAGTTTGTAAACTAACTCTATAGAAATAAAGTAACTAACAGGGGGAATGATAAGAGAACCCAGGCATTAGAGTTTAGCCTTAATTGATAGGCTTCAGTAATTAAACTGTGACTTGACAGACTTGAATAGACTCTTCCTTTATCACCAAACCTTTGCCTCTGAGATTTTGCCTAGACGGTGGCAGCGGGCAGTGGGACCCCAATTTACTGTGTGGTAGCATATGTAATGGGTCTCATATTTTCTTTCATTCTGGACAGTTTTAATCTTTCTTTAGAAGTTTCTTCTTTAAATGAGAAATTCTACTTCCTGCTTAAATTCAAATTCTAATATTTTGTGCAATAAGCATTTAATTGCTACTTAATGGCTACATATAGGGTCAAGTCTGTATTATCCTGGATTTGTAAGTAAACAGTCACCGTGCCATGTGCATGTTAGAAGAAATGGCTAGTACACGTTGTAATCTCTCAATTATTTAAATTAGTTATTATTTTAACCCAGTTGATAATTTTTTAAATTTCTTAGTTTTAAAATCTAAGAAATACTCTTTGGGGATCTCAGTATATAAGTGCCATATACATATATGTATATACATATGGAAGAAGCAAGAATAAGCATGATTATAAAATTTGATGACAATGTGGAAAGAATAGTAAATGCATGAGAAGACAGAATCAGAAATCTCAACAAACTCTAGCAATGGGTGAACCCAACAAAATGAAGAGAATAATTGAAATGTCATTGGACTTAGATCTAAAAATAAGCCACAGGATGAAAAGGAGCATTCTAGCAGTAGTCCATATGCTTAGTTTTTCATTGACAAGGAGTGGCCAGTAGAAAAGGAAATGGCCTTAGGTTTTATTCATAAAAGTACAGAGACTGTTTACCCTTTGCTTTCATACATTAAAATTTTCCTTCCATAATTTGTGGGCAACCCTGGAGGCCTCTGAAATTTGGGCTTTTATTCATTTTTCTGAGGTGCATATTTAAGATACCAGTGTAAGAGAAACCCAGATAGCTGCTGATGCCCTCAGCTGATAGTGGCTTTAGTGTTCTCTGCTTAGAGACATAAACACTATAACTCTGGCAAATTGACTTTTAAATTGTTTCTTCACAAAACATAGCTTCAAAAAACAATGAACTTTTAATATTCACATGAAAGCAAAGAAATCTAAAGAAATGAAAATTCTGATCATAGGTTATAAAGACAGAGCACATGCAAATGTAGATTGGTTGATTTTGAAACCATCAGGGTAAAGATTGTATCAGGCAAGAGTCTCTGATGGTTACTAAATTCAGGGTGAAATTTTGATCATGAGCAGAGGTTTGCATGGTCTTACAGTTATGTCCACATTGACTGCTTAGTAGTTGCAAGAGAGAAATATCACAGTACTTACTATACATATAAAGTGGTGGGAAAACTGGGCAACACCTTCACCAGCTGATCAAAATTAACATCACCTAGCAGGGACAGACAGACTTCGTGCACCTCCAGGTGTGATATCTGAGAAGGATACAGTATGACCCATGCTAAATGCTGACTGAAAATGCGTAAGCTCAATCTAATCACAAGGAAACATCAGACAAAAATGAGAAATATTCTATTAAAGCAAAATAGGAAGGACTACGTTATTCCAAAAAATTACAATGCTATAAAAGATGAAGAAATGCTGTATAAATATTCCAAATTAAAAGAAGTTTAAGAGACAAGACAAAAAAAAAAAAGAGACAAGACAAATGAAATAGGTCTTACTGGGTGCCTAAATATTTATGTCCCCCCAAAAATTCATATGTGAGTGTATTTAGAAATGGGATCTCTTATGAAGTAACTAAGGGTAAATGAGGTCATCAGTATAGGTCCCTGATCTGATAGCATTAGTGTCCTCATAAGAAGAGTCACCAGAGGGCTCGCTCAGGCTCCATGCATGCACGCCAAGTAAGGCCATGGAAGGACACAGTGAGAAGGCGACTATTTACAAGCCAGGAAGAGAACTCTGAACAGACGCCGCTGGCACCTTGATCCTGGATTGCCAGCCTCAGGACTGTGAGAATATTAGGAAGAGAGCTTGTGGGTGGTGAACACTTAAGAGATGCAGAGAGTGGGGAAGGCAGGGAAACTCCACACCCTTCTCCCCACAACTTGCCCTATGTATCTCTCTGATCTGGCTGTTCCTGAGTTTTATCTTTTACAATAAATGTTTCTCTGAGTTCTGTGAGCCACTCTAGCAAATTAATTGAACCAGAGGAGGGGGTTGTGGAAACCTCTACTGTGCTCACACAGCCAGTTGGTCGGCAGCATTGGTGACAGCCTAGACTTGTGATTGGTGTCTGATGGGGGCGGGAGGGGAAGCCTTTGAGGACTGAGCTCTTACACTGTGGTATCTGATGCTGTCTCCAAGTAGACAGTGTCAGAATTGACCTGAATGCTTGTTGGTGTTGAAAAACACACATTCAAATCAGTGTCAGAATTGTAATTTGCCGGAACTATCCTAGCTCATGAAAACATGCGGTTTTGGAAGAGAAAGGATGAAAGGGGGTGGGAGGAGGAGCCTTTGCTTCCTGGGTGGCCACGTGGTATGGAGCAGCAGCTGGGCTGCCATCAGTTACTAAAGGTAAAAGTTAAAGATTATTCCAGCGCCTGGCAAGCTGGTTCCACTGGATGCATAAGGAAATGCGAACTGAGAAAAAAGCAAAATATTCAGTCCCTTAGTTATTGTTGTCTGTAAAACTAAACTAGAAGTAAAAGAGAAGTTGGGTCTGACCTTAATGCTGGACCAAGCTCAGGTTTCAGTGAGTCTGAGCTTCCACCACTAACCACAGAGCTGACTCCCAAGGGGAAAATTCTGCCGGGACAACAGAAAGTAGCTCTATCAGCTCTGGTCACCAAGAAGGTGGTCTACATAGGGGACGCGCAAAAATAAACTGGGTATTAATGTGAGGGAGCTGTTTTATTTTGTGGATCAGTATCATTAGCTTCCTGAAGAATCTTTCCTAAAACAGATCGTGACAGCAACTAGGGGGCTGTCTTTGGTTTTGAATGCCGCAGAGTAGAAGAGCATGTTGGGTTTATACAGGACCCGCAGTCCACTATGGAGCAAGCACAGATGGCTGTATGTGCTTCAAACACACAGGAGGTTATTCCTGAGGGAACAGCCAGCCTAGTGCACTGGAGAGAAGTACGGTGTGTTTGCCCTGAAATTGTGGACTGTCCCTCTCCGGCTGTGAATGTCAAATGGAATACCCAGATGAAGCAGCTGATATTCTTCATATGCAACCCATGTGGGACTGGCTTTATGATGACCAGAATAGTCACTGCTGAATATGCCCTTTATCCAGGTCATGGTAAATGCTGTTAAGGGAGCTCCTTTCACATGGACACCCATATAACATTGCTGCAAAACCAAAATACAGATTGGGAGGCCTTATCAAATTTGCTGTCACAGTTTTCCCTCCTGGGTATTACAGATGCTAATAAAAACATTAGGTTAATGAACAAGAGAATGAGGAGAGGCTGGTGGGGGTGGGGGCAGGGAGCTCAGGAACTCTTCCTAACAGGGCTGAAAATTTTAAATGGCTATTAAGAAATAAAGTGAATGAAGCAAATATTGATAAGATCCACACAAAGAGGAAACAAAGGAGAGATTCACATGACTCGTTCCAACAGGATAGAAATCTTTAAATGGTTGTTAATAAATGGGATAAACAAAACAAGCATTAATGGGGTTCAAATGAAGGTTTTAATGCAGCACTACCAAAAGTTGACTGAGACAAAAGGATCCCCTGATGATCCCCCAACATTAAAGGACTCCCAAACAAGTCTGTTCTATTTACTCTAGTTTGAAGAAAGTTAAAAAGCAGGAAGACAGAGATTACAATAAGAAACCTGACCCACAATCCATTGGAGCAGTGGTTAGGCAGATAAATCAAAATAAAGATTGAAAAAAGGGGGGTCAGGGTCTGCACCCCTATGTTCATTGGAGCATTATTTACAACAGCCAAGATATGGAAGCACCTAAGTGTCCATTGATGAACAAATGGATAAAGGAGATGTGGTACATATATACAATGGAATATTACTCAGTCATAAAAAACAATGAATCTTGCCATCTGCAACAACTCTGATGGACCTCGAAGGTATTTTGCTAAGTGAAATCAATCAGAGAAAGACAAATACCATATGTTTCACTTATATGTAGAATCTAAAAAGCAAAATAGATGAATAGACAAAAACAAACTCATATAGAGAACATTTTGATGGTTACCAGATGGGAGGAGGGGTTGAGGGAATAAATGAAAAAGGTAAAGGAATTAAGTATAAATTGCCAGTTAAAAAAAGAGTCATGGGATATAAAGTACAACATAGAGAATATAGTCAATAATATTGTAATAACTATGTAAAGTGTCAGGTACTAGACTTATCAGGATGATCACTTCATAAGTTATATATATGTCTAATCACTATGCTGTATACCTGAAACTAATATAATATTGTATGCCAACTGCCATAGAAAAATAAAAAAGTATTTAAAAATACAAATAATACCAAATCCTCAAAAAAAAAAAAAAAAAAGAAAAAAACAATCACAATAGCAATTTTTCTATTTAAAAAGGGGGGACAGGGTCCCTTGACTCCACCTCTTGTTTTGCACAAGAGTGGTTAAAATGGTCAAGTGATGGAGAAGAGAAGTTTCCAGGACTCCTTGATACAGAAGTCCCACAATCTGTGGTACCAAAAATCCATTGGTGAAGCCCTGATTTAGGCTTCAGTTAGAATGTGAAAATGTAATCGTTGATAGGATTGTGAAAATTGGAATGTTTAAGCAGGTATTATGTAAAATAGTTGTGTCCACTTTACCAGACTGTTACATTTTGCTGCTTTTAAGTTTCTCTCTTTGTCTTTAACCCTTGCCATTTTTTAAAACCTTTGTAACTTTAATTATGATATGTCTTGTTATAGGAACCTTTGGGTTCATCTTGTTTGGGATTCTCTGCACTTCCTATATTTGTATGTCTATTTTCTTCACCAGGTTAGTAAAGTTTTCCATTATTATTTTTTCAAATAGGTTTTCAATTCCTTGTTCTCTCTCTTCTCCTGGCAGCCCCATGATGTGAATGTTGGTAAGCCTGAAATTGTCCCAGCAGTCCTTTAAATTATCTTCATTGGTTTTTGTTTTTAACTCTTTTTTCTTTTTGCTGTTCTGATTGGTTGCTTTCTGCTTTCTTATCTTCCAAATCACTGATTGGATCCCCTCCTTCATCTGCTGTACTACCGATTCCTGTAATGTAGTCTTCATTTCAGTTAGTGTACTCTTCATTCCTGATGGGTTCTTGTTTATGTTTTCTGCCTCCGCTTTTTGTTTCCTATCTCTCTGTTGAAGTTTTCACTGAGTTCATCTACTCCCTCCCCTAAGTTCATTAAGCACCTTTATAACCAGTGTTTTGAACTCTGCATCTAATAGATTGCTTTCTCCATTTTATTTAGTCCTTTCTCTGGATATTTCTCCTGTTCTTTTAATTGGGGACATGTTTCTTTGTCTCCTCTTTTTGGCTGCTTCCCTGTGTTTGTTTCTATGTGTTACATAGAACTCTGGTGCCCTCTGAATCTTCCCCTTGAGTGTGTCATTTGTGGAGGTGGTTGGGTGGTGCTTCCAGGTGGTCTGAGGCTGTCCACTGAGTGCATTGGCTCCGGGGCCTCCCAGGAGCTGCAGGCAAAGGTCAGCTGCCACCTGTGCTGTGCCTGGGGCAACCCAACATAAGCTATAGAGCAATCTGAAGATGGCTGTTAGTTGTGCAGGGCTTAGAGGTGCCCCAGAGAGGCCAAGCTGCAAAGCAAGACTGGCTGCCTCTCATGCTGGGCCTGGGGTCACAAAGCAAGAAGTATAGGGTATGCGGAGACCAGATGTTTCTTGTTTGAAAACTTTTAGGAAAAGTCCACAGCCTGAGTCAAGACAGGCCACTTATATGGAAAAGCCACTGGAAAGACTTGGGTGGGCCTATAAGTTTGGTGAGGTGGAGTCTCAGAGAATCACCAGGGCAGAGTGAATGGTGTTAGCCAGGTTGTTGGAGATTCAGGTATGGCACCCGTCTGCTGGCTCTGCAAGAGGTCTCAGTAAAGGAATAATGGCCTCTGCCAGCATTTCTGCCTGGGACAAAGCTGCCCCTTTAGCCCTCACCCTGATGCCAGGCAATTCAGTACCTCTCTATATGTCCCTGGTGTCTTTTGAGCTGCTGCCCCAGTGCTGAATCTCAGAGCAAATGAGTCCAAGTAAGTCCATGTATGGGCCCTTTAAGATGAATGCCTGGGACTCCAGAAGCCCTGGTCTCACTCAGCCACAATCCCCACTGGTTTTAACTTCCAGTAGCAATAGGGACCTCTCTTCCCAGCACTAGAACCCAGACTGGGGGGCCTGGTGTGGAGGTGGGACTCCTCACTCCTCAGAGTGGGGCAACTCTGCAGCTGAGATATCCATCTTGACTTTTATCAGCTATACGTGGGTATGGGACCAGCCTATGCCAAGTTTCTCTCTCTTTTATAAGTTTCAGTGTGCTTCTTCTTTATATCCTTAGTTTTAGGACTTCTGTTCAGCTAGACTTCAGGTGGTTCTAAATGATGGTTGTTCAATAATTTAGTTGTAATTTTGGTGTGGTTGTGGGAGGATGAAAGTACCACATTTACCTCCTCTGCCGTCTTGACCAGAAGCACAGATGTTTCTTTTTCAAAGATTAAATCATACTAGATGCATACCTTGTGGCCTGTATTGTTACATTTTGATCATTTTTAATGACTGTATAGTGTCCTATTATAACCTATAGTCTATTGTATCTATGTTTTACCATCATTTAGATTGCTTTCGGTTTTCTGCTATTAAAAGCATTGTTCAGACAAACCTCTTCGTATACTTGCTCAATTATTTACATTGGACAAAAGCCCAAGGAATAGTTTCTGAACCAAAAGGTAGGCACTTTTTAAGATTTCTGACATATATTGTCAAATTGCTCTGCAAAAGTGTTACCAATTAACACTCCCATCAACAATGCAAGAGAACACTAATTTCCCCACATCCTCACCAGCACTGGCTGAAAAGCAGTTTTAAAGATGGGGCACAATGAACTGATATCATCTTTGTTCTGCCTCTCTTCCCCTTAACAGCCTAGAATACAGGTGCCCAATAAATCAATCCAGGCTGCAGACCAGTAGACGTTCTGATCTAATCTGATCGATCTGAGTGGCCAAGACCTCTCCTTCTGGCTCACTGCCAAGTATCCTGGCATCATGTGGATCCTATAAAGGCAACAGCCCCAGGCACATTATACAAAGGACCCCAGCTCCTTGAAATCTCCACCTGCTCTCCAAGCCATTCCTTCAGCCATGAAGCTCCTGCTCCTGGTCTTTGCAGCCCTTGGATTCCTGGTGACTCCAGGTAAACTGGGTGGAGGAGGGAAGAGGAGAGCCTGTGGCCCAGGAACACTAGCAGATGTGGTCGCTCTGGTGACAGACAAGCCAGGTTGGAAGGAGGCAGGGCTCACCCCACGGAGTTCCAACTTAACTAAGGTAGGGATCTCCCTACATCCCACTGGTCTCATACCCCATACGCATCCACCACCCTACACAACCTTGTACAAAATAAAACCAGTTCCCAAAACCTTTTTCCTGTTCTGAAATGAGAGTCAACCTCAACCTGACCCAAAATATCTCTCCTCACTTTATGTGCTCTCCCTATATATAAGTTTCTAAGATGCTGAAGAGAGATGCATCTCTCTTCACCATTTTCATCCTTTGAGATCAGCGCTCTGAGGTGAGAATGAGCCTGGGAGGAAGAGATTTAGGGATCCCACCCCAATGCCCAACAGAGGCCTGGCAGGCAGGGAGATGAGACCTATTGGTAAGTTCACACAGGATACCAAACAAAGTGCTCAGCTCAAACCCTGGATGAGGAGAGAATGAAGAACCAAAGAGAGAAAGAAATCAGAGAGCCAGGCATTGGGTGTGAAGACAGCCAGAGGAGGAGGGTCTTCAGAAGATACAAGTGCTGTGAGCCGAAGGCAGACACAGCTGAGATAAAGCCCCCAGATTTAACCAGAACGTGGTCTCTGGTGCTAGGCAGTGTCTGAATGCAAAAAAATATATATATACATATATTTTTAAATAAACTGTTGGTAGTAGCCATTAGTCACCCTTTAATGCTCTTGGGAATGTTGTGATTTTTTTTTTTTTTGCCCTGAATTGACTGATATTACAGCTTTATATTCCCTAAGAACAAATGAAGCAGAAACACCATAAAAGGGGAGGCTGTGAGATGAGTTAGAATAGCCCCAGTTCCTCATTTTTTGTGTTCATGTGCCTCCCTGACAATAAAGACCTGGCTCTCCTCACTCCTTCATTCTCACCCATAGCAAAATTACAGGCCTTCACGAGCTGCAAAAATGCAGATACTGGCAAAGAGAAAGAGCTCCTCAGAGTTCCCAGATGATGTCGATCAAGGGAGACTGTGTCTGCTCTTCACAGCCCTTCCCAAGTCTCATTCATCAGATATCTCAAGCATACATCTCAGAATAAAGTCAAATGCCCCTATCTGGCCCCAACCCCTTGGTGGTTCCTACACTGCTTCTAACTTGATTTCTCTGGTCCTTTCCTCTCCTTGCAGCCAGCGGGGGCGGGACAAGCTGTGGGCGTAAGCTCCCCGGACACTGCAGGCTGCACTGTGGCTCCCTGGAAAGACCTATGTTCATGTGTGACAGGTACAAACAATGTTGTGTCAAGAACCAAGTGATGCCAGAGCCCATCTTGCCACCATCTGACCATAAATCTAAGCACCCATGCAGAAAAGCCCCCAAAGGCCAAAGCAAGAAGCCAGGAGTGCCTACAACACCAAAAACACTATCATCTCCAAGAACTCAGAACTCTATCACCTCTCCAAAAATTGAGGCTTCCTCCTCCTGGGTCTTCTTATGACCAACTTCAAAGCTCCTGTCTTCTACATCAGTTTGCCATTTACTTAAAAATTAATTTGGAGTATCTGTCCTATATGAATTACTGCCATGTGGATTCATCCACAGGGTATATGTCAGTTTGGGTCCTCCAAGAGCAATACCAAGACAGAATTAGACGTGAAAAGATTCCCTGAGGAGAAACACTGTGATGGACAAAGGTGAGAGGGAAGAGTAGGCAAGTGGAGCCTTCAGGCTGCCATGCTGGTCTGATACTTGCACAAGGAGAGAGGACAGAAGGAGGACTGGATAGAAGGAGCCTGAGACTGCAGATCTGGGTGTAAAGATAAAGGGATTAAGCAAAAACAAAACTCATAGACACAGACAACAGTGTGGTGATTACCAGAGAGAAAGGGGGGTGGGTGTAGGTAGAAGAGGGTAAAGGGCAAGAAATGGTGATAGGAGACTTGACTTTGCGTGGTGAGTACCTATTACAATATACTGATGATGTAGTATAGAACTGTACACTTGAAATCTATGTAATTTTATTAATCCATGTCACCCCAATTAATTCAATAAAAAGTTTAAATATATTCAAAGAAAAAGATGAGAGACAACTCGGGTTCCCAGTGTCCTGTTTATTGCCTCAGCAGGATGAGAGAGAATGGCCGAGCACCCAGGACCTGTCATCACAAGCTCACAGACTGGCAAGTCTCATAATGTAGGACGTCAGCCATGTGCTCTATTGTGCCCCGTCATTGGGTCATTTTCCTAAAATGGGGGCGTTTTTTCCATAGCAATGCAAGTGTCACTGCTGAAACCTAGCTTTCCAATAGATAGAGCCACTTCACCCATTCAGTAATTTAAGAAATAATTATTGAGCACCACCTGTGTGCCAGGTCCTGTTCTCTATCGTACGGGTAGCAATAAACAAGGAAGACAAATTGCTTACGCTCATGCAACTTACATTATGGTTGAGGGAATCAGATAACAAACACAACTGGGCAAAACAAATGTGTAATATCAGATAGTCAACACCGCTCTAAAGAAAGTAAAACAGGGAGAACTACCCGAGACATGGTAGTCAGGCAAGACCTCCCTGAGGAAGGAAACTTGGACTAAGAGGGTATGGAGGCGACTCAACTGCATGAAGACCTAGAGAGAAGTATTCAGATCAGTGGACCAGCCACTGCAAAGACTGAGCAGGAAGAAGCTTGTGTGGCGGGAGTAAGGAAGCTAATGGGTCTAAGAAATGGGGACAGAAGAACAGTGAGATGAGGCTGGAGGCCGGTTCAGGTGGACAGGGAGCAAGGAATAGCAATGCGTGCAAAACAAAGACCTCTCACTTGCACACCGATAGCCAAAATAATCACCAACTGTGAATTCTACGATTAGACACGCCACTGGGGATTTGCAAACTGGGGATCCATTCCATTCCCCAGGAGCCGGACTTTTTAAAGTCATTCACAGGTTAATTTTATTTGCCCTTTACCGCCATCTTCTGGTTATACTCGGCATGCTCACGCCAAGTCGACACAATGGCTTAACGCAGGCATCTACTGGACCGTGACTCAGTGCCCAGAGCCTAACCAAAACCCTCCTAATTCCTACTGGTGTGCTAAACTAGATTTAGATCAGGGAACTTCACAAGATACACAGAGATGGGCCTTAGAACAAGAAATGTACATTTACTGGATTAGCTATGAGTGCCAGAATGGACTTTTCAAACATCCCCTACTAAAGTTTAGAAATAATGCCTGGTCGTCTAATTAAAGTGCATGCGTTATGCTAGCTCACAGCCTTTATTAAATTCTCCACTTTGGGGGCTAACATTAAGAGATTCACTGTTAGGAAAACATACTGGAGAGAATGCTGAGTGTGGCTGTATAAACTTTCACAAATAAATATCTCAGATCAAAAGTTCTAAGTACTCAGTCACACAAAAGGCTCTTTGAAATAAGCCCATGACAAGATGTTCAACATCTTTAGTCATTAGGGAAATGCAAATCAAAACTACAATGAGATACTTCATACCTATTAGGATTGTTATTTTAAAAAAGTGAACAGTGTGAATAAGGATATGGAGAAATTGGAACCCTCGTGGGAAAGTAAAATGGTAGCTTTCTGCAGCCAAGGCAAACCCTAAAGGGCCTGACAGCTGAAGGCCACCCGCCACAGCACCACCAGTAACTGGAGCAGCATGTCCTTGCTTGAAGGGGGATCTGGATGGCACATCTCCAGGTCCACCACAGAAGAGCATGTAGTGGGGAACTGCCTCACTGAGTATCAGGTTGTGTGATGTCCATACATAGCCGCAGTGAGGCAGTGGACAGACAGCTAGACTAGAAGAGAGACGGACATCTGCAACGAAGGCCAAGCAAGTTCCCAAGTGCATCAAACTCAAGGAGTCTCCCCTCTACACTGGCCCCGGTCTTAACAGGTCTGGGCACAAACTGGGAGGTAACCTGGGCTTCCATTGCACCAGGGATGGGATGGCCGGAGTCACAGAACGATGGAGATTCAGGCAGGGGGTCAGTGTGGCATTTCTTGAGAAGTTCTGAGCCCCGGGTGCAGTCAGCACAGCTGCTCTTATGTTAATTCAAAGGCCATTGCTACCACACCTTCTTACAAGGGAACCCCCAGGCACTGGCAAAGAGCAAATGCAAACCAGCTTTATTGGTAAAAGAAATGGCAGACTTGACTGGAAGTTCCCAGTTGGCCCAAGCAGTAGCACCAAACCAAAAGGAGGAGGAGGGCAGAAGGGAGGGAGGGAGTGAAGGGGTTGGGGGAGGCAGATGAGGAGGATCTAAATGGGGATGTGGTCTTTGAAGGAGAAGACTCAAGGCTCCATGTATATGGAAGGGAGCAGAGAAGGAAGGGCGGCCATGGCCCCGCCATCTAGAAGGGTAGCAGCTCTTCCACAGGGATGTTGAGTGTGACATCCATGTCTGGGGTGCACCTGGTAGGAAAAAGCAAAGAGGGGTGTGAGAGGCCAAGTAGGGGTGCCAGAGTTGCAGGGTGGGGGAGCACATCCTCAGGGTAGCCCTGTTCTTTAGAAGACAGGTACTTATTTGGGGAGCCCCATCTGAAAACACATCGGCAACCTCACAACCCAGCTGTGTAAGGGCGCGCCCACACATACGCACGCATGCACGCACCCCTGCACACTCAAAAATGAAAAAGAAATGGGTTTCGCAGGACTGATGTTCCCCTACTGAGGCCTAAGGTCAAGAGAGAGCAGGAACTCAGTTCTAAAAAGCTGGGGCCCCATAGGTCAAACACTCTGGAGTCGGATGACTCGTTTGGAAACCTGGCTCCGTGTCACCATGAGCATCTTATTTTCCCTCTCAGAACCTCACTCCTCCAGTTGGCACCTATGCAACTCACTATGTGACAGATCCCAGGTGGGCCTCAGTTTCCTCATCTGCCAAAGGGGGGTAATAATCCAACCTCAGTCACGGGTAGGAGGATTAAATGAGATCATGCTGGCCTATTTTAAGTGCTCAATAAGTGACAGGCATTATTCTTTCCATACAAGTAGCAAGAGGAATGGGTCCCCGCTAGGCTGAGACAGCTGCAAAATGATCACGTACTTGGGTCTCCGAAGCAGAACATCTGCAAACACAATCTCTCGGGGTTCCTGGATCTGGCCTTGGAGCTCTTCCACCTCGGCCCTTAACTTGGGTATTTCCTGCTCAAACTGGTTGGCAAACTGAGAGAGGAACAGCAGGGGAAACTGAGAAGCCAAATGCCCCCAACCAAAGGGAGGAAAGGGCAAAAATAAACAAGGAGTAAAGACACTTAGAGAAATGGCCTGGGCTTTGTCCCCGGGATTCCTGGGACTCCAGAGAGGGGCCTCTCTGGCAGGGCAGGGCTGGCTCACAAGTTAGTGACAATGTTCGATGGTCCTAAGAAAAGTGAAGGGATGGTGGAGACATTGCAAAGCAGGGGGGAAGTGCTTGATAATGAAGATTAATGAGGGCTGGCGGAGATGGTGAAGGCCACTCATCCAGGTAACTGATGATGGTGCAAGATAATGAAAATTAAGAGGTGATGATGGTGAAGTTCATTAACAAAGGTAATGAGTGACACTCAAGACAAGAACTAAGGGGTGAAGCTAGGGGGTGGCTAGTGACAGTAAAGTGATGGTTGAGTGGGCGATGCTTGGTGGTATCACTAATGGGTCATGCCCAGTGATGACAGTTTATAAGGAAAGGCCCAGGCCACCACAAATCCGCTTCTCAGATGAATGACAGGTGACAGTCATGGCACCAGCAAGGAGAAAGGCCAACACCAGGCTCCCAAGACCTCCTGAGGGCACCAGATCAGGACAAGCTTGACACCCACAGGCCCTAAGGACAGCCCACCCTCTGCTCCCTCACAGAGGGACCATAATGTCCTTGCCCACTCACTTCTCTGAATTTGTCCGTGTGTTTCACCGTGTTACAGTTTTCCCATGTCTTCTGCAGAAGAACCTTCTGATGGGGTTGCTGGGTTTTCTGTAAATGAAGGAGTGTCTGGCTCCCCCGTGCCTCTCCCTGGGCAGCAGTGCATGATAGAGGCTGTTGGAGGTGCAGGGGGCCTAGAGGCAGAGGATGGGGAAGAAAGCGGGACCGGATGGAGGACCTGGATACCCACCACGGCAGCTGGCTACTCACCACGGCAGCTGGCTACTCACCACCACCAGAGAGCTCAGAAGCTTTTTTCTCTTCATTTGAATCTGATTAGACAGAGACTCCAGGGCCATTTTGCGCATCTCATTGAAGTCATCCACCTCATCCTGGGGGCCATCAGGAGCAAGATGGCCACAAGCCCTGCCCCCCACCACCACCACCGGTACGACAGGGCAAAGCCAGAGGCTCACCTACCTGCTGGTTGGCCTTCACCTGCTGCAACTGGCACACAAGGTTGGCAATACGGACAGACTTGACAGGATACTCATGGTCCATGTAAGTGCTCAGGAAGTTCACTTTCTCCTGAGTCTTCTTGATCTTGGCATTTAGCTGCTCCACCTGCTGCTTCAGGGCTGGAGAAATCAGGAGGAACAGGAGGCAGGATCCTCCCTCAAGGACCCCGTCCCAGGAGATCCAGGAGGCAAAGCTCTCCCTGGCCAACAAATTGGGTTCTGGGCTGAAGCAAGTTCACACAAGGCTGGGAGGTGGTCAAAAGTTAAGGCCCGAGAGAGTCTTTTACTCTCGCAGAAGAATCAATACAGGGTAGGAAAGAGAAACTAAGCTGGTTGCAAGATCCTGAGACAGTCCCAGCTCTACCACTGACTTGCTCTGTGACCCTCACCAAGACCATCCCTCCCTGGACTTCAGTCTCCTCATACACCCACCCCTCAACACAACAAGGGATGACACTGGCTCCCAAGACACAACCACAGCAGGATTAAGACAAAGTCTATCCTGCCATCTTCCTCAGAGTGAATCCCCAGTATCTGGAGCTGTCTGACACACTGTCCCTCTGCTCAGGGTAAAGAAGCCACAGGCTCAGCTAGATAAATGCCTAGAGACCTGGCCCAGGCACTGACCCACAGAACGACCTTGGCAGGAAGCAGAGACAGGCTTAGACTGAACTCTGGCTCCTAGCTGTACAACCTTTGGCAAGCTACTTCACTTCTCTTAGTCTCAGTTTCCTCATCTGTAAAATGGAAGAATATTCCCTGCCTCACAGGTAGTTGTAATGACTGAGCGTGTGCCCATAAAAATGAAGACACATGGGGCCTGGAAATGCTAAATGCTCCATAAGCAAGCCATTAGCTCTGGATCTTTTTGCCTAAGAAGGGAGCTGATAGGTCTGATGGTTCCAGGACAGTAGGTAGAAGGTGAATGACCTGCAGATGACCATCAGAGGGCCAGGTAAAGGTCAAGAAGCTTTTCACATGGATGCTTACAGCTCATCTTGGATTCCTCCTTCTCCTTCCACTCCTGCAGCTCACGCATCATCTGCTGCAGCTTCTTCTTGTTGGAGTACCCCAAGATGTGGACGATGGTCTGTGGGAGTGGTAAGTGTCAGCTAGCCCCACCGAGCACATGGCCGCTTGAAGGACTCAGCACTGCCCTAGAGAAGTCCCCAAACCCAAACCCACTCCCAGGCCCAGGAACCTTTCCAGAGGTCAGAAAGCAGTCACCTACTCTCCTACCCCCCTCCCTAAGTTCCCCTTTACTACCACCCACTCCAGCCAGTGACCCCACCACACACCCAGGCACACAGGCCCAAACCCAGGCAACAGTGTCTACTCTCCTCTGTCACCCAGAACGTTACCACGTGGTATGGATTTTATACCCCCAACTGCTCTCAGAGCCATGCCTTTCTTCTCTCCCCACTGCCACTCTCTTACTCAAGCTTTCTTCATCTCCTGTCTGAAATATGACAATAGCTACCCCTCAGTGGTCCTCTCCTTTGACTAATTCTCCCCACAGCAGTCAGATTATGTTGCTTTAAAAAACAGCAACCTTGTCCCTCTCCTATTTGAAACACTCCAATGACTCCCCTCTGCCCTATAAACAAGGCCCTCCTCCATGTGACCTGAGTCAATCTTCTCTCTCTCTGGTCCCTTCCTCATACCTATTGTCTAGCCACACTAAGCAGCAGGTGGCTCCCCGGCTATGCTCCTTCTCACCCCAGGCCCTTAGTACCCATTTCCACTGCCTGGGACACTCACCTGCTCTCTACCAGTTAGTACCTATGGCTGCATGTTTCAACCCAAGCATCACTTTCTCCAGGAAGCCTTCCTGATCCTCCCATATCTGGGTTAGAGAGCCCGGCTAAGCTCCAAGTTCATCCCTAACAGAGTACACCCAAATGTCTTTCTAACTGCCTGTGACCCCCTAGAATGAGAGCTAGATGTGGACAAGGTGTTCCACTGATCAGTGTTCCCCAGAGACCTACAGGAAATACTCAGGATTAAAAAATGAATGGATCAATGACAGAAAATCAGATAATGACTTTGTCTAGGTATGGAGAACATTCTAACTTTCCTTGGGTTGAATAACTGTATGTTCCCCCACCCCACCCCAAATTCATCTATTGAAGCCCTAACCCCAAATGTGACTGTATTTGGAGATAAGGCCTTTAGGAAGGTAATTAAGGATAAATGAGTCAAAAGGGTAGGGCCCTAATCTAATAGGACTGGTGTCCTTATAAGAAGAGGAAGAGAAGCCAGAGATCTCCCCCTCCATGTGAGCACAGAGAAAAGGCCGTGTGAGGACACAGCAAGAAGATAGTGTCTACACTCCAGGAGAGACCTCACCAGACATCACCCCTGCTGGCATCTTGACCTTAGACTTCCAGCCTCTAGAACTATGAGAAATAAATTGAGGTAGTTTAAGCCAATATTTCTGTGGTATTTTGTTATGGCAGCCCAAGAAGACCAACCAACTTCCTAAAACTTAATTTTCTCTTCATCTCACAGGCTCCAGTGAGCTCAGTCTCTCTTCTTCCTGGGCAAACTGCAGTCAGAGAGGGGAATCACTTCTCTATTAAACCACTTTCTCTGACTCTTCCTCAGGCCAAGACCCTGGGTCCCCTGTGAACCTTCAGTCTCTCACCACAGCTTCACCTAGCCTCTCCTAGGGGAGGCTGAGGACATTCCCCGGGCTCTCTGCAGGGATCGGAAGTGCCACCACTGGATGAGGGGGGTAATCACAGCTGGTACAAGGAACACAGATCCTGGTGCCAGACTGCATGGGCTCAAATCCCAACTCCAACCCTTGCTAGCTGGGTGACCTTGAAAGTAACCGTGAGCAAGTCACCTAGCCTGTGTTTCCATTTCTTCATATGTAAAATAGAGACAATAATAATGCCCACCCCATCACCTGTTGTGAGGATACTTGAGTATATATACAAAGCACTTAGTATTATACTGTATAAGTATTTGCTGCTTCTGGTGGTGATGGCAGCTACTTTCTCTTGTATACCTACTGAGTACCAAGTACAAACCCACCCCTTTAAAATGGGTACTATTGAGCCCTATTTCACAGAGCTCCGAGGTTAACTCAAAGCCTCTAAGCTAATAGGTACTGACGTTAGGATGAGCCCCGCCAATCCCGGTCTGATTTCAAAGTCCTGGTAGCTGTGCAACCGGCCGGGAGACGCCAGGAGAGGGCGCCAGAGCGCTCAGGAGTGAGGCACGGTGGGCAGGTCCGAGGCGCAGAGGGCAGGGGAAGGGGCTGCAGGGCCACGCATGAGGCCTCACCCCAAAGATGTCCTGCTTCTGCAGCATCCCGCGCATTTTTAGGGCTGAGCTGTCCTCCATGTCCTGGATGGTCTTGATCAGCTCCTGATTGAACTTGGTGAGGAAGGCCTCCTGGTCGCGGAGCTCCTGGAGTGAGGTCTGCTGGGTCCTCAGCAGCATCTGTGAGGGGAGGGAAGAGGATGGGAGGCGGTATTGCGCCAGGCGGCCGGAGCTTCCCGGAGCCTGAGGACCACTTCCCTCCCGTCGCACACACGCCTCCTAGTGGCCTCGACTGGTAACTGCGACCCGTGCTGGGAGGCGGCTCCCCATTGTCTCCGGATCAGAGCACCTCCAACTATTTCATCCATTCTGAAATGCCCATTTTCCTATAATTTTACACCTCTGATGTGGGGATGCAGCTTACAGTTGGTGCGTGTCACAATCTAATCGACATATTTTATCAGTGGGTAAATAAAATAAAGGTACGCTTTATTATTAATGGCTCCCTATAGAATCGGTGAAATATAGTAGTAAAATTCATAATAATAGAAAACGCCCCAGATAGGTAAAAAAGGTGGCAGAGGTGATGGCCATGTCTGGAGGAGAAGCAGGGAGGCAGACTGAATGATAATCCCAAACATTTCTCATCAGGCAGCTGAACTGAGCACTCATCCCTTTTATATAACGCCCCTGTGGAAATAGTGAGGGTCTAGGGGCATAAGTCACATCCAGCAGGTACACAAAATCTGCAGTAACACCAACAACAACTGTTGAGGACCTACTGTGTGTCTTCACACCGTGCCTCATTCAGCACATGGAACACGGTATCAGTTCATCCTCTAACAACCCTGTTTACTAACTCAGTTGTACTGATAGATCTAAGTTCAGACAGGTTAAGTGACTTGCCCCAAGTCACACAGCCAGGAAGCAGGGGCACAGGAACTGGAAAGGCAGACTTCTTACTCCCAGTGTGTCTGTCTTTTCCCTACACTAAGACAAGGAGCTGAGTGGGCTTAAAGCTGCAAGGCATGGCTGAACCTCAAAGTGATTAAGACTTGGATGTCAGGCCAAGACATGCTATGTTTCAAATCTCAGCTCTGTCACTTGTCACCTAAAGGAAACTGGGCAAGTTAAGCTCTCAGAGCCCCACTGTACTCATTTCAAACACGGATAACTAATATTCACTTCAGAGAGCTGCTGTTAAAAAAAAAAAAATTATTGCGATCATAGTCAAAATCAAGCCACTTAGTGGCAATGCCTCGCACACTCGGTGTGCACCAGTGAACAGGAGCTGATACTGCTCTCACCAGCTCCAACTCTCCACCTCTGCCATGCCTGTGTGCTCTCTTCTTTATTCCTTCTCTTTGTCCTTATTTCTCTGTCCTTTGCTAGAACCCTCCCACCTAACTATCCCTCAGCTCCCATATTTCTCATATAATAAGAGTAATAGGGCAAACCTATGGAGTACTTATTATGTGCCTGAAGCTGTCTTGAGCACGTTACACACACTGCGTCACTTGGCACTATTATTAGCCCCACCTTATAGAAGCAGAAACTGAGGGTCAGAGGGATTCAGCAAGTTACCTGAGGTCACTCCACTTATCTTGCTTCCACATCTCCACACCAAAATATCTCCAAATATGGCCCACAGGAACTAGAGGTATTTTGTGGAAAATGCTCATCTCAGGCCCACTGAGCCAGCATTGCTGGGGTTACCACCAGGGATCTGTACTTTTTTTTTTTTAAGTATATTTTATTGATTATATTGTTACAATAGTTCCAATTTTTTCCCCTTTGCTCCTCTCTGCCCAGCACCCCCCCAACAATCCCCCCGCTAGTCCATGCCCATGGGTCGTACATACAAGCTCTCCTGCCTCACCCTTTCATATATTCTTTTTTTTTTAAATAAATGATTAATTAATTATTTTAACAATAAAAAATAACAATCCCTCCCTCTCGGACTTAAGACCCTTTATAATCTTATAAAGGACAATGGGCGAAGGTCTCAAGCTCCTCTAGCTGCTTCAAGCTGGACATGGTCATCGTCCTACGTGCCCTTGGGTCCAGAAATCCCTAATAAGAGTGGGGGTGTGGAGGGGAGGGTGGCCTTCCCACATGGGGAAGGATCGTGCAGACTCCAGGTCAGTTGGCTGTCCCCGGACAACGGCGTGCTTGATTTACCAGGCTGGCATCCTTGCTGTATTCTGGAGGCAACAGATTTGGCAACAGGGTTAAAAGGCATCATTCAATTCGTAACCACTAGATGATAAAAGACAGGTATTAATTTTTCAATGTCCCACATTAGGGAAAAGAAGGGCTTCTTTGGAGGAAGGTGTGCCAGGTACATCTCACCTGTCAAAAACCCTTTTGCCCATTATACTTAGTTTTGACTGAGGGAAATATTTTAGGTTTCCCCCCGCTCAGGCCTCTGGGCTCTTTCTGTCCAAGCCTTTAGGACAAAAAAGAGAAACCAGTTTTAAAGTGAAGCCCACAGATCACCCCATTCTTCACCAACCCAGCCACTTAGTTCAGTCAAACCATTGAGTCTCAGGAGGCAGCACTGCAGACAGGATTAAGTGAGGCCTATATGTACAGACAATCACTCAGGCAATGAGATCGTAGGCTTATGCCCTCTGGTTCAATTTTGCTCATTTGTTTGTGTTGTTCATTAGTTTCCCGTAATAGGTGACAGCATAAGGTATTTTTCTTTCGTTGCCTGGCTTATTTCGCTAAGCATAATTCTCTCTAGTTCCAACCATGTTGTTGCAAATGGTAGAAGTTCCTTCTTTCTTTTGGTACTTATTCATTGTCATTTCCCCCCTTTGTACTCGTGTTCCTCTCTGTTTCTTCATCTTCTTAAAGCAGACCCGTTAGCATCTCTTGCAATGCTGGTTTGGTGGAGATGTATTCTTTTAGCCTTCTTTTGTCTTAGAAACTCCTTATTTCACCTTCCATTTTGAATGAGAGCCTTGCTGGGTAGAGTATTCTTGGTTGTAGGCCTTTGTTTTTCATTGCTTGGAATATTTTTTGCCATTCCCTTCTGGCTTGTAGTGTTTCTGCTGAGAAATCTGATAGCCTTATTGGAGCTCCCTTGTGTGTTATTAGTTCTTTCTCTCTTGCTGCTTTTAGGATTCTCTCTTTGTCTTTGAATGTTGCCATTTTAATTATTATGTGTCTTCAAGTGGGCCTGTTGGGGTTCATCTTCATTGGGACCCTCTGTGCTTCCTGGACTTGCGTGACTCTTTCTCTCCTCATGTTAGGGAAGTTTTCTGTCATTAGTTTTTCAAAGAGGTTTTCTATCCCTTGCTCTTCTTCTCCTTCTGGAATTCCTATGATACGGATATTATTACGTTTCATGTTGTCCTGCAGCTGTCTTAGAACCTCTTCAGTCTTGTTCAGTCTTTTTTCATTTTGTTGCACTGTCTGTGAGTTTTTGTCTACGTTGTCCTCCAGCTCGCTGATCTGATATTCTGCTTCCTCTAGCCTGCTTTTAATTCCTTCTACTGTGTTCTTCAATTCAGAGATCGTATTCTTCATTTCCTCCTGGCTCTTATTGATAGCTTCCATGTCCTCTTTCATGCTGGTGTAATTCTCAGTAAGTTCCTTGTAGTTTTTCTGGAGTTCCTTGTAGTTTCCGCTGAGCTCATTGAGCTTCTCCATAATCCATGTTTTGAATTCCATATCTGATCGTTTGCTCCCCTCTATTTCATTTAGCACTCTTTCTGGGGATTCTACCTTTCCTTTCGATGGGGGGTTGTTTCTCTGTCTCCCCATTTTTGTGACTCCTATTGTTTGTTGGTGCTTCTTAGAATGATCTGCACTTCCTGGATCTGCCCCTGGTGGCGTCAGATCATGTACCAGTCTGACCCTAGGCAGCCTGTTGCAGATTTCTAGGGATCTACTGCCGTTGTCTGTCTCCTTTAGTTGTTAATCTATTCAATCTGTGATTAGCCGTCAGGCTTAAGGACCGTGGGTGTGGCAGCTTAATTCCTGTAGGCAGGGCTTTTGCTTCCCCTCAGGCTGACGCCACTTGGAGGGGGGGGAATGGTCTGCCTGCAGCACTGGGCATGAGCCAGCACTGGGATCCGGTCGGCCGCCCCCCCAGTTCTCCCCTAAAAGCCACCACACCAAACTCTCCCCAAGCGTCTCCAGTCCTCTCTGCCCTCTCTCTGCTCGAGTCCAGGGTAAGTGGGGGCGAAAATATTTTCGTATGTGATCTGTTAAGAGCTCTTTTCCTCCAGCTGTTTCTCTCTGGCTAGCAAGAAACCCTGTGGCTTTTCGCTTTTCTCAGCTGGATACTATTTTACTTTCCACTCTGTTGCTGTAGGCTGGGAAGCCCAGCTGGGGGTTTAGACCCTGCCCTTCTCAGGGGGAACCCCCGGCCGCTGAGCTGTTTCTCAGTCCCTTCAGCTGCCACCCGTGTGAGCCCAGCCAGCCCTTCCGCGTCTCCGCACTCCCTACCGGTCACGTTGTGATGTAGCGGCCTTTCCTGTCTCTCCATGGTTATAAGACTTCTCTCCAGCTAGTGTTCGGTTGGTTAGTCCAGATGATTTCTCCAAAATTAAGTTGTAAATCCACACTAGTTCTGGGAGGAGGTTAGTGTAGCTTCCACTTACTCCTCCGCCATCTTGTTTCTCAGGATCTGTACTTTTAACACATCCCACACCCAGTGATTCAGATAAACTATAGGGTTAATGACCTCTGCTCTAGAAATGGGTCTTCTCTGACCACCAGATCTAATGTAGAAACCCTTCTTTGCTTCCTTCCTGACCCCCCCCAATTTGTAATTACTAACTATAGTTTGTAATTATGTCTCCCCCTTCCCCAATTTATTTTTCTCCTAGGACTTATCACCACCCAACATAATAGATATTTTTCTTATTATCTTGTTTCCTGTCTGTGTCCCCCACTAGAATGTCACAGCCAAGAGGGCAGGGGCATTGTTTGTTTTGTCACAACTCTATCTCCAGCACATAGGACAGTGCCCAGAGCATCGTAAGTATGGGCTGAAGAAGCTGATGAGTTCCTATTCTCTTGGTTTTTTAAATTTATTTATGTCTCTCCCACTAAAGTGTAAGCTTCAGACTAGCACAAATTCTGAGTGCCATGTTCATGGCTATGTCCCCAACATCCAGCGGGGTGCCTGGCACATAGTAAGCCCTCTCTTGAGAGTAGTAGGTTGAACAAATAACTGTCCTGAGGCTGAGAGGCGGAGTAAGGATCCTACTCCATCTCCAAGAACCAAGAGGGTAGTTTCTACTGCCTTTCTCTGTTTCCCCCTTGTCTCCACAAGTCCATTCTCCACACAGCAGCAGCACCCCAAGGACTCCTGTGAAAATATAAGTCAGATAGTGTCCCTGCTCTACGTGGAACCCTCCAGGGTCTTCCTGTCTCACTCAGCGTAAAAACACCAAGTGTAATCATGGACTACGGGCCCGTATAAAAGCTACCCCGCTTATTCTCACATCCCAACACCTTTCCTCCGCATTAATCGCTCCAGACAAACCAAGCTCACGGCAACATCAGGGCCTCTGCCTGGAGCATTCCTCCCTCAGATGTTACCACCTTAGCAGCCTTCCCGGACCACCCTGTCTCAAGCAGTCCCAGCTGCTCTCTCCTCTGTGCCTCTTAAGCCCCCTAACCTTATCCTCTGCCTCTTCATAAGCTGTTAGCATCACCACACATATTATACACTTGTCCTGTTTATTGTCTGTCTCCCCCAGTAGAATGTGAGCTACCGAATGTCAGAGGCCACACGACTGGTGAATCCCCACACTTAGCACAGGGCCTGGCACATAGTAAGTGTTCAGTAAACACTTGCTGACTAAGTAAACAAATGAATGATTACAAGAGACAGTATTAGAAACGGGTAGGAGCTCAGGTTTTAGAGCCAAGTTGTCTAAGTTCACGTTTTTTATCAGACAAAAGCACACAAACCCTTCTAAAGTCAGGATAAAGATAACATCAGAAATATGAGTTCCTCCTTTAAGAATGCTGGGCTGCCTCTAAATCACTCTGCAAAATTGAAGGTTAAAGGGAAAAAAGGTTTCAAAGCAAATACATTTTTCCCTATTTCTTTATATAGTAATCATTGCTCATTGAGCTATTGAACACTTTCTTGGAGAAGAATTCTTCCACAGTATTTTGTAGTATTTATAGTATTTAGTATTTTACTTTTTGCTATCAACATGGAATTCCCCTCCTTCTTTTAGTTATTTCAAATACTTTGAAACATTGTTCAGAAGCCATAAAAAACAATGGATGTTGAGAAAAAATAATTACCCAAAATTGTATCAGTTGAAGTAAAAAATTTAACAGTACACTTTTAAGCCTTGTTTCAAGATGCACTGTATTCCTTGAAAGGAATTTACTGAAAATGAACAAGCTACAGACTGCATTCCTAATGGAGAGAAATGAAAAGGGATTCTGGTTGTTTTCTTGAGTCTTCAACAGAACAGCACTTTGCTTTACTGGCTTTGACCCCTGGTACTGCCATTTTCTAGCTGTGTGACCTCATGCAAGTCATTATCTCCCTGCACCTCAGTTTCCTCATCTGTAGAATAGGGACAATAAGTGTGCCCCCAGGGTTGCTGTGAGGAGGAAATGAGTCAAGTCAGACTCACAGAGTGCTCTGTGCATGCTTGCTACCACCATCCCCATACCCCTGCCCTGGTCCCCAGTGCCCAGGGGAGGATGCTCTGAATACCTTCGCCAGCCGGAATTTGGCCTTTCCAGAGTCCAACCTCCCTCTGCGCGGTTCCTGTGGATTCCTCAGCTGGCCTGTCATTGACATAGTGGACTTGGAATACCCTAGGGCATGGGACAGGGCAGAGACAGTGAGGTGGTTCAGGCAGGCCTGGGATCGGGTCCTGAGGACTGCACTATCCATGAGAGATGGCCCAGGCTCCAGCCCTGCCCACTCACAACTTTATAATGTGTGACAGTGAGACAAAGGATGAAATTCAAGTCTATCAGTAAGCTCCCAGCCCCCATCCTGGGCCTTGACATAAGGGATGGAGGAGCCCAGGGAACTTCCACATACCCAGTGACTGCAGTAGGGACAGAGAGGGGGAGGAGAACAGGAAATGGCAAGGTGCCCCTGATCTCTCCCACCAGCCTGGCCAGTAGCAAGGTCAAACAGGGTGGGGATTGAGAGCAAGAACTAATGAGCCAGACAGCCTGGGTTTGAATCTATTGCTTTCTATCAGCTGTGGGACCTTGCATAGGTCTCATGATCTCTCTGTCTCTCAGTCACCCCATCTGTAAAATAGAAATTAGCATCATGCCTAGCTGATAGGGTTATCATGAAAATTAAATAAGAAGTGACTATATTCTAAAGTGTTTGGAATAGCAGCTAACATATATTGAGTGCTGAATACACATTATTAGTTGTCACTGTTATTACTAATGACCTGAGAACTGGGGTCAGGACCACCCCATCACTCGAAGGCTGATGCAAAACTCCACTGGCTCTCTCTGAAATACATATAAAAGCTGTGGTACTGCCAGAAAAGGAGTATAGGAAAATAATTCAGATCAGAATAAGGCATTTAAAGGGCATGTTCTTAGAATCCCTGCTTCCTCTCAGTGTGTCCTGCATTGGCATGAGGCAAGTCACCAAAATCATCACAAAGAGCACAGCTGCACTCTCAGCCCCCGCCCCCAGAGTCCCTGCCTCAGGTGCCACCAGTCCATGTCAGAAAAACATTATTTCCTTAATGAACCAACACCCTTAGCACTGGAAAAATCTGAAGTGACAAAGTAAGTCAAAACAATTTGGTGTGAACATATGAATTATACCTGTACAGTGGTTCCCCACCCCACCCCCTTATCCAGTTTCACTTTTTGCAGTTTCAGTTACTCACAGTCAACCACGATCCAAAAATATACAACGGCAAATTCCAGAAATAAACAACTCATAATTTTTAAACTGTCCATCATTCTGAAAAGCGTGATGAAATTTCGTGCCAGCCAGCCAGCCCACCCCACCCAGGGCGTGAATCACCCCTTTGTCCAGCATCTCCACGCTGTATGTGTTCCCTGCCTGTTAGTCACTCAGCAGCCACCTGGGTTATCAGATCCACTGTGGAGGTATCACGGTGCCTGTGCACAAGGCATCCTTACTTTACTTAACAATGGCCCAAAAGCACTAGAGTGGTGCCACTGGCGGTTCAGATGTGCCAAAGAGAAGCCCTAAAGCATATCCTTTAAGTGAAAAGGTGAAAGTTGTCAACAAGAATAAAACTCACATGCCGAGCTTGCTAAGGTCTACAGTAAGAACAAATCTTCTATCCATGAAATTGTGAAGAAGAAAAACTAAATGTGTGCTAGTTTTTGATGTCACACCACAAATGCACAAGTTACAGCCACAGTGCATGGTAATTGCTTAGTCAAGAAGGAAAAGGCATTAAGTTGTGGGTGGAAAGCATGACATCATCATGGCTCAATGACCCCCCTTCTGCCATACAGTAGTAGCCTAATGCTGTCACAGTAACTACTTCATTTACCTCACTGCCCCCCATCACATAGGTATTGTATCATCTCACATCACCACGAGAAGGGTCAGCACAGTACAACAGACTTTGAGAGAGGGGGCCACGTTCACGTAACTTTTAATATAGTATATTGTTATGATTGTTCTAATTTTTTTTCTTTCTTCATAGCAGTCGTTCTATGTGTTTATCAGGCAAGTCAACTAATCTAGTTTTCAGGTCTCTCAGGGGCTTATTTTTGGCTAAGTATATATGTTTAAGATTAAATATATATGTGTGAAAGCAAGTCATAAGCCAAAGGTCATAATTATAGGGAATGACGTTTTGGTTTCAATAAAATAAAGATCCTTCTAGTAGCAGGGCTGTCTACACCCAGAGTGGGCTGCGCCAGTGAGGGGAAGCACCGATGGGTGGCAGGCTCCCATTCCCACTGCAGCTCCCATGCAGGCCCGGTGCCCACCTGTCAGGACACCGTACTGTATTTTCCGCTTCTTATTATTATTACCTATCACAGAAACGAAACGGTCGTGTAGCTGCCTGTCCTGATGGCAGCTGCCTCTTCCTATAGTGGCTGCTTGTTGCAACAGTGGCGGCCTCTCCAGGCAACAGCTGCCTCTCATTGATTGTTCTACTTTAATAGTAGTAGTTTTTTTTATTTTTTAAAGAATTTTATGTATTTATTTTTAGAGAGAGGGGAGGGAGAGAGGGAGAGAAACAACAATTGGTTGCCTCTCGCACGCCCCCAACTAGGCACCTGGCCTGCAACCCAGACATGTGCCCTGACTGGGAATCAATCGAACCAACAATCTTTTGTCCTCAGGCCTGCGCTCCATCCACTGAGCCACACCAGCTAGGGCTAAATCCCAAAACCTTTAAAAGAACATAAGATTACCTGTATTTATGCCAGAATGAAGGGGGAGTACTGGGCAGAGGGGAGCAAAGGGAAAAAAACTGTAACTACTATAACAACAAAATCAATAAAATATACTTAAAAAAGAAGATTACCTGTATTTAGTAATTCATTTATTATATTTACAAGAGTTATTTAAATACCCAATAGTTTTTCTTAATCAGATAAGTGAACTATTTAAATGAAAATAAATGTTAATTTTTAAATGAGCCTTAAAAGATTTGGAAAGGAGGCAATTCCTACGGGCCCTTCTGGGCTGCTGGGAGTCTCCACTCCCTTTTCTCCCTTTCCCCCTTTCCCACTTCCCCCTTCCGCACTCCCCCCTTCCCCTCACCCCTTTCCCCTTTCTCCTTTCCCCTTGACAAAAAAAAAAAAAAAAAAAAAAAAAAAAGACTTGGGGGCATTTAATTAACCAAGTTCCAAAACCTCCCTTACAAATATTTATAAAAATAATATTTGTAAAATGAACTCAAGTACTTAGGAAAATATATAGCTTTAATAAGGAGTATTTCAGACTTCCGACAAAGATGGAGGCTTAGACTGACACGCTCTGTCTCCCTCCACAACTGAGTAGGAATACAACTACCTCAAAACCAAAAATAACCAGAAATTCCAGAAAATAAAACTCCATGGAAGCCCAACATATGAAGTTATAAGCCAGCGGTGCTCGTCAGGACGGGTAGGAGGGGCGACCGGAGCGGGAAAGTAGGGCGGTGCCCTCTGTGCTGGCAGCGGGGATGGCGCGGGACTGCGAGAAACGCCAGGGGAGCGATCCCGGCTGCAGTCGAGACCCCTCAGCTCCAGATTCCAGATTCCAACGCTGGGGAAGGCTGACTCCCATTGCACCCAACTGTGAGGCCCAGAGGGCGAGGGGACAGAGGAGAAGACTCCTGGTCTCTCAGCGGAGAGTAACGGCAGGAATCCATCTTGGACCCCTGCCCCTGCACAAAGCGCCACAGAGCAGTGAAAAAGGTCGCGGGTTGCTGGGTAGTGACGAGTGCACGGGGCTCTGCCCCCTACAGCCCTCACAGGAAGCAAAGGCAAACAAAAAACTGTCAGAATGAAGCAGACCATGAGACCATGATTGAAATCCCGGTGACGCAGCTCACCAGGCAGCAGATGAGGGACCTAACGGATGAGCAAATAGAAAACCTTTCAGAGGCTCAGTTCAGAGCTATAGTTATAAGGTGGCTTACAGAATTAACAAAAGATTTGGAACAAGACGGGGAAGGAATGAAAGCTAGTCACACTGAAACGAACGAAAACACATACGAGACAAGTGGTGAGGAAATGAAAACCAGAGATCAAATCAACAAATTGGAACATAGGAGAGGAACAGTCAACCAGTGCAGAGAGAGGAAACAAAAAGTGAGGAATACGAGGAGAGGCTCAGAAACCTCTGGGACAGCTATCAGCAAACGAACATTCAAATTATAGGATTGCCAGAGGGCAAAGAAGAACTAGAAATTGAAAAATTATGTGAAAAAATAATGAAGCAGAACTTCCCAAACTTGGGAAAGGAAATAGACTTACAGGTCCAGGAAGCACAGAGTTCCACAAAAACTGGACCCAGGGAGAACCACTCCAAGACACATTATAATCAAATTGTCAAAAATTAAAGATAAAGAGAGAATCTTAAAAGCAGCAAGAGAGAAGAAAAGAATTATGTACAAAGGGGTCCCAATTAGACTATCAGCTGATTTCTCAAAGGAGACCCTGCAGGCAAGAAGGGACTGGCAAGAAATATTCAAAGTAATGAAAAGCAAAAACCTACAGCCACAAATACTCTATCCAGCGAAACTTCATTCAGAATAGAAGGGCAGAGAAAGTGCTTCCAGGACAAAGTAAAACTGAAGGAGTTCTTTAGATCCAAACCACTGTTATATGAGATGTTAAAGGGACTGGTTTAGAAGGACGATCAAAATTATGAACATTAAAGTGAAAACTGTATCACAACAACCAACAACAGAAGCTAGGGAATCGAAACAAAGACAAACTAAGTAGGCAAGGAGAGTGGAAAAAGAATTATAGGTATGGGGAACATATTGGGGGGAGGTCAGCAGGGAGGGGGAAGGAGGAAAGGAAGGAGATGGTGCAGGAATTAAGAAGCATAGTAGGAGAGAGTGGAGTAGACAGGAAGATGTTGAGAAGAACTATATGCACAACCAATGGACATGGACTAAAAGGAGGGGACAACTGGGGGGGGTCACTGGGTGGAGGGGAGCAGAGGGAAAAGAAATTGGGACAACTGTAACAGTATAATCAATAAAACATTTTAAAAAATGAGTTTTTCTTTTCATTAATGGTAGTAGTTCTGATTTATCTTTTTTTTTAATTGATCTATTGTTGTTCTGATACAATTGTCCCATTTTTCCCCTATTGCTCTCCCCTGCCTGCCCATCTTCCCACTCATCTTTTTTAATTAAACTTTTTATTTTAAGATAAGTGCAGGTTACATGCAGTTTTAAGAAATAGCACAGCCCTGGCTGGTACGGCTCAGTAGATTAAGTGCCAGCCTGCAAACCAAAAGGTCACTGGTTCAATTCCCAGTCAGGGCATATGCCTGGGTTGTGGACAAGATCCCCAGTTGGAGGCATGCAAGAGGCAACCAACCACACATTGATGTTTCTCTCCCTCTTTCCCTCCTTTCCCCTCTCTCTAAAAATAAATAAATAAAATCTTTAAGAAATAATAAACCTTATGTACCCTTAACTCAGTTTCTCCCAATAGTAGTATCTTGCAAAACTAATGACAATATCACAACCAGGATACTGGAATTAACACAGGCAAGATACAGAACAGTTCCATAACCACAAGATCACTTATGTTGCCTTTTATAACCACACCCAGCCCCCTCCCTTGACCTTCTTCTCCCCACCTCTGTCTCTAACCCCCAATGATCACTAATCTGCTCTCCATTTCTATAATTTTGTCATTCCCAGAATGTCATACAAATGGAATCATACAGTACTTAACTTCTGGAACTGGCTTTTTTTTTTTTAACTCAGCAAAATCCTCGGCAGATTCATTCCAAGTCATTGTGTGTATCAATAGCTCTTTCCTTTTTATTGCTGACTAGTATGCCATGGTATGGATGTACCATAGATTGTTTAACCATTCACCCACTGAAAGACATCTGGATTGTTTCTAGTTTGGGGGTATTAGAAATAATGCTGCTATGAAATATTCATGCACTGGTTTTTGTGTAACAGTAAGTTTTCATTTCTCTGGTATAAATGCACAAAAGTGCAATTGTTGGATCATTATGGGAATTGCATGTTTAGTTTCATTAAAAACTGCCATATTCTTTTCCAGAATGGCTGCACCATTTTACATTCCCACTAGCAATGAATGCATGATACAGTTTCTCCTCTTTGCCAGCATTTGGTGTTATCACTATTTTTTATTTTAGCCGTTCTGATAGGTGTGCAGTGACATCCCACTGTAGTTTAATTTGCATATTCCTAATGGATAATGATGTTGAACATCTCTTCATGTGCTTATTGACCATCTGTATGTCCTCTTTGGTGAAATGTCTCGTTATGTCTTTTGCCCATTTTCTAACTGAATTGTTTTTCTGTTGAGTTTTGAGAATTCTTGATATATTCTACATAGCAGTCCTTTGTCAGATATGTGGGTTTGCAAGTATTTTCCCCAAGTCTGTAACTTGTCTTTTCATCCTCTTAGCAGAATCTTTCAGAGAAAAGTTTGTTTGTTTTTTTATGAAGTCCAACTTATCCATTTATTCATTTTTCTTTTATGGATCAAGCTGTGAAGTTTAAGAACTCTTTACTTGGAGAAAATTGACATCTTTACTATAATGATTCTTTAGATCCATGAACATGGTATGTCTATTAATTTAAGTCTTCTTTGATTTCTTTCACCAGCATTATGTAACTTTCAGCATATAGATCCTAAACATACTTTGTTAATTTTATACCTAAAAATGATTTTCTTTGGAGTGCTTGTAAATGTGTTGTTTTAAACTTTGGTTTCCACGTACTCATTGGTAGGCCGGATGACTGTGTATGTTCACCACCCTCAGCCCACCATCTTTCCAGTTTTCAGAGTCTTTCTGCTTGTTGTATTGTATCCAATGCTTTTTAGTTGTAAAAGGGAGGACTAGGGAGGAATTGGCTACTTCATCTTGGTAGAAATGACTGATCTATCTTTTGAATACACATTAGGCTTTGTGCTCATCACTTCACATCAATGACTCTCAACAGGGCTATTTTAGGTAACTTGGCAGGGTTTTCACAGATATCAGGGGGCCCAACCGGCATCTGTGAGTGGGCACCAGAGATGCTAGACATCCCCCAGAACAGAATGGACCCAGAGAACACAAAATTCTACTATGTCCTGCCTGCATTTCCAAAGTCCTACCAGATATTAATGTAAGTGAAAACTCTATTTATAATGATCTGATCCCAGAACCCCCTGTGTTTCCCATATAAACACAAATAATATTTTGCAGAGTTTTACTGTAATGATGAATTTTCCAAGAAAGCAGCTACAATCAAGAGAAAGATTATACTTTTATTTTATTTAAAACTTTACCATGATGTGGGTACTGCTTTGTAAATCGTGGCAGCAATGAAAAATCCCCCTGGTACTGGAGTCTCAGTATCACACCACTTGTCAGTCTGCCTCTGAAACTGTTACATTTACCAGGACTCTCCTTCTATGAATAAGCTTCTGACTACTTTATCATATCTTCTAGTGGAATCCAACCTGAGCATTTACATACTGAATTATGTGTTACTTAATTATACACAGCCTTCCTTTTACTTTACATTTAGGGGCATTATATTAATTTTTTATTATATATGTAGGTAGGTTACATTATCTATGAAGTTTATTCCAGGATACTAAAGGAATGTCACAAAATATTTGTTATTAAAAGGAGTGTTGGATCTGGTAAGGTCGAGAAATGATGCTCTCAAGAGATCTCATTTAACTCTCAAAACAATCCTATCAAGTAAGTATTAGTGGCCTCATTTTACAAATGAGACAACCAAAGCTCAGAAAGATAGATGACTTTCCCAAGAGACTAAATGTCAGGGCCAAGATATGAAGCCATGTCTGCCTGAGCCAAGGGCTCAAAACGCCCCTGGAAGAAATGACAATGATGTGGCAGAGGTTATCCTGAATTCACCAAGCCCTGTTTTCTTTTCCTCCTAGGCACACAGCTGGGCTACATTTCCCATCTTCCTTTGTGGTTAGGAGTGGTCAGATGACTGGGCTGTGGCCCCTGGAATATGAGTGGGAGTGATACTGTACCACTTCATATCTGGGCCCTGAAACGCAACTGCCCACAAAATCATCCATATTCTTGCGCTCTCTGTGTTCTCTCTCTGCTAGCTGGATGCAAAAGTATCCAGCAGAGGACTTTAAGCCCTTACAAAATGTCATAGCCACAAGGTCAAAGAAGCGTAGGTCCCTGAATAATCATGTAGAAAAGATTACCTCCTCCTACCCAGAACCACAAACATGCTTTGGTATATATGAGATATAAGCTTCTGTCTTAATATTTAAAATCTGGGGATTATTGATTAAAGCAATTAGCCTATCCTAATATACAAGGGAGCACCCCTAAAAAACAATTTATTTATAAAAACTGTGTATTCATTCTTACATGTTTAAATTTGAGTTACCTTCAAAGTACTCTCCATTTGATGCAATACACCTATCAAGATATTTTTTCCCACTGCTCAAAACAGTTTTTGAACTTGTCGATTTTTATGCCTATAGTGCTTCTGCCATTTTTTGTTTCACCTCTTCCACATGGGCAAAACATTTCCCTTTGAGGACTTTTTTCATCCAGAGAAACAGAAAAAAAAGTCTCTCGAGGTGAGATTGGGTGAATAGGGAGGGTGGGGCACAGGGTTCATGCTGTTTTTGGTCAAAAACTGCTGAACACTCAGCACAGTGTGGGCAGGTACGCTCCTAAACCACCCAACGTGAAATGGGCAAATGCGTTGAAAGAGTCTTCAAAAAAATTTTACTGAGGCTGAATGCAGCCTCTCACAACAACGCCAGCTGGTACACTGATACAGATGGGTTCCTAGAACATTCATTCACCTAATGGGGGAAGCCTATACTACAAGTGGCCCGCCCTCTAGAAGATAATTCCAGGTTTTTTGGGTCCCCCCTCGTAAATGGTGTCACCAAGGGCAAAGAGCACCCACTCTATCCTATCCCCAACTCACACATCAGCCTCCAAGTGCCTCTGCCCACCTGGCTGGATGGTAATCCAAGTCTTCATTTCGCTTTTCTTATGGTCACTGGTCTGTAGGACTGGAAGCACAGTGGATGGCTTGATTTTCTGCTTAGACTGCTGCCATGGACCATAATCCTGCCAGACATAACAGAATCAGTCACACAGTCTGGTGGGTTCAAATTCCAGCTTCACCCCTTACAGAGATCTGTGACTTTGAGCAAGTGACTTTACCTCTCTGGGCCTCAATTTTCTCATCTTTAAACTGGATCTAACTATAAACCTACCTCCATAGGTTGGTGCGAGAATTCTGAGAGGTATTTATAAAGAATGGTAAGTGTTCCACTTTTTTTTATCAGCCAGTCAGAATTTACTAAGCATATCCAGACCATGAAGGGCTAAGAACTGTGAGAAACAGAAGGGAACCGGAGTAGCAATCAGAGTTAAATAAGAGAGCAGCATAATATACACTTACATTCTGATAAGGTGGTGAGAAAACTGAGGTTCAGAGGCACCGAATCTTATTCTCACTTTCTCTAAGATACTTCCCCAGCCAATGTGTGACACAACAGGTCCTGGAATTCAGGTCTCCGGATTCTACCACCTAGGACAGTCGCTTCCGGGGGTGTCGGGGGGTGGCGGGCAGGAGGACTGCAGACTCAGGGTCAGCGAGCCCCTCACCCCGGCCCTGACCATCCCATACTCACCAGAATCTGAATCTTCGGGATTGTGGAGCGACTCCCAGAGCAGTCAGGTCTGAAAAGAGTTGGGGCGGGAAAGTATTTCCATCATTCCCAACCTATGGGGATGCAGGCAGCAAATGTGAAAAAGGCGTGGAGTCTCAAACCCAAAACCTCAGTTTTCCAGGGACACGAGCCAAGCCAGAACCGGGAGAGCAGCAGTGAGGGGCGCGGCTACAGACGGCGGGAGCTTCGCGGGCTGGGCCAGGCGGAAGGGCACGCATGCGCATTTCACCATCTCGTGGTGCTCCTTTTACCTACTTCGGAAAGACACGCGCCATTGGAGAAAAAGGAATAGGCGTCGTGAGTCCGTGAGGCACTGATCTCTTGGGATGCCTACCTTTTCAGCTTCTCCATCTTCCTTGTCTCAGCGTGGTAACTCAGGCCACTCGAACTTCCCTTGGAGACCCGACGCTTCCTCTCGGTCTGCGTCTCCAAGGAAACGGACGCAGACTACCGAGTGCCTAGAGGGACTAATCTCGCAGGGCAAATTGTAGCTCTCTACACACTCTTCTCAACTTGGTTTCAAATATCCCTCAGCTGACCCCGCCCAACATCCTAAAGAATTATGTCATATTTCTCTTTTCATCTTTTCTACATCGCTTCCTTCCCCATCCTTATTCTTGATGTTGCTTCCTATTTCACCAAGAAAGTCGTTGGATCAGTAAACTCAAAAAGTTCGGGTCACTTCATTTACCCACCTACTCGCCTCCCTCCTTTGACTATTTAGATTGCTTACTAACACCTATTCCTACAATTATGCACTGAATCCTGTTCTCACTCTCTCTAAGATACTTCCCCAGCAGTTCACCTGGTTTTCTCCCATTACCCTCACCTCTGTATTATTCCCATTGGCATACCAACACATTTTAATTCTTTCTGTTTAAAGAAAAAAGTGATCCCTGGCTGGTGTGGCTCAGCTGGTTGGAGCATCATCCCGTAACCAAAAGGTTGCAATTTCGATTCCCAGTCTAGGCACATACCTAGGTTGCACTTCAGTCCCAGAGTCTGGGCACCTGCAGGAGGCAACCAATGGATGCTTCTCTCTTGAATCAATGTTTCTCTCTCTCCATTCCTCTCTCCCTTTCTCTCTCTCTCTCTAAAAGCAATGAAACAATGTCCTCAGGTGACGATAAACAATAAAAGTGACCACTTCCATCCAGCTCCACCCCATTTCTGCTTCACAGCAAAACTATTACAGAGGTTTGCCTACTCTGCTTCCCATTCCTTTCTCCTTCTTCAGTCAGGCTTCCACTCTCCACCTCTCCACTGAAATTGCCCTTGTCATTGCCACCAGTGACCTCCACTTTGCTAAACCTCACAGTCACATCTCAGTTCTCATCTTACTTGGCCTCTCTGCACCATTTGGCACAATGGGTCACTCCCTCCTTGACACACTTTCTAAACTTGGCATCCAGGAAACCACTCTCTTGAGTGGCTTCCTACCTCCTTTTCTTCTCTTTTGCTGGTCCTCTTCGTCTCCATTTATTATCTGATTCCCCCAGGACTCATATCTAGTTCTCTCTTTTTCTCTATCTGCTTTTACTCCATGTGCTCCCTTCCAGTCTTATGACTTCAGATGTCACCTCTACCCATATGCTTCCCAGACTCACATCTTCAGCCTCTCTCCTGAATTCCAGCCACATACATCCAATTGTCTACTCTGTATCTCCATTTGGACACCCAATAGGCAACTAACATGCGATTTTCCCCCAGAAACATGTTCACCCAACTCAAAATGACAACTCTCTTCCAGGAGTCATCCAAATCTGTCAGCAATACCTTCAAAGCTTATCTGGAATCAAACCACTTACTGCCACCACCCAAAAATACTCTGCTTTCCTCTCATGCCTGGACTATAGTATCAGCTCCCACTCTTGCCGTACTCCAATTCTCTCTCCACACCCCAGATTTGCTAGATAGAGCATAAATTTAAACTTGCATTCCCGTTTAAAAAATAATTTGGGGGAACAAATATAGTGGTACCTCGGTACTTGTCATTAATTCATTCAGACAAGTGGTGAGCAAGCGACTATGGATGACACATTTTCTCCTGTGGGGTGGCGTCGTGACTCATCCAAGTGCTACGAGTGGAAAGCAAGTGCCTAAATGCTGAAACATTTTTTCTCGTCAAAATGTGACAAGTACTAGGTTTGATGAGTTCTGAAGCCAATGAGTATCGAGGTACCACAGTAATTTGAACTCATCTAAACTCGATTCAGGGAATGTTACTAAAGAATCCCAAGCCAGCCCTAACTGGTGTGGCTCAGTGGGTTGTCCCATAAAGCGAAAGGTTACTGAAAGGATTCCAGGTCAGGATACACGCCTAGGTTGCAGGTTCAGTCCCTGGTTGGGACATATGCTGGATGCAGCGGATCAATGTTTCTCTCATGTTAATGTTTCTCTCCCTTTCTTTCTCCCTCCCTTCCCTGCTCTCTAAAAATAAGTACATAAAATCTTTTTTTTTTTTTTGAAGGAGTATGCTAGGCCAGAGTGCCCAACCTTACCCTCCTCTTTAAAATCATAGGAAAATATTTTAAATTGTATTGCATACTATGATAAACAGAAGAGACTGCCGTGGTAAGTGATCAGCTGGGTGCTCTGGCCATCCAGTACCCTCTTGGCTTGCCCCTAGAGCTAAAGAAATCACTATGTCAGGCATCCCCATTTGCAGAGCCCACTGTACCGTGAAACAGTTTAAAAGTAGGAGGTAGCAATATGTGGCAAACCCAAGTGGTTGCCTACCCAACACCCATTTCTTCCCATCCACCTCAGCTAACAGCCCCGGTCATATTCAGATATGCACTGTCTATAAAGTAAGTACGCCCCAGCCCGAGTCCCAGCTCCCTAGTCCTCCAGTAGTCATGATTGATCTAAGCTAGGCTTGGTGGGCCCATTTTCCTTGCCAGTTATAGGCTTAGTCTAAGGCACGTGATAAAACGTCTGGCCAAAGAGTAGAGTGAGAAGTCTACTCGGAGACTTTTGGGAAAATTTTTCATCACACTTAAGAAAAAAAGAAAAAGCATTCCCTCATCTGCTTCTGGATACTGTCATATTTGTGTGGCATTCCCAGAACTGTGGAACTGTGAGGGGAGTTAACCAAACGGAATGGAAGAAAGCAAAGTGGGGGTACCTGTTCCTTGATAGCATTTTCAAGCCATTAGATTAACCAATCTTGTTATCTATCTAGAAAACCTACTGTGCACCAAAGTCTTTAACACAGGTTATCTCCTTGAACCCCCACATTCATCCGCTGACAGTAGATATTAATATCCCTTTGTAATGGATGAGAAAATTGGAGTTATGAAAATGAAGTCATTGGCCCCATGGGACAGGCTGAGAATTGAAGCACTCAGATTCAAACTAGGGTCTCCCTGACTCCGCAATCCATCTTTTCTTTCACTGAGGTTGGAAAATCACTGAAGCACCCTGAAGAAGCAAAGAGGTTTAATAAATAAATATAAGCCATTGATTTATAAGTAGAGGCCCTCTATTAACTCTGCCATTTGGCCAAATGATTTAACCCTATCTGCAAGCCCCAAGTCCTGTAAAATGGGTAATTTACAGCATTGTTTTGGAAGACTCCATGTGATAAGGCTTGCAATGTGCTTGGAACAGTACTGGGCTCTTAAGCATTCAATGTATTATAATTGTTACCATGAGTATGCTGGATATCTTTTTAAAAATAGAATATAATTTACTTGAAAATGTGTCAAAAACAAGGACTGATGGATAGAGGTGTAGTGCGATACAAGTATAGTAAAATTAAAATAGTAAAAAGTTAAAGGTAAAATGTTCACTGTAAAAGTCTTTCAACTTTAAGTTTGAAAATGTTCATAACCCAACATTTTAAAAAATCGCTCTGTGGTCAGCTTTGGAAAGAGGGAGAGCTAAGTTTTGTTTTGTCTTAATAGAAAAGGTATACAAAAAAAAAAAAATGGGCGAGATCTTCAACTCTGTCCCGCCTTTGGGCTGTGGGCCGTTGGTAATGCTGCTTGAATGAAATCATCGAGGACCGCTTGCGAAATACCAAATCCTCGAGAGCGAGGCCAAAGGCTGCCAAGCCCTCGCAAGGGACAGGGACGCGCTCCAAGATCCCCATTCCGCGTCGATGCCCAGGAGGTGGGGCTGGCGAGCCCCAGCGGAAACGCAGCTCGGCCATTACCAGGGGGTTCCGGGCTGGCGCTGGCCGCCTCGCGCCGCATGTAAGTATTTTTGGCGGGGCGGGGAAAAGAAGCATCAAATTTCAAAAAAAAAAAAAAAAGGCACCCAAAACCCCACAGCACCGCGCGCGATGGGCGCCTTTTGGCTGCGGGAACGAGTGGAGGATGCTGGGAAGGAGGTAAAATGGCCACCGGCAGCGGCCTGGACGAGGAGAGGAAGAGGGGGCGGTCGCAGCTTCTGCCCCCCTCGCGCCCAGCAGTCCGGGCCGAGGAGAACGAGAGCGGCCGCGAGAAGATGGGCTGGGCCCAGGTCGTAAAGAATTTGGCTGAAAAGAAGGGTGAGTTCCGCGAGTCGCGGCCACCGCGGCGAGAGGACGAAAGCAGCAGCGGTGTGGGCGGCGGGCTTGGCGCCCCCGCAGGCCTGGCAGCGCCGGGTCTTGGCGACTTCCCCCCGGCCGGCCGCGGGGACCTGAAGGGTCGTCGGAGAGACCCGGCCGGCGAGGCGGCGGACCCCCGGAAGAAGAATGGCGCAGCCGAGGCAGGCCGGAGGAAGAAGGCCGAGGGGGCGGCCATGGCGACCCCAAACAGGCCCGGCGCGGCCGAGGATACGGCCGAGAGGCCCCCCCAGGATGAGCCGGGGACAGCAGCGACGAGCCCTGCGGCAGGCCCGAGCAAGGGCCGCTTCCTTGTGCGCATCTGTTTCCAGGGAGACGAGGGCGCCTGCCCAACCCGGGACTTCGTGGTGGGCGCGCTCATCCTGCGCTCCATCGGCATGGACCCCAGCGACATCTACGCGGTCATCCAGATCCCGGGCAGCCGCGAGTTCGACGTGAGCTTCCGCTCAGCGGAGAAGCTGGCTCTGTTCTTACGCGTCTACGAGGAGAAGCGCGAACAGGAGGACTGCTGGGAGAACTTTGTGGTGCTGGGGCGGAGCAAGTCGAGCCTGAAAACGCTCTTCATCCTCTTCCGGAACGAGACCGTGGACGTGGAGGACATCGTGACCTGGCTCAAGCGCCACTGCGAAGTGCTGGCCGTGCCCGTGAAAGTGACTGACAGGTTTGGGATCTGGACTGGGGAGTACAAGTGCGAGATCGAGCTGCGCCAGGGGGAGGGTGGAGTCCGGCACCTTCCGGGGGCCTTCTTCCTTGGGGCCGAGCGGGGCTACAGCTGGTACAAGGGGCAGCCCAAGACGTGCTTTAAATGTGGTTCCCGGACCCACTTGAGCGGCAGCTGCACGCAGGACAGGTGCTTCAGGTGTGGAGAGGAGGGGCACCTGAGCCCTTACTGCCGGAAGGGCATCGTGTGCAACCTCTGTGGCAAGCGAGGACACGCCTTTGCCCAGTGTCCCAAAGCTGTTCACAACTCCGTGGCAGCTCAGCTGACCGGCGTGGCGGGGCACTGAACGCGCACCTGCTTGCCACGGTGAATACAGAGCCAGCTTACCCCTCTGAAGTGCCAAAACTTTTTTTCAGACCATTTTTTATCGTGTTTGAAGGAGATCTTTTTAAACCTACAAAAGACATCTCTTTCTGCCTTCTTAAATCGAGTTTACTCCATTGCAGCCTTTTCTGAATTGGTGATCTTGTCACCAGTACTGAGTACCGAGAACTGTAGTGTGCAGATATGTGTCAGTTCCGCTTTTTTGTTGTTGTTGTTTACGTTTTTGTATTTGGATTTTTTGTTTTTTTTGGAGGGGGGGCGTTGTACTTGTTACTCCCTATGCCCTGTCTTCTCCCCAGATTTCTACCCTGTGGGCTGCCTGCCTCACCTTTATGCCCTAGCACTAGCTACAGAGCCCAGCACATGGTAGGCACTCAGTGTTTGTTGACTTGAAAACATTGTTGACTGTGGCTTCTGTCAGGGTGTCTAGCTTTTGCAGCTCTTTCCCTCCCTTTTAAGTTGCTGCTTCTAATCTGTGTGGTCTGAGAATTTGTGAAACCAGTGTTGTAAGACGTGTATGTGTCATCTGATTCAATAAGCTCTGAATGGTGGCCAAGGGCCTCTCTTATGGCATTAAAATGCATGGACTTTGTGACAGCTCTTTAGGTGGCTTAGAAGCCATTTTTCACAGAATCATGGAATCTAGAATTTTCCTGTGGGAAAGGACCTAGAAATTGGTTTACGCCAGTTCCATGGTTTTCTAACAGTGAAACAGGCCCCTAGAGGTTAAATAACTGGGTCAAAATCACATAGCTGTCTGGTGCCCAAGCTAGCCTAGAGTAGTCCCCTGACCCCAAACCCGGTGCTCATTCCACTACCTCTCACACTTCACAACATTTTCCTCAACACTTGAGGGCCCAGAAAGTCTGATCTCTGCAGAATAGTTTGCCCAGAGGAATGCTAAGAAATCATCTGGGGGAGGAAGCAGAAAAACGAGATTTAGCAGGGGCTTCTTTTGAATACCTGTAGATAGGGAAGGGACAAAAGAACATAATCCAGGGTGCACTCGTTGCTCCCTGGGATACCACATCTGGATTGAAGTGTGCCTGATCTTTTGGGGCCTTCCCCTTCCCCATTCATTGCCACCAGTAAGAAATGGGGGTGCTCCTGTGGAAGGAAACCTACCAAAGGTTTACATTTGCACCTCAGCTTCAATAGTTAGAAACCCCAGAGAAGCAGCTAATGGAGTTCATCTGCAACCTCGACTCCCAGGAGAAAGACTGTTTTAAACAGGAATTATAAGTGAGTTGTTAACTCCAAAATGTAGTTGCGGATAGGATAGGTCAAGAGAGAGGGTGTTGCGTTAACTGTTATCAAGTTAAAGGAGAAAAGACAATACACTACTTTTAGTTTTTGTCTTCCCTTTGCATTATGTTTTGCTCTTTCCTTGTGGCTTAGAATGTAAAATCCATTGTTAAAATTTTGTTCTGAATAAATATTTATCTTTTGTATTGCTAACATTGCTGTGTTATTTCCTTTCAAAATGTTAAGAAGCATGGATACAGAGACCCTACTTCTATCCATACTTCTACACACCATTTGTTTACCCTGCAAGTTCCAGCCCCTTCAGGCAACACTTAGCACCTACTTTGTTGTGCCAGGCCCTTTAGAGTTGCTCCCCACCCCCACACCCAGTGTGCTAATCACTTAGCACACTGTTAAAACTCAAGTTTCGAGTCCCTAACTCAGCTCCAAGGAATGGAAATCACTGGAGCAAAGAACAACATTTGTTAGCAAGCTTCCCCAGGCAATTCTGATGGGCTGCCCCGTTTGAGACCACTGTTCTGAATAGTACTGAGATAGTACTAAGATGGTGAGAGGGACTCTGCCCTTGGGAAATTACAAACCGGTGCAAAGGACAGAAGGAAGATGTCAATTCCATCATTCTTAGTAACTGTAAGTGCCAGGAATTGGGTGCAAAAGTATTCATGGGCTCTTTAGAAATGCCGTCTCTTGAGCTATATAAGAGAGGCCGAGAAAAAGAACCCAGGACTCTCCTGGAGAGCTGACTCCTCCAAACTATTTATGGAGATTTCCCTCCCCTCCCCCCAAGACCTACCCCTCTGAAGAACTTTACAGCTCTGAGATGTTAAGTTGATCTGGTCCTAAGGAAATTCCCAGTGTATTGATTCTCTGAGTCAGTGATTTCAGGATATTTCCAGAGGTGATCTGGTGTAATTGGGGCCTGGTTCGCTCTTGGGAACCCTGCCTTTCACAGCTAGCTCAGCCCCTCTCCACCCCATCTCCCAAAGCAAACAGACCTTTCCCTCCTCGATTCCTCCCTCCTGTCCTCTCCCTCACAGTCATCTCTTCCTTTTCTGCCTCGGTTTTCCTCCCGCGCAGGGCTTGGGGACCAGCGGCCAGGAGAAAGCTTGCATTCATTACACTCCCCTCCCCCTTCTTCCTAGCCGGCTTAGGGCCAAGAAGCCTCCTAGGAAGGAGCTTCCCTCTCTCCGCCCCTCCCCTGCAACTCCTGGAGGGAGCAGAGGAAGAAACTTTCCTTGCCCATCCCCCACAGAATCCGCTCCAGGGCCTCCTGCCTGGTGATCTGGGGACTGAGCCACGGGTTGGAGTGGAACAAACCTCCCCCAGCTTCCTCTCCCAATCTAGCAGCCCCCAAATTACAATCCCTCACTGTTCATGGGCTCCAGGGGAGTGTGCAGAGATCCCCAGACCGAGGCTCGCAGACTAGCTGCCAGGCTCTCTGCGTACTCCCATGAACAAGACAGTGCGCTTGCAGAGGGAGATACAGATAAGAAGCATGCAATTTTTAATAAGTATTTTTAAATACTCTGAAAAAAATACAAAGAGTTCAGAATTGTCTGAAGTACAGGTTTCCTAGAAGAGATAATGTCTCGTCTGAAACCAGCAGGATGAATAAACGCCAGGTGAAGAGGGAAGAGATATCCAAGCACAGCAGAAACAGCCTGTGCAGCCCTGGACAGTGTGGCTCAGTTGGCTGGGCGCGGTCCTGCAAAGCACCGCAGCTTCAATAGCATTGCGGGTTCCATTGCAGGCAGGGCACATGCCTGGGTTGCAGGTTTGGTCCCCAGTCGGGGAGTGTGCAAGAGGCAACCGATCAGTGTTTCTCTCTCATGTCAATGTTCCTCTCCTCTTTTTCTCTCCATAAAGGATGTGGAAGAGAAGGTGTGGAATAGGGGATTCAATATGTACAGCCTTAAATTCTAAGGGGAGTTCTGGGCTTGAGAAATAAACATACGAGTCCTATAGCAATAGCTTTCACACTATCCACACCCCACATAAGATGTACATTTTACATTGCAGCCATCAGACATGTATGCACATGTGTATTTATATATAAAAAACAAATAGATGAAATATACAGGTAATATTAACCCTGTGGGTGGTGCCCTTATATTTTTTTATTCTATTGCTTCATTGTTTTATAAATGTTTATATGACCCATTAAATTGATTTTACAATCTCCTAATGAGTCATGAAAGAAAGCAGAGGGGAGAAAGACTACAAGAACTTGGATCATACCTTGAGCAACTCTGTGAGAGTTTTCCCTGATGGAAAAGTGAATCATGACAAATTAATAAGGGACAGCCAGAAAGAGAGTAGGAAAACAAGAGTGTAGAGACATATAAACTAGGGGAGGAGAGTTGCAAGTGACAGAGATTACCAATTGTTATTGAGTGCTGCAAAAAATCAAGTAAAATTGACTTGAAGAAATGTCAAGTAAGGGACTGAAGAGTACTTACTGGATTGAGTAATGTGGAGGTTATGGGGGGGAGCTTTTAGAGTAGACTAATGGGGGCAGGAGTCAGACTAAGAAAAAATAATCTTAAAATGCCAACCCAACTCCTTTCCCAGGAGGCTCCTGGGCTCCTTTGGGACTTCACACTGAGCCAGGATGCCCATTCCTTCTCTTCTGGTCAACTTAGGTATGGTGCCGACGAGGAGCTCAGTATGGTGGAGTGCGGAGTGGTACAAGAGGAAACTACTGTAAAGGTGAGCAGAGGTCAGACTAAGTTGAAAGTGGAGTTCCCTGAGAGTGTACCAGACACGTGCAAAACCAATGGATACATAGAGCACCACTTGCTGGCTTGTCAATGTGACTAAGAATATTTGGAGAGGACAGGTTTCATAAAAATACAGATATATTGTAGGAAAGAATGGAAACTTTGCATAGTTTTAAAATAAAACACAGACTAACATCCTTGGAAGCAATTTGTTTGGCACTGTCTATTAATATTTAAAATTCACATACCCTTTAACACAGCAATCATTTATAGGAAATGAATCTATAACTAAACTTGGAGATGATCACAAATATGAATGTACCAGAATGTTCATTAAAGCATTACTTGGGGTACCAAGGACTGAAAACAAACTGATTGTCTGTCAATAGGGAACTAGTTAGATAGTCTGTGGCACATCCAAATAACAGAACACTATGCAGCTGTTAAAAGGAACAGTTCTATATATATTACTGTGGAACAATCTCTAAAAAACATTTTAAAGTGAACAAAGCAAGATATGGTATGCTACTGTTTACATTTTAATTTTTTCAGCTCTATTGAGGTATAAGTGACAAAATCGTAAGATGTGAAGTGTTCAATGTGATTTATATATGTATTACAATTTTTAAATAATGGATTAAATATATATGCTTATCTATGTACAGAATAACTGAAAGGATATTAATGAAATTGGTAACTTGTAGTTTCTGAGAAGAACTAGATATTAGGTTTGGGATAGAAGGAAAACTAACTTTTCCCTGTGCTTTTGTTTTTTTATTTTGTTTTTGTTTTAACTGTTTCATGTATTATCTCTGGCCAAAAACTAATAATAAAAATCAGTGCAAAAGAGAAGACTTCAAAGAAATTCCTGTAGACTGCAAAGACAGGAGCCCATTTCCTCTATGTTTAAAAATAAGAAGCTTTAATGGGAGAGTTTGACATGCTACAGCAACCAGCTCTGGCCTCCCTGCTTCCAAGCTTGGTCTCCTGCAATCCAAAAAAGTCCTCAAAATGAAATTTGATCAGGTTACTCTGCAGCTTAAAGACCTTCAAAGACTTTGTGTTCTCCCTGGGGCCCACAGCCCTGCCTCCTCTGGGCCTCAACCCTTAACCCTGGCTGGGGCTCCTGCTAGTCATTCCAGGAATTCACCCTCCCCGGACAAGGTTAACCCTTACCTTCCCCAGCACTCAGCTCTGATGCCCCTTCCTAATTGCAACCTTCCCTAACCTTCTAGACCAGACACCCTCTCTTCCATTCTCCTCTCCTTCCAACAGTTACTGCAGTACAGTGGACATGTTTGTTTATGCCATGGTTTGATTGCTATCTGCCTCTGTCTCTCAATTTTGAGCTCCGACGGGACAGTGACCATGGCTCTTTTACTGTTGTCTGCAGCTCCAGCATTTAGCACTGTGCCTGGAACATAGTAAAAGCCCAGTAAATACTTATGGTATGAATGATCTAGAAATTACTTGGCTGAGGTTAAAGATCAGGACATGTGTCTACTTGTCCTTATTTAATGATACCCTTAAGCATATCCCTTCATCTTTAAAAAGTTAATTCACTCCTTCGGTCTTCTCACATGTGGTGAGGCTTTCCTTGACCTGAGAGGCCAGGCCCATCCTCCCTATTTCCCTGAGGCAATCTCACTGAAACTTAAGCCTGCAAGTCGCCTGGCACTAAGAGGCACAGAGGAGACCACTAGGCTCCTGGATCCCAATGCCTGGCTTCAACACTCCCTTACCCCTAGCAAGAGCAGCCCCTGCCCTAAGCCCCCACTACCTTTCCTCAGGGGACAGGGCGAGGATTGTGTGGCCACAAGAGGAACTGTCTGCCCACAGTCTTTGCCCTCCCTTTTTTATTTTTTATTTTAATCCTCACCTGAGGACATATTTTCATTGCTTTTAGAGAGGGAGAGGAAGGGAGAGGGGAGAGAGAGAGAGAAAAAGACAGAGAGAGAAAAAAACATCGATCAGTTGCCTTCCATACCCACCCCAACCATGAACCAAACCTGCAACCTAGGTATGTGCCCTAACTGGGAATGGAATCGCAAACTTCCCGTTTATGGCACTGCCCTCCCTTTCTAGAACATTCTCTGAGCTCCCAGAATTCTCTTCCAAAATATCCCTAAGCTTGTTTACAGGGCCTTCCTGGGCCTCATCCCTGGGTCCATCTCAGCTGAGGGCAGGTTGCAACATCTAATGCACACTTTATAGACTTGAGGCTAAGGTCTCAAGTAGCTCTTTGCAAGACAGCTTGGATGTGGTGTCCCTCACTGATAGGATGGGAGGTAGCTGTACAAAGGCTCCATGCAGGATCCAGAGGGTAACTCTCTTTGGGTCAACACATTCTGGCCCAGAACTCCAAGGCTCTTGGAATTCTAATTTGAACCTGGCCTTCCAGGTTGTTATGAAGGTATATTTGTCAAGGAGGAGAATAGAATATACTTCATTTAACACATTACTGTAGATTGATGTATAACTTGTCCTGGGCTCTACAAATGCCTATTTGGTTGTATCATTTCTTAACTACATAACCTTTCCAGGTCTGTTTCCTTACCAGAAAAACGGGTTTAATGGCAACTGCCTCATCTGGGCTGGTGAAAAAAATGAAACAATTTATGTGGAGGGTTTGGCAGAGGGCCAGGCCCTCAGTAAACAGTAATTATCATTGCTATTTTTTCCTTTTTGCCCTCTGGCTACCATCTTCCATGTTTTTCTATACACATCCAAACTGGTCTCTTTTGTAGGATTTCCACACTGTTCCTCCCTCCTTACCCACACCAGTAATGATAACCTCCCTATTCTCTCCACCTAGTCAAATTCTACCCCTTCTTCAATTATGATAATAGCTACTGGTGAGGGCAGTTTACTGTTTCAGGCATCATATTGAGAACTTGACATGTCAGTTCAGTTCTGACACCAACTCAATGAAGTAGGTACTGTTTATTTCTCCCCAAACACAGTTACTGGGATCTGAAGAGCGGAAGCACTGGCAGCTGGTAAGTGGCAGAGCCAGCGGGAATGTGAACTCAGGGTGTCTTACTGCAGAGTCAGGATTATTTTGGCCGTTGCCTCCCTTCTTGCAGTGCGCTGGCGACCCCTCTATCCTTCAAGCTCCCACAGCCAAAACTGTCACGCTCCGTCAGCTCTAGGGGTCTATGGACCTTCCGCCCAAGAGGGCGGGCACTTTTGTCTCACGCCACGTTGCCCACGTCCTCGATCCTCCCTCCCTCTCTCCCCCTCTCCCTTTCTTCCTCCCATTGAGTACGGAGTCTCTACTCTGTCAGGCTTTGTGTTCGTTCACATGCAAAATGTTAGCAGTGCGTAAGTCAGTGGAGGATGGAATTATATGTCATTTTCCTCTTTCTTCTTTATGCCCTTCTAGTTGGCTGATTTTTTTTTTTTTTCCCAGTGACCAGGCAGGCCAGGTCCTTTGAACCCAGTTCAAATGTTGCTTGACTAGGATGGTCGGAAGAAGGCTCTGTCTCCTTAACTCCCAGCCCCCACGCCTCCTTCACTGGCCCTCAAATCCAGGCCGCCCTGCCCCCTCCGGAAGGGGGAGTTGGGGGCGAACGCCGAAATCTGAGTGGTTCTTTTAAGCCTTTGTTGCCGTAGAAACGGACTGCACAGGCTTTGGCGGTCCATTACACCATCCTCCAGCGATACAGCCAATGGGCTCCGAGCTGCATCCTGGACTCCGAGCTCCATCCCAGGCACCCCCGCCCTTCAGCGGCCCGGCAGCCCACCAATGGACAGGTCCCTTAGCTTAGAGCCCGCCCCCGGCCCAGGGACCCTACCAATGAACTTCGACTCTGCTTTCCCTCTAGCTTCAAAGTAGCAACAGACTCGATTTAAAAAAAAAAAAGGAATTCTCCAAATTAGAAGGAATTAACAATAAGGCCTCTGTCAGTTGTACCTTGAGTAATCTTTGGCTGGTATTTTATTTAAGGAGAACAAACTTTCATTACACAATATATGTCATTCTCTAATAAATTTCAGGCAATGAAAATTTAGGCAATGGGGTTGATATCACCTCTATGTGGATTTCTTTCATTACAGGTATTTTCATTTAATTTAAAGTGATCAAGGAACCAGTCATCTTTCCTTGTTTATATTTAAAATATAATACATACAAATTAAAGACGCTGAGTTTTTATAGTTCATGAAATATTGACCTAAGTAATTGGTAGCTGAGTTCTATTAGACAATTTAACTCCTGGATTCAAAGCATATTAAAACTGTAGGATAAATAAATATTTCTCTTAATCCATTGAAGAAGTTCCATTGTTAAGGCAGCTTTGATTCTCTAGAGTCTACATAAACTAAATGACTTTTTAAAACCCAGTGCCATTTTTTTAAATAAATATTTTTATAATATTTTTGACTTACAGAAACATTGAAAATGCAGTTTTTAATCTCCCATCTATCCAATTTCCTCCATTATTAACATCTTATATTTCTATGGCACACCTGTACAGTCAGTAAATCAAAATTGATAAATTGTTATTAACAAAAGTTAATAGTTTAGTGAGATTTCCTTAGTTTTTACTTAATGTCCTTTTTCTATCCCAGGATGCCACCCAGATTCCACATTGTGTCTCCTTAGGTCCCTTCTGGCTATGGCAGTTTCTCAGACACCAACAAGACTTATCCCTGTTGGCGCTGACCTTGATCAGTTGGCTGAAATAGTGTTTGTCAGGTTTTTCCACTGTGAAGTTACTTTTCTCTTACCCCTTTCCGTGCTGTTCTCTTTGGAAGTGACTGACTATGCTTAGCCCACACTTAAGAAGTGGGGAGTTATGCCCCACCCCCTCGGGGGTGGAGTTTCTACATAAATTATTTGGAATTTTTCTGCACTGAAGATTTGTCTCTTTACCTGTTTTTTTATTCAGTCATTTATTTATATCACTATGGACTCATAGATATTTATTTCATACTTTAGGTTATAATCTAATAGTATTTAATTTTGTTACTCAAATTGTTCCAGCTCTGGCCTTTGTGACTCTTTTACTTGGCTCCTGTGTCCCTCTGACATGCCCCCATCTTTGTATGTCTTGTCTTCTCATTGTTGTTCTTGAGCACTCCCTTACTTTCTGACACTGTATGATGCCATCTTCTATGCTTCCTGTCCCAGTCCTAGAATCAGCCATTTCTCAATGGAATTCAGCCCTGATTCCTCCTATTGGAGAATGATATTAGAAACCAAGATCTGGGCACTAAGTGTGCTCACTGCCCAGGTATTCTTTCTTTGAAGCCTTCTCAACTCACAGAACAAAGAAATATATGTGTATATAATAACTTGCATTTATCACATACCTGTACATATTTCTGTATCTATATTAAGCTAACCATGAGTTCATATTTATATTTCCAGCTCTCATCCTTTATTACATGAATCGTTCTACCCTCCTGCTCTTGCTTATCTGTAAATTCTTAGTCCAACAGTGAGAAACCCAGCTCCCACTACCCACCATCCGTAATTAATCATTCAGTTCCAGTATACATGTATTGCAGTTTCAGCATGGCTAACCCATACACGGAGGAAACTTTATCAACTAGAGTGTAGTACTTCGGTACACTTTCTCATGCTTTTAGTTTTACAGACTCCACTCATTTCTCAAGTTACTTAAGTCAGCACCCTTTCCCCCATCCCCTTCAGCAAGGTTGTTTCATACATTTGTAATGCAGCTCATAGTTTTGTCACATGCTACATTATATCTTAGGATTCTCCAGATGTCCTAAATGAGTTTTTAAAATTTTTCACGCATTAAAGTTCTTTGTGTTGTACAGTTCTATGGGTTTTGACTTATGTATAATGAATGTCCTGTGTCCACTATGACAGTAGCATACAGAAAAGTTTCACTGCTCTTTAGTGCACCTGTTCAGCCCTCTCCTCACCAAACCCTGGCAACCACAGATCTTTATACTGTTTCTACAGTTTTGCCTTTTTGCCCCTTCTTTTTAAAAAAGAGAAGACACACCACAGAGTATTTTTGTTATTGCTCTTGTTATAGCTACCACTCATTGAATCTTTACCATGTTCCATGTCCTGAAGTATTACACACTTCCAATTTTGAAAATGATGAAACTGAGGCAAATGAGATAAAATAACTCACTAAAGAGTCAACATTGAACAAAGTTTGACTTAATATCTTGGGTGCTGTGATTGGTTAAAGCCCCAGTATTTCCGTGTTTTGACTTCTGAGAATAATGGGAATCCACTATCGTTTAGCCAGTAAGATGAGGACGACTTACATCTCAGTTTACCCAGGCAGTCTCAGTTTATTTTTGTTGGTCCAGCATAATCATCAATAGTGTCCCCTTTTATGAGACATTATATAGTCACTGCCAAAGAGAAAATTCTACTGAATTTCAGAGTCAGCTAGAATAAGCATTTTACTCCAGGAGATGTAGAGATGGACCAATGGCGTGTGATTTTCAGAATCACCAGATGGGACCCACTATCCAGATAAAATCCTCTCTCCCATCTACTCACCTTCCCATTCCTTCTCCCAACCTGATTATTCCCCAATTCCACCAACTGTGCTGCTGCTAAAATGACTCTGACACTGTCCTCCTCTCACTGTGAACGTGTCCCCAGTCTGCGCTCTCCTCTCTGTCTTGTGCTTCTCTGAGTTTCAGACTACATCTCATGGACTGACAACTGAGTATTCCATCAGGGTTTTTAAGACTTGGGGATTTCACAGAGAAGTTAAAACAATAATCCCCCCACCCCAACCAAAAAACCCCAACAATTTTTAAAGTTTGGGAATGGGCAAAAAGATCACCAACTTTTTTATTTTGCCAGGTAAAGACCAGAAAAACCTCCACTTCTATATTAGCACTGTCTATTAGAAATATTGGATATAAAGCAAGCTGGAAAATAATACAATTAAAAATTTTAAAAAAAGGAAATATAACGCAAACCATATGTGAAATTTTGAATTTTCCAGAAGCCACATTTAAAAAGGTAAAAAAGAAAGAAAACAAGTGAAATTAGCTTTAATATATTTTATTTAACCCAATAGGTCCAAACAGTATAATCTCAACGTGTAATCAATAGAAAAAAACATTAACGTGATTATTTTACATTTTTATGCTGTCTTTGAAAGTGGTGAGAATTTTGCACATTTCAGTTTGCATTAGCCATATTTAAGTGCTTAAGGGCCACATGTACAGTTCTATACTATTATTCAGTAAAAGAAAGAGCCCGGAAATACACACACACGCGCACAATCATAAACACACACACACGATCATAATCTCTGAGTTTTTAAAGAGATTTAGATGAATCAAAAAAGGACTCACCCTTGCCTTGACTGTGTGGCTTAGCCAATTGGTGCATTGTCCTATGCACCAGAAGGTCATGGGTTGGATTCCTGGTCAGGGCACATAACTAGGTTGCGGGTCTGATCCCTGGTTAGGGTGCAGAGAGGAGGCAGCCAATTCATGTTTTTCTCTCTTCCTTTCTCTCTAAAATTAATAAAAACATATCCTCGGGTGAGGGCTTTTTTTTTTTTTTTTTTTTTAATGACTTACCTTGCTGTTATTGTTTTTGCTGTTCATTATGAAATGTCTTTAAAGACCATGCCAGTTTGCAGACTGCAGTTTTGGAGCTAGACAGTTGGAGTGGGTGGAGTTGCTTGATAGTGCCTGGGACAGCCACGCCCACCTGAGTGGATTCTTCTTCCCTTCCTCAAATAGATACTGTCTACCTTGTGCCAAACTGCAGGGTGTTGGGGATACAAAGGTGAGAGTGGAAATTAGGTGGGTCTTCTGATTTCACGGAGCTTGTGCCTACCATGATGTACAAAGTGGGGCTGTGTCCACAGATAACTTAAAACAATAATAAAACTGAGAGTCATTCTACATTTTATTATCACCATGTGCCCATAATTCTAAACCATGTCGCCAATAAAATTTCCATCCCTGAAGATCAAGTTGTTGGTCCAACTTGAGTCTAAATAATATATTTGTAAGCCTCAAATCAGCATATTTTTATTACTTTTACACTAATAAACATTATACATATTCCACAAGGAAGTTAATTAAGAGCACCCCCAGTTATACAGTCAGCCCGTAATGCATGCCAAGCCAGACATAGCTACACACATTCATTTTGAGAATAAGTCCATAACAGTCTGGAATTGTTCAAGCTTGTTTCCTGAGCACTTGTGTCTCCAGCCCCTTTGGCATAACATATGTCTGTGTTTAAACAATAGATTCAAAATAAACAATGATAGCACAGTATTATGAAGCTGAAGAACCAGAACTTGAGTTGCTTCAATTCTCTCATTTCATGTGACCACTTAGAGCTTTTGCACTGAAATTTTAAAACAGTAAAACAAAGAACAAACTGTAAAGTGTGGCAACTGCAAAATTTATTATTTAATAAAACTATTATTACTTAGTAAAGTTGTTTTACAGATCATTATTTTTAAAGTGTTTTTGTTTTTAAACTGTAATGTAATTAATGTAACGTAATTATTGCAACAGACTGCTATATAGGTATGTTTTTTCAAAGGAATATATTAATGTAATTGAAAATTGATTCAATACTCTTTTCCTTTTTTGTATTGTACTATTTTTACTGATTACACCTACAGAGTTCAATAGAAGAATATTTTCACTGTCTGCATTTCTTTTCTTACCATTATCATTAGTATTATTCATTATATTTCATGACTATTATTGAAAATAATGTCATTTAGAGGAGGTGGGTATTTAAAAATTATCTGTTCCAAGTGACAGACGAGCTAGGTAGGCCGCTGGTGCACTGAAGAAAAGAAACGTGGAGTTAGGAGGTCTCTAAGGAGGCAGGCAGGTGAAAAGTGCTAGGAAGAGTGAGAGAAAGGACTCAGCGGGCCTGATTGACTGGAAACTGGATCAAAACAGAGAAAGCGGGAGAGGAAGTCAGCTGGGTGAGTAGGGGTCACATCAAGCTTAGCCTGGTGAGCCAGGTGAGTCTGTTGTTTATGTTGAGAGTAATAGGGAAACCACTGAAGAGTGTTGAGAAGGGAAGAGACACAATCAGATCTATGACTGGGAAATCCCATCACTCTGTCTTCAAGGAGAAGAGTGGACTGGAAGGGGACCTAGTAGGTGCAGGGACCAGAAAGCAGGCTGGGCAGGTACCCAGATGAGAGATGATGGTGGCCTGGACTGATGTACTGGTAGTCAGCTTCTCTCCAAGAACCTCACTGCCTACCTACTGCAGTCTGGACAGAACAGCTCTATGGTGAGCTGAGCCTTGAACTTCTATGGCTTGTAAGGTTTAGATTCTGGGGCTCCCATTTGAAAGGACTTAGGGTAGTCTATGTGTATAATAACTACCACATCTCAGCGGCAGACTGGAGTTAGGGGTTTTGTTTTCCAAAATTTACTTTCTTCTCTGGGCTTCCATAGGAATTTGAATGCACTCATCATAAAACACTGACTCTGACTCATTCAATAAATATTTACTGAGCACCTACTGTGTAAGCCAGGCAATCTCCTAGGGATAAAGCAGTAAATAAACAAAGACAAACATATCTGCCTCTTGGACCTGACATTCTAGTATAGATGAGACATCGAAAAACAAGTGAACAAATAAAATAACTGCAGATGTGGTAGGTGCTATGAAGAAGATAGGAAAGGTGATGAAAGAAAATAATGCAACCAAAATGAAGACATCTGCCCTGGCTGGCGTGGCTCAGTGGATTGAATGCCAGCCTGTGAACCAAAAGGTAGCTAGTTCTATTCCCAGTTGGGGCACGTGCCTGGGTTACAGGTAAGGGCCCCAGTGGGGTATTCGAGAGGCAACTGGTCCAAGTTTCTCTCTCACATTGATATTTCTCTCCTTTTCTTTCTCCCCCCCTTCCCCTCTCTTTAAAAGGAAATAAATAATTTTTTAAAAAAGACATCTAATAATACCAAACTTGGGACAGAATGTGAATAAACAGGATCACTGGTATGTTGGTGGTGGAAAAGTAAATTGGTACAACTTGAAAGTTTGCCATTACCTTATAAAAGTTAGCAGCCACATGTCCTCAGATGTGCAATCGCACTTGCCATGAGATACATGGGAGGCCTTCCTGCCCTTGAGCACCAGGGACACATCTACAATTGTTAACAGTAACACTCTCCATAAGAGCAAAATCCCGGCAATAATCCAAATTTCCAAGGACAAGAGAACAGACGGGAAAGAAAATTGTTTATCTTCCACAGTAGACCCACAGTAGAAAATGAATGGTAGTACCTCACACAGGTGCAATAATTTAATGAATTTTTTGCACTATAATATTGAGTGAGAAAGTAAATACAATATTGCATACAGCATCATACTTTGATAAACCTAAAGAGAATATATTTTTAAGAGAAATTTTAAAACGAAGAGAAAGGAGAAATTGGAAACCTCATACACTGCTGGTAGGAATGTAAAATGGTGCAGAAAATCCATCAAGACAGACTAATGATTACTTAGGGATGAAGGTTAGAACAAAGATGAGTACAGTTTCTTTGGGGAATAATGAAAATATTCTAAAAGTGATTGCAGTGATGGCTGCACAGCTCTGAATATACCATTGATTTGTACTCTTTAAATGGGTGAATAGTATGGCATGTGAATTATATCTCAATAAAGCTGCTGTACTTTTTAAATTTAAGGTAAGATTTAGGATACACATTACATCAGGTGTAGGAAGGCAGGGGATGGGATGGGAAAGTTCATAGGGAAGGTAGGTTATCAATTTCCTAGTTCTTGTGTTAGGGTTGATTTCACTGGCTTTTCTTATATTACTCATAAATAAAAACATACAAACATAAAGTGAGCCAGTCAAGGACAATGATAAAAATGTCACAGACAAGTAATTCTGTGCACCTGAATAATACAGCCACAGGTAAGCAACAGCAGTGGTCAGGGCAGGCCTCTCTGGACAGTCCCATCTGAGCCGAGGCTAGAATGAGACGGGCCAGCCCTGTGGAGATGGGGGTGAAGAGCTTCCCAGGCAGAGGGGACAGTGTGTGCAAAGGCCATGAGGTGGGCCAAGTCTTCTATCTTTGAGGAACTTCCAGGAGGACAATATGTAAAAAACAGTAATAATAGCAGCAGCAGCAGTTACAGGGCTAGAGTAAGGGTGAGAGGCCCTGAACATTTAAAAGATGGCAGCGTCCTTGGGATTTCAAGTAAAACAAGTATGAAATGTAAAACTGGAAGAGTGTTAAAAAAGTTTTTTAAGCTTTTATTTTCCCCAGGATAACTCTTTGATATCTTTACTAGGTGTCAGGGATGTGTTTACATCCATTATCCCATTTAATTTGTAAAACAACTGTATGAGACAGAAACTGATTTCCCCCATTTTAAGATAAGCAAAGGAGGTACAGGGATATGACTACAGTAATTCTGACTCCATCGAGCACTAAGACGACCAGGCTGTCGTCGTTAATGTTCAAACTCGGGGATAGCGTCTAGTAAGTCGGCGGAGGAAGCATTTGATAGTGAGCAGGCCCTTCTTCAGGGTGTCCTGTGCCTTTAAGAGTCATCCCCTCCCGCCCAAGATGCTCCAATTTCCCTCCAGGGCACCGGAGCATCACCCCACCCCCACCGCCCCCGCTTCTGCGGAGCCTCACCTCAACCCCTCCCCCACTCCCCACACCCTCCGATTGGGATCTCAGCTCCCACCCGCCAAGTGGATGGTGAGGTTTACCGCCAGAGACAAGTTCCCTCCGCCTCGGACGGTGCCCACCCACTACTCCCCAGCAGAATGCCACTTTGGAGCCCCTCATTCCGACCCCTTCCAGCAAGTAAGAGGGGCTAAGCCTCAAGGCCCCCTCTCATCGCCAAGGTCTCGGTCGCCGTGAAGGTGACTTCTCCCGGGGTTAGCACACGCCCCGCAGTGCCCGTGCAGGGTGACACGTGGTGAGCAGGGAGCGCGCAGCCCCTCCCCGCCACGCGCCTTGAGCATGCGTCGCCGACACGCCTCTTGATCCGGCTCCGCCCCCATGCCCACGCAGCTTCTCGCTACCGCTGCCGGGCGTCGCGCCCTAGTCCCGCAGCAGACCAGCTGCAGTGTGTGATGGGACCTGGTTTGGGGCATTCACACATTCTCGCCTGAGGACTGTGAAAAGCGGAAAGTCTGCCTTGCTCAGGATTTGGTAGACAAGGTGCCCCAGCCCCCTGTGCGCTGAACAGGGATGAGAGAGCTGGGACTTCAAGCCTATGATTCAAGCCCTAGTCGACAAGTCCTCGGTGTTTCATACATTGGGTGTGAGCGCAGTGTCCTTTCTCAGGATTCTACTGGCGCCTTGACCGAGATAAATATGAAAAGGTTCATTGGGTCCAAAAGCACTGTTGATCCCCTATGTGGCTGGACCCCGTCTGTAGTAGGTAGGAACTACATCAATGACACGAATGAGTCTGTCCCCTTAAGGAGCTTTCCTGAGCCTGGGTCCCCCACATTCTGTTCCGGGACGGTCCAAAAAGACGCCCCAAAAGCGGAGGGGACAGAGGTCTTACCTGATGGCAGCTGTCACCGAATAATCTAAAATTTCAAAGACAGCGTGGGGCGGGAACAAGCTTTCGGCACCAGATGGGAGGCACGATCGGCACCCCCACCCCTCTCCAGTCCCCAACCTAAGAAAAGAAACAGATCTCATCCAACACCCCCAATCCTAGTCGCGAGACCGCGCAGCCCCGCCCCGGCCTGGCAGCCAGCGATTGGGAGATGCAAATACTGGGTTCTCTGCCCAGCAACGGGTGACGCGCCACTCGAGCGCGAGGCGTGGCCGGGCCGCAGCCCAAGCGGGCACCTCGGTGTTTACACGGGGCGGCCCCGCGCGCGCCGCAGCAGCCCGCAGACGGTGAGGGGGAGGGGTGGTGCGCGCGCCGGCGGGGCCGCGTGGGGAGAAAGACACTGGAAGGCAACGGGGCGGGGAGCAGCGCGCGCGGGCCGCGGCTGAGCAGGAGGCTGCTAGGAGAGCCCGCGGGGGCCGGGCGGTGCGATTCCTCCGCCCCCGCAAAACAATGTGTAGCTCGCAGCGGGACGCAACTTGCGGGAGGCGGCGGGGACGCGCCGAGCCCGCCTGAGACCGAGCCGCTGACCTCCCCCCGCCGTCCGTTGGGCCCGAGCGCCCAGCTCCTTGCGCCCCAGATCTCGGGGGCCGGGCCGAGCTGCGGGGCGGAGCCGCCCCTCCGTCGCTGCTGCCTCCTCCCCCACCCTCAGCCGCGGAGGATGCGGACGGCCCCCGGCGGCGTCTAGCGGCCCCGGGCCCAGGCGCGATGGTGCAGCAGCGGGGCACGCGGGCCAAGCGGGACGGCGGGCCACCGCCCCCGGGGCCGGGGCCGGCCGAGGAGGGGGCGCGTGAGCCCGGCTGGTGCAAGACCCCGAGCGGCCACATTAAGAGACCGATGAATGCGTTCATGGTGTGGTCACAGCACGAACGGAGGAAGATCATGGACCAGTGGCCCGACATGCACAACGCGGAGATCTCCAAGCGCCTGGGCCGCCGCTGGCAGCTGCTGCAGGACTCGGAGAAGATCCCGTTCGTGCGGGAGGCGGAGCGGCTGCGCCTCAAGCACATGGCGGATTACCCGGACTACAAGTACCGGCCGCGCAAAAAGAGCAAGGGGGCGCCAGCCAAGGCGCGGCCCCGCCCCCCCGGCGGTGGCGGCGGTGGTAGCAGCCGGCTCAAGCCCGGGCCGCAACTGCCTGGTCGCGGGGGCCGCCGAGCGGCAGGAGGGCCTTTGGGGGGCGGCGCGGCGGCGCCCGAGGACGACGATGAGGACGACGAGGAGCTGCTGGAAGTGCGCTTGGTCGAGACCCCCGGGCGGGAGCTGTGGAAGATGGTCCCGGCTGGGCGGGCTGCCCGAGGACCAGCGGAGCGCGCCCAGGGGCCGTCGGGCGAGGGAGCGGCTGTCACCGCCGCCTCCCCGACTCCGTCGGAGGACGAGGAGCCTGAGGAAGAAGAGGAGGCGGCGGCGGTGGAGGAAGGCGAAGAGGAGACGGTGGCGTCGGGAGATGAGCCTCTGGGCTTCCTGTCCAGAGTGCCCCCGGGCCCAGCCGGCTTGGACTGCAGCGCCCTGGACCGCGACCCTGACCTGCAGCCTCCCTCAGGCACGTCGCACTTCGAGTTCCCGGACTACTGCACCCCCGAGGTTACCGAGATGATCGCGGGGGACTGGCGCCCGTCTAGCATCGCCGACCTGGTTTTCACCTACTGAGCCCACCGTCAGCGGGGCGCGCAAGCCCCCAAACCAGCTGTTTACATACAGGAATCAGGTATTGGGGCCCCTCGGAGGCCGAGGCTGGCACCCCATCTCTCACGCAGCCTCCCCCCTCCTAGACGTGCCCATCCCCCCTTGAATCCATACATACCCCTCCCCCGCGGACACACCCCAAGGCATCCCAACCCCCACCCTTTCCCTGACATCCAAGCTCCTCCCCGTCCTGCCCCCTCCTGCACAGCCACCAGCAGCCAGCCCCGCTCCGGTACACCTCCCATCCTTTCCTACAGACCTGTGCCCCTCCCCCACTACGCACTTGCCCCTCCTCGAGGCCGGAGGACACGCCCCTGCCCTTGCTCCGGAATCCCTCCGCCTTCTCCTAGCCGCCTCCTGTCTAAGGGGGCGCTGGGGCCCAGAGGCCCCGCGCGCTCCTCCCAAGCCCCTCCCCTCCAAAACGGGGGGAGGGGCGCGCTTCTTTTACTCTGGGAGCGCTGGGACCCGCCCCCTTCTCGCGCATGCTTAATGCTCCTTGGGAGGAGGGGGCTGGTCCCTCTGGCCAGCACCCAAGAGAAGCGGGGTGGGTAAAGAACTATCCTGAGATATATTTTGATCCGGGAGCTGCGGCTTCCTTTCACCCCGACGGGGCGTCGCTGCCTTAATGGGAGGAGCACTCAGAAGGGGGAGAAAGGGACTAGCTGGCCTGGAAGGGTTGTTTGGAGCTTGGAAATGTCCCAAGTGGCATAACCCCCTTTCGCTTATGGGGTCGCCCAAACCCACGTGCACCCCCCCACACATACACACGCACCTCCTACTTGAATGCCTCTACAGCCTATCTTGGTCCCCAGAAAACCTCTTTCATTCCCCACCTGGGAATTGGGGGTAGAGTCTTTCTCTGGAAATCTACCACAAGAGGAAGGGGCTGCCCAAGAAAACTCAGAACCAAGACACTTAACCGTCTGTTTGGGGACAGGGTCCCTGCTGCTTCCCCCTCCCCTGGAAGTGCCCTGTCACACTCCCAAGCCTGGGCATCTCCTGTAGCCCACAGCCTCTTCCTATCACTCAAGCCCCTCTGTGCCCACAGTGATAGTATTCAGTTGGAGAAACTGAGGCACGTTGCTCCTAGGGGCTTAAGACTGAGGCATGATAGCAGATGGAGTGGTAAGAAGAGCCTCATTTTTAAGAATAGCCTTGTTTTTAAGCAGCTCACTTGAGACATCGACTGGACCAGTGAGACTGATGGGCAGTCAGAGCAGTGGAGGTGTGCCCTGTGCGCCTGTTTTTCCATGTGAAAAATAGGGATAGCGATGCTGTAGGAGGAAGCTGTCTAGTTCGGGGTGCCTTAGGGACCCTGCCCCTGATGTTAGCCCTCTTACTCCCAATTCCCCGCTCAGGCCCCGCCCCTCCGGCCTCCCCTCACCCCCCTTGCCCTCACTACCTGTATCTCACCGGCGTGTGTTCACCCTCCGGGTGTGCACACACACTCATTCACACACACAAATCTCAGGAACAAACGGTCCCAGAGTCCTCCGGGACCCCTGCCCAGGGTCTCTGCTGGTCTCTGCCCCACGCGTTCCCGTCGCTGACAAAGCCACCAGCTGCCTCCTTTACGCTTGGTGCTCCGGCTCTGGGCCTTTCTTGCGCTCTCTCTTTTTTTCTCTCTCTCTCTTTCTCTCTTTTTTAAGTAAAACAACAACAAAAAGACAATGAAAAAACCCAGAAAACGTCATGTGAGTGAAAAGATGTCATTGTCTGTGGTCTTGGAGAACTAGTCTAGTAGCTGAAGGGAGGAGGGATCCCTCCCATCTGGGGCACTGGCACCCAGTGCAGGACTTCCGCCAGTCTGATGCCAGGACTGAATAAAGTGTATTTGCCCCTACCTCGCCCTTGTGGTTCTACATGTCTGTGCCTTTCCTCAACCCTTCCCAAACAGTTCTTCAGATTCAAGTCTTTTGATTTAGCACTGTACAGAAAGAGCTGGGGTGGGGGGCGGGTTCCAGGGCAAGCCACTTGGCTCCTCCAGGCCTCTCTCTCCTATCTCAGGACTCCCTGGTTTTCATTAAGGATGGCAAGATCATTCTTGCAGGGGCCAGGCAGGTGACATAAATGAATGCGAGTCTGGGTGGACACTGGCTTCATGACCCACTTCAAGGTGGGGGCAACTGCTCACCTCCTACCAGTTGTGACGCTGTGGGATTACAGCCCACAGTGGCCAGGTGGCTAAATTTTTCAAGAGAAAATGGAATTTGGGTATTTCTGAACATCTCAATTTCAAAATGAAAGCTGACTCATTTTTGAATCTTTGTGGACCAAATAAAATGTATGAGGCATACCTGATCCAGGAGGGCCAATTTCACCCTTATTTTAATGAGTATTAAAAAGCAGGGTTGGGCCACACTGTCTGGCTCAAAGCCTAACTCCACCATTACCTGCCTGCGTGACCTTGAGCAAGTTCATTTCACCCTGACTCCTTCCACATGTGTAATATGGGAATTGATAAGTAGTGCCTGCTGCTTAGGGTGAGATGAAGTTTGAGGTGAGAAGCATTTAACGTGGTGCTCCATAAATTGTATTACGTACTGCTTGGTTGAGAGGAGGAAACAGGGTCAGAGAGGTGAAGCAACTTGCAAGAGGGCCTGCAAGCAGCCATGGTCAGAGGCAGGGCTCCAAATCTTGGTGCTGTCTCTGTATTAAGGGTGCTACCTCTCTCTACTTGAAACTGTAGATGGTGTAAGACTTGGCTCAGAGCCTGGAGTGGTGGGGTTGGTCCCAGTGCCTGGCACATAATTGGCCCAAAGTATAGATTTATTGAATGAGTAAAGAAAAGCCACAATGATCCCTGCCCTTGAGATTCTCACCAGTGTGTTTTGGAAACCAAGACCAAGGCTTTTCAAAATTCTTTTGTCCCCTTGGGGCCCCCCACCCTAATTTTTCCTCTACCAGATCCTGTGGATTTCTAAGGTTGGGCGAAGCCAGTTTTGCCAGTAAGAACCAAGGTTGAGTGTGCAGACCTCATTCAGAGAGGGTATTTGGGGACTGGAGTACCCACAGATGTCTCAAAGGGGGACTATAGCAGGTTTGGGAGGGTTGGTTAGTACAGAAAGGTGACCTGGGGCAGTGTAGAAATTACAGTGCGGCTTCTCAGTCTCTGCTGATTGGAAGCAAGATGACCATCGCCCCCCCGCAAAATCTTATAAGAAAGAGTTGAGGTGTGGAAGACATATGTCACCCCCTTTGAGGAAGGACTTCTCCACCTGAGGGAGGTATGGTCAGTGGAGATCTCTAGCTCCGACGGTCTGTCTGCTCCAGCCACAGAGAGCCCCTCACCCAGAGCAGCCTGTGTCTGGTGCCAGTGAGAGTGGGTGTGACCGCCTGGCCATTTCCCTTCAGTGTGGGACAGACACTGGCAGGCAGCACTTGCACTACCCTCCCCCAATACTCACCCAGTGCCCCTCCAGAGTGGGGGAGGCTTTGCCAGGCCTGCATCACAGTTTGACTTCCTGTACCCAATCCTGCTTCCTTCTCCCTTTTTTTTTCCACAGGTGTTTTTCCCTAATAAATATTTGGCATCCCAAATTCAGTCTCTGTGTCTGCTTCAGGAGAACCCAGTATGTAGTGGAGGGTGCAAGGGGCTGGACAAAGGGCATGGCTCACTGGCTCAGCCACTATAGTGGGGCACCTCTGATGCCCAGCCCCCACCAGGAGTTGGTGTCAGGAGGACTCTCTTCCATTCACCACCAACACTCACCCCTTTCCAATCAGCATCACGTAGACACTACAGCTTCATCCCACAAGGTGCTCCGGAGCCCTCTGCTGATATCCTCATTAGCAGCCCTTCCCTGGTCAAAGCTTCAGGGAGGTCATCAGTCTGTGTTTGCCCTTCAGAATCCCCAGGGTGGGGACAGGCCAGGGAGGGGGAAGGTAAAATGTCTGGCTGTTGACAGTGCAAGAGCGCTGGGGGATCTTGGGCCAGTCTTTTCTCCTTTGCAGACCTTAGTTTCCGTATATGTGAAGTGGAGAAGGTGGAATAGTAATAAAGGAGACACCATTTACTCTTTGATTCCTTCCATTTCAGAAGGAAATGGATTCTGACCTGAAAAAGGTGGGTAATACTGTATCTGCAGGGAGATCTGCTTATGTGGACTCTGGGGACACCTAGTGGTTGAAAGGAGTAGGAAGCAGTTGGGGCCGGGGGTCTGGGTGTGTCCAACAGCATTCAAGCAGTCGGTGTAACCGTCAGCTCCCTGGCCTGGGTTATTTGAGCCTTCTTGGCTCCAAGACACTTACACACTGATGTGTTGATTATCCATTGCTGTGAAGCAAATTGCCAGAAACGTAGCTTATACCAACATGTGTGTATTATTTCTCAGGAGTCCAGGTATGCCTCAGCTGGGTTCTCTGCTCAGGATCTCACAAGGCTGCAGTCAAGGTGTTGGCTGGGCTGCATCCCTTTCTGGAACACAGCATCCTTTTCCAAATTCACAAGGTGGTGGGCAGAATTCCGTTTCTGTGGTTAAGAACAGGGTTCCTGTTTTCTTCCTGGCCATCACCTGGTGCCATGTGTGACTCCTAAGAGCCAGCCACTCCTGCTTTCTTTCTTCACACGCCTTCTTACAGCATGGCAGCTTATTTTGTCAAGGTTACAGGAGACTCTTTCTCAGCACCGAGTCAAGGAAGGCTCTCTTTTAAAGGACTTGCTTGACTCAATCAGGGCCACTCAGAAAAAATCTTATTTTCTAAGTATATTTTATTGATTATGTTGTTACAGTTGTCCTAATTTCTTCTCCCTTTGCTCCCCTCTGCCCAGTAACCCCCTTCCCTCCAGCAATCCCACCCCCCTTAGTTCATGTCCATGGGACATGTATACAAGTTCTCTGGCTTCACCCTTTCCTATATTATTCTTAACTTCCCCCTGTCTATTTTGTACCAACCAATTATGTTTCTTAATCCTTGCACCATTTCCCCATTTCTCCCTCTTCCCCCTTCCAGCTGATAACCCTCCAAATGATCTCCAGATCTATGATTCTGTTCCTGTTCTGGTTTGTTTAGTTGGATTTTGTTTTTGTTTTTTAGATTCAGTTGTTGATAGTTGTGAGTTTGTTGCCATTTTAGTGTTCATAGTTTTGATCTTTTTCTTAAATAAATCCCTTTGACATTTCATATAATAAGGGCTTGGTGATAATGAACTCCTTTAGCTTTACCTTGTCTGGGAAGCACTTTATCCACTCTTCCATTCTAAATGATAGCCTTGCTGGACGGAGTAATCTTGGTTGTAGGTCCTGGCTTTTCATCACTTTGAATACTTCTTGCCAGTCCCTTCTTGCCTGCAAAATTTCTTTTGAGAAATAAGTTGATAGTCTTATAGGAGTCCCTTTGTAGGTAACTGTTCTTTTGCTGCTTTTAAGATTCTCTCTTTATCTTTCACCTTTGGCATTTTAATTATGATGTGTCTTGGTGTGGTCCTCTTTGGGTTTAGCTTGTCTGGGACTCTGTGCTTCCTGGACTTGTATGTCTATTTCCTTCACCAAATTTGGGAAGTTTTCCTTCATTATTTTTTCACATAAGTTTTCAATTTCTTGCTCTTCCTCTTCTCCTTCTGGCACCCCTATGATTCCGATGTTGGTATATTTAAAGTCCCAGAGGTTCCTAAGCCTTTCCTCATTTTCAATTATTGTTTCTTTATTCTGTACTGATTGACTATTTATTTCTTCCTTATGTTCCAAATCATTGATTTGAACCCTGGTTTCCTTCCCTCCATCATTGGTTTCATGTGGTTTTCCCTTTGTTTCACTTAGTATAGCCTTCACTTCTTCTCTTCTGCATTTGCCTTACTCAAGCGTATCTGTCAAGTCTGTGAGAATCTTTATCACCAGTGTTTTGAACTCTGCATCTGTTAGGTTAGCTATCTCCTCATTGCTTAGTTCTCCCCCTGAAACCTTAATCTGTTTCCTTTTGGGGGCCATACTTCTCTGTCTCCTCAACTTGACAGGCTCCTTTGTTTGCCTCTGTGTCTTACATAGAGCTGTCACACATGTTACATTGTATGGGGTGGAGCCTTAGGTATTCATCAGTACAGGGTGACCCATTTCACCTTGTTGTGGCATGATATGTGGGGGTCTGAGAGGGAACAATGCTGCTTGCTTGGCACTTGTCCCTTTTCCAGGCACTTCTCCCACTTCCCGTGTGGGACTGGTGCTTCTCTAGCTGTTGCCCTGGCCATGGTTCTCAGGACATTTTAGGACTGTGTGGGACTCTAAACAAACTGACTCTGCTGAGAGACCAGCAGTTTCTTCCTCCGCCCCAACCCCGACTTGTTTGCACAGTCAGAAGCAATGCAACTTTATTTTCCCTGGCACTGGAACCATGAGCTGCATGGTCTGGTCTGGTGCTGGGAGCGCTCCCCAGGTGTCCCTCCCAACTTTCATAATGTGTGACTGTGCTTTCCGCTGGCTGGCCACAGCCACTGTCACCACTGCTGCCACCACCTCCACACCATGTCCTCTCACTCTGGCTCTGCCCCTCCTACCTGTCTGGATGAGTATTTCTTCTTTATATCTTTGTTGGACTATCATGCAGCTCGATTTTCTGGAACTTCTGGTTGTCTCCAGTTTTGAAGTAGCTGTATTCCTACTTAATTGTGGAGGGAGATGCTGTGTGTCTACCTACACCTCCATCTTGGCTGGAAGTCTGAAAAATCTCCTTTTTGATTAACTGAAAATCAAAATTAATTTGGGACCTGAGTCACATCTGAAAAACCCCTTCACCTTTGCCATATAATGTAACTAATCACAAGAGTGACATCCATTATACTCACTGGTCTCGCCCACAGTGGGGAAGGGCCTATGTTAGGCATGCACCCCAGGGGTGGGAATCTTGGGAGCCATCTTAGAATTCTGCTTATCTTAACTGTGGATTCTTGGGTCTATAGCTCCATTCCGACACTGCCAGACTTGTATGTCTATCTGCCTTCATGTCATCTCCCCTGGGGTATGTAAACTGGCACCCCAAAGTTGGCATGTCTAAAAATGGCAAAGCTCCCAAGCCTGCTCCCCAGCCCCACCCATGTCTTCACATATCAGTAATAGGCCAAAACCCTCTCAGCCACCTTGGCTCCTCATTTTCTCATAGCTTCAGATTCCTGGGCTCTACCTTCAGAATGTGTTCTGTGTCCTATCACTTCTCACCTGGTCCTGGCCCCCATTGCCCCCTGTCTGGATCCTGTACTGACTTCTTCAGATTCCTTGCTTTCTCCTTTGCCCTTTTCATGGTCTTATTGTCCACACATCAGCTAGAGGGACCGGGCCAATCTACAAATCAGACCATGTCCCCTCAGCCCCTGCTCAAAACTCTCCAGTGATCTCCATCTCATCCAGACTCAAAGCCGAAGGCTTGTGGCTCACCTTGGTACTCACCCCCGACAGCTCTTTCCTTTTCTCACCGTGCTCTAGCCATGCTAACTTCCTTGCTGTTCCTCAAAACTGCTAAGCATACACCCACCTCAGGACCATTGCACATGCTATTTACTTGAAATGCTCATCTCACGTCTCAGTTCCAATGTCACTACCTCAAAAAGTTCTTCCCCAACCATTTACATAAAGTATCACCACCACTACCCTTATACATCTCTTTTGCTTTTTTTTAAAGATTTATTTATTTTTAGAGAGGGGAAGGGAGGGTGAAAGAGATGGAGAGAAACTTCAATGTGTGAGAGAAACATCAACCAGTTGCCTCTCACAGGAGCCCCAACCAGGGGACCTGACCCACAACCCAGGTATGTGCCCTGACTGGGAACCAAACCAGCGACTCTTTGGTTCACAGGCCAGCCCTCAATCCACTGAGTCACACCAGCAAGGGCTGCTTTATTTTTCTTAATAGCATTTATCACACATAGTTTTTATTTTTTGTCTCTGTTTCCAATTAGTATGTAAGCTTCATGAGAAAGACATCTCTTCTGTATTGGACTCCATGCCTTAGATCATTCAATCTCTCATTCACTCACCCATTCAATAGACATTTATTAAGGGTTTGCTTATGCCAGATTCTGGGTGTACAAAGGTGAAAAAGACATGGGACATTCTCACTGAGCCCAAGGTCTGAGTGGGAGAAAGCTACGTAAACACGGATATAAATGCACTGATGGAGATGGACAGTGGGGCTGGGAACACAGAGGAGGCACTTAGTCTAGGCACGGAGCAGGGTGTGGTCAGCTATCCTACTGAAGGCAGTGATTTTAAGCTGCAATACCTCAGTAGGTGGTTGTGGTTTTAGAACATGGCTTCAAGTTCTTTGACATTCCTCCAATAAATGTCTTTCCCTTTGAATCTGGGCTGGCCTTTGTGATCCACTTGTAACCAATAGGATACAGCAGAATGATGCTGTGCATTTCCAAGGTTAGGGTACACTGAACCGCCATGTAAGAAGACCAACAGCCCTACGGCCATCATGTGGTGAAGAAGTCTAAGACACACGGAGAAGCCACGTGTAGGTGTTCCAGGTATGCAAGCACCAGCTCTGGGGCCAGACAGGGAGGCAAAGAAGCCTGCAGGTGATTCCTGCCCCCTGTTAGTCAAGTCAGTCCCAGTTGTTGCAGCGTCTTCCCAGCTGAGACTCAGCCATCATGGAGCAGAGACAAGCCACCTCCTCTTTCCCTGTCTGAATTCCTGACCCATAGGGTTCATGAGCATAACGAAATGGTGGTTATTCACACTTCTGAGTTGGGAGGGAAGCATTCATAACTAAAACAGTAGGATGAAGCTTTCCAGACACCAGTAAAGGCTAGTGGGAACTCAGAGAGGCTGATGTGGAAAAGAGTCGGCTGTGGCTGGAGGGGTGGTGGGGACAAAGGAGATAGACTGGTGAGAGCATGAAGGTCCTTGAAGGCATCTGGACTTTCTATGGTCTCCACAGTGAAGTCAAAGGGGTCTTTTGAAAACACAAATCTGACTGCTACGAAAAACCTTTCAGTGGTTCCGCACTACCTTCAGGATAAAGTTCAAAGTTCTTGACCTGACATTCAAGGCCTTTTGCAGTTGACTTCTCTACTGTTTTATAGACTCTTCTTCAGCTACCAGCACTGCCTTAAAACTGCCTCATCCATGCGATGCCACTCTCCATGACAGTAGCCTCCCATGCCACTTGTCTTTGCTCTTATTGAGAAATTGGAACAACTTTGGGCTAACCACATTGCCTTTTGATGCCTTAGTGTCCCCATCTGTACAATTTGGTGGTTAGACTAGAGGTCTTTAAGAACGTACCCAGCCTGGCATTGTAAGAGCCTATGAAAAGGTAGGAAAAAGGTGCTCATTGCCAAACTTGCCTGTCTAGCTTCTTCCGGGTTGCTTAGCAATAGATTCCAACCCTCTCCCCAATCCTCAGGGGTCTCTTAGCAACAGGATTTCTTAACTAGATGAATGTCAAGTTGTGCTTCTATCTTTAAAAAAAAAAATCTTACACCAAGGATCTCTTTAGAGAACTGGATACCAACCCAGAATGGAAAGAGGCCCGAGTTTGAGGTCACTGGAAGATTTGCTGTGTGGCTTAAAGAAGTTACCTGACCTCTCTGCTTTTAATGCAGATTATGAATACCTGTCAGGTGTTTCTTAAGGCTTTCCCTTTTCCCATGTGTTGTGTTTTATTTGACTGCTAAAGTTATTGACTCTTTTTTACTGTATTTTTTTCCGTTATCTTTAATCCCCCTTGTACCCCTCTCCCTGCAATCACCACACTGTTGTCCATGTTCGTGAGTCCTTTTTCCTTTTTGCTTGATCCCTCCACCCCCTACCTTGAAGTCCCCCATAGCTGTCATCCTGCTCTCTCTATCTTTGAATTTGTCTCTATTTTGCTTGTTAGTTCAGCTTGTTCATTAGATTTCCCATGTGAATGAAATCATATGGTATTTGTCTTTTTATGACTGGCTTATTTCACTTAGCATAATGTTCTTAAGGTCCATCCATGCAAAGGGTATTTTCTTCTTTATGGCCAAGCAGTATTCCATTGTGTAAATGTCCCATAGTTGTTTTATCCACTCATCTATTGATGGACACTTGGGCTGCTTCCATATCTTGGCGATTATAAATAATGCTGCAATGACTATAGAGATGTTTATGTTCTCTCGAATTAGTGTTTTGAGTTTCTTTGGATATCTTCCCAGTAGTGGGATTTATTCACTCTTTCAACAAATTTTTATTGAGTGCTTACTGTGAGCCAGGCAATGTCTTAAGGATTGGGAGTTCTTCAATGAGCAAAACAGACAGTCCCTGCCTTTATGAAGCTTTACTCTCTAGTGGATGGAAACACACAATAAATCAACACTTAAATATATATAAAATAATGTCATGTGGTGAAGGGGATAAAGTATGGGAAGGGGCTACTATTTCAGATGAAGTGGTTGTATCAGACAGGGTGGGCTAGAGAAGCAGAGGAGAAAGGGCAGAAAAACCATGGCTTTCCCCTTTTTCCTGCCAACCTCCTGTCCTTCCTGTTCTTCTTGGCTGCCAGCTAACCAGGGTGGCTGGGAAATGCAGCCTGGGCAGGAAAGAGCAAGGCACAGACTGGAAGGCAACCAGATCCAGAGGTGCCTGGGATCCTTGGGAGCATTTTCCTTCCACCTCCTTCCTTCAAACTGTTGGGAATCTCCTCCTCCTCTGCCTCCTGCTCTTCTTCCTCCTTTTTCTAACATTTTGATACTTAAAAAGAATTGTGGTAAATACACATACATAAAAGTTACCATCGTAACCACTTTTAGGCGTACGGGTCAGTGGCATTAAGTAGTCCCATTGTGCAACCATCACCACCACCATCTCCAGAACTACTGTTTTTGTCTTGCAAAACTGAAACAGTGTACCCATTAAATAACTCTTCCTTTCCCCCTTCCCCTAGGCCCTGGTGAAAACCATTCTACTTTCTGTCTCTGTGATTTGACTACTCTAGGTACCTCATGTAAGCAGAATTTACATTATTTGTCTTTTTGTGACCATCTTCACTTTATGTCCTCGAGGTGCATCCATGTTATAGCATGTGTCAGAATTTCCTTTCTTTTTAAGGCTAAACAATATTCCACCATATGTATGTATTATATGTTTTTATCCATTCACCCATAAATGGACACTTGGGTTGCTTCCACATTAATTATTGTGAATAATGCTGCTATGAACATGATGTACAAATACCTCTTCAAGATATGAGGCTGAACTGCCTCCAAAGCCCCGGCTCAGTTGGAAACTACTCTGTCCAGCAGAGGTTTCACGACCACGGCGGAAAAAATCTATCCAGGACACTGTATTTTGTCTGGGGGGTAGGGAGGCGGCTGTTCTCTCTAGTGGAGAAAGCGCAAGACCTCCATCCCTCATGCTTTTTATTGAGAAGGGTATGCATGGGAGGTACAAGGTCAAAATTCATAAATCATCAATAGCTTTTAGGCGCCTGGATTACAGTTGACAATTACAGATTACAGATATCAATATAGAGGGCACAGTGGCCAGTCTGTGTTAGGGTCTATTAAACATTTTGACGCCATACTGGCATTAGGTGCAAGGTTTCATATATTCCTTGCTAGAGATTGCCTATAGTTAACTAATAGATAAGAAAAGTAGAGCAAGCTCCAAAGCATAATAAGAATTCTTTAAATCCAATTTCCATGGAAATCCTCTGAGTGGCCTTCGGTCCTGTTTGCCCCTCCTTCCAGTGTTCTGTTGAGACTTAGAGACTTCCCAAGTGGGGAGAAGCCTGGCTTAAGGCTGGGGGGCTACAATTCCCGAAACCACAAGGAGCGGCTCCCCACAAAGATACTCTACTTTTAGTTCAAGTGGAATTGCTAGATCATATGGTAATTCTATTTTTTTATTTTTCAAGAAATTGCCATAGAAGCTATACCATTTTCTCAGCAACATTATACCAGGGTTCCAATTTCTCCACATCCTCACCAACACTTGTTATATATTTTCTGTTTTTTTAATGGTAGCCATGCTAATGAGTGTAGGTACCTAGGATCATTTTGATATTCAAACCATCATGGGCTTTTTATCCCAGGCTTGTGATTTCTTTGGCAGAAGCGTTATCTCAAAAACTTAATCATCTTATCCATTTGATTCTAGCCAGTTCCATGTACTAAAACCACACCCACAACATGTTTCAGTACATAGCTCTTAGGTGTGCTTTATTTCTTTGCTCTCTTACCCCAAAGAGCTCCCTTGATTTAAGTAATGGCAGCTACTAGGAATAATAGGTGGTAAAGCCACACCCTTAATATATTCTTGACCCTGAGTCATTTTACCCATTTGAGAGTATTTTTCACCAAAAAACCTTTTAAAATCTGATCCCCTACTTTAATTGGCTTTAACCTGAGATGCTTTAATCAATAGAGAAAAATTTTAAATGGATGCGAAGGCCATATTCTTTTTTTTTTTTTTTTTGAGGATTATTATCCCACTTTTTATTTTTTTTTAAATGTTTTTTATTGATTTGCGAAGGCCATATTCTTAACCCAGTGATTTTCAACTTTTTTCATCACATGGCGCACATAAACTAATTACTAAAATTCTGAGGCACACCAGAAAAAATATTTTTGCCAATCTGACAAAAAATAGGTATAACCTTGATTCATTCACACTGGATAGCTATTGTTGTGTTGGTTGTTGTCATTTTTAATTTGACAATCTAAAGGAAAACAGGTCAATGTCCCCCACTACATAGTCAGATATTGCATGCTTGCAGGCCACCGGTTGAAAATCGCTGCCTTAACCTAATCTTTGCCTTGTAACATTTTAATGAATTAATAGATTTTACTGTGCTCGGCACTTTTTAAAAGCTCATTTCTTTCTATCTAGGCTCAGGAGGCATTAGACTTTTCCACTTCTGCAAGTACCTAAACTTCTGAACTCGATTCCCTTTTATTTATGTTTGCAAACCAGCCAGTTCTTTCCTGAGTTCATCTCTCTCTTAAACATTTGGACACATGCTACCAACAGGACCCTTATAGTCTGCTTCCCAAGTTACTGCAGTAAAGCTTTTCCTAAATGTTTTCCTTTTGCATAACAAGGATTGCCAGCTTTCTTGCCTGCTGTGCCAACCACTAAGGTATTGCCACATATTTAGTTCTGGTTACATAAGTAACCTAAAAAACCTACTTCTGATACCAATTTCTTTATGAGTCAAGAGAGGCTGGATTATGACATAGTAAATAAGTTATGTGAAATATCGGTGGATTGACACAATGAAGGCTTATTTCTTACTGAAACATATTCTGATACTGTGACTCTTCAGAGCAGCTGTCCTCCCCTTAGAGACTCGGTAGTCCAGTCTACTTCCATGTACTGACACTACCATCCTCTGACACTACTGTGTCAGCACACAGTCTCCACAGTTGTCGTGGCAGGAGAAAAGATAACTGGAGGGTCATGCACCAGTTCTTAAATGCTCCAGTATTTCTAAACCATGGGCCCCAAATAATTTGACATTTCTTCTACAGGGTTGGGGAGTATATCTTTTCCCCTTGAATCTGACCTCTGGGGCCAACAGAATAGAGTAGAAGTGACACTGTGCCATTTTCTAGACTCTGGCCTTAAGAAACATACAGCTCTCACCTCCTCTTTCTTGGGATCCAGCCACTGGGCTGTAAGGAAGCTTGATGAACTCTGAAGTCCCACGTGGAGAAGAAGTGAGGCCCCTGGCTCTCAGCCCCAGCTGAGCTACCGCCTAACGGCCATTACCAACTTGCCAGCTATGTGAACAAGCCATGTTGGGAGTCAATCTTCCTAATCCATGGTCAACCCACTCCAGCTGATGCTAAGTGGAGCAGATCCAAGCCTTCCCTCTGAGGCCTGCCCACATTGCAGCTTTGTGAGCAAACAAAAAGATTATGGTTGTTTTAAGTCACTACATTTTAGATTGGTTTGTTATACAGCAACAGCAACCAGAACAAGTGCTTTGGCCCAGAAAGCACAGGCATCACTCTGCTCATAGCTCATTGGCCAGAACAAATCACATGAAGGGCTTTGAAATTTGGCCAGCTGTCTACCAGAATATTTAAATAAAACCTCTTTGATAAGGTGACTTATGAACAGAGACCTGAATAAAGCCAGAAGCTAGCAAAAAACAAAAGGCAGAGAGACAAACAAGTGCAAAGGCTCTGAAGCCTCGAGGTAGGAGTTTGCCTGATGTGCTTGGTTCATTCAAGGATCGTCAAGGAGGCCAGTGGGGCTGGAGTACAGTGAGTGGAGTGAAAGAAGATCCAGGAGGTAAGTAAGGTTGTGGGGGAGGCGCAGTTATGGGCCATAATAGGGACTGGTTTGGGACATCTATTGTTGCAATACCATCTCAAAATTTAGTAGCTTAAAACAACACCGTTTTATTATGTCTCAAGATCCTTGGGTTTACAGGATTCAGTGGCATGGTTCTGCTCATGCGATGTCATCTGAGGGCTCAAGTGGGCAGGAACATCCAGGATGACCCACTCACATGTCCAGTGCATTAGCTGGTGCTAGCTGTGGGCTGGAAGTTTGGCTGGGGCTGTCAGCTGGAGCAGCTCCACGTGGCCTGGGCTTCTTCAAGATGGGGGCTGGGGTCCAAGAGGGAGTATTCCACAAACGAGTGTTCCAAGGAGGGGAAGAGAAAGCCAGCCCTTTTGAAAGCTAGGTGCGGGGCTGGCACATCATCACTGCTTTCACCACATTCCATTAGTTAGTTAAAGCAGTTGCTGGGCCAGTTCAGATGCACAGGGAAGAGAAACAAACCACTTCTTGAAGGGGGGAGTGATCAAGAATCTATGGCCATCTGTAATCCACCACAGTCCTTTCCTTTTACCCCGAGTAAGAAGAGATGTCACTGGAGGAGTTTGAGCAGGGGAAGGAGAGAATTGACTCATGCTTTAAAGGATCATGGTGGCTGCAATGTAGAGAAGAGACCACTAAAGACAGAGTGAAAGCACTGGGTGAGTGGGGAGGGATGGGGGTCTGAGACAGCAGTCCTCATGTCCCAAGTAGGACCCTGACAGCGAGGTTTACCCCACCAACACTTGACTGTCCAATATTGTGGGCACTAACTGCATTTGACTGAACTTAAATTTAATTAAAATTAAATAAAATTTAGAATTCAGTTTCTTAGTCATCCTAGCTACAGTTCACATGCTTCATAGCCAAATGTGGCCAGTGGTTCCCGCAGAGGCAGCACAGATATAGAACATTTCTTTCTTCACAGAAACTTCTATTGCATGGCACTGGCTTAGACCTTCTCATCTCCTACAAGCTCCTACACCTAAAATTTTGAACTTCAGGGTCCTTCCCATCCCGCTATTTTTTGGATTTCCTTGAGCTCCTTGGTCTAGATTCCCTGCATCTTCTCCAGATTCATCTGCTCTCCTCCTGAGCTACTTTGGCACCCTTCCCTACTGCACCAGAATCCTCCTGATGCTCATTATGGGATCTGCTCTCTGCATCCCCATAACTCCCTCATTCTTCCTTCACCCCCAGTCCAGGAGAACCCCACTCAACCCAGGAGCTGGGGTATCTGCAGCCTACTTCATTGCTGTTTCTCCTGACACTGCCAAAGAGAGTGATAGCTGTGCCACAGATCATGGCCTCAGAGCCATCAGAGCAAATTCAGAGTCAGTCACATTGTGACTGAAGGACCTCAGGCATGTGACTTACCCTTCCAAGACCCAGGGTCTAACATCTGTAAAATTTGGATTATCATAGCTCCTATCTTACAAGGTTATTGAGAAGATAAATTGCCCAGTAAATGCTCAACAAATGATATTTATCACTGCTATCATTACTATTATTGATTGTTCCAAATTGTCACCACCTTTTCTAAAAAATTTTGGTAAGATACATAAAACTTACCATTAGTGACATTTAGTACGTTCACAATGTTGGCCAACTATCACCACTGTGTAGTTCTAGAATATTTTTATCACTTTAAAGGAAATCCATAAAACTACTCCCCATTCTTACCTTCCTCCAGACCCTAGGAACCATTAATCTGTTTTCTACCTCTACAGATTTTCTGACTGGATACTTATACATATAATCATACAAAATGTGACCTTGTGTGTCTGCTTCACCATCCTTTATAGGCCTCTTGTTGAACTAAAACCTTTCTCTTTCTTTATAGATAACGGGTCTCCTTTTTCTCAAGAGCATCCCATTTCTCAGGTGTCAAGTCACTCAACTTCTCACCTATAAACTAACGTAACATTAATAGTAGTAACAACATCTTCCAGGTGCTTTGCTAAGTGTCTTAGATGAACATTTCATTTCACTTTTTATAACTCTCTGAGAGGCAACTACTATTACCTCTATTTCAAGTCAGAGAAACTGAGGCTCGGAGCAGATAAATTATGTAAGTAGCAAGTGGCAGAACCAAGATTCACACCTGGATCTGCTTGATTCCAGAGTTCAGCTCACAACCAGCACATTGTATCTCTTCTCAGTGGCCACTCTCCCCTGCCTCCCCAGGATTCAGCTAGTTTGCTGTGTAGCAGAGGGCACTGGATTTTTCCTGTGCTGGCTCAAGCCTAGCCCATCTATCGGTGCCTTTAACTGCACCCCTTCCCACCTCTTCGAGAACCTCATCCATCCCCTCTCTGATATCATCAGAGCTAAAGCTGATTCAAATGGCAGTGGGCTGAAATCATCTAGTTGCTTCTTTATTCACTCATCTGATGACTGAACTAGGATGACTCAAAGCCAAATGCAGCTGAGACTGTGGTGCCTTCACGTGGGCTCTCCACATGGTATTGGCTTCCTCACGCCATGGCAGCCTCCAGGTAGACAGACTTCTTGCATGAAGTGCAGGTCTCCAAGAGCTAGAGCTTCCGGGGAAGCACATATCCTTCCATATCCTAGCCTTGGAAGTCAGGGCACAGTGCCCATCATACTCTATTGGTTGAAGCAGTCATCAGCTCAGTCAAGACACACAGAGACGGTACAGAGATCCCACCTCTCTAGAAGAGAAGTGCTAAATAATTTGCAGCTATGTGCTAAATGATTACAGGTTGTCTCCAATTTTTTGTCATTTCCGTGGTTAATTTTAGCCCCTAACATCTCTTGAATCCATTTCTCTGCAAACTCACTAGGCAAGACATCATCATCTCTGATCTGGAGTCTCCTTGCTGGTCTCTTTGTTGCCACTCTTGAGCTTCCATCTTGTTCCCCTAAGGGATCAGCAGCCAGAGGAATATTTTTATTATTATTTTTAATCCTAACCCAGGGATATATTTTTATTGGTTTTTAGAGAGAGAGGAAGGAGGAGAAAGAGAGAGAGAGAGAGAGAGGCATTGATCGATTGCCTTCCATACTTGCCCTACCTGGGGATCAAACCTGCAACCTAGGTATGTGCTCTGACCAGGAATCGAACTCACATTTTGGTGTACTGGACACGTTCCAATCCACTGAGCAAACTGGCCAGGGCAAGAGGGAGCTTTTGAGTACAAATCACATCCCATCCCTCCCCTCTTTATACCTTTCCATGGATCTCCACTTCTCTTGGGTTGAAGTCCAAAATCCTTATGAGACCCTGAAGGATATCATGTAACCTGCCTCTCCACTCAAATCCTATAGTTTGAGCTCCATCTCTCTCTCTCTTTCTCTCACCATTAAATACATAAGTAGTACATATAAAGCACTTAGACAAGCCTTTGCATGTAACGAGTATCATACAGGGTGGGGCAAAGGTAGGTTTACAAAACAAAGAGTTAATTCTTGAATTATTATTTATTAATTATTGTATTTTTTCCATAAAAATAACTGTAAGTCTACTTTTGCTCCATTCTGTATATTTGATATTATTATTAGTCTGTGTTAATAAAATATTCATTGAGCTGCCCACTCAATGCCAAGCACTATGTAAGGCTCAGTATACAACAATAAACAAACAAAAATGTGCAGAGTTCACTCATCCCTGTGTCCCAGCCCCTGGCAGGAAGAGACAGAATGGATGCTCAAGTCCTGAAGACATGTCTGTGCAGTGGTGCCTGATGAAGCTCAGAGAGGTGCGGTGACTTTCCCAAGGTCACACAGGAAATGTGGGGCAAAACCAAGGTTGTACGCACATGACAAGGAATGAAACAGACGAAGCTGCCTGGCAAAGGCTGGTTCTCCAGGGAGATGGGCCATAGGCACACATTGCCCAGGGCAGAACCAGGGGTGCTTGGGAGCCTGTCTGTTGGCTCCTTCCTGGGATGAAGAAAGCTTCTTTTCCAACACCTCCATCCCAATATCAAGTTCCTTCTCAAGATAGCGGGGGAATGGGGAGGGGGCTGATCCTTAGAGAGAGGTAGGGGCTCAAAGAGAAAAAAAAAGAATGGAGAGAGGATGGGGAATTCAGTGAGAGATAAGGGGTCCCATATAAGCAGGAAGATACTTCCTGGTGGGGACTCGGTGAGAGGTGAGGCTCAATGATGGGTGGGGGCTCAGAGACAGAGACAGAGAGAGACGGGAGTCTGTGAAGAGCGTGAGGGCTCAGCGAGAAGATGAGCGTTTGTGTACTGAGGTGAGGGCTCCACGCGCGGAATGAGACCCGGAGAGGGGACTGAGGACGCAGTGAGGGCGAGGGTCTTCAGTGAGAGGGAGAGATGAGAGAGTCGGCTGAGGAGTTTGAGGGGACTGCATGAGGGGTGTGGTCCAGGGGGGCGGTGGGGTCTCTACGAGGGGCCTGGAGTCTCAGAAAAAGGAACTCTGGAAGGGGACAGGGGCTCACGATCCTGCAGGGGTCCCCAATCTGCAGAGCCACTCCTTGGGAGGGGGGCCTTCCACCCCAGACTGCGGCGCAGGCGCGACCGAACCCGCTTTTGCTCTGCTCGCGCTCCTGCTCCGGCTCAGCGGAGACAGCAGGCAGAGAGGTGAGTTTAACCCCGCTCCACCCGCGGCCCGACCTCCACCCCGAGCCCCCAGCCTTGCCCGAATTCCCAGCCCAGGCCGTGTCCCGCCTCGGACCGGACTGCAGCGCCCAAGCCCTGGGGTACCTCGGGCTTTGGGGGCGGGGGGTCTCAGTGAAGTAGCCAGGGGCAGCGATCGCACCAGCCGTCCCCCCGGGGACCTCTCAGGCGTGGTAGCCTGGGCGGAGGTTTCAAAGGACAAGACCTGCAGGCTCCTCTCTACTAAAAATCCATTCCTCCCCCGACCAGACTCGATTTACCTCTAGGGGAAAGGATGCAGTTACTCTCGACCAGGGAACAGTGGTCGAGTCAGAAACATGGTGCGGTGGGGGGCAGGGGAGTTAGTGCCCCGTCTCCTGGCCTGGGCAGCGCCGGACGCTAGAGTGGGCGGGTCTGGGGCTCTGGGAAGGGGAACCGAGTGAGGCGCGCCTGTCATCTTCCCGTGCGCCGCCCCGCGGGCGCCTACTCGGCCGCTGTCTACCCTCCGGGATGCTGGAGCCCCCTCCTCTTCCCGCTCCCTTCCGAACGAGCTCCTCCCCCTGCCACCTAGGGGCACCTCCCCAGCGGTTCCTGTGGCAACCCTCGTCCCGGGTTCTCGAGCTGGGTCCTCAGCATCCTTTCCCTCCCTCCTTCTGGCCGCCTGACCGCCAGACTGCCTCCCTGCAACCCAAGAATTGGAGGGGGAGGGGCCAGGCCGAGTTGGGGGAGGCAGCGTCAAGGTCACCTTTCTTCTCCGTTGCCAGCCAGATTGAGTGATTATGTATATTCGGGGGAAAGACAGTGAGTTGCAGGGGAGGAGCTAACCCAGGCCAACCATCCCTGAACCCTCTCCCCGCCCTCTCCCTTAGGGTGTTTAATTTATGGTCCCTGCACTAACTCCGACTGTTCCGCTGGCCTCATTCGTTCTTCCACTCCGGCTACAGTGCTTTCCAGCCCGGGGCGGTGCCCGCGCTGGCCACGCCTCCTCGGAGCTCCGCCCCGCCCGCCCTTCCCAGCCCTCCTGACCTTTTTCTCTGCCTTCGTTTTCTCTGCCTTTCTCCGTCAATTTTTTTTCTTCTCTTTTTTGACTGAATTGTAGGTGAGGGCTGTGAAGAGCAGCGATTTATAGACAGGTGCTAACTACCGCACTCTTGTGACACGTGTGGATCTGTGGGGGCTCCAAGAATCACTCCAATATCCACTGTGGCTGTGTGTGTGTGCACGCGTGTCTGTATGTATGTCTCCGTCTGATTATGTGTGTTTGTATGTGTTTGCATCTCTGTGCTTTATGTGTGTTAATCTGCATGTGTCTCTGTGTGGTATAATATGTGTGCCTGTATGGTATGTCTCTTTGTGGTGTTCGTGTGTCTGTGTTGGTGTGTGTCTCAGTGGTGGGTATGTATGTGTGGCCATTTATATGTTTCTTTTGAGGGGGGTTGCTGGTGAGTCTCTCTCTGCAGAGATCTGAGGGCCACATCTGATTGGAAATGAGAAGGGGACTGGAAAATTGTCTTCTTCTTCAGTGTAAACTCATTGCTTTATTTTGTGTGTTTTTTAAAGGTTTTATTTATTATTTATTTATTTTTAGAGATAGGGTGAGGGAGAAAAAGGAGGGAACATTGATGGTTGCCTCTCACAAGCCTCCATCTGGGGGCCTGGCCTGTAACCCAGGCGTGTGCCCTGACTGGGAATCAAACCGGCAACTTTTCAGTTCACAGGCTGGTGCTCAATCCACTGAGCCACACCAGCCAGGGCTCATTGCTTTATTTTGTCTGAAGCTGCTCAGAGGGGCTGAGGACCATCACTGAGGTAGGGAGGGCAGGAGTCTAGTCCTTCCCCAGCACTGCCTCATTCCCTGACTTTGATTCTAGTCCTACCTGTGTGTGGATATGCAAGTACCTTTCATTCCTGAGACCTGTGGCTCCGTTTGTGAGAAGAGGGTTCTAAGATAGGCTTCCCCAGAAACCCAACAGCCTTGACCCTATGAGCCCCTAATCCCAAGGGCTCTTGACTTTCATCTCCTGTGGAGTCGAGATTCCTTGGGAGTTCGAAGTTGTTGCCTTCTGAGTGGCGGCCCTGGGGAAAGATCTTTTAGGGCCTTGCAGCTTGGGGAGCTCTGCCTGACTGGACAGGTCTCAACCAGGATAGTTACCCCCCAGGGTACCTGGAAAGGGGGGGAAGATTTTGAGACGAAATGGGGATGAGGACCTCACACTCCAGACATGGGACTCAAAAAGTTCAGGATGAAAATAATCATGATGAAATTACAGTAATAATAATAACTACAACAGCTACCACTTCTTTTGGCACCAGAAGACACAATAACTGTACAAAGCAGGTGTAATCATTAGCCCTGATTTACAGATAAGGAAACTGAGGCTTAGAGAGGTGAAAGCACTTGGCTAAGGTCACACAGTAAAAAAGTGGTGGATCTTGGATTCCAGTCCAGACAGCAAGGCTCTAGAAGCCATAGTCCCAGCCACTGAGCGGCCTCCAGAGCAAACACACACCTTTATTGACATTTACAATTGCCAGGCACTGGGCTAAGCACTTCGGTGCATTGGTTCATTCACAGTATATTAGGGAAAGCCAGGCCAGGATTCCAGAAGCTCAGGCTGTGCTATGAGTGTCGGTGTCTTAAATGGGAGAGGTGGATGGGACACAAAGATTCAGGAACCTGGGAGGGTCACCACAGGCAGTTTTTGCTGACCCTTCCCTCTGTTTGCTGAACCTTGCCTACCCTACAGGGATCCAAGATGCTGAGCTGTGACCGTTCCCATGGGTGTAGCGGAGGCCCCAATGTGGAAGACGGCAAGTGGTACGGGGTCCGTTCCTATTTGCACCTCTTCTATGAGGACTGTGCAGGCACTGCCCTCAGCGATGACCCTGAGGGGCCTCCTGTTCTGTGTCCCCGTCGACCCTGGCCCTCACTGTGCTGGAAGGTAAGGCCGGAGGAGGAGCAACTCTGGTGATTCCTTGTGGCTTCAGAGAAAAGGTGGGCTCAGTAGGTAGAAAGAAAAGCAGCAGGGCAGCAGTTAGTAGTCTTGTACGTTCAAGCAATAGAGAACCCTTCTCAGGTGGGTTTAAGCAATAAAGGGAAAATATCGCTTATTTTATAGAAGAGACCAGAGGTTGTGTGCCTTCAGGCAAAGTTCAGTTCAGCAGTTCAAACCATCACACTGAGGACTCAAGATTTCTCTTAGTCTTCAGATTTCCCATGCCCCCCGCCCCTTGCAGTCCCTGCTAGCTTCAGGTTCTTCCCACATGTTCCCCAGCTGGCTGCTCCTATGCCGACCCTCAGCCTTTCACTCCACACCATCCAAGGGAAATCAGAGTTTCCTCTAGTATTTCCTTCAGAAAAGAAACAATGCTTTTTATTTCTAGAAGTCCTGATGAGTATTACATTGGCTCTGATTGGGTCACTTGCCCTGCCCTGAACGAATTACTGTAGCCAGGGGTGTGGTTTATGCTGACTGGCAGGGATGGCGGTTCATCCTATTTAAATATTACTGTGCTTTCCAATGATTTGTTCAGGTACCATTGTCAGGGCAGTAGAAGACATGAGAGAAACAATCAATGTTCATGTCAGCCAGGGAGAGTGGTCAGTGAGGGCACACCATGTGGGTAAAGGTATGGAGGTGGCAGTGACCCAAGTCCCTACAATGGGCATTGCTCTTTAATAAACACTATAGGAAGATTGAGGCAGAGAGGCCATCCCTCTGCTTTCAAAAGGCTTTACTCTAGTGGGGAAGTGAGATGCCAACCTACGCAGAGTGAGTGCACAACCGCAGGTCAGGTGTGCAGAGGATGCTGGGAGAAGAAATGCTCTCAGTGCCTGGGGTGATCAGGGAAGACTTTCAGGAGAAAGTCAGTGAGTATTTTACAGTTTTAAAGCATCTTCTAGCCTATGCCGTGTACTAGGCTCTTGCAGACACAGAATTGAAAAAGACGTGGCTCCTGTCCTTAAGGAGCTCCTAACTGTGGTTCATTTAGTTATTCTGCAAACATTCACTCAGCCACTACTCTGTACTAGAACTGTGCTAGGCATGGAAGACATCTAGTGAGCCAAAACGGACAGTCTGCTCTCATAGCTCTCTCAGCTCTCAATCAGGCAGGGCAGGCAGACTTCACTTACACAGTAACCAAAGTACATACCCTAGTATGCACCAAAGTGAGTGTACTGAGGAATGAAGGGGCACAGCATTTGCACAGAGTATAGGGCAGGTGTCCTGGAAGGCTTCCCTGAGGAGGTGAGGTTTAAGATGAAATCTCAGGGATGTGTAGGAGTTAACCAGACAGGGAGATAGAGGGTAGATAACACTAAGGGGTAAGATAGGACCCAAATAATGGTGGAAGGGAATTCAAGATTGGCAAGAGAAACCCACTGCTAGGTGGGAGCTGGGAAGGAAATTAATCAAAAAACCCTCAAGATTCCAAATAGAACATGGCAATGTGTGCCCCCTGTCAGTTATATCCTAGCAGGTGTGTTCTGTGATCCCATCTCTTACGGTTAGATTAAGAGGTTACCTTTAAGTCTAGTTGGGATCCAAGTTCTCACCTTGGCCTAGGGCCCCCGGTTGACCCTGACTGCCTCCCAATCTGTCTGCCTCTCTCCAGATCAGCCTGTCCTCAGGGACCCTGCTTCTGCTGCTGGGTGTGGCAGCCCTGACCACTGGCTACACAGTGCCCCCCAAGCTGGAGGGCATTGGAGAGGGCGAGTTCCTGGTGTTGGATCAGCGGGCAGCTGACTACAACCAGGCTCTGGGCACATGCCGCCTGGCAGGCACCGCACTCTGTGTGGCGGCCGGGGTCCTGCTGGCCATCTGCCTGCTCTGGGCCATGACTGGCTGGCTGAGCCAGGACAGTAAGGCAGAACCTTTGGACACCGAAGCTGACAGCCATGTGGAGGTCTTCAGGGATGAATCAGAGCAGCAGCTGTCTCCCATCTTCCGCGACGTCGGTGGCCAGGCCTGGTTCTCGCCACCGGCCAGCCCCTTTGGGAAATCCTCTGTGCAGACCATCCAGCCCAAGTGGGACTCTTGAGCTGCCCACATGGCCAAAAGAGGCGCCAGACCCAGAGTCTGGACCCTTCTTCCTCCCACTACACCCCACCATCCCATTGTCTCTGTAACCTCTCCATCAGCAGGGAGCCTTCTTTCCAAGCTGCCAGAAGGCTCAACTCCAGGTCAAAAAGTCTGGAGCTCACATTCCCATGACCATTCCCAGTGAGGAGGGCCCCAACTCATCCAAGATGCCAAGCTTCTCCAAGTTGACTGAAAACTTCTCATCCACCTCCTCCTTCCCCAGGCCCTTCAGGGGCAGGAAACATCTCCCTCAACCTCTTACTCTTTTCTCTGTGTGACCTTAGCCAAACCCCTACCCTTTCAAACCACCAGTTTCTGTTTCTGTATTATAAGGGGTTTGGACCAGATTCTCAACTTCCCTGACTTTCCTATTGTTCCCTGATGTAACTATTACCTACTATAGGGGAAAATGTGTATAGGGTGGGTAGCAGGGTTCATTCCCATCCATTGACCCCACCCCCTGTCAGCTTCACCAGGATGTCTCAGGATGGGTCAAAGATGCTCACTGAACTTCCTGTCCAGGATGGCACAAAAACATTTAGCCCTAGAGTATGTTTTCTTCATGCATTTTGGCATCAGAGCTCCTCTGCCCACCCCATCCTGGGCTACTACTAGGCCCAGTGTACAGATGAAGTGGCTGAGGGAGGCTGGAAGTCTGCAGAAACACCACCTCACATCTACCGACTCCCCCTGGGCCAGCTCTTCAAAAAAAATTTTTTTTTTAATTTTTATTTGTTGATTTGAGAGAGAGAGAAACATTGATTTGCTGTTCCACTTATTTATGCATTCATTGGTTGATTCTTGTATGTGCCCTGACCAGAGATGGAACCCATAACCTTGGTGTATTGGGATGAGGCTAGAACCAGTTGAACTACCCAGCCAGCGCTGGGCCAGCTCTTGTTCTACAGCTGTAGCAGGGCGCTGCACCTTTTTGGCTTTCAAGGGACTTGCAGGTGCTGAGGACAGTCTTGGCCCAGAGAGACTAGCTGGAAGCCCGATAATCCCAAATGGCTCAGAAAATACTTTGAACATGCACATAAATGGTCTCTTAAGAGCTAGGGACAGGAGAACTGGAATGACTGTCCCTCCAAGTCCTCCACCCAGAAACAATCAACCCATAGATGACGCATCGGCTGTCCTCCATACCACTAGGGGGCGTTCCAAGACAGCTGGAAAGAGCCGTCCATGAGGCGCCCCTTCACCAGGGCTCAGTGTTGTCACCAGCGTTGAGGGGCCTCCTGGATTGGGGCATCGGGTGTCCTCAGTCCTCCCCACCAGGCAAGCTCTACTGCCCTTCTGCCCCAGGCCACCTCTCCATTCAGGGCCCCTTGCACCGTACCTCCCCATTCAATAAACAGCTGGGGTGGATACTGCCTTTGCGTCTTTTCTTCCTTACCACTGGGGCAAGGGGAGGGAGGAAGGAGAGGCTGCCACCTATGCTGGGCACTTAAATCCATTATTTCCCATTTGCTCCTCATGAGAAAGGAGATTATTATCTTCATTTTACAGATGCGGAAACTAATGGTCAGAGAAGTGAAGCCACTTGCTTAGGCTTCCAGAGGGTGAATTTAAATACGTGCCTGCTGGAAAGGAAATTTCTCAACCATCTTGACAATCTACCGCCAAAGTCCTGAGAGAGAGGGAGGGCAAGGATGGTTTATTTTAGGGAGGGAGCTGGAGCTGAAAGTGGGTCTTCACAAGCACTAAGAACAGCTAACCCCTAATGGCACTTACCAGGGCCCAGGCTCTGTTCTGAGTGTTTTGCAGACCCCACGGTGCTGTCCACACCTTAGAGAATGGTAGTTCAAGCCTCCTGGTTGCTCCAGGCAAAATCTTGGAGTCATATTTGACTCCTCTCTTTCCTCACCAGCTGAATTCAATCCATTACCAAGGACTCAACTTTGGAAATACATCCTATACCCAACCACTTCTTGCCAAACGCACAGCTAGCTACCTGGCCTGAGCTACCGTCACCTCTCACTTGGATTATTGCACCAGCTTCTTCCTGGTCTCCCCACTTCCTGCTTCTCCATCCCCCAAGTCTAATCTTTACAGAGCAGCTAGATAAATCCTGTTACATAAATCAGGTCCCACCCTTCCTCTGCTCAGTACCAGCTCATAGCTCCCACCTCACTTAGAGTAAAAGCCAAAATCTTCCAACCTTCTAGCCTCCAGAACTGTGAGAGAATACATTTTTGTCATTTGAAGCCACGTGGTATGGGGTGCTTTGTACAGCAGCCTTAGCAAATAGGCTGTAAACTGGTGAGGCCTACAAGAGGAGCAGTGTGGCAATATCAAAATGGAAAACAAACATGCCCTTTGATCCGTCCCTCTTGTGTGCGTATATCTATAGGTCCAATTATACATATTGGAACACAGCAGCATTGTTTGTAACAGAAAACATTTGGGAAAAACCTAAATGTTCATTGACAGGGGACTAGGTAGTGAATCGTGGTACAGTTACACACTGGAACACTACGTAAAAGAATGAAAAACTCTTTATGTACTGATTGATCTACACAGATCTCCAAGTTATATTATTAGGTGAAAAGGTGCAAGGTGCAGAATGCTATAAACACTTTTAATCCATTTGTGTAAATAGAAGATTTATGGGCCTTGCCTGTACATGCATAAAATCCCTATTGTCTTTGGTTGTCTTTGGGGAGGGAAGTGAGCACTGGGTGGCTGGGGCCAGGGGTGGGAGAGAAACTTGCACCCATTTTGAATTTTGAACCATGTGAGTGCATTTCATTTTAAAATATAATTAACTTTAAATTTTAAAAAATAGTATAATTGGTTAAACACGTTTAATAAATTGAGGAGAAGAAACTTCCCTTACAGAAGAATTTCAAGAAATAGACACAGAAGAATTGAGAGAAATGGAAAAATTGCCCTTCGCACACCACAGTAGTAATTGCTGCAGGCAAAATTCACCTGTGAATGCTAAAACGTGTGGGTGAAACTTTCAGGTGAAAGAGGATATTTGCATGTCTCAAGGTATCTCCCCTCCGAATATTTATTAATTTCTATGGTGACTTTGACCTGCGTCCACAAGTTCTTTGATGCTCTGCCCTCTGGGGGGTGAGGCTCAGTTCTCCTCTCCTTAAGTGTGAGTTGGACTCAGCAACTGGCTCCCAACAAATAGAAGGTGGAAGGGGAAAAACAGAGACTTCACAGTGGAGAAATCTGGCAGGCACAACCTTAATCAGTGATGGAAGTCTAGTTCAGTGGTTCTCAACCTTCCTAATCCCGTGACCCTTTAATGCAGTTCCTCATGTTGTGGTGACCCCCAACCATAAAATTATTTTCGTTGCTACTTCATAACTGTAATTTTGCTACTGTTATGAATCGTAACGTAAATATCTAATATGCAGGATGTATTTTCATTGTTACAAATTGAACATAATTAAAGCATAGAGATTAGTCACAAAAACAATATGTAATTATATATGTGTTTTCCGATGGTCTTAGGCGACCCCTGTGAAAGGGTCGTTCGACCCCCAAAGGGGTCGCGACCCACAAGTTGGGAACCTCTGGTCTAGTTGATCGTAGAGCCCTGAATGAAATGAGGAGAAGTGCACTTCACCTGTGTGGTTCTCTTCCCCTCAAATTCATAACTTCAGCCTAACCATGGGAAGACCCAAATTAAGGGACACTACAGAATCCAACCAGCACTCTTTAAAAGGGTCAAAGTCACGAAAGACAAAAAAGGCCAGGAAACTGTCACCATTTGAAGGAGTGTAAGGAGAATGGCTGAGGGGCATCTTGGAACTGTCTAGACTGTCTTTGTAACTCTTCTATAAACCTAATATTATTTCAAAAAAAAAGTCTAAAAAACACAATTGCTTTTGGCCAAGATGGAGTAGCAGGAATCAGGCTCACTCTCCCACCTGAAAGAACAAAAAAATAAACCAAATAATAAATAAATAAGGGGAGCTCTACAATGGTCCCAGTCAACCTTCCTGAGTTTCCAGCCTATGGCACAGATTTCAATACTTTTCTTTTTTTAAATATATTATTTATTTATTTATTTATTTTTAGAGGGAGGGGAAGAGAGGGAGAAAGAGAGGGAGAGAAACATCAGTGTGTGATTGCCTCTCGCATGCCCCCAACTGGGGACCTGGCCTGCAACCCAGGCATGTGCCCTGGCTGGGAATCAAACCAGCAACCCTTAGGTTTACAGACAGGCTCTCAATCCACTGAGCCACACCAGCCAGGGTTCAATACTTTCTTAATAAATGTTGAAACAAGTAGACAGAACAGCAGTAAGGGAAGGGAAGATTTGACCAGCACTATCACCCAACTTGACCTAATTGACACTTATAGGGTGCTCCACCCAACAAGAGCAGAATACATAACACCTTGGGCCTTGTCGGCTCCTGGAGACCCAAGGGGCACTTGGGGAGACTAAATAGACACCAAGCTCATATCTGCTTCTGGACACCCTCGGGTACAGCTCAGCAGTTTGACAGCTTCCCCTACCTCAGAGGGAAGCTATTTTTCCTCTATCCTGCATTCTCTCCCTTCTCTGAGGCGAGAAGACCTGGGAGAAGGAGGAGGGAGAAGGGGTGGTGGTGTCCACCTTCTGCTCCACTTCTTATGCCAGAGCCTGAGCACCTACCCCCACACTCCCCGGAGGCTGCCCCTCCTTCCTGCTGAGTGTTACATTTCTTCCCTCATCCCTGCTGACCAAGGGGACCAGCCTCAGAGAATCTCCTCAACCTCACCCCCAACTGGACCAAAGAAGGTGTGATCTGGGGCCATTGCCTGGCCTTTGGGGGCATTGTGCCTGGGCAGGGAGCTGAGAGGCCTCAAGGAGAGCAAGCGAAACACAGAGATATTCAGATGGATGGGACAGGTGTTAGTGACGTGAGGAGACAGAGAGAGAAAGAGAGTGAGCCGTAGGGAGTCCAAGTGGCAGAGGGTTGGCAACATTCATGCCCCAAACTCTTCATCCCAAATCTTATGTTGAGAGCGGGCTGAGAGTGAGGCTGTCATCCAGGTTCAAGTCACTGTATGAGCCTGGGACATTTGTTAACCAACCTGAGTCTCACTTTCTTTGTCTCTAAAATAGGGCCAACAAGGATACCAATCTCTTGAGATTGTTTGAAGACCTAACGAGCTTCGCACAGTGCATGGCACACAGAAATGCCCATTAAATGCTAGCTATTGTTGTGGAGGAGAAATCTGAGGTTCAGAATTAGCAGGTGATGCACATGTGATAATTAAAAATGACTCAGACATGGCCCTGCTCTCCAGGGACTTTGAGTCTAGTGGAAAGGACTGTCTGGTAAAGACAATGGGGATATAATAGCATCAGTGCTGTAATAGGAGGTAATGTCACATATCACAGAGGACAGACACAGGGAGGTTCAGAGGTATAGTACTTGTCTGTGCCCAGCTCTGTAGTCAGTACTTTACATTAACTAATTCTGTTAGTCATCATAGCTCCGTTAGGTGATTATCATTATTTCCAATTCACAGAATAGAAAACTGAGCAAAGAATGTTTAAGCATCCTGCCAAAGGGTGCATGAGTGAGATTTGAACCCAAACAATCCAAGTTCAGAATGCCCCAGAGCCCTGGCATCCATAGGTACAGAGATGACACCAACCCCCAGAGTCTACCAACTAACCAACCTGTTAAAGGTGGGGTTGTACTCATAATCCCTCACACAGGTTCACACAGACACAGGCAACACATGCATGTCTATCCAGATAGACACCAACTCCTGCCCATGACAAGAGCTCAGCAGATCCTCTGGAAAACCATCCTACTAGTTAGAGCACATTGGTGGAAAAATTAATCAGTCAAACGACCTCACAGACACTTGCATCCATATGTAAACTGATGGACTCATATGAGTCCTTGAATAAGCATGTTACATGTGTAGATGCGCACCGATATACGTTCATGTGCACACCAACAGATGTGTAAATTAAGATAATGATGCATGTCCATAGACATACTGATGCAGTATGCGTTTGCATTTACTGTGTTATTGATTTTTTTAGCAGCTATATCCATTGAGTATCTACTATGTGTAAGTAAAGAAAGATAAGGCTCAGAGAAATGAAGTGGCTTACACAAGGTCACACAGCTAGTAAATATCTGGGCTTCAAATCCTGGTCCTGCAATATTAGGAAATGGAGCCTGTCTCCCTTGCTGTGCAGTTGTGCTCGTGAGTGAACAGATGTGCCACAGTCAGATTCCCACATTGACATTCCTTGTGACCTTGGACACATCACATCCTCTTCCGGACCACATTCTCACATGCCCTTTCACAGGTGTGCTCCATGGGTGTGTGGTGATGAAACCAGTGGCTCTGCCCTCGCTCCGAGTCAGCCTGGGTTAGTGTCACCAAGAGCTGTGAGCTTCTTGGCCCAGCCCTGCCAAGACCCAGAGCATGTGACTCAAAGCTACCCTAGACACCAGGCCATCAGGAGCCTGATGATGGAAGAACTCAGGATTTCATAAGCATCTGACCCAGGACATGTGGTCAGAACAGGGAGAAGAAGGGAGGAAAACAGGATGGCCACTGGGGTGTGCACTTGGCAGGGCCCACGGACCAGATCTGGCAGGGGAAGAGCTGCCGAGAAGGCATCTAATGGGGCACTCAGCAGGTGCATGCTGACCGAGGGGTGGGAAGCAGGATCGATTGCAGCATTGCCCCGTGCTGATCCTGGAGGCCAAGTGAGAAAGTGAGCGAAGGAAGGGGTAATAAGTAATGATGGGTAGAGGAAGGGCATGAATTTATCTTCTCCACAAATCTTGAGTGCCTGCTCTCAGCTCACCCTGGGCTGGGCTCCGTGGAAGCTTGGTGAACAGGGTGACACAGTCCTGTCTTTGCACAACCGAGAGCTCCAGCGACACCAGTCAGGCCAGGTGCAAAGCGACTCAGTCAGTGTGAGCAGTCATCAGTGTGTCTGGGGGGAAGCAAGAGTGTGCAAGAGAGGTGTGATATGTGTGTTTGTGTGTGCACACGTGCTCCAGCAGCCTGGTGACTGCCTATGTGTGTGTCCCCATGAGTACATGCACAATGTCCTTTCCTCACCCCAGGCCTCTGCCTGCCCCAGTCCTGCCTTGTCAAAGCCACTATTTCCAGTCACAGAACAAAGGCCTCCTTGGCCCAGAACTTGAACCTCTGCAGAGGCTCAAAGAGTACGGAGGTTTTACACCCAGTGGTAGAAACCTCCCAGCAGAGAGAGCCCTGGTGCACTTCTGCATAGACCTCTCCACCAGGAGCCCCAGACTTGAGGAAAGCGTGTAGCCCAAAGCCACCTCTTGGTGCCCAGGCACATGTCCCACATTCCCAGCACCAGAAGTGCCGTAGTGAGGTCCAGACAGCTGTGGGAATGACCCCCTTGACCACTGGGTCCTCACTCTGGACGCAGGTACTATAAGTGCTTTGGAGACACATTGACCAGCTGGGTGACCTCAGGCATATTAGCCTCTTTGAGCCCCAGTTTCTAATCTCAAAAATGGGGTAATAATATCCATTTCCAGTCTTGCTGTGAGAATAACTCAAGGCATCATGATCTCAGTAAGTCCTGATTATTTTCCCAGAGTCCTCATTTTCTCAGCCATATGGTCCAGTCCTCAACAGCAGCCGCTGGGTCTCATAGCCCTGTTTCTCCCACAACACTTCATCACACAGGACTCAAATAAATTCTTTCTGTAAGAATTGCTGAGCAAAGTTATTCATCAATAATGAGAGCCACTTAAATAATACTAATCAACAGCAATTCTGAGCTTTATTACATATCAGGCATCGTGCTGAGCAATTTCCATTCATTCATTCAACAATTAATCGAACACTTAGTAGGTACAAGGCTTTTTGCTAGACGTAGGGATACAGCAGGAGGGACAGACAACAGCAGTTTAGTACATAAAAGAGATCATTGCAAACCTTGACAGGTGCTGTGAATAAAATGAGAGAGTTATGGATGAGAGACAGGCTGCAGGGGCTGGGGAGGCAGAGAGCATGACCCTTCAGGGAGGGTCGCTCGAAGGAGGTGACATTTGACCAGAGACCTGAAGGAGGAGAAGGCTGGGAAAATGTAGGAAAAATTCCAGGCAAATGGAACACCAAGGGCCAGGGTGCTGGGGCAGGAAGAATTTGGTTTGTTCAAGGGTTAGAAAAAAAGAAAGTGTGCCTGGAATGGGGGCAGTGGTGGTGGTGATAGTGAATGTGGGGGATGATGACTGATCAAGGCTCGCAGGCACCCTTGATCATCATTCCAACTTTATAGACAAGAGGACTGATGCTCACTGAGGGTGTGACTGGCCCAATATCACACTTTTGATTAGAGGCCAAGCAGGGGTTCAAATCCAGGTCCGTCCTGGCTCCAGACTTTTTTTTTTTAAACTCCATGCTGCCACAGACACACATCTGAGTGATACACACCAAGAGGACATTGGTACACACTCTACATGCTGACCCACAATGAGGGGGTGTGGGCTTGACCGTCACCGAGTGCCACACTAACAGAGACAGCCTAAGATACTAACATTTTTCCTGGTGTCCTGAGAGGCCAAGTAGGAGGGCTGGATGCCCCCTCAGCAAAGCCTTCCAGAACCTCTGAGCCAGGAAAGCTTTAAATGGTAGGAAGAGGAAAATGGCTTCCCAGGGAAGGGGGTGGGACTCTGGAGTGGCCGGTGGGGATGCAGAGGTGGGGGGGGGGGGTGACGACAGCCCATGGGCACATCTGGGAGGGGAGGGCAAGCCAAGAATGGAGGAAGCAGAGGGAGTTGAGACCGCTTTCCAAAGCACAGGCCCTGCCATGCCAACCACCTGGGCTCTTCTTACCTCAGCCGAGTCACCTCCCTAGATGGGACGCTCACTGCCCACCAAAGCAGCCTGGGCAGTACTGACCTTGAGAAGTGCCTCTTTCTGATCTTTGCGGCTGTAAAACATGAAAAGATTCATCTGTCAGACAAGAGAAATGTGTAAAAGCTGCAGGAAGACACTTTTGTTTTTCTGAATCAGATTGGTGAAGATCAAAAACCTCGATAACAGCACTCACACGTTCTGCTAGCAGGAGGTAGATTGGCGCAATCTGGATGGAGGATCATCCAAAAATTTCCATCCAAAATGCAAATGCACACACTTTTGACTTAGTAATTCTCCTTCCAGGAAATTAGCTCAGAGTTTCTCTTTACTCCCCATGGATGAACTCTGCAGCATTGTTTGCTATAGCAAAAGATTGGAAATAATGAAATGTTCATTGACAAAAAAGGTTTCAATAAACCAATACATCCCTACAATGGAATACTACAAAGCTTTTCTTAAAAAAAAAAAAAATCAGCCCTGGCTGGTATGGCTCAGTGGATTGAGCACCAGCCTGCAAACCAAAGGATCACTGGTTTGATTCCCGTTCAGGGCACATGTGTGGGCTGTGGGCCAGGTCCCCAGTTGGGGGTGTGCCAGAGGCAACCACACATTGATGTTTCTCTCCCTCTCTTTCTCCCTTCCCTTCTCTCTAAAAATAAAATAAATAAAATATTTGAAAAAGAAATCAGGAAGATCTTTTTGAACTGATGTCGAATAATCTCTAAGACAAATTGTTAAGTAGGGAGGAACAAAAGCAATCTGAGGGACTGTGTCTACGCTCCCATCTGTGGGAAGATGGTAAATAAATAGTCATAACTTCAGCTGGGCTGCTTTACCTGAATGGTCTTGCTGGCCACATGCAGCATCCATTTGTAGATTCGGGGCCTCCCCAAGCCCTGCCTGCAGCTCTAACTTCAGAGAGACTGTCTTCTCTCCTTGCCCTGACTCAGCACTGCCCTGGCTCATCCCCAGTGGCCCTGGCTGACTTCACACCCAGCTCCCACCCTGCTGAGTCAGTGTGGGGCTGGTCAGAGGCAGCTCCATGGCGGGCCCCCAGTTCAACCCAGCCCCTTGGACATCCTCAGCCTCGGATAGGGTAAAACGAACAGAAGGGAGACCAGCAGGTGCCAAGCTCTGGATGTGTGCGCCTGAACACAGCTCTCCTGATTCTTGAGAGTATCTCTGACCAGGTCTAGGCTAGAGTTGGGGTTTAATCTGGGGACTGAGGTCAAAGGTAATGAATTAGAGCAGCAATTTTCAACCTTTTTCATCTCATGGCACACATAAACTAATTACTACAATCCTACAGCACATCAAAAAATGCTTTATACTTTTTGCTGATCGGACAAAATAGGTATAATTTTGATTCATTCATACCAGGTGGCTACTGTCATTTTTTATTTGACAATCTAAGGGAAAAGAGGGCAGTGCCCCTGACTAAATAGTCAGGAATTGCATGTTTTACAAATTCTTGCGGCCCACTGGTTGAAAATCGCTCAATTAAAGCTAAGTGTGTCTGCAGGACTGTAACTCAGCCAGGAGCTGGATTTGGACTTTAGGTCAGGGGTCAGCATGGGAAAAGATGTGTACCCAGTCAGTGACCAAGTAGCGCTCAGTTTGGGGCCAGGGCCAGAATTTAGCCATGGCTAGGGGCAGTGATCAAGGCTCAGTGTTCAGGCTACATCCAAGACTTCAGGTCAGAGTCTTGTTGGAGTCCAGAGTCAGGGACTAAGGCTCAGTCTATGACCAGAGTTGAGGATCAGGGCTGTCATTGTCCAGGGCACCAGCCTCGTCCCCTTTCTCCACTGAGGGACTGAGCCAATGGGTTGGCTCTGGACTCCTTGAGGAGCACCTTCCAGCCTAAAGTTCCATCCCCCCGGCAGGTGAGCTGCCCCTGCCCCAAACCCTCCCCTCCGTCCCCTGGCCCTCCCCAGGCCGCTCCCTCAGGGCCAGGCCTGGGTTGCTGTTTCCTACAAGTCCTCACTCTGGTACTTCAGGGGACCCGGGTGGGGGTAAGGGTTATGGGGCAGTACACAGGGCATGACCCAGGACGATGCCTTGCACAAGGTGTTCCGATGCAACTGGCTGCTGGCTGACACCGTGACGCCCCGCTCCCACTCTCCACCCCACCCAGCAACCTTTTCTCATAAAGGGAACGGCTGGGTAGTGGCCTAGATGGAACACATTAATCCCCTTCCTTCCCTAGCCCTGACGGTTTCAGGACCCGCAGGAGTCAGGCAGGCAGGCAAGTAGGAAGGGATCAGATGACAGCAATTCATCAGCAATTCCAGTGCCAGGAGGGGGTGGATCTGGGGCTCCCTCCTCCTCCCAGCTGGAAGGTAACAGGAGAATCAGGACCCCTGTAAGTTTGGAGAGCCCCACCCTGACACACAGAGCAGTAATTGTGTGGCTGAAGCCAGGGAGGGACTGGTGGCTGCACAAGGTGACCCGACTGTCAGAGGCAAGATCAGAACCAGAAGTCAACTTTCCTCCCGTGTGGAATCTCTAGCTCCAGGTGAGGGAGAGGACCCCTCATGCTTGAGGAGGGCATAGGACCTCCCCAGGGACTTCCAACCAATCTCATGGAGGCTCCTGAAACAGTGCACTGACAGGGGCTTTGGAGCTACCCCAACCTGGGTTCAAACCTCCCTGGCTTGCTGTGTCATCCTGGGCAGGTTACTTCTCTCTGATACCTGTTTTCTCACTTGTAAAAAAAAAAAAGGGCATAAATTCATTCTTGGCTCACAGGGTTGTGGTCAGGTTACATTAGAGAGCAGATGAAAGACACAGCCCAGGCCTGCCACATGGGGAATGCTCAGGAAATGTGTCCCTGCTTCTCCGGTCACCCTCAGCTCTCAAGGGGTGTGTGTTTGGGGAGCCGCGGGAGAGGCAGGAGCCTAGGCTCTGTGGAAATAACATCAGCCCCTTATCATCAAATGCTTACCATATGCCAGGAACTTTTCTAAACACTTTGCCTATATTAACTCTTTAATTTCCATTTAATCCAATAACAATTACCGATAACAATAAGTAGTTCAATAACCCTATTGGGAGGACACTGTAATCAATTCCATTTTATAGATGTAGGCTCTGGGTCTCAGATGCTTTTAAAAGGAGGGAGAGAGGAACAGAACAAAGAGCTCAAGGAAGAGGGGTTGTAAAATCCTCTATGTGCAAACTGGCACAGTCCATTCTGATAAGGCAAGTGATGGTCCGGTGTGCATCATCCTGGCTTCATGTCATCCCGACTTCGCGTCATCCTGGCTCCACAGTTGAAGGTCAGCAAGCCTCCCAGAGCTGGGATGCCTGAAGGTCGGCATCTGTATCTTTTGAAGGTAGTTCTTAGGATTCCTGTACAAACATGCTATTTGTCTACAAGCCACATATCCTTCAGTGTCAGCACTTACAGAAAGAATGTCAAAAGATTTGGTGAGGTGGGTTACAATTTCTCACCGTTACAATTTTCCACTGTTACAAATCCCCCCTATCAATTTTTCTTCCATTTCTATGGAAGTTAAAAGGCTGTATCTGAAACATTTAAGAAAACTAGAAAAATTCACGATTCAATCTAATTCATAAGCGAAAAATAAAATATTACAGATAATTAACTGAATTAGAGTTTAATTTCCACAATTGTGTATAATAATTTTATTGAAACACAATTTTTCTCCTAAAATCACTCTCATTTTCATCAAAAAGCCAAATCAAGACCAGTTCATTTACTGCATTAGGTCCAGTTTTTATTTGACCTGATTATTTGCATAAACAGAAGAGGAATAGCAATTGATCATGTAGGTTTTCATAAATCTACTTTGCTGGAATGTTACAAGGAATCTTCAGATTGAGCTTTAATTAGTCTCTCAGGACAAAGAAGTTAAGCCATACAGTTACCATAAGGCTTTGCCTGCAGTACCTTGAGGAACTCCTCAAGTTCTCAAGGTTCCCAAAATGCCTTGAGGTTCTTTCTTGCAATCCCCAAGAAAGCAACCTTTGCTCCTTAGCTGGAAAGACTGCCATGAACCATATGAATAAGTAAGGTATCAGGCCATTTATCCAAGGGGCTTTTATAGGCTCCCAATTAATCTTTATTCTTTAGAGTTTCTTGCTGACATCCAAAGTCTAGGCATGTCTCTGTCAGACATAACATTCCAGTCAAAGTCTTGGATAATAAAACCACAATTGGAAACTGCAAAAAAAAAAAAAAAAAAAAAAACAACAGCAAACAAACAGATCGTACTGAATTAATACAAACAAATATATTGCCATGAAAAGAGTAATACTGTAGTCCCTTTCTATACAGTATTCCCTCATTTATCACGGGTATTACGTTCTAGACCACCACCACCCCGTGATAGGTGAAAATCCGTAAAGTAGGAACCTTACATTTATTTTAGTATTTATATATATTTTAAGGCTTTATAAACCCTTCCCACACACTTATAAAACGTTCCCACGCCCTTATTAACCTTATAGCGAAAAATCCGCGATAAATAATTAAATATAATATTTTTTAAAATCCCGCGATACAGTGAGGTCGCGATAAGTGAACTGTGATACAGATTTTTTTAAATATTATATTTAATTATTTGTCGCAGATTTTTCACTATATCGCGGGATTCTGCGGTACTGTATACGTATGTTGCTAAAGTTACATAGGTTTAAGAGTGTAGAATATGTTTAAGAACATAGGTAGTGTTTATTAAAGTGTGGAAAAGGTTAATAAGGGACTGTGAACAGTTAATAAGTGTGTGGGGAGGGTTTATAAAGCCTTAAAATATATATAAATACTAAAATAAATGTAAGGTTCCTACTTAGTGGATTTTCACCTATCACAGGTGGGGAGGGTGTTCTAGAACGTAATACCTGGGATTAGTGAGGGAATACTGTATGCCCCTGGCTGGTTTGGCTCAGTGGATTGAGCGTCAGCCTGCGAGCTAAGTGTCGCTGGTTCGATCTTCCAGTCAGGGCACATCAGAGAAGGAAAACTCTGACTCCAAAAAACCTCCGCTGCCTCGCGGCATACCTCTTCAGGGGAAAGGCTAAGGGAGTAAACCCCGACAGAAAATCCGGAGCCGGAGTCCCTAAGGCGGTTTGACGTTGTAGTCAACACCGGCAACTCCTGCGGCGCACCTGAAGCCAAGCTGTATTGACTCCGTCTTTCCCTTGGACCCTTCAGCTGCGAAGAGAGGGGGGGTCTGCTGCATGGGCAACAGCAGACCCTCCATATCACCCTGCCCAGGCTCTGTAGCTTCAGCTTCACTGGAGAGGACACTCCAGCGTCATCGCAAGATGTCAATTCAACACGGGAGGAGACAGATACCGTGTCACTCCCGAGTGGGACTGCACAGCCATTCTCGGCGGTGCAGATAGACTCTTAAGAAGCTACACCATCGTCTCTCGAGACGGACGGCTGCCGCCGCCACCGCCGACGACTGTATTCCTTAAGAGTTTCCAAATTCTGGAGGGATCAGCTATGGAGAAAGATATAAATGCTTCACTATTGTTACAATTTACCAATTTGCTCTATGAACACAAACAAGGGTTTTTTTTATCAGCAATATTTTGAACAAAGTCACAACAACAATAACTACCCTCAGTTTATTCAGTCCTACAATCAATTCTTGTTTATCCTGATTATCTGCCTGTATCTCTATGAGCCCAGTCATTTCCCAAAGCCCTACAAATCCCCATCTATTTCAAAGGTATGATCTGCAAAATTATTCTCAGAAACTCATATTTGAAAATAAGTCAGCAGATGTAACATTTTTGCAAATGTTTGGGTAAAACAATGACTGTCTTTAAGTGACAAAAAATATTTAAAATGACATGGTTATAGAGCAGATTACAATGCAACTGACAAAGGAATTTGCATTTTTTTGTAACAACATTTTATGATAGCACACTAAAAATTACAAATGAAAGCATATCAGAGTAATTCATTAATTAATTTGTCCCCAAACTGTCAATTTTACCTGGGGTTTATTTGGGGAAATAACAATTGGTTTTGGAAAATCAAAGGGAGTGTTTGGCTTTTTCACTTGTCATTAAAATAATCATTCTGCTTTACTATCTATGTGCCTTTCCTTTTCTTATTCTTAGTTTTCCTTGTTTCCATTTCCCTTCTTGAGAAATTCCTCTTCCAATGTCCTTTCTTACTGCACTTCCCTTTCCTGTATCCTTCCTTACCTTTTTTCACTTCCTCTATTCTTTTTCTTTTGCTCCTTCCCTCTACACAATCCTTCAACTTTCACAGACCCTCTGTGACTTATGTGAACCCTCCATGACTTACATAGACCCTGTTTGACTTACACAGTCTTAGTTTGTTTCTTCTTCTTAACTCATTCAGAAATAACCAACTTTAGAATAACCTACTTTCAATTCTATTTCCTTCAAAATATATTGTCATAATTTATACCTTTTATTGCCAAAACCATATATTATTCCCAACTTAATTAGAATTTTCAATTTTTAGAAATCTTAATTTTAGTGAAAACTGAAAGTAAGTAATTAGCATTCTTTAGATTGACAAATTTATGAATACATTTTATAACTTTCAGAAATAGATTTTTTCCATTGGCAAATACATTTATATTTTTAAGAAGCATAATAGAGATAACGTTGTGAGAAATGCTCACAATAAAAACGGGACACAGGACTCGAGCAGCAAAGCAAGGCATTTATTCATGAGTCTGCAGAGCTGGGCGCACCACCAGCCAGGAGACTGTGTGCGCAAAGTAGACAAAGAAAACTGGTTTTATACTAATGCAATGAGCTCCCCCTCCCCTCTCCTTCTCCCTGTTTCTCCATTACTGGTTAATCTGGGTTCACATCTAATGTGATTAACTACTTAACTCAGGGTGTGATTCGTCGGCAGCCGTCCGTCTCGAGAGACGATGGTGTAGCTTCTTAAGAGTCTATCTGCACCGCCGAGAATGGCTGTGCAGTCCGACTCGGGAGTAACACGGTATCTTTCTCCTCCTGTGTTGAATCGACATCTTGTGATGTCGCTGGAGTGTCCTCTCCAGTGAAGCTGAAGCTACAGAGCCTGGGCAGGGTGATATGGAGGGTCTGCTGTTGCCCATGCAGCAGACCCCCCCCTCTCTTCGCAGCTGAAGGGTCCAAGGGAAAGACGGAGTCAATACAGCTTGGCTTCAGGTGCGCCGCAGGAGTTGCCGGTGTTGACTACAACGTCAAACCGCCTTAGGGACTCCGGCTCCGGATTTTCTGTCGGGGTTTACTCCCTTAGCCTTTCCCCTGAAGAGGTATGCCGCAAGGCAGCGGAGGTTTTTTGGAGTCAGAGTTTTCCTTCTCTGATGTACCCTGACTGGAAGATCGAACCAGCGACACTTAGCTTGCAGGCCGACGCTCAATCCACTGAGCCAAACCAGCCAGGGCTCAGGGTGTGATTAAGTAAGGGTAATCTAGTTATAGGTCTATCTCCAATTTATTTGCAAAGTTATTTAGCTACACCTTCCCATTTCTCTGTGCTTGGTGACAGCAATCTTCCTCCTTTTGATCCCAGAAATATGTGTGAGGAGCTGCGGAATGTCATTTCCTTGCCCCTTTTCCATGATTTATCTGTTAATTATCTCCTACCGGTTTGTGAGTCACTGGCTTGCTTTTTCATCCCTAACAAAGTGAACTTTTTTGTAGAACCAGGCATAAACAAACATATTTTATGTTAATAAGTTTAGAAGACATCAACCAAACCCTTGCTGGTGTGGCTCAGTGGATTGAGCCCCAGTCTGCTACCAGAAGGTCACTGGTTCAATCCCAATCAGGGCCAGGTCCCCAGCTGGGGGCATGTGAGAGGCAATCTCACACATTGATGTTTCTCTCCCTCCCTTCCCCTCTCTCTAAAAATAAATAAATAAAATCTTTAAAAAAAAGAAAAAGAAAAGACATCAACCAAACTTAAAGTACTCATTTAGATTCCTTTAGTGTGCTCAAAGGTGAATTGTTTGATTATCTAAGGACCCAGACAACATTTAGGAGGCTGGAGAAAAAGCAGGGTGGCGGGGGGTGGGGGGGGGGAGCATCAGGCTTGATGTGTCTTTAGCAGCTTGAGTTTTAAAATGCCCATTTTTTTTCCTCTTCTTTTTCTTTCTGAGTTTTACTGTCCGAGAGGGGAGTGGGATCTTTTCCACTCTAAACCATCAATTTAAATCCTTTCTGAGTAGACTCCTTATGATGTAACAACAAGAAAGCTTGCACATAATAGATCATATCCCATTCATCAGACCTTCGGAAAAAACAACTTGAGATCAAGATCAAGCGTTCCTTTGAAAGCAGAAACAAAAACCAAAGCTAAAACAAAGACAAAGTTCACACAAATGAGTATTCTCAAATTAAATCCTCTAAAAGGAAAGACTGGGACTAGTCTTAGACTCTTATCTCACACCAACCAATACTGCAAAGGATCCTGATGAGGTCCAAATGGCACGAAGCCCAAATGGCGGAGACAATATTCCCGGTTGTACAAAACAGGAAAGATTTAACCAAGTCCCTAAAAGATAAGAAAACAGGCAAAAAACTGTAACTAAAGTTTCATTTCAGGCAGAGAAGAGAAACAGAGAGAGCTCTCAAACAGAAACAGAGTTCCTCCCACAGAAGAACAGAAAACTAAAGACAATTAAATAGCAGTATGCAACAAGAAAGGCAAACAATGCCCAAACCAAAACTGAAAGAGCACTCCAACCAGATCCCATACTGGGGGACTGAGATTCTTTTCTTTTTCTTGTCACTGAGTCGTGCCTACCGCTGAGCGGCACCTATTGATTCCTACAGAACCCCAAATGGTTCAGAGAACCCAACTGGCAGGGCAGGGGCCCCTGGTTGTGCACACCAGGGACTTCACCCAGTTTGGGCTCGTCAGTCCACCAACAACCCGTTTCCTCTCACCAGCAAAGCACTTAAAGGCATCTGATGCCTTGCAAGGGAGAGCAGGAAGCGTCGCAGCTCTGGCAAATTCCTGCAATCCCTGCCAAGGGGTCAGCCTGCCACAAGCAGCTGGGACCCCCAGCCCAGACCCTCCAGGCCTTACTGGGGTCCCCACAGTCCCATCTGAAGTCACCAAAAACTGTAACTGAAAGCCATTCTGGCTGCCTGCTGCTACAAAAGCCAATACTCAAGCGGCAGATGCTGATGTAAAAGGAAAGTAGTTTGTTTTCAGGTGCCAACAGCCTGGAAGTTGGAGGGTTCATGTCACAAAGCCCACCCCCTGGGAAGTCCTTATATCACAAAACCCATTTCCCCATCTCAGTGGAGTCAAAAGATTTTTTAAGGAGGGAGAGGGGAACAGAACAAAGAAATCGAGGAACGGGGCACAGTCCATTCTGATAAGGCAAGTGATGGTCCGGAGTGCATCATCCTGGTTTAGTCATCCTGGCTTCACATCATCCCGATTTCACATCATCCTGGCTCCACAGTTGAAGGTCAGCAAACCTCCTGGAGCTGGGATGCCTGAAGGTCAGAGTCTGTATCTTTTGAAGGTAGTTCCTAGGATTCTTAGACAAACATGTTGTTCATCTACAAGCTACATATTTGTCAGTGTCAGCACTTATAGAAGCAATGTCAAAAGAATGGTGGGGTGGGTTACAATTTCCCACCATTACAATTTTCCACTTTTACAGTTAAGTGACTTGCTCACTGTCATATAACCAGATCAGGCCAAGGAGGTGGCCTAAAGCAGTGGCCAAACTTTGAGCCAGACCAACTGGTTTCCAATCCTACTACCTGTCTCACCCCTCAGACCAAGTGATGTCAGCTCTCCGAGCCAAGTTTCCTCATCTTCCTCTGGGGATGAAAACAGCAACTTGGTGAGGAGGTTGGAGGATGCAGTGAGATGATGTAAGGGAAACACCCACACAGGGACATACTCAATCCACGGGCACAAGAATTACATTCTTTGCAAAGAAAACCCAGGCTCACAGGGCAGACAGAGCAAGATCACCCAGCAGCAGAGCGGTGGCTGCCACCGGGCTACGGCTGGGCTGATGTTGCCTGACACTGGCCTGCCTGTCATGCCTAGGGCCCAGCCTGAGCCAGATTCAGATGATGAAGGATTTCTGCAAAGCCCCTGGGAGACCCCAAGAAGGAGGAGGTGCCCAGTCTCCTATTAAGGGCTCCCCAGGAGAGGCAGAAGCTAGAGCTGCAACTCTTGAATCACCCACCATCCTTCCTTAATCCATGTATTAGTTCTATAATGTTCTTCTTCCAATCAACTCATTTAAAACATTTATTTGAAATGGAAAATTTAAATTGCTGACCTCAAATGGAAAGTCACTATCGTTTGCCATAAAGGTGAAGCAACTATAAAATTAAATACCGGGAAAAAAAAACAAAACAAGATTCTTAGGTTCTAGTTTTAAATCCTACTTCTTGCTGACAGCTCTGAGCTGAATCCTGCTTTCTCTTCCTTAATAAGTGAGTTGTTAAAGATACAGAAACTGTTAAATGAAATTTTCTCCCCCAGTAATTGGAGGAACAGAAAGAAAATCAAAAGGAAATATGCATATCATGATATGATTCAATGTTATGTAATAGAGTCTGGAGACCCTACAGCCATCTGGCATCTACCTTTGCTGTACATATCATATTTGGGAAAACACCAGCCTAATCCAACTCTCTTACATATAAGAAAACTAAGGCCCCCAAAGGAGAGGTGATTTGCCCATGATCTCACAGGGTCAGTGGCCTCAGCCAGACCTCCAATCTAACCAGAGCTTTTTCCAAAGCATTGTTTTGCTTTAGTGGGGAGAACTTACAAAGATGAAAGTTTAAGGACACCAATGGTGGAATTTCAGGCATCTAGCAGTCACTAGCGACACCTGAGTGGAATGGAAGGCGGCAGACTTGATCCCATCACAGCAATCCTGCAGACCCTCAGCCCCACCGTCTCTTGGGTCACAGCCCTCTGACTTCCTGCCCTCAGCAGAGGGGCAGAGTCTGGGCTATGAGCTACAACAAATAGAAATGCAGCCTGCTTGGCTCAAACACCTGGGCAGAGGATGTTCTGAGAGTGGAGAAAAGCGAATTTATGAAAGCAGAACTCTCTAGGAAAGTGCACATTTTTACATTTAATTTTCTGAGGGCGTGTTGGTCACCATTTATTTTCTCACTTTTTAGCAAATGCTTTTATAGCAGTTATATTCCAGGCACTTCACAAATAGTAAGTCATTTAATTCTCATGACAAACCAATGAGGTAGGTACTATTACTATTCCCATTTTTAATATGAGGAAACTAAAGCCCAGAGAGCTTAATTCAATTACCCAAAATCTCACCACTTGGAATTGGTAAGAATTGAACCCAAGAAATGTGGTTTGACTATAATGTGCAGCTCCCTTGATGCATTTAATCTTTAGGACTAAGGCAAGGAAGGTATAAATAACTGCATTTTATGGATACAGAAACTGTGGCTCAAGGCTATTTGGCATTTATGTCGTAGATCCGACAGACTCTTCACTTTGCTCTATGCCCTGGTCCATGTGTCAGGAATTCTTGGTCTAAGGTCATGCTACTCAATGTAGCGCATATGGCTATTGCACATTTAAAATGTGGCTAGTGTGACCAAGGAAATGAATTTTACATTTTATTGAATTTTAATTTTAAAACAGGTAAAAAATAATTTTTCCCACTAAGTACAACTTAATTTTTTTGGTAGGACATTTCACTTTAACCACTGACAATTTAGCTTCCATGCTGATTTGTGTCCAAACTAAGTATAAAATACACAACAGATTTTGAAGATATTAGTATGAAAAAACAATTCAACTATCTCATTCATAATTTTTTATCTGTTGAACTGATAATATGCTAGCTGTATTAGATTAAATAGGATATATTACTAAAATTAATTTCACCTGTTTCTTTTTGTTCTTTAATGCATGACTATAAATTTGAAACTATGTATGTGGCCCATGGTATGTTCCATTGGAACATGCTGGTCCCTGGAATTGGAATTTTCCCTCCCCAACTGTGACAAGAGCCTCATAGTTGGGGGCCAAGCCCAGAGTGTTCCAGAGAACATACCCACAAATGTGATGGAAGCTGCTGGTTTGCAAAGATTGTGAAATGCTCCTTGACAGTGTGGGCAATGGGGTCAGTAGCCCCTGCTTTAAATCCACATCCACCTCATACAACAGGCTGGGTGGTCTTGGGTAAATACCTCACAGTAACAGAGATGGAGGTGAAAGGGCCCATCTCACAGTTCCTTAAGTGCCTCAGGGCCTTTGCACCTACACACTGTTCTAGGCTCTGTCTCCCCTCACACCTTTGCACTTGCCATCCCTTTGTTTCCTTAAGGTCTCACTTTAAGCATCACCTTACTGATGATTCCTAATAAAAATATCCATCCCCAGTCATATGTGATAGAGAACAAATCTAACCTATTATATTCAACAATGCTTATAATCCATTTTATTACCCTGGCTGGTTTGGCTCAGTGGATTGAGCGTCGGCCTGCGAGCTAAGTGTCGCTGGTTCGATCTTCCAGTCAGGGCACATCAGAGAAGGAAAACTCTGATTCCAAAAACCTCCGCTGCCTTGCGGCATACCTCTTCAGGGGAAAGGCTAAGGGAGTAAACCCCGACAGAAAATCCGGAGCCGGAGTCCCTAAGGCGGTTTGACGTTGTAGTCAACACCGGCAACTCCTGCGGCGCACCTGAAGCCAAGCTGTATTGACTCCGTCTTTCCCTTGGACCCTTCAGCTGCGAAGAGAGGGGGGGGTCTGCTGCATGGGCAACAGCAGACCCTCCATATCACCCTGCCCAGGCTCTGTAGCTTCAGCTTCACTGGAGAGGACACTCCAGCGACATCACAAGATGTCGATTCAACACAGGAGGAGAAAGATACCGTGTTACTCCCGAGTCGGACTGCACAGCCATTCTCGGCGGTGCAGATAGACTCTTAAGAAGCTACACCATCGTCTCTCGAGACGGACGGCTGCCGACGACGATATAATCCATTTTAAATTATCTTGGTTCATTGATTTTATTTTCTTGATAATGGTTCGTTTCCCCACTGATTTATAGAATCTGTGAGGACAGAGACAGGTGAGTCTTATCACTAATAAGTCCGTTGCATTCAGAACATGAAACAAAGTTAGGAATGTGTGAATAAACCCAGCAGAGTGCCAGTTATATAGATTTGCTCAGGGGACAATCATCCCTACTTTTCTTTGCCCCTTACAGCTGTGGGAACTTCCAACCTGAGTCTGGGTGTCCCGGTGTAGAAAGTGAATTCATTTTTCCCTCTCAGGAAGGGAAGTCTTCAAGGTTAAATGAGATCCCAGAATCCCCTGCCGTGCCCTGAAGGCTCTGAGACACAGGTGAGCTGATCCCTGGGGTCCTGGAAACAGGGGAACAAAGGTGACTCCCTCAGCCTCCCATTCAATCTCTGCCTGGGGAGTTTGTGGGTTTTGTTTGTTTGTTTGCTTGTTGTCTGTTGTTTGATTTTGACACTGGTATATTCCAACATTAAAACCTAAAAAGGATTTTCATTGAAAGGTTCTTGGTGCCCAGGGCTGCCCAGAGATGCTTCACCAAACAGCAAGTGCCACGGTGGCCTGCTAGTCCTGGGGTGCAAGTTCTGTTATAGGTGCCTTCCCTTCTTGTGGCGACTCTTTTTATTGAGCACCTACAATATGCTACACACTGTTCTAAGCATTTTACATGTATTAGCTTAATTCAAGCAACAACCCTATGAAGAGAGTGCTGTACTATTTATAAGCCCATTTTATAGAGGAAAGAACTGAAGCAGGGTTTTAAGTAGCTTTCCTGAGGTAGCACAGTGGGTCTGGGCAGAGGTGGGTTGCACTCTCAGGCAGACTGATTTTAGGGTGCTTGCTCTTAACCAGTAGGCTGCACTGCCTCTATCAAATGAATGCTGCGAAGCCCACCCAGCCTCAGACTTCACCAGGGCACCACACTGGCCCTTTGAGCCCCAAGTCTGCTCCTATAAGTCTGGGGTGTTTGCAAAGTTCCTGGTTGCTTTCCCATAGCTGAGCGTCGGGCTGCACCTTAGCAGAAAGGGAACACTGGAGCTTCCTGCCTGCCAAGGATTCTCTGAAGGTTTGAAAAGTGCTTTATAAACGGGAAGCACTTGGGAGGCTGTCACGGTTTGCTCTTTTTCTCCTCAGCACCTTCTTAAGAATGACGTTCTTCCCATTTCACAGAAGGGGAAACTGACGCTCAGCAAAGCAAAATTCTTTTTTCCTAGATGATAGGAAGGATCAGTGGAAGGGGTCTACACTCAAACTTCGGGCGCGGGGCGGGAGGGGAAGGGGTGGAGCCGAGACACCTGTAGAGGGCCGGAGAGGCAGGTGCTGCGCAGGGCTGACGCCTGTGCGGTGCGGGAGGCGCCGAGGGGGGGCGGCGGGTCTGACCCAGAGGGGCGGAGCTCTGGGGATGGTGCAATCCAGCGCCCGAGCGCATCAGGCGGCGGGTGATTAGCTCAGGTTTGCATCACCCGGGCTGGAGCCGAGCGGAGCCCGGCGCCCGGCGTTATCGAGACACTTGCGCGGAAGCGGCGGCGGCTCCGCACGCGTCGGGCCGGGGAACGTCGAGGCCCGAGGTCCAATTGGCACCGAGCTCGCCGCCGCGAAGCGGGCCCGGTCCGCCAGGGGTGCCTTCTGATCTGGGGCAGCGGCAGGAGCCCGTCGCACGAGTGCAAGGTACATACCAGGCGGAGGGCCGGGGAGCGTGGGGGGCGGGCGACCGTGGCATGTTGGATACACACACACACACACACACACACATACACTTTTAACAAACACGCCGTCGGGGCGGGGGATGGCGACCTGGGCCTAGTGTATCCGCAGGGTCTCAGGGGACGCGGTCCCTCAGAGCTTGGGGTCGCCCGAGTGTGGCCAACTCCGACTGGGGTGAGGTTGAGCCTTGTCCCGAGGATAGAGTCAAACACTGAGGTGCCCGAGTGTCACTAAGCGACGAGAGAGTCGTGGGGTTTGGTGGGGGGAGGTCTGTGTGTGAGGGGCTGTGGGGCACATTGGGGGGCGGTGTGTAGGGTCTGTGTTTGTCACTGTGCGGGTGTGTCTACAGGGGTCCGCGTGAGCCTGTGCCATCTGGGTGGGGATTGTCTCGGGACTCTGTGTCTCCGTGGACGGTGCAGGCAGCGGGGATGGCTGAGCACCTGATAGCAGGGGTTGGCTGTGCGAAGGACACGGCGAGGGGAGAGCTGGGCTGCCCCGGGGGCGGAGAACCCGTGTAGGGCGCGTGGGAATGCGGGTGCAGCGCGCGAGATGCAGAACCCCGGTGAGTGCCAGGCGTCCGCCGCAGGTGAGCACCTAGCGGTGCAGCTACGGGTTTACATGCTGCGCTGTGCGTGCGCGTGTTGTGTTCGTGCGGACCGTGTCTGGTGTACTTACCAGACAGGGAAGGGGAGGAGAGGGCCCAGGTCCGCCCCTTCCCACGGCCCTGGGGCCCAGCCTCCTTCCCTTTGCCTCACCCGCTCCGGGTCCCCTGATGACCCTCGGTTTCCGCAGAACCTTCTGCCCCGGGACACCCTGGGACGCCGCTTCCGCTCCCAAGGGAGGAGCCTGGGGCGGGGTAGAAAGAGGGGGAGGTGTGTGTGACCTTGTTGGTGTCAGTCGTGCAGTCCTGCATGTGATAGGTGGGAGAGCTCTGTGCGTATACGTGCACGCTTGTCCGTGGAGGGAGACGTGTGTCACTTAATGAGTGTTCCCCTCTCTTCTGTGGATGTGTGTCTGGGCTGGCTGGTTTGGACAAAGTGTGTTTTTGAGGGGCATGTGTGCACCTGTCTGCACTGCTCTGTGTGTTTTGTATGACCCGCCCCTTTGCCCCCCACCCCGCCGCCACCAGGGTGTCCCCATCCTACAGTGGAGCTCCCTCAGTGTGGCTTCCAAAGTCCCTTGTCCAATGGGACCGGGAATCCCAGGCCCCACCAGGCTCAGGCATGGGGAAGGTCAAGGCAGCTTGAGTGCTGATACAAGCATGGGAGAACCTCTCCAGGGTGTCTCTGCTTCACAGGGCACAAAGCATCTACACAGCCAGGGATCATCTTGCTTGACTCAGAAAAGCTGGTGAGGTAAGCAATGTCATCCTAGCCTCATCCCTAGGGAGATTTCTGAGACTCCCATGGGTAGCACTTAAGCCATCTTCAACTATGAATAATAATAGTAATAGTAATAATAAAGTAGTAGTGACCACTTCCTGATAACTATCCTGTAGCAGGGCCATGCTACTTGGTTTGTTTTAATTTCTCCACCACAAAAATCCTATGAGCTTCGCATCCTGTGAAGGAACTGAGGCTCAGGAAGGTTGAAGACCTTGCCCAGGGGTACCCAGCCAGGAAGGTTCAGCCAGGATTAGATTCCAGGAATATTTTCTGATTGCCATCCCTACTGCATTCTTACCAAGACAGATTATAACCTTTCACCTAAGGTGAGGGTCCCACCCTCCCTTTTTCCCTCCCTCCCAAGGCAGGCCATGCACGTGGCAGTAGCATGATTGGAGAGGCTGGCATCAGTCTAAGAATCAGCTCTGAGTGATGTTACCCCATTAATCCTGCCTCAGACTGTTGGGAAAGTCTTTAACTGGGGTGAAGTCTCTCTCCCTCTAAGACTTCATACCTGAGCCTCTTCATCCCTCATCTGGAGTCTGAATGGATGGGCAGATGGGTCCTAGAGAGCACCTTTCTGCCCTGACATGCCATTGCCTGTTCCTCCACCCACCACACCCAGTGACACAGCTGTAAGGGTGGTGGCTTCCTTCACTACTGAATGAATGAAATCTTGGGATCTTTGAGAGCTCTCCCCTCCCAGCCCCACTCCTCACCTGATGATGACACTGAGCTGGCAGTGGATGAGCTCTGCCTGTGGTCCCTGTGATTCTGGTTGCTCTTGGACCATCCATCAGGTGATCACAGATAAAAGTTAACAATTGAAAAAAAGAAGTCCACTTCACTTGTTTTAAAATACTCAAGCAATAAATCAATACAGAATCTTTATTTTTTAAATATTGAAATAAAAAGTTCACTTGCCTCCTGACCAAATCACTTCTTCTCTTAGAGCTCTCCCAGGAGGCCAAGGGCTTCTGTGTGGCTACTTCAGTCTGGATCCCTCCAGACCTTTCCTATGCATTTCCACATCTATAACTATATATATAAGAGATACATCATAGTATATGCTGCTGGGGTTTTTGACATAAATGAGATCATCTTAGGTGCATTGTTCAGCAGCTTGCTTTTTTCACTTGACGATATAGCCATTCCAGAGTATATATTCATGTGTACATACCTTATTCATTCATCCTCCTTCCTCCCTCCTTCCCCACTCCTTCCATTCCTTCCTCCCTTTCATTGGTACTAGCTGCCGATCCTAAAGTACTCAATAGATACTATGCAGTCATTCTTCATTCCTCTCACCAACCACCAAGTCCATCTTTCCACTTCACTCTTATTTCACTTAATAATTCACTCTGGAGATCTTTTCAATTAGCAACATAAAGTTAACTCAATCTTTTAAATGGGTACAACTGTCCCATGTATGAATGAAATATAAGTTATGTACCAATCCCCTAATGATAGATGTTCAGTTGTTTTTATCACATGGGCTGCAGTAATAACCTTGCACTTGTATCATTACATCAACACATAGAGAGCTTTCTGGCCCTTTTTCAGAACTGTATAGTATTCTATTATACTATACAGTTATACCATGATGTTTTAACCAGCTCCCTACTGCTAGACATTTGGGGGTGTCTTCTGCCTTTGGCTCTTCAGACACAAGGCTCTGATGAAGATCATTTTAATTGGAGGGTAAATCACAGAAGTAGGACACCCAGTCAAGGGTGTGTACAGTTGTCAGTTGAATGCACACTGCCAAATCACCTCTGTCCAGGTTGTGGCAATGTGCCCTCCCACCAGCAGAGGAAGACAGTGGGTGCCAGACAGCTGCACTTTACTGCCTTTCTCTCCTTTCTAGATGCAAGCCACCCCTCTGGTGACTCCTATGGGGGCTCCCTCCAGGAAGAAGCAGTTAAAGTTGGATGATGACCTAGACACCGAGGGTCCCACCCGGAAACAGGCTCGAAGTGGACTCCAGCCCAGGCTGCCTCCTTGCCCACTGCCCCTGAGACGACCCCCTGCTCCTGGCCATGCCCCTGCTGTGACCACCGCCTCTTGGCTTGGGCCCTATGTTCTTCTGGAGCCTGAGGAGGGCGGTCGGGCCTACCGGGCCCTGCACTGCCCTACAGGCACCGAATATACCTGCCAGGTATGTGCTCCGGGGCCCACTTTCCTTCAGCATCACGAGGTGTCAGGAAAGAGCCTTCGCGGCAGAGGATTGTCAGGGCTGAGGAGCCCTTATATTCATTTAGTCCTGGGTTTACTGGGGAAGCAGCCAGTGAGCCCCCAGTTCTCTGTCAAGCCCCAGGCTGGGTTGAGATGAGAGAGGTAAACCAGATGGTCCCAGCCCTGGGGAATTCATAGCTTAGGCCCCCACAGTGTGATACATGTTGGGGTGGAGCTTAGGGACCTTGAGAGCACAGGAGAGAAGCCTTTAATGTATTCAAGGGGGCTTCTGAAAAGACTGACAAGTTAGCTAGGGAGGAGCAGGAAAAGGGAGGGCCAGGCAGGGAAGCAACTTCGCAGAGAGGCGCAGAGACATGAGAGTGTGGCACTTCCCGACGGCCAGGCCAGCCGGGTAGAGCGAAGTGCAGCCAGGGGCAGGAGATGGGGGCTGGCAGCCAGTGGGTGTGAAAGCTCTAGAGAAACCTCCCACTAGGCTGTGGGGAGCCACTGAAGATATTTATACAAGAGAAGGGTAAGATATGGTAGACATCAGAACTCCTGGGACCCTGGAGGTCATTGGGCCTACCCTGTGGCCATTTTACCAATACAAAGACTGAGGTCAAAAGAGAAGGATCATGCATGAATCCACATAACATTGGGCAAGGTCCAGGGTTCTTTTCCAAAGCAGGGTTCTTGGCAGAAATCAGAGACCGGGCAGGGCCAAGGTCCCCTGAGGGCCCGACCCACACAGGACATTGGCAGGTCACAACCCAAAAGGACAGAGGTGAGAAAGTATAATAACAGATATTTATTGTGCACCAGGTCCTGTACTGATTGCTTAGTGTGTATAATATCTCCTAATCTTTGCACACTCTGTGAGGTAGTTACAGTTATTGGGCCCATTTTATAGATAGAGGACACTGAGGCTCAAAAGGATGTGGTTACTTGCCACATCACAGAGCCAGGAGGTGTCAGAGCTGAGACCAGGTCCTGGAAGGCTGAGCCCAGAGCCATGTGCCCCTTGCTGGGACACCTGGTTCAGACACAAGCAGGGCAGGTTCACTCTTCAAGGGCAGGCGTATAGAAGATAGGACAGGCCCAGGCACAGAAGGGAGGGAAAGGAGACTGGATCCTCTTGGGAATGCACAGAGAAGCAAAAGGACCAAAGACTCCAGCTGGGAGCAGCAGCAGCTGGCTCTAGCTCCTGCTGATGGGGCACAGCGGACAGGGGGACACATCTGGACACATGGTTCGGCCATCAGCTTTACCAGGGCTCTGGGCTGCCTGATGCAATTCCCCAGTGCTCTGTCCCAGATGCTCTGAAGAACCCTTGGACTCTGGGTCCCCTTCCTGCAACGTCACAGGTTCTTTGCTGTTCCTACTGGGGAGGAAAGTCCATGCTGAGGGGAGTGACCAAAGCAAGCTGGAACCAGCAACCACAATTGGGCTTCACATGGCCCCAATTATTTAGAAACATTTAGGGGAGTCTACTGGGTTGTGCTTGTCCCTATACCAGCATGAACTGTGGGGACTGACCTACATTTCCACATGTCTAGGCTTTTCTGATCAGTGTGTAGAAAGATAATTGCCCAATTCATTAATTGAACAAACCAGTGAGCACCAGCATGCACCGTACTGTGGTTCAAAAATAGACAAAGTGCTGCTTTCATCAAGCTGACCTTCCATTGAGGGACACACACAATAAGCAAATAAGTAAAATTTATGTCAGGTGATTGTAAGTGCTATAGAGAAAAGGCTAGGAGCTGGGAGAGAGGAGAACAGGGAGGGTAGGAGGTGCAGCTGATTTTAGTTAGGGAGGTCCAGGAAGACCTCTTTGAGGAGGTGACATCTGAGCAGTGACTTGTGTGAACTGGGGGAACCAGCCCTGTGGGTATCTTAGGGAAAAGCATCCAGGCAGCAGGAAAGGCAAGGGCAAATGCACAGAGGCAGGAATGTGCCCCAGGGCTTACCCTAACTTTCAGAACAGTCTCTGTTTTTGGAGTATTTCCTCTGTGCCACTTAACTTTATTTTTTAAGACATATGCTTACATTTTTTTCTAATGGATTAAATATGTATATGCTTTATTTATTTTTATTTTCTGTGTGGCATAGCTAAAATAACATGCAAAGAGCTTCAAGTCAGGTGAACCAAAGTGAGTATACCAGCTTGGCCGCTGACTAGCCATATGGCTTCCAGCAAGTCACGTTCCTTCTTAGATCATCTGATGTCCATAAAGCCCCAGCTCATTTCCTGACAAGCTCAGCCACTCTCACCATGTGCCTCCCCTCCCTTCCCCACCCCATTTCAGCCCCTGATCTTTGGTTGTGTTTCTAGAGCTGATCAGCCCTTTCTTGCCCCATGGCCTTTGCACTCTCTCTGGCCCCCACCTGGAAAGCTTATCCTGTGGGCATTTCTGAACCGTTGAAGCTACCTGGCCAGAGTCCCTTTTGGACCACATGTTCTAAAATAGGTGCCCCCTTCCAAAATATTTTGTGTTCCAGCATCCTTTTTGGTTCTTTTGCAACACTGATCAGGATTGTGTTGATTGCTTAGTGTGCATAGATATTTAGCTTTTGGGCCTGTTTACTGCCTCCTGTATTGGACTGTGGGCACCAGGAGGGCAGGAACCATGGCTGTCAGTCAGGTTAGATACCCAGAGGCTGTTTCAGGTAGGAATGAATGAAAGGGTGGGTGGACGTGAGTTTTAGAGAATGGAAGTGGTGATGATGATGACGATGATGATGGGCATCGAATTACTTCTGCTCTTTGGCATGTCTCCATTTTCGTTTGGGTTACCAGTTATTTTTCAATTATCTTAAGTTTAAGGCCACATAAGGTAGCAGTTAAGAGTACTTGATGGATGTGTGGCCGCTCAGCTTTGTCAGGGTTGAGTAGCTTGCTGCTGAAGTGGTTGGCACAGTGCCTAGCATCCGGTAGTGTCTAAAGAGTTGGCTGTGACTGTTTGCAAGGCCAGCCTGGACTCCACACGGTCCCCCCCTGTGCTCACGCCATGCTCCACCCACAGGTGTACCCGGTCTGTGAGGCCCTGCTGGTGCTGGAGCCCTACTCCCGGCTGCCCCCTAATAGGCACGTGGCACGGCCAGCGGCGGTCCTGCAGGACACACGCCACCTTTACGCTTTTTTCCCACGGCCCCATGGGGACCTGCACAGCCTGGTGCGCCGCCACCACCAGCTGCCCGAGCCCGAGGCTGCCAGGCTCTTCCGCCAAATGGCCACGGCCGTGGCGTACTGTCACCAGCATGGTCTAGTCCTGCGAGACCTCAAGCTGAGTCGCTTCGTCTTCACTGACCTTGAGAGGTGAGTGTGGCAACGGAGAACCCACCCACAGACACAGCCAGGAGATGGGTCATAGGAGGGAAACTGAAGCTCAGGAAAGCAATGTAGCCTTCAAAAAAGTGGGGAAGCCTGGACTCGTACCACTGCCTGGATCCCCGGAAAACGTTGACTCAGTTCTGTTGGAAACCCCTTGGGGTGGAGCATGGCTTTGTGATAATAGTGATGGTGATGAAGGGCACAGCTGCACTGTTTGACTCCACCTGGATCCTTACAAAATGAGGTAGGTGCTGTTATTGTCCCCACATGGCAGGTGAGGAAACTGAGACCCAGAGAGGTCAGTAGTGCCCAAGATCCCACACCTAAACAAATAGTAGAGCAGGGACTTGAACCCAGATGTGACTCCAAAGCCGGGTCCTAATTCCCTCTGAGCTTGAGAAGTGGGAGACATGGCTGGGTTACTTGCTAGACTATGCATGACCCAGAGTCCCTAGGCCTCAGTTTCCTATCAGTAAGGGAAAGGTCTGGATTGTCAAGCGGTTTCCAGGATATCAAGGTCACAAATGGCCACCAAAATGCTCCTTGAGTTTCCCACACAGGAACCTTTCCCTGTAAAACTGAAAATCAGTGATTTCTGGAGTCAGGGGCAAAAAGGGTCCTGGCATCCTATTCCCACCCAAACTCCTAGGAGTATGCAGGATGGTCCACGTGAACATCCATAAAGAACATTGATTTCATTTCAAGATTTTTGGGGGGCGGGGGAGAGGAAAGTGGCCTCATTGAACTTTTTAAAAACTTTTAATTTTATGCCCTGGCTGGTATGGCTCAGTGGACTGAGTGCCATTCTGTGATCCAAAAGGTTGCTGGTTCAATTCCCAGTCAGGGCACATGCCTGGGTTGTGGGCTAGGTCCTCTGTTGGGGGGGTGTGAGAGGCAATCACACATTGATGTTTCTCTCCCTCTTTCTCACTCCCTTCCCCTCTCTCTAAAAATAAATAAATAAAATCTTTAAAAAGCATTTAAAATGTTTTTATTTTCAAATACTTTTAGACTTATGGAAAAGTTGCAGAAAACACTCCAAAGAGTTCCCATATTTCCTTCACCCAGTTTTCCCTAAGGTTAATGTCTTATGTGACCATAGTACAACTGCCAAAACCAAGAAATTAACCATGGGCTCATATTATTAACTAAACCACTGGTTGGTTCAGATCCCACTATGTCTTTTTTCTGTCTGGGGTCTAGTCCAGGTCCCCACCCTGCACTCACCTGTCATGTCTCCTCAGTCTCCCCCAGTCTGACAGAGGTCCTCAGTCTTTTCTTGTCTTTCTTTCTTGACCTCGATACTTTTGAAGAGTACCAGTCAGTTATTTTGTAGAATGCCCCTCAATTAGGATTCAACTGATGGCTTTCTTATGGTTAAGTTGAGGTTATTCATTTTTGGCAAGACTATCACAGATAGGCCCTTCTCAGTACATGATATCAGGAACTGTGTGACAGTGGTATCAATTACTGGGATATTAACCTCAGTTACTGGTTAGGGTGGTGTCTGCCAGGTGCCTCCACTGTAAGGTTCCCAACTTAACCTTTGTAATTAATAAATACCTTGAGTAATACCTTGTAATTATTAAGTACTCTGAGACGCTTTGAGGCTATGTGTGTAAATACAGTTTCTCCTCAAACTTTCGTCCATGAATTTTAGCAGATATCTACCATCCCTGTAAAAGGTATTAATTACTGTGATGTTTGTCTAAGAGTAATTTTCTATTTCCTTCTTTCCTTCTACATTTTATACTCCAAAAACATGCCTTTAGTAAGAAGTGGAATGTAAACTTTATAATGACTTTTAATCTAATGCACAACTTCAAATCATGTTAAGTTTAGAGTGAGTACACCTCCAGACCTCCCAGCGGTGAGAAAGTGCTTCTTTCTCTTCTCAAGGCAATAGTTTAAGAAGCACCGTTGGTAGAAAAAGGGCGGTGGAGTCAGAAAAACCTGGTTTCAAATCCTGATTCTACTTTTTAACCTGTTCTTTGGACTTGAGCAATGGCATCATCTGCCTAAACCCTGATTTCTGCATCTTTAAAATGGGCCAATAATGCTGACATTAGCCCCACAACCCACCCTGCCAGCAAGCACTCAGGAAGCGGTGCCATAGGAATAAGATGAATAGTAGTGGGTATAGACAGGTTATTATTAAAGCAATCTAGCATGTTCCATGGGAATTGTTTAAAGCAGAAGTTGCAAATGTGGGCTACAGACAGACGTTTTGTTTTTGGGTTTTTTTTGGCCTTACATATATATTTATTTGTTTTCAATTGAAGTAGGTTGCCAGCATTTCCAAAATGGGGACTCTTGTTAAATTATGATTTCTGGCTTCTCAGAGAAAAATGGGAATGTGGGGCCTTCTTGGGAACTATGTGAGCAGTTCCTAGTGCTGGCTGTGGTGGGTGAGAGCTGGCGGCCATGTCCCAGCCCTGTGCCCTGTGGATGTGAAAGGGCGTCTTTCTCACAGGCTGTATAAGAATGAAATAAGATGCACCAGGTACCAAGCTTAGCTCAGGGCCAGGTACGCGGTGGACAGTTTGTAAATATTGACTGTAATATTGTTAGTGTTACCCTTTTTAGGTGGGGTTTGTGCTGAGATGTTTGGCCCAGCCCCACTTCCTATTTCTCTCATTGTATTACCTGCCAGGACCTTAAGTTTGCATCTGTTTTAACAAGAGGTTTAGTGCCCCCAGCCCCCTCCCCCAGTGACTGTTGGGAAATGTGTTCCTCTCAGAGTCCTAGTTCAAATTTAATTGCTCTGTGACCTTGAGCAATGGCTTAACCTCTCTGCACCTGGGCTTCCTCATTTGTAAAATGGGCTCAGTCATCCAACCACACAGAACTGGCTCTTGTCTGCCAGATGGCAGCAGGCACTTGGGAACCAGGTAACATTCAGGGTGATAGCGTGGGGTGGGGGCTTGAAGCTCCAGCAGGAGCTGACCCTCCTGTCTCTCTCCTTACTGCAGCACAAAGCTGGTGCTGGAGAACCTAGAAGATGCCTGTGTGCTGACTGGGCCAGACGACTCCCTGTGGGACAAGCACGCATGCCCAGCCTATGTGGGACCTGAGATCCTCAGCTCACGGGCATCCTACTCAGGCAAGGCAGCGGATGTCTGGAGCCTGGGTGTGGCACTCTTCACCATGCTGGCTGGCCACTACCCGTTCCAGGACTCAGAGCCTGCCCTGCTCTTCAGCAAGATACGCCGGGGGACCTACGCCCTGCCTCAGGGCCTCTCAGCCCCGGCCCGCTGCCTGGTCCGTTGCCTCCTTCGAAGGGAACCAGCCGAGAGGCTCACAGCCTCGGGCATCCTGCTGCACCCCTGGCTGCGAGAGCACCTGATCCCCTCAGTCCCGTCCCGAGCCCAGCTCTGGGAGGCTGACCAGGTGGTCCCCAATGGGCCAGGGCTGGAGGAAGAGGAGGTAGAGGAGGGAGAGAGGGAAGTGGGTCTATATGGCTAGGGCCACCCTACCAGACTCTCAGCTGTGAACTGTGGGTTGAATTTGGGGTGTCCCCAAGTTCTCTCCTGCCTCTTTGAACTGAGACAAACCTGAAGTGCCTTCTAGGAGGGGAAAGGAGGAGGTGTGCGTGAAATGTGCCATATGCATGCCTATGTGGGTCACACACCCGCGCACACGGGCTCATACTTACAATAAGTCTTTCTTGGCAGCTCCCCGTGTGCTCTGTTCTAGGTGCTGAGAACACAGCTCTGACCAAGAGACAAACTCCCGCTCACAGAGTTGACAGTACTTCTCCATGCCCACAGACCATTGTCTTGTACTGAGCTGGCTACGCCTCGTGCAGGTGACGGCATCCACTCATGCTGGCACCTGGCACCTCTATCATGGGACAGTGCCTCTCACAAACAACCAGCTGCCTTTGTATCTTGTCCCTTTCAGAGAAAGGGAAGCGTCCTATGCCAAAAGCTCCAGGCCTCCCCCTGCACTTAGGGCTCCAGAGCCTGGCCATGTTGGGGGATCCTGCCCCAGCAGCGGCGTCCTCTTGGTCCCAGGGTCCTCTGTCCAGGCCTGAGCCAAGGATTTGGGCTGGAAGATCAAGGGTGCAAATTGTGAGGCGGGTCCTCATCTAACTTAAGGAGCTGTTTGGAATGAGGGTCCAAGCCTGTCTGCTGCAGCAGCCCCTGACCTGATCACCAGACTTGGGCGACAGGATTAGGTGGGGTCTGCCCTCTGGCCTCCTGGAAAGTCCTGAGCCCAGTTCTAGGGACACTTGGGGTCCAGGACCCCACAACAGCACTATAGGTTTGGGATGCCATGAGTATATATTTTTACTTTGTGCCTAATAAAGGAATTATGAAATACTTGTCTTTCTCCCAGACGGTTCTTCCATCCTCTCTTGTCAGTTTTCCCAGACGAGCCCCACGGCAAGACCTCTGCACTCCTTCTCCTTCTTCTGGAGGCAATGGTGTCTGAACTGGGGTAACTTTTGGCTGCAAGTAACTGAAACCCTGAGTCAAAGTAGCTTTGAAAAAAAGAAGGAGCCCTGGCTGGTGTGGCTCCATGGATTGAGCCCCAGCCTGCGAACCAGAGAGTCACTGGTTTGATTCCCAGTCAGGGCACAGGCCTGGGTTGTGGTCCAGGTCCCCAGCTGGGGGCACGAGAGAGGCAACCACACATTGATCTTTCTCTCTCTTTCTCCCTCCCTCCCCCTCCCTCTGAAAATAAATAAACAATTTTTTAAAAAATAAATAAAAAATAAAAAAAGGAAATGTATCTTATACAAAGCAAGAAGTCAACAGGTGGGGTGAGCTTCAGGGCTGGTTGATTCAGCTCTCAGAGCTGTTAGCAGGAACCCGGCTGCCCAGTCTCTTTCTGTCTCCACTCTGCTGTCCCTGGTGTCACTTTAGAGATGTCTATGACCCGAGGAAGAAGGAGGGTGACACTGTGGTACTTGAGAACTCAATATACTTGAGTCAAGCTGCTTGGTATCTCTGGGCCTCAGTCTGTTCCCTTCCTCTGTGTGGCTAAGCCCAGCCCATCCCTTGAGGCTGGACCTGGAGCCTCTTCTGACACTTGTCAGAGCAGGCTCACCCTCCTCTGCACCACTGAAGCCCTTACCCTGCACCCCTGCACTAGCTCCCTGGGGTGCTTGCTTAAAAATGCAGATCCTTGGACTCTGCCCAGACCTAGTGAGTCAGATGCCCCAGGGGTCTGCTTCCTAACAAGCCTCCCAGCGATGCTGCTGTGCATCCTAGTTGGAGAACCTCTTTATTGGGAGAAATCCTGATTCCTTGGGGACTCAGAGCTCATTTCAGCCCCTTCTGTGCCTGTTTGACTCCAACCCTGGTATAAAATGGATATAAATTCTACCTGCCTGTGAGGCTAGGATGGGCTCACAGGTGTGGGAAGGCTTTATCAGAGGTCCAAATCTGAGCCACCACTACCGTTGTGCCAGCTTTATGGGGACAGACAGGTAGCCCTCATCCCCTCATCATTCTCTCTCCCCTTACCCGGCTTTGTGGTTCCTCAAAGCACTTAGCACCACATGGCAGAACATTCTAGATCTGTGTTAGTTTCATACTATGTTTTGTTTACAATCCTGTTCCCAGCTCCTAGAATAGCATCTGGCACATGGAGCGGCTCAGTAAATGTTTGTCGAATGACTGAATGAAAGCAGTTGATCTACATGCCTAGAGCAAAGCCACGATACTTATTAGGGATGGTTAATGTTTACTGTGAGCACATACCACATGCCAGGCATGGTTTCAAGTGCTTTACATGTATTATCTCATTTGACATGTGATAGTCTGCCTCAATGGTCCTTGACACCTGGTATCCATGCCTTTGTTAGTTCCTTCCCACCCTGAGCTGGAGTGACCAGTGTAACTAATAGGAGACTGAAGATGAAGTATGACTCCTAATGCTAGGCCATAAAATATACCATGGCTTCTGCCTTGTTCCCCTGTGTCATCTGTTCTGGGGAAAGCTACCGCCATGTGACTAGGACCCTCAAGGAATCCTATGGAGAGGTACATGTGGCAAGGGACTTTGGCATCCTGCAATAACCAGCACCAGCCAGGCATATGAGTGGGCTTTCTTGAAAGTAGATCTTCCAGCCCCATCAAGCCTTTGGGTGACTGAAGCCCCAGCTAAAATCTTAATGACAACCTCATGAGAGATCTTTAGTCAAATGACCTAAGAAACTGCTCCTAAACTCTTAACCCATAGAAACTGTTATTTTAAGATGCTAAATTGTGGGGTAATTTATTACTTATCAGTAATCAATAACTGATGCAGATTCTCACAGCAACCCAATGAGGGAGGGACCATGATATTCCCTCCGTTGTCCAATGTCCCTCCAATGGCCTGGACAGTTTATTGTCCAGAGGGAAAAACTGAGGCCTGGAGAAGAGGGATGTCTTGTCCATGGTCACACAGAGAGTCAACTGTGGGACTGAACCCAGATTTGAATGACTGGAGCTTGCCCACTGGGATAAAAGATGTCCATAGTGGATATCAGCTCTGCCCTTGAGGGGCCAAGGCTAAGACCAGAGCACCTGAAAGAATATATCTGCTCCTAATACAAATTTGTGCAGGTGATATCAGGGCTGAAGGGAATATGACCACCATAAACCAGCAGAATCAGCAGGAGAAACAAGGCAGCAGGAGTGAAAACCTACAGAAACAGACATTCAGAGTGCAGATAGCAATATTATCAGACACAGAAAACAAAAATATTTACTAATAGGGCTTAACTAAATAACAAGCTTGAGACTATGGCCAAAGTATAGAAATTAAATCAAGTGACCTGACGGACTTGAAAACCTAACTGAACTTCTAAAATAAAAAAATACAATAACCAAAATAAAAAACCCAAAAGGTGGATTAAAAAGCAGATGGGATGTGGCTAGAAAAGACATTAATGAGATAGAAATCAGGCCTCAATCACAGACTTAGAGACTCTATAAGTATTCACACAGAGACACATCATAGTGAAAATGCAAGAGCGCAAAAATGAGGATAAAATCTTAAAAGCATTAGATGGAAAAACAGGGAGATTGCTTTCAAAAGAACGGTAGTACCACATGGCTGAACCTCAAAAACATTATGTTAAGTGAAAGAAGGCAGTCATAAAGGACCATGTATTATAATATTTAATTAATATAAAATGTCCAGAATAGGAAAATCTATAGAGACAAAAAATGGATTTATGCTGGGGACTGGGGGGTGGGAGATGGGGTGTGTCTGCTAATGGGTACAAAGGTTCTTTTTTTTTTTTTTTAGGGGTGATAAAAATGTTCTAAAATTGGATGGTAGTGATGGTTGCACAACTTTTAAATGTGCTAAAAATCATTGAATTTGACATTTTAGGTAAGTGGATCTAAAGTATATAAATTATATTGCAATAAAGCTGTTTTAAAAAAAGAACGGTTGTTCCTGCTAACAGCTCTGAGAGCTGAATCAACCAGCCCTGAAGTTCCCCCCACCAACTGATGATGTCTCTACAGCAACCATGGAAGCTAGAAGACAATGGAATGCTGCTGTCTTCAAGGTGCTGGAATGCCAGCTAGAGTTCTAAAAATGTATCAAGAATGAGGTCTATCCCTGGATGTTGTGGTTCAGTGGATTGAGCGGCGGCCTGCAAATCAAAAGGTCACCCACTCGATTCCCAATGAGGGCACATGCCTGGGTTGCAGGCCAGGTACTCAGTTGGGGGTGTGAGAGGCAACCAATTGATGTTTCTCTCACATGTTGATGTTTATCTCCCTCTCCTTCTCTTCCCCTCTCTCTAAAAATAAATAAATGAAATCTTAGGGGGGATAAAAAAGAATGAGGTCTAAATAAAGACTTTCAAACAAAAACCAAGAAAGTTTATCACTAGAAAACTGCTAACAGGAATTCTAAAACCGTGGTTCTCAAACTTGGCTTCCCACTACAAACACCAGGCGGTGTTAAAAACTCCTGACACCTGGGCCCACCCCCAGGGATTCTGAATGGATTGATCCGAGATGTGGCTTGGGCTTTAGGATTTTTAAAAGCTCCCCCAGGCAATTCAAAAGTACAGCCCAGGATGAGGACCTCTCTCTTAAGAGATGTATTTCAGGCAAAAGGAAAGTGATCCTAGATGAAAGTCTAAGATTCATTCATTCAGTTAGCATACAATCCATAAGCACAGCAGGGAGCAAAACAGATAAAAGTCCCTGCCCTCTATAAGAGGGAAACAGACAAAAATCTAGATAAATAAGTAAAATATGCTGTCATATAGTAATACACGCTTTGGCAGGGGGAAATGAAGCTAGAAAAGAGACTATGAAATGCTGGATGTAGACGTGTGTGTGTGAAATTTCAGATAGAGTGGACAGGGAAAACCCTTGGTAAAGACCAAAATAAAGGGAGAGAGCAAGCCATGAAGATATTTGGGTTATGGCAAATGCAAAGGCCCTGAGGTGAATGTAGTCTGCCTTGTTCTAGGACTCAGAAGTCCAGTGGGGCTTGAATAGTGTGAGTCAGGGGAGAGTAGTCCAAGAAGGAGAGGAGGCAGTTTACAAGCTTTTACCAGGCTTTTATTTTGAGAGAGATGGGGACTACTGGGAGTGCTTTGAGTAGTGACACGGTTTGATTTCCATTCTAACAGGACCCTCTGGCAGCTGGGTGGAAAATGGAGAAGCAAGGAGCCCAATGAGGAAGCTGTAAAACACCAGAGGAGAAACGACGGAGAACAGCGGGATGGTGTGTGGAGGGGGTGAGAGGTGACGGATTCTGGATCTATTCTGCAGGGGTACCCACAGGCCCCTATGATCTATGGGATAAGGGGTGGCAGGAAAATTAAGGAAAATCTGGAGGATGCAAAGAGCTTTCAGCGTGTGGCAGACAAACGCAAACTTCATTAGCGACTCAGTGAAAACGTGGAGAGTGGTCGCTGGACGAGGCGGAGTCTGGCTGGCTGAGGGTGGACTCCTGAGCCCTTCAGGCCCAAATTCATATCCGACTCTGTTTCCTCGGGCAGTTCTTAAAGCGAGCATCTGTTTCCTCTTCTGCAAACCCAGCCAAGGGACAGGTCCGCCCACCCCGGTGCCGGCTGATTGGCTGGGCTAGGCCTGCTCCCTCCAATCCCTGCCCCCGGCCGCTGCCCGGCCTCGGCCCCGGTCCTGGCCCTCCCCCTCCCCCCACCCCCACCCCCACCCCGAGGAACCTCGGGCGGGGCCCGGCGTGAGAGTGAGGGCTGGTGACTCGGGAGTCCGTCAGGGGTGGAGTGGGGCTGCCTGGGGCTGGCGGGTTGAGCGCCTGGGGTCGCCTTGGGCTGGAGCAGGGCGGTGTCCGCCAGGGACTGGCTAGGGGCCGGGCGCGGGGTGGGGGCGGACGGGTAGGGTGTCCCGGATCCTGTGACAATCTCCCGCCCCCACTTCCGGGGCGGCCACTTTCACTTTCTTTTCCACCGAAACTGCTCCCCTCCTCCTCGCGACAGACTGAAGCTGGAGGGCAGAGAGTTTGGCTGGAATCCCGGGCGCCGGGGCGCTCCCAGCAGGGAGAAGTGGGGGCTCTGCCCGGGGCTCCAGCGTCTCGGCTGTGCGGTGTTACACCCCTACACCAGGCCTGTCCCATTTTTTTCTGTCGCTCATTGCGGGCTTGGCTCGGCAGGGTCCCGGTTTGTCCCCTCTCCCGTCCTCGGGTAGTGTGATGCTGCAGGGGACACCGAGGCACAAAGACGGCTCGGGTCACGCCAGAGGCCACAGGCCGGGGCTGAGTTGCCTGATCGCTCGTCCTCTGCCTGGTGACCTGGAGATAGCATTTCCCCGGAGCTAGAGCCCCCTCCGGGGGTGATGGGAGCAACCACGCCAGATGGACGAGAAGACCAAGAAAGGTGGGCACAGCCTGGATACGACTGGAAACTTCGGGTGGGAGGTTGACCCTGCCAGGACCCTGCCTTCCTTGCCAAGAAGGGCCTGGGATAGAGGCTTTAACCCTGGTCTCTCGCTGCCCATTTGCCCTTCAGTTTCCTCCCTCGGGGCCCAGTTACTATCAGAGGTGGCTTGTTATTCATTTATGTGAAGCCCCTGAGGCCTCTGTGGGCCAGGTCTGGGCTGAAATGAGAGCTCCCAGAGGACACAGAAGGCCTTCCAGGCTGGTAGGGGAGACAGACCTCACTGATCTGAATACCAAGGGCCCTTGCCTCTCCTTTTGTCCTCTCCACCTTGTGTTGTAGAACATCAGTCAGTTGATGTCACCACCCTGCTCAAAAACCCTCCTGTGCTTCCCTGTGTTCTTAGAATAAAGCCCAGAGCCCTTGGGTAGCACACAAGGTGCTGCTAGCTCGACTGACCTCACATCTTCCTCCATTCTCCCCCTTGCTTATTCTGCTGGAGCCTCACTGACTTTTTCTGATCTAATCCAACCATTTCTTGCTGAGGACCTTTGCCTTTACTTTTCTCTTGACCTGGAACACTTTTCCCCACTTGGGTCTGGAAATATCCAGCTTCTCCTCTTTCAGGTTTTAGCTTGAATGTCACCTCCTCCTAGAAGCCTTCCCTGATCTCCTTGCTCTGTTTATTTTGTTTCCGGCATGGATCACAATTTGTTTTTCTCTTATTAAACTTGTCTGTCTTCTTACCAGGGTCCTGTTTATCTAATTCACTTGCTGAACCCCATTTTCTGGGACAGTGGCTGGCACACAGTAGGAGCTTAGTACATTCTTGTCAGCTAAATTAATTGAAGTAAGGAGGACTTGGCAGTCTGAAGGAAAAATAGAACCGAGTGAGCAGGGATGGGAACTGGGGGTTGTCAGAGAAGGTTTCCCAGGATATATAGGAGTTCACCAGGAAGACAAGAAGCAGCATGTGCAATGGATCACCTCCTGTCTCAGTCCTCACTGTGTTGAATTTTAGCCGAGGAGATGGCCCTGAGACTTACCCGAGCGGTGGCAGGTGGAGATGAGCAGGTGGCTATGCAGTGTGCCATCTGGCTGGCAGAACAACGCGTACCCCTGAGAGTGCAGCTGAAGCCTGAGGTCTCCCCAACACAGGACATCAGGTGAGGAGTGCATTGCTGGCCAGGGACATAGGGCTTGCTGAACCCCAGTGGGCCATAATATATTCTTGCCAATAAAAGTTATTTTTTATTTTTTCCTCTTTCACAGAATATATTTTCACTTATTATACCAAACAACATTTTAAACACTGACATAGAAAACTCCCTAATAAGATAAAGCAAAGACAAGTGTTTTATCTTATGAGAAATGAGATACACTATCACTTATAGTCTTAGAAATTTATTGCACTTTTAACTTTCATGATTTTTAAAAAATTATTTGTGTATTTATGTATTTATTTTTTTAATCCTCACCCAAGGAGATGTTCATTGATTTGAGAGCGAAAGAGAAAGAAAAACATCGATGTGAGAGAGAAGCATCTATTGGTTGCCTCCCATACATGCCCTGACTGGGGAATGAATCTGCAGCCTTTTTTGGTGTGTGGAATGACACTTCAACCATCTGAGCCATCAGGCCAGGGCTAAATTATTTATTGATTGATTGATTTTTTAGAAAGTGAGAGAGGGGGAGAGACCGAAGGAAAGAAACAGCGATTTGTTGTTCCACTTATTTATGCATTCATTAGGTTGATTTCTTGATTGTGCCCTGACTAGGGATCGAACATGCAACCTTGGCATATCGGGATGGTGCTCTAACCAACTGAGCTATCCAGCCAGATCTAACTTTCATAATTTGACAATGCATTCATGAAACAATCTGCAGACAACTAGTTTTAGCAAATTAAAGGACATTTTTAAGCAGACATGACTGTCCTAAATTGTTTATTAGGTAAGAATTTTTCAAACTTCTGTGAGTGGTAATGGTGGAGCTGGAAAGTATTGCTCCTTCTCCAGGCTGTACAGAGAGAACCATCAATAGCGTGGTGGGACTTGTGGCCCTTTCCAAGGCCACAGCTCTTGCTGCCTGCAGGTGTCAGCCCTCGCCTCTCCCCGTGCTTGTGGACTGGTTGGTGATCCATTGGGTGTCAGGATTCCTTCTGAGAGCCTTGTGGAATGGGTCAATGAGAATAAACTCAAAGAATGTGTAAATGGGATCTTCACCAACCCAGCAAGAATTCAGGACTCTCAGAGCCCCACTAACACAGTTATTCTTACTGGCAGCTTCTGGGGTCAGGAAGCCTACCTTCAAACCCCAGCTCTGTCGCTAGTCAGCTGTGAGATCAAGGGCAGATCATTTCATTTCTCAGTTTCAGTTTTTGTCATTTAAAAAATGGGCCAATAATAGTAGCTATCTTACTGGGTTGTTAGGGGGTGTATTAGGATGTTAGGCCTCATAGTACAGAAAAACACACAATAACAGGGGCGTAAACCAGTTTGAAGCCAGGCAGTCCAGGAGTGGAGGCTCTGCTCCTGTCGTCCTCAGAATCTCGTGCTTCTTCTTTCTTGTTATTCTGCCATTCATGGCCCCCAATCTGAGGTTCTCATCATGGTGCAAAAACAGTTACTCCAGCTCCAGCAGGAAGAAGGAAGGGAAGAAAGGCAGCCCCTCCCACACTTCTTTGAAGAGCACAGGCAGAAAGTTATACACACTTCTTCCACTTAATTCCTGTGGACCAGAACTGAGTCTGATAGCCATCCTCAGCCTGAAGGGAGGTTGTGAAATATAGCCAGGTAGACAACAAGAATGCAGAGGTGCTCGCCCTGGCTGGGTAGCTCAGTTGGTTAGAGCCTTGCCAAGGTTGTGAGTTTGATCCCTGGTCAGGGCACATACAAGAATCAACCAATGAATGCATAAATAAGTGTAATAACAAATCCATGTTTCTGTCTCTCTGGAAAAAAATCAATAAAATAATTTTTTAAAGGAATTTAGGGGTTCTCGTATCAAGAGAAGCAAGAGAAAATGGATACTGTTAGTCTTTGTCCTAGGAGACCTGCAAGAAAAAGCCAGCTGGGATTTTGATGGGAGTTGTATTGAGTCTAGATCAATTGGCTGTTTTGTTTTAAGTAAAATGCTTACATATCCTCTTCTTGGTGTATCAACTTGAGACAGTACCTGTGCATTCCCTGTTACGAAAATGAGGACTTCAACATACTCATCTTTCACCTTTCCTCTTCCTGACTTCCTGATTTTTGAGAAAGTATTGTAGTAGAAGTCTTCCAAGTTAACTCCACTTGATCCCGCCAATTAAATGGCACTGTAGTTTCTGCTGTAAAACACTGCTGCAGCCCCGGCCCCAGTGTGGCTCAGTTGGTTAGGCATCATCCTGCAAGGTTGCCGTCCTGCAAGGTCTCCAGTTTGATTCCTGGTCAGGGCATGTGCCTGGGTTGCAGGTTCTTTTCCCAGGAGGGGTGTGTACAGAAGGTAACCGATCAATGTTTCTCTTTCACATCAGTGTTCATTCCCTCTCCTTCTCCTCTCCCTAAAATTAAAAAATAAAATATATATATATGTGTGTGTGTGGGTGTGGGTGTGTGTGTATAAAACATACTGCTGCACCACAGCTTTGTTTATAGCCATTGTACTTGTTATTGTAATAACATAATATAATTAGCTGTTATATCATTCAGTAAAACGTGAGTGCTAAGAGAGAATTGCTTCTATGAAAATCTAAGTTGATTGCTTTAGAAAGACAACAGAGAGCTGTGTCGGCAAAACAACTTATCACTCTAGGATGAGACAGTTGTATAAAAGAAGGTAAAAATCCAGAAGGATTCTGTACTGAGATGCTTTGAGAGTGTCTTGAAGATTTTGCACTTTAAAGAAGCTGATACTGCAAATCATGGACAATGTGTTGTGGATGTGGTTCATCCAAAAATAAAAATCATGGGAAAGTCCAGTAGCAGATTCACACTCAAAGAAAAACCATTTGCCGTTCACCTAGAGATCGGAAAATTACTGTGTATTTGTGGCTTGTGAGGTAAAATGAAGTGTTTGAGGTTTGTCTGTAGCTGCTTCTGTGATTCTCCGCTTTAACAAACGTTCTGATTCAACCGATCACTACTGACATGGCACTGGATATGAGGGCTCTATTTTTTTGTTATTGGTGCTAAAGTTATAGCTTTTAGCTTTTTTTTTTTTAACTATAATTAAGGCTTCTAATATTTTGCCTGTAGGTTGATTCTAGAAATCTAAACCCACTAAAATCGCATGGATAGTACTCGATTTATGGAAATATTATTCACTGTAGGCTAAGTAGTGCAGTTGAAAATGTGTGCACTTTTATGTTTCAAATGTTTTGAAGGTGAAGGTCTAGTCCTCTTAATTTCCTTTCAGTTCTCTTCCATTCTCCTGTATCAGACTCAGCTATTTGTATTTCTTTTATTTCAAAAACTTTTCATATGGGAAAGTGGATGGTAAACTTTTGAAGTCTTTACATGTGTAAAAATTTCTGTGTTTTGCCCTCACTCATTGATAGTTGGCTGGGTGTTGAAAATCATTATCCTGAAGAATTTGGAGAGTATTTTCTGGAGTATTTTAAAGCAAGTCTCAGGTAGTAATTCATTCATGAATAATTTGATATCTTTAAAAAAAATAAGGACTCAAAGATAACCTCAACACCATTTTCACACCTAAAAAATTACTAATTCCTTTAAACCCTCTAACCTGTTTATATTCAAATTTCTCTAATTATTTCATTACTGCTTTTTATACTTGTTTGTTCCGATCAGGAGCCAAATGTGATCTACACAGCATTTCTTATTATTGTCTAAGCCTTTTTTATTCTCCTCTATTTTTATGCTATTAAGTTTTTAAAGAAAACTGGTCTTTGACCTTTAGAATTTTCCTATATTCTGGATTTATTAAGTGCCTCCTCAGGGTGTCATTTACTATCTCTCATTTTTCTTGTGAACTTGTAGTTGGATTTAAAGGTTAGACTAATCAGGAGTCACTTGTAAATTTCCAGGAGTTCTTACTCATTTTCTATTTGTTTGATGCAACATTCTCCCAGATCTCTCGGAAGGTATGAGGTAAACTTTACTGTTACTGTTTTGTATCCTAATTTATGTTTCCTCTGCGATCATTTTTGGTTTTTCATTGTAGCTCTCCCTTTTTATGCTTTCGGTCTTCCAGAAATGTTTTAGAATCCTTGAGAAGGTTGGTGCTTAAAACCACTTTCTTCAGAATAAGACTGTTTGGATTGAAATCCTGCTCTAACATTTACTAATTACTTACTTGGCAGAGTCACCATAATCTGTCTGTTGCCCATGTTTTTATCTGTAAAACAGGGAGGGATAACAGTAGTACCTGCCTCAGGGGTTTGTTGAGAGGATTAAATGAGTTAATACTTATTGAGTGCTTTCAGACTCCTGGCATACGGTAAATAATAACTGTGGTGGCTTGGCTAAGCAGCAAGGGCGAGAAGGATAGAAGAGGCCGGAGAGGTGGCGAGGTGCCAGGGCACAGAGGCCTTTGTGTGCACAGTGAGTGTGGATTTCCTTCTAGGAGCAGTGTGGAGCCACTGGAGGGGCTTAAACAGTGGGTTCTTATGAGGGAGGAAGCACAGGGGTCCGAGAATCCAGGAGCCCCCTAACAGCCTGGGGGCTCAAGTGTCATGTGTGTGTGTGTGTGTTATGCACAAGTGTACAAACATGTCCATGCTTATAGCTGGTGGCTGAGGTTGAACCTGCAGCCAGACCCTTGTCACCACCCCTGTCCTCTGCAGGCTGTGGGTGAGTGTGGAGGATGCGCAGATGCACACCGTCACCATCTGGCTCACGGTGCGCCCTGACATGACCGTGGCTTCCCTCAAGGACATGGTGAGTGAGGAGACTGAAAGGAGACATCAGGGTGGAGGCTTCCCATTTTGCTCTGGCTGTACCCTGGTCCTCTTCCCATGCCCTCTCTCTCCATCCCTTCTCCAGGTGTTCCTGGACTATGGCTTCCCGCCAGCGCTGCAGCGGTGGGTGATTGGGCAGCGGCTGGCCCGGGATCAGGAGACCCTGCACTCCCATGGGGTGCGGCGGAATGGCGACCGTGCCTACCTCTACCTGCTGTCAGCCTGCAACACCTCACTCAACCCTCAGGAGCTGCAGCGGGAGCGCCAGTTGCGGATGCTGGAAGGTGAGGCTCTGCTCCTGAGTGACAGGACTCACCCGAGGTCACAGGGCTTAATTGGAGGATCTTACCCATAGTGGGGAAGAGAGGACAAAGGACACCCCAGGAGGGAGTCATTTCAGGATCCATTTTGGGAGCAGCGGCCTAGGCGAGAGGGGCTGAATTCAGTCCTGGCTTTGGCATTTATCAGCTGTGTGGTCTTGGGTAAGCCCTTCCTGTCTTTGCTCATTAGTTTTTTAAATCTGTAAATTAGATAAGATGGTAATCACTAGTGTTTAAATATTTTACTTTGTATTTTTAAGTATTTCAAACCTACAGAAAAGTTACAAAATTGTACAAAGAATTGTATAACAAATTACCATGGATCTTTTGTGTGGATTCCCCAAATATTAACATTTTACCATATTTGCTCTGCTTTATCATTCTGTCTATAAAATTATTTATAAAACTTATTTGTATGCATATAAATAAATTTTTTTAAATGAGAGGATTGGAGCATTTTGTTTATTTACTTTTAGAGAGAGGGGAAGGGAGGGAGAAAGAAAAACATCAATGTGAGAGATACATCTATCAGCTGCCTCTCACACGCCCCAACTGGGGACCTGGTCCACAACCTGGACATGTGCCCCGACCAGGAATCAAACCAGCGACCTTTCAGTTCACAGGCCAGTGCTCAATCCACTGAGCCACACCAGCCAGGGCTGTATGCATATAAATAATATTTTCTGAACTGTTCTGGGAGTAAGTTGCAGACATGATGACCCTCTCCCTTAAATACTTCAGTGTGTATTTCCTTTTAAAAAAAAAACTCATTTTCTTTTATTACTACATATAGCTATCAAATTGAGGAAAGTAACATTGATACAGCATTGTTATCATACCATCCTTTATAACAAAAGCCCTGGCATCCAGCGGTCCTCTCTCTCAGTCTCTGGGTCTGTGGTCTCAGTCTTCCCTTGACCTTCCTGATACTGACGTTTTGAGTCCAGGCCAGTTTTCTGGGTTTTGTCCAGTGTCTCCTCATGAATGGGTCAGTCAGTATTTGGCAGGATCACCTCAGGAGTGCTGTTTGTCCTTCTGGGTGCCTCACTTCAGGGCACCGGAGGTCAATTGTTAGGCAAGGTTTTTCAGCCCTGAGGACTCAGGGACCCTGTGGGCACCAGGACACTCAGCCAGGCCTGGGTGCACCTGGTAGGACCAAGCTAGAGACTCCTCAGGGAGGAGGGAGAGGATAGGAGGGTGCAGGGTGCAGGGCTCCTGGCCTGCTATGGGGTGTGGACGAAGTGGGTTGCATGGATCCACGAGCCTCTTCATCGTCCTTTCCAGATCTGGGCTTCAAGGACCTCACACTGCAGCCCAGGGGTCCACTGGAGCCTGCACCCCCGAAGCCTGGGGTCCCCCAGGAGCCGGGGCGAGGGCAGCCTGATACCACTCCCGAGCCCCCACCGGTAAGCCGCCCGCCCCTGCGTCCCCCCCCCCCTCCCTCGGCCCCTCAGCGGGCTGAGCTCACCGCCCTCCGCACGCAGGTGGGCTGGCAGTGCCCTGGCTGCACCTTCATCAACAAGCCCACCCGTCCTGGCTGCGAGATGTGCTGCCGAGCCCGGCCAGAGACCTATCAGGTCCCTGCCACGTACCAGCCGGACGCGGAGGAGCGAGCGCGACTGGCAGGCGAGGAGGAGGCTATGCGCCAGTACCAGCAGGTGGGCGGGGGTGTCCCCAGACAGACACCAGCAGACTGAGCCGGGAGGTGGAGGCCGGGAAGGGAGGCTCTTCCACACTGCTGCTTCTCCGCAATGGCTGCTTTGCCCCCTCATTAACATCCGGCAGGCAGTGACCCCTTCCCTTCACTGAGACCTTCCCTCCCATGGAGGTCATCCTGTGGCTGAGACCTTGCTCCCTGGCTGTGACACCCATCCAGGCTCACAAGCCCTGTCCCATTGTGGGCTGTGGTTCCACCTCTAGCTTTGATGTACACACCAGTTGTGCATGAAGTGTGCCTGGTAGGGACCCCAACACCCTGCTACATCCCATCTGCCACTTCCTGGTCCACCTGTGACCTAGCTCTGCTTCACTCAGCCTTGACCCCACCCTGGACCCTACTATTCCTGACCCCCGGCCCCTGCTTCCCAGGACCTGGCCCCTCACTACTGGGGGTGGGGTGACCCCACCGTCTGGCCTTCCCCTCTCTAGTCTGGCCCTCAGTCGTGACCCAAGCACTGATTACAGAGAGATACCCAACTATGGGTGTTCCCCCCATTCTGTGGGGATGTCCCCATCCCACACCTGCATTCCCTTGAACCTAGTGCCGCCCTTACCCACCCAGCCATGACCTCACTCCTGATCCCATCTACAGCCTCGGCCTGGCTCATCCTCCCTCCTGCCTTGCTCTGCTCCCTAACTTCCCCTTCCCATACCCCAGACCTATTCTGTGACCTTGATCCGGCCCCACCTCCAGCCCCGCCCAGCTTGGCAGAAATGTGAGCCCTGTTGCCTCTGATCCCCTCAGACTCTGGCCCCCTTCCTTTCCCTACCACCATCCTTCTTCGCCTGGCTTGACCCCTGATTGCAGCCCCGACTTGTTTCCGCCTGGCTCTCCTCCTGCCCTGGGCCCTACCCTTCCCAGCGACTCTGGCTCATGCCCACTGCCTGGCCGCGCCCACCCCTGCCCGGGAATCCTGTCTTCCATCCTGGTCCCCATTCCGGGATCCGACCGCACCCCCTGGTCCTGCCCACTTCCTGGTCTGACCCGCCCCTGCGATCCTGACGCGCCCCCGGCCCCGCCCCATGTGCCCAGCGGAAGCAGCAGCAGCAGGAGGGGAACTACCTGCAGCACGTCCAGCTGGATCAGAGGAGCCTGGTGCTGAACACCGAGCCCACCGAGTGCCCTGTGTGCTACTCGGCGCTGGCGCCCGGCGAGGCTGTGGTGCTGCGGGAGTGTCTGCATACTTTCTGCAGGTGCGGGCCCCTCCCCAGCAAAGAGTTGATCCTGGCCACCAGTTAGCCGGGGCAGAAAGGGGGTGGGTCCTGTGCTCACATCTCATTGGACACCCACAAAAACCTGCCAGGTAGGCACTGCCTCCCCGTTGTGCAGAGGAGGAACTTGAGGTACAGAGAAGCCACATATCTCAGGCATTCTGGCTCCTGAGCGTCCACCCCCTCTATTCCTGACCCTGGCCCGTGCAGCGGCACTGAGGCCCTGACTCTGGCCACCGGAGCCAACCTCTTGCCCTGCACCTGGCTGGTGGGCAGTCTGCCCCCTTCCAAGGCTTCTCTCCTGGCCCATCCATCCTGGGCTGTGGAGGACACATCCTGGCATTTGGTGAGCAGCTGCTGGATGCCAGGGGCTGTGCTAGGCCTGGGGATCCAGGAGGGATCAAGAAGTTCAGTTACTGCCTCTGGAGTTGACATTCCAGTGGGGAGGACAATTATTCATCAAATAATCACTGACATAATTGTAAATTGTGACAAATGCCAAGTACCAGGGGATTATGGTAAAAGAACAGGGCCCTGTTCCAGCCAGGGGTCACGGGAGCCCCGAAGGCAGAGAGGTGAGTCACGGGGTTTCTCAGGAGATCAGTTAGGGGCTCGGGTTTGTTCTGAGCCCCATGGGATGAGAGTCAATGCAGAGGGACATGGTGAACACAGGGAGGGCACTGCAGTCCTCCAGGCAATTTGGGATGGAGACCTGAACCAGAGCAGTGGGGTGCGCAGGACCTGAGGCCATGGTGAAGGGTTGGTGGGACAGACAGGAAGGAAGGGAAGTACTGAGGAGAAGCCCAGCTGTGGTCAGGCTTACTGTGCGAGGGTGGAGTCCCGATGGGTGGGGTTCAGATGACCCTCACCTCCACTCTATCCCTCCTCCAGGGAGTGTCTGCAGGGCACCATCCGCAACAGCCAGGAGGCAGAGGTCGCCTGCCCCTTCATTGACAACACCTACTCGTGCTCCGGCAAGCTGCTGGAGAGGGAGATCCGGGCGGTAAGGCCCCTGAGGGAGGGAGGGGCATGCCCTGTCCCTGGGACCTGGGCCCTGAGCTGGCAGGTGGGGACATTTATCAGGAGCCTTCTCTGTGTGGGATGCTGAGGACCCAAGCAGTGAACAGGACAGGAGTCAGGGGAGATAGCTAGTCAAGAAACCCCTGTTATGAAGGAAAGACAACCAAGCAGTTAAGAGGGGGACTGGTTCAGGTACTCTGTCTTAGCTTGGTTAAGGTCAAAGTTAGAGTTAGTTTCTGTTTCAAGAGTGATGAAGATTATAGAAAATTAGAGTAGTGCTTGACACGTGGTAAACCCTGTCAGTTAGCTTCAGCTGTGTAACAGGTCATTCAGATTTAGTGGCTTAAAACAACCCCTGTTTATTTAACTCATGAATCTGCAAGTTAATAATTTTGGTTGGGCTTATCTGAACAATTCTTCTGGTCCAGGCTGGGCCTAGCTGATCTTATCTGGGCTCACCTGGTGCGTCAGCCATCCTGGACTGGAGTTCGATGCTCTTATCTGTGATGACTGAGGTGACTGGCTCTTTCCACTGTGGTCTCCCACCTTCCAGGAGGCTGGCCAGGCTGCTCATGTGCTAGTGCCTCAGAGTTCCGAGAGTGGCCAGAGGGGAGCCCCAGTGTAGGAGTGCTTTCCAAGTCTGTTCCTTTCACACTTGCTGCTGTTCCACTGGCTAAATCAAGTCACATGCTCAAGGCCAGATTCTGTGCAGGAGGGGACCACCCGCAAGTGTGGAGTCAGGGAGACATGAACAAATTGGGGCCGTTCCTCCAGCAGCCTATCACAGTGCTACCTATGTCTGCACCTGTGTGTGTTTGCTATTGTTATTGTCATTGATGGTGTTGTTATCATGGTCTCTCCCTGACTGGTGATTTTGAGCAGGTCCTCTCCTGTCTCTGGGTCCCTCTTTTCCCAGCTGTAAAGTGGACTCTTGGGCTTGATTTATGGTTTTTAAACTGCTGGGGAATGGCGTTCCCAGAACTGGCAGAAACATGAACATGGTGGCCAAGGTCCCAATGGGAGACCCCACAGGCACATACACAAGACCCCTGTTTCTCTCCATCACTCCTGCCTCTCTCCTGTGACCCTTCTTTTGGGAACCCCCCCCCTGATTTCACCAAGCATTTCCTGTAGCCCAAGGAGCTCTGCCTAAAGGGAAAAAGGGCAGGCCGAGGGGTAGAACTTGGGATCTCCCACCCTTTACCCCAAGAGCAGCCCCATTTTTATCTTGTCTGTGGGGTATCTGAGAGGGCAGCTCCAGGAGGTTGCCGAGGCCTCCTCTCTGTGCCCTGGAGAGTCAGTCAATGTGACCTGCTACCCACAGTCATTGCCCAGAGGTGTTTCCTGTGCAGCCCACCCATGACAAGGGGCTGCAGGGTCCGTGCTTGCTTGGAGCCCCTGCAGGGTGATGTAAGCCTTAGAATGGCCTGAAAATGGTCAAGTGCAACAGAGAGTAAAAGGGACAGGGATCAGTAGAGTAAAACATACCTAAACCATAGAGAACCAGAACAGAAATGAAAGAAAGATCACCATAATCCTATCATCCCAGAAGATCCCTGATTGCATTTTTCTCCTGTTAACTTTGGAGTCTCTGGGCAGACATGATGTTTTTCCTTTTTAAGTCAACTTTATTAAGGTGTACTTTGCACAGGATAAAATGCACCCATTGAAAGTGTGATTGGGTGAGTTTTGACAAATATATCTTGTAATCACCCCCTCAATCAAGATATAGAACTTAGGCATGATTTTTATTTTATTGTAACCAGCAGAGACACAACAGCTTTTGCTATTTTGCTACAAAATCTTTCTAAAGATTATTATAAATCTCTGTGGCATATATCCTGTTTTTACCTCTTCTCTTAATAATCCCAATGTCTCAGTTTGTAAGTAAAAGTGAGTGAGTCCCAAAAAGATCAGAAAAGTTTGGGATGGTTGAAATGTTATTGCCATATTGCTCTCTCAGAATGAAATGTACCAGGATGCTAACTTAACCACATATTCCCCAGCATTGCTTGTTATTTTTGTCCATTTCTTTCTTTTCCTTTTTTATTGTGGTAAAATATATATAAAATTTACCATATTAACCATTTTTAAATGTACAGTTCTGTGGCATTAAGTATATTCACATTGTCAACAATAAAAATAAAGGAAAAAATGTATATTCACATTGTGGTGCAGCCATCATCACCATCTATCTCCAGAACTTTTAATCCACTTTTTAAAAAAAGATTTTATTTATTTTTAGAGAGAGAGGAAGGGAGGGAGAAAAAGGGAGAGAAACATTGATGTGATAGAGAAGCATGGATCAATCAGTTGGTTGCCTCTCGCACACCCCCAACTGGAGATGTGGCCCACAGCCCAGGCATGTGGGAATCGAACCTGTGACCTTTTGGTTTGTAGACTGGCACTCAATCCACTGAGCCACACCAGCCAGGGCTTAATCTGCTTTTTGAATGGAGTTTTAAAATACTGATGTGAAGGGACTGGGTTGGACTTTTATGGTTTGGGAGCTTCCAGGAGGATATTCAGTGGCAAGGAGGGCCACGACTCAGGTGTTCTGAACCCCAGGGACCAAGGCTATGGTCTCTTGGCAGCTGCTGAGCCCCGAGGATTACCAGCGGTTTCTGGACCTGGGTGTCTCCATCGCTGAGAACCGCAGTGCCTTTAGCTACCACTGCAAGACTCCGGACTGCAAGGGGTGGTGCTTCTTTGAAGATGATGTCAACGAGTTCACCTGCCCCGTGTGTTTATATGTCAACTGCCTGCTCTGCAAGGTGGGATGGGGACCCACGCTGCTTAGTCACCTAATCCTGCTAGGAGCTCACTGCCAGTCAGTGTTTTCTCTGCGAAGGGCCTGGTTGTCGTGACTTAGAGCTGCATTGCAGGTGCTTGGCCTGGGCCCCAAACTGAGCATAAGCTTTGGACCAAGTCCTGACCCCACACTAAGTCCCAACCCATGCCCTACACTGAGCCTTGACCCCAAACCCAGGCCTATCCCTGCCCCCTCATCATCTCAGCAGTTGATCGTTCAAGAGACTGGTAAAGAATAGACAAGTCTGAGCCAGGTCACCCTTAGCAGGCCCCTGGCTAGGCGCAAGGGGCCTCAGCCTGGGTGAGCAGTGGTCTAAGGGTTTCTGTGCTCCTCAGGAGTTAAAATAAATGGGTATATATTACTATCATACGTGCTGAGTCTGGCTTCACCTCCCCGGCTTCAGTGTCTCCTGTACGATAGGTGTATGATTTAAAAGTGAGAGCCTGTCAGTGGCAACAGTAGACGCATCACGTGTGTGCGGATGCCTGTTCCATTCCCCACCTCTCCCAGGTGCCTATCTGGGGACCCTTCTCACCTTAAGCCCCTCAATCACTGCAGGCCATCCACGAGCAGATGAACTGTAAGGAGTACCAGGATGACCTGGCCCTGCGGGCTCAGAATGACATGGCTGCCCGGCAGACGACGGAGATGCTGAGGGTGAGGCTGGGACAGGGCTGAGGGCCGGGCATTTGAGTTCTGGGAGCCAGTAGGGGGACGAGGACTTCTCAGAAAGGGCTGTGGTTCACAGGGCCCTGGAGGCTCTGAACTCCCTACTGGTGTCACTTTCATCTAGAGCTGGGACTTGGGATAAGTGCTCAGGTGACAAACAGCAGGGAAGTGACCGGGTGGAGGGAGGAGACTACAGAAACAAGGAGCACAGGAGAGCAACTCCACAGCTCCCGTGGCAGAGTCTCCAGTTTTCCTCTGCAGTGGGGGAGGGGGGTGCTGGGCAGGGGTGAGGCCGGGCAGTGGCGCCCGCCTGGCCCTGAGGTCCACCCCTGCTCTGCCCCAGTCCATGCTGCAGCAGGGCGAGGCCATGCACTGCCCGCAGTGCCAGATCGTGGTGCAGAAGAAGGATGGCTGTGACTGGATCCGCTGCACTGTCTGCCACACTGAGATCTGCTGGGTCACCAAGGGCCCACGCTGGGGACCGGGGGTGAGTCCTCAGGGAGCAGAGGCTCAGGAGAGGTGCAGGGAGGGGGCCTGAGAGTGAGGTTTAGAAAACTATAGCCCATGGGCCCAATCCAACCCCCGGCCTGTAATTGTGAGCTTGTGAGGAACATTTTTTACATTTTTTAAATGGTTGAAAAATGTCAAGAGAGTATTTTGTGACTTGAAAATTATATGAAATCTGGCCCTGGCCAGGTAGCTAAGTTGGTTAGAGCATCGGCCTGATATACTAAGGTTGTGGGTTCGATCTCTGGTCAGGGCACATACAAGACTCAACAAATGAATGCATAAATAAGTGGAACAACAAATTGACGTTTCTCTCTTTCTTCTTTCCTCTCCCCCTCTAAAATTCAATATATTAAAAATTAAAATTAAAAACAAATGATACGAAATCTGAATGTTAGTGTCCATAGTGAAGTTTTAGGGGAGCACAACCCTGCTCATTCCTTTACATATGGTCTCTGGTTGCTTTTTGACCATGAAGGCAGAGACTGTGTGGCCTGCAAAGCTGAAAATAACTGGCTCTTTACAGAAAAAGGTCATGACCCTTGCCCTGGAGGACAGCGAATAAGGGTTCAGTCTGGAGGCAGAGGTGGTTTGGGTGCTTTGCTCTGGCACACACAGGCTGTGTGACTTAGGCAGTTACTTCTTTCTCTGAGCCTCAGTTTCTTCATCTATAAAATGAAGGTGACAGCTGGGCCTGTCTCACTCACTTTGTTGTCAGACTTAAATGAAAAGGTGTCAAAAAAGTGCATAGCAGTGTGCCCATCATATTGCAAGCACTTCTTATGTTGGGGGCTGTCATATTAGGGGCGTGTTCCTGGAATTGGGTCATTGTTACATACAGGCATTTAGAGATGGAGGCAGAGGAAAACAGCCCTTTTTCATTCTGCCAGTGTGCTGACCCTTACAGAATATGCGAAGATCCATCAGCTCCTTTCCCTGCTCTGCGTCTTCGGATAGGCAGGTAGAAGGCATGTAGTTGGGGTGCCCAGAAAGGCCTTCATGATTGTCACTGAGGCTGAGAGGGCCAGCTTAGAAGCAGGGGGACCTGCCTGAGCAACAGCCTGGAATGGAGTGTGCACTGTTTTGGGGTGTGATGGACTAGCATGGGGGGCACTGTCTTCCCTGACCTTCTCTCCCCCATCCTCTAGGGCCCCGGAGATACCAGCGGGGGCTGCCGCTGCCGGGTGAATGGGGTTCCTTGCCACCCCAGCTGTCAGAACTGCCACTGAGATGAAGATGGCCCAGTTCCCACGCTGACTCAGCCCCACATCCACAAGTTGCTGTGGGACAGGGCAAGTGCTTTGGCTCTGATTTCTGGCCTGAGAGTTGCCTTTGCGCTTGGCTGAGACAGAGACCCAGCAGAGGCCAAGGCCCCTGAGCTGCATGGACGGTCTTGTTCGCTGCGGGTGTTGCAAGCACCCTGCCTGAGCTGGCTGTTGTCCACAGCTGCCTCTGCCCCAGTGCCTTTGCCCTTCCCCTGGGATTGCTGGCCAGAACATTCATCTCTTTGTGGCTCCCACTCTGCCTGACCCAGCCTGAAACACAGCCCTGGCCAGAGGTCTTGCTGGATGGAGCCTCAAGAGCCCTTGTGAGTCCACACACTCCCGCCCCCCATCTACCACCGTCGTCTCCCGAACCGGGAGCACTCACAGCCTGCCAATTCCCCTATCGGCTTTCTGGGGCTGACTTTTCTCTGGCTTTGCTGTTGGAGGCCTGAGGCCTCTTAGAACCGCTGCTAATCCTATTCAGAGCCAAGAGGGAGACTTGGCAGTTTCTGAAGCACAGCCCACCAGGTCCAGATTCTGCCTCTCCCCCTTTGCCGCTGGTGTAAACTCATTAAAATGGTTTTCCAGGAAGGGATGAGTGTGATGTCTGTGAGAGGGACATGGGCTGGGACTCTGCACACACGCAGGATCCCAAGTTCTCCAGGAACTGCAGCAGGAGGTGTACAAATGAGCTGCTTGCTGCTCCCCCTGGCCTCTCAGTGGTCATCCAAGGTTGGGGAACAGACATTCAGGATCAGTGAAGCTGCTGCAGTTGAGGGGTGAGGTTGTCCATCCTAATTTTAACATCTCAGGCAAGATGTCACAGTATTAGTCCAGCAGTATTTGTTAGTCCCCTTTCTGTGCTGGTCAGAGATTAATAATACAGTTCTGGGTATCCATTCTGTAACTTTTTACTGTATTCTCAGACCCACCCCCTACCCTGGTAAGATCTGGTATTTGACGGCCAACATGTCTGAGCCAGGATGTGGAGTGTGTCTGCTGTTCAAGGCCTGGACTACAGACTCCAGAAATTCTGGGAGAATGGGCTTACTCTTGCCCCTGGAAACTCACTGCCACCCTGCCCTTGGATGCCAAGTCTAGAAAGAGTTGACCCAGGCACTGTGAGCAGAGCTCTCGGGAGAACATGCATGCCTTTCTGCTCTTCAGTGCTGGCTCACAGCAGCTGTCGAAGCTGAAGGGCAGCCCCCAACCCTGGGAGCGAGATGCGGTCGGGCAGAGCCACTGACTTGGAGGATGCAGAAGCAGCTAAGACCTGGATTGCAGGAGTGAGCTGGGGCCCAGATTGGGGCAGCAGTCTTTCTCTTACCAGCTCCCTGCTCCTTCTCTCCTGCCAGGGCCCATCTTGGCATCCCTCAGGGGCCTGGGCACAAGAGAAAAGCAGAGACCATTCTCTTGGTTCAAAAGATGCACACTGGTAAGCCACAGGCTGTACCCAGTCCACCCAATATTGTTTTAGTAATGTGAATTCATTGCCATTATTTTTAAATTGAGAAATACTATATTAAAATCCTAATGCCTAGCCTTTATTGAGAAAGATGAAGCTTGGTATCCTCAGATCCTCATTTCCATGTGGCAGGAACAGCTGAGTCATGTAACAGTAGCTCTCTTCATGAGGGTACCCACCACCCTCCAGTTGACCATGGTCTTCATCACCCCTGTATGCCTCACGCTGAGGTCTATTCAATGCTCTCGCACCATTCTTTTTCTCATAAATATTAACAGGTATAAGGAAGTATTTCTTTACCTATGGCTGTATCAAAAGTGACAAGACAGGCAGAAGGCTTCATTGGCTGTGACTCTTACTTGGCCCACTTTGTCCATGCCCACATGAACAGGGAGTTTGAATTTACTGCAGCCAAAACAGAGGGCGCAGGGCAGCCCCCGGGTTCTAGCCTCCAGCGCCATACTCAATGTACCAGCGGGTGAAGGATCAGTTAGGCAGGTTCACCCTGGCTGGGTAGCTCAGTTGGTTAGAGCATTTTCCCAGTATGCCAAGATTGGGGTTTTAATCCCCAGTTAGAGCACGTACAAGAATGAATGAATGAATGAATGAATAAGTGGGACAACAAACCAATGTTTCTCTCTCCCCACTCCTTCCTCTCTCTAAAATCAATTAAAAAAAAAAGATAGGCAGGCTCACAAGTGCTCTCTACTGCAGGGTCAAGGGGAGGGGCCGCCCTCTCCCAAGGGATCACCCCAGGCTGGAGCAGACTTGATACCACACCACATGGGCTTTGGACTCAAACCACCTACCTGAAGCAGCAGCAGGAGGTCCCAAACGCACGTGAGGGACATAATCTGTCTCCCAGAGCAGGAGAAGGCGAGTGGGAGCCCACTGCTCAGATAAAGAGCAGCGGCTGCTGGTGTGGGCAGGAAGTGGAGGATGGGCCCCACAGCCTATGCCAGAGTTAACGCGTGTCTTCCGTTAGTGTCGTGCGAAAAGCCACTCACTCAAAAAGCAGGAAGCTGGAGGCAAGCCCACAGCCTTGCTGGCCCACAGAGGCTTCTGGGCAAATTCCAACCATATGTAAGTCAGGGGAAAAGTCTGCTAGCAAGTAGAGCGCCTTTGTGAAGACGGGAAAAAAGGCAGCAGGAGCCAGAGCAGGAAACGCAAAGGGGACAGCAGGGTGGGAAAGAAGACCAAGTCAGGCTGAGCTTCGGGCTCCATCATCTCTTGGTTGGATTTGGCAAAAGCCTCTGGCTTGTTTCTTCATCACCACTTACTCCCTGAATGAGCACGGGGCCAAAGTGCAGGCCTGGCGAAAGGCATTTATTGATTAATAAATGTTCACCAAAATGGAATCAAAACACTTGCGTGACCTCATAGTTTGTAAAGCATTTCCCCAAACATTTCATTAAACCGTCTATATGAGAGGGGCTATCCGTATCTTACTGTTATTGACAATGAGTCTCAGAGATGTTGTGACCTGCAGAAGCTCCAACTGCCATGAAGTAACACACTTGCCACGATGCCACCAATAATTCTCTAAACCCAGGCCAGGTGATGGCCCATGCTCCCCTCCCAAATCGCCTAGGGTCCCACTCCCCACCCCAGTGCTCAGAGCTGTCCCTGACCTGTAAGTGTCCTTCCACTGACATCACCCTCTCCATCTGCACAGCCGCCACACCCCAGTCCTGGGCTTTGCTGCCTACAGACACGCACACTCGTTCCTGCAGCCTTGCACACCGTGTGCTATTTTCTAATTCTCCAGCACCAACTGGGTGTCCCAACAATTCAATTCTGACACTACTTGCAGTTAACATCAGATCCCACAAGTTCAAGGGCTCAGTCCCATAAGACTGCCCCACTTCAGATGCCAGCTGCAAACAGGGTGCCAGGCTACCCACACTTCTACCTGGCCAACTTCAAATGCAGGGGTTTCCTCAACACCCTCTCAGATTCAATAATTTGCTCCGGCTCATGGAATTCAGGGAAACTTACGTTTACCAATTTTTAATAAAGGATGGAACTCAGAAATGGCTCAATGGAAGCAATGAAGACAGCAAGGTATAGGGAGGGTGCGGAGCGCCAAGCCTTCTCTGGGTTACCACCCTCCCAGCATTTTGAAGTGTTCACCAACCCAGAAGCTCTCAAAGTCTCTGAATGAAGAGTTTGTCAAGTTCAATCTCCAGCCTTCCACCACCTCCTAGGTCAGTGGTTGGAGCCAAAATTTCCCCCTCTAATCACTTGGCCTTTCTGGTGACTGGCCCCAATCTGAGTCTATGTAGGGGTTCCATTTTAAGTCATCACATTAACATAAACTCAGGTGGGATCAAAAGGGAATCATGAACAATAAAAGACACTCCTATCAGGAAGTTCCGAGAATTTTAAGAGAACTAGGGACCAAAAAAAAATGTCTTATACCACATATAACTTTCCTTCAATGTTCCAATTTTCAAAATTCTACTCTTTAACGCTCAACCATTAACTCCTATAAAACTGCCAGTGAATCTGCCACTCAAAAAAAAAAAAGAAAAGAAAAAAGGCCCTGGCTGGTGTGGATTGAGTACTGTCCTGTGAACAGAAAGGTTGCCGGTTTGATTCCCAGCCAGGGCACATGCCTAGGTTGCAGGCCAGGCCCCATTGGGAGCGTGTGAGAGGATATGTCTCTTGCACACGGGTTTCTCTCCCCTCCCTCCCTTCCCTTCTCTCTAAATATAAGTAACAATTGTTCCTTCAGTGCAACTCTGGTGTGAGCTCCCAGATGCAGGGCAGTGTCCTGGCCAGCCCTGTGTTCTCCACAAGTCAGACCTAAGGGCAGCACAGGCAGCTGGACTATGGTGGTGGGACAAGGTCAGGGAGCTGTGATGCCAGCTCAGCCTTGGGCGCCCTCACCTCTCCCCTCGGGGCCAGGGAAACATTACACAAACATCCCAGACGACATGGGTTCTTGCCTCAGCGATGGGCCCGTCCTTGGGGTGGAGGCAACAGGCACTTGGCACTACTCTGGGCTCCTGCTACTCAACAGCTTGGAGTGTTAAGATGATGTTGGAAAAGTCTGGCAAGTAAAAGCTCTCACAGCTCCTTTGTGGACAAAAATTACTGTGGAAACAGAACTGCATTCATATCAGGCTCTGGTAAGGTTCCAAACCCGAATGTCAGCCTTCAGGAACAAGGGCATCCCCAGAACAGAGTGTGAGAAAGTCAAGATCACCCCAGACTAACATCCCACACCACTTGAGCTGCTTTAATGACCAGTGGCACCTGGCAGCAGCTGGAGTGTGCAGGTCATACTGCTTGTAGGTGAAACAGAAACAGGACCGCAGGTATTACCCCAGCTCTCCAGGCAGGTCAAGGCTGACCAGAGGCCAGCGGTGGGAGGCAGGAAGCAACAGGGCCAGATGTCCAAGATCAGATTCCACCTCAAACAAGTGGTGGACAGGACAGAATGACAGGAGATTAGTCACCACATATGGCTGTGTATTTCATATAGGGCTCTGTACAAAATATTTACATATATTCTTTACAGAACAGTAAACCACCTGAAGGTAAAAAGATAATGCTTTCTTCTCATCGACGGGGTGAATCCTGAGGTCAGCAATGCTATAAAACAAATGAACTTGCTCCTTCTTAGGTCATAACAGAAGCAAATGCCACTTGCTTCCCGGGTTCCAAAAAGCTGTGGCCTCGAGACCCTGATCACGTGCACCTCCTTTCCTCTCCCCCATCAATCTTTCAGCATTTGCAGACAGGCTTGGGCGCTTGGGGCAGCAGACGACGGTGCTGTTGTCCATTTGTAACCAGAGGACAAATGTGCTGAAGGAGGAAACTGGGAATAACTGTCACCTTATCACCTCTGGATCCTGAAAGGATTTCCTTTGTCATGACATAGCTTCCACTTTCTAGATTAACTCATCCACATCACACTCCCCCCAGGTGGGACTCCTGCTATAGAGAATGACCCATCACTAAGAGCTTTTTTTGTTTAAAGTGCTGAGTGTAATTTAGCATAGAGATGCTTCTCCTAACCTCTCTGGGCTTGCCAGCTGCCTGGCATGCTAAATGCCCTCCACTCTGCACACAGTGGGCATGCAGGAAGGATGTGGAGGTGTGGGTATGCTAGGTGGAGTGCTTCTGGCGTGTCCACATTGAAACACTTGTCCAGACAGAACAGTGCGAGAGAGAGACCAGGAAAATAAAAGTACGTGGCTGCTTCATACTATACAACTCCAATTCTTTAAAGAAGCAAAAGGCACTTTTTTTTTTCAAGCCAGAGTTAATCTAATACAAACCTGGCTTCACTTACAGGAAAAGCTGTCCCAGAAGGACTGACTGGCCTGTCTTGTTCCCTAAGCCCTGGGGAGTCCACAGGCAGCTGTGTAGGGAACTGGCGGTTCCTAGCTCCTGCCACTCTTCAGGCTGCAGTTTGTCCCTTTCTGGACGCTGAACATTTCCACTGACATTTCCAACCAGGAGGGAGAGACCAGTGGTTAAGGAGATAAACCAAACCCCCCAAATGAAGACAAGGTAGTGAGCGGGTGCCTATCTGGGAACAGACGGGTGACCTGAAGAAAACAGCAAAGGGAGACACAAGGCGAGCACTTTGGAAGTCTGGGGCTGTTTACAAACAGCAAGCTGGCTAAAGTGAAATGTTAATCGAGCAAAAAGGAAACTTCAGGGTATTCGAAGCTCCTTCTGACGAGAGCTATTTTGTTCCATGAAGGAACAATTATGTTTAAAGTGAGGGTGCTTTGCATGTTGGGTGTTACATAATTCTAAAAATAGCAATAAAAGAGTCTTTTGTAAGCAACTTCATGTGGCTTGTGGAAGAGAATAGGTAGAAGAAAAAAAGGCAGCCAAACTGGTCTATGTCTGGGCCCTAAAATTCAACAGTCCTTCCCATTTGACTGGAAATACCTGTGATTTCTAGGCTGAAAATCGGTAGGATTTACCCAGTAACCTAGTTCCCACCTGTCCCTTTGATTTCTGACCAGCTGATGGAGCTGCTCTTAAGAGGGGCCAATCTTGTCCCTGGGCTAACCTCCTCTGCCCCTCGCCTTCGTGCCACTGTCCAGCCAAAGCAGACGACAGGAGAAGCTGTGAGGCGGGCCTCCAGTGGTCCACCTTACTACTAGGCAGCCAAAAGGGTCCCCAGTGGCCGGGCCCGGTGGGTTCCAAAGCGATCAAAACAAAACAAACAAAACGAAACAAAAAACCACCACTTCCTCCAACACAAGAGGAGGCAGCAGAGAGCCAATTCAGAAGCCCACCGTGAAGAAGATTCTATGCCCAGGCCCCCAAGTGCCCAGTGTCACACAGGCTCTGCTACTGGCCTCCGAGGCAAAGGCAAACCATGGACAGGCCAGGAAGGCTGGTAGGAATAGGAAACCCTTGACAGAAACCCTTTTAATAAAGGACATTCCATCCCTCCCCATCCTTCCATAGAAGGGCAAGACCTTGAAGTAACGTCAGAGAAAGAATCTTCTCTGGCATTTAGGGGAACAGCTGCAGTTGAAACTTAGGGGCCCACTCCAGGGCACTCTTCACCACAGCCAGAGCGGCCGCTCCCAGGGCCACCGTCAGCCCCATCACCGCCAGTTTCACAAAGCGGTTGGTCCTTGGTTTGGTCAGGACGTCTTTTGTTCTGTCCTCAGTCTGCAGAAGTCCCCGAAACCGCTGCCGCAGCACCATGTCAGGCCTCTGCTGGGCTGATGCCAGCTCAAAGTCTTTGAAGGTAGAAGCTGCCGTTCTGCAGAGAAGGAGGAGACAAAAAGGAAATAATATGAAAGAAACAGAGAAGGAAAGAAAAACTAAACAGGCTGAGGGCAGAGCCATCCACTGCTCAGAAAACTCTTCTTCATAAAGACCCACCAAGACTAAGGAAGGGATTCTGCTGGTAAAAGCACAGATCTCTGGGAACATCCCCACAGCCCCGTCCCCACCAGAAACCATCTCCCATCACTTCTGTTCACCAACAACCCCACTCCCACCTCCGACTCAACCAGTGGCTTGGCCTCACTCACCTGTCGGCTTCCTGTTGGGCAGCTGCCTCCCGAGCAAGTTCAGATGGGGGAAACTGAACAAAGAGGTCTCCAGCTTTACTAATCAGCGTCTCGTAGGGCAGGTCCTGAGGGATTTGGGACAACAGGTGGTGGACCGAGGCCATGTCACAGTCACAATCCAGGACTTCCTGCTCTCGATACAACACAATCTGTGGAGAGCAAGGCCTTGCATCAGGGAACAGAACATACAGGCCTTGGCCATGTGCATTTCATTCTCCTTTGAGATTAATTTAAACTGGTAACAGACTGGGTTCACCCCAAATGGCTGGCAAAATCTTGAATCCTTCTAGGAAGTAATGATGTACAGATCTGAGTGTTTTTCCTATTGGGCTGACCCTTCCTGCTACAAAATTCTCCCCAATGAAGTGAAAGACTGAACAATTAAATGAAGGAGATTCTTTCAGGAGGAAGAGGAGAGGGATTACTGGAAGATTCCTGGAGTTCCAGCACAGAAAAAAAAAATGACTCAAAACAGTAGAAAGAATGGCCTTGCTCCCTTTAAAGAGCAATGAAGAGCACCTGTGAGTCCACCATCACCACAACCACCCCTGCCCCCCGATGATTCAGGCCCTCTAATAACTGGAGCACCCCCATCCCCTCCCGAGCCATCTCAATGTTCTATCATAATACCACACTCCTTCTTTTCTTAAACCTGAAGTTGGCAGTTTGTACTTGTTCCGGGACATGTCAATAGGAACACATAATTCACAATGTGGGTGAGCGTTTTAAAGATTCAGAAGAATCCAGCAATACACAGATGTTTACCTTTGTTTAACCAGCATTTCTCAAACTCACTTTTACACAGAACACATTTTTCCATGACACTCCCCATTACCACTGCACAGAATGGTGTCCAGGCACACCAGCCTGGGAAATGCTGTCTTTTGCATCTTTCCATAACCACCGGGTTTCCCTTCAGGGAAAATGACCAAACTGCTGGCTCATGGCCTGTACCTACCACAGCTGTAAAGTAAATGGGCATCAGGGGGTGGCAGGCCAGGAAGAAGTCGTATAACCGCACGACATGCCTGAAGTCAGACAGCACATGCCCAAACCAGGTGATGAGCCAGCTGAGGGCAAAGATTGTCCCCACCTCGGCACTAGGAACAAGGAAATCCAGATGTTAGGTTCCCTGCTGAGTCAGCCCTTCCCTTTTTTCTGGGCTTCTTCTGTCCTCAGTGCTTTGAGAAGAAAACATTTGGGAAATATGCTTTCTGGGAAATTCAGGCACCTAGGTTGCCAGCATTTGTCCTCACAAAATAAAAAGTCCTTAAAATATACTCACCATAATGACATTAACACTACAATAGGATTTTGGTTGCCTTATTTCACTGGGTGATCTCCTAATGGACAACAAATGTCTATTTACAGAACCCTGTACCATGATTTTCCTTCTGAGAATGTCATACCATTTTGGGGGGCACAGACACATATTTTCAGGCTTGAAAACACAACTTATTAATTTTTTAGTTAACATGAGAGCACAAGCCTCTTAAGACATAACTATTATTTAAATTAAAAAAAAAGAAATCAGGCATTGACCAAGGATATATTTCCAACTCAAATAAGAAGAAAAAAATCATAAGAGATTTGCAAAGAAATATTTCTTCTCCTTGGTACTTGGTAAACAATACCGCCCACAGACGGTCTTGTCTTTCTCGCCTCTGGATCCTACAGGACCCTGTACTTCTGTGGCGGTAACCCCAAAGTCTGCGTTGGCACATTCACCTCGTCCACCTCTCCCCACTAGATGTAAATTCCTCAAGGGCATGGGCTGTCACTTGTCTTATATCCTCGAAAGAGTACAGTATAGCACTCAAAAAGTGCTCCAAGACTGTACAGAACTGAATTATCCAGACTACTAGTAACTGGAAAGGACAACTCAGAAGAACTTAACACTAATTAATATAAGATGATGATGAGCTAGACTTGTGAGGAAGAAACAAAGGCTAGAGAGAGTTGAAGGGGCGTGTGCATGTGTGTGTGTGTACACAGACACATATGTACCTCTGCATGAAGTCATGGAGATCTGGATTCACCTGGTTAATGATGGGCATCAGATAGTTTAATATGTGTTTGGTGTTGTCCATTGTTCGATCCATGAAATCCCTAGAGGAAGACAGTTCAATGAGCTTGGTGAGACCAAACATTAGATTGGGGTGGGGTGGAATGGGGCTCAAACCATTGAAAAAAGTGATTAGAAAATGGGCTGAGGAGTTACCTCCAGGGGGCCTTGGGGAGTGATGCCTAGCCTCTTATGTCCCTTTGCACTGGTACCTGAGGTGGTGGGTAGATAATTTTTCTACCAGTGATGTTGCCAGACTCTCTCCTACAACCAGCAGAAATGTGACCACGATGTCATGGTAGCCCTGGTAGTAATGCAGCTGAGGATTGCGTTCCAAAACAAGGAGGATGATGTCGATCAGTTCTTCCTGGAGCCACTCTCGCTCTTCTTCTGGCATGCCTGGGGGTGGGGGAGGAGATGCACTTGAACATGGCAAGCAGCCTAGTGACACAGAGGCTAGGAAAATGGACAGCAAATGGATTTTCAGAGGAAGAGTTTACTTTTTATTTATTTATTTTTAGAGAGAGAGGAAGGGAGGGAGAAGGAGAGAAACACTGATGTGAGAGAGAAACGTTGATCAGTTGCCTCTCATACACACCCTGACTGGGAACTGAACCCACAATTCAGGCATGTGCCCTGACCAGGAATCGAACCAGTGATCTTTCGCTTTATGGGATGATACCCAATCAACTGAGCCACACTGGTCACGGCTCAGAGAAAGTATTTAATAAAAGAAAATTTGCATCTTGGTAACACATATCAAGATCCACAGAGATATAGGAAATCTGTGGCATACAGAAGAACCACCAACTAGCAACCTTACAGTGGGAAAACCTGGGCACCTTCTCAGCCAAGTCAACACAGTTCACGTTGCCAGTGGTGTGGCTATTGACAGCATGTGCCTCCTGATGTGATGGATTGAAAAGAACTCAGCTTCACGTCTATGGAATTCCTATCAAGAATGTATAAACCTAAATCTAATATTGAGGAAATACCCAACAAACTCAAGTTGAGGGAAATTTTATAAAATAATTGGCCTGTCATAAAATACAAAGGAACTATTCCAGGTTAAAGAAGGCTAGAGATATGATGCCTGAATGGGAACTGCATTAATTTGTATTTCCTTTTCCTATAAAGGACATTACTGAGGTAAATGGTGAAATCTGAATAAAATCTGTAGATCAGATAGCAGTATTTTTTTTAGTATATGTGCTGCTAAACCGAGCACTAGATACCAGTATTTTTTAATGTTGTTACTGATTTTAATAAAGTACTGTGATTATAAAAGAGCCTTATTTTTTAGGGAATATATCCTGAAATATTTAGGAACAAAGGGGCACAATGTAATTTATTCTTAAATAATTCAGAAAAAAAATTTGTGTATGTATATGGAGAAGAGAATGCAAATATAGTAAGATGTTAACATAAGAAAATCTGGGTAAAAGGTATGTGGGGAATGAATTCTTTGTCCTATTTTTGTAACATTTCTATAGGTATGAAATCATATAAAAAATAAAATAAAGTAAAAAAACTTAATTGCAGGTTCCCCTCTAAACTAAACTAAATATCACAGGAAATATTGATCTCCTTGATCCAATGACATGGTAGGAAACAGGGAGCCTGTCAGGGAGCTCTTTCTGAGTATCCACCCGGTTCTGGCAGTGGTTGGTGTGGCTCCTCAGATCACCTGGCTTTTAGTATAAAAACACCAAGCTTGGCCTTTTGAACTGCTTTAGAAGAATGGCACACAGCACAGCTTTCCTACACCATTAGCTTTTTCAGTTAAAAAGAGGTCCTGTGAGAGAAAACAGCAATGTAAGGGCCCGGACTAGACTGAACAAAAGGTTTAAGGTGAGAGCAAAGTTCATCTCATGCCCATATTTACCCTACTTCTTCCCAAAAGGACACACTCTAAAAGATAAAATTCAAAAAGCAAACGAAGTAAATCAAGTACTGTGGATAGGTAAGGTCAAACTGTAGTAACAGAAAACATTAAACTCTCTTTGAATTTTCCATATAAGTGTGGTCATCTAAGCTCAGAAGAACATGAATGCAAAAACAATATGAAACCACATGGGAAGTTCGGCCTACAGAAAGAAGATCATAGACGGTTGTTACATAAGTAAAAGAGGAATAAAGGATTCAGAGGGAAAACAGGTTACCTAGGGGAAAAAAGGGAGACCTCTGTACTAGGTGGTCTATTCCATAGCAGCAGAATAGGGAGACCCTGCCTCACCCAACCTAGGCGCCAGCCTGAACCCCTTTCAGCAGCTTTTCCTCATAAGCTTTTGGCCTCAGCCCACACCACAGACTTTCCCAACGGTCTACAAACACCAATTAAGCAGCCATTAGCCTCGGTGCATTCTACGTCTTGCTAAGCTGCCTCTAGCACTAATGGCAGCTGGCCTCCAAGTCCAGCACAGGCAGCTGGTGACTGCAGATCACTTTGTAGCTCCTACCGGGTGACCCTGGGCTGGGCACGGCAGTGGCTAAACTGGGGCTGCACCAGAGCCCCTCTCAAGAGGCCCCAGAGCCAATACAGCCAGTGGCTGGCTTCAGACCATATCAGAGGACCACCCAATTAGCTATACAAATGACACACCCAAAGGGTGGACTTGGCAGGCACCAGAGTCCTGCTAAACTGAATCCTGCTCTGTGGGGTCAGCCCCTGCGCAACAGCTCGCCTACTATAGTCATGGACAGTCCTTACAACCAGCCAGCCATTGATATGCCAACAGCAATCAAAGCTCAAGTACAACAGAGGAGTACACACAACCCACACAAGGGACACCCCTGGAGCACCTAGCTCAGGTGACCAAGGAGCCTGCACCTTGGGTCCTAAAGAATACCTACTACATAAGACCACACTCCAAGACTGGGGGTTGTAGCAAATCTTCCTAAATATATAAAAACAAACACAGAGAGGTAGCCAAATGAGGAAACAGCCCTGACCGGTATGGCTGAGTTGGTTGGGCAATGTCCCACAAAGTGAAAGGTTGCCAGTTTGACTTCTAGTCAGGGCATATGCCTGGGTTGCAGGCCCAGTCCCTAGTCAGGTGCATGTGAGAGGCAACCAATCAACGTTTCGCTCACATATCGATACACTGATGCATCTTTTCCTCTCTCCCTCCATCCCCCCATCTCTAAAAATAAATAAAATCTTTTTTAAAAAAAACTGGATAAAAATGGAATAAAGTAAAATGAGGGAACAAAGAAACATGTCCTAAGTTAAAGAACAGGACAAAACTCCAGGAAAAAAAAAAAAAAAAAAAACTAACAAAATGATGGCAAATAAGCTACGAGATACAGAATTCAAAACACTGGTGATAAGGATGCTCAATGAACTTAGGGAAAGAATAGATGAACTCAGTGAGAACTTCAAAAAAGAGATAAAAACAATAAGAAAGAACCCGTGAAAAATGAAAAATATAAGAACTGAAATGAAAACTACACTAGATGGATTCAACAGCAGATTAGATGAAGCAAAGAATCAAATCAACGATTTGGAAGATATGCAGAAAAAACAATGAAAACAAGGAAAAATTTAAAACAATTTTTAAAAAATAAGGGTAGTTTAAGGGAACTCTGGGACAATATCAAGCATAACAATATTTACATTATAGGGGTACCAGAAAGAGAAGAGAGCAAGGGATCAAGAACCTATTAAAAAGAAATAATGACAAAAAATTCTCAGACCTGGTGAAGGAAATAAACATGCAAGTCCAGGAAGCACAGAGTCCCAAACAAGATGAACCCAAACAGGCCCACACCAAGCCACATCATAGTTAAAATGCCAAAGATTAAGGACAAACAGAGAATCTGAAAAGTAGCAAGAGAAAAGCAGTTAGTTACTTACAAGAGCATTCTCATAAGGCAGCTGATCTCTCAACAGAAACTTTGCAGGCCAGAAAGAATTGGTACAAAATATTGAAAGTGATGATAAGCAAGAAGTTACAACTGAGATTACTCCACAAGGCTATAATTTAGAATTGAAGATACAAAGAGTTTCTCAGATAAGAAAAAGCTAAAGGAGTTAATCACCTCCAAACTAGTATTACAAGAAATGTTAAAGGAACTTCTTTAAGAGGAAGAAAAAAAGACCAAAAATGAGTAGTAAAATGGCAGTAACTACATACCTATCATTTATCAATAACTATACACCTATGTCTTTGATTGATTAAATTTTCCAATCGAAAGACAAGGTGCCCTGACCTGTGTGGCTCAGTTGGTTGCAGCGTAGTCCTCTGAACCAAAAGGTCAAGGGTTCGATTCTGGGTCAGGGCACATGCCTAGGTTCGGGTTCAGTCCCCAGTCAGCGCACGTAAGAGAGGCAACTGATTGATGTTTCTCTCTTACACTGATGTTTCTCTCCCTCCTTTCCCCTCCTTCTAAAATCAATAAGCATGTCCTAGGATGAGGAAAAAAAAAAAAAAAGACATAGGGTAGCTGAGTAGAGAAGAAAACAAGAATCAACAAAACCCACTTTAGATCAACAGACAGAGACTGAAAGTAAAGAAATGGAAAAAGGTATTTCATGCAAATGGAAACGAAAAAAGCTGGTGTAGTAATATTTATATCAGATAAAATAGACTTCAAAACAAAGGCTATAACAAGAGACAATAGAGGACATTTCATATATGTAGCCAAGATATGGAAACAACCTAACTGTCCACCAATAGATGGCTGGATAAAAAAAATGTGGGACACACCTACAATGGAATATTACTGGGCCATAAAAAATGAAATCTTACCATTTGCAACAACATGGATTATGCTGTAAAGTGTACTGTATTTAGTAAAATAAGTCAGATAGAGGAAGACAAATACTACATGATTTCACTTATATGTGGAATCAAAAAAACAAAATAAACGAACAATCAAAACAGAAACAAACTCATAGATACGAGAACAAACTAATAGTTACCAGATAGAAGAGTGTTAGGAGGCTGAGTGAAAAAGGTGAAGGGATTAAGCAGTACAAATCGGTAGTTACAAAATAGACACTGGGATGTAAGGTACAGCATAGGGAATAATACAGCCAATAATACTGTAATAACTATGAATGTGGCCAGGTGAGTACTAGATTTATAGGGGAAATCACTTCCTAAGTTATATAAATGTCTAACAACCAACTACGCTGTATACCTGAAACTAATATATATACTGAATATCAACTATAATCAAAACACATTAAAAAATAAGTAACAGCAAAAAAAATGTCACTATAGATTTTTTTAAAAAATAAAAACAATCCCATAGCATTTCCTGTCATCTGGTAATAATATAAGGGTAATCAAAGTGATATGAATAAATGTTTAAAAACTATACTCCCAACAAAGAACACCTAAAAAAGCACAAACTGTATTGCTTCTCAACAATTTCTCACTTCATTGGTCATTTCTAGTTGGAGATACTTTGGAGCAGAGTAATGTCATCTCCTGTTGGCATGATGTGACCTAGCTGTTTTCCTGACTTTGTTTCAAAATGCATCTCTCCTGCATCACCTAATACGAGGTTCATGTACTTGTCAAAACTGATGATACAGCCCTCTCTCCACAGGCCACACCTGAACCTGAGATCTATTTTGCAAATATCTGAAGATGAAGGTGCTGGGCTATACCATCGCCTGCCGCATTTTTGGTCCTGGCCACGGTGTGCCATGGTGGAAGTTGACAAAGACCACCCTAAGCCATGTGCTACCTCAAAAAGCTACTTCAGGATTCTGTAGCTTTCTTTTTTAAAAGTTTGTCTTCAACATAGGAGTCTAAATTAAAGTTATTAAAAAACACAAATAAAAATCAAAGCAGCAGGATAGGAAAAGGGGATTGGACCACGGGCATATGTTTGCATTAAAATCAAGTTGGATATATACAAATATTGAATCATTATGTTGTACACCTGAAACTAATATAATCTATATGTCAATTATACCTCAATAAAAATAATAAATAAAATTAAAATTAAAAACCAAGATGACAGGCCACTGGCTATACAGGAATCACAAAAACCTCTCTAGGAGCAAAGATGTAAGCAGGAAAATAGACTCTTTAAAAGACAAAATTCAAGCCAAATTGTGGGTTCAGAAGAGTGAGGCAATGGGTTTACAGCAGCAATTTTCAACCTTTTTCATCTTATGGCACACATAAACTACTAAAATTCTGTGGCACACCAAAATTATTTTAGATATCTTGCCCATCTGATAAAAAAGTAGGTATAATCTTGATTCATTCACACCAGATGGTTATTGTTTGTTGGCTGTTGTCATTTTTTAAAAAATTTGATAATCTAAGGAAAAGAGGCCAGTGTCCCTGACTAAATAGTCAGGTATTGCATGTTTAAATCTGCCCCTCTCCCTACCCCCATGGATATGGGCTTTATTTGGGGACTATTGGGGGAAGAGAGGGAGGAGCTAGGACTGGTGGATATATAGAGGGAAGGGCTCCTCAACTTTCTTTTTAATTTAGTGCCTGTTGCCTGGAGGTTAGGATGAGTGAGAACAGCTGTAGAATTGAGAGGAGAGGAAAAGGGAAGGTCATGGAATGGACACTTTCCTTGGGGAAGGAAGCCAGGACCAGGATGTGGGCACTGGGAGGCAGGGAAGAAAGGCAGCCTTCATATACTGAGACTCAACCAAGGTCACTGCTTGATGCCAGCTTCTCCAAGCCCCTCTGCCCTCCATCCTAGCTCCTGGCCCAGATGCCTGCCCTGCTACCTCTCAGCTTCTTGTGGAGAGGAGCAGGGTGAAGATGTGGAGAATGGTGGCACCCTCCACCACCCCTGCCCCCCCACCGGGTCCCTTGCCTAGGAGAATGCTCACTCAGCCTGCCATGAAGTCCCAGCCAGAGTCAGAAGGTCAGGAAGCCAGGGTGCAGGCAGGGAAGCAATTGTACCCTTCACCACCCATACTGACACTCTGCCCCTCCCTGGCTCCTCACATGAGCCTGCAACTCTTGGCTTGATCCTTGTGTATCTTGCCTTCATCCTGTTCCTCTGGCCTGGCCAGCCTGCCAGTTGAGTGGATCACTGCAGTCTCTGCTGTGAATCAGTACAGCGCAGCTACCTATGGCCACAACCAGTGAGGCCGCTGTGGCCACATGGAAGACATCCCTGACACTGCTCAGAGGACTGGGAAGAGCACTCCACATAAGACACGGCCCCCACCCACTTGGCCAGCGCAGTGGCCTGCTCATGTGTAAGAGGGATAAGGCCCTGCTTGGACAGCGTCCTCAGTGTGGCGAGGTTGGCCTACATGTCCAGTTTATAGCCAACCAGCACAACTTGGCATTGGGGCAAAGCTCCTGAGCCTCTCCTTGCCACTTCTCCAGGACACTGTCCAGTGTTTCTGGTTGGCTAATGTCAAAGCAGATGAGCACAGTGTCTGAATCAGGCTAGGCCAGGGGCCAGATGTTATCACAGTTAAGGGGAACCTGAAGTGTCCCAAATGTTGAGCTCAGTGCGGTGCCTGTCTATCTCAAAGCCCACAGTGGGACATAACTCAGGGGGTAGGCATCCTTGGCGAACACCAACACCAGTCCTGCAGTGGCCGCTCTGCCACTCCACGGTTCCTGCTACGCTGCGCCCCTGCCTTCCGCACCCAGCCCCCTGGCCAGGCCTCACTGGCATCTCAGGGACTGCGCTGAGCCTCCACCTGGGGTGCTCTGCCCACTATGCCCTGCCCCTAGCCCGTTAAAAATTCTTGCAGTACACTAGTTGAAAATCAAATCGCTGGTTTAGAGGGTTTTGTTCCCTTTAGCAATTCTCTTCTCTTTATGTACCTAAAGGTAGAGTTGCCAAAGGAGAGAAATAGATCATAAATATGGGGTCTGTTGCCCAATTTCCTTCATTATGAAAATGGAGACAAGGTCATTCTTCCTGGAATGGCGAGGCAATCTTTTAAAACTAATTAATTAATTGATTAATTAATTATTTTTAGAGAGGGGAATGGAGAAAAAAAGGGAGAGAAACATCAATGTGTGGTTGCCTCTTGTGCACCTCATACTGGGGACCTGGTCTGCAACCCAGTCATGTGCCCTGACTTGGAATTGAACCCACAACCCTTTGGTTCACAGGCCAGCACTCAACCTACTGAGCCACACCAGGCAGGGCTGGGGAGGCAATTTTAGAAATAGACTCTGAACATGAGGAAACGGCCTCCCTTCTAGTCCAAGGAACTCAGCAATATGTATATGTAAGATATCACTATTTATAAACCTAATTAAAGAAGATAGTAATAGTTCTTGTTAGTATCCACTTCCAAACCAATCTGCTCTTTAAAGCCAGACTGATGGCTCTAGCAATTCCTATTCTCTTCTGTGGCTCTGAAAGGCAGGGGGTGGGTCGGGGGTTCTTCTTTCATTTACCACCTCTAAGCCAAGAGAAATTACTTTGGCTCAGGCTTTCAGTGCGGGTCTGAGTGTGATGGAGTAAATGAAAGAATGACTCAGCGGACCGGGAATACATGTTCGGCCCCACAGCGTGCTGGGGTGGAATGTCCCTGGGACTGGCAAGCACCAACACAAGAAAGAAAGTGCAACTGGGACAGAAACCTCTGTGTAAGAAGACAGAGAGCTTCTCACCGGGAGGAAACCGCCGTAAGGACCGCCTGACGTCCAGAAGCACTTGTTGGTAGTCCTTGCTCATCTGCCGTAGGTTTTTTCCTATTGGAGAAAAAGGAACATGTCATTGTAGGAATGTCTGGGAAGCCAGCTCAGGAGTAAACCCAGTCTGGTATTAGACCGAAGCCCAGGAGGACATACTCCCACGTTTTCCTTAAGAGAATATGACTCAAAATAGAACATTTGGAAAGGAACCCCGAGTTTAGTTCCAAACATGTTTGATGCAAGTCCTGACGACAATAAGAGGAGAGATCCCAATGTCCAGGAGGTAACAGTTAGGTGGAAAAAGCAGCAGAGGAGAAGTCAAGAGGACAGGGGCCTGCTGTGGCATCACTGGGTAACTGGTCTGAATTTCAAAGTCCACATCTATAAAGTGGCAATACTTCCACCCTGGTCAGTGTGGCTCAGTTGGTTGGAGTATCATTCCATAAACCGAAGGGTCTCGGGTTCGATTCCCAGTAAGGGCACATGCCTGAGTTGTGGGTTCAATCCCGGTGAGGGGAGAGTGGGCATGTGAAAGGTAACCGATCAATGTTTCTCTCTCAAGTTGACATCTCTCTCCCTCTCTGAGTTCCTTCCCCGCTCTCTAAAATTAATGAGTATGTCCTTGAGTGAGAATTGGAAAAAAAATGGCACCATTCCCTTCTACAATGTACCTCTCAGGTTTCTGTAAGCATCAAATAGGATCATAAATGTGGAACCCACAGACCACTGAAAAAAACTCTAACATCTGTAAAGTCTAGGGAGCACTGAGCTGTTCAGAAAGGAGTATTACGATAAACTCTCCTAACAAAGAACCTAACCTCTTGATCCAGAAATTCTAAAACTAGAATGCAAATAGGAGACAGTACTTGTGTTCAGGTGATAAGTCCAATCCAGTGTGAAAGGAAGGAGGCAGTCTCTAGCTGTTATATATATAAGACAAGTGTATACTTCCCTAAACCCAACCAAATGTTGTATGACAAGTCTACATTTCCTTCGCAAACCAAAATCAAAAGCTACCAGAGGAGACTGTGCAAAACTTCCCCATGCAGATTTCAGTTTAGAAAGCTATGGGAAATCTGGAATCCGACAGAAGAAGTCATCTCAGGATTCAGCGTGTAGACACGGCAATGCCTTACCCTTCCAACAAAAAGCTGACTGACCGCTCTGAGGCAGTCCGTTTCAAGGACAATAACATGCGGTAACTTAACTTAACACCTACTCGGCTGCACTGTGACACTGAACTGTTACTGGCAGAAGCTGTCTTAATCATCTCCAGCATCTGGCACACAGCAGGAATGCAACTTATATCTACCAAATAAGTGAAAGACTCCCCAGCAGCCAGACTTTTGCCGTACATGGCAGAACAGCAATAAATGTTTGTTGAGTGAATGAGGGACAAAGTGGGTTCACTCTCCGGCAGTACTTTCATCTGTACTCTGCACTGTATTCAAAGGAACTCCTTTTACTACAGGGGCCTTGCAGATTAGTTAAATAACAGCTTTTCACAGAATTATAGAATTTTAGAATTCAAACAATCACAGTATTTCCCAATAAAAATTCTCTTATGTTTTTTAAAAAATATTATTTCTCCCCATAGCCTAATGTTTCTCAAAATGTAGTCCATCTACATCAGAATTAGGTGGAGTGCTTGTTAAAATACACATTTCTCTACGTGATTACAGACTGGAATATGCATTTTTAATAAACTCTCCTACCTAGCCAATAAGAGCTCCCTAAATATCTACCTAATAAAAGCTCATTTCATTTTTGAATAAACTTCTACTTATTAGTTTGGCCTTATATTCCGACTTGACCCAATCATATCCTCAAATGCTTTAGATTTACTCATCTACTTTTGGTCTGACATTAGCATAAAAGTCAAAGACCCTGGACTTTTTCCCTTGCCTCTTAAATAAGCTCCCCTCACAGCAGCGCCTCCTCCTTCCCCCTTACTTGATATAGGAGGTGGGTCACTGGTGTTGACACTGAGGAGCTTGGGCCACACTTTCCTTCTTATCGCGTCAGTCAGAAGCCCTCCTTCGCTAATAGCCATGCGCCTCAGGGCAGCCACGTCCGTGGGATCGCTGTTCAGAGCCTGGTATATCTCTGCCACTTTCTTTTTCCTTTTGGCGTTAAAGTCTGCAAAAACAAACAAAAACAAAACAAAAAAACGGGGGTGGGGGTACATTAGGCACATATTCAGCATGCGTACATTTTCTTCAGGGCTCAGTCTCCTAACTTGGTCTGAGGTACAGGTAGGTATATTTGAAGTCAACCTACAGATATTTACTTAACACATAATGTGCAAAACACTAAGATATGTCATGTTAAGTAGCCAGCAAGGAATTATAATTATAATAAATGCCCAGTAAATTCAGGCATATCTAACAGTTACTGTTAATGTTTTCCTAATAGAATGCCTCTTCTTTCTTAATATCAAGCTTTAGAGTATATATCTCTCTCTAATAATTTTTTCCTGTTGTTTACAAAGGAAAAATGTGTATGTACCAAAATTCAATACCACCATTTAAAACAAAACCACAAAAGTTTCGTTACTGGTAAAACATCAGAATCATAGACCTATTTTCAAAATCAGAATGTAAAAAGGTATACCTGGGTCTGTAGTGTGGGTGGTAAGAGAGGCATGATACTACACACAAAGCAACTGTTTCTTAAAAACCATGTTAATTACTGTGATCAGAAAGTAATGTTTTAAGCATCTTACATCCTTATGTGCTGGTTGGTTATTTATGTACATGCATTTTACCGTGTTTAAATTACTTTTTAGGAAATCAGTTGAGAATCTGTGGTTGATGTTTAACATTATAGTTTTCCTATTTAAAATAATGGAGTAATAGGTTCTTAAAGAGTTTTCATATGGAATGTCTAATTTCAGGAATGGCAAACACAAGAAAAGTTGAACAAGGCACCATAAAAGAGCTGTCACAAAGGAGTGCACTGTAACTGCCAAAAAAAAAAAAAAAAAAGTGCAGACACCAAGAGTGCAGAGCGCGTTGTGGTCAGACTGATCTGAGAAGTTTCAAACGGAAAAGGAGGGTTTCAAGAGGCGAGGAAGAGAGATAGCAGAAAAAACACTTGGAGACAGGAAACACAGGCCCTTTCATTTAACAGTAAACAGGCTCATTAAAAATATTTATATAGCATATACACTGCGGTGGAAGATAACATTAGAAGGTAGCTTAGGCTTTAGAGAAAACTAATATCAAAAGGTAGATTAGGTTTAGAAGGGACACTAAGCAGCTTTCCTCAATAATTTTCTATTCTGAGGCAACAGTCTACAAACTGTTTCCATGACAAAGATGCACATTATTAACACAAATGAAAATTGGTACTAATGGTCCTGGTTACCTAATATGAGAGCTGTGACTTATAAATTAACTGGGTTGGAGTCACATGCAATTGGAGGTGCAGGCAAGAAAATATCATAGGTGACTTTTAACCTAGGTAAACCTGTTTTTTTGGCTACACTGCCATTTTCCTTGGTAACCTAGTAGAGTGACCATCTCTTTCAATCTGTCTGAGAGAAACCTGGTTCACGCCTATCGTCTCGGCAGCCGTCCGTCTCGAGAGACGATGGTGTAGCTTCTTAAGAGTCTATCTGCACCGCCGAGAATGGCTGTGCAGTCCGACTCGGGAGTGACACGGTATCTGTCTCCTCCCGTGTTGAATCGACATCTTGCGATGACGCTGGAGTGTCCTCTCCAGTGAAGCTGAAGCTACAGAGCCTGGGCAGGGTGATATGGAGGGTCTGCTGTTGCCCATGCAGCAGACCCCCCCTCTCTTCGCAGCTGAAGGATCCAAGGGAAAGACGGAGTCAATACAGCTTGGCTTCAGGTGCGCCGCAGGAGTTGCCGGTGTTGACTACAACGTCAAACCGCCTTAGGGACTCCGGCTCGGATTTTCTGTCGGGGTTTACTCCCTTAGCCTTTCCCCTGAAGAGGTATGCCGCAAGGCAGCGGAGGTTTTTTGGAATCAGAGTTTTCCTTCTCTGATGTGCCCTGACTGGAAGATCGAACCAGCGACACTTAGCTCGCAGGCCGACGCTCAATCCACTGAGCCAAACTCCTGACATAATTATTATAGCAAACCCCTCCTGCAATCTATACTTTCAGAAGTGTCCCAGCTTTAATGCTAAATTAAATGGTTACTCTACCTAGAAATCATAAAAAGTCTCGATTTCCTCCGTCAGTGCGACACCTAACTAGTTAAATGTTTGTTTACAAGGTGCTTCAAGCTCTTGGCTTGAATGTGTCCATTTGTCTATCCATCCATCTATCCACTTGTCCATTAGTCTATCCATTCATTTATCAGTCCATCATTTAATGAACATCTACTTGTAGTAAACCCCTGGCTGGTTTGGCTCAGTGGATTGAGCGTCGGCCTGCGAGCTAAGTGTCGCTGGTTCGATCTTCCAGTCAGGGCACATCAGAGAAGGAAAACTCTGACTCCAAAAAACCTCCGCTGCCTTGCGGCATACCTCTTCAGGGGCAAGGCTAAGGGAGTAAACCCCGACAGAAAATCCGGAGCCGGAGTCCCTAAGGCGGTTTGACGTTGTAGTCAACACCGGCAACTCCTGCGGCGCACCTGAAGCCAAGCTGTATTGACTCCGTCTTTCCCCTTGGATCCTTCAGCTGCGAAGAGAGGGGGGGTCTGCTGCATGGGCAACAGCTGGCCCTCCATAGCACCCTGCCCAGGCTTTGTAGCTTCACTGGAGAGGACACTCCAGCGTCATCGCAAGATGTCGATTCAACACGGGAGGAGACAGATACCGTGTCACTCCCGAGTCGGACTGCACAGCCATTCTCGGCGGTGCAGATAGACTCTTAAGAAGCTACACCATCGTCTCTCGAGACGGACGGCTGCCGACGACGACTTATAGTAAGCACTGTACAAGGGATAAAAAGATTAATTTGAGCCCTGACTAGGGCAGCTCAGCTGGTTGGGCATCGTTCCGCAAAGTGAAAGGTCATGGGTTTGATTCCCAGTCAGGGTACATGCCTGGGTTGCAGGTTGGGTCCTGACAGGACGCCTACAAGAGGCAACCAATCAATGTTTCTTCCCCTCTTTCTCCCTCCCTTTCCCTCTCTCATAAAATATGAATGTGACTCCCTTCCAGCCTTTAAGAGGTTTACAGTAAGGAGGGACACAATTATTACACATGATATAACAGAATCATGAAGAATTATGAAACTCCAGAAGAAAAAATGACTGCTTCTCATGCCATCAGGAAAGACTTCACCAAGAATATACTCTGGTACCTTCTTAATGAAAAGTCTGCAGAAGGAAGAGTGGCTGAAGGGAGAGCATTCCAGGGAGATGAAAAAGTGTGTACAAAGACCTTGTCACATGGAAGAAACATCATGTCCAGAAAATACAGAGATAATTCTGTGAAGCTGAAGTGTTAGGTAAAGGGAGAGGACAGAGGCTTGAACGACTGCAGTAAATGTAGCTTATGGAAGAGTCTGGGCTTTATTCTACAGTCAAGGAAAGACAGGGAGGGATTTTGCTTTGGGTCAAAGGGCCATACTTTGGAAGAGAAGGCTATATGTTTTCAAAGAGGGATTACAGACACACAGGATACAGGGAAGACTTTTTATAGAACAGACTGAGACAAAATATGAGCAGGAATTGAATTAATTTCCAATAACAAATATATAGTACCAGATAGTCTGTAATTGTTTTTTTTTTCTTAAGAATTTCCTTGTATTGTCTATACATAACAAATTAAGAACACTTAAATGGTAATATGAATACTGCTTAAGGTAAGCTGATGTTTAGAAATCCTGTTAACCTACCTGCTAATTTCCTCCATTTCTTTAGACATACATCCAGCCTGCCCCTCTTCCCAAGTAAGCTATTTAGCATCCTGGCGGAAAGGAAACCATTGCTTGTATCTTGGGAGAAAATAACACTGCTTGCAATCAGTTGGATTTCCATTAAGTTATGGTAAATAATCTGCCATAATTTTTACTAATTCTGAACCCCAACCACAGCTCCAGTACTTAGTTCTCTTAACACTCTGTTCCAATTCTAGTTTTAAGTCTGCATTTCAAAATTTACTACTATTTTCTGGTTTTCAGTGTTCTGTGAGAACACAATAACTAACTAGCCTAGATATTGTTCCTTTGGAAACATTGGCCTATAATAAATTAGATTATTTTCACTATATTACTGTTAAGAATATGCCCACGGTGCAACTCTAAACAGAGTCCTGCACTGCTTAACAACAGGGACACATTCTGAGAAATGTGTTGTCAGACAATTTCATTGTTGTGCAAGCATCATAGAGTGCACTTGCACAAACCTAGACAGTATAGCCCACTACACACCTAGACTATGTGGTATACTGCCTTCATGTATGCAGTCTGTCACTTACTGAAACGTCTGGCACACGACTATAGATTTGTAGATTCTTTGGCCTTTTCCTAAAGCTACTGGTACTTCGCAGAGTAGGAAGCTGCTCAAATGTGAATTTTACCTGCTGTCTGTTCAGGCCCCAATATCACCTTCATCAATCCCAAATTCGAGTGATTAAGTATGAATGGCAGATAAGGAAGGCACTCCTAAGTGTGCCACACCTGCCATACACAGATATTTATTATACCTAATATATAAGCTCTCATTGTGCCATAAAAAGGGAGGAGAAAACAGAAAACTCAAGTGAGCTAGAGATGTATAAATTACAAAGTAATAAGTTCAACTGCTAGATTATACAATGAGGCAGAAAATGTTTACAGTAAAGTCTCAATTGAAACTAATTTACACATATCCTCATCATCTCAGAGAAAAATCATACAGCTATTTCTGGGCTACTCTCAGGAAAAGATTAAAATTAATTCTTACTACCTATTTTAAGATAAACTTTATATATGGATTTTGCGGTGGGACACGCACTTCTGAGCTTGAGAATGTTCTATTTGGGCTTGAGATAAAAGCCCCCATTTCATCAGGAGGTAGCACATACGTAATCTCAATCCCCCTGAATCATTTCTTCTCCAATTTCTTTTTGCCCCCCTTATAAAAGAGATGCATTACATATCCCAAAGCTGATACTTTCCAAAATCCTTTACAGTAAGAGGTCTTGGCTATCATAACCACGACAAAATGAAATGACTATCCTACAGCTGACTGCAAAATATAAGACACTGCTATAAATAAATCCCTGATGCCTGAAAAGCAATCCATTCAACACAGGAAAAAAATGAAACAGGCACTACTTGGCCTGCTCTCCATTAAAACAATCATTTTAATAAGGGGCACTGAAGCAGTTCTTAACAGTTCAGATAAAGATGGCTGAGCCCGTTGTCTCAAACCTTTCCCAACTATAGCTACAGAACCCAGGTAAAGATTTCTGCCTCCTCAGAGCAACAGGTATCTCCAAAAGCACTTGAACAATGACTAAAGAACACTAGCTATGCTTCCACTAAAACATTTTCCATATCAGCAAAATACGTATTAATGACTTATATCAGGTAAAAGGTCTACATATGAGTACTTAATAATGGAATCTTATGTGATAGTACAAGATTTCATACTAATTATTTGCTTTAAGCTTGCATATCAAGAAAGCTCTGCAGTCTTTAAACAAAAGCTAAACTAAGCAATGCTAGCCTTAATCAAAATAATGGAAGAGGTAGTCAGCGAGAGAGAGATCCCCTCAGACAGACACCATCCTATCCCACCCCTTGAACTCTTGATGTGATATTAAAAATTAACTTAAAACTTTATACTTGAGCCCTGGTCAGGTGGCTCAGTTGGTTGGAGTGTTGTCCTGTACACCAAAAGGTCATGGGTTCGATTCCCAGTCAGGGCACACACCTAGGTTGTGGGTTCCATCCCCAGTCGGGGCACGTACCGGAGGCAACCAATCAATGTTCCTCTATCACACTGACGTTTCTCTCCCTCCTCTCCTTTCTCTCTAAAATCAATAAACATATTACTCAGGTAAGGATTAAAAAAATTTTTTTATGTTTGAACTTAATATCCGTACCAGAGAAAGACAGTAGGAGAGAAACAGCCTTACCTTTTTCTGAGTAAGGTTCCCATTAAAAACAATATAAGACAAAGTAGCCTCTGTTTTTGAAGGTCCTATTTAGTTTCAAGGAACGGTACCAGTTAGCAGAGATTCATTACTTGAAACATAAAGACAAGTGCGTATTAAGAAAGACTGCTTTACTTTAACAATGCAGAAAAATATTCTAGAGAATAAACCAATCTGATCACGAACTCTACAAAGGACAGCTTCTAGTGTTAGTAACTTTGTCAATCCTCCAAAAATACTCTGATTTCTAAGTTCCTCCTATTCATCTAGAGAAATAAAATCAAGGAAACTGGGAGGTCAAGTCTCAAAACCTAAGCACAGTTGCGCTACAACAGGTCACAAGACCCATTACCACTTGGGGAATTGACTATTACGCCATGAAGAAAGATGTCATACAAACACCAGCAAAAGGTTACAAGGCCAAAGGGCCCAGGGAAGTATTCTACTATGATGAGTGAGCTCCACTTCCATTCAGGAGAAAGCAGGGATAACAGAAAATAAGCCAGAAAAACAGACATAGCTCTCAGGTGCTTCATCAAAATATGCGGGCTGAATATGTCAATTGGTTCTACACTATTATGGATACCACCTATTAGAGGATGGAAAAGTGGGAAAGCTACTTTAGTCTTCCCAAAGGAAAAGCATGACTTCATAGAAGTGTATAAAACAATTACTAAACGGTATAAAAATAGAAAATTGCATTTTACACAATTAAATAACGTTAAAATAGGTGGGGCAGGATTGAGATATCAAGTAGATTAGTGTTTGCCAGTAACTGTGGAGATCGGGGAGAGCGGAGTGATGGGCTTTTTGGAAAATTAATGTTTGGAATTAGGATGATGATCGCACAACCCTGTGAAAAGTACTAAAAACTACTGAACCGTACACTTTAAAAGGGGTTGATTTTATGTTAATTGAAATAGGTGGTCATGCACACCATGCAAATCAAGCCGGCGACAAGTGAATGAAGTTTGGGAACCTGTCTTACAACTAGCGAGGCGGCACCAAGAGTCCGCGGACGTGGCTGGACAGTCTCAGGCCGGAGGTGAGGCTTGGCCTCAGTTCTGAGATCAAATTCTCCCTTTTAAACGTGATGAGGCCGGGCGCAGAGTCCCCGCCCCTTCTTCCCACTGGGGACGTGGTTCTGCCACCACGGTTTCTCTGGTCTCATCAGCATCCGTGGACCCCCTCCCCGCTTCTAGGCTCTGTTTCCCTTCAGCCTTTTCCTCTCCCGCCGTCCTGACCCCTGCCTGCGGCCCTGGGTGCACCCTGCGCGCCCCCACGGGAGCCCCTTTCGCCGGGGACCGCTGCTCCAACAGCTGTCCCCAGCCCCTAGGGTCGCCCCTGTCGCTCAGGCCGTCCTCGCAGGCCACCCCTCGACGCCCCGGCGGCTTCCGTACCTGCCGTCTCTGCGTCGTCGTCCCAGCGACTGGAGGTGGGGCCATCGCCCTGCGCACTCGGGGAGGCCATGTCCCGGGGGCCCGGGCACGGGCCCGAGCCCCGGCTGGTGGTGGAGCCGAGAGGAGACGCGGCCGCGGCGCGGGACCCAGAGCCCGCACCGCCCCGCAGGCTGGGCTCGGTAGCCAGCTGCGCGCAGGCGCGCAGGCCTCCTCGCAGGGGCCCCGCCCCCGCGCCGGCACGTGACCGCATTGCTAAGCTGGAGCGAGCGGCGGCCTCTCGGCACGCGAGCAGGCGCCCTAAAGCGAGAGCGGAAGCGCAGGGAGGGCTCCAAGGAGAGTTCCACCTGAAGTATAGAGCGTGGCACTCTTGAACAAGTGTGTTCTGGATCAGATTTTGTCATTTCTTATTTATAACATCACTTATTTGTAAAGGGTAGTGATATAATAAAAGTACTGAACTCAGTTATTGGGAAAGTGGTTAGACTACTTTCAAACATACAGTAACTACTCAACAATTTAGAAGCTAGTGTTTTGCTTACCAAGGATTTTACCTCCTGCCTCACCTCTCGACACGTACTCCTGTCATACTTGGCGACTTCAGGGTTTTATCAGAACCACTGTATATGGCCCCGCAGGTTCACGGCACAACGGCAGGAGGCACTGTTCACGTAGATTATGTGACCATTGCCCCTTTGAGTTACACAAAACTGGTAACTCATTCAAACTGAGCATCTGTCTTACCAGGTTTTTGACCAACTTCTCATCTCTAATGACATTCCTTTCTCTCCAATCGGCCACCCATTCCCTTTGTCACACCCTTGTTGTTGTGGCCATAAACTGCCCCACTCCTTTCAAGTGCCCACGATTCTGGTTGCTGGATGACCCCTACCAAAATAGTTCTTTATTCTCCCCAGACCTCCAGCCCACTTGGTTTCCTACTGACCCCTCTTGGTTTCATGCCCTTCCTGTCCAATCTAAGTTCCATGGTCTATCTACCATTACAATGTAAGTCCTTTTTAAGAGGGTCCTCTGGGTAGCTTTCATGAACAGAAAAGATTACTTTGCGCTTAATTGATTTTTTTAAACTAATATTCAATTTATTAAAATAAGTCTCCAAATCGAGTTTTCTTAATTTCAACTGACAAATTTTACAATTTCATTCATAAATCTAGTAAATTTTAACAATCACTTCTTTGATCCCATCAATAAACTTGGTTAATTAAAAATTCCATTGAAGATTTTAAATTGTATTTGTAAATTTAATAATTCACTTTCCTCTTTTAAGTATCACATTTTCTAACAATGCCTTTTGAGTCCTTATGTAATTCTTGTAAATAAAATAAAATAAACTTATAAATATGTTAAGTCATGAGCTCTTTTACATGTCAGTACAAATTGAATAAGCCTTCAACTTAAAATAACAAGTCAAATCTATTATCCAAATACACATTTGTAGTAAGTGCCACAAGGATCTGTTAGAATTCTCAAAATTGTCTTAAATATTGTATTTCAAGCATCACATTTACACAGATTGCTTAGTGCAAAAATATTAGCATTGTGAGTTTAAAACATTTCTAGTCTTTATTCTAAATTGTAGTTGAGCTTAAAAGATGCTTATTGCTCTGAAGATTTGTCATCCCAATTTGGGAGTGATATACTCAAGCAATTTGAGGTATTTATTCCCTCGTTACTGTGCTGGCCGGTGGATTCTTGCCTGTGGTAGTTATGGGATAGTGACCCAATCCGCTCCCCTGTCTCCATCTCTCAGCTACCACCTCTTCATGTTGACAGCTCCAGGTCTCACTATTACTTTCTACATCTGACTCTCTGAAATACCTTGAATTCTTTGTCCTGGCATTTCCAAGAAAAGTGTTGACTGTGCCTCACTGGCTGACTTGGTCACCTGCCTAGGCCTGAACCAGTCACTGTAGTCACCACGTGCTGACTGATTGGGCCTGAGTCGGATGCTCTACCACTGAGCCAGGGGTGGAGCCCTGTCCAAAGCCCTGGGGCTGAGTGTGGGAAAGTGAAAGAGATTAATTTTAATGATTGCCCTCAGATTTACAACACACATCTTTCATTAATCAGTTTGTCTTCAAATACCCTGCTCGTGTCTAAGTCTGAAGACCTTACAACAGTAGATTCCCATTTCCTTTCTTCTATGCTTCATGCTACTGTCATACTTTTCTTTTTAAATCCCTTCTTTTTCCCATCACCTCCCACTGCCCACCCCGCACCATACTTGCAGACAACCACTTTACATTTTGTGGCTATAATTTGTATCTTCTACAATTTTATATGAATGAAATCATACACTATGTAGTCTTTTTGGCTTGGCTTTCAGTCAGCAAAATTATTTTAAGACTGATTCATGTTGTTGCATGTATCAAGTTTATTTCTTTTAAGTCCTTCTTTTAATCCACACACAAGGATACGTTTATTGATTTTAGAAAGAGGAAGGGAGAAATAAAAACATTGATGTGAAAACCATTGATCAGTTGCCTCTCATTCGTGCCCCGACTGGGGATGAAACCCAAAACCTAGGTATGTGTCCTGACCGGGAATCAAACCCACAGCATTTTGGTGTATGGGATAATGCTCCAACCAACTAAGCCATCAGCCAGGCTTATTTCTTTTTATTGCCCAATATTTCATTTTACGGTTATACAATTCATTGTTAATATTTTTGCTTCAGACCTGGGGTTAGCAAAGGGTGGCCCATTTGCAAGCCAAAACCAGCCCAATACTTGATTTTATATGGCCTTTTACAATTTTAAACGATTGGGGGGAAAAAAATAAAAAGATTAGTGGCACATAAAAATGGTGTGAAATTTAAATCTGTCCATAAGTAAAGTTTTATTGAAACACTGCCATGCTCATTTGCCTGTTGTCAAAGATTGCTTTCATGTTACAAAGTTAAGAGTGGTTGCAGTAGCAATCATGGCCCACAAAACCTAAAACATTTGTCTGCTCCTTTACAGAAAGTTTGCTGACCTCCTACTTTAATTATTTAAGGTAATTAAAAATTCCTTTTCTTTCACTTACTCCACTTCCAGTATTTTGATTTGTTGTTCCACTTATTTATGCCTTCATTGGTTGATTCTTGTATGTGACCTGACTGGTAATTGAACCTGAAACCTTGGTGTATCGGGACAATTCTCTAACCAACTGAGCTACTGGTCAGGGCCACTTCCAGTATTGATTTTGTTGTGTAGATCTAAATTTCTGTCTGGTATTATATTCCTTATGCCTGAAGAACTTCCTTTACTACTTCTTGTAGACCTGGCAATGTATTTTTTTTTTCTTTTTCATTTGTTTTGTCTGAGAAAGGCTTTATGTCTCCTTTATTTTTTAAAGGTATTTTCAGAGTATAGGATTCTGGGCTAATGTTTCATTCTTTCAGCACTAAAGTCACTTCGTTGTCTTCTAGCTTGCATGGTTTCTGGTAATTCTTAGTTTCCTCTGTATGTAATGTGTCAGTTGATTCTCTGAGCTGCCTGTAAAATTTTGTTTTAGCATTTTGAACATGATATGCCTAGTTGTGTGTGTAAATTTATTATGCTTGGTGTTCGAGTTTCTTGGACCTATGCGTGTCTGTCAATTTTGGAAATTCCCCAACCTTTATTTCTTCAAATATTTGTGTGTGTGATTTCACTTAGCCTCTTGTGCTCCAGCAATTCACGAGAAGAACATGCCTTGGGTAGCTGCTGCAATTTCAGCACGGGACCCAGAAGCCACTACATGGAGCAAACCCAAGTCCAATCAACACAGTTGCACAGCCCCGCCAATCCTCAGAGCGGCTTGGCTGAATCCAGTTTAGATCAGCTGACCAAGAGATCTGTATTGTGCAGGAAGATAAAAATTTTTTGCTGAAAGGACCAGAGGCAAAAGCTCATGAAAGTAAAAGGTTAGTATTTTCTTCTTTCAACCTTTTTTCCTACAATCTTTTCAAGTGCCAGGGGATTGAGTTTCTACCTTGGAAGCCTGAGGTTGTGTCCTATCTCTCTGGGAGCATTCAAACCCTAGCCCCTAAGGCCCATCTGTACCCAAGGCAGGTGTCTTGGGGCCACTGTGACTTCAATATCCATTTATCTCCAGGATACATCCTGTCTTCCTTTCTGCCACCTGGGGATTTCCAGTTCTTTGAAATTGGTTATGTATTTGAAAGTCAATGATGTCATTTTAGACAGCATGCTCCCATAGTTGGAGCAGGAGGTGGGTGCTTACATGAGTTAGCTGTGTACCACTTTGACTGGACAACCTGGTATTTTTCCTGGGGAACTTAGTTTTTTTTCGTTTTTTGTTTTCTTAATACAATCAAAATGATTCCATATACACAATTTTGTTTCCTGCTTTTGTATTTGAAAAGAACACATTTCTCCATGGGCTTGCATCTCATCTCTCTCAGAATCTCCAGTTAGGCACAGGACTAAGCTTGTGGACACCAACAAAGTTTATTGAAGGGCATCTTACATAAATGAACACTGGAAAGACCAGTCAAGTGAGTGCATAAGGAACCTCGGCTTGAGAGGAAGAAGGTGAGCGGGTGAACAGGGAACAGAATGAGGTATACATCAGGAGATGGGGAGAGCTGTGGCTATTTGGACTTACTCATAGAAGTTCATGGTGCAGTTCACAGAACTGGTTCACACACAGGACCTGCCTGTCCATGTCTACAAATGTTTGACTCTGATTCACAGGGTGTAATCAGGAAACCACTTACCAGCTGCTGTTGCTTTTTCTTTTTCTCATTAGATCAGCCAAGAAAGCACTGTCAAAGCAGGTGATGCAAGAATGAAGCTGACTCAGAAATACCCAATCCCCTTAGGAACTTCACCAAGAAACAGATTGGCCATCCTATAAACTCCCATCTGGAGGTACCTGGGGGACACCTTCTTACATTAAGGCCAGTAAGAATCCCTGGTGATTATGGCTATAGAGAGGCAAATCCCAGATTATAATTTGCTACAGTGCAAAAATATTTGGCTTTTAGTAGAGAAATTAAAAATGTAGAGGAGACATAGTGATAGAATCCTAGAGGGAAATCTTAGCTGGTGGCAACAGGGCAATGCGCATTAGAAACCTGACTTGCATTTGTTGAAAACCTGACATATTTAATGCATGCAATTTTTTTCTTCTTCTAGAGAAAGACGCTTTACTGCCATCTACTGTAAAATTGTAGGAATAAACGCACAGATGTATAGCATCCCTATAGATTTGGCAACTTCTACACATAATCTGTACTATACAAAAATTCAGAATATTAACAAACATTTAGTTCAACTCCATGTCAGATACTGTGCTGGGCATTTTTCAAACAAGTCATCTAATCTGAACAATTATCCTACTAAACAGGTATTTACACTCTAATTTTATAGATGAAAAAAATACGAGGACCCCTAGGGCAGGGAGGCAAAAGGGGTATGGCCTGCAAAGGACAAAAGGGGCTTCATCTGTATTGCTAAATGGGGACTTAACTTGGGCGGTAGGTTCATGGGTGTGTTACAGCTTCTTTATAACTTGGTACGTGTCTAAAATGATTTACAATAATTTAAGTCACTGTGAAGATTCAGAGGTTAAATAACAGATCTAAAACGACACAGCCAGAGAGAATTCTTATTAGAACCGGAGCATGTGCACTTCTACTAGGTTGTTTCTCTGAAGTGGTTAAATTTAGCACAGAATCATAGGAAGGCTATAAAATCTATAAAGTACTTGTTTACAGTAGGACTACAGAAACAAACTATCTGTAACACCCTCTATGTATCTGTTCTACTTGGAAAATAGTCCGAATTTCATATCGTTATATATGTGATGGAAGGCAGATATTTGATCAGGATCATTATTTAGCCTTCAGTCACTTATAATTTCACCAAGGGCTCATTAAACAAACATTTTATCATATCATGTTAATTCAGTCTGGGGCTTGTGGCTTAAATTACAGTTGCAGGCCTAGGGGCAGGTTTCTTCTGATCCTGAGATGCTCTTTATGCAACAGTACTTCTATTAACTTACTGTGTGATGGGGAGGGGGTAGGTGGAAGTAGAAATAGAGAATAAATTTACCATTTATTATCTACTTTGAGTCTGCTGTGGTGCTAAGCACTGTCCTTGTGCTATTCCACTCACTCTTCTTCAGTCCTGAGGAATACAGGCACACTTTAAAGAAAAAAAGGTTTCCATAATGATGCACAGATTAGTTTATATCAGGGAGTTTATATGCAGGTGGGAGACAATAAAAAAACAAAATAGTACCCTAAAAATTCAGGTGTTAAGAAAATAGGGCAATGGGGCAGTGGTAGTGATGGCAGTGGGAGAAGCAGGGAGACACTTTAGATATGGCAGAGCATCAGCTAAGATCAAGTGATTTTTTAAAAAAATTTTATTTACTTTTAGAGAGAGGGGAAGGGAGGGAGAAAGGGAGAGAAACATCAATGTGAAAAACATCGATTGGTTACCTCTCCAATGCCCAGACTGGGGACCAAACCCACAACCCAGGCATGTGCCCACACTGGGAATCAAACCAGCAACCTTGCTGTTTGGAGAACAATGCCCAACCGAGCTACAGCAGTCAGGGCTAAGATAAAGATTTTTAGACCCATTTTGAGGAGGGAACTGGGGACTACTTTACTTCAAAGCGTTTTGGCTAACTTCTTCCTCAAGCAGGAAAAGGCCCCGGGGAGACAGCCTCTCTAGCATGCATGTCACCAATGATCAGCCACAGTCCCTAAAACTTAGTCACAAGGAGGAAGAATTATCTATCTAGCAGGGAGGTAGGAAAAGACTAATGATTAAACAACTACTTAAACCCAACTCTAATCTAAGGAGAGAATCTGCTGGTGGGAATCTTCAGGCAGTGATGACAAAACTAGGTTTTTCAAGAGACGCTGTCAGTTTTAATTATAACCACACTTGACAACAGGTGATACAAAATGAAATTTAAAGATTGAGGAAACAAAATTTCCCAGTATGTCAACCAATAAACCAATCTCCAATTTCTCTACTGCTTTTAGGGCTATAATAATTAACCATACTCTGAAAATCTACTTTTACAAAATATAATCCTGTCTCTAACAATGTAATCTTCCTGTATTTCTCATGTATAAAGTAGGAATATTAGAAATTCAAGTTCATGTTAGGCATTTCAGATACAAGATATTACACAATAGTTCCTTCTATCTAAACCATACTCCTCAACTTCCAGTGTCGATAACAGGTAGTGCCATAAAAGCATGCAATGAAGATTTAAATGAAACTAGAAATTTGGGATAACAGCATTTCCTGAATTTAATTTTTGAAAACTGTCATTAAATGAGAAAGAACAAAAGGCAACTTAAGTATACACTTCTGTAGAATTTACTCAGTTGGCACTGATAAGCAAGTAAACTCAGTTTCACCTTTTTTACCAGCCTTCTGGACAGGTTTGATTTAAGATGCCAAATATGTTCCCCAAAGCTCACCAGCACACCTTCATCCCAGGCACTGAAACTTTGCCCTGTTGTCCCCAGGGCTGGGGGTATGTCCAAGACTGACCTTCTGGAGGGAGGTCTTTTCTGCTGTGAACAAGCTGTCTCCATGGACCTTTTCATTTAAGCATCCCTCAAACTTTCTAAAATCAGTGTCAGAGCTGCAAAGGAACTCAGAAGGCAACTCACCTAGTCTCCTGATTGAACATACACAGAGGTCTGGAGAGGCCCAGAGATTCTATAATCAATTACTAGCCAAGTAAGGACCAAGAACTAATCCTCCATACCAGGGGGCCAAGGAAATTAGGTTTATCAAGGGCCTAACAGGTGCCAAACACTTGACATTTACAGATTCAATCCCAAGGAAGCAGTGGCCCCATTTTATAGATGAACCTGATCAGAAGTTAAGTAACTTGTCAAGTAGCCAAGTACAAGACAAGGGCAGGAATGAGATCAGCCCTGTTTAGTAACAATGTCATGCCTGCTTTCACTGTATCTCGATGTCAAAAACTCCTAGTTTGGTGCTCCTCAACCAATCTTAAGCCATCCACTTCAAATCTCCATCAACCCAATATTAAATTCAAAGTATGTGAGAACTAAGCCATCTATCACACACGGTGTCGGTTGGAGAAGCATACTGTTCAGGCTGCAGGGACATTTCATTTGTTTAAATGTTTTTATTTAAAAAAAAATTAGAGACCTTCATGGCACAACTTCTTCCCAGCACAGTTATATTTTAGTTATACCAATTACAATACAATTACAACCAATAAATCAAGAGGCAGAGGGGGACTTCTGACTTCAAACTTAAAAAATGGGAGGGAGCCCACTTCAAACAAAGTTAAAAATTACTTAAAAAAACCTTTCAGAGCAACTGCCAACACAATTGTTTTATATTGGCATTCCATTTCCTGCTCTCTGATCAATGCAGACACAGATAGTGCTGAGAAATAGTGTCCCAATACAAGGTATACAGATGAGGTAATTTACAACAACAAATAAGTTGTTAACTCTGTAAACCCTTGGCCCCTCCCCCCACCCACCCAATTGGGTCTTTTTTTTTCATGCTTCTGCAGTGACTCTTTAAGTATAATTTAAAAAACTTCTATTTCTTTTAAAAGGCTCTCGGGTGGCATTTCAGTCCTCCGCATTCACCTTCAGTTTCTTGCAAGGTCTGATGTGTGTCAGGAGGTTCAGCTGTCTGCAGCTCCCCACATCAGCCTCTGCTACACCTAGATTCTGCGCTACAAGGGTGGGGTGTGAAGTCTTCATTTACAACAACCCTCCTCCCCACCTAAAAAGAAAGAATTTATTAGTCATAAGTGTCCTGTTCAATTCACAATCCAGTGCAAATGTAATCACAAATTGCATCTCTGGCACATCCGGTGCTTTTAGCTTTTGCACAAATTCAACGCGGTAACCCCTACAGCATTCTAGGGCATAAAAGGGTCAAGAACAATAAATATCCACTATAAGTGGCCATAAGGAAAAAAACCACCTGGCCACACAGTCAGAATGTTTTCCCTACAGTTGAGAAGCATTATAAAAGGAGGCTTTAGCTTTCTCTAAAGTTCATCAGTATATTCACTAAAGCCATCACCTTGATAAAGTTACTAGAGCCAAGATGGGTTACAAAGTTAGGTAAGTTCATTAAATTCAACTCTTCAAATAATTACATTTATCTATGATGCCCAGGTGAGAAAGGCTTATGACTCTATAAAGGTAGGAGAATGGGGAACTAAGACTTTAGGCTTTAAAACATGTTGGAAGAATTCCTCCTAGTCCCCACAAGCAGCTACTGTAATGAAATAACAGGAGAAAATACAGAGCTGATGGTTTTGCTATTGTGCTTAAAAAACTAGGCTTCCTCAGTGAAGCACCTGATAAACTTAGGTGGTTGGATTACAGTGGAAAATCCACTTGACATACACACAAACACACAAAAACGGGCGACTTTTTCCATCCTCAATCCCTGCTCTGCTGAGACACAAAATGAGTTTTATGGCAAAGGATCCTTAATCCCCAGAGACGCTTTGGCTTGTGGTGCTTTTTTAAGGCCTCTCTGCCCTGCCCAGTACCATGGGTTGAACGAGGGGTGTGTAAAAATGGGGGCCTCGGGAAGCCTCCACAGTACAGGGCTGCAGGCCCCTCAGATGTGAACGTGAGACACCCACCCAGCGAGACCTTTACACAGGGAACTTAAATCTAACCTTGATAAATAAAACCAAACGTTTATTTACACCAAAGAATTCCAACACTGGATCTTTCACATATGAAGGACAAAGTATTATATATACACACAGCAAGGGGTGGCAGGGCTGTAACAAGAGTTTCTAGTTTTCCCATAATTACAGGTCTACCATTTTAGTTTCACTGCAGACACTGGCTCTGCTCCTACCTCTCAGATACATTTACAAGACTGAGGGCAGGTCTTCTCACTGGATGGCATGTGAGGAAAGGGGAAGGTAGAGGAAAAAAGGTAGAAAGCTTAAAATGAAAGTGTGGCCACATCTCCCATTAGCTCTCAAAGTGTTGTTAACATGAAACCCATATAAACCATGTTTTTTTTTCTTTTGTAAAAAGCAGTTAAGTTATACCCAGCAACTAACTGAATTCAAAATGGCCAAGTCAAAGAAAACTGAAAAAGATTTTGCCGTCCCCCTCCTACCAGCTATCGAGCATGTTGGGAGATGAAAGGGGAGAGGACCAAAGTAAGGAGCCTGGAAGGGAAGGTTATTCAAGTTCTCAACTAAACTGAAACTAAACCAGTAAGTGAGTTAGATTTAGGGTCAGGTCAGTAAGACATGATCCATACTGAACAGAAGTTTTCAGGACTTGGGGTAATTTTTCAGCATCTCAATGTAACTATTAAGACATATTTCCACTAGATTCACCAGGATAACCCCACTGAAGCACTTTTGGAGTTAAGTGATGTAAATGACTAGCAGGACACTGCTTTCATAGTTGGGTTCTTCTCCCTTCCTACCTCCCTTGAAGAAGCTACATTTTTGTAATCTCTGAAAAACAAAATGAGATACAAACCCCGAAAAGTGTGGAATGGTGGGGGAGCAATGGTGGGCATGGGAAGAAATCTCCACCCAACTGCAGCAGCTGGAATTGAGGCTGGTTTATCTTTGTTCTTTAGTAACGAGGAACTGAATTTGGAAGGGGAGAAAAAAATTTGTCTGTGAAATATTCCACCTGCAGGTAATTTTTCAGGGAATCCCCTGAGTTATGAAAAGTTTGAGTTAATAAAAAGAAAAAGAAACAAAAAAAGGAAAACAAAGAAAAAAGAAAATCAGCCTGTTATAATTTTTTTTTTTTATGACTGAACTACTATAAACCCACAAGCAACGGTTCAGACACGGTGCTTCTTAAGTATTTCACCCCTCCCCGCCAGGCGCAAGCTGCATCAAGGGGAGAGTGGACTCCGCCACCTCTGCTCAGGCATCAGGAGACAGAAGAGGCCATTACTGCTGAGCGCCAGCGGCAGCTGGGACAGGCATCCCAAGGGGGTTGGCAGCAGCAATCACTGGTGAGCCTGCCAGAGGTCCGAGGGGCGAAGGGGTTGGCACTGAAGAAATCCCTGAAAGAAAACAGCTGACAGTGAGGCAGAGACACCAACCATGGAAATGTTAGTCACCAGTTTTTCATAGCACTTACCTCCAAAGTGACAATAATAATTCTGTTTATTGAAGGCATCCCCTTAGCCAGATTTTTACAAATTAAACTAATTTCAAATTAAATTAACATGGAAAGTTTTAAAAAACTTAGGAAATTTAAGTAAAGAAATCCATGACTGGCGAGTTTAAGCAGTTTGTCCAAAGTAAGCAAGCTAGTCATGTGGCAACTATGCTTGGATTCCAACCCAGGCCTGTCTCAGGTGGCACTGTGCAACAAAATTTTCTGCTCTGTAACCTGTGTTAACACGGTGGCCAATAGCCACATGTGGCTACTAAGCACCTGAAATGCAGCTAGTGCAACTAAGAAACTTGATTTTTAAATTTTATTCAATTTTAATTAATTTCAATAGGCAAATGTGGCCAGTTCCTACCATACTGAACAGCAGAGGGCTGGAGTCAAAGCTCATGTGCTTACATTAGCTGGCAGCTAAAATTTCAAAATTACTGAAAGTCCTTTTTTGTGGGGAAAGGAGCACCCATGTCTAAGCTAAAATACTGTTTGAGAATTTACTTCCATTTCGTTTCTTCCACTCATCTAATGGTCAGAATTACCTGTTAATTGCCCTCAATCGGCCACTTATTCAATTTTTTTGAACAGGCAATATATTAACATGGCTCAAAATACAAAAGGTTTAAAAGAGTATACAATGAAAAAAATCTCCCTTACCCTGGTGCTTGGCTAATTCATAGCACCATTTCTGGGGTATATCCTTACAGAAATATTTAACACATATACATGAATATATTTGATAAATTCTTATCAAATTCTTATATTCATATAAGAATCATATCTAGGAATGTGAGTATATACTTTTGCCCACTCCTGGTCTTGGACATGGCTCTGCATCTTGCGTATTTCATTTCACATTATCTTGGAGTTGGAGCTAGAACATGAAACACTCAATTCTTTTCCCTGGCTGTACAGCATTCCACTGAAAGGATGTCCCATAATTGATTTAACCAGTTCCTCACTAAGAGCTGTTTTCAGTGTTCCCCTATCACAAATAAGGATACAACAAATAAATCTGGATATACATCATTTTACACATAGGCAAGATACTCAAGAGGATAAATTCTAGAAGGCAGCTAGTTCTTTAAAAAAACAATTGGGATAAGAGCAATTCTTTGAGGGTGTCTGAGTAAAGGCTCTCACTACCACAAGGATACCCACATGGGTGCTGACTATATGTATAATTCTTAGAAGATGGGCCTATAATCTTTTAAATAACTGTGTACTCTGTACAAAAACGTGCTCTAAATCATAGTGACCCAACAGTAATAAAAAATAATTTCATATAAATCTTTTTCTTTTTTTTTTTTTAATTTAAAGTCAATTCCAGTTCCTCAGGGCTTTTTGGTAACAACCAAAGCCCAAACATGTCTCCTTTAGGCATGACATTCCAGTCAAAGTCTTCATATAAATCTTTATAAGTTATTAGGCACATTGTAGTTGCTCTGGAAAAAGAAAATCAAAGAACCATTCTTATACACGTATATACCCCATGTAGAAACTTCACCCCTACTCCCAATTTCTTAATCTTGTTCCTGAGGACTATATATGTCAAGTACTGTCACTCTGAACTGTGGGATAAAAGGATCACTTTTTATTTTTCATGACTTGTTGGCATGTTCATGTCCCACTGTGAGAAATTTTTAGGATTCTGGCTTAGAAGACCCTGTTGATAGTCTACTCAAATATACCAGGTGTCAAAAGCATCCTGAAACTTAGTGGAGAGAGAGCCACACAGGTTAGGTAGTCATTATAGAGAAGAGGAGGCCCACAAGAAATCAACTACAAACAGGGACTAAATCAGGCCACAAACACAAAAACAGAAAATAATAATAGACTTCTACCTTTTTGTAAAGAGATTTAAGAAAAGCCCTGACTGGTGTGGCTCAGTGGGATGGGTATGGCCCTGTGAACCAAAAGGTTGCTGGTCGATTCCAGGTCAAGGCACATGCCTGGGTTGCAGGCCAGGTCCCTGGCTGGGGGCATGCAAGAGGCACCAATCAATGTTTCTCTCCCTCTCTAAAAATAAATAAACTCTTAAAAAAAAGAAAGAAAGAAATTTAACAATGAACCAACCTGACATCATATTGGCGCTGCTGACAGGCGTACTGCCTCCTGCCATGCTAGATGAGCCCATTCGAGCCTGGTCCTTAACAACAGTGTCTAGAAAGAGATAAAAGTGTTAGGTTCCGTTGTGCTTAACGATTAAACTAATGGCCTTAGAGCAGGACCCTCATTCTTTGAATTTTATTTATATTTCCTATTATTCCCAGAAGAACTTAAGGTGGCCTTGTCTTCACCATGAATTAGACAAGTAATAGAAAACAGAATTATCTTTCCTGTCAAACTAGTAAAGGCAACCTCTTAAAGTAAACAGTAGGAAGATGAGGTAGTTATCCATGGTAGAACTAATTTAAGGCAAAACTGATCCCGTTTAGGCTTTAATAAGATAATATAATCTAATGTGGCCTGGAGAGTGATACTGCAGCCCACAACTCAGCTGGTCAAGCACGGTGCCATACAGGACAAAGCTATAGGTTGTGCAAATTAGTACTATGACCATACACTCCACGTCAGTCTGCTTGAGGTACAGAAGACTGGGCAACAGTATAACTGATTAACTACAAAACCACCCCACCAATCCAAGGAACGATCCAGTGTTGAAGCTAACATCACAGTAAGGATGGGGTGGGTCTAAGTGACATTTTCACCCAAGACAGAACACTTAGCTATATTTACAAACCTAAGACCAACTGTTCATAGTTAAGATTTTCAGGAGGGATCCAGTGAGAATGGTGGTGTAGAAACATGGCTTGCCTATTTGCACAAACACATCAAAATTACAACTAAAACAGAGAACAATCATCAACCAGAACCGTCAGAAATCGAGTTGAACGGAAGTCTGACCATTACAGAATTAAAGAAACCACATCCATCAAGATGGGTAGGGGGAGGCGCAGATGTGGAATAGGCTGGTGTCTCACCCACGTGTGACAAAAGTTCGGGAGGGACAGCTCAGGAGTGAGGAGTCTCAGCCCCACACCAGGCCCTCCAGCCCAGGGTTCCAGTGCCAGGAAGACAAGTCCCCACGATTTTTGGCTGCAGAAACCAGTGGGGACTGAGTCAGTGGAATAAATTCCTAGAGCCCCAAGCAGTGACTCTTAAAGAACCCACACATGGACTCTCCTACTCAGACTAATTCCCTCTGAGCTACAGCACCAGGGTAGCAGCTTGAAAGGCACCAGTAGCATACTGGGAGAAACTGAAGTGTCTGGCATCAAGGTGAGCAGAGGCCATTGTCTCTTTTCTAAACCCTACCCCCACAGAGCCAGCAAGCTGGTGCCATATCTGAGACTCCATCAACGTGGCTAACACTGTTTGAGATCCCCAGAGACTCTGCTCCATCCAACTCATAGGCCCACCCAAGCTACTTTTCCATATGAATGGTCAGTCTTGGTGCTTGCTTCACAACTTCCTAAATCCTCTCAAAAAAGCAACAGCTGGCTTCAGTGAGTCCCAGGCCAGGTACAGGCTGCAGCCAGATTAGATTCATAGCTTGGCATTGCCTGGGAATCTCCAAGCCCAACATTAAGTAGCAGCCATCTCAGATTGCTTTATAGCTCAGGCAGGGTGGCCCTGGGCAAAACACAGGTGGGGGCTGACCTTGGCCTGCACCACCTGGGAAACTTCAGGGCCAGCACACCCAGTGGACAGCTACAGACCACGTCAGAGCACCACCACCCTGCCCCTGCACAGCTGATCCTCCATGGAGGGTGGAGGTTGGTGGTTAGTGGTCAAGCCAGTTCTTGCAGGTGACTGGCCTGAGTAAATCCCTCCCATCAATCTGCCAACAGCAGCCAAGGCTCAACTATAAGAGGATGGTGTACTCAGCCCACATGAAGGGCACACCTCAAGTACCCAACTTGGGTGATAGGTGAGGCAGTGACACTGGACCCTATAGAACACCTACTACATTAGGCCACACTACCAAGACACAAGAGTCAAAGCAGCTCTATCTAACACACCGAAACAAAAGCAGGGAGGCTGCCAAAGTGAGGAGGCAAATAAATATGGCCCAAATAAAAGAATAGAACAAAACCCCAGAAAAAGAACTAAGCAAAATCTGGAGCTAGCCAAGCTATCAGATGCAGAGTTCAATACACTGGTGATCAGGATGCTCAGAAATGATTGAGGATGGCCACGAAATAAAGGACAAAGTGAAGATTATACAAAGTGAAATAAAGAAAAATATATAGGGAACCAACAGTGATGGGAAGGAAGCCGGGATTCAGATCAACGATCTAAAACAAAAGAAATAAACATTCACCTGGAACAGAAAGAAGAAACAAGAACTGAAAAAAATGAGAGGTTCAGGAACTTCTGGGACAAGTTTAAACATACCCACATCTGAATCATAAGGGTGCCAGAAGGAGAAAAGGAAGAGCAAGAAATTGAAAACTTATTTGAAAAAAACAATGAAAGAAAACTTCCCTAATTTGGCAAAGAAAGTAGACATACAAGTCCAGGAAGCACAGAGTCCCAAACAACCTAGATCCCAAGAAGACCACACCAAGACATATTATAATTAAAATGCCAAAGGTTAAAGATAGAGAAGCTTAGAAGCAGCAAGAGAAAAGCAGAGAGCTACCTACAAAGGACTTCCCATAAGATAGCTGATTTCTCAAAAGAAACTTTGCAGGCAAGAAGGGACTGGCAAGAAGTATTCAGAGTGATGAAAAGCAAGGACCTACAACCAAAACTACTCTTACCTAGCAAAGCTATCATTTAGAATGGAAGGGCAGATAAAGTGCTTCACAGACAAGGTAAAGCTAAAGGAGTTAATCATCAGCAAGCCATTATTACATGAAATGTTAAAGGGGCTTATTTAAAATAAAGAAGATCAGACCTATGAACATTAAAATGACAACAAACTCACAACTATCAACAACTGAATCTAAAAAACAAAAACAAAAACAAACTAAGTAAACAACCAGAAGAGGAACAGAATCATAGGTACGGGGATCATTTGGAGGAGGGTTATTAGCTTGGAGGGGTAAGAGAAAGAAAGGGGAAAAGGGTACAAGGATTAAGAAGCATAACTGGTTGGTACAAAATAGACGGGGGAAGTTAAGAATAGTACAGGAGAAGGTGAAGCCAAAGAACTTACATGCATGACCCATGGACTTGAACTAAGGGGACGGGATTGCTGGAGGGGAGGGGGGGTACCGGGTGGAGGGGGTCAAAATATACTTGGAAAAAAAAAAAAAAGACTTTCAACCTTCCTTGGCTCTCTCCGATAAATGATAACCAGAGACAGGACAGATATAGGACTATCTGTTATAATCCAACCACTCCAGACTATCTAGCCACTGAGAAGTGTCACCCACAGTAAGAAAAGCAGTTATTTAGAAGCAGTCATATGAGGCACCCTGTTAGACAAGAACCCTTCCAATAATTCTGTAAGACAGTTGCCATTACTGTTCGCAGTTGAAGAAACCGAGGCTCACTGTGGGTGAAAGAACTTTGCCATGAACTAAGCAGAGCTGGGATTCCAACTCTCTTCTGTAGGGCCTTTCTTCACAGGATGCATTCTCTTCTGCCTTGCCCAGTCTGCTGGGCAGGCCTGCACAGGCTCTGTGGACTGGACTGTAGGACTCACAGAAGTAGGGGTGCTCCATGGCTTCCCTTGCGGTGAGCCGTGACTGGTGATCATATCGCAGCAGCTTGTCCAGGAAATCCAAGGCCTCAGGGCTGACAAGGTGCTGGTTTTCACTGTGGACAAAGCGTTCCCATCGCTTACGGGAGTGTCTGCAGAGCCAAAAGGGGTAATGAGAAATGAATCAAGGGGCAGCAGAGGAGCCCAGCCACTAACAAAAAGAAATCAAAGCTCAAGAGAGTAGTTTTATAGCACTTTGTCACTGGGGATACAACCAAGCTAATTAGAGACTGAAAACAGCAGAGTTGCACAAAAGAGAATTCTGGGTCCTCTCAATTTTATAAAACGTAATTCAGGTTACTTTACAGGACTGAATACTTCTGCATGCTAGGAGGGTGAGGTGGTTAGGCTAACCAGGCCTCTCTCCCATCCTCGCACACATTCCTGGCACCTCTGTCACTGGGCCAGCAAAGCCTTTGCATCAGGAAAGTCCAGCTCCTGGTAAATGGTAATGAGTTAGTACTGTGTCTAGTCACTACTTTCAGGGTCCACTGTCTGCAAATCAGTCTGAGCATGCATTTTCTATTACTATTTCTTTCGCTTAGAGTAGGTTCTGTCATTGGGAATAGCAAGCTGAATCAAGATAATTTGATATTTGAGTCAACTATATCCTTCTATTAGAATCTACATTTCATTCATTTTATAGGAATTCTCTGACTATAATCTCCACATGCAGACTCCTGTAAGTAAACCTGGGAAAAGGGCCATTTAATCTAGTGTTTTTATCACAGGACTGCCCAAACAGCATCTATAGCATGGACCCACTGATGCTTCGGTAATATTGGCAAAGAGAACCTAACTATTTTTTGAGGACCAAAAATGTCAATTTACAAAGTGTGCCTTTGAGTGCTTAAGGCACAGATGCACAGATTTTATTTTATGACTCACCTCCCCAAGATATCATTGAAACGTGGGTCTAATTCAATGTTGTATTTGTCAATATAGTCATATAAATCTTCCGTCCCCAGCACCTTGGCTATCCTCACCAACTAGGATTGAAGAAAAGACAAAACCCCACACAAACATGTTACATGATTGAATAAATAATTAACCATGACTAGATTAACAGAAAGGAATCATCATGGCTATAGGCAAGAACATTACACCTAATTTACTTAAACTCTCTATGCATGGCAGGCAAATGGATTTCCACATAAAATTCCCTAAATCAGTACTTAATGTGACAGTGTCAAAAAACGAAACAAAACAATTATAATCTTCTCCTTGAAGTATCTCCCTGGTGAAGTCTTTAGATTTCCCCCAACAACCCAGCTAAAGGTGTCACTTCTTTTGGGAAGCATTCAGACCACTCACTCCCACAACTGCCTTTTGTACCATGTCTACACTGCTACTCTGACATTTATAAAACTGTAACTTATGTCCTTATACATTTGATTCCCTTACTAGATAGATTATGAACTACTTGAGAGGCTTAACTAATCGTGTTGAACCCTTTGAGTGCCAATGTTGCTGTGCGTGACGCTGACAAATTTCCCCAAAAGTGCCAGCGTCGCTCCCAGTGACTCTTTGTTCAATGGCTGTAAATGTAAATTACAATGGAATAATTCGTATTTTATGTTTTGTTCTCTTTTTTTGTACCTCAGGTTATATATTGATATAACTTTTTCTCATATTGATCCAATTTCAAATTTTTATGCTTGTTCAAATACTTACATATTGTTATAATTTTTACTTACATTTTAAACAGTCCCTTTAATTTCATTTATCTTCACAATAATCGTCGAAACTATGCAGTGTGCATGATAAGGAAGCTTTTGCTAACTGACATTTTCATTACTTCACGGTATAGCGTTAGCATTTTGTTTATAAACTTTTTCCTGTTGATATCCATTGATATATATCTCTAGTGTGAATGCCATTTGTGTTCATTTTTTGTACATTATGAAGTTTTCTTTTTCAAAATTTTATGCAACATTTGGCATACTTGCTGCTTATTATCCATGTTGCTATGTGTTTTTTCAAATTATAATAATAGGTTTTATATTATGCCATACTTCAAAAGTCATACTGAACAAAATAATTTATTTTTTCTAAAATAACTTATAATAAAATAATTTTAATGCAATCAATTTTTGCTAAATTGCATCAAAGAACACTGCTTACAAAAGAAGACTGTGTTCACTATATGTTGTGAAAGTTTCAGCAAATTATTATGAATAATAATGTTTTTATAAACATTTTTCATAAGCTCTGCATTTCTTAGCAAAATAGCCTGGCATTTCTCACACGACTTTTAGAATGGCAGTCAAAGGATTAAATACATTCCCCAACCCTGCATGGCACCTGATAAAAGTGCTGATTTTAACTGATCTCAAGGGGAAGTGAAGCTAGTATTAAAAAATATCATCTGTATTTCTACTGACTTACATCAACTCAATCTATAGAGACAAAAGGGTCACAGAAATACCATATATAAACCAACCAGCTGAAGAAAATATTCCCAACTCCAATGAAAACTCGCATTAGGAAATTCTAAGGTAATGTCCTATTTTACACATATAATTTAAAATAGAACAAGCAACACAAATGAAAAAGACTAGCGGAAAAATTCAAGTGATTTCAAAATACCAACATGAGAATTCAATGTTGAGCTGGCTAAATAAGCCGTGAATTGAAAATTATTCTAGGGCCCCACCCTGAGATTCTGAATTAACAGGTCTCAGGCCTCAGGTGGGGGCTGGGCATCTGTATTTCAGCAAAATCCACTGCAGTTTCTACTAAGTAATCAGATCTGGCCATCACTAGCTTAGACCTGTAAGCTCCTTAATGGGAACAACGTATATCACCTGATCATAATTATCATGTCCATGGAAAAATGGCTCCTTCCGGAAAATCATACTTGCCAGCATACAACCCAAGCTCCACATATCCAAACTATAATCATACATCTGCATTAAAGTAAAAAAGAAGTCAGTTATAAATGAAAAAACAAGTGAATTATCTTATACTTTCAAAATAAAAAACTGCTCTTTATTATTTTAAGAAAATCACTCCACTAAAAAGTCTAATCAGTAACATCTTCATGTACTACTTCTCAGTCTTGTCTTCTACACATTTCCCCCATTTTAAAACAATCTGTACATATTATTTTGAATTACCTTTCCACTCACATAAGAACATCTCAAATTAGCCTATGTGTAGCATTATTTTATTGCATATGTTTCAGAATTTAATCTTTAATTTTCCAATAAGATAGTGTTTTGTTTTTCACCACTATAAATAGTATTATAAAGAACATATTTATGCATAAAATGTTTGAGCTCAGGGTTACATCGTCAAGATCCCAGGAAAAAAATTTCTAGGCTAGAATCCAAACTTTTTAAGGTATCTGATAATAACACCTGTGAGGGCTGGTCATTAAAGGACTCCCAAGGATTCTGTTCATGTGAGGAGAAAGAGGGCTTTTCTTTTAGTAGGGGAAAGGTCTTTATATATAGAATACAACTTATGCAAATCATAAGAGGGCATTTTTAAGTTTAGTCCTTAAGCTGGTTTAACCCTTACCATTCTCAAACTAGTTCTGGAGTTTATAATTAGAAAGTTAGCTTTGGTGTACTTACTCTTCAATTATCATCAAATGCAGATCAATGGATATTCTACTCACATAATAACAATAAAAATATAAATTATGGTAGATAAACTGAGGTGATTCATACTTTGTATTTTACATTTGTATAAAAGGGACAGCCATGATGTATATAAATGATCTACTCAAAAGCATAAAATGATTTTTCATAAATTATGTAAAAATAAACATAAACCAAAGTCTTATTTGCCTTTCTCTTCTCACCTGATAGTCTACAAGTAGCTCAGGACCTTTGAAGTATCGAGAAGCAACTCGGACATTATATTCTTGGCCAGGATGGTAAAATTCAGCTAAACCCCAGTCTATTAGCCGTAGCTAAAAGAAAAAAAAAAAGAGAGAGAGAAATCATGAGCAATTTTATCTTTCAAGCCACTACTCCACACACTGCCTTTAGAGTACTCTTTTAAAAATACCAGCCATGTCACTTTTCATGAAACCCCTTCAGTGACTACCTACTATACAGAGGTAGGCAAAAGAAAGTTTGCAGTTGTCCGTATGAAAAAATATATAATACAAAAATCAACTTTATGTTTCACGTACTCACAACTGTAAACCTAGTTTTGCTCGCCCCTGTAGTTAAAGTGGAAGTCAAACTCGGGAGGACTCTGTTTAGCTTGATGTACAGGGCTGCCCACGACTTAATTCTTGTGCTCCAGGGAAACTTGCTGAAAGACAATTTCATTTTGCGCTTCTGCAAATTTCTTAAACTGCTCATCTGAGTAGAATGTCAAGACTATCCAGCCTAGACTCCTTTGGTAAAAGTCTTATCTTTTAAGATATTTAAGTTAGCCACTTTACTGGTTTTTTTCTAAATATCAAGCAGAACCATTCCTCTAGCCCTCCTTGAACCTCTGATATACTTCTTTTATAGAACCTGTAATACTTAAAAATAACAACAAAAACAAAACAAAAAAACTCACCCAAGGATATGTTTATCCACTTTAGAGAGGAAGGAAGAGACAGAGAAACATCAATGTGAGAGAAACTGATCAGTTGCCTCCCATACGCACCATGACCAGGGATGGAACCCGTAACCTTTTGGTATACAGGCTGATGCTCCAACCAACTGAGCTACTTGGCCAGGGCAAACCCACGACTCCTTACTGTATTTTTGTTTTCTACCTTTCTTTTTCAAAATGGACTGTAAACTCCTTGAAAGTAGGGACTGTTTCATTTACCTCTGTAATTTAAAAATTCAACATACTGCCCAGTACACGAGAAAAATATTTGCTGAGTGAATGAAAAGCCACACAAAATTGCCCTTATCTAAATGTATCCAGAAAGTTGAAAGTACTAGAAGAGGCAATCTTATATGTCCATTGTGCAAAACATAACTGTGATGTGAAGTGTGGGTAGTAGGGCCTGAATAATGCCCGACTACTCTTGTCACTGTTTCCATAAGTTCACTGTTAATGAGATACAGTTTCCTTGTTTTGGTAAACAAAGGGAAATACAACAAACGGTACGAAAGGAAGTATAATTTTTGTTTAGTTTTTCTCTTCAACCCCTTAATAAAAGGGCTCCACAGAGCAATCCCTGCGCTTCCTTTCTTATCAACAAGCATTCCCAGATGACTATTTCTGGTCTTGTGGCTTCACACACAGCGTATCGGCATTTCTCACCTACACTCTCTAGCCCAAGTCTCTTACCAGCCATCTCTCTGTCTCTGACCACCCAACAAACATCTCGAAGCTAAACTTCTGATTATTTTTTTTCTCCCACAGCCTCCCCCTTCTTTTTAGTTAAAGGTAATTCCATTCATCTTGTTATTCAGGCCAAAAAATTTCATCCTGGACTCCTGTTTCCCTAACACCCTACATCTGTCAACAAACCCTATTGACTCTACCATATTCTGACCATTATCATCACCTCCACTGCTACTACCCATCTCTTGACTGATTTACTGCAACAGCCCCTTCTCTTAACTAGTCAGCTACTTTCATTATTGCCCTCTATTCTCTACACAGCAATCAGAAAGCTCCTTTTAAAAAGCTTTATATCTAAAAATTATTACAAATTCAAAGGAAATTGGAGATATTCTGTGTACCCTTCACCCAGCTTTACATTTCCCCTAACGGTAACATCTTATGTAACTACAGTACAATATCAAAACCAGGAAACTAGCATTTGCACAATTCACAAACAGACCTCATTTTTCACCAACATTGCATGTTGGTGTGTATGTTTTTGTATATATAGTCCTACATAATTTTATCATGTGTAGATTTCGATAACTTCTACCATAAGACACAGAATTGTTCCATCACCACAGATGTCCCTTGTGATACTTGTTCTCTCCTCTCTAACTTGTGGCAACCCCTGTTCTCTAACTCTATTATTTTGAGAATGTTGTTATAAATGGAATAACCAGTACAACTTTTTCAGATTTTTTTCCCCAGTTAGCATGAGATCCAACCAGGTTGTGGAATTATCTTTCCTTTTTATTGCTGAGTAATATTATTCAGTAGTAACACTACACGGTACAGATATACCAGTTTGATTAACCATTCACTCATGGAAGGACATTTTTCCTCCCAATTTTCAACTATTACAAATAAAGACTGCGTTCATATATAGGTTTTTGTGTGGACTTAAGTTTTTGTTTATTTGGGATAAATGCCACTGGACTGTTTGGTAAGCATACGTGTATGCTTAAAAAAAAAGTTTGTTGTTCGTTTATTTATTTAGAGAGGAATGGAGCGAGAAAGAGAGGAAGAGAAACATCAATTGGCTGCCTTCCACATGCACCCCAAGTGGGACTGATCCCACAACCCAGGCATATGCCGAGACCAGGATTCAAATCAGCAACCCCTCACTCTGTGGTATGATGCCCAACTGAGCCAGGGCTATTTATTTAGCTTTTAAAGAAGCTGACAAACTATAAAAGAACAGTTTGGCATTTTCCAAAATGGCTGTACCCCTTACAATCCCACCAGCCATGTATGAGAGACTGAGTTTCTCTGCATAGGAGGTGGGGGGAGGAGAGAGAGACATCGATATGAGAAAGAAATATCGATCAGTTGCCTTCTGTGTATGTGCCCCTACCGGGGGGGGACTAAACCTACAACCTAGGTCTGTGCCCTGACTGGTAATGGAACCCGCAACCTTTCAGTGCATGGGATGAAGTTTCAACCTACTGAGCCACCTGGCCAGAGCGATGTGTAGTAAACTTTAAAAAATGCAAATGAGAGCTTGGCAACCCTCTCCTGAAACCCTGCAAAATATCTGCATCTTCAGAGAAAAGGTCTGACAATGATCCTTACGGTTTTACATGATCTGGTTCTCTTTACCTCTCTGATCCCATTTCCTTCCTCTCTCCCAAGGTCATTCTAATCCCAGGTCTATCCTTACCACTGTTCTGACAACCCAGGCACATTCTTGCCTCAGAGCTTTTGCATCTTCTACCTGACACACACTTCTTCCCAAGGTTGTCTGGCTGATGCCTTTCAAGTACTCTCTAAAAATGTCACCTTCCCAAAGAAATCTTCACTTTACTCCCTTGTTTAAAACTGCAACACCCTCTGCTGTTCCCTATTCTTTATTTTTCTTCCACATCACTTTTAACTTTCTAGCCCACTAGCCTCCCTCAAAGGCAAGCTCCTTATGGTCAAGAATTTTTTACTATCTGCCTCACACATACATCCTTTGCCTTTACAACAATCATTCATAGTGTCTAAAAAATTTTAGCTGGATGAACAAATCATCTACATCACCAAAGCTTACAACAGAAAGTCATCCCTGCCAACAAAAGGTGGGCTTGGTTATCTTACAGAACTGAAATGTTATAAAGCATGTGGTCAGTACAGCTCTCATTAACAGCACTTGCAGTGCTCAGGAGCCTCATGGCACTTGCTAATAAGCAGCAGTATTTTCTGATTATTTCATTCATTTCACAACTGTGCACACATAATTCTCAAAATAACCTAGTGGCAATGCTTGGCGAATATTATACTCATCATACAGGTAAGAAAGAGGCAAATGAGGAGGGAGTTACTGTTTTGCCTACTACACTAATCTGTTTCCTTCTTGACAGTACTCTTAGGAATATGAATAAATGAATAATGGTTTAAACATTCTTATTTGTTTATTCATTCATTGAAGATGAGCTGCTCATTCTATCAACTTGATGAAGAAATTTGTCAGTCTATCACATTACCTTTCTGTGCTCATGATCAATCATGACATTATGGGGCTTCACATCTCTGTGCATTATTCCCATGCTATGACAATAATCCAGGGCCTGTTAAAGAAACAGGTAAAGAATTAGCTTGCATAAGAGTGATTTTCTAGTTCAAGTCCCTTACTTATTCCTCCATTGTTTTCTTTCTAGCCCCACAACACCCTTGGGAGTCACAGTTAGGACAATCACTCCCACAGCCATTCTTCAGAGACTTGCTCAAGACCCCAAAGTCAAAATCACGGCCTCTGAACATCAAGTGTGTTCTTTAACAGTTGTTACAACATTCTTTCTGTTAAAAAAGACCCAAAGTGTACACCAATTGCATCACTTCCAATTTCTCTCCTCTACCAAAGCCTGGATTATTTTCACAAACATAGGCCCCTCAAAAGAAGAAAACTAATCTGCACTATAAAACTGCTAGCCATAGACCAATAATTCAGCAGTTAAAGAGTTTACAACAGAGGTTGGTAAGCCATGGCCCATATATGGCCTGCAGCCTGTTTTTGTGAGTGTTTGTATTATTGGAACACAGCCACACCTATTTGTTTGCATGTTGTCTGTGGCTGTTTTCATACTATAGCAGCAGAGCTGAGTAGTGCGAGAAAGATCTCATGGAGCAGAAAATCAAACATTTTACTGTTTATCCCTGTAAAGAAGTTTGCCAACTCCTCATTTTTGACATCGTATCCAATTTGAAAACCATGTCCAATCTCAAACTAAGGTGAATTGAGTAGTACAACCTTTGGGATTTGCTAATCCCAGCTTTTAAGTCAGCTGATGTCATTGGCCAAATTCCTTGTCCTTCCTGAAGGGCAACTTGAACTCCTATGGTTTCCAGGGCTAGGCAAGCATACCCTTAGTTTTATGAAGTCCTGCTTGACACAAGACTGCATGAGTCAGTGGAAAGAGCAAATAAACATCTCTACTGGCACAGTCTCTTTAGGGTACTTCTAAGGTTCAAATGCAGGCTTTATGTCAACCCTCATTTACTAAGAAACTTTAAGCCAACTCCTAGCAATTTTCTCATCTCTAAAGCTGATCTTACGACTACTAGGAGCAAGATATTTGGTAATCTCCTTTTAGAAATCAAAGTCCATTCTAAATCAGCCATCTCTAAGCAGAGATTTATATAATCCTTAGGACAATGACTCTTTGACAGCTGAGTTAAGTTTACTGTTTTATTTGTTCAAGTTTAAGTGAAATAAAGTACTCCAGAAGCTAGCACATCAGGAGCTATTTTTATAAGTTTGAACAATTTAATTGTTAACTTTCATAGAAGCAAGATGGAGATTACAAATATTTAAGGGGCCCCAGTTCTCTTCTAAATAACCTTTCCAAAGCATTCTAAATTATATTCTTACTAAGCCCTATTCTATAATATCTACATTAGTAGAGGAATTCTAATGTTATTAACTTATTAAAAACTTGCATGAAGAGGCCTCTTCTTTTCACATACTTTACAAAGTCATTTGGGTTATTTAATAAAGGGAAGATCAATCTAAAGAAATTTAGTATCCAAGTTTCCCTTACCTTCAGAATCTCATACATGTAAAATCGAATATCATAGTCTGTTAACGTCTGGTATAATTGCTGTTAAAGACAAATGCAACATTTAAGCCATGAAACACTGCTGATGGAAGGCAATTTCTCACCCTCATTTGTAGTAATTCAAACCAAGACTTGGCTTATTTGTTGTGGTTCCAAGATCTTTCCCTACACCAGTCTCTACTTCTCCAACAAACGTTCATTTTAGAGAGATGCTTTGAGTCTTTAACTCTACATGCAAAAGTCAAGAATTACTGAACTTGTATTCCTGAAGCTATTATCTCCTGTTGGGAATATAGCAATTTATATAAGCAACATGCATTGATAAACATTTGCAACTGAGTTTGCTTTTCATTTACCTCCAGACCTTCTCATAAAAGGCGCTTTGGCAAATACACAGCCTCCTTAGTAGGGAACTACCCCATCTGCAGATCACCAGTGGGTATGCAGATGGCTTGCTGACAAATCTGTCAAGCCAATTATCAGAATTATTCCTGTCCCAAATTGAAAGTGAATTTTGAACAACTGTTATGTATCCTTTCCAGTTTCCAGTTACGGTCTTAAAAAAAATATGCATATGTCATTAAATGGTTAGTGATGTCATCTGACATTTTCTTTGAAGTTACTATTTTGATTCTAAAATAGTTCTTTCCTTTTTTCCTATCTCAGCAAAAGAATTCACCCATTTATTGATACCTAAAATTTTTGATAATGGACTACTTACTGCAAAGGCAACTCAGATACCTTTACAACTTGAAACCCAAGAGTGCCCACATTTTTCTATTATACTAGAAGTGAGAGTTGTTTGAAGTAGGCTGCTAGAAGGGTTGGAAGTCAGAGAGATCTGCTGTAGAGGTACATGTTGTAGCAGAATTTACACCCGTGCCCACCCATTCCTTTTTAAGACCTGGAGCCAAGAGTTTCTGAGGAATCCTAAGGTATAAGCAGACCTCACTTTTACATACAATATATTCCTTCTAGAACACCGTCATTTTAAAGTGAAATGCCCTTGGCCAGAATGACTCAACAGGTGTTATTGCTTTAAGTTTGACATCAGTGGAAACTGTTAAGTGAATGGTAAAGGTGGTCAGAAGTAAACATATTGGTCATTAAGGAGAGCACACAATAAATAAAAGGGCAAATACCAGGATGTGGAAAGTGGCAGTTTGTACCAGGAGTATTTCTATCTTAAAATTTAACACTGTGAAGATGAAAAAGCTCTTTTTAAGCAAGTTAGAGGAAGGTTTTCTAATAATGACATCCCTAAATGGCTTATGTGGTCTAAAAACCGAACAACTTGAAATAGTTATATATTTATACCTTGAAGTCTGTGTTGTTTACGTGTTCAAAAACCAAGGCGGGGGTTCGTGACTAGGGAAAAGAAAAAGAAAACACACATTAGCAGTAGTCCTGGCAGCTTCAATGGGCACAACGTTTGCAGATGCTACGTGGTAAATTTGGCAGTCCTCGCCTCAGTAGTGGGAAACCCTCTATTGCTACAAGCCCTCCCCACTCTGATCATCATCACACTTAGGTCATTTTTGGGATGGATTTCAAACAGAAGACATGGAGCTGAAGTCTCACCAGGCTCTAGGCAGCCCGACAATGCACCCATCGCCCATCGGCATCGGACCTGAGTTTGCAAAATGGATTAACAATTTCAGTTTCCAGTGCTATCAGTCTCTTAGCCTAGAAGAATAAGAAATAGTCTGAACAGTCTGTGGGTGGAGGTCTCTTTGAAAGAAAGACCCAAGCTAGTTAAATGCTGTAACTGATTAAGCACTTTTAAAGCAGCGCTTAACGGTAGAGGGGCAAACAGAGAGGCAGCTGTGCTCTGGGTCAAACACCACCTCAGCCCTGGTGGGCCTCGCTAGCATCTACTATACTCACCACAGGGTCTTTTACAATGTCTGCCAGTGTGATGATGTTGGGACCACCTCGCAAATTCTCCAAAATCTTTATTTCACGCTTGATTTTCTTCTTCTTTACTGGCTAAAAGGGTAAAAGTACATCAGTGAAATAAAGTATTTCAGAGTATTTCAACTGATAATGTAATATGTAAATGGCTTCCTTATGAGCTCCTCGAAGGAAGAAAATGTGTCAAGACTCATCTCTGAATCCCCTTCTCCTAGCTGTGCCAGGCACTCTGCAGGTTACTTAGCATATGTTGAACTGAAAGAAAAGTTTTCCATTCCGAAGACCAGACCTCCTCTGAAGAATTAGCATTTAATTCTAATCATCAGTCTTAATACGTTAACTTTTTATAATTATACAGAATTATAAATGGTAATACTACTAAGGTATACCTTGAAAAATCTCTTTATCAATTAGGATGAAACATGGGCCTTTTCTATTCCTTCCTGTAAGACTATAAGCATCCAACAAAAGTGAGGGAGACGGGACCAGCACTAAGGATGCAGCACAAACGTGGGTTAAACATGGGCCTTGGAGTCACGACTGCCTAATGTGAACCCTGCTTTCATTATCTGCCTGCTGTGTCCCTATGGGAAAGTTACATAGCCTCTCTAAGCCTTTCATTATGGGTAAAATGATCAAAAACAGTGCCTATCTCATAAGATTGTTTCAAGAACCAGATGAAATGTATGAAAAGATCTCAGAATATGACTGGGGCACGATATCTACCTAGCCTTATGATCAGTATTCCCCTCTCTCTATTCTAAAAAGACCACCCTGCAGAGCCCCTTGAGTGTATCTTCCATATCCCTTTGTCCTCACCCATCATTTCCACATCTGTCCTGGGACAGAAAAGCTTTTCATTTTTCTGAGGAGGGCTTTGGTCCAACTGTACCTCCTCCACAGAATCTTCCTCCTAGTCTAAAATGGTGCTGGTCCAAAAGAAATATAATGCAAGCCACATATGTATTTAAAAACAGATAAAGAAAGACAAAATTACTTTTAATATTTAACAAAATATACTTTAAAATCTTATTTTAACATGTAAATCAATATAAAAAATTACAAATGAGCAATTTTATATTCGTTTTTATTTTCTTTCTTCTTCTTCTTTTTTTTGCACTAAGCCTTTTAAATCTAGTGTATTTTTATCCTTACAGCATATTTCAGTTTGGACCAGCCACATTTCAAATGCTCAACAACCACATGTCATGACCTGTGTCTACCATACCGGACCATGCAGCTCTTTCCTAGGGTGCCAGTCACCTCAGACTACTGACACACTAGATACAATTCTCAAAAATTGCTTTAAGTATATATAATTTCTTCATTAACAAGATCAGTGGCTATTAAACTTGGATGATCTATAACCTGGATTTTTTAATACACAGATTCTCCTGACTCACCTGGATCTACTGAATCAGAATCTGTACAGTATTTTTTAAAAACTCTGAGCCATGCCCTGACTGCTGTGGCTCAGTGAGTTGAGCACCATCCTGCAAGCTGAAAGGTCACTGGTTCGATTCCTGGTCATGGCGCATGACTGGGTTGCAGGACAGGTCCCTAGCTGGGCATGGGCAAGAGGCAGTTGATAGATGGTTCTCTCACTCATCGATGTTTCTTTACCCCCACCCCCAATTAAATCCTCATCCTTCCACAACAGAGGTAACAATTTATTGAAAACAAAAGCAAGAAATATAACTAAATAGAGAAAATCAGTATCAGGCGATCAAATCAGTATTAGACTTAGAAGACTAAACTTTTACTGCCTTCCTCTGCCACAATTTAGCAATATGACTTGAATCAAATCACTTCTCTTTCTTTAGTTTCCTGACCTGTCAAATGAAGATAATCTCTTGATTTCAGAGGATACAATAAAGACACTGAAGCATTCCAAAAACACCTTCAAATGCTACTTTAAAAACGGCATCACTATTACTTAAAACAAATCTAAATTCCCAAGATCTCTGAAATTACAATCTCTCTCTTCTTGTACTAACCTTGAGAATTTTAACAACAACTTTTTCATTATTTGTGATGTTGATGGCTTCAAATACTTCACTATATTTACCCCGGCCTAATTTTCGAACCAGCTGGTAGTCATCTTGATTTCTGTGAACAAAGAGTCAAAGTCATAATGATTTAAGAAGCTGAAATTATGAAGCACTAATTCAACTTATAAAACTATTACCAGTAAGAATAAAAGAAACAGAAGAGATATTTCAAATTATTCCCAAATAGGTTTCTTTGTATTTTTTTTTAATTGGGTCAATTAAAAACGTGTGTGTTCCAAATCCCCAAATTAGAAAAATTTAAGCCTTTCAATCCCAAACTGTTTACATCTCTATTGGCATACCACACATAGACAGCCTGTTTTAGGGTTTGTTATGCATGCTTGCTTCCAACAATAGACAGCTTTCCCTTGAAGAGTAATTTTTATATATTCCTATCTCCTGCCGGCTGGCACTTAGCAGGAAGTAAATACATGTTATAAGCCACATTTTGGGAACAGCTGATTTTTTAATGAGCTTTTCAGCAGATTAAGTGGCTTTCAAATATATAGGCTTGACCTCCCACTTGTCCTCCAAGGCAAGCCCTGGGGACAGTCCATATAATGAGGTTTTGCAAACTACATTACAGATCATGAACCATAGTTAGTGGGTTCCTTCCGCTACTTTTGTCCATATTTATTTTATGACCACTAAACAACCTCAGAGGTAAAAAAATAACAAAATTGCCAATATTTTCTCTCTGCTTCTGCTTACAGCTTAAGAGAACTTTAAAGAAGGACAAACATTGTCCATTTAGTAAGGCCTAAATTCTATTCACTCCCAGCTAGAGACGCTGAGAATCCAACATGTAACAAATCAGCCATTCATTTTTCTCAAGCAGCTAAAAAGTAAATGAACAGAGAAGGTAAATGGTACTAAGGACAAAGATCAACATAAGAATCATGGCAGGTCTAGGGGAAGGGACCTCTTGGTTCTGGTTGAGTTCTCTTCCTGTGGGAAGGCACAGGGAACAAAAGCAAGCAACCAGATAGCACCACGCAAACTCAAAAGAGCTATTTAGTACCATTTTAGCAGAACTAAGTGCAAAGCACTCAATTTGAATAGAGTAGTTGAAATGTCTGTAAAACAGAGGTATTCCTAGAGCCCAAAGCCTATGATATAAGGGCAATGGTTACATTTATCAATAATGGTAACATTTACTGGTATTGTTCCACTGGTTCTTGATGGTATCTTTAAAGCACACTGTGTATCCTTGGGTAAAGGTAACGTATCCAAATATGATTAAAATATACCCACAACAATTTTGGGAGCCTATATTTATCCACTTATAGGCCATGGACATCACATGCAGACAGATATAAATGTAGCCTATGAGTTTTCAAATGGTTTTCTTTTGCATTTGAATGTCAAAATGCTTTTATCACAAAAAGTATGACTTGATCAATTAAATACATACCATGTGGGGACAAGAAATGCAAACGCCCAAATGAGACTGCCGAGAATCAGGAGGACAAACACAGCTGTTCAGGCACAGTGCAACTGTTCAAGATGGAATTTGGGCTGAATTCCATGTTACACATGCCTAGTCTCATGATAAGGGCAAATGTTTAGGGTTTAATTTTGCTCCTCATTAGAAAGAGGACACCTTTCTTGGAGAACTGTTTCTTCCTTCAGAATCACCATGGGACAATATTCTCTGACCTCAAAAACACTTTATGTAAGAGTCTGGTGTTTTCAAAGTACTTAAGAATTAAGAACTGCAAAGCCCTTAGCTGATGCAAGCTAATACGTAACTCTTGGTTATCAGCTTTATATATAGACTATAAAAATCAAAGAAAAGAATAAAACTGAAATGATTCTTAAATAAGTCTATCAAACTGTTAACCTGTCAAAACAATACCTTGCTTCTTCATTGTAAAAGAAAAAAACAAATCAGACTTCAATCTTGAGATTTATAAATGCACAGCCAGAGAGATTTCCTGACATAAATTACTCAACAAATCCACAAGAGTCAGCCCTCTGGGTGAGTATAGTGAAATAAAGGGAAACAATTACCCCCATTCCACCACATGTGACTCGTAATCCCAGTACTCCCGGGGTCTGTGCGTATTAACATCTGTGTAAACTCTGGCCCTGCTTGGCACGGGTCCCGACATGTCAGACAGGTTGGCGAACAAAGCTGAACTTGATGTTTGGAGATCTGGCAGTTGGGGTGAGGGGCGTAAGACTTTGTTTCAGACTGGTTTTCTTCAATCTGCAGAAAACAAAATGCACAAGGGCCAAGGAATCATTTTTTTAAAAGCATGTGAGAAGAAAGAAGAATCAATCATCTTACAACAATGGCCTTAAATATACCTTTGGCTCTCCTATCTTTTAAACCAATGAACATATTCCAACAGTGTTACAGTGTTTCCCTTAACATAAAACAAAACCTATGCCTTGGCTGGTGTGTTTCAGTGGACTGAGTGCCAGCTTGAGAACCAAATCTTCACTGGTTCGATTCTCAGTCACAGCACATGCCTGGGTTGCAGGTGTGCAAGAGGCAATCACACATTGATGTTTCTCTCCTTCTCTTTCTCCTTCCCTTCCCCTCTCTCTAAAAATAAATAAATAAAATCTTAAAAACAAAACAAAGCAAACCTCATTATTAGCCCTAAACCTATTCTGCAAAGTAGCTTGTTACCTCCTCAGCTAAAGTCTGGATAGCCTGGAAGGGAAAAATGGCATTCAGAACAGACCTACCAGCATTACTACTATTTATACATTCCATAGAAAACTGGCAAAAACAGTACTTTTCTTTTAGCAGCATTCTGCAGCTAAAAGGCTCTGGAATGGTGGCAAAGCCAAGAGTACAAACTGTCAGTCTAACTCTAATATTTGATGAAACCAAGAAGAAAATAAAGACTTGTTCTCACATATCAAAGTTCAATGTCATTTTATGTGGATGCAAATCATTTGGGGAATCTTATGTAATTATCAATTGACCCTTGACCACCATTTGAAAGAGACACTTGATTTCATTAAATTTAAAAATAAAAATCAGTAATTTCCTCTTAATTGATTTAACACAGGTGCAAGTTTAATAAAAACTGATAAAAATCTGTGAAATTTTTAGAAATATGCCATCATCACCTATGGAGTTTTCAGATAAAGACTGTGTAACCTCAACTTAATTACAAGGAGATACCGAACAAACAGAAAACAAGGAAGATTCTGTTAAAAAGGGGAGGAGGGGGGTATTCTGTGCTCTTCAAAAATGTCATTATAAAAGATAATGGAAGGCTAAAAAGACAAGACAATGTCCTATGCTATCCTGTACTAGAGCGGGACTGGGGGAAGGGGAAAGGCTATTAAAAAACAATACTATCAAGATAAAATGACAAAACTGGAATTAAAATAGAGTGTAGATTAGGTATATTCAAGAGTATACTCATACTGGACCCTTCAGCTGCGAAGAGATGGGGGGGTCTGCTGCATGGGCAACAGCAGACCCTCCATATCACCCTGCCCAGGCTCTGTAGCTTCAGCTTCACTGGAGAGGACACTCCAGCATCATCGCAAGATGTCGATTCAACACGGGAGGAGACAGATACCGTGTCACTCCTGAGTCGGACTGCACAGCCATTCTCGGCGGTGCAGATAGACTCTTAAGAAGCTACACCATCGTCTCTCGAGACGGACAGCTGCCAACGACGACTCATACTGGCCCTGGCTGGGGAGCTCAGTTGGTTAGAGCGTCATCCCCGTAACACCAAGATTTGAGGGTCTGAGCCCTGGTCAGGTCACATACGAGCAGCAGCCAATGAATGCATAAATAAGTGGAATAACATACGGATGGTTTCTCTCTCTTCCTTTCTAAAATCAGTTTAAAAAGAAGTATATACTCACACATGATAAAGCAAAATATAATACTGCAATAGGTATATCTGGGTAAAGGGGATACAAATGTTCTTTTTACTAATTTGTTGAAACGTATTTTTAAAAAATGTGGTAAAATATACATAAAATTTATCAATTTAACCATGTTTGAGTATATAATTCAGTGGCATTAAGTACATTCACTTCTTGTGCAACCATCACCACATCCTCTGATCTCTAATTATTCACCACCCCAAAGCGAAACACTGTACCCCCTAAAAACACCAACTACCGCCTCCCTCCAGCTCCTTTTTTATCTCTATGCATTTGACTACTCTAGGTACCTCATATAAGTAGAATCAGAATATCTGACCTTTTACATTTGGCTTACTTCACTTAGCATGTGTTCATGGTGTTTAAGGTTGAATAATACATCTATGTATATACAGACCACATTTTCTTTATCCATTCATTGGCCAATAGATCCTTGGACTATTTCAACTTTTAGGCTATCATGAACAATGTTGCTATAGATGTACAGTACACATATTTTTTGGAATTCTTGTGTTCAATTATTTTGAGTGTATGCCCAGAGGTGGAACTGCTGATCATATGGTAATTCTATGTTTAATTTTTTGAGGAACCACCACCCACCATACTCTTTTGCACATTGGCAACATCATTTTATATTTTCACCAGCAGTGCACAAGGGCTTCAATTTCTCCACCTCCTTGCTAGCATTTATACTTATAGTAGCCATCCTAATGGTATAAAGTGGTTATCTCTCATTGTGGTTTCGATTTGCATTTCCCTTATGATCAGTGATGCTGAGCATTTTTTCATGTGCTTATTGGCTGTTTATCTTCTTTGAAAACTATTAAAGTTCTTTGCTTATTTTTTAATTGGATTTCTTCTTCTTTTAGTTGTTGAGTTGTAGTTCTTTATCTATTATGGTTATTAATTCCTTACCAGATACACGATTTACAAATATTTTCTACTGGTTGCCTTTTCCTGTTGACGGTGCTCTCTTTGATGCACACAACTTTTAATGTTGATGAAATCCAAGCTACTTCCAAATCAAATGTTAAAATAAAACTGGTATAAAAGAACTAAGACCCAAAAAGAAAAATAATTACCTGTAATCACATATTAAATAGAAGAGCTAGGACCAGAAACCAAACTTCTGATTCTTGTGACAGTGATTTCTTTTGCCATGTAATCATAAACTATTATAGCAAGATTAACAACAGCTACCATCTATAAGCATTCACTGTGTGTCAGCCAGATATGCACATTCACTACGTGCTTCACATGGATTTCATTTAATCCTCACCACACATATGGTGAGAGTTATTACCCCCATTTTACAGAGGAGGAAACTGAAGTAAAAAAAGGTTAAGTAAAAACAGAGTTGGAGGAGCTGCCATTCCACCAGACTATTAAAATGGGGATGACTGTTTTTACCTCATAGGTTTGTGGCAAGGATTCAATGAGTTAACGAGTAAAAACTGTTTAGAACTGTGCCTATTTGAGAGCTCTAAGAGACCCATTGATGTTTTCCAATGTTGTATTTAACCTGGAGTTTAACTACCATACACAAAGAAGATAAGCCAGAAGAGATGTCTCCTGATGACCATGGTTTCAGTGGCTAAAGCTTTAAGAGGATGAGTAAGAGACTGGGATAGGGATTAATGCTGTATTGGTAAGTGTGACAAACACAGTCCGTGACACTTGCCCTAAAATACAAGAAACCAGAAGAGCCATGTATTATCTATTTATGAATTCTCCCATCCACAAAACTCCTGTAACTTGCCTCTGTTAAACTCTGGAGTCCCACAAATATACACTTTAACTCTGGGGTCCTATGAGTATAAATTTAAATGGCCAGAAAAAAAACAAAATGGTTCAAGTACTTATTAAAATGTGAACCAAAACAGTTTTAAAAAACTTTTTCCAATTATTTACTTCTTTGGTTTTATAAAACCAGGGTGATGGTAATTTAATTTCTTTATCTAATATTGGTTAAATGTAAAACACACACACATCCTCTAAACAAGTGAAAAACCAGAAAGCAGACACTTTTATTGTAACCTTTGCTCTTCCCAAGAAACAAGGTCCTTGTGCTGAGACTGCTGGCTTTTTTGGGTGGCTATATGCCACCATTTACAACAGTGTGACACTAGAGAGACGGGTAAAGGTGTGTACATGTGCGTGTGCAAACAGCCAGAACAGTATAAACAACAGCTGAAACCCGTAGAAATACTGTCCCCAGGTATTTATGACTTTTAATGAAATGATATTGAACTTTCTTAGCTTCTCTGATAAAAAGTATCTTTCTCTTCAGTCATCATATTCCTTTATAGGCATTTTATTCTTTTGCTTGGTACTTTAAACCTATAAGACACCCTTTATCTGCGGATCTCAAAGCCCTTCTATCATCTTAAGAAATCTGTTACATCAACACAAATATAGTAACTGGGATTACACGTAACAGGGTGATGAAACTAGTAGTGGAGTCCTGGTTTCAAACCCCTAATTGGCTATGGAACCTCTCCTGGGCTTCTTCCAGCTTTGGTTCATCACTTACAAAACCTGCCTAACTGCACTTGTAGACTAAAGAGAAGATCAACTGAGATAGCTTCCAGAAAGGGCTCAGAAACACCAAACATATGTAAATTATTATTACACCATGGCTCCTTAGTGAAAACTAATAGGAAGAAACCTCTCTTTAAAGGACTACTCTTCATTCTTAGCTTTTGGTAAAATACAAAAATTACAGAAGCTGTGGTTAACTCCAAGCCTCTGAAGGCCAACTCATGGGTGGATATGGCATTACAAAATGAGATGTCATTTCTCCCTGGAAATTACCTGACTCACATGGAAAATATTCCCCAACTCCCATTTACTGGCCAAATATCACACTCTTAACACCCAGTCTTGCTCTGCTCTCTTAAGGCCTTGACATTCTCTCTGAAAAGCAGAGACAGACTATACTAATGAAACTCTTGAGATTCTCAAGTACTTGTTTGACTGACCCTTGCAGCTTTTTCTGCCTCATTAGCTGGAACCTAATTTATGAATCAGTGGATTTGATTCTCCACTGGGAGGACAACTAGCTATTTTGCAGTAACCCACCCCCTTCCCTCAAGCCTCACTTCACTGTCATACATACCAAATTTGCTTATAGTAAGAAGTCATTCACATGAATTTCAAATGGTTGGCCTTCAATAATTATAAGGGGAGAAGATAACAGGGTTCTTGAGTTCAGCAACATCAGATAAATAAAATGGTGCAAAGAAGGAAGGGGAGGGTGGTGAGATGGGGATAAGATGGGGGTGTGAAAAGACAGGAAAGAGAAGTCATCAGAGATAAACATTCAGAAGTAATATTTCACTCATACCTCTTTAAATGTATACATATATTCACATGCAACCTACCATGAAGGAAACAGGACAGCCTAAATTTCTCAATTATTGGCTTGGTTCTTTCATATATTCCTCCCTTTGTTCATCCCCTAAATATATAAGCATTTACTATGAAAAAGTACTATGCTAGGCCTTGGGAATATAATAACAAGCAAGGCAGAACAGAGGTAAGACAAATAGGCCTTTATCTGCAGAAAAGTGATTCAGGTTTGCTCTGGCTGGGTATGGGACAGACAGAGAATAGATTTAGTAACAGACAAAAGGATGTTAACAGTCACCTAGGTGAGAAAGATGATGGAAGCTTGACCAGTGGTGGTAGCTACGGAAGCAAGTGGACTAATAATGAGGAACAAAAATTTATGGTGTAAAAATAATACGTGTGAAAGGACATCCAGTTCAGATGGTGACATAGGTACACAGGCTCATCTCCTTGCACAACCACATCAAAATTACAACTAAAATATAGAACTGTCACTCCAGAACTGTCAGAAATCGAGCTGAATGGAAAAGTCTGACAACTGTGGAATTAAAGAAACCACATCCATCCAGACTGGTGGTAGGGGTGGAGACGTGGAACAGGCTGGTCCCACATATACACGTGGTGGATAAAAATTCAGGAAGTATATTGCGGGAGTGAGGAGTCCCAGGCCCATACCAGTCCCCCCACACCCCTCAGTCCAGGGTTCCAGTGCCAGGAAGATAAGTCCCCATAGCTTCTGACTGCAAAACCCAGCAGGGATTGAGTTAGTGGAAGAAACAGGTAAGAGTCCCATGCAGTTCCTCTTAAAGAACCCACACACAAACTTACTCAGACTCACTTCCTTTGAGCTCCAGCACTGGGGTAGCAGCTTTAAAGACACCAGTTCCATACTGGGAGGAACTGAAGTGGCTGGCATCAAGGTGAGAGCTGGGCGACAGTTTTCTCCCAGACAGAAAGGTGGGCAGAACCAGAGCTAACAGGCTGGTGCCATATCTGAGACTCCATTAACTTGACTAACACTGTTTGACCTGCCCCGGATAGCCCCTGAAGTTCCACCCCATCTAACTTACAGCTGTTACAGTAGCTCCTCCATATGAATAGCTGGTCTTGGCTCAAGATTCATAACTTTCTAAATCCTTTCCAACAAGCAACAGCTGGACTCAGTGAGCCCCAAGCCCTCCCCCACCCCCGACAGTCTACCTCTTGCTAAGTGGCCCCAGGCAAGGCATTAGCAACAACAAGCCAAGATTCACAGCTTGGCTGTGCCAAGCCCAGCACAAGTAGCAGCCATCAGCCATCTCAGATTGCTCTATAGCTCAGGCAGGGTGGCCCTGAGTAAAACAGGTGGGGGTTGACCTTGGCCTGTACCACCCGGGAAACCTCAGAGCCTGCATACCCAGTGGACAGCTATAGACCATGTCTGAACAACAACACTACCTTGCCCCTGCACAGCTGATCCTCCACAAAAGGCAGAGGCTGGTGATCAGTGTTCACAGCCAAACCTTGAAGCTGACTGGCCTGGGTAAATTCCTCCCAATGACCTGCCAACAACAATCAAGGCTCAACTACAAGAAGAGGGTGTACTCAGCTCACATGAAGGGTGCACCTTGAGTACCCAGACTGGGTGATAGGCGAGGCAGTGCCACTGGACCCTACGGGACACCTACTATATTAAGCCACACTACCAAGACAGGGAGTTATAGCAGCTCTACCTAATACACAGAAACAACACCGGGAGGCTGCCAAAATAAACAAAGAAACGTGGCCTAAATGAAAGAACAGATCAGGACTCCACAAAACATACTAAATGAAATGGAGATAAGCAATCTATCAGATGGAGAGTTCAAAACATTGGTTATAAGGATCCTCAAGGAACTTAGTGAGGACCTCAACAGCATAAAAAAGATCCAGTCAGAAACGAAGGATACACTAATTGAAGTAAAGAACAATTTACAGGGAAACAACAGTAGAGTGGATGAAACTGAGAATCAAATCACTGATTTGGAACAGAAGGAAGCAAAGGAACAACCAATCAGAACAACAAGAAGAAAAAATAAAAAAAAAAAAGCAAGGATAGTGTAAGCAGCCTCTGGGCCAATTTCAAGAGGTCCAACATTTACATCATAGGGGTTCCAGAAGCAGAAGAAAGTGAACAAGAAATTGGAAATCTATTTGAAAAAATGAAGGAAAACTTCCCTAATTTGGTGAGGAAAACAGACCTGCAAGACCAGGAAGCACAAAGTCCCAAACAAGATGGATGCAAGATACAGCATAACTAAAATGTCAAAGGTTAAAGAGAAAGAGAGAATCTTAAAAGCAGTGAGAGAAGTTAGTTACCTACAGGGGAGTTCCCATAAGACTGTCAGCTGATTTCTCAAAAGAAACCTTGCAGGCTAGAAGGCACTGGCAAGAAATATTCAAAGTGATGAAAAGCAGGAACCTACAGCCAAACTGTTCTACCCGGCCAAAATATCATTTAGAATCCAAGGGCAGATAAAGAGCTTCCCAGACAAGAAAAAACTCAGGGAGTTCACCATCACCAAACCATTATGATATAAAATGTTAAAAGGATTTATGTAAAGAATAGATCAAAACTATGAACAATAAAATGGCGATTAATACATATGTATCAACAATTCCTACAAATGAGTCCTACAAAGAATTTTTCAAATACAACATCCAGCTTGTAATCAAAGATAACTAGGCATTGAAGAAAAGACTCCAAAGTAAAAACCGGCAGAAAAAGACTAAACAATAGACCCACAGAAACCTCTGATTTTATCAGACTCAAACTATGAAATAACTATACTTATAGGAGTAAGAGATGCTTCCAAATATCTGCAGGGAACAGGATACTTTAAAAAACTAGGCTAGAAATTATCCACAATGTAGCAGGTAAGTCAAAACCATGGATAAGTAAGAAAGGAATAACACTGTGAAACGTCTGATATACTTTTAATTAGTACTAGAATCAAAGAAAAAAGGACTGGACAAAGGCAATATTCAAATAGGTAACAGTTGAGAATTTCCCAGAAGCATCATATACAATCACATCCCAGAAACCAACAAATTACAAGTAAGATCAATAAAGAGAAATCCACAACTAAACATGTAATAACAAAATAGCAGAAAAAGAGACAAGGAGAAATCTAAAAAGCAAACAGAGAAAACAGATTACATTAAAAGAGCAATATGATAACAGTACATTTCTTCCAAAAACAACAATGAAGCCAAGACAGTTTAATATCTGCAGTGTGCTGAGGGGGAAAAAATCCTGCCAAATTAAAATTCTATATTCAGTAAATATCTCTAAAAATAGATAAAGAAAAATCTCATTTGTAAAGTTTGAGTTGAAAGAGAAAAGAAGGTCCAAAAATGAGGAACTTTTATGTAAAAGTTCAAATAAACACTGTCATTGACTAGTAACAGACTTTAGTATGTATGGCTCCAAGTTATAATATCTATGATGATGGTATTTATTTACTGAACAAAAATGCCATGTATTTTCAAATTAGAGGGAAAAATGAAAGTATAAAAAGAATCCAAAGAATGACAGGAAAAAGATAAGAAAAAACCACAGAACATAAGATAGACACAGAGAGAAGTTAAACAGAAATATGGCTAATTATATTAAATATAAATGAAATAAATTAGCCAGGTAAAATAAACACTGTGACAGACTGGATTAAAACAGAAACTCAAATGAACTAGAATAACCAAAACAGTTAAAAAAATAAAAAAGCTGGGGGAATCACACTATCTACTTTTTAAGATTATTACAAAGCTACAGTTATTAGAAGTGTGATATTAGCAAAGGGGTAACAGATCAATTGAACAGAATGGAAAGCATAGAAATAAGACCCACACAAATACTGACAATTGATTTCTGACACAGGCACAAAGGCAGTTCAATGGAGAAAGAATAATTTTTTTAATAAATGTTTTTGGAAAATCTGGACATCCATTTGCAAAATTACAAACTTCAACTTAAACCTCACACCTTATATAAAAAAAAGATAAAAAAAGAAATTGAACATATAATAAATAATTCAACAACAACCCAATTAAACAGTGGGCAAGAGATCTGAAGACACCTCATGAAAGATATATAAGCATGAAAAGATGCATAATGTTTTTAGTCATTAGGGAAGTCCAATTAAAATCAAAATAGGCCTTTGCTGGTGTGGCTCAGTGGATTGCGTGCCATCCCAGGAACCAAAGGGTTGCCAGTTCGATTCCCAGTCAGGGCACGTGTCTGGGTTATGGGCCAGGTCCCCAGTTTGGGGTGTGCAAGAGGCAACCACACATTGATGTTCTCTCCCTCTCTTTCTTCCTCCCTTCCCCTCTCTCTAAAAATAAATAAATACAAATCTTTAAAATCAAAATGAGATATACTACAGATTAAAATGGCTACAATTTTCAAAAATGAAAAACAATGACAATAAGCTGAAGAGGATTCAGAGTAACAAATTCCGTAATTTATTTCTGGTGGGAACTCTATGTGGTGCAGTTTCTTATAAAGTTAAAATTACATTTTTCATATGACCAGCAATCCCACTCATAGCTATTTACTCTAGAGAAATAAAAACTTATGTTCATAAAAGCCTATACATGTACATTTACAGAAGCTCTATTCATAATCAAAGAATGTTAACTAAGTGGATAAACTGTGGTCCATCCATACAATGGAATGAAATTTACCAATAAAAAGGAACTAACCATTGATACAACTTCTATGAATCTCAAAAGCAATATGCCTACTAAAAGAAGCCATTTGCAACCAAGGCTCAACTACAAGAGAAGGGTGTACTCAGCCCACATGAAGGGTGCACCTCAAGTACCCAGATTGGGTGATAGGGGAGGCTGTGCCACTGGACCCTACGGGACACCTCCTACATTAGCCTACACCACCAAAACAGGGAGTCATAGCAGCTCTACTTAAATACATAGAAACAAACACAGGGAGGCTGCCAAAATAAACAAAGAAATATGGCCCAAATGAAAGAACAGATCAAAACTCCAGGAAACAACTAAATGAAATGGAGATAAGCAACCTATCAGATGCAGAGTTCAAAATACTGGTTACAAGATGCTCAAGACACTTAAGTGAGGACCTCAACAGCATAAAAGATCCAGTCAGAAATGAAGGATACACTAATTGAAGTATAGAACAATTTACGGGGAAACAACAGTAGAGTGGATAAAACCAAGAATCCTATCACTGATATGAAACATAAGGAAGCGAAAGAACAACCAATCAGAACAAGAAAAAAGAATCCAAAACACTGAGGACAGTGTAATCAGCTTCTGGGACAACTTTAAGAGGTCTCACACTCGCACCATAGGGCTGTCAGGAGAAAGAGGCCCACTCCAAGACACATCATAATAAATGCCAAAAGTTAAAGAGAAAGAGAATCTTAAAGGCAGCAAGAGAGAAGAAATTAGTTACCTACAGGGGAGTTCCCATAAGATTGTCAGCTGATTTCTCAAAAGAAACCTTGCAGGCTAGAAGGCATTGGCAAGAAATATTCAAAGTGATGAAAAGCAGGGACCTACAGCCGGGATTGCTCTACCCAGCCAAAATGTCATTTAGAATCCAAGGGCAGATAAAAAGCCTCCCAGACAAGAGAAAAATAAGGGAGTTCACCATCACCAAACCATTATTATATAAAATGTTAAAGGGATTTATGTAAAGAAAAGATCAAAACTATGAATAAAATGGCAATAAATATGTATCTATCAACAACAGAATCTAAAAAATAAGCAAACAAGAACAGACAGAACCACAGATGCAGAGAATGTTTTGATGGTTGCTAGATCGGAAGGGGGTGGGGGGTTATGAATGGGTCAAGAGGTGAGGGGATTAAGAAGTACAAATAGGTACCTATGGAATAGTTATGGGGATGTAAAGTACAATATAGGAAATGGAATAGTCAAAGAACTTATACGCATAATCCATGGATATGAACAATGGTGTGGTGATTGCCCGAGGGAGTAGGGGGTGCTGGGTGGAGGGGAGCAAAGGGGGAAAAATTGGGACAACTGTAATAGCATAATCAATAAAATATAATTTAAAAACAATTTTAAAGCCTGTATCAAAATATTATATAGTTTGGTTTCATTTATATATTTTTGAAAAGATAAAACTGTATTAACTGAGAACAGAATAATGGTTGCCAGAGAATAGGGGTGGAAGACTTGGTGGACTAAAAAGGGCTCAGTGTCCTCCTGGCTGTGATGGTGGTTACTTTAATCTATGTGTGTTATAATTCATAGAACTGAAAACACAAATTAGAACCAATTTTATTGTAATTAATTGTAAAAATTAAATTTAAAGGGAAAAATCCTATCATAACCTGTGTCCTAAAACATAGAATTAAACATAGGATAACATGCACAACTTTATGCCTGTAAATCTGAAATTCCTAAAGGAAAAAGACTTACCATAACTCACACACACACACGCAAAAAAAAAAAAACCCGAGTAGTCCCATAACCAGTTCAATCAGTATTGTAGCTGGATATCATTTTACAATCTCTGTTCTATCCTAATGCCTTTCTGCTGCATAGCTTAACACTTCCAAAACACTCATACACTCCTCCCCTCACTCCCCACCGGTGCCTTTACAATGCCCTGCAATCCTGCTTGCTAATGGAATTCCTCACCCTTTCAGAATCAGTTTTATAGCCAGATGAAGCCTTTCCACACCCCACCAAAATACGTAAAGCACTTCTTCTCAAGCCAAAGCACTTCCACATACTCATTATGTTATCACATGTATTTTGTTTATACACTTCTCTTTCAGCAGGTAATGAACTCAAGGACCTGGACTCATATTTTTCTTGGTATATGCCCTGTATTTATCAGTGCCTAGCATGGTGTTCCAAAAATGTTTGAAGAATTTAGTATCAAGACAATATAAGATAATATTTTGGGCAAAAATTAACCTTGCCTGCATATGGACCTTCTGTGCAGTTTGGCTGTATGGTGGATATTTAATATGAAGCTGATTTTGAAGACACTCTTCAATCTTACATATAAATGTTATCATGCACATAACTAACGCCAGAGGTAAAAGTCATGCTATTACTTCCCAGAGAAATGTGAAACCAGTCAGTGTGTGAAAGATGCTTCTTTGGAGCCATAAGCTTTTATGAGGTTGTGTGATTTAACCTAATGTGATGAGCAGAGTGTCCAAGAATCCTTGTTAGAGCTGCAGGAACTGTTACTGGAAGACACGAACCTTGGAACTACTAAGAACAAATATGACTTTGGATCTGTCATTTCACCTATCTGATTACAGTGAATATACTGCAGAATATAAGGAATAATACTCTTTCCCACTCCTTCCTTTACTGTCCTGGAGGTAGATTACAAAGGAGATAACCATACTTCCTAAGGTGAGGGATAAACAATAACTAATAGTGCAGGTCTTCCTAGACTTGCCAACAAAACACAGGCTGGAACTGAAGGCAGCAAACACTGGCTGGCTTTTGATTATAAATATATGTGAATGCCTGTGGTGAGCCAGTCACTTCTTCTTGGGAATTATATTGATTACTTCTAAACCTAACAAGTCTAAGACCTAGGTAATATTCTTCCCATTTTACAGAAGGCAAATATATGTGAGTAATTGTAATGTCAGAGAGGTGATCTGAAACTAGTCTGTTTAGATTTACAGCCTATTCACTATGCTCTACAGCAAACATTTATGTCCTATTTGGCTCCCACAGTACGTTTCGCCCCCAGTTTTTAAAATTGAGGTAAAACCCATGTAACATAAAAACCACCATTTTAAAGTGTACATTCAGTGGTTTTTAGCACATTCAGTGTGCGACCACCATCACTATCTGATTCTAGAACATTACCATCACCCCAAAAAGTAACCCAATAACCCACAGCAGCCATTCTTCATGCCCCCATCTTTACTCCCCAACAACCACTAGTCTGCTTTCTGTCTCCATGGATTTGCCTATCCTGGACATTTCATATAAATGAAGTCATATAATATGTGAGTGACCTTGTGTATCTTTTTTTTATTTAGCCTGATTTCAAGGTTCATCCATGTTGCAGTTTCCTTGTAGTTCATTCCTTTTTATGGCTAAATTCACCACACGGGTACACCACATTTTATTCATCCAGTCATCAGCTGATGGACATTCGGGTTTCCACTTTCGGCCATTGCAAATAGTGCTGTTGTGAACATTCCTATACAAGTTTTTCAAGTTTTTAGAAAGCGAATCAGCTATTAAGTTGGATTATGTGTTATAATGTTTTCTAATAGCCCTGGCTAGGTGCCTTAGTTGGCTCCAGAGCTGTCTCTTACACAAAAAGGGTTGCAGGTACAATCCCCTGTCAGGGAGCATGTGGGAGGCAACCGATCCATGTCTCTGCTCTGTCTCTCTCCCTCTGTCCCGCCCCCTTCTCTTAAGTCAATGAGCATAATATCCTTGGGTGAGAATTTTAAAAAATGTCTTGTGATAACTTATTTTAAAGTGTGACTTAGTTGCCCACACTGACCTCAGTTTCTCAAAAGAAGAAAGGACGTGGGTCGGTTTACCTGGCAACAATGATTCTGTATTCCTGCACTGACAAAATCACTCTGATCTACTGAGCTGTGAGTATCCCACAACGGACTCTATAACCCAACCACTGGAAATGACACAGGTAAATTTGGGCAATTCTATTAATTTAGCTTACTGGCCCAAATCCTGTGGATGTTTTGAGTTAGCAATCCTTGCTCTATACTAAATATAAAAACTTATAAATAAACTGACATGTTTAAAAAAGGTAACTGGGAAAAAATATGGGCAAAGAAAATGTTCAGCATGATCACATGCAAAGGCAAGCACATTGAAGTTTTCAATTTAAGACTATTTGCTCCTTGATTTAAGTTTCCATTACCAGTCCAATTAGAACCTCAAAAAGACAGATCAGAGCAGTTCACAACTGCTTTTTGTCAATTAAGAAATACAGAACTGCCCTGACCCATCTGGCTCAGTTGGTTGGACATCGTCTGGCAAAGCAAAAGGTTGCCAGTTCAATTCCTGGTCAGGGCGTGTACGAAAGGCAACCAACCAATGTTTCTCTCCCTCCCATCCCTTCTCTCTAAAAAAATAAAATCTTTAAATAAAGAAAAAGAAAAGAAGAAATACAGAACTGACTACGGATTTACAGAAAAAATAAAATAGCCAAGACCCCTTCTCTGTATTCCAGCAGCATTCTTTGCTTACCTCTTCCAACTAGCACTGCCATTATTGTTCACACATCCATCTCTAGCTAACAAAACTCTAAGGGCAGAAAACTGTCCTCAGGAGTCTACCACTGACATGTAAACATGGCCCAGAAATATTTGTTGAAAGAATAACACTGTGACAGATACAAAATCAGGCAAATGTTACAGTATTAAAAGTAATAAGACAGGGAAACTATTATTTGGACAATGCAAACCATGACACTGAATATGGAGTTCATCAGTGAGATCAGAGGTCCATAAACCCCTTACAAGTATATACTGAACAGCACGTGCAGGTACGTTTTTGTTTATTTGTTTGTTTGAAGAAAAGGTCTATGGCTTTTACTACAGGATCAGAGAAATCTGTAAACCCCAGCAGAATTAAGAATCCAGACAAAAGGAAACATATATTTTTAATACTGTAAAATATCCATTCTAAAAGGTTAACTTGTTAATTTACACAAATATTAAACAATTAAATTTCTCAAACTAAGTATACCTCATTCTGTCCCCAAGGAAGAGAAGACAATGTATCTTAGGCTTCAGTTTATGTTCCAGCATGAGCCCCAAGCTTGATGAATGATTAACAAAATGTCAGCTGTAGAGTCAGTCAGGTGAGGACATCAAGTTTACACAAGAAAACTTTATTTTTTGATTCACATTACTGCTTAAAAAAATAAGAACTTGAATTCTTCATAAGTGTCCAAACTTAAATCATTTAGTATCTTACATTTTTAAGTATACCCCTTGAATTATATGTGAAAAGAGAATTTCTTAAGGGTCAGAGAGGTACTTAAAAATGGTCTTTTCTGAACTTAAAGCCAAGATTATTTTAAGACTGGTGGTCTCTTGAATCTTAAAACTGTTAAGATACTATTATTGAACTTTTTAAATTAGTGCTCAAAGCCTGTTAAAAAGTCAAAACACAAGAGAAAGTAGTATCTGTATGGCACACTGGAATAAATGATAAAAGACTTTCAGACCTAAGGTGATTGACTTGGGTGCCCTGTACCCTGCCATAAGTGACCAGAGGACTGACAGGACCAGTATCTCCACACATCTGTAACTCCTGATATAGTACACTGGCTGAAAATTTCTGGTATAAATGACCTACAGAGATCATGAGCTAAACAGTTAAAATCTATGCAGGTTGAGAAAACTATTTCATAACTCCCTTTATTTCAAAAGCTATGCAATCAACTTTGCAACTTCTAGTCCAGATATGACACTAATGAGCAACCATCTCTTTTGGGAGATCATTTATTTGGAGGCCATTGGCACAAAAAGCCCAAAACAAACACAAACTAAATCTTTTAACCCTATCGTGGAAGAATAAGCCCCCCACCCCCCAAAAAATATCTTTTCCCCCCACTTTATGATTCTCCTTTCCTGTCTCAACTTAAGGTGGTAAACATGCCCAAGAACAGTCTTGCTCATCTATCAAACTCCTCGACAGTTCCCCATACTCATTCTGACCTTCAAATCTCAAACTCCAAGTGCGCACTGAGTAAAGCAAGAAAACAACCTGTTCAAAGCCAACAATGTAAGTTTTCCTGGTTGTGCTAAGAGCTGAAACCAGAATATAAACATTCACGGTACCACCTGACAACTCATTAAGTTACTGCTTGCTTAAACTTGTACGATATTTAAGACATTATAATTCTAACATTATCATTGAGCATTCTGTTCTTATTCCCACTGACAAAATTTACAACATTCTTATTTTAAAAGGTAAAACACGCAAGCATTTTTGTTTTTTAAGATTTAAAAAAATATTTATTTTTAGAGAGAGGGCAAAAGAAGGAGAAAGAGAGAGGAACATAGATGTGCGAGAGATACATCGATCAGTTGCCTCTCCCACACCCCCAAATGGGGATTGGCCCACAACCCAGCAAGTGCCCTGACTGGGAATCAAACTGGTGACCTTTCCGTTCCCAGGCCAGGGCTCAATCCACTCGGCCACACCAGCCGGGGCTCAAGCATTTCCATAAAACAAACCTGCATATATGGAGTAACAAAAAAAACCAAAAACTAAAAACAAAACAAAACAAAAAAGACTAAAAAACCTTTGGTTCTCTCTGTGAATTTTATTTCTCCACCTTTAAACCAGAAAAGGAACCAAACTGCCAATGTTACATAAATAATATAGCAACAGTGGGAGGTCTTCCAACAAAGGGAAGTACTGTAAGAAAACCCAAGCAGTTTGATATGAATTAATACAGTTCTACCCTAAACATCTGACAGAAGTCCAGTACTGTCTCCAATAATACAGAATATAATGAATGATGGGCAAAGACATCATTGTATGAATTTTTACCAGGCAACACAAGCAAAGCAAAATAAAGTCACAATGTGACACTTAATTCCAGTGTCCACAACTCTCTAGAAGCAAAATATAGAAAACTTCAGTTGAGACCTAAAGTAATCTACAATATAATCCAGCATTTATGTAATAATTATTGCTATCATTTGAATGCCTCTAACAAGCCAGGCCTGGTATTAGATGCACACACCCATCTGAGAAATAAACATGTCTATAAATTAAATGTCCTACCAAGACACAGGATTACTAAATGGCTAGGGCCAGATCTGAACCCACTCTGTTTAAATTCAAACCTAAACAGATTATTTTCACCAATTCAACTCTCCCTAATTCTGCACACTGATTCAATAGCATATCATAAATACAATAAAACAGGTTGATTTAAATGTGGAGGCAAGGTGAAGGTTGGAGAATATGAGTTTCAACAATCAGGAGTCTTCCTTATTCTCTTCCATGAGGCCACTATGGTATAAAATTCAGGTCTTAAATGATGGAAGAAAAAACTCCAAGGCTGATGGCTATTTGTATTCATGCTATAGAAACATAAACACACAGAACACATTAACTGCTTTAAATTATTGATAAAGACAGGTTCCCTCTCTACCTAAGGAGTGTATGATTTAACAATACACACAAACAAGGAAGCAAATTAGTACATTATCTGAGAGAACAAGATAAACAGATGATACCAGTGCAGATAAAGTTCTTCAAACACATTCCTAAACATACAATGTTCAAGTAGTCCCCAAACTGCAATCAAAAAGCCACTGAGAAATAACACCTCTGATCTAGGTTCACAAGACTATAGGTGAGTGAACTTTGAAATTTTTCCCACATAGAAGCAACAGAACCCAATATTCATGAAGACTAGATAACCACTCTGGTAATTTGCACTGTACAGGAGTAACCGAGGCATCAACACTGGGCTTAAATTACATAATGATCCACCCCTAAACAGCAGCAATTCAGGACCTCACCCATCAAACAGGCCATGCCAGATACAGGAAGTAAAGGTCAATAGGCCTCATTAAAAAAATAAGAACTACTGGCAGCAGAAAATTAAAATAAAGAAAAAAGGGGAGCAGCACTGACAATGAACACATTGTCTTCACTGACAGACAAGGGAAAGAACTCCTATTAGTCAGGTACCCAGCATTTCATAATTTATCTCCTTTAATCCTCACAGTAACCCTGAGACAACATTATCTGCTGCTTTAGTTATTAACCCTCACTTGTGCTACTAACCGCCATTTTACAGGTTAATAATTAAGTTATCCAAGGTAGTTATCTCAGTTGTTTGGATGGCAAAAATCTAGGCTTGAGAGACATTAAGTAACAGTCCCCAAACTTGGTCTGTCTCACTCCAAAGCTAGAGTTCTTTCCAACATGCCAAGAACTCTATGCAAAGCAATGTCAGTTAAAGAATTCCATTAAGAATGAGAAATTCTCCATTCCCCGCCTCCAAATTTCTATAGCTGTTTCGGAAACTATACCTGATATATAAAGCCAGTAGCAGTTTTCATAAGAAAACATCTCAGAAAACTACTAAGTTGTGGAATGATATAGACATTACAAAACGTCCTCAGTTGTAAACTTGAGGACAGGGACAATCTAGAGATCCTTAGTACAGCACCTACCTGAAATGTAGTAGGCACTGAGGGTCTGTTGAATGAGTAACATCTTTTGACTGGTTATAAATTCAATAGCCCAAAATAGCTATTTTGTACTTTGTAATATAACATGATTCATTTCTTTAGGAAAATAATTTACCAATTTGTTTTTAACAGAGCTTTCTTAATTTTGTAGAATGTTAATGAGATAACCAAATTGAGAAATGCCCATTAATGCATCAGTTGTAACTTCAGAAAATTTCAAGTGTTCATTTTTCCAAGCAGATTAATTAAAAATAAAAATAAAAAAATCCCCCACCCTAGGATATGCTTACTGATTTTAGAGAGAAAGGGAGAAAGGGAGGAATGAAGGGGTGGTGTGGGGGGGATAGAAAGAAACAGACAGACAAGACAGACATGGCTCTGAGAGGGAAACATCCAGGAAATCCCCCCACCAGGGATCGAACCCACAATTCTTCTGATGTATGGGGATGATGTTCCAACCAACTGACCCACCCCACCACGGCCCAAACAGATTAAAATGTTTCAGCTAACAAATAAGTGTTAGGAAAATCCACAAGAAGTGTAAGAAAGGAAAAAAGTGGCCAATATTAAGATGTACACATAAAAAAACAAAAAATTATTCTAAGTATACCCTGGTATTTAACCCTAAAACTCTCACTTAAGATAACACAATATTTTCTATGCAAGAAAACACTAACATCACCAATATAAAAAAAGCTTGCCCACCATAGCAACTGTTGCTAAGTAGGTGTCATGTCTAAGACACAGAATTTGTAGAAACCAGTGAAATGCCTTAAACTTTTAAAGACTCAATCCTGGATTTCTATGATGTAAAAAGAAAAAAAAAAGTTTGGTCAACAACTAAATTTGCTGATATCTACCCTGGAGCATACCAAATATTTAAGAAAAACTGCCAATGGTCTATAACCCAATGTAAATACATCCTTTGTTCAAATGACAGCAGTTCCTTAATAGTCCTAGAGGAATTTCTTCATTTGAAAAGCTAGCTGGCCTAGATTTCTCTCTATTAAGAAACAATTAAATGATACACTACCTTTGAAATTATCCATCTTAGGAGTTCAAAGAAAATTTAGGTGTATGAATACACTAATACTCTTGTGAAACAAACTTGGCCCAGTCACCAAAGGAAATGTGATAGACTAAGGATCAAATCCACTCTCTCTCTTTTTTTAAAAAAGATTATTCATTTATTTTTAGAGTGAGGGGAAGGGAGGGAGAAAGAGAGGGAGAGAAATATCAATGTGTGGTTGCCTCTTACATGCCCACAACTGGGAACCTGGCCTGCAACCCAGGCACATGTCCTGACTGGGAACTGAACCAGCGGTCCTTTGGTTTGCAGGTTGGCACTCAATCCACTGGGCCATACCAGCCAGGGCCACTTTCTCATTTTAAACCAAGTATCACAAGCATTATTACCTTAAAACGCCAAGTCTTTACCTAATCCAATCATATCAGTTCTTAATTTCTGAACTTATGCAAACTGTAATATTTATTCAAAAGTTGTCCCATAGTTGTTAAAACAATAATCATAAATTTTATAACAGTTAACATCTTTTGGGCTCTTACTATGTTAAGTACTGTACTATATATGTTACATGCCTTATTTCAATACTAACAAGAACTCTATGAGGAAACTGAGGCACAGAGAGGTCATCTGCACAAGGTAAAATCTAGAAAAAGGACAAAAGGGAATGGTGCACAAGGATATAGAGTAAGTCCTCACTTAATGTCACCTGTAAGTTCTACAACTTTAAGTGAAACGACATACAGGGAAACCCAATTTTGCACTGGTCAGGTGGCTCAGTTGGTTGGAGTACTTGTTCCATACACCAGAAATTTGTGTTTGATTCCCGATCAGAGTGCATACAATAAGGGCGAGTACGAGAGGCAACCAACAGTCTCTCTCCCCCTTTCTCAATCTCTAAAATCAATAACATATCCTCAAGTGAGGATTAAAAAGAAAAAAAAGGTAATCTAATTTTACCACAGGCTAACTGATATAAACAGGAGACAAGTTTCAATGTCATCTCACCAACCTTCTAACGAAAGGATGTTATTCGAGGACCTGCTATAGTTCAAAAGCCATGAATCTCCATTGCCTGGACCAGGATTCTAGGCCAGCTCTAGGGCTGAGATACCCACTTGGTTGGGCCACTTAACCTTCATGTGACCCAATTTCCTTTATTCTAAACCCAAAAGTCCAACAATAATCTTAAATCATTCATACCCTGGAATGTTCTAATTTTGCAATCAGGTAACTAATTCAAAAGGATACGGTCTCATTTCCTCCCTTTTCTGAAGTATCCCTCAGTAAAGTTGCGAGTTCACATGTTATGAATCTAATCAATAGGATACTGAAGAACAAAATTGGTACTTTTTCGTAAAAGCTAGAACGCCACTCTGCAATTATGATCCCGAAAAGTGACTCTTAACATCAATAACAGGGAGAAAAGACCTCATAACACCTTTGGGTTGGGATGGGAGGGGTGAAAGGACAGATCACCATATGTATTGGTGGTTAACAATTCATAAAAACAATCACTCATTTCTATCTCCTCTAAAAAAACAGGAAGTCTTTAAACGGTTGTCACATAAACTCATTGCTTTATTCAGCCAATAAAAATTAATGAAGAAATTGTGTCCTTTACCCAACATGTTTATCATAGGCATGGATGAATCAACAATTCATAGAAATCCTACTAAAATGGCCTGTAGCTCTAAAATCTACATTCTACCAAGCTGGTCATCTAGCCTCCTCAAATTGCATATAAGGACAGTAACAGGATACTTAAACATTAAGGAAGAGGTATAGGTTCCACTCAACCCCATTATTCTGCAAAGTCTTCCAGGGCCAAATCACTTCACAGAGTAATCTTTGCCTCTTTTGTTCTCTAGAAAAGAATCCCCTAAAGATTCTTAAATAAAATCAGCAAAACAGTTCTATTGGTTTTCTACGGTTGCTATAACAAATTACCACAGACATAAAATATAACCTTATTATCTCACAGTTTCTACAGGTCATAAGTCAGATGAGCCTGGGTGGGTGGGTCCTCTACTTAGGGTGGGTCCTCTACTTAGGGTTGTGCAAGGCCGGTCCACAGGGCTATCTATATTCCTTACTAAAAACTGGGAAAAATCTGCTTCCAGGCATATTCAGATTGTTGACTGAATTTAGTTCCTTTTGGTTGCAGGACTAATGTGCCCATTTCCTTGCTGGCTGTCTACCCACATTTGTTCTTATGCTTTCCATGTGGCCCCCTCAAGTAATGGCAGGCCCAGTGCCTCTCATGCTTCAAATTTTACTCCAGCTGGAGAAAGTTTTCTACTTTCATGTGATTGGAGAAAGTTTTCTACTTTCATGTGATAAGTTAGTCCCATCCAGAAAACCCAGGATAATCTACAATAAAATAATTTTCTACCTGTAGTCCCTTTGCCACATAATGTTAATAATTTAGATTCCAGAGATGAGGGTATGGACATCTTTGGGTGGGGGATGTCATTCTGACTACCACACCCACCCTCTGGCCTCCCAACTAAAGCTCATCAAGTCAAAAGTCCCAAATATCATCATCTAAATCAGGTGTGGATGAGGCTCTGCATCTAGTACATTAACTACAACCCCCAGTGGGTCAGGTACAGAGCAATGTTAGACATTTCAATCCAAACAGGGAAAATATAAAAGAAAACAGATTCACTAGTCCAAAGCGGTTTCAAAACATGAGTAAACTCCATTCCATTTCAAAACCAGAGAAAACTCAGTAGCATTCAGCTCCACCTCTGTGTGCCCTTGGTTCCACTTTTTAAAAAAAAAAAATCCTAAAAAGCAGCACATTTACACCTGCGTAGTTTACCAGCCTGCTTCCAGCCACAGAATTTAGGGGATTGAGAGCCCTCTTTAACTTCCTACTGTCACTTTCAACCCAAGCTGTCATTGTTTCTGCTAGTATAAATTCTTAAGAAGCCAGAGGCTTTACATTCATTTCGTAAGAGTTCACTCCATTAGACAGACTCACATCCACAAACAAACCAGGGTGCAACTTCAAGACTTTGCTTGGAAATATTCTCAGCCAAATATCCATGTTTATCACTTATTGTCTTTCCACATAACTACATGACACAATTTTAAGCTTATCTGCCATTCTGTAATAAGAATCCTCTTTCCTCCAGTCCCCAAATGCATACCCCACTTCTACCTGAGCCCTCACTAGCAGAGGCATTAACATCCATATTGCTAGTACCAATCTGCTGTTCTAAGCCTTTCTATCATACTCAAAAACTTCCTGGCCTCCACTGCCACTTCCACATTTTTAGCTAACAGTACCCCACTCCTGGTACCAAAATCTATACCAGTGTTCTATTGCTGCCATAACAAATAACCACAAATGCAATAACTTAAAACAACAGAAATTATTTCTCTCAGTTTCTGTGGGTCTGAAATTGGGTGAACTTGGCTGTGTCTCCTGCTTAGGGTTTCATAAGGGCAAAATCAAGGTGTATTCCTTGCTGGAAACTGGGGAAGACTCCGTTTCCAAGCTCTTTCAGGCCATTGACCAAATTCAGTTCCTTATGGCTGTAGGACTGAGGTCTCCATTTCCTTGCTGGCTGTCAGTCAGGGCCGGTCTTCGCTGCTACAGGCCACCCACATTCCTTTTCATGGTTTCTGTGAGCCCCCTCTAGCAACAGTAAGTGAAGTCCCTCTCATGATTCAGATCCGATTTCCCCTTTTGTCCCTCTCTTTTAACTCCCAGCTGGAGAAAGTTCTCTGCTTTTAAGGGATTATGTGATTAGACTGGACCTACCCACAAAATCCAGGACGATCGTCCTATTTTAAAGATTCTTAACCCAAATTAGATCCGCAAAATTCTTTTACCATGTCACATATGTAAATATTCTAGGGATTAGAGAATGAACACCTTATTTTTTCAGGAGGCAGAGGACATTCTGCCTACTACAAACCCAAACCCTATGTAAGGCTTTAAATTCAGTTCCTAAAGAAAATTTCTCCTTTCACCAAGAGTATGTAAAGAAAGGTGTATGTTCAGATAGAGACAACAGTAAAATCAAGGACTCACCCTGAAGAGAATGGCTAGGTGACAGGAAAGCTTAAAAATACACTGTGGAAAAGAAGCTGCCACTTGTTTCATCCCCAAAGAGCAAGGCAATTAATTAATCCATTAGGCAGAATGTAACCCATTGCACCCCCTTAAATGCATGCTTCTCTTCTCTGCTGTATTCTGTACGAGAGGACACAACTAGACCTAAATTGCCCCAGGGTGACCTAACTTTGTAATCATTCCAAGCAAACTTCCAAAGCTTTCGTTCCTTACTCAAACCAGACACCCTCCAACAGAAATGCAACTCACCTATTTCAAAGTCACAAGAGGACAAGCCTATCCAGGTAAAACTGCAGGTGAGCTTTTAAAAATGATATGAGGGAGAACTAGTACTGGTCGTGATCTTTCAGTTCAAGGTCCACAAAGCCAAATCCAAAAGACAATGAAACAAAAACACTGCAACAACTACAAAGATAATACTCGGAAGCCTTACCCACTGTCAGGTTCTTGACTATATGTTTTACCCAAATATACTAGCTAGTCCCTTGTAATACTAGTTACGGTAAGATCTATCCAGCACAACCTGCCAACCACTTGACACAAATCTTATTTACTCCTCACCATAAACTTACTCTAGAGAATACTATCACTCCCATCTTACAGACAGAAAAATCGAGGTTTGCAGAGGTTGGGTCACACAACTGTGTATTACTAGCACAGATATTTGAGAACCCAGGCAGTCTGGTTATTTACCACTGGGCCTATCCTGTATCCCCATAGATGGAAGGGGTCTCCCAACTCTTAGAAAAAACTTCCCCTTCTAGCTTTCTTTTCATTCCCACTCCCCACACACCCTTCTCATAGAATTTAGCAGTTCAAAAGTCAATCAAGTCTTCTCAAATTAATTTGCCACCTCCTTTTCAGAACTCTTTCCTTCCCACAATAGCAACAGCCAAGAAGCAACTTCTCCTGACCCTGACTTTGCTTCCCAAAAACCAACTACAGAAGCTCCACCCATCACCTGCCTCGGCTAAAAATGTTCCAACGCCGGGGGTTGGGAGGGCTGGGGAGACGAAATAAAAGTCCTGCTCTTTCAAAAGGTCAAAACTAATATGTATACTCTTAAGACAGCCTTTCATTCTACATATCTCGCCTCGCCTCTTCTACCCAGGCTCCCAACTACCCCTTAACTCCAACTCCAACCCAGTCTACCCCCACTTCGTTGTTCCCTCCTTTCTTCTCACCGACCTCGCCCCGAGTTCCCTCCACCTTGCAGACCAGTCAGCAGGTGGGACGCCCAGCCTCGCCCACAGGGACCCTTGGAAGGCCCCGATTCCAGCTGGTAGGTTCCCCGGGGGGTCGACCCCACCCTACCCAGCAGGCACCATTCCCCTAGGCACCGACCCCAGCATCCCCCTGCGGCCCCACCCCTAAAGCTTCCATCCTCTTCTAGTGGCCCCCTCCTCAAGTTGGCCCCTAGTCCCCGCCCCAGTGCAGCCCTCTTTCCCCCCAATAAACTGGACTCCCGAGAGCTAGTTCCCACCCTCACATCAGCCTCTGTCCCCAAGTCTCATTCCCCGCCCTGCGTTGAGGTGGAGTACCCCCCAGGCCTCCCCCATGGGTTGCAGGCGCCTCCGCTAGTGTGTGTGTAGGGGGGGGCAGGGGAAGGCGACGGGCCGATCGATAGTCTGCTGGAAGAACAAGGGGGCAGCCGCGTGCGGCTGCCCACCCTTGGCTACCCCTGATCCCCCAACGGCCTCGCTTGGCGGCTCCCAGGGTACCTGTGGTGGAAGCGGCAGCGGTAGCGGCCGCTCTCCCCGCTCCTCACACAGACAATATGGCGGCGGCGGAGGTGGAGACACACGGCTCGGCCGCCAGCCACAGGGACCAAAGCGAGGCTGCACCCGCCGCTAGCGGAAGCGGAAACACCTTCTTACCAGGCGGGGGGGCGGGACTACTTCAAACTCCTCCCCTAGCAGAATCGCGGTGAGTGCGGCCATGCTGGCATGTCTTATTGCAGCATTGGGGTTCACTTCCGAACGAGGGCGAAAATTGGAAGGCGTTCTCCACGTAAAGTATAATAAAGACACTTGCAATAATTAAGCGCGTTTTATTCCAGTAACTTTAAGAACTGATGAGAGAGTGAACACCAACCTCCCCCTAAGTGTACGATTGGTTTGACCCAAGCTAAGATGGCGGTTCTTATGTTTCCCGCACTTCACCAAGCTGACGAGTCCTATCAGTCTTCAAGCCGGCCAGCCTTTCTTGAAAAGAAGCATGCGCGACCTGCAGAGCCGTAGAGCGAAGCATTTTGGGAGCTGAAGTCTCCTGCTTGGACCCCTCGTCCAGGATTAGGGTTCCAGCAACACATTTTTATCTTATCAAACCGAGTTCGGAGCAAGCGAACGAAAGTTGGACCCCGGGAGTGGTGTGGCACAGAAGTCGAGGAGGGGACGATACTGGCCTTCTAGAAACTGATACCCAATTCCTGCCTCCTACAGGAGACCTAAGACCTTCTCATCCAGAATAGCGTTTTCTCCCTTTGGTCTGCCCCCACCCCCGTTCTTGCCCGGGCTACATCCCCAGAGCAGCCACAGGGCACTTACTACCGTGCAAAACTGATCGTGGCGTCTTCTTGGTTAAAAATCTCCTAAGCTTCTCCTTTGTGCACCAATGACAACAAATCTCTTCTCTTGACATCCAGGTACCGACATCACTTGGACAGCCCCCCCCTTCCATTTCTGTCCCTCCCCTCTCAAATTCTGATGCTCCCACCTACTAAAACTGCAAACTGCAAATTATTCCTCGAATTTATTCGTGTTGCCTCACTCCTTTCGCACTGGCAGTTCCTTCTGTTGCTGTTACTTACTGGACTGGCTAACTTACAAAAGTCCATTGAAATAATTGAAAGGTCCTTTCCTCTCTTGCTTCGCTTGAGTTCCCCCAGACCATCATTCAGCAGGCTAACTGGTCCCTAGCCTCCCTCCTCCATCAGACTGTGAGCCCCCAGTGGACTGGGCTCGGTCTGTCCCCTGCCCCCTGCAGGCCCTGCTAAAAGCTGGCCATATGTAAATGTTAGAGGAATTTAAGAAGTAGTCTTACCTCTGATGGGGCAGAGGTGTGAGGGCTGGAACGAGGGTGTGGAGGCTGGGCTATTTTGGTACTACCAGCTATTCTCCCAGAATAGTTGCCTGGCCAAGGGATGAACCTCCCACCGGCTCCAGCCCTCCTATGGCAGTTTGTCAGCTGGCTGGCACCTCTGCTCCCAAAGAGACAATTTCCTACTTCATGGGATATCATGGGGGGTGGGGTGGCAGCTGGCCATGACTTTCTTTTTCTGGGCTTCATTGTCAGGCAGGTCTGTGACATTTGATCTCAGTAGACTGGGAACCCACAATAATGAGTGATCCCAGGCTAGTCAGTCCTCCTCTCTGGGCCTGTTTTCCCACCTGTGGACTGAGGAAGTTAGAGAAGATAATCCAAATGTTTCTGTGAAGCTGTCTTTCAAGAAATGGCTAGCCTTCCACTAAGCTCTTGGACCATGTCTTTTTGGCTCTCATGTTTCCTTTTTCTCCACTTTTGTTCACATTTATTCAGTTTATAGCTATTAATCACTTGCTATGAGCCAGACATTGTGCTAGGTGCTGGGGATGTGGCATGAGCAAGACAGATACCAGTTCCTTATGGAGCTCACCTTCTGAAGTGAGAATCAAGTAATCCACAGGTAAACAGATGAATAAAAATAGTAATTTTAGGTAGCAATAACTGGTATGAAGGAAAAACATAAGTAGATGAGAAGATAAGAAGGGGGAGAACTTTAGCCTGAGTGGTTCAGATGATTGCTCTGAGAATGGAACAGTAAGTGCAAAGGTCCTGAGGCAGGAAAGAACTTGATAAATTTGAAGGAGCCCAGGGTGGCTGATATACTGTGAGTGTGGGAGAGAAGGCAGAAAATATGGTGGGAGAGGTGGGAAGGGCATTTCTTACTGGAGTCTGGGATTTCATCTGAAAAGAATGCAGGTATTTCCCAAGATTTAGCCCTCACACCTTTCCTATGATCTTAGCCCCTCCTACAGTGTTATTTTTAATTCTTTCACCCAATTCCAGCCTCTATCCATGACCTAATTCAGTGGATTTACCCAGGCACACACATATAGTCCCTTTGTACTATGCAGGACACAGTTGAGATCCAGCTCCTGCCATCTCCCAGGCCAGCCTGGTATAGGTCTCTGATCCCAAGAAGTTCCCAGTCTCCAATGTCCACTAGTCATGGAGGCTCCAAAGATCAGCTCGATTATCTTCCACATTTACTCTTTCTGACCCCCTGCATCACAACTCTCAGGCTACACTTCCTTCAAACAACAACAGCAATAACCAGAGTTAAGATGTTGACAGTAATTGCCCTCTGCCACACATTGAATGTTCATCATCCAAGTTAATCCTTACTTCAGCCTAAAGAGATAGGAACTAAAAGTATCCCATTGTACCGATGAGGAAACTGAGGTTCAGAGAGATTACAGGACATGCGCAAGGTCGTATGCCAGAGATGGAACTTCCATTTCAAACTGGGTCATACTGCACTAAGAATGTAAATGTATCAGCTCTCTGTTGCTGTTTAACAAACCATCCCAAAACAGAGTGGCTTAACCCAACAATCACTTACTTGGTGGTTTGTGTGGATTGGCAGTTTGGGCTTGTCTCAGAGGGGACAGCTCTTTTCTGTTGCCTGGGCTCATTCCTGCACTTGCAGTCAGCAAGTTGGCAAGGTGGCTGGTCTTACATGACCTCATTCACAGGTCTGGCTGCTGACTGGGCCTGTGGCTTGAGTGCCTTGGTTCTCCTCCATGAGGCTTCTCCAGCAAGCTAGCTCAGGCTTCCTTACACGATGGCCTCTAAAAGGAAGAGAACAAAGGCAACAAGGCCTCTTGAGGCCTAGGCCAAGGGGTGCTGTAGGATCACTTTCACTGCATTTTATTGATCAAAGCCCATAATATGGCCAGCTCACATTTAAGGAGAGAAGAACTGGACTCTTGTTTCTTGATGGGAAAAGCATCAAGTCACATTGCAAATAGCCATGTGTACAGGGATGGACGGAATTATTGTGGCCATCTTTGCACAAAACATATCACACTAAGTGACCATTTATATAACTTGTTAAATAAATTATGATATAGCTGTATATGGAGTTATTAACAACAATAAGAGCTATTTTTTTTTGAGCATTAGAGAGTGAGCATACCAAATCTCAGAGAAGTTAAATAAACTGCAAGGTCACACAGCTAGTAAGTGGCAAAGCCATTCAAAAAAACTGAGAACAATATAACATACTGACTTGTAAAACTGGCCCTGCCATAGAGAAAAAGCAAGAGACAGAACAAAAATTTGGTCAGAACACATTTAAAAAAACACATTAAAAGTGAGTAGATGTATATGTGTTGTATAGTTTTACATAAAAGCAGGAAGGATTTACCACAAACTATTAAGGGAGCTTATCTCTAAAGAGAGGAGGAGAAGGGAACTTTTACTTTAAACATGTCTGTCTGCATTAAGCACATTTTTTTGGTTTGTTTTCAGTTTTGTACAACAAACGAATATTTATTTCAACACTCCATAAAGAAAAAAGAATCTTTTAAAAATGTCTCTCACCTCTGTCTTTTCGTTTTGATTTTTACCTTTCCTGTGGCTTCTTTTTTCTTCCTTTTTTCGATACTGCCCCAGCCCAGCCCATTATCAATTCTGGCCTGAAGTTCTGTGACTGCCTTGGGAGCTCCTCCTCCCCTCCTTCCCACGCATTCTGCACACTGTAGCTGGAGGAAAGTTTATTAACCACCATGTTTCTTTCTTGCTCAAAAGTTTTCAGTGGCAGTGCATTGCCTTCTGGGGAAGTCCAAACCCCTTGGTCTGGCATACATGGCATTTGTAAATTTGACTCCAACATGGTTGGAATCTACCTCTATCATTTTCTGGCAGTATAATCATGGACAAAAAAGTTATTTGACTTCTCTGGGCCTTATTTCCCTCATCTGTTGAAAGGAAGAAAGGAAAGAGAGAGGGAGGAAGGGAGGGAGGGAGGGAGTAGGAAGGAGGAAGGAAGGAAAGAAGAAAGGAAGGGAGGGAGAGAAGTAGTTTGGTTGGGAGGAAGGAAGGGAGAGAGAGAGAGAGAAAAGGGGATATAGCATGACATATCTTGAGGCAAATCAGGTTACGGTTTTAATTGCCCCCCTACCCTGGAATTTCTACCTCTGCCGTAGAGGTAGAGCTGGCATTGGTGCATTGCAGCTTTCGAAACAGAATCCCAGTCAAAGCTGCTACAGGAAAGTATATGCTAAGAATAGTTTTCTATTTTGGTGTTTAGTTTATATCAAATTACTTTCTCTTTTTTTTTCCCCATGAACCCCATCTCTTTTGAATGATAGGAACCTAAATAGGTAGGAAGAGAATGTTCTGTGTCAATTGAGGGAAGCAGTAGTTCATACCTAAATCCTCAGCATCAAACAGACTGGTCCAGAAAAATGAAAGACACATGTAGCAGGCCTGATCTGGAGCCAAGCCCAGCAGAGCCCAGACAAGATCAGCCAAACCCCAAATGACTGCAGATGAGAGAGGGAGAAATCAATATTTGCTTCTGTTAGCCAAAGACTTTCGGGGTGGTTTGCTATGCAACATAATTATAGTAATAGCTAACTGATACACCCATCTCATGTGGCTCTTGTCAAGGTTAAATGAGCCATGCAGTAAAGCCCTTTAAAATAGGATGGCAAGGTACAAGCAATGTGAGTCACTATGATTGGGGGTGCAGTTGTGAACAAAATGAAGTCCCTGTTCTCATGATCTCATGTTCTGGGGAGAGATGTGTGGTATGTCAGATGGTGATGACTGCTATGGAGGAACATAAAACAGGGAAGGGAGAAGGGAGAAGGGAGTGCTGAGATGCAATTTCAAATGGGGTAACCAATGAACACCTCACTGGGCAGTGATTCTTGAGCAAACACCTGGACAAGATGAAGCAGGGAGCCATGGGGCATATGGGAGAAGATTGTTGTAAGCACGGGGAACAGGTTGGGCAAAGGCTGTGAAGTGGACTCCTGCTTGGTGGGTTTAAGGAACAGCCAGTAGATAGGATCAATAGGAAGATGTTATTAGGGAGATACCCCAGGGCTGGATCACACACAACCTTGTAGATCATTGTGAAGACTCTGGCTTCTGCTCCGAGTGCGGTGGGAGATACTGGTGGGTTTAGACCAGAGAGAGGACAGGGCCAGCTTTGAATTTCTACAGGAACTCTCCAGCTGCTGGATGTAGAATAAATACAGTGGGAATGAGGGTTGAAGCAGGGAGACCAGGTCAGAGGCTACTGCCACAATCCAGATCAAAAGATGGCAATGGCTTGAACTGAAGTTAGACTCCGGGGTTATTTTGAAAGCAAAGAGAAAGGGACAGGTTGGTTATGGGGTAATTGAGAAAGAAAAGAATTGAGCATAATTCCAAGATTTTGGGCCAGAGTAATTGAAAGAAGGAATTTGCCCTTGCGATGAGAAAGGTTATAAGAGGGGATCTTGGTGCGAGGAATTAGGGGTGCCATTTGGGACTTGATAAATCCGAGGCACCCATCAGACTTCCAAGTCGAGATGCCTAGTTAGAAGTTGCATGCATGAATCTCAGCTCTGGAGAGAGGTCCAGGCTGGAGATGTAGTTTGGGGAGTTGTTATAGACTGAATTGCTTCTCCCCAAAATTCAAATGTTGAAGCCGAAACACCCAATGTGACTATGTTTGGTAATAGGGCCTTTAGGGAGGTAGTGAGGTTTAAATGCAGTCATAAGGGTGGGGTCTTAACCATATAGAATTGCTATCCTTATAAGAAGAGGAAGAGACAGCAGAGTTCTCCCTGCTTCCCTCTCTGAGTGTGTGCAGAGGAAAGGCCATGTAAGGACACAGGCAGAAGGCAGGAAGCCAGGAAAAGCATTTTTACCAGAAACCAACCCTGCTGGCACCTTAATCTTGGACTTTCAGCTTCTAGAACTGTGAGAAATAAAATAATAAATTTCTGTTTGTAAGCCACCCAGGCTGTGGTGTCTTGTTCTGGCAGCCTGAGTAGATTAATGCAGGCGTCCTCACTGTAGAAATGGTTTTTAAAGCCAGGTGATTTCCAAAGGAGTGAGCATAGACAGAGAGGGGAAGAGGACCAGGAACTGAGAGTCCGTCGTTAAGGGACAAGGAACCAACAAAGGAGCCTGAGCAGCCAGTGAGTGTGTCCTGAGAACTGAGTGAGAAAAATATTTCAAAGGGGTAGGGTTGATGATCTGTATCAAATGCTGCTGAGAGGTCAAGAAGATGAGAACCGAAAACTGATTTAGTACAGTGGAGGGCATTGTTGTTTTGACAGGAAAGAGTTTAGGCAGAATGGTGGGAGCAAAAGACAGATTGGAGTAGGGTTAAGAGAGAGTAGGAGAGGATTTACATACATACAGAAGGACAGAAAAGAAAATGAAATCTCCTTTTAAGAGTAGAAAGTCACCCTGGGTGGTGTGGCTCAGTGGATTGAGTGCCAACCTGTGAACTGAAGGGTCACTGGTTTGATTCCCAGTCAGGGCACATGCCTGGGTTGTGGGCCAGGGCCCCAGTTGGGGGCATGCAAGAGGCAACCACACAATGATGTTTCTCTCCCTCTCTCTTTCTTCCCCTTCCCCTCTCTCTAAATAAATAAATAAAATCTTTTAAAAAAAAAAAGAAGAATAGAAAGTCAATTAATAAATCTAGAAGAGTAAGAATTAGAAAATCACCATTTTGATAGCCACCATAGTAATAATTGTTTCAGAAAACTCATTCATACATGCTATAATCAATAGTAGATTAAACTTGAAGGAGAAACGGTACTTGCATAGTCTTAGAGTTCTCCTGATAAGATAGTTATCAATTACAAAGTATAAAATAGTAACTTTACAGTGAAGAAACCCAGTGGACACATCAACCAACTGATCGAAGTGAGAGTCATCATTAATGGGGCAAACTGACATCATGCACCCCCTGATATGAGGCACTGAGAAGGACACAGCATCCATTCAGTGGTATTTCTGCCACAAATGCTTAACTGATTCAAGAGGAAACACTAGAGGAACCCAAATTAAATGGTATTTCTACAAAATAATTGGCCTGTACTCTTCAAAAATGCTGAGGTCATGAAAGACAGAGAATGACCGAAGAGCAGTTCTAGATTAAGGGGACTAAAGAGACACGAGAACTAAAAAAAAAAAAAAAAAAAAAAAGAGACACGAGAACTAAATACAATGTGAGATCCCAGACCAGGAAAAGATGTTTTCACTTCCTATAAAGGGTATTAGTGGAACAACTGGTGAAATTAGAGTAAGATCTGTGCTTTAGATAATAGTATTATATCAGTGTAAAAATTCCTGATCTTGGTTTTTATAAGAGAATGTCCTGGCTTTTAGGAAATACACAAGACAAGTACATGTCTTGGTTTTTAAGGATAATGGGACTAATGTCTACAACTTACTGTGTAAGAATTCAGGAGGAGGGGGGAAGAAAGAGAGAATGATAAAGATGGTAAAATCTGGGTGATTGGTATTTGGGTATTTTTGTATCTTTTCTGTAATGGAAGAAGAGCAAGTAGGGACACTGAGGCAGTGGGTACAGACAAGTTTTTGAGGGCTTTTGCCTTAGGACTGATGATGGAGTGGTAGGTAGAGAGCAAAGTAGCATCAAGCACAGTTATTTAAATGCAGAAATACTAGCACATCTTTATGTTGATGAGAATGATTTAATAGATTGGAAATATGATGCAAGAGGTAGAAGACAGAGAAGGATGGGATCTATACGCAAGATGGTACCATGGCTCGGGACACAGATAGTTGGTCCATGGTCACAGAGGAGAGGTCCGAGTATTTATAAATGGTAGTGGCCATGTAGTAGTGGAAGCTTGTGGAAGTATTTTCTGATTTCTATAGTTTTCCATGTGAAATAGGAAGCAAGGTCTTCAACTAAGGGTGACAATGAGGGAGAAGGTGATGGAGGTTTGAGGAGAAGATAGGAAGGAGTTGCCTGGGGAAAATGAATGGACAAAGGGAACCGTAGTGTGATTGTCAGGCAGTATTTAAGATCCCCTCGGTGCTAGCCATCAGGAAAGTAAAGTGAGGCCAGTCCACATGGTGGTGTGTTGTTCTTCAGCACATTCCACTGCAGGGGAATAAGCACAGAGGGACAGAGAGATGGTGTCAACCATTGAGGGGTTAGCCAGAGAGGTGCAGAGGCATATCTTGGGAGTGGGCAGTGTGTGGGGATAATAACACCCCATGGGCTTTAATCAGGGAGGAGGGAAATGAAGCTCAGTGGATCAGAGGTCCCAGTGGGGCTGAAGGATGGTCAGAGTTGGGATACTGAAGAGAGGGAGCTGGAAAGGTAAGAGGTGATGGTATTCGATCTGGCTGCTTGGAATTGAGGTAATGTGGTGGGGGTGGAGGTAACGAATGTGACAGGTCAATTGCTACGGGTGGACTGCTGTGGTGGAATGGCCACGTGCTGGTGCCCCAGCCAATAGCCAGCCGTTGAGCCTTCAAGTAATCACAGGTCTGGTCAACAACTGACTGCAACGAATAACTGCCCATCTGGCTCTTCCCAATGCTCTTGACTCACACATGAGTGAGAGGAAAAAAGGTTGTTGTAAGCCACTAAATACTGGAGTGGTTTGTGATTCAACAATAGTAACCAAACAGGAATGCAGGTTCCACTGGGGCTTCAAGGGTGTATTAAGCCTTACTGCCCTAAGGCGTGGGTTTTCTGTAATGAAGTAACTTCTCCACTTCTTCCATTTGGTAGTTGGAGACACCAAGGTTCCGAGAGGTTTAGTGACTTACCTAAACCTGCACAGCTAGTGAGTAGTGAGTTGAGATCTGAGCCCAGGCAGAGCAACTCAGAGCCTGTTGTCTCAGTAGCCCAGCATAATAGGCTGTCCCCAGTGCACAGTGTCTGGCATACGCAGGCTCATGCTGAACAGTGAATTGAATTGTGCCTGGGATTCTCTCTGCCCTTCATTTGCTCCTAGTCCATGTGGTAGAGTAGATGGGCCACCTCCCTTCTCTGGGTGGCCATTGAGTCTGCGGGTCATCAGGTTCTCCTGAGTACCTACTTGGAGGCAGACACTTCTCTAGGTCCTCAGTACCCAGAAGGAAACAAATCAGGGTTCCGCTGGAGCTCAGTCAAGTGGGGAGAAGATAATGGAACAGATCTATTCCCTTAAACTGGGATTATTGCTAGGAGAGAGCAGCAGGTGGGGTATGAGAAAGCATAACAGGAGTAGCTGACCTAGGGGAGGGAGGGAGGCGGAGTTTATCTGGGAAAGGCAAGGAGGAAGCCATTTATGGGCTGACCAGGGAAGAGGAACTGCATCAGCACAGGTTCTAAGACAGGAGCATGTTTGGCACATTAAAGGCCCATGAATGAGCGTTCGTGACCTGAACATACACGGGGAGTGGGGCGTGAAGGGAACATGGTGGGAAATGGGGTAAGAGGGGTGGGTCGGGTCCTGTGCACCATGTAGAGGAGTTTGGCTTAAGAACAATAGGGAGCTATGGAAGGTTTAATCAGGGGAGTGACTTCCTATGATTTCACATTTATAAAAGATCTCTGGCTGCTGGGTAGGAAGTGAGGAGGAGGGAAGCAGGAGTGTCTTACATGAAATGGGATGGTAGCATAGGATGGAAGTGGTGGAGATAGAGAGGGCTAGGTGAGTTTGGACCTGTTTTGAAGCTGGAGTTCACCATAGGGAAACTGAGGCCCAGTGCTTCCAAGGACAGCACCCCGCAGCTCTCCCAGTCCATTGGGGCTTTCAGATACCTCTACCCTGTTGGATGACAAGTGGGTAGCTGGATTGGGAGGTGGGTGGTCAGGGAGAATGAATCCTGACCTTTTCCTGGTGTGACATAGAATTGGACTTTGGAGGAGCCACAGGGACCTTGCCGGGCAAATGGAGTGTGTCCTTAGAGGATCATTGACACACTCTCCATTTAATGCTGGGCAGGCCCCTTCCCCTCTGTGAGCCATAATTTCTACTCCAGTAACATGGAAAAGGATAGATAGTACCTACCACACTTTGGTGATATCACTTCTATTTTACAAATGAGAAAACTGAGCCTCCAAGAGGAGGAGTTACTGTCCCAGGGTCACCCATGAATAAGTGTCACAGCCAAAATGGGAACCCAGGCCAGAACCTGTGCTCTTGACCTCTCAGCTCTGTCCCCTGTGCCTCTCTTCCCTTTTCTGGGGGCCCTTCAGGCTTGGAGATATTCAGCTCACCCAACATGATCTTTCCGGGAGGCCCAGGAAATCCAGGGCTAGATGCTGGGATTTTAGGATCATGGGCTTGGAACGAGTTTCCAGTCCTACTCAGGGACCTTATTCTGTCTGAACCTCATTTTCCCCCTCTGTGAAATGAGGTAACACTACACATCATGTAGCACCTGGCAGGGGAACTGTGAGGACACAATGATTTGTGTACACAGAAGTCACTGGCCCAGCCCATTGCCTTTTGAGTGCCTGCTACCACTGACTGTTGTGCAGTGTAACTGTGGGTTAAAATCCTCGGGACCCAACGTTCCTTTATATTATTTTTTAAATTTCATTTATTTATTTTTAGACAGATGGGAAGGGAGGGAGAAAGAGAGGGAGAAGAAACATCCATGTGTGAGAGATACATCGACTGGTTGCCTCTCACATGCCCCCAACTGGGAACCTGGCCCAAAATCCAGGCATGTGCCCTGACTGGGAGTCGAACTGGTGACTTTTTGGTTTGTAGGCTGGCATTCAACCAACTGAGCCACACCAACCAGGGCCCAATGTTCCTTTTAACAACAATTGTAATGCTTCTTTTCTTTTCCAAAATGAAATTCCTGGATAACATAACCTACTGACTCCCATCATTTTCAACATATAGAATATCCTAATTGTAATATAAAAGAAAATGAAAGGAAAGTAATGTAGAATAAATTAATATGTAAATATTTGGGCAAACTACATAGGAAGCATCGCAAAGTAGTTGGAAGAGCACAGCTATGGGTGGAGTCACTGTGAATCTGCAAGCTGAGTCAGGAGCTCTGGTCACTAAAACACCATGACCTCACTGTGGCTGTGATCATCCAAAATTCGAGCAGTTCTGGGTAAAGTTCTGAACCCAACACAACCTGGTCTGATTCCAACTTATGCGGAGGTCACTTCCTGGCAGGGTCACTGTGTAAAACCAAGCAAATACACGCTATGCCGGAAAAGGCAAAATTATAGAGACAATAAAAAGATCAGCGGTTGCCAAAGGTTTGCGTGGAGGAGAGGAGGACAAATAGATGGAGCACAGAGCATTTTGGGAGGCAGTGAAATCCTTCTGTGAGATTCTGTAATGATGAATACAGAACATTATGCATTTTTCAAAATCCATAGAGTTGTGCAATACCAAGAGTGAACCTTAATGTAAACTATGGACTTTAGTTAATAATAATGCATCAATATTGGTTCTTCAATAGTGACAAAGATATTACAAGGTGTTAATAGTAGGGGACACTATGTGTGTTGGGGAGAGTATGGGGTACTCTGTCATTTCTGCACAATTTTTCTGTAAATCTAGAACTACTGTAAAAAATACAGTCTAGTAAAAATTAACAAAACAAAACAAAGCCCCACACTCAATAGTGTTGGCATGTGAAGTAGAATTCAGTCCCAGGCTCAGATTATTAAAAACAAGGTTTTATCTATGCCAATTACTAAAGCAAAATTTGAATACTACATAAGAGTTGGGACCCATTTCAGGATCTCTGCACCCCTGCTCCCCTCCTACGGTATGTCTGGGGCACTCCCCAATTGCTGGGGACTGCCCAGACTCCTGGTGGTGCTGCCCCACTTAGAATCTTGGCACTAAACCTTTGCCTTCTGTACCTTTACCATGAAGAACATTATTCAAAACTCATAGCCACCTGCTTGCTGGTCTTGAGTGATGGCGACGTGGTCACCTGACTGAAAAATCTCCCCAGCCTCAGGGGCCACTGGGGACACAGCTCACCCTTCAGTTTCCAGAATTCCTACTTCAAATCGAGACCCCAACCACTCATTTATTGTGTGAACTTGAGTGAGTCAGATCACTTCGCCGTGCATCAGTTTCCCCATTGATGGGTAAGAGGTGATGATAATACTTGCCTCACTGAGTATATTTATTTATTTGGTAAATACCTACTGTTTCAAAAGAGATAAACACCCCACCTTATTGAAACTCACAGTCTCATAAGGAGGATAGACAAAAATCAAATAAATATGTAAGATAATGTCAAGGATGATGAAGAAGAAGACAGGGTCACAGACAGAAAGGGAGTAGATCAAGAGCTCCAAGGCTTCCCAGAGGACATGGTATTTGAACAGAGATCTGAATGAGTGAAGAAGCAAGACATGCAAGTATGGAGTGAGAGCATTCTAGGCAGAAGGAACAGCAAAGAACAAAACCTTGATGTGAGAACACACTTGGTGTGTTTGAGAAACAGCAAGGAAGCCCGTGCAGCTGGCAGAGACTGTGGGAGAGGGGAGAGGAAATTAAGACAGAACACCTGTGTAAGGAAATCTGGGTCTGGTTATTCACTGGGGAAACCCCTCCTATGTTGCATGTCCTTGCATGTGAGAAAAGTAGACGGGCACCCTCTAAAGCCATCGTTCTGTCCATGACCCCGGTTCTTTCAATGGAAAGTGTCCTTCCTCTTCTCCATGGTGTCAAAAAGGGTTGGTGGTGGAAGCCGCGGTCAGACTGTAGTTCCCATAAATTACCACCAGGTGACGACTCTAGGTTGTGTTTCTAATGTGAATTATTGATTCCAGAGCCCTGGTTCCCAAACATCATCAGATCATCCGGAGGGCTTGTTAAAACAGCAATGGCTGGACTGCACCTTCAGAATTGTAGTTCTGGGGTGGAGCCCAAGAATCTGCATTTCTAACAAATTCTAGGTGACATTGATGCTGTTGGTTCAGGGACCCCACTGTAGAAATCCCTGGTTGGAGCCCTGAGGTAGAAACACAGGAGGGGTAGTAGAGGTGTCTGACCAAAACTCCTTATCTTCCTATTGCGTTTAGAATTAAATCTAGGTCTCTTGCCAGATGCCTCTCTATCTCAACCCCCACCATGATTCAGGTCCTGCTTTCCTCCCTCACCTCATCTGCCAGTTGCTAACTACGGCCACAATGTTCCTTGAAACCTGTTCCCGCACCAGGGACTTTGCACATGCTGTGCCTACCACTTGGGATGCCTTTCCCCCAGCTTTTCCATTGGCTGGCATCCTCTCATTCCTCTGTCCCAGCTTGACTGTCCCCTCTTCTGGGAGACTTCCTTGGCCCTTCTCTGAAGCTGGCAGCCCTGCTTGTGTTCATTCTGTTCTTTTCCTTTTTAGTGCTTGTGGTGATTTTTGATATTTAGCCTCTATCTCAGTTAACCAATCATCTGCCTCCTGTCTAGACTTTAGGCCCTTGAAGGCAGGGACTATGTCTGCCTTGTTTTCTGCTTTACCTCAAGTGACCAGAACAGTGCTTGGCAGCAAATAATGGTTGAATAAATGACCAAAAAAGGTGAAGGGATTAAACAAATGCACAAACAAACAAACAATACTCATAGACACAAAAAATAGTCTGGGGAAAGGGGGGTGGGGGAGGTAGAAAGGGTAAAGGGGGGATAAATGGTGACAGAAGGAGACTTGACCTGGGGTGGTGAACACATAATACAATATACAGATGATGTGTTATAGAACTGTACACCTGAGATCTATATAATTTTATTAGCCAATGTCATCCCAATAAATTCAATACAAAATTAAAAAAAAAAAAAAAAAAAAGACATCCTGGTTCTTCCGGAGAGCCAGTGGGTAAATGGGATACTTACGGATTGTATGATGTGCAGCATCACCTCATCCTAGTCCAAGGCCTGGTGGTCAGACTGCTCTGAAAGGAAATAAAAGTGAATAACACCATGTTTGCAAATAGTTTACTGTCCAGTGAGTGTTCTTAGCTCACTGTCCACTGCATTGGGTGAGCACAGGAGCTGCTGCTCTAAGTTCCGCGCTGTTGGGCAAAGACGCTGCACAAATAACAAGCTGAGAGGTATTTGGCACTTTAAAATTTTTAAAGTTCTTCTACCCCTATTATTGTATTGCATTCTCCAGTTTAAAAAAAATGTATCCAAAACTCAGAAATAAACAGAAGGAGGACTGCACGTCCTTTGAGTAACATGTTGCAGCTTTGTCCAATAAGGACATTCAAGGGTTAACCAACTCTCTAGAGGGACAGATCTTTGTTTGACTTGTCATTTTTTTATTTATTGGGGCCCAAACTCAGGGAAATTCTGGCCTCATTTGTAGATTTAAGTTGCAAATCATTTTTCTCCAGTAGAAGAGATCGCCTCAAAGGTTACATTTGTGCTGCCTGGTAGGACGTTAACCAATTTCACTTTGCAACCTTATTCCAGCATTTTTGTCTTTCATTGGCTATCAACCGTTCAGATTCTGTAGCACTTCGAAGCAGCTTCACTGTCCTGCTGCTGAGTTAATGCTAATGAACTACATATGGTTTTGGCACATGCTCACTTTTTATTGGTATGAGAGCCATATTTTTAACTTTTAGAAAATTAGCTTGTGGGATCAGCACCATCTTTGTGAGAGGGGCTAATACCCCTGTTGTTTACACGAGTCTCATGTAATCATTTCCATGAGCCAAAGTGGTAAAGCTGGGACTTGACCCTTGGTTTCCCTGACCTCAGAGTCCCCAATCCTTTGATGATGAACATCCAGGTGCCCTGTGCTGTTCTGGGCATTTTATAAACTCATCCAGTTAAATTCTCACAACTCAACAAATCCAATGAAATGTTATTCTTTCAATGTTAGAGATGAGGAAACTTAGGAGAAGAACTGGGAATGAAATGACCCAATGCCACTGTAGTATTTGAAGGCTGATGGCAAGTATTTTGGAGTCCGACAGACCTGGGTTTCCACTCTGGGCACTCATCTTAGCTATGTGACCTCAGGCATGTTGCTCACCTAATTTCTCCCGTGGGACTTAGAGCCCCTCCCACGTAGGAGCTGTTGGTAGTGTTTACAAACAAATCTAGGCCTGGGGCCCCACACAGGGCTTAGTGACACAGTGTCACCAGCCTCTCTTGCTTTGGAATTAGGTGCGAAAGTGAAGGTGCTCTGGCATTGACCAGTGCCAGGCTGGCTGGGGTCAGAATTCTGTGAGGGATAGGCAAGTACCTGGGGAAAATGGGGGACAGGAGTTGCTGAGCAGGAGTGTGGGTAGCTCAAAGGAGCCCCCAGGGTGCTAGGGTGGGTACAGGTATGGAGGGCTGGACAGACCTCCAGTCTGTCAGCCAGGAACAGCAATAAATCTTGGGCTTTGGGGAGGCAGCCTGAAGCTTCCAAATCTGTAAAACGGGATAATAATAACTTTTCCTTGTTTTAGATTAGTGTGAAGGCCCTGAGGGAAGGTGGGCCTCGCTGGAGGTGCTGTAGTAGAGTGTGCTCTGGGTCTTCACTCTTGTCTCAGTAAGTAGACCCTTGACTGTGGCCTTTGTGAAACCTGAAGATGTAATCCATCATGTGATCATGTAATGATAAAGACAATGGTAGTTAACATCTTCAATAGCTTAGGGGCCATTGTGAGGGCCTCTCTCAGAGTTCTGGGCTCATTGGGTCAGAAACATGCCACAAATACACAGCCAAGGTGGTTTAGGGCTTCGCAATCTACAAAGTCCTTCCACATTATTACATTGCACCCTTGTGTTAAGACAAATGTTGAGGCACAGAGAGGTTAAGTAACTTGCCTAAGGCTACACAGCACGCAAGTGGCAGAACTGGGTCTAGAGCACAGAGAGCCTAGCTCCCTAGCAGGCATCTGAGTGGAGAGATGGGTCACACAGCAAGCTGAGAGGTCTGTGGAGGGAGTGGAGGCTCCTCTGGCCACACCCGCTGTCCTGTTTCCCCTGGAAGCTGGAGGTGAGGAGAGAAGCACTGGTGGGGTGCTTTAGGACCCAGGCCAGGAGGGTTGGGAAGGAGAGGATGGAGGAAGGTCTCTCCTTCCCTCCCCCTGAGCAGCTGAGGGGAAAGAAAACGTGCTGAGGAGATGTAGCTAGGGCCCAGATGAGTACGAAAGGAAGAGCCTGGGATGTGGAAGGAACAGCTGCAAGGGGAGGAAGCAGAGTCTGGTGTCCCAGGGGACAAGGCTGGGAGTGGGGTGAGGGCAGGCCAGGCCCTTGGACCAGGGTTCTGGCCCCAGACCTCTGCCATTCCAGACTCCACAGGTAGCAGGACCCTGAACTGAGTTGAGGTTTTTCCTCAACAGATGCCCCCATCACTCCTGAGCTAGGTGATCCTGGTGCCACTGAGGCAAGCCCAGAGGCCCTGCCCTCGGTGACTCTCACACCAAGCCCAGCTGAATGACCGGATGGACACTGTCCATGGCATGTATTCATTTGCACAGTCATTCATTCAACAAATATCTATGGAGGGCTCACTATGGGCCAGGCTGGGTTCCCAGCAGGAAACAAAGTCCCTCTGAGGATAGACTAAGAGCTTCAAAGAGCTGTCAGTTTTGTGGGGAGATGAACAAAACACAGAAAACAAATCAGTGTCCAATCTCACATCAGGCTGTAAAGCCAGTGAAGGATCATGAGTGGTTGGAGCAGAGCTGTTTTCTGAGGGCGGTCAAGGAGGACCTCTCTGAGGAGGTGACATTTAAGCAAAGATCTGAAGTAAATGTGGCAGTAGCTATGTGAATCTGGGGGAAGAGATTCCAGGCAGAAGGAATAGCCAGTGCAAAGACCCTGTGGCAGGAGCATGCCTGCCAGAGGGGAGGGTTAAAGGTCAAGAGGCTGGTGTGGACAGAGATGAGAAAGTGACATGAGTGATGGACGATGAGGGCAGACAGGAGTGGCAAGGGCTGAAGCAGGGAGCACAGAGGGGCTTGTGCAGCTGGCAAGTCATCTAGGACGGCAGCTTGGCCAACAATCGGGAGCATTAAATATGAAGGGAAGTAAAAATGTCATGCATGCCCTGGCTGGTGTGACTCAGTGGACTGGATGCCGGCCTGTGAAACAAAGGGTAGCCAGTTCGATACTCAGTCAGGACACATGGCTGGGTTGCAGGCCAGATCCCCAGTTGGGGGTGTGCAGGAGGCAACCACATTGATGTTTCTCTCCCTCTCTTCTCTCTCCCTTCCCCTCTCTCTCTAAAAAAAAGTAAATAAATAAATAAAATAAAATAAAAAGAAAGAAATTGAATTGTTTTAAAAAAAATGTCATGCATACTTACTACTAGTCAGGCACTATTCTAAATGCTTGATATTTACTGTTCTTTTAATCCTCACCATAACTTTTAAGGTAGTTGGTTTTTTATCCTTAATGTATACGTCCATTTACATTTATACAGTTTATCTCGTTCCACCCTTTTTCTTTTTTATTGAGTCAAAATTTAATCACATAAAATTAACCATTTAAAGTCAACAATTCCATGGCATTTAGTACATTCACAATGTTGTACAACAGCCACCTCTTATCTGATTTCAAAACATTTTATTACCAAAAGAAAACCCTGTAAGTAGTGTTTTGATCCTCATTTTGCTGGTGAACATGGGCAGGTAGGGGTACTTGTCCCAGGTCACACAGCCAGGAGTGGAACGACTGGCTGCAGGTGTTGAGAGGAACGTGATGACAAGCTCCCAGGAAGAGCTCCAGCCCCTTCAGGCGTTGCCAGGTACCAATTCCAAACTGCCTTAGAAGGAGGGTGTGACTGTGCCGCTTCTTTGATTTTGTTTTATGAAAGAGGTGGGGAGCATTTGAGGCCAGAAAAGAAGGAACAATCTGGAAGGTTGAACAGTGGCTCCAGGACTGCATACGTGGAGGGGAATGAGGGTTTTGGAGCCAGGTTGAGTTTAAATGCCAATTCTGCCACCTCCTGGCTGTGTGGTCTTTTTTAAAAAGGATGTTATTTGTTTATTTTTAGAGAAGGGGGAAGAGAGGGAGAAAGAGAGGGAGGGAAACATTGATGTGAGGGAGAAACATAGATTGGTTGCCTCTCACATGTCCCCAGTCGGGGACCTGGCCCACAACCCAGACATGTGCCTTGACCGGGAATCGAACAGATGACATTTTGGTTTGCAGGATGATGCCCAACCCACTGAGCCACACCAGTCAGGGCCAGCTGTGTGATCTGATCAAGATCCCTCTCCCTCCACCTTTCTCCTTTTCTGTGAAGTGGAGATAATACAAGCACCCACTTCACTGCTTCACTGGGTGCTGGGGAAAGTGAGTGACCCACCAACAGTATGTGCTCAATAAGTAGCAGCCTGAGTTCACTTCGTAGCAGTCTCTGCTCCTGGAAATAAACTTTGCAGATGCCTAAATGAAACCTCAGCGTTGGGACTTACGAACCATCCGGAAGGAGGCACCCTGTATTACCAGAAAGAACACAGTCTGACTGGTAAGCAATCATAGATTCTCAAGATTGAGAGCATGGTGCTGATTTTTTTTTTAAAAAAACCAACCACATTAGGATGTAATTAACTTAAAATCAAAACTACTCAAGGTTATCCTTCTTAAGCGTGCCTTTCCATTGATCTTGACAAATGTACGCCCTGTGTAACCACCACCCAATCAGGATACAGGTCATTTCCATCACCCCCAAAGCACCTTTGTGCCCCTCACCCATCAATCCCACCTCCTGGACTCCGGCCACCACTAATTTGATTCGGACACTGTCGCTTGGTTGTGCCTCTTCTAGAATTTCATCTAAGTGGAATCAGACAGCACATACTGTTTCGTGCCTGGCTTCTTTCATTTGTCTTAAGGTTTCCAAGATTCATTACGTTGTTGCAAGTATCAGCTGTCTGTTTCTTTTCATTACCTGGTATTATTCCCCAAATATTGCTTAAACACCTCTTGTGGGTCATGTTTTTTGTATTTTGTTTTTTCCCAGTGCAGAGCAGGCACTTACTTGGTTTGGGGGATGTGACGGCAAACAAGAACATCACTGTCTTCACTCTCAGAGCTTTAATGGCGGTAGAAGACCCGGAGACAGAGGAGGGCAGCCCTGGCAGGGGGCATCAGCACACAAGAGGGTCTGCGGTGGCTGGCAGAGCAGGGATGGGCAAGGGGGAGAAGCCATCTCCTACCCTAAGCCATGGGAGAACATGCGGGAACCTCAGACATCAAGTTCCATCAGGGCTCTTGCCCAGGCAAAACTGGAGCTCCCTTTGCAGAGGGGCAGGAAGGAGCCCTTGCTACCAGGTTATGGGGAACCACCTGCCTGTTCTTGTCTGGGAGCCCCAGCCCCAAGCTTGGAACCTCCCCAGCACGGACATCCCTCCCCAGCAGACCAGGGCCCTGACAAAATGTTTGGGGTACTCATGACAGAATTTCCCATCTGGCTCCCAAATAAATTCCCACTTGGCCTCTAGGGGAATCTCAGTTTGTTGCATCCAGGGAGCTCAGTTCTTTGCCTCTAGGCTGGATTAGGCCATGCCCTGGCCTAGGCTTTAACAAAAGACTGTGTGTGTGTGTGTGTGTGTGTGTGTGAGAGAGAGAGAGAGAGAGAGAGAGAGAGAGAGTGAATGTGTGGGAGAGAATGAGTGTAAATATGTCTGTTGGTGAATGAGTGTGAGAATGAGTGTGATTATTGTATGAGAGTGTGCGTGTGTGGGAGAGAATGAGTGTGTGGGAGAGAATGAGTGTGAATATGTCTGTCGGTGAATGAGTGTGAGAATGAGTGTGATTATTGTATGAGAGAGTGTGTGTGAGAGATGAAGATAAGCGTGTGTGAGAGAGAATGAATGTGAGTGTCTCTGTGAGTGTGCAGAGCATGAACCGTCTCTTCTGCCAGGACCCGGCAGCTGGACTAATGGTCCATTTCCCCCTGGTCTGGAGAGCCCCTCCCGCCCCCAGCTGCCCTGATGGGCCAGGTCAGCCCCCCCACAGGAGTCCCCAGCCGCTCCCCACTCGGCTTTCCTTGTATTGTGCACGGCCTGGTTCCTCGAGGAAATGGGGCGGCTGTTGGGTGCGGGGGCGGCCGCCAGCAGCCCCACCCCCTTCCCCCCATTGTCACTCCTGGCTTTGGCCCTTAGCCCCTGCTGCCGACACTAAAAATAGTCCGGCTCACAGGGAGTCCGCCGCACCCCTGAGTGGGCCTCCAGGCTTGGTGTGAGGTCAGGGTAACCAGCACAGAGCTGTCAGGGGGTGAGGGGCCCCCAAGTGACCTGGGTCAGAGCACATTAGGGCTATGTGAACTCAGGAGGCTTTCTTCCCCTCCCTAAGCCTCAGTTTCCTCACCTGTAAGATGGGGATAAGAATTCCTGCCTGCCCCGGTTGCTCTTGGGAGTGCTCATAAGTGTGGCTGGGTCCTGAGCGCTCTGTTCTGTCCTGCCCTGGTGTGTGTGTGTGTGGTATGTGTGTGTGGTGTGTGTGTGCTGCCTGAGTACCTGGAGAGCCTGAGGAGAGAGGGCATGGCATCACGCCTTCATCCTCACCCTGGCCTGTAGCGGCTGCCAGGGGCTTCCGATTTCCTCCACACAGAGAAGCCCACCTGGGAGTCCACAAGAGTCTGCGGGTTTCCTGGGTGAGCCCTGGCAGCTAGCTGCCTTCTGCTGTGCCTCTGATATCAGTGTGGGATCACACTGCGAGTTATGTGGCCAGCCCGGGACTTGAACCTGTGTCTCGAGCCCCTCAGGGCTGTGTTTTTTCTGCTTTAAGGGATTGCCTCCATGCTGATAACTCTAAGGACTTCCTGGCTGGGATAGCCCTGCCTTTTAGTCCACAAACACATGATTCATGGAAAAGGAAAATGAAGACATTGGGTAGCGGGCATTGAAGTCTGAGCTCTGGGCTGGGGGAGTGGGGCTGCCCCTAGAGCCTGTGTGAGTGGACAGTGGCCCTCTGATACCACCAGTGGCCACTGATCTGGGCCTGCAAAGGAGGAGTTATGAGCATGTCTGCCTGTCTACCAGCCTCTTTCTTCTCTTCTTTCTTCCTTTGTTCCTTGTGGGATTTTTTTTGGTTTTTTGGCCATGAAATAGTTCAAACATGGATTCCTTAACACACATTCAGAGCCTTAAACTCTTAGAATTACTGTTGTCACATGTTTTTGTGACTGTTTGTGTCCTCCACTAATCCTGGGTCCCAGAGCAGAGACTGAGACTGTATTATTATTTCCTGTATCCCCCAAACAAATAATCCTCATGTGGGAGTGTTCTCCCACACAGCCCCTAATAATGTGCAGGTTTGTCTCCCCACATGTATTTTGGGACTTGTGGGGACACCTTGTCATCTAGTTTTGTTGCAAATCTTGTCCATTGGTTTTGGTTTCCTACCTGGTTGCTTTGTCTGTTTTGATGTGGGGATTTGGAAAGATTCAAAAACTGTTTCCTCTGCCTGCAGCACAGCCACCTTTCCAGAATCTTGACTCTTTCTGAATATATATGTATATGGAGAAAACAAAATGAAATAGTGCTCAAGGGATTGAGTGCCAGCTCTCCCTCAGACCCTGGAGATGACCAGTATCATGACTGGGGGCTCCCTGCATCAAGCAAACTTAGGCACCCAGCCTGGTTCTTACACAGACACTGGTGTATCCTGCTTTTCTGACTGTGCTTAGCACTGTGTTTTGACATTGTTCCAAGTCAGTATACAGAGTACTTCCCCATTTAAAAATAAAAATGGTTGCATATAAAGAGGGGATTTTTAGCTTTTTGTGTCATAGACCCCTTTGACATCTGGTGACAGGATGGACCCCTTCTCATAATCACTTTTTTTTTTAAGCACACACAGTGTATGGTTACATTTTAGGAAACCCATTATATTGAAATGCCATGACTGCAATAGTAACAAGGTCTGTGATGCAGTAATAGATGAGTTTCTTTAACAGCACATTACATAAAAGGCGTGGGTGCAGGTCTCAGGTCTTGAGAAGCATAAACAATTTGGAGAGGTGTCTGCAACCACTGTGTTGTCACACTAAAGTGTCTTCGACTTCTATTGTGACAAGGCCACTGTTAGCCCTGTTGTTACTCATGATTGACAGGCATACCTGAAGGACGTGCTGTATTTTATAGAGGTTAGTGAATATAAAAGTTGTTATTTTTCTATTCAAGTTCACAGAGTCCCTGAGTTTGGGACCACAGGTTAAACCCTGCTAAAAAATGTGGCTGTTGCCCTTTTTATTCAACCGGTCCCTCATCAAAAAGTCACCCTGTTTTAGCATTTCTCCAAACCTTGTCATTGCACAGATGGGGAAACTGAGGCCCCAGCTGATGAATGGACTGGGGTGGCAGAACCCAGAGCTCCGACGCCTGACCCAGGTGCTTGCCTAGCTCTTCCCCACCAGGCTGGAGGCAGGGAGCCGGCCTGCCTGCCAGGAGCAGGTTGGCAGCTGGTGTCCTGTCCTGAGAGTGACCTGGCCCCGCCTGCGCCCTGCACCCCACCCTGGCCAGCACAGCTGTGGATGTGACAGGAGGCTTGGCTCTGTTTCACCCAGGCACATTCCTGGCCCAGCCACAATATTTTTTTTTGGTGACTTTTTCTCCCACACCCCCCACCTTCACCCCCCTTTTCCTCAAAAATGCTCTGTCTCTCCCCAGAGGGTCCCTTTGGGCGCGGCTCCTGGAGGGAAATGTGGCCTGGATTTCCTGGAACACACGGAGCTGGAGTCCCAGCGCTGGGAGGAGGGGCGCTGCTGACAGCAGAGGAACACCCTGCCCCCCAACGTAACTGGGTTCACTGGAGAAAGGGGCTGAGCTGGAGCCTCCATATTTTCATTCCCTTGGGCCCTGGGAGCAGAGGTACCTCCTGCTGCTGTCTTGATGGGGGAATGAGGCACTCTCCTAGGGAATCACAGCTCTGTGACCTTGGACAAGCCACATGTCCTCACTGAGCTCTGGTTTCCTTGTTCCTTAGACTGGAGCCTATGATCAGGGCTTGAGAAGGCTGGTGGCCATGCTTGGGCCCTTCCTGGACCCCAGAGCCAAGCATCAGCAAGTGGGATGTGTGTGGGGAGTTGGGGACGCAGGTTTGGGGATGTAGTTGGGGCAGGGGTGAGACTGGAGACCTTTGGTTCTTCCTTCCTTCCTTCATGTGACAAATACCCGCTGAGCACTTACTGTTGTGCAAGCACTGGGGCTCAGCTGAGAACAAGAAACCAAGTAAGTCCTCACGGCCTTCTTGGGCTCACCAAGAGCAGGCAAATAAACACCCCCTCTGTGATCAGGTGCAGATGAGCACTGTGGGGAAATATAAAGCAGGGTGCAAGAGGCTGGGGAGGGCCTCTGCTGGGGTGACGTGTGAGCAGAGGCACGCATGAAGCAGGGGGAGCAGTGTGTGCCGAAGGCTCCCACCAAGCGAGCGAGGGAAGGAAAGGCTCTGCAGAGTGGGAGATGACAGAGAGGCGTGGGGCCTATAGGCAGAGGCAAGGACTTTCCTTGATTCATGGGGAGCCACCAGGGGCTCTGATTGTGCAGTGCCGCAGTCTGTAAAATGAGTCACCTGGGGGTCCTGCAGGAGATGCATATGTGGAATGCCGTCTCGGAGGCCCATCAGCTTGGAACCCGTCAGAGCTCCTTGCCAGCTCCGGGACCATGGGCAGAAGGCTTCCCTCCTCATGCCTCAGTTTCCTCCTCAGTAAAGTGGGGCTCATAGCACTCAGATGGCTACGAGGAAGACCTCTGAAGGGCACAGCTACAGCTCTCCATGGTGGAAACTGCTCTTTCTATGAGTCGCCGTGGAGTGCAGCCACTCTCTTGGGGGAGAGGCGCCGGTAGCAGAGCTAAAGGCTGGCTTTGAACCCCAGTGTAGGTGTGTCTTTGAGTGAGGCTGCTCAGCTCTTGGAGACATGTAGGGTTATACCCTTGGATGGAGATATGCCTCAGTTGTCTGTGGCCCTTTTCCCTTTCTGGGTATAGAGCTGGAATTAGGGAAGCCCCTGGGGCAAGGGAAGGGTGGCAAAGAGGCACCCTGAAATGTGTGTGTGTGTTGGGGGAGGAGCCAGGCATCCTCCTGAGTTTCTCTGTCATCTCAGGATGCCCTGCCAATCACTGACCTTTCCCCAGAGGAAGCTGGGACCCATCTGGTATGTTCATTCACTTCCCTCTCTCCCTTGCCTTGAGCCTCAGTTTCCTCATCCGTAAAGTGGGCATAGCCAGTCTCAGGCCTTGTGGTGTTGAGGAGGTTTGGGTAAGCAGTGGTTTGTGGTGCATGAGGTCCTTGGGCAGGAACCCTCTGTTGAGGTGGGAACCCCCCTGTCTGGGCACTGTGCTAAACACTTCCATGCGTTAGCTGAAAGCCAGTGGGATCATGTCACTCTGTTGGAACCTTCAGTGGCTTCCCTGCGCTCTCCACATAAAGAACAAACTCCTGTCCCAGGGGTACAGGCCTCCTGGCCCTTCCTCATTAGTACCAACTTTGTTCGGCATCCTGGCCTTTGCATTGCTCCCTGTGCCCTTTCCCCTTGGCCTAGTCAACTTTTACTCCCTGTTCAGCTCAGCTGCATCTTCCTGGAGGGAGTCCACATTGACCTGCAGCCTAGGTTGGGTCCAGTGTTGCCTGGTCTTAATGGTGCTGCCTGTTCTCCTGGTAACACCTGTCACTGTTGTGATTTCAGGGACTGGGGCAACTGCCTGGTTATTGGCACTGTCCGTGTTAAGGCTGTGTGTTCCATGAGGGCAAGGATATTGTCTCGTTCACAACTGTATCCCCAGCATTCAACACAGTGCCAGCACGTAGCAGATGTTCAAGAAATGCCTGTTGGATAAATGGAGGGATGGAATCCTCTAGACAACGAGAGGAAGGAGGTGATATTATTCCCTGTTTACAGATAAAGCACAGGGAGGTTAAGTAACATGCCCCAAGGTCAGGCAGCCAGAATCACATGGTATCTGTCTGGGGATGTCTCCTTGCCAGCAGGGCCCAGAAGGTGGGCAGATGGCGTTACAGAAAGAGGAAATAAGACCATTTGGACAGGGAGGGGGTCTGAGGGCGAGCCCCACCCATCCGTGTTTTCTCCTCAAGGATGATGGTTTGTAGCTGTTTTCCTCAAGAGCGACTCAGGTGACCTTCAGGTTGGGGCCTGCCGAGGTCCCAGGGGCTGGCTGGGTGGAGGGCCCCGTCTGGCTCAGGCTGCTTTTCTCACCCCTTTGCCGCCTGCTGGCTTCAAGCACAGATTACAACTTCCCCTCCTCAGCTGTCTTACGCAGGCCACCTCCGGCTGGCCATTGTCTCATTGTTTGCTGAGGGAAGCTCCAGGAGGAAATTAACCTGCTGCTCACCCCAAGCAGGGAGTTTCACCCCTCGTCCCTACTGGGAATGCCTGGGGGACCGGCAGAAGGGGGTAGGGCAGGTAGCAGACAATACAACAGGCAGCCTTGAAAGGAGTGAGCTCCCAGTCAGGGAAAAGTGCAAGCTGAGGCTGCAATACATTCACTGGCAAACATTTATTTGGCCCTCTCATGGACTGGGCTGTGTGTCAGGGAGCTGAAGATACAGATGTGAGATAAAGATCTTCTTAAGGACCCTGGAGCTGCTGAGATATGCTTTGCAAGGACCTCAAAGCCACATGCCTCTGGGGGCCAGGCAGGTAACAGAAACCTGAAGGCGCGTGAGCAATAGGGAGTGGTGGGGCTGATGACAAAATGAAAACTGCATGAGCCTCCTAAGATTCCCATGTCATTTTAACAAGGTGCTAATGAAATCCAACAAATCCCCCCATACTGATGCCGCCTGTTGACTCCCAGTCTAGACCTTTAGAAGGGAATTCTTATTCTGGGGTGAAATTGGGTCATTACTCATTATTGGTGTCCCCACGCCTCATTCATTCTTTCAACCCACTGCTAACTTCAGTTGTAGCATTGTGGGTACTTTCCAGCACACTGACAGCATCTCATTTCAAGTGCCTGGCAGTCTTTCAGCTTCTCTGAAGCCTTGGGAAGTCTCTCAACCAGGATCTGGGAGGAGCTGATGTACCACCAGAGGGTGGGAGTTGGTGGATACGTTTCTTGGCCTTTTATCCATTGGAGGCGATCCCCCTTGGTTGTTCAGATGGTCTGAATGAAATAGGGCACTGGTTGTCCATATTGGAAACTGGTTCACTAACTCACCTTTATTGCTTTTCCTCCCTTCCCTTGCCTTACTCTCCTAGATTCCTCTGGCTTCCTGGGCTACTGGCACCCAAATCCTGGTCTCAGGCTCTACTTTCAGGGGAACCCAAACTAAGACAATCTCTAATGTTCTTTCTAAATAGAGTTTATGAGTCTTACCTTATGTGATTCTAAGACGGATATGTTAACTCTGTGATTACACATTTTCATAAGTTAACACATCTGTGGTTCCACAATGACATCATTCTATTATGGCCAAAACACATCTATCAGTCATGAACTCAGGTATGCAAGAAATGTAACACTCCATTTTCTTTAACTGAATTTTGCTTCTCCTGAGATCCTATTTTTCCTGATGCCAGAAAATGCAAACTTCAATCAAATCTAGATTAAAAAATAAGAAACAAACAGTCATTTCAGATTTGAACATGATAGAGTGAGTCAAGCTTTTCCCGTCCTCCCCTTTTTTCTGGGTTTTTAGTCCTGGATGGTGAGGGCATCTCAATACTGGTTGTGATAGAGAACTCAAATGTTGGAAAATTTTAGTTTCAGTTAATAGCTAATAAGCTTAGTAATCAATGTACGTAAAAAGCTGTTGTTTCAGGAACTGGAGGTATGACCCACCTTGACTCCGGATAACCATAAGCAGTTCCACCTTTCTTTGTGCCTCAGGAGGACTGCAAGCAATCAAGACGGTATCTGAGCCACTGTACTCCAGGGTGGGATGACCACCACTTAGGGCACAAGGACCACTGCCCAGGGCACAAGGATCATTGCCCAGGACACAGGTGAAAGAATGCTGCAGCTTTTATCTGATTAAACTTTTCCTTGAATTCCAAACCCCTTACCTACATTTTTCTTCTCCTTATAAAAAGGGCCTTTTGTAGTGATATTGAAGACAGTCTGTTAGGGTACAAACTTGCTGTCTTAGATCACTGCCATCTGAATAAAGCATCCATAAAGATTCAATCCCTGTCTCTGCTCGTTGGGTCTGGTAGATGACAGGAAGCACGGACACCGGCTTCCAGTTCCAGCTGTGGGGGAGGCGGGGTCTGTGACTGGTCTTTCTCAAGCTGTAATGCTCATCTGGCCCCCCAGTAAGCCTCCCTGCATTGGCATCCACTGGGAAAGCTCCACCCAGGCCTATACTTTGGCCTCTAGGGTCAAAGAAGCATCGTTTTTCTTGGGCCATTAACTGTAAGTAGAGTCACATCCACTCCGTTTTCAATCACCTGGGACAGGAGTCAAACATTTTTGAATCCCACAAACTCTAGGACATGAATTCACTTATGTATTGTGATGTCTGTTAGGAAGGAAAAATAGGTCTGTAGAGAATGCCTGTTTGGAGAGTCTTAATTTAAGTCAAGACTAAGAGTCTAAGGTCAGGGGAAGCCATCAAAAGACTTAGCAGGAAAGGGAGATGTCTGAGTTCTATCTGTAGCTGTAAAACATTTGGCAACATTGAAGGCATTTCCTGTGTTTTGGGGTGCACCTTACCTTTCCCCTATTTGTTGGTGGCCTCTGTTACCTTAGGGAGAGGATAATGGGGCAGAAATGCAAGAAATTATTTTCTGAGTTTCAAAGGCCAAAGCTTTTGGTTTGCAAGAATCATGGAGGTTTAATCAAAGTCCTGGGTAATTTGAGGGTATACAATTTCTGCCATAACTAGCAGAGTAAGAAGAATAGAAAACTCTGACTCCAAAAAACCTCCGCTGCCTTGCGGCATACCTCTTCAGGGGAAAGGCTAAGGGAGTAAACCCCGACAGAAAATCCGGAGCCGGAGTCCCTAAGGCGGTTTGACGTTGTAGTCAACACCCGCAACTCCTGCGGCGCACCTGAAGCCAAGCTGTATTGACTCCGTCTTTCCCTTGGACCCTTCAGCTGCGAAGAGAGGGGGGGTCTGCTGCATGGGCAACAGCAGACCCTCCATATCACCCTGCCCAGGCTCTGTAGCTTCATCGCAAGATGTCGATTCAACACGGGAGGAGACAGATACCGTGTCACTCCCGAGTCGGACTGCACAATCATTCTCGGCGGTGCAGATAGACTCTTAAGAAGCTACACCATCGTCTCTCGAGACGGACGGCTGCCGACGACGACGACGACGACGACGAAGAAGAATAGATGAGTCAAATTAGTGTTTAGGAAACGAGATAAAGATTATCTGGGAGGCTGGGAGAAGGGAAGTGTAGCAGTGATCTGATTTCCCCTTCTTCTGTAGCTGCAGATGGCCCCACAGCTGAAGACTACATTTCCCAGTCTCCCTTGCAGTTAGATGTGGCCTCAGGACCAGGTTCTGACAAAGCATACTATGTGAACCCAATGGTGTGTACAAATTCTGGGTCAGGTATTTAAAGAAAAAAGGGACATTCTCCTACCACTCCTTTTCTCCCATTTCTGCCAGCTAGAATTTGACGTGGTGACTGGGGCTGGAGAAGCCATCTAAGTTCACAAGATGGAAGCTACATGTGAAGGATGTCAGAGCAACAAAATGGAAAGAACCAGGATTTCTGACACCATGGGACTCTATCAGCCTGGACTGTTTACCCTCTACTAGTTAATGAGAGAAATCAACTTTTATCTTTTTAGGACACAGTTTGGCCTATATTACCTCAACTGAATTAGCATCCCAAATAATACAGAGTGGCAGCTAGAGGAAACTATGTGACCTTGAAGAAAGAGTACAGAAACCCTGGGTAATCTCGAGGGATCAGATAGCAAGACCCAGGTGGCTTTGCTCCAGGTCAAACCTAAGGAAGCTGCAAACCTAGATGCCTGAGTGGGTATGCAGGCCTCTTGGACCAGGACCCTTTCTGCACAAATAAGGAAGTGGGGGAGTGGGTGACCTGAGGGGAATAAAGAGAGAGAAGACACCTGGAATTGACCAGGATTAAGTTTCTACTACCCAGTGGAATGGAGGTTATTTATTTTGGGTATGAGCTGAGAGTTATATCTGCTGCACAATTTACTATTATTATCATTATTATTCCATGGCCTAGCCCAGCAGTTCCAGG